>NC_091286.1:134989053-136239053 GCF_032444005.1 Ranitomeya imitator
TGTAAGCATCTAGTGTTATGTTTTGTGTGTAGTGTAGGGTGTGTTTCCGCAATACATCACAGATACATACCAATTGTGAGCCCTCTCCGTGGGTTTCTCCACCCCTTCCCTCATCTTCAGGGACCACCTCTTCTCCGGGGGACTCAGCCTCATCAGCTTCCTACGATGAAACATTAAAGAATAGATGATACACACACACACACACACACACCTTTGGTTCATACTAACCTCTGTGCGTGGACGGCGAGGAGGAGGAGACCTCCCCGGAGACATGGCTCTCAGCTCTGTGGAAGTCTCTCGGCTCTCGGCTCTGTGGCAGGCTCTCGGCTCCCGGCTCTGTGGCAGGCTCTCGGCTCTGTGGCAGGCTCTCAGCTCTGTGGCAGGCTCTCAGCTCTGTGGCAGGCTCTCGGCTCCCGGCTCTGTGGCAGGCTCTCAGCTCTGTGGCAGGCTCTCGGCTCCCGGCTCTGTGGCAGGCTCTCAGCTCCCGGCTCTGTGGCAGGCTCTCGGCTCCCGGCTCTGTGGCAGGCTCTCAGCTCTGTGGCAGGCTCTCGGCTCCCGGCTCTGTGGCAGGCTCTCAGCTCCCGGCTCTGTGGCAGGCTCTCGGCTCCCGGCTCTGTGGCAGGCTCTCGGCTCCCGGCTCTGTGGCAGGCTCTCAGCTCTGTGGCAGGCTCTCAGCTCTGTGGCAGGCTCTCGACTCCCGGCTCTGTGGCAGGCTCTCAGCTCTGTGGAATCGGCTCCCGGCTCTGTGGAAGGCTCCCGGCTCTGTGGCAGGCTCTCAGCTCTGTGGCAGGCTCTCGGCTCCCGGCTCTGTGGCAGGCTCTCAGCTCTGTGGAATCGGCTCCCGGCTCTGTGGAAGGCTCCCGGCTCTGTGGCAGGCTCTCAGCTCTGTGGCAGGCTCTCAGCTCTGTGGCAGGCTCTCAGATCCCGGCTCTGTGGCAGGCTCTCAGCTCTGTGGCAGGCTCTCGGCTCTGTGGCAGGCTCTCGGCTCCCGGCTCTGTGGCAGGCTCTCAGCTCTGTGGCAGGCTCTCAGCTCTGTGGCAGGCTCTCGGCTCCCGGCTCTGTGGCAGGCTCTCAGCTCTGTGGAATCGGCTCCCGGCTCTGTGGAAGGCTCCCGGCTCTGTGGCAGGCTCCCAGCTCTGTGGAATCGGCTCCCGGCTCTGTGGAAGGCTCCCGGCTCTGTGGCAGGCTCTCAGCTCTGTGGCAGGCTCTCGGCTCCCGGCTCTGTGGCAGGCTCTCAGCTCTGTGGAATCGGCTCCCGGCTCTGTGGAAGGCTCCCGGCTCTGTGGCAGGCTCTCAGCTCTGTGGCAGGCTCTCAGCTCTGTGGCAGGCTCTCAGCTCTGTGGCAGGCTCTCTGGCTCCTTCCGTCTTGGCAGGGTGTTGGCTCTTCTGCTTTTGGGCTGGAAATGGCTGAAGGCCTCATGGCCCTGCTTTATATATAGTCCAGGGGGCTGATCAAAGTTTTTTGAGCATGCTCAGTGTAAAAAGCTGGATACGGCCGCCGGATCCGATTTTTTCCGGATCCGGCGCTTTCCGGCATCCATAGACATGCATTGTTGTAAAAAGCCGGAAAGACCGGATCCGGCCTTTCCGGCTTTTTCGCCGGAGACAAAAAACGTTACAGTACACGTTTTTTCCAGACGCCGGAATCGACTTGACGCCGGATCCGGCATCAAACCGGAAGGAATGCTGGGCTATCAGGCGCCATCCGGCACCAATAATATTCAATGGGGGAAATGCCGGATCCGTCTTCTCCGGTTTTCTATTCCGTTTTTTGTCGGAAGAGCCGGAATTCGCCTGAAACAAAAAACCTGATGTGTGAAAGCAGCCTAAGTCTGTGTTCTGACTAAAACCGCCCCCCCCCCCCTGATTTCCCGGGCAAAGTAGCCATTTTCCCCTGGATCTTGTGTCTTACACACATGTTCCTGACTCTCTCCTCCTGCAGATCATTGCTCTTGATAAGCGGATTCCAGTGAGGCACAAATGTACTTACAGGTGTGTGCTATGTTAGAATAGTTATGCAGCCACTGTGTAGCAGTGTGTATAGTTAGGCATGTTGTGCTTTATTTCATATTGCTGTTTCTCTGTATGCAGATAGATGTTTGCCTGTATAAAATAATACAATGCTGACAGCCTGAACCTGCCCTAAGATAGCCATGAGAACTGTGTATCTGCCTTATCCTGTGTTCAGTGTTAGCTCTCTAATCTCTCTGTTATTCATGTTATTGCCTCTTGTAGCATTCTGTAATATGCCAAGTACTGATGCACTGTTATTTCCTTTGCAGTTTTTACCTGATCATCCATTGTATCGAATATCTCACAATATCATCTACTATTGTTGTTTATCGTTCACCATCTCAATAAATATAGACTTAAGAACCTATACAGTCTGTTTACTGAGGCAATGAATGAAGGTTTAGCCGTATGCTAGAATCCACACAGCATCATACGTGGAGGAAGGCAGAACAGTAAAAACGGAACCGCCGGTCGCACGCGGTGATTATACAGACTGTACGGGACCGCTACCACCCAAACTGCTCCGCATATGGGTATTACAGCAGCTGCCATACAGCCGCAAGGAATAAGAACCCAGGACCCAGTTAAAATGGACCACCTGTCACACGCGGTGATTACACAGACTGTATGGGACCGCTACCACCCAAACTGCTCTGCATACGGGTATTACAGCAGCCACCATACAGCCGCGGGGAACAAGAGTCTAGGCCTCAGTAAAAATTTAACTTCTGGCCGCAGGTGGTGGTTGTACAGCCTGTATGGGACTGCTACAACCCAAACTGCTCCGCATACGGGTATGACAGCAGCCGCCATACAGCCGTGGGGAACAAGAGTCCAGGCTCCAGTAAAAACGGACTGCTGGTCCCACGCGGTGATTACACAGACTGTATGGCACTGCTACCACCCGAACTGCTCCGCAATACGGGTATTACATCAGCCGCCATACAGCTGTGGGGAACAAGAGTCCAGGCCCCAGTAAAAACGGAACCGCTGGTCGCATGCGGTGATTGCATCAGACTGTACGGGACTGCTAACACCCACACTGCTCCGCATACGGTTATCACAGCAGACGTCACACAGCTGCAGAACGAAGCCCGCCAAGATGTGCTACGCCATTCCCGCCGAGCGGATGCTCACCCGCACAAAGACTCAGTTTCCTGCCGAAATACTCAGTATTATGCAGCTAAACACACAATGTCTCGACACGATATATCGTCACTCAAAATGAGGTCACGAGCAGGCTCTAACAAGTCTTCAATAAAAGAGCTTGCTGCTGTTGCTCGTGCCAAAGCTAAAGCAGCCAAAGCGAGGTCCTCTTTCGCCGAACAAGAGATGCATCTAAAGATGAGACAAGCAGAACATGAAGCAAAACATTATGCAAAAACCGCACGTTTGCAGGCAGAGAAAGAAAAGGAGAGTGCGCGCCTGCGAGTGTCTCTAGAAAGACTTGCGGCAGACAAAGAGACAGCAGCCTCAATAGATAAGGCAGAGTACTAGGAAGCTATGGAGGATCCTGATGATAAGAGACATAGCAACATTCTTGGAACACATCTAGAGCAGCAAGATCCAGCGCACCGCGTCGCAGAGTATATCCATCAACATTCTGGCATGGATGACAGCCCTGACACACTACATCGAACAGCTTGTGCTGATTACCAGCGATCCAACCCCGAACTTCGCTACTATAGACAAGAGGATGCCCAGCATGGAGATGTCGACCACAGCTACCGTTCCACTGAGCAGAAGGTACAGCTCCCATCCTGCCTTAAAAAGACACCTTCACCGGAAAGGTACTACGCAGACTATCCGAAGCCAGGAGCGTCTCACACGTATGGTGGTACACCACACACACCACACATTAGACATGACTATAACACACCGGCTCATACCAGCACTGACCTAGCCACGATGGACTTTGCAAAGTTCTTTGCACGCTGAGAACTGGTTACTAAAGGACTTGTAAAGTTCACTGATAAAGCCGAAAACTATAGATCATAGCGTGCCTCGTTCCAGAACGCCATTCAGGGACTGGACCTTTCTAGTAGTGAGGAATTAGATCTCCTGGTAAAGTGGCTCGGAAGTGAGTCAGTCGAGCATGCCAAAAGACTAAGAGACATTAATATAAAGTATCCACACATAGATCTACGCAAAGTGTGGGTAACACTTGATGAATGCTATGGGAGCCACTATGGACTTTGCAAAGTTCTTTGCCCACCGAGAACTGGTTACTAAAGGACTTGTAAAGTTCACTGATAAAGCCGAAAACTATAGATCATAGCGTGCCTCGTTCCAGAACGCCATTCAGGGACTGGACCTTTCTAGTAGTGAGGAATTAGATCTCCTGGTAAAGTGGCTCGGAAGTGAGTCAGTCGAGCATGCCAAAAGACTAAGAGACATTAATATAAAGTATCCACACACAGGTCTACGTAAAGTGTGGGTAAGACTTGATGAATGCTATGGGTCCATAGAAGTCATAGAGAATACTTTATACAAAAGAATTGATGATTTTCCTAAGATAGGGTCTAAAGGTTATCAGAAGCTAAGAGAATTGAGTGATTTATTGATAGAGTTACAGGTTGCCCAGAAGGAAGGTCACTTGCCCGGATTGGCATTCTTAGTAGTGTTGAGCGATACCGTCCGATACTTGAAAGTATCGGTATCGGATAGTATCGGCCGATACCCAAAAAGTATCAGATATCGCCGATACCGATACCTGATGCCAATACAAGTCAATGGGACACCAAGTATCGGAAGGTATCCTGATGGTTCCCAGGGTCTGAAGGAGAGGAAACTCTCCTTCAGGCCCTGGGATCCATATTAATGTGTAAAATAAAGAATTAAAATAAAAAATATTGATATAATTACCTCTCCGGAGGCCCCTGGACATCACCGCTGGTAACCGGCAGCCTTCTTTGCTTAAAATGAGCGCGTTTAGGACCTGAGAATGACGTCGCGGCTTCTGATTGGTCGCTTGCTGCTCATGTGACCGCCACGCGACCAATCAGAAGCCGAGACGTCATTCTCAGGTCCTAAATTCCTAGAATGAGGAGTTTAGGACCTGAGAATGACGTCGCGGCTTCTGATTGGTCGCGTGGCGGTCACATGAGCGGCACGTGACAAATCAGAAGCCGTGACGTCATGGAAGTCCCTAAACGCGCTCATTTTAAACAAAGAAGGCTGCCGGTTACCAGCGGTGATGTCCAGGCGCCTCCGGAGAGGTGAGCATATCAATATTTTTTATTTTAATTCTTTATTTTACACATTAATATGGATCCAATACCGATTCCTGATACCACAAAAGTATCGGAACTCATTATCAGAATTCCGATACCACAAGTATCGGCCGATACCCGATACTTGCGGTATCGGAATGCTCAACACTAATTCTTAGACACTGCTAGGGGTGTCAATCCGATAATACAGAAACTCCCTTACAACTTACAAGAAGAGTGGGTTACTCATGGTTCACGGTATAAGCAAACTCGTAAGGTATCATTCCCTCCTTTTACTGTCTTGTGGAATTTGTCACCCAACAAGCTAGGATTAGAAATGCCCCTAGTTTTGACTTCACTCTGGCATGTTCCAATGCCCCTGGTGTCAAACCCAGTAAGACACCTGTGGCAGTCCACAAAACTAATATTGTTTCCACAGGTTCTCATCACAATACAAGTAAGCCCCCTCCAGAAGAGAACAAACCTCAATATGTCAGTAAGCAGTGTCCTCTACACAGGAAACCACATCCTCTACTGAAATGCAGAGCCTTCAGGGAGAAGTCTCTGGAGGATCGCAAAGGTTTCCTCAAGGAAAACAACATCTGCTTCAAGTAATGTGTCACAACCTCTCATCTTGCCAGGAACTGTGAAGCTAACATGAAATGTGCAGAATCCAGCAGCACAGATCACAACACAGCCTTGCACCCTGGACCACCTCCATGAGCATTGTCGCAAGCAGTGGAGCATGATGGGAAGCAAAAGAACACTGAAGATGACACACCTATGGTTACCTCTCAATATACTGAGATCTGTAAGGGACTCACAGGAGGACGATCTTGTTCAAAAATCTGCCTTGTCCGAGTCTACCCAGCAGACCGCAGGGACAAAGCGTTCAAGATACATGCAATCCTGGATGAACAAAGTAAAAGGTCTCTAGCCAAGTCCATCTTCTTTGACTACTTCTGCATTGGAGGCCCCGGTTCTCCCTATTCCTTGAAGACATGTGCAGGTACCGTTGAGACTGCGGGGAGGAAAGCAACCGGATACAAGGTGGAGTCCATAGATGGCCAGACCTGCCTATCACTACCGACCATCCTGCAGTGCAACCAGATTCCCGACGACAGGTCAGAGATACCATCAAGGAAGGTGGCAGCACATCATCCCCACCTGAAGCGTATAGCCCACCTGATACCCGAGTTGGACCAAGAAGCCCCAATAGCTTTACTCCTGGGAAGAGATATACTACGAGCCCACAAGACTAGAGAATATATCAACGGCTCCCGGTACGCTCCATATGCACAGAGGCTCGACCTTGGATGGGTCATTATAGGAAACGTCTGTCTAGGAGGAGCACACAAGCCGGCCTCAGTCAACAGTATGCTTACCAGCACACTTGAAAATGGACGTCAGTCTGTCTTCCATCCATGTAACAATAGTCTACTGGTAAAGGAATTACCAAACAGCACTTCCCTACCTTGCCCTTTCTCAGTTCTTAATGACGAAGACCACGCCTGTGAAGGTGAACAAGACCACATAGGATGTACGGTCTTCCACAGGATGAAGGAAGATGACAAGGTAGCAATGTCTATAGAAGACGGGATGTTCTTGGACATCATGGATTGTCAAATTGTCAAGGACAAGTCAAACAGTTGGGTCGCACCATTACCATTTTGACCTTGGAGAAGACGCCTACCCAACAACAGGGAACTGGTCTACAACCGATTCATCTCCCTCAGACACAAGTTTCTGAAGTCACCTGAGACGAAGCAACATTTCTTTACTTTCATGGGGAAGATATTCCAGAACAACCACGCAGAGATTTCACCTGCACTTTGGCACTCAGAGGAGTGTTGGTACTTGCCCATCTTCGAAGTGTACCATCCTAAGAAGCCAGGGCAAATAAGAGTGGTATTCGACTCAAGCGCTAAATGCGAAAACGTCTCATTGAATGATGTCCTATTGTCGGTCCCAGACCTCAACAACAGACGTCTAGAAGTACAACTCTGTTTCCGCAGAGATACGGTGGAATGATATGCAACAGATGTTCCACTGTTTTCTCATCAAGGAGGAACACAGAAACTATTTGAGGTTCTTCTGGTACTGCGACAATGACCCAGTCAAAGCAATCGCAGCAGTAGCATACCTCAAAACCATAGACGAGAAGGAACAATGCCTTGTTGGATTCATGATGAACCGTACAAAACTGGCACCACTACACGAACACACGATACCCAGACTGGAACTCTGCGCTGCCGTCCTCGCAGTTGAGTTGGCTGAGTTTATCTCAGATGGGATGAATCTGGAGATCAAAGATTCAGAGTTCTACACCAATACCAAGGTGGGACTGGGATACATCTGCAATGAAACGCGACGCTTCTATGTCTACGTCCGCAACCGAGTACTAAGGATAAGGAAATCCACCTGCCCTAATCAGTGGCACTAAATGCCTACTCACCACGATCCTGCAGACCATGCGACTAGATCCATTGCACCAAGTCATCTTAAGGACACTACATGGTTCACAGGCCCTGCCTCCTTGAACTGTTCTATGCCTCACATAAGCAGGTCTGGTACATTCGAACTATTGGATCCAGATACCGATGAAGAGCTCCATCCTCGAGTGTCTGCTCTCCACCCTGCAAATCAGGACAAAGTGGCAGAAAGACCGTCCAAGCATCCAACCTGGCGATGTTGTACTCGTCAAAGTCAGTCAGTCGCATCGAAACGAGTGGCCACTCGGCCTAGTCTCCAAACCCTTTCCCAGCAAGGATAGGAAGGTGCACATAGTAGAGGTCAGAGAGTGCAAGCTTGGGGAGAACAAACTGTTCTTCAGGCCAGTTACTGAACTTATATTGTTATTTTCCCCAAAAGAACCATATAGTGGCATCCGTTCATGCCAGGCGGGGAGTGTTCTGCCCATTAATGTGCAGCAAGTTAATTCACAATGTAGTACCAGTTGTCACCATTAGAGGTCATTAGGTACACATTAATCCTGTTCTGTGTCCAGGAGCTTATCACTTTAAGTCTGTGTTCTGACTAAAACCGCCCCCCCCCCCCTGATTTCCCGGGCAAAGTAGCCATTTTCCCCTGGATCTTGAGTCTTACACACATGTTCCTGGCTCTCTCCTCCTGCAGATCATTGCTCTTGATAAGTGGATTCCAGTGAGGCACAAATGTACTTACAGGTGTGTGCTGTGTTAGAACAGTTATGCAGCCACTGTGTAGCAGAGTGTGTAGTTAGGCATGTTGTGCTTTATTTCATATTGCTATTTCTCTGTATGCAGATAGATGTTTGCCTGTATAAAGTAATACAATGCTGACAGCCTGAACCTGCCCTAAGATAGCCATAATAACTATGTATCTACCTTATCCTGTGTTTAGTGGTGTTACCTCTCTAATCTCTCTGTTATTCATGTTATTGCATCTTGTAACATGCTGTATTATGCCAAGTACTGATGCACTGTTATTTCCTTTGTAGGTTTTACGTGATCATCCATCATATCGAATATCTCAAAATATCATCTACTAATGTTCATCGTTCACCATCTCAATAAATATAGACTTAAGAACCTATGCAGTCTGTTTACTGAGGCAATGGATGAAGGTTTAGCTGTATGCTAGAATCCACACAGCATCATACGTGGAGGAAGGCAGAACAGTGGTTGTTGTGCAGGCACTGCAGCATGTATTTGCTCTTGGTTTCCAGGCTGTCCAAAGGCAACAACAAGCTGTCCTCAGTAAGAGGTGTATCATCTGTATCCAGTGTATATCCCCAGCCACTCTCCAGTGATGCCTGTGAGCTTCATTGAGTACTACTCTGCTGTGAACATTGTTCCTCCTCCTTCTCATCTTCCAAAACTGTCCCTTGGCTGGACAGTTGAGTTCCTGCCCGCTATTGGTACAGGAACCCACCCTCTGAGCCATGTGTGGACGACTGGCCTGATAATGGTGTGAGTGGTTCCTTTCCCTCCTTCTTTTCCTTCTGTGCCTTAGGCATAGAAGTAACGAATGGTCTGTCCTAGAGTTGAGCGACCTTGACCTTTTTAGAGTCGAGCCGGGTTTCGCGAAACCCGACTATCTCAAAAGTCGGGTCGAGTGAAATCGCCCGATTATGACGTAAAGTCGGGATCGACCGAAACACGAAACCCAATGCAAGTCAATGGGGCAGCATAGTCGGCAGTGAGTGGGGGCCAGGAAAACACCTAGAGTGCCCATTTTAATGTCAAAACCATCCATTCTTCTTAATGAAGCTTGTCAAGCGTAATTTACCTTATAATAATTGGAAGGCATTTGAAATTGGGGGTCATTTGGCTAAAGTTGTGGTGGGTAGGGCTGGTTCAAGTAATTAGTGGGCCCAGGAAATCTGGACCACGTCACGGCAGTGGAGCAGGGAGAGGTAAGTATTTCAACTTTGCAAGTGCTGTGAACCTGAGCAAGCAGGGGGGGCCCACTCATTGGCATTGGCACTGGCACAGGGCCCCTCAAAGTACAGCGGTGTGTTTGCACGGCGGGGGCGCCTCCCACCGGCAGCAACACTTTTGCGTACTATGAGAGGCCCTGTGCCAGTGACGTCGCCAACTAGTATTCCTCCCCCCACCTGATGAAGGAACCTGCACTTTCATCTGCACCTTCCTCTTTGTCCCCGTGTAAGGTGGTATGGTATGCGGGAAGAGCAACCTGACTTTCAGCAGGGTCACAATGTTGTTGTGTAGCATGCACGGGGAATGTTGCGTTATGGGTCAATGTACCAGCAGACTCATCTATCACTGGCTGGGCAATGGGCAGGATGAGGAGGAAACACAGATATAGGCCCAAAGAATAAAGTGGGCTAAATGCAGTTCAAAATTGGTAACACAGGACTAATCAGGGGGCATTGCAGTGGAGGACAACTGGAATGAGAGGCTGACACAGAGAGTAGGCCCAAATCAGTAAGTAGTCGAAATGCAGTTCAAAATTGGCAACAGTAGTAAACAGGCGGCACAGCTTTGTTCAGTGGAGGAGAACAGCAAGGAGTGGCAGACACCGATAGTAGGCCCCAACCCAACTAGTAGGCCAAATGCAGTCTAACATTAACAACTACTTAACGAGCGCCTGAAAACGGTATACCCTTATCAGAGCAGTCCTAACTAATGTATGCAATCCCTATCTGATGTATTTAAAAACCTGATCATCTGTATATAACCTGTTATACAGATGATCAGGTTTTTAAATACATCAGATAGGGATTGCATACATTAGTTAGGACTGCTCTGATAAGGGTATACCGTGAAGATTGGTAGAGCAGCTTAGTATACATTTTTTGCAAAAAACGTATCAACCAAATACCCTGTTTTTTACATCTTTTACTAGCACTTGCGGATTACTGCAACATTTTTTCAAACTGAGTGTTTTTGGTTTTACTATTCTCTTTTGTGTCTTCAGGTTTCTTGGTGGTGTGTTAACATGATCATACAGACTTGTTCACTGTGCAAGTAGCCCATGTGTTCCTGTTTCCATAATTGTTCTCTTGTGTCTACAAGACTGGGGAGTTCCACCACTCCTCTTGGGCTATCTGCACAAAAGCTGTTCTACCCTGTATGCACACATGGATTTTTCCTCTCTGAACCCTGTTCACACAGGTTATATACAGATGATCAGGTTTTTAAATACATCAGATAGGGATTGCATACATTAGTTAGGACTGCTCTGATAAGGGTATACCGTGAAGATTGGTAGAGCAGCTTAGTATACATTTTTTGCAAAAAACGTATCAACCAAATACCCTGTTTTTTACATCTTTTACTAGCACTTGCGGATTACTGCAACATTTTTTCAAACTGAGTGTTTTTGGTTTTACTATTCTCTTTTGTGTCTTCAGGTTTCTTGGTGGTGTGTGAACATGATCATACAGACTTGTTCACTGTGCAAGTAGCCCATGTGTTCCTGTTTCCATAATTGTTCTCTTGTGTCTACAAGACTGGGGAGTTCCACCACTCCTCTTGGGCTATCTGCACAAAAGCTGTTCTACCCTGTATGCACACATGGATTTTTCCTCTCTGAACCCTGTTCACACAGGTTATATACAGATGATCAGGTTTTTAAATACATCAGATAGGGATTGCATACATTAGTTAGGACTGCTCTGATAAGGGTATACCGTGAAGATTGGTAGAGCAGCTTAGTATACATTTTTTGCAAAAAACGTATCAACCAAATACCCTGTTTTTTACATCTTTTACTAGCACTTGCGGATTACTGCAACATTTTTTCAAACTGAGTGTTTTTGGTTTTACTATTCTCTTTTGTGTCTTCAGGTTTCTTGGTGGTGTGTGAACATGATCATACAGACTTGTTCACTGTGCAAGTAGCCCATGTGTTCCTGTTTCCATAATTGTTTTCTTGTGTCTACAAGACTGGGGAGTTCCACCACTCCTCTTGGGCTATCTGCACAAAAGCTGTTCTACCCTGTATGCACACATGGATTTTTCCTCTCTGAACCCTGTTCACACAGGTTATATACAGATGATCAGGTTTTTAAATACATCAGATAGGGATTGCATACATTAGTTAGGACTGCTCTGATAAGGGTATACCGTGAAGATTGGTAGAGCAGCTTAGTATACATTTTTTGCAAAAAACGTATCAACCAAATACCCTGTTTTTTACATCTTTTACTAGCACTTGCGGATTACTGCAACATTTTTTCAAACTGAGTGTTTTTGGTTTTACTATTCTCTTTTGTGTCTTCAGGTTTCTTGGTGGTGTGTGAACATGATCATACAGACTTGTTCACTGTGCAAGTAGCCCATGTGTTCCTGTTTCCATAATTGTTCTCTTGTGTCTACAAGACTGGGGAGTTCCACCACTCCTCTTGGGCTATCTGCACAAAAGCTGTTCTACCCTGTATGCACACATGGATTTTTCCTCTCTGAACCCTGTTCACACAGGTTATATACAGATGATCAGGTTTTTAAATACATCAGATAGGGATTGCATACATTAGTTAGGACTGCTCTGATAAGGGTATACCGTGAAGATTGGTAGAGCAGCTTAGTATACATTTTTTGCAAAAAAACGTATCAACCAAATACCCTGTTTTTTACATCTTTTACTAGCACTTGCGGATTACTGCAACATTTTTTCAAACTGAGTGTTTTTGGTTTTACTATTCTCTTTTGTGTCTTCAGGTTTCTTGGTGGTGTGTGAACATGATCATACAGACTTGTTCACTGTGCAAGTAGCCCATGTGTTCCTGTTTCCATAATTGTTCTCTTGTGTCTACAAGACTGGGGAGTTCCACCACTCCTCTTGGGCTATCTGCACAAAAGCTGTTCTACCCTGTATGCACACATGGATTTTTCCTCTCTGAACCCTGTTCACACAGGTTATATACAGATGATCAGGTTTTTAAATACATCAGATAGGGATTGCATACATTAGTTAGGACTGCTCTGATAAGGGTATACCGTGAAGATTGGTAGAGCAGCTTAGTATACATTTTTTGCAAAAAACGTATCAACCAAATACCCTGTTTTTTACATCTTTTACTAGCACTTGCGGATTACTGCAACATTTTTTCAAACTGAGTGTTTTTGGTTTTACTATTCTCTTTTGTGTCTTCAGGTTTCTTGGTGGTGTGTGAACATGATCATACAGACTTGTTCACTGTGCAAGTAGCCCATGTGTTCCTGTTTCCATAATTGTTCTCTTGTGTCTACAAGACTGGGGAGTTCCACCACTCCTCTTGGGCTATCTGCACAAAAGCTGTTCTACCCTGTATGCACACATGGATTTTTCCTCTCTGAACCCTGTTCACACAGGTTATATACAGATGATCAGGTTTTTAAATACATCAGATAGGGATTGCATACATTAGTTAGGACTGCTCTGATAAGGGTATACCGTGAAGATTGGTAGAGCAGCTTAGTATACATTTTTTGCAAAAAACGTATCAACCAAATACCCTGTTTTTTACATCTTTTACTAGCACTTGCGGATTACTGCAACATTTTTTCAAACTGAGTGTTTTTGGTTTTACTATTCTCTTTTGTGTCTTCAGGTTTCTTGGTGGTGTGTGAACATGATCATACAGACTTGTTCACTGTGCAAGTAGCCCATGTGTTCCTGTTTCCATAATTGTTTTCTTGTGTCTACAAGACTGGGGAGTTCCACCACTCCTCTTGGGCTATCTGCACAAAAGCTGTTCTACCCTGTATGCACACATGGATTTTTCCTCTCTGAACCCTGTTCACACAGGTTATATACAGATGATCAGGTTTTTAAATACATCAGATAGGGATTGCATACATTAGTTAGGACTGCTCTGATAAGGGTATACCGTGAAGATTGGTAGAGCAGCTTAGTATACATTTTTTGCAAAAAACGTATCAACCAAATACCCTGTTTTTTACATCTTTTACTAGCACTTGCGGATTACTGCAACATTTTTTCAAACTGAGTGTTTTTGGTTTTACTATTCTCTTTTGTGTCTTCAGGTTTCTTGGTGGTGTGTGAACATGATCATACAGACTTGTTCACTGTGCAAGTAGCCCATGTGTTCCTGTTTCCATAATTGTTCTCTTGTGTCTACAAGACTGGGGAGTTCCACCACTCCTCTTGGGCTATCTGCACAAAAGCTGTTCTACCCTGTATGCACACATGGATTTTTCCTCTCTGAACCCTGTTCACACAGGTTATATACAGATGATCAGGTTTTTAAATACATCAGATAGGGATTGCATACATTAGTTAGGACTGCTCTGATAAGGGTATACCGTGAAGATTGGTAGAGCAGCTTAGTATACATTTTTTGCAAAAAACGTATCAACCAAATACCCTGTTTTTTACATCTTTTACTAGCACTTGCGGATTACTGCAACATTTTTTCAAACTGAGTGTTTTTGGTTTTACTATTCTCTTTTGTGTCTTCAGGTTTCTTGGTGGTGTGTGAACATGATCATACAGACTTGTTCACTGTGCAAGTAGCCCATGTGTTCCTGTTTCCATAATTGTTCTCTTGTGTCTACAAGACTGGGGAGTTCCACCACTCCTCTTGGGCTATCTGCACAAAAGCTGTTCTACCCTGTATGCACACATGGATTTTTCCTCTCTGAACCCTGTTCACACAGGTTATATACAGATGATCAGGTTTTTAAATACATCAGATAGGGATTGCATACATTAGTTAGGACTGCTCTGATAAGGGTATACCGTGAAGATTGGTAGAGCAGCTTAGTATACATTTTTTGCAAAAAACGTATCAACCAAATACCCTGTTTTTTACATCTTTTACTAGCACTTGCGGATTACTGCAACATTTTTTCAAACTGAGTGTTTTTGGTTTTACTATTCTCTTTTGTGTCTTCAGGTTTCTTGGTGGTGTGTGAACATGATCATACAGACTTGTTCACTGTGCAAGTAGCCCATGTGTTCCTGTTTCCATAATTGTTCTCTTGTGTCTACAAGACTGGGGAGTTCCACCACTCCTCTTGGGCTATCTGCACAAAAGCTGTTCTACCCTGTATGCACACATGGATTTTTCCTCTCTGAACCCTGTTCACACAGGTTATATACAGATGATCAGGTTTTTAAATACATCAGATAGGGATTGCATACATTAGTTAGGACTGCTCTGATAAGGGTATACCGTGAAGATTGGTAGAGCAGCTTAGTATACATTTTTTGCAAAAAACGTATCAACCAAATACCCTGTTTTTTACATCTTTTACTAGCACTTGCGGATTACTGCAACATTTTTTCAAACTGAGTGTTTTTGGTTTTACTATTCTCTTTTGTGTCTTCAGGTTTCTTGGTGGTGTGTGAACATGATCATACAGACTTGTTCACTGTGCAAGTAGCCCATGTGTTCCTGTTTCCATAATTGTTCTCTTGTGTCTACAAGACTGGGGAGTTCCACCACTCTTCTTGGGCTATCTGCACAAAAGCTGTTCTACCCTGTATGCACACATGGATTTTTCCTCTCTGAACCCTGTTCACACAGGTTATATACAGATGATCAGGTTTTTAAATACATCAGATAGGGATTGCATACATTAGTTAGGACTGCTCTGATAAGGGTATACCGTGAAGATTGGTAGAGCAGCTTAGTATACATTTTTTGCAAAAAACGTATCAACCAAATACCCTGTTTTTTACATCTTTTACTAGCACTTGCGGATTACTGCAACATTTTTTCAAACTGAGTGTTTTTGGTTTTACTATTCTCTTTTGTGTATTCAGGTTTCTTGGTGGTGTGTGAACATGATCATACAGACTTGTTCACTGTGCAAGTAGCCCATGTGTTCCTGTTTCCATAATTGTTTTCTTGTGTCTACAAGACTGGGGAGTTCCACCACTCCTCTTGGGCTATCTGCACAAAAGCTGTTCTACCCTGTATGCACACATGGATTTTTCCTCTCTGAACCCTGTTCACACAGGTTATATACAGATGATCAGGTTTTTAAATACATCAGATAGGGATTGCATACATTAGTTAGGACTGCTCTGATAAGGGTATACCGTGAAGATTGGTAGAGCAGCTTAGTATACATTTTTTGCAAAAAACGTATCAACCAAATACCCTGTTTCTTACATCTTTTACTAGCACTTGCGGATTACTGCAACATTTTTTCAAACTGAGTGTTTTTGGTTTTACTATTCTCTTTTGTGTCTTCAGGTTTCTTGGTGGTGTGTGAACATGATCATACAGACTTGTTCACTGTGCAAGTAGCCCATGTGTTCCTGTTTCCATAATTGTTCTCTTGTGTCTACAAGACTGGGGAGTTCCACCACTCCTCTTGGGCTATCTGCACAAAAGCTGTTCTACCCTGTATGCACACATGGATTTTTCCTCTCTGAACCCTGTTCACACAGGTTATATACAGATGATCAGGTTTTTAAATACATCAGATAGGGATTGCATACATTAGTTAGGACTGCTCTGATAAGGGTATACCGTGAAGATTGGTAGAGCAGCTTAGTATACATTTTTTGCAAAAAAACGTATCAACCAAATACCCTGTTTTTTACATCTTTTACTAGCACTTGCGGATTACTGCAACATTTTTTCAAACTGAGTGTTTTTGGTTTTACTATTCTCTTTTGTGTCTTCAGGTTTCTTGGTGGTGTGTGAACATGATCATACAGACTTGTTCACTGTGCAAGTAGCCCATGTGTTCCTGTTTCCATAATTGTTCTCTTGTGTCTACAAGACTGGGGAGTTCCACCACTCCTCTTGGGCTATCTGCACAAAAGCTGTTCTACCCTGTATGCACACATGGATTTTTCCTCTCTGAACCCTGTTCACACAGGTTATATACAGATGATCAGGTTTTTAAATACATCAGATAGGGATTGCATACATTAGTTAGGACTGCTCTGATAAGGGTATACCGTGAAGATTGGTAGAGCAGCTTAGTATACATTTTTTGCAAAAAACGTATCAACCAAATACCCTGTTTTTTACATCTTTTACTAGCACTTGCGGATTACTGCAACATTTTTTCAAACTGAGTGTTTTTGGTTTTACTATTCTCTTTTGTGTCTTCAGGTTTCTTGGTGGTGTGTGAACATGATCATACAGACTTGTTCACTGTGCAAGTAGCCCATGTGTTCCTGTTTCCATAATTGTTCTCTTGTGTCTACAAGACTGGGGAGTTCCACCACTCCTCTTGGGCTATCTGCACAAAAGCTGTTCTACCCTGTATGCACACATGGATTTTTCCTCTCTGAACCCTGTTCACACAGGTTATATACAGATGATCAGGTTTTTAAATACATCAGATAGGGATTGCATACATTAGTTAGGACTGCTCTGATAAGGGTATACCGTGAAGATTGGTAGAGCAGCTTAGTATACATTTTTTGCAAAAAACGTATCAACCAAATACCCTGTTTTTTACATCTTTTACTAGCACTTGCGGATTACTGCAACATTTTTTCAAACTGAGTGTTTTTGGTTTTACTATTCTCTTTTGTGTCTTCAGGTTTCTTGGTGGTGTGTGAACATGATCATACAGACTTGTTCACTGTGCAAGTAGCCCATGTGTTCCTGTTTCCATAATTGTTCTCTTGTGTCTACAAGACTGGGGAGTTCCACCACTCCTCTTGGGCTATCTGCACAAAAGCTGTTCTACCCTGTATGCACACATGGATTTTTCCTCTCTGAACCCTGTTCACACAGGTTATATACAGATGATCAGGTTTTTAAATACATCAGATAGGGATTGCATACATTAGTTAGGACTGCTCTGATAAGGGTATACCGTGAAGATTGGTAGAGCAGCTTAGTATACATTTTTTGCAAAAAACGTATCAACCAAATACCCTGTTTTTTACATCTTTTACTAGCACTTGCGGATTACTGCAACATTTTTTCAAACTGAGTGTTTTTGGTTTTACTATTCTCTTTTGTGTCTTCAGGTTTCTTGGTGGTGTGTGAACATGATCATACAGACTTGTTCACTGTGCAAGTAGCCCATGTGTTCCTGTTTCCATAATTGTTCTCTTGTGTCTACAAGACTGGGGAGTTCCACCACTCCTCTTGGGCTATCTGCACAAAAGCTGTTCTACCCTGTATGCACACATGGATTTTTCCTCTCTGAACCCTGTTCACACAGGTTATATACAGATGATCAGGTTTTTAAATACATCAGATAGGGATTGCATACATTAGTTAGGACTGCTCTGATAAGGGTATACCGTGAAGATTGGTAGAGCAGCTTAGTATACATTTTTTGCAAAAAACGTATCAACCAAATACCCTGTTTTTTACATCTTTTACTAGCACTTGCGGATTACTGCAACATTTTTTCAAACTGAGTGTTTTTGGTTTTACTATTCTCTTTTGTGTCTTCAGGTTTCTTGGTGGTGTGTGAACATGATCATACAGACTTGTTCACTGTGCAAGTAGCCCATGTGTTCCTGTTTCCATAATTGTTCTCTTGTGGCTACAAGACTGGGGAGTTCCACCACTCCTCTTGGGCTATCTGCACAAAAGCTGTTCTACCCTGTATGCACACATGGATTTTTCCTCTCTGAACCCTGTTCACACAGGTTATATACAGATGATCAGGTTTTTAAATACATCAGATAGGGATTGCATACATTAGTTAGGACTGCTCTGATAAGGGTATACCGTGAAGATTGGTAGAGCAGCTTAGTATACATTTTTTGCAAAAAACGTATCAACCAAATACCCTGTTTTTTACATCTTTTACTAGCACTTGCGGATTACTGCAACATTTTTTCAAACTGAGTGTTTTTGCTTTTACTATTCTCTTTTGTGTCTTCAGGTTTCTTCGTGGTGTGTGAACATGATCATACAGACTTGTTCACTGTGCAAGTAGCCCATGTGTTCCTGTTTCCATAATTGTTCTCTTGTGTCTACAAGACTGGGGAGTTCCACCACTCCTCTTGGGCTATCTGCACAAAAGCTGTTCTACCCTGTATGCACACATGGATTTTTCCTCTCTGAACCCTGTTCACACAGGTTATATACAGATGATCAGGTTTTTAAATACATCAGATAGGGATTGCATACATTACTTAGGACTGCTCTGATAAGGGTATACCGTGAAGATTGGTAGAGCAGCTTAGTATACATTTTTTGCAAAAAACGTATCAACCAAATACCCTGTTTTTTACATCTTTTACTAGCACTTGCGGATTACTGTAACATTTTTCAAACTGAGTGTTTTTGGTTTTACTATTCTCTTTTGTGTCTTCAGGTTTCTTGGTGGTGTGTGAACATGATCATACAGACTTGTTCACTGTGCAAGTAGCCCATGTGTTCCTGTTTCCATAATTGTTCTCTTGTGTCTACAAGACTGGGGAGTTCCACCACTCCTCTTGGGCTATCTGCACAAAAGCTGTTCTACCCTGTATGCACACATGGATTTTTCCTCTCTGAACCCTGTTCACACAGGTTATATACAGATGATCAGGTTTGTAAATACATCAGATAGGGATTGCATACATTAGTTAGGACTGCTCTGATAAGGGTATACCGTGAAGATTGGTAGAGCAGCTTAGTATACATTTTTTGCAAAAAACGTATCAACCAAATACCCTGTTTTTTACATCTTTTACTAGCACTTGCGGATTACTGCAACATTTTTTCAAACTGAGTGTTTTTGGTTTTACTATTCTCTTTTGTGTCTTCAGGTTTCTTGGTGGTGTGTGAACATGATCATACAGACTTGTTCACTGTGCAAGTAGCCCATGTGTTCCTGTTTCCATAATTGTTCTCTTGTGTCTACAAGACTGGGGAGTTCCACCACTCCTCTTGGGCTATCTGCACAAAAGCTGTTCTACCCTGTATGCACACATGGATTTTTCCTCTCTGAACCCTGTTCACACAGGTTATATACAGATGATCAGGTTTTTAAATACATCAGATAGGGATTGCATACATTAGTTAGGACTGCTCTGATAAGGGTATACCGTGAAGATTGGTAGAGCAGCTTAGTATACATTTTTTGCAAAAAACGTATCAACCAAATACCCTGTTTTTTACATCTTTTACTAGCACTTGCGGATTACTGCAACATTTTTTCAAACTGAGTGTTTTTGGTTTTACTATTCTCTTTTGTGTCTTCAGGTTTCTTGGTGGTGTGTGAACATGATCATACAGACTTGTTCACTGTGCAAGTAGCCCATGTGTTCCTGTTTCCATAATTGTTCTCTTGTGTCTACAAGACTGGGGAGTTCCACCACTCCTCTTGGGCTATCTGCACAAAAGCTGTTCTACCCTGTATGCACGCATGGATTTTTCCTCTCTGAACCCTGTTCACACAGGTTATATACAGATGATCAGGTTTTTAAATACATCAGATAGGGATTGCATACATTAGTTAGGACTGCTCTGATAAGGGTATACCGTGAAGATTGGTAGAGCAGCTTAGTATACATTTTTTGCAAAAAACGTATCAACCAAATACCCTGTTTTTTACATCTTTTACTAGCACTTGCGGATTACTGCAACATTTTTTCAAACTGAGTGTTTTTGGTTTTACTATTCTCTTTTGTGTCTTCAGGTTTCTTGGTGGTGTGTGAACATGATCATACAGACTTGTTCACTGTGCAAGTAGCCCATGTGTTCCTGTTTCCATAATTGTTCTCTTGTGTCTACAAGACTGGGGAGTTCCACCACTCCTCTTGGGCTATCTGCACAAAAGCTGTTCTACCCTGTATGCACACATGGATTTTTCCTCTCTGAACCCTGTTCACACAGGTTATATACAGATGATCAGGTTTTTAAATACATCAGATAGGGATTGCATACATTAGTTAGGACTGCTCTGATAAGGGTATACCGTGAAGATTGGTAGAGCAGCTTAGTATACATTTTTTGCAAAAAACGTATCAACCAAATACCCTGTTTTTTACATCTTTTACTAGCACTTGCGGATTACTGCAACATTTTTTCAAACTGAGTGTTTTTGGTTTTACTATTCTCTTTTGTGTCTTCAGGTTTCTTGGTGGTGTGTGAACATGATCATACAGACTTGTTCACTGTGCAAGTAGCCCATGTGTTCCTGTTTCCATAATTGTTCTCTTGTGTCTACAAGACTGGGGAGTTCCACCACTCCTCTTGGGCTATCTGCACAAAAGCTGTTCTACCCTGTATGCACACATGGATTTTTCCTCTCTGAACCCTGTTCACACAGGTTATATACAGATGATCAGGTTTTTAAATACATCAGATAGGGATTGCATACATTAGTTAGGACTGCTCTGATAAGGGTATACCGTGAAGATTGGTAGAGCAGCTTAGTATACATTTTTTGCAAAAAACGTATCAACCAAATACCCTGTTTTTTACATCTTTTACTAGCACTTGCGGATTACTGCAACATTTTTTCAAACTGAGTGTTTTTGGTTTTACTATTCTCTTTTGTGTCTTCAGGTTTCTTGGTGGTGTGTGAACATGATCATACAGACTTGTTCACTGTGCAAGTAGCCCATGTGTTCCTGTTTCCATAATTGTTCTCTTGTGTCTACAAGACTGGGGAGTTCCACCACTCCTCTTGGGCTATCTGCACAAAAGCTGTTCTACCCTGTATGCACACATGGATTTTTCCTCTCTGAACCCTGTTCACACAGGTTATATACAGATGATCAGGTTTTTAAATACATCAGATAGGGATTGCATACATTAGTTAGGACTGCTCTGATAAGGGTATACCGTGAAGATTGGTAGAGCAGCTTAGTATACATTTTTTGCAAAAAACGTATCAACCAAATACCCTGTTTTTTACATCTTTTACTAGCACTTGCGGATTACTGCAACATTTTTTCAAACTGAGTGTTTTTGGTTTTACTATTCTCTTTTGTGTCTTCAGGTTTCTTGGTGGTGTGTGAACATGATCATACAGACTTGTTCACTGTGCAAGTAGCCCATGTGTTCCTGTTTCCATAATTGTTCTCTTGTGGCTACAAGACTGGGGAGTTCCACCACTCCTCTTGGGCTATCTGCACAAAAGCTGTTCTACCCTGTATGCACACATGGATTTTTCCTCTCTGAACCCTGTTCACACAGGTTATATACAGATGATCAGGTTTTTAAATACATCAGATAGGGATTGCATACATTAGTTAGGACTGCTCTGATAAGGGTATACCGTGAAGATTGGTAGAGCAGCTTAGTATACATTTTTTGCAAAAAACGTATCAACCAAATACCCTGTTTTTTACATCTTTTACTAGCACTTGCGGATTACTGCAACATTTTTTCAAACTGAGTGTTTTTGGTTTTACTATTCTCTTTTGTGTCTTCAGGTTTCTTGGTGGTGTGTGAACATGATCATACAGACTTGTTCACTGTGCAAGTAGCCCATGTGTTCCTGTTTCCATAATTGTTCTCTTGTGTCTACAAGACTGGGGAGTTCCACCACTCCTCTTGGGCTATCTGCACAAAAGCTGTTCTACCCTGTATGCACACATGGATTTTTCCTCTCTGAACCCTGTTCACACAGGTTATATACAGATGATCAGGTTTTTAAATACATCAGATAGAGATTGCATACATTAGTTAGGACTGCTCTGATAAGGGTATACCGTGAAGATTGGTAGAGCAGCTTAGTATACATTTTTTGCAAAAAACGTATCAACCAAATACCCTGTTTTTTACATCTTTTACTAGCACTTGCGGATTACTGCAACATTTTTTCAAACTGAGTGTTTTTGGTTTTACTATTCTCTTTTGTGTCTCCAGGTTTCTTGGTGGTGTGTGAACATGATCATACAGACTTGTTCACTGTGCAATTAGCCCATGTGTTCCTGTTTCCATAATTGTTCTCTTGTGTCTACAAGACTGGGGAGTTCCACCACTCCTCTTGGGCTATCTGCACAAAAGCTGTTCTACCCTGTATGCACACATGGATTTTTCCTCTCTGAACCCTGTTCACACAGGTTATATACAGATGATCAGGTTTTTAAATACATCAGATAGGGATTGCATACATTAGTTAGGACTGCTCTGATAAGGGTATACCGTGAAGATTGGTAGAGCAGCTTAGTATACATTTTTTGCAAAAAACGTATCAACCAAATACCCTGTTTTTTACATCTTTTACTAGCACTTGCGGATTACTGCAACATTTTTTCAAACTGAGTGTTTTTGGTTTTACTATTCTCTTTTGTGTCTTCAGGTTTCTTGGTGGTGTGTGAACATGATCATACAGACTTGTTCACTGTGCAAGTAGCCCATGTGTTCCTGTTTCCATAATTGTTCTCTTGTGTCTACAAGACTGGGGAGTTCCACCACTCCTCTTGGGCTATCTGCACAAAAGCTGTTCTACCCTGTATGCACACATGGATTTTTCCTCTCTGAACCCTGTTCACACAGGTTATATACAGATGATCAGGTTTTTAAATACATCAGATAGGGATTGCATACATTAGTTAGGACTGCTCTGATAAGGGTATACCGTGAAGATTGGTAGAGCAGCTTAGTATACATTTTTTGCAAAAAAACGTATCAACCAAATACCCTGTTTTTTACATCTTTTACTAGCACTTGCGGATTACTGCAACATTTTTTCAAACTGAGTGTTTTTGGTTTTACTATTCTCTTTTGTGTCTTCAGGTTTCTTGGTGGTGTGTGAACATGATCATACAGACTTGTTCACTGTGCAAGTAGCCCATGTGTTCCTGTTTCCATAATTGTTCTCTTGTGTCTACAAGACTGGGGAGTTCCACCACTCCTCTTGGGCTATCTGCACAAAAGCTGTTCTACCCTGTATGCACACATGGATTTTTCCTCTCTGAACCCTGTTCACACAGGTTATATACAGATGATCAGGTTTTTAAATACATCAGATAGGGATTGCATACATTAGTTAGGACTGCTCTGATAAGGGTATACCGTGAAGATTGGTAGAGCAGCTTAGTATACATTTTTTGCAAAAAACGTATCAACCAAATACCCTGTTTTTTACATCTTTTACTAGCACTTGCGGATTACTGCAACATTTTTTCAAACTGAGTGTTTTTGGTTTTACTATTCTCTTTTGTGTCTTCAGGTTTCTTGGTGGTGTGTGAACATGATCATACAGACTTGTTCACTGTGCAAGTAGCCCATGTGTTCCTGTTTCCATAATTGTTCTCTTGTGTCTACAAGAGTGGGGAGTTCCACCACTCCTCTTGGGCTATCTGCACAAAAGCTGTTCTACCCTGTATGCACACATGGATTTTTCCTCTCTGAACCCTGTTCACACAGGTTATATACAGATGATCAGGTTTTTAAATACATCAGATAGGGATTGCATACATTAGTTAGGACTGCTCTGATAAGGGTATACCGTGAAGATTGGTAGAGCAGCTTAGTATACATTTTTTGCAAAAAACGTATCAACCAAATACCCTGTTTTTTACATCTTTTACTAGCACTTGCGGATTACTGCAACATTTTTTCAAACTGAGTGTTTTTGGTTTTACTATTCTCTTTTGTGTCTTCAGGTTTCTTGGTGGTGTGTGAACATGATCATACAGACTTGTTCACTGTGCAAGTAGCCCATGTGTTCCTGTTTCCATAATTGTTCTCTTGTGTCTACAAGACTGGGGAGTTCCACCACTCCTCTTGGGCTATCTGCACAAAAGCTGTTCTACCCTGTATGCACACATGGATTTTTCCTCTCTGAACCCTGTTCACACAGGTTATATACAGATGATCAGGTTTTTAAATACATCAGATAGGGATTGCATACATTAGTTAGGACTGCTCTGATAAGGGTATACCGTGAAGATTGGTAGAGCAGCTTAGTATACATTTTTTGCAAAAAACGTATCAACCAAATACCCTGTTTTTTACATCTTTTACTAGCACTTGCGGATTACTGCAACATTTTTTCAAACTGAGTGTTTTTGGTTTTACTATTCTCTTTTGTGTCTTCAGGTTTCTTGGTGGTGTGTGAACATGATCATACAGACTTGTTCACTGTGCAAGTAGCCCATGTGTTCCTGTTTCCATAATTGTTCTCTTGTGTCTACAAGACTGGGGAGTTCCACCACTCCTCTTGGGCTATCTGCACAAAAGCTGTTCTACCCTGTATGCACACATGGATTTTTCCTCTCTGAACCCTGTTCACACAGGTTATATACAGATGATCAGGTTTTTAAATACATCAGATAGGGATTGCATACATTAGTTAGGACTGCTCTGATAAGGGTATACCGTGAAGATTGGTAGAGCAGCTTAGTATACATTTTTTGCAAAAAACGTATCAACCAAATACCCTGTTTTTTACATCTTTTACTAGCACTTGCGGATTACTGCAACATTTTTTCAAACTGAGTGTTTTTGGTTTTACTATTCTCTTTTGTGTCT
Source organism: Ranitomeya imitator (assembly GCF_032444005.1). Taxonomy (NCBI): domain Eukaryota; kingdom Metazoa; phylum Chordata; class Amphibia; order Anura; family Dendrobatidae; genus Ranitomeya; species Ranitomeya imitator. Next base: position 135,014,086 of record NC_091286.1, read on the forward strand.
TCAGGTTTCTTGGTGGTGTGTGAACATGATCATACAGACTTGTTCACTGTGCAAGTAGCCCATGTGTTCCTGTTTCCATAATTGTTCTCTTGTGTCTACAAGACTGGGGAGTTCCACCACTCCTCTTGGGCTATCTGCACAAAAGCTGTTCTACCCTGTATGCACACATGGATTTTTCCTCTCTGAACCCTGTTCACACAGGTTATATACAGATGATCAGGTTTTTAAATACATCAGATAGGGATTGCATACATTAGTTAGGACTGCTCTGATAAGGGTATACCGTGAAGATTGGTAGAGCAGCTTAGTATACATTTTTTGCAAAAAACGTATCAACCAAATACCCTGTTTTTTACATCTTTTACTAGCACTTGCGGATTACTGTAACATTTTTCAAACTGAGTGTTTTTGGTTTTACTATTCTCTTTTGTGTCTTCAGGTTTCTTGGTGGTGTGTGAACATGATCATACAGACTTGTTCACTGTGCAAGTAGCCCATGTGTTCCTGTTTCCATAATTGTTCTCTTGTGTCTACAAGACTGGGGAGTTCCACCACTCCTCTTGGGCTATCTGCACAAAAGCTGTTCTACCCTGTATGCACACATGGATTTTTCCTCTCTGAACCCTGTTCACACAGGTTATATACAGATGATCAGGTTTGTAAATACATCAGATAGGGATTGCATACATTAGTTAGGACTGCTCTGATAAGGGTATACCGTGAAGATTGGTAGAGCAGCTTAGTATACATTTTTTGCAAAAAACGTATCAACCAAATACCCTGTTTTTTACATCTTTTACTAGCACTTGCGGATTACTGCAACATTTTTTCAAACTGAGTGTTTTTGGTTTTACTATTCTCTTTTGTGTCTTCAGGTTTCTTGGTGGTGTGTGAACATGATCATACAGACTTGTTCACTGTGCAAGTAGCCCATGTGTTCCTGTTTCCATAATTGTTCTCTTGTGTCTACAAGACTGGGGAGTTCCACCACTCCTCTTGGGCTATCTGCACAAAAGCTGTTCTACCCTGTATGCACACATGGATTTTTCCTCTCTGAACCCTGTTCACACAGGTTATATACAGATGATCAGGTTTTTAAATACATCAGATAGGGATTGCATACATTAGTTAGGACTGCTCTGATAAGGGTATACCGTGAAGATTGGTAGAGCAGCTTAGTATACATTTTTTGCAAAAAACGTATCAACCAAATACCCTGTTTTTTACATCTTTTACTAGCACTTGCGGATTACTGCAACATTTTTTCAAACTGAGTGTTTTTGGTTTTACTATTCTCTTTTGTGTCTTCAGGTTTCTTGGTGGTGTGTGAACATGATCATACAGACTTGTTCACTGTGCAAGTAGCCCATGTGTTCCTGTTTCCATAATTGTTCTCTTGTGTCTACAAGACTGGGGAGTTCCACCACTCCTCTTGGGCTATCTGCACAAAAGCTGTTCTACCCTGTATGCACACATGGATTTTTCCTCTCTGAACCCTGTTCACACAGGTTATATACAGATGATCAGGTTTTTAAATACATCAGATAGGGATTGCATACATTAGTTAGGACTGCTCTGATAAGGGTATACCGTGAAGATTGGTAGAGCAGCTTAGTATACATTTTTTGCAAAAAACGTATCAACCAAATACCCTGTTTTTTACATCTTTTACTAGCACTTGCGGATTACTGCAACATTTTTTCAAACTGAGTGTTTTTGGTTTTACTATTCTCTTTTGTGTCTTCAGGTTTCTTGGTGGTGTGTGAACATGATCATACAGACTTGTTCACTGTGCAAGTAGCCCATGTGTTCCTGTTTCCATAATTGTTCTCTTGTGTCTACAAGACTGGGGAGTTCCACCACTCCTCTTGGGCTATCTGCACAAAAGCTGTTCTACCCTGTATGCACACATGGATTTTTCCTCTCTGAACCCTGTTCACACAGGTTATATACAGATGATCAGGTTTTTAAATACATCAGATAGGGATTGCATACATTAGTTAGGACTGCTCTGATAAGGGTATACCGTGAAGATTGGTAGAGCAGCTTAGTATACATTTTTTGCAAAAAACGTATCAACCAAATACCCTGTTTTTTACATCTTTTACTAGCACTTGCGGATTACTGCAACATTTTTTCAAACTGAGTGTTTTTGGTTTTACTATTCTCTTTTGTGTCTTCAGGTTTCTTGGTGGTGTGTGAACATGATCATACAGACTTGTTCACTGTGCAAGTAGCCCATGTGTTCCTGTTTCCATAATTGTTCTCTTGTGTCTACAAGACTGGGGAGTTCCACCACTCCTCTTGGGCTATCTGCACAAAAGCTGTTCTACCCTGTATGCACACATGGATTTTTCCTCTCTGAACCCTGTTCACACAGGTTATATACAGATGATCAGGTTTTTAAATACATCAGATAGGGATTGCATACATTAGTTAGGACTGCTCTGATAAGGGTATACCGTGAAGATTGGTAGAGCAGCTTAGTATACATTTTTTGCAAAAAACGTATCAACCAAATACCCTGTTTTTTACATCTTTTACTAGCACTTGCGGATTACTGCAACATTTTTTCAAACTGAGTGTTTTTGGTTTTACTATTCTCTTTTGTGTCTTCAGGTTTCTTGGTGGTGTGTGAACATGATCATACAGACTTGTTCACTGTGCAAGTAGCCCATGTGTTCCTGTTTCCATAATTGTTCTCTTGTGTCTACAAGACTGGGGAGTTCCACCACTCCTCTTGGGCTATCTGCACAAAAGCTGTTCTACCCTGTATGCACACATGGATTTTTCCTCTCTGAACCCTGTTCACACAGGTTATATACAGATGATCAGGATTTTAAATACATCAGATAGAGATTGCATACATTAGTTAGGACTGCTCTGATAAGGGTATACCGTGAAGATTGGTAGAGCAGCTTAGTATACATTTTTTGCAAAAAACGTATCAACCAAATACCCTGTTTTTTACATCTTTTACTAGCACTTGCGGATTACTGCAACATTTTTTCAAACTGAGTGTTTTTGGTTTTACTATTCTCTTTTGTGTCTTCAGGTTTCTTGGTGGTGTGTGAACATGATCATACAGACTTGTTCACTGTGCAATTAGCCCATGTGTTCCTGTTTCCATAATTGTTCTCTTGTGTCTACAAGACTGGGGAGTTCCACCACTCCTCTTGGGCTATCTGCACAAAAGCTGTTCTACCCTGTATGCACACATGGATTTTTCCTCTCTGAACCCTGTTCACACAGGTTATATACAGATGATCAGGTTTTTAAATACATCAGATAGGGATTGCATACATTAGTTAGGACTGCTCTGATAAGGGTATACCGTGAAGATTGGTAGAGCAGCTTAGTATACATTTTTTGCAAAAAACGTATCAACCAAATACCCTGTTTTTTACATCTTTTACTAGCACTTGCGGATTACTGCAACATTTTTTCAAACTGAGTGTTTTTGGTTTTACTATTCTCTTTTGTGTCTTCAGGTTTCTTGGTGGTGTGTGAACATGATCATACAGACTTGTTCACTGTGCAAGTAGCCCATGTGTTCCTGTTTCCATAATTGTTCTCTTGTGTCTACAAGACTGGGGAGTTCCACCACTCCTCTTGGGCTATCTGCACAAAAGCTGTTCTACCCTGTATGCACACATGGATTTTTCCTCTCTGAACCCTGTTCACACAGGTTATATACAGATGATCAGGTTTTTAAATACATCAGATAGGGATTGCATACATTAGTTAGGACTGCTCTGATAAGGGTATACCGTGAAGATTGGTAGAGCAGCTTAGTATACATTTTTTGCAAAAAACGTATCAACCAAATACCCTGTTTTTTACATCTTTTACTAGCACTTGCGGATTACTGCAACATTTTTTCAAACTGAGTGTTTTTGGTTTTACTATTCTCTTTTGTGTCTTCAGGTTTCTTGGTGGTGTGTGAACATGATCATACAGACTTGTTCACTGTGCAAGTAGCCCATGTGTTCCTGTTTCCATAATTGTTCTCTTGTGTCTACAAGACTGGGGAGTTCCACCACTCCTCTTGGGCTATCTGCACAAAAGCTGTTCTACCCTGTATGCACACATGGATTTTTCCTCTCTGAACCCTGTTCACACAGGTTATATACAGATGATCAGGTTTTTAAATACATCAGATAGGGATTGCATACATTAGTTAGGACTGCTCTGATAAGGGTATACCGTGAAGATTGGTAGAGCAGCTTAGTATACATTTTTTGCAAAAAAACGTATCAACCAAATACCCTGTTTTTTACATCTTTTACTAGCACTTGCGGATTACTGCAACATTTTTTCAAACTGAGTGTTTTTGGTTTTACTATTCTCTTTTGTGTCTTCAGGTTTCTTGGTGGTGTGTGAACATGATCATACAGACTTGTTCACTGTGCAAGTAGCCCATGTGTTCCTGTTTCCATAATTGTTCTCTTGTGTCTACAAGACTGGGGAGTTCCACCACTCCTCTTGGGCTATCTGCACAAAAGCTGTTCTACCCTGTATGCACACATGGATTTTTCCTCTCTGAACCCTGTTCACACAGGTTATATACAGATGATCAGGTTTTTAAATACATCAGATAGGGATTGCATACATTAGTTAGGACTGCTCTGATAAGGGTATACCGTGAAGATTGGTAGAGCAGCTTAGTATACATTTTTTGCAAAAAACGTATCAACCAAATACCCTGTTTTTTACATCTTTTACTAGCACTTGCGGATTACTGCAACATTTTTTCAAACTGAGTGTTTTTGGTTTTACTATTCTCTTTTGTGTCTTCAGGTTTCTTGGTGGTGTGTGAACATGATCATACAGACTTGTTCACTGTGCAAGTAGCCCATGTGTTCCTGTTTCCATAATTGTTCTCTTGTGTCTACAAGACTGGGGAGTTCCACCACTCCTCTTGGGCTATCTGCACAAAAGCTGTTCTACCCTGTATGCACACATGGATTTTTCCTCTCTGAACCCTGTTCACACAGGTTATATACAGATGATCAGGTTTTTAAATACATCAGATAGGGATTGCATACATTAGTTAGGACTGCTCTGATAAGGGTATACCGTGAAGATTGGTAGAGCAGCTTAGTATACATTTTTTGCAAAAAACGTATCAACCAAATACCCTGTTTTTTACATATTTTACTAGCACTTGCGGATTACTGCAACATTTTTTCAAACTGAGTGTTTTTGGTTTTACTATTCTCTTTTGTGTCTTCAGGTTTCTTGGTGGTGTGTGAACATGATCATACAGACTTGTTCACTGTGCAAGTAGCCCATGTGTTCCTGTTTCCATAATTGTTCTCTTGTGTCTACAAGACTGGGGAGTTCCACCACTCCTCTTGGGCTATCTGCACAAAAGCTGTTCTACCCTGTATGCACACATGGATTTTTCCTCTCTGAACCCTGTTCACACAGGTTATATACAGATGATCAGGTTTTTAAATACATCAGATAGGGATTGCATACATTAGTTAGGACTGCTCTGATAAGGGTATACCGTGAAGATTGGTAGAGCAGCTTAGTATACATTTTTTGCAAAAAACGTATCAACCAAATACCCTGTTTTTTACATCTTTTACTAGTAGTGTTGAGCATTCCGATACCGCAAGTATCGGGTATCGGCCGATACTTGCGGTATCGGAATTCCGATACCGAGATCCGATATTTTTGTGATATCGGGTATCGGTATCGGAAGTGTAAAATAAAGAATTAAAATAAAAAATATTGTTATATTCACCTCTCCGGCGGCCCCTGGACATCAGCGGGAGGATCCGGCGTCCGGCACGGCTTCTTTCTTCAAAATGCGCGCCTTCAGGACCTGTGGAATGACGTCCCGGCTTCTGATTGGTCGCGTGCCGCCCATGTGACCGCCACGCGACCAATCAGAAGCCGCGACGTCATTCCTCAGCTAAAGTCCTAGAATGAGCGCCTTCTAGGACCTGAGGAATGACGTCGCGGCTTCTGATTGGTCGCGTGGCGGTCACATGGGCGGCACGCGACCAATCAGAAGCCGGGACGTCATTCCACAGGTCCTGAAGGCGCGCATTTTGAAGAAAGAAGCCGTGCCGGACGCCGGATCCTCCCGCTGATGTCCAGGGGCCGCCGGAGAGGTGAATATAACAATATTTTTTATTTTAATTCTTTATTTTACACTTTAATATGGATCCCAGGGCCTGAAGGAGAGTTTCCTCTCCTTCAGACCCTGGGATCCATGAGGATACATTCCGATACTTGATGTCCCATTGACTTGTATTGGTATCGGATATCGGTATCGGCGATATCCGATATTTTTCGGGTATCGGCCGATACTATCCGATACCGATACTTTCAAGTATCGGACGGTATCGCTCAACACTATTTACTAGCACTTGCAGATTACTGCAACATTTTTTCAAACTGAGTGTTTTTGGTTTTACTATTCTCTTTTGTGTCTTCAGGTTTCTTGGTGGTGTGTGAACATGATCATACAGACTTGTTCACTGTGCAAGTAGCCCATGTGTTCCTGTTTCCATAATTGTTCTCTTGTGTCTACAAGACTGGGGAGTTCCACCACTCCTCTTGGGCTCTCTGCACAAAAGCTGTTCTACCCTGTATGCACACATGGATTTTTCCTCTCTGAACCCTGTTCACACAGGTTATATACAGATGATCAGGTTTTTAAATACATCAGATAGGGATTGCATACATTAGTTAGGACTGCTCTGATAAGGGTATACCGTGAAGATTGGTAGAGCAGCTTAGTATACATTTTTTGCAAAAAACGTATCAACCAAATACCCTGTTTTTTACATCTTTTACTAGCACTTGCGGATTACTGCAACATTTTTTCAAACTGAGTGTTTTTGGTTTTACTATTCTCTTTTGTGTCTTCAGGTTTCTTGGTGGTGTGTGAACATGATCATACAGACTTGTTCACTGTGCAAGTAGCCCATGTGTTCCTGTTTCCATAATTGTTCTCTTGTGTCTACAAGACTGGGGAGTTCCACCACTCCTCTTGGGCTATCTGCACAAAAGCTGTTCTACCCTGTATGCACACATGGATTTTTCCTCTCTGAACCCTGTTCACACAGGTTATATACAGATGATCAGGTTTTTAAATACATCAGATAGGGATTGCATACATTAGTTAGGACTGCTCTGATAAGGGTATACCGTGAAGATTGGTAGAGCAGCTTAGTATACATTTTTTGCAAAAAACGTATCAACCAAATACCCTGTTTTTTACATCTTTTACTAGCACTTGCGGATTACTGCAACATTTTTTCAAACTGAGTGTTTTTGGTTTTACTATTCTCTTTTGTGTCTTCAGGTTTCTTGGTGGTGTGTGAACATGATCATACAGACTTGTTCACTGTGCAAGTAGCCCATGTGTTCCTGTTTCCATAATTGTTCTCTTGTGTCTACAAGACTGGGGAGTTCCACCACTCCTCTTGGGCTATCTGCACAAAAGCTGTTCTACCCTGTATGCACACATGGATTTTTCCTCTCTGAACCCTGTTCACACAGGTTATATACAGATGATCAGGTTTTTAAATACATCAGATAGGGATTGCATACATTAGTTAAGACTGCTCTGATAAGGGTATACCGTGAAGATTGGTAGAGCAGCTTAGTATACATTTTTTGCAAAAAACGTATCAACCAAATACCCTGTTTTTTACATCTTTTACTAGCACTTGCGGATTACTGCAACATTTTTTCAAACTGAGTGTTTTTGGTTTTACTATTCTCTTTTGTATCTTCAAGGTTTCTTGGTGGTGTGTGAACATGATCATACAGACTTGTTCACTGTGCAAGTAGCCCATGTGTTCCTGTTTCCATAATTGTTCTCTTGTGTCTACAAGACTGGGGAGTTCCACCACTCCTCTTGGGCTATCTGCACAAAAGCTGTTCTACCCTGTATGCACACATGGATTTTTCCTCTCTGAACCCTGTTCACACAGGTTATATACAGATGATCAGGTTTTTAAATACATCAGATAGGGATTGCATACATTAGTTAGGACTGCTCTGATAAGGGTATACCGTGAAGATTGGTAGAGCAGCTTAGTATACATTTTTTGCAAAAAACGTATCAACCAAATACCCTGTTTTTTACATCTTTTACTAGCACTTGCGGATTACTGCAACATTTTTTCAAACTGAGTGTTTTTGGTTTTACTATTCTCTTTTGTGTCTTCAGGTTTCTTGGTGGTGTGTGAACATGATCATACAGACTTGTTCACTGTGCAAGTAGCCCATGTGTTCCTGTTTCCATAATTGTTCTCTTGTGTCTACAAGACTGGGGAGTTCCACCACTCCTCTTGGGCTATCTGCACAAAAGCTGTTCTACCCTGTATGCACACATGGATTTTTCCTCTCTGAACCCTGTTCACACAGGTTATATACAGATGATCAGGTTTTTAAATACATCAGATAGGGATTGCATACATTAGTTAGGACTGCTCTGATAAGGGTATACCGTGAAGATTGGTAGAGCAGCTTAGTATACATTTTTTGCAAAAAACGTATCAACCAAATACCCTGTTTTTTACATCTTTTACTAGCACTTGCGGATTACTGCAACATTTTTTCAAACTGAGTGTTTTTGGCTTTACTATTCTCTTTTGTGTCTTCAGGTTTCTTGGTGGTGTGTGAACATGATCATACAGACTTGTTCACTGTGCAAGTAGCCCATGTGTTCCTGTTTCCATAATTGTTCTCTTGTGTCTACAAGACTGGGGAGGTCCACCACTCCTCTTGGGCTATCTGCACAAAAGCTGTTCTACCCTGTATGCACACATGGATTTTTCCTCTCTGAACCCTGTTCACACAGGTTATATACAGATGATCAGGTTTTTAAATACATCAGATAGGGATTGCATACATTAGTTAGGACTGCTCTGATAAGGGTATACCGTGAAGATTGGTAGAGCAGCTTAGTATACATTTTTTGCAAAAAACGTATCAACCAAATACCCTGTTTTTTACATCTTTTACTAGCACTTGCGGATTACTGCAACATTTTTTCAAACTGAGTGTTTTTGGTTTTACTATTCTCTTTTGTGTCTTCAGGTTTCTTGGTGGTGTGTGAACATGATCATACAGACTTGTTCACTGTGCAAGTAGCCCATGTGTTCCTGTTTCCATAATTGTTCTTTTGTGTCTACAAGACTGGGGAGTTCCACCACTCCTCTTGGGCTATCTCCACAAAAGCTGTTCTACCCTGTATGCACACATGGATTTTTCCTCTCTGAACCCTGTTCACACAGGGTATATACAGATGATCAGGTTTTTAAATACATCAGATAGGGATTGCATACATTAGTTAGGACTGCTCTGATAAGGGTATACCGTGAAGATTGGTAGAGCAGCTTAGTATACATTTTTTGCAAAAAACGTATCAACCAAATACCCTGTTTTTTACATCTTTTACTAGCACTTGCGGATTACTGCAACATTTTTTCAAACTGAGTGTTTTTGGTTTTACTATTCTCTTTTGTGTCTTCAGGTTTCTTGGTGGTGTGTGAACATGATCATACAGACTTGTTCACTGTGCAAGTAGCCCATGTGTTCCTGTTTCCATAATTGTTCTCTTGTGTCTACAAGACTGGGGAGTTCCACCACTCCTCTTGGGCTATCTGCACAAAAGCTGTTCTACCCTGTATGCACACATGGATTTTTCCTCTCTGAACCCTGTTCACACAGGTTATATACTGATGATCAGGTTTTTAAATACATCAGATAGGGATTGCATACATTAGTTAGGACTGCTCTGATAAGGGTATACCGTGAAGATTGGTAGAGCAGCTTAGTATACATTTTTTGCAAAAAACGTATCAACCAAATACCCTGTTTTTTACATCTTTTACTAGCACTTGCGGATTACTGCAACATTTTTTCAAACTGAGTGTTTTTGGTTTTACTATTCTCTTTTGTGTCTTCAGGTTTCTTGGTGGTGTGTGAACATGATCATACAGACTTGTTCACTGTGCAAGTAGCCCATGTGTTCCTGTTTCCATAATTGTTCTCTTGTGTCTACAAGACTGGGGAGTTCCACCACTCCTCTTGGGCTATCTGCACAAAAGCTGTTCTACCCTGTATGCACACATGGATTTTTCCTCTCTGAACCCTGTTCACACAGGTTATATACAGATGATCAGGTTTTTAAATACATCAGATAGGGATTGCATACATTAGTTAGGACTGCTCTGATAAGGGTATACCGTGAAGATTGGTAGAGCAGCTTAGTATACATTTTTTGCAAAAAACGTATCAACCAAATACCCTGTTTTTTACATCTTTTACTAGCACTTGCGGATTACTGCAACATTTTTTCAAACTGAGTGTTTTTGGTTTTACTATTCTCTTTTGTGTCTTCAGGTTTCTTGGTGGTGTGTGAACATGATCATACAGACTTGTTCACTGTGCAAGTAGCCCATGTGTTCCTGTTTCCATAATTGTTCTCTTGTGTCTACAAGACTGGGGAGTTCCACCACTCCTCTTGGGCTATCTGCACAAAAGCTGTTCTACCCTGTATGCACACATGGATTTTTCCTCTCTGAACCCTGTTCACACAGGTTATATACAGATGATCAGGTTTTTAAATACATCAGATAGGGATTGCATACATTAGTTAGGACTGCTCTGATAAGGGTATACCGTGAAGATTGGTAGAGCAGCTTAGTATACATTTTTTGCAAAAAACGTATCAACCAAATACCCTGTTTTTTACATCTTTTACTAGCACTTGCGGATTACTGCAACATTTTTTCAAACTGAGTGTTTTTGGTTTTACTATTCTCTTTTGTGTCTTCAGGTTTCTTGGTGGTGTGTGAACATGATCATACAGACTTGTTCACTGTGCAAGTAGCCCATGTGTTCCTGTTTCCATAATTGTTCTCTTGTGTCTACAAGACTGGGGAGTTCCACCACTCCTCTTGGGCTATCTGCACAAAAGCTGTTCTACCCTGTATGCACACATGGATTTTTCCTCTCTGAACCCTGTTCACACAGGTTATATACAGATGATCAGGTTTTTAAATACATCAGATAGGGATTGCATACATTAGTTAGGACTGCTCTGATAAGGGTATACCGTGAAGATTGGTAGAGCAGCTTAGTATACATTTTTTGCAAAAAACGTATCAACCAAATACCCTGTTTTTTACATCTTTTACTAGCACTTGCGGATTACTGCAACATTTTTTCAAACTGAGTGTTTTTGGTTTTACTATTCTCTTTTGTGTCTTCAGGTTTCTTGGTGGTGTGTGAACATGATCATACAGACTTGTTCACTGTGCAAGTAGCCCATGTGTTCCTGTTTCCATAATTGTTCTCTTGTGTCTACAAGACTGGGGAGTTCCACCACTCCTCTTGGGCTATCTGCACAAAAGCTGTTCTACCCTGTATGCACACATGGATTTTTCCTCTCTGAACCCTGTTCACACAGGTTATATACAGATGATCAGGTTTTTAAATACATCAGATAGGGATTGCATACATTAGTTAGGACTGCTCTGATAAGGGTATACCGTGAAGATTGGTAGAGCAGCTTAGTATACATTTTTTGCAAAAAACGTATCAACCAAATACCCTGTTTTTTACATCTTTTACTAGCACTTGCGGATCACTGCAACATTTTTTCAAACTGAGTGTTTTTGGTTTTACTATTCTCTTTTGTGTCTTCAGGTTTCTTGGTGGTGTGTGAACATGATCATACAGACTTGTTCACTGTGCAAGTAGCCCATGTGTTCCTGTTTCCATAATTGTTCTCTTGTGTCTACAAGACTGGGGAGTTCCACCACTCCTCTTGGGCTATCTGCACAAAAGCTGTTCTACCCTGTATGCACACATGGATTTTTCCTCTCTGAACCCTGTTCACACAGGTTATATACAGATGATCAGGTTTTTAAATACATCAGATAGGGATTGCATACATTAGTTAGGACTGCTCTGATAAAGGTATACCGTGAAGATTGGTAGAGCAGCTTAGTATACATTTTTTGCAAAAAACGTATCAACCAAATACCCTGTTTTTTACATCTTTTACTAGCACTTGCGGATTACTGCAACATTTTTTCAAACTGAGTGTTTTTGGTTTTACTATTCTCTTTTGTGTCTTCAGGTTTCTTGGTGGTGTGTGAACATGATCATACAGACTTGTTCACTGTGCAAGTAGCCCATGTGTTCCTGTTTCCATAATTGTTCTCTTGTGTCTACAAGACTGGGGAGTTCCACTACTCCTCTTGGGCTATCTGCACAAAAGCTGTTCTACCCTGTATGCACACATGGATTTTTCCTCTCTGAACCCTGTTCACACAGGTTATATACAGATGATCAGGTTTTTAAATACATCAGATAGGGATTGCATACATTAGTTAGGACTGCTCTGATAAGGGTATACCGTGAAGATTGGTAGAGCAGCTTAGTATACATTTTTTGCAAAAAACGTATCAACCAAATACCCTGTTTTTTATATCTTTTACTAGCACTTGCGGATTACTGCAACATTTTTTCAAACTGAGTGTTTTTGGTTTTACTATTCTCTTTTGTGTCTTCAGGTTTCTTGGTGGTGTGTGAACATGATCATACAGACTTGTTCACTGTGCAAGTAGCCCATGTGTTCCTGTTTCCATAATTGTTCTCTTGTGTCTACAAGACTGGGGAGTTCCACCACTCCTCTTGGGCTATCTGCACAAAAGCTGTTCTACCCTGTATGCACACATGGATTTTTCCTCTCTGAACCCTGTTCACACAGGTTATATACAGATGATCAGGTTTTTAAATACATCAGATAGGGATTGCATACATTAGTTAGGACTGCTCTGATAAGGGTATACCGTGAAGATTGGTAGAGCAGCTTAGTATACATTTTTTGCAAAAAACGTATCAACCAAATACCCTGTTTTTTACATCTTTTACTAGCACTTGCGGATTACTGCAACATTTTTTCAAACTGAGTGTTTTTGGTTTTACTATTCTCTTTTGTGTCTTCAGGTTTCTTGGTGGTGTGTGAACATGATCATACAGACTTGTTCACTGTGCAAGTAGCCCATGTGTTCCTGTTTCCATAATTGTTCTCTTGTGTCTACAAGACTGGGGAGTTCCACCACTCCTCTTGGGCTATCTGCACAAAAGCTGTTCTACCCTGTATGCACACATGGATTTTTCCTCTCTGAACCCTGTTCACACAGGTTATATACAGATGATCAGGTTTTTAAATACATCAGATAGGGATTGCATACATTAGTTAGGACTGCTCTGATAAGGGTATACCGTGAAGATTGGTAGAGCAGCTTAGTATACATTTTTTGCAAAAAACGTATCAACCAAATACCCTGTTTTTTACATCTTTTACTAGCACTTGCGGATTACTGCAACATTTTTTCAAACTGAGTGTTTTTGGTTTTACTATTCTCTTTTGTGTCTTCAGGTTTCTTGGTGGTGTGTGAACATGATCATACAGACTTGTTCACTGTGCAAGTAGCCCATGTGTTCCTGTTTCCATAATTGTTCTCTTGTGTCTACAAGACTGGGGAGTTCCACCACTCCTCTTGGGCTATCTGCACAAAAGCTGTTCTACCCTGTATGCACACATGGATTTTTCCTCTCTGAACCCTGTTCACACAGGTTATATACAGATGATCAGGTTTTTAAATACATCAGATAGGGATTGCATACATTAGTTAGGACTGCTCTGATAAGGGTATACCGTGAAGATTGGTAGAGCAGCTTAGTATACATTTTTTGCAAAAAACGTATCAACCAAATACCCTGTTTTTTATATCTTTTACTAGCACTTGCGGATTACTGCAACATTTTTTCAAACTGAGTGTTTTTGGTTTTACTATTCTCTTTTGTGTCTTCAGGTTTCTTGGTGGTGTGTGAACATGATCATACAGACTTGTTCACTGTGCAAGTAGCCCATGTGTTCCTGTTTCCATAATTGTTCTCTTGTGTCTACAAGACTGGGGAGTTCCACCACTCCTCTTGGGCTATCTGCACAAAAGCTGTTCTACCCTGTATGCACACATGGATTTTTCCTCTCTGAACCCTGTTCACACAGGTTATATACAGATGATCAGGTTTTTAAATACATCAGATAGGGATTGCATACATTAGTTAGGACTGCTCTGATAAGGGTATACCGTGAAGATTGGTAGAGCAGCTTAGTATACATTTTTTGCAAAAAACGTATCAACCAAATACCCTGTTTTTTACATCTTTTACTAGCACTTGCGGATTACTGCAACATTTTTTCAAACTGAGTGTTTTTGGCTTTACTATTCTCTTTTGTGTCTTCAGGTTTCTTGGTGGTGTGTGAACATGATCATACAGACTTGTTCACTGTGCAAGTAGCCCATGTGTTCCTGTTTCCATAATTGTTCTCTTGTGTCTACAAGACTGGGGAGTTCCACCACTCCTCTTGGGCTATCTGCACAAAAGCTGTTCTACCCTGTATGCACACATGGATTTTTCCTCTCTGAACCCTGTTCACACAGGTTATATACAGATGATCAGGTTTTTAAATACATCAGATAGGGATTGCATACATTAGTTAGGACTGCTCTGATAAGGGTATACCGTGAAGATTGGTAGAGCAGCTTAGTATACATTTTTTGCAAAAAACGTATCAACCAAATACCCTGTTTTTTACATCTTTTACTAGCACTTGCGGATTACTGCAACATTTTTTCAAACTGAGTGTTTTTGGTTTTACTATTCTCTTTTGTGTCTTCAGGTTTCTTGGTGGTGTGTGAACATGATCATACAGACTTGTTCACTGTGCAAGTAGCCCATGTGTTCCTGTTTCCATAATTGTTCTTTTGTGTCTACAAGACTGGGGAGTTCCACCACTCCTCTTGGGCTATCTCCACAAAAGCTGTTCTACCCTGTATGCACACATGGATTTTTCCTCTCTGAACCCTGTTCACACAGGGTATATACAGATGATCAGGTTTTTAAATACATCAGATAGGGATTGCATACATTAGTTAGGACTGCTCTGATAAGGGTATACCGTGAAGATTGGTAGAGCAGCTTAGTATACATTTTTTGCAAAAAACGTATCAACCAAATACCCTGTTTTTTACATCTTTTACTAGCACTTGCGGATTACTGCAACATTTTTCAAACTGAGTGTTTTTGGTTTTACTATTCTCTTTTGTGTCTTCAGGTTTCTTGGTGGTGTGTGAACATGATCATACAGACTTGTTCACTGTGCAAGTAGCCCATGTGTTCCTGTTTCCATAATTGTTCTCTTGTGTCTACAAGACTGGGGAGTTCCACCACTCATCTTGGGCTATCTGCACAAAAGCTGTTCTACCCTGTATGCACACATGGATTTTTCCTCTCTGAACCCTGTTCACACAGGTTATATACTGATGATCAGGTTTTTAAATACATCAGATAGGGATTGCATACATTAGTTAGGACTGCTCTGATAAGGGTATACCGTGAAGATTGGTAGAGCAGCTTAGTATACATTTTTTGCAAAAAACGTATCAACCAAATACCCTGTTTTTTACATCTTTTACTAGCACTTGCGGATTACTGCAACATTTTTTCAAACTGAGTGTTTTTGGTTTTACTATTCTCTTTTGTGTCTTCAGGTTTCTTGGTGGTGTGTGAACATGATCATACAGACTTGTTCACTGTGCAAGTAGCCCATGTGTTCCTGTTTCCATAATTGTTCTCTTGTGTCTACAAGACTGGGGAGTTCCACCACTCCTCTTGGGCTATCTGCACAAAAGCTGTTCTACCCTGTATGCACACATGGATTTTTCCTCTCTGAACCCTGTTCACACAGGTTATATACAGATGATCAGGTTTTTAAATACATCAGATAGGGATTGCATACATTAGTTAGGACTGCTCTGATAAGGGTATACCGTGAAGATTGGTAGAGCAGCTTAGTATACATTTTTTGCAAAAAACGTATCAACCAAATACCCTGTTTTTTACATCTTTTACTAGCACTTGCGGATTACTGCAACATTTTTTCAAACTGAGTGTTTTTGGTTTTACTATTCTCTTTTGTGTCTTCAGGTTTCTTGGTGGTGTGTGAACATGATCATACAGACTTGTTCACTGTGCAAGTAGCCCATGTGTTCCTGTTTCCATAATTGTTCTCTTGTGTCTACAAGACTGGGGAGTTCCACCACTCCTCTTGGGCTATCTGCACAAAAGCTGTTCTACCCTGTATGCACACATGGATTTTTCCTCTCTGAACCCTGTTCACACAGGTTATATACAGATGATCAGGTTTTTAAATACATCAGATAGGGATTGCATACATTAGTTAGGACTGCTCTGATAAGGGTATACCGTGAAGATTGGTAGAGCAGCTTAGTATACATTTTTTGCAAAAAACGTATCAACCAAATACCCTGTTTTTTACATCTTTTACTAGCACTTGCGGATTACTGCAACATTTTTTCAAACTGAGTGTTTTTGGTTTTACTATTCTCTTTTGTGTCTTCAGGTTTCTTGGTGGTGTGTGAACATGATCATACAGACTTGTTCACTGTGCAAGTAGCCCATGTGTTCCTGTTTCCATAATTGTTCTCTTGTGTCTACAAGACTGGGGAGTTCCACCACTCCTCTTGGGCTATCTGCACAAAAGCTGTTCTACCCTGTATGCACACATGGATTTTTCCTCTCTGAACCCTGTTCACACAGGTTATATACAGATGATCAGGTTTTTAAATACATCAGATAGGGATTGCATACATTAGTTAGGACTGCTCTGATAAGGGTATACCGTGAAGATTGGTAGAGCAGCTTAGTATACATTTTTTGCAAAAAACGTATCAACCAAATACCCTGTTTTTTACATCTTTTACTAGCACTTGCGGATTACTGCAACATTTTTTCAAACTGAGTGTTTTTGGTTTTACTATTCTCTTTTGTGTCTTCAGGTTTCTTGGTGGTGTGTGAACATGATCATACAGACTTGTTCACTGTGCAAGTAGCCCATGTGTTCCTGTTTCCATAATTGTTCTCTTGTGTCTACAAGACTGGGGAGTTCCACCACTCCTCTTGGGCTATCTGCACAAAAGCTGTTCTACCCTGTATGCACACATGGATTTTTCCTCTCTGAACCCTGTTCACACAGGTTATATACAGATGATCAGGTTTTTAAATACATCAGATAGGGATTGCATACATTAGTTAGGACTGCTCTGATAAGGGTATACCGTGAAGATTGGTAGAGCAGCTTAGTATACATTTTTTGCAAAAAACGTATCAACCAAATACCCTGTTTTTTACATCTTTTACTAGCACTTGCGGATTACTGCAACATTTTTTCAAACTGAGTGTTTTTGGTTTTACTATTCTCTTTTGTGTCTTCAGGTTTCTTGGTGGTGTGTGAACATGATCATACAGACTTGTTCACTGTGCAAGTAGCCCATGTGTTCCTGTTTCCATAATTGTTCTCTTGTGTCTACAAGACTGGGGAGTTCCACCACTCCTCTTGGGCTATCTGCACAAAAGCTGTTCTACCCTGTATGCACACATGGATTTTTCCTCTCTGAACCCTGTTCACACAGGTTATATACAGATGATCAGGTTTTTAAATACATCAGATAGGGATTGCATACATTAGTTAGGACTGCTCTGATAAGGGTATACCGTGAAGATTGGTAGAGCAGCTTAGTATACATTTTTTGCAAAAAACGTATCAACCAAATACCCTGTTTTTTACATCTTTTACTAGCACTTGCGGATTACTGCAACATTTTTTCAAACTGAGTGTTTTTGGTTTTACTATTCTCTTTTGTGTCTTCAGGTTTCTTGGTGGTGTGTGAACATGATCATACAGACTTGTTCACTGTGCAAGTAGCCCATGTGTTCCTGTTTCCATAATTGTTCTCTTGTGTCTACAAGACTGGGGAGTTCCACCACTCCTCTTGGGCTATCTGCACAAAAGCTGTTCTACCCTGTATGCACACATGGATTTTTCCTCTCTGAACCCTGTTCACACAGGTTATATACAGATGATCAGGTTTTTAAATACATCAGATAGGGATTGCATACATTAGTTAGGACTGCTCTGATAAGGGTATACCGTGAAGATTGGTAGAGCAGCTTAGTATACATTTTTTGCAAAAAACGTATCAACCAAATACCCTGTTTTTTACATCTTTTACTAGCACTTGCGGATTACTGCAACATTTTTTCAAACTGAGTGTTTTTGGTTTTACTATTCTCTTTTGTGTCTTCAGGTTTCTTGGTGGTGTGTGAACATGATCATACAGACTTGTTCACTGTGCAAGTAGCCCATGTGTTCCTGTTTCCATAATTGTTCTCTTGTGTCTACAAGACTGGGGAGTTCCACCACTCCTCTTGGGCTATCTGCACAAAAGCTGTTCTACCCTGTATGCACACATGGATTTTTCCTCTCTGAACCCTGTTCACACAGGTTATATACAGATGATCAGGTTTTTAAATACATCAGATAGGGATTGCATACATTAGTTAGGACTGCTCTGATAAGGGTATACCGTGAAGATTGGTAGAGCAGCTTAGTATACATTTTTTGCAAAAAACGTATCAACCAAATACCCTGTTTTTTACATCTTTTACTAGCACTTGCGGATCACTGCAACATTTTTTCAAACTGAGTGTTTTTGGTTTTACTATTCTCTTTTGTGTCTTCAGGTTTCTTGGTGGTGTGTGAACATGATCATACAGACTTGTTCACTGTGCAAGTAGCCCATGTGTTCCTGTTTCCATAATTGTTCTCTTGTGTCTACAAGACTGGGGAGTTCCACCACTCCTCTTGGGCTATCTGCACAAAAGCTGTTCTACCCTGTATGCACACATGGATTTTTCCTCTCTGAACCCTGTTCACACAGGTTATATACAGATGATCAGGTTTTTAAATACATCAGATAGGGATTGCATACATTAGTTAGGACTGCTCTGATAAAGGTATACCGTGAAGATTGGTAGAGCAGCTTAGTATACATTTTTTGCAAAAAACGTATCAACCAAATACCCTGTTTTTTACATCTTTTACTAGCACTTGCGGATTACTGCAACATTTTTTCAAACTGAGTGTTTTTGGTTTTACTATTCTCTTTTGTGTCTTCAGGTTTCTTGGTGGTGTGTGAACATGATCATACAGACTTGTTCACTGTGCAAGTAGCCCATGTGTTCCTGTTTCCATAATTGTTCTCTTGTGTCTACAAGACTGGGGAGTTCCACCACTCCTCTTGGGCTATCTGCACAAAAGCTGTTCTACCCTGTATGCACACATGGATTTTTCCTCTCTGAACCCTGTTCACACAGGTTATATACAGATGATCAGGTTTTTAAATACATCAGATAGGGATTGCATACATTAGTTAGGACTGCTCTGATAAGGGTATACCGTGAAGATTGGTAGAGCAGCTTAGTATACATTTTTTGCAAAAAACGTATCAACCAAATACCCTGTTTTTTATATCTTTTACTAGCACTTGCGGATTACTGCAACATTTTTTCAAACTGAGTGTTTTTGGTTTTACTATTCTCTTTTGTGTCTTCAGGTTTCTTGGTGGTGTGTGAACATGATCATACAGACTTGTTCACTGTGCAAGTAGCCCATGTGTTCCTGTTTCCATAATTGTTCTCTTGTGTCTACAAGACTGGGGAGTTCCACCACTCCTCTTGGGCTATCTGCACAAAAGCTGTTCTACCCTGTATGCACACATGGATTTTTCCTCTCTGAACCCTGTTCACACAGGTTATATACAGATGATCAGGTTTTTAAATACATCAGATAGGGATTGCATACATTAGTTAGGACTGTATATAACCAATACAACCTACTTGAAAATATAACAAGTAACACAAAAATGGTAAAACCAAAATATTTTATTAAATAATATAAAGACACCAACAAAACAAAACACAGAAAAACTGGAGGAGACACGCAAAATATATTAGATACTGATATCATTAGCAAAAATATATCTGATGTACAATAGTATTATGTCCTTTACTTGCTAGAAATGCTTGTGCACACATGGGCAACAGGCAGGGAGCCACCATAAAAGTGATTGAGGTATATGGTGCACCATACAAAATACTGATAGCAATACAAATCAAAATACACGATATGATGTTAATAAGGTTAATAAAAGGTAACTTCTGCTATCCAAATATAAGGTGCAGAGTGCTAAGCAATACAAAACCCCAAGGTATAATACCTATACAATTATAAAATAATCTCTGTGAGATACAATGGGATCCTAAGGTGCATTGTGCATATGGTGGACCTTACCGGTGCTCATGCTAGCGTTCCTGTGTCTCAACCCCGCACTCCAACGCGCGTTTCGCAGCACGTCGCTTCCTCAGGGAGTGATATAGGGTAGGTATACTGCCTGCTTCTTATATGTTGCCCCCAGTAGTTTAGCCAATAACGACGCTTTAGGCGGCGCATCCCACGTCGCCGCAGCAAAGGCGTCCCCGGCACATGACCCGCGGCAACGTCACAGGAAGGCGCCCAAGCGCCTCCGATGACGTCACAAGCGGATCACGCGACAAGGTCCGCCCGCCCCGGACACAGAGGATGCGCACAAGCGCCGCAACCGCCATATCTATGATGGGCAAATGAAAGGGCAAGTAATCTAGACATGATGCTATTGGTGGCGCATCTCACGTCACCGGAATGTAGGCGCCCCCAGCACACGATCAGCGGCCACGTCACAGGAAGGCGCCAAAGCGCCGCCTGCAACGCCGCAAGCGGATCACGCGACTAGGGACGCCCACCCGGCCACAGAGGATGCGCGCAAGTACCATGGCCGCCATATTGAAACTGGGCAAATTGAAGGGCAATCAAAACTAAATAAAGAAGTATAATATTAAATAATGACCAGTGCGATGCCGAGTAACACCTCGCATGCCGCCGCAGCGACCGCAACCTACTGCGCATGCCCACGGCGGCACCACAAACAAACGCATAAGCGCTATCCGTGATGCCCCGAATGGGAGCCACAGCGGGGCAGGCACACAGATACATGAGAAGCGCACCGGCATCACACAGGTACCACTAAATAAAAACGAGCAAATAGTAGATTTATATTAGATTTGAAAGATACCAAGATATGAGGATATAATATATAACAATAGGGAAATCCTAGACCAATAATTAAATGAAAGTAAAAAATGTGAAAAAGATATAAAATTATATAAAATACAAAAAAGGAAAAAAGTGATCTGATGTAAAAATAAAAAATAAGGTGTATATATTAATATATATATTTTATCATAATATTGACATTCACTATTGTATAAACAGATATATTATTAATTAAGAAAAAATACAAAACTAAAAAATGTTAACACAGTACAGAATCCCATCTTGAAATAATGTGCATAAGTGTTCACTGTGAATACTGAGGTCCAGGATTTTTCTCCTCAAATAGTTGTCTGTTCTTCTTCACTTTCATAGCCCATCATGATAAATATCCGTATATTAAAGACACATCAAAGTCCTAAAGATAATGATAAAAATAATTATAATCAAAACAAAAACAAAAAATCAGAGACAACCCCAGTCCAGTATAGCGACCAACTTGCAGTAACCACCCTATATAAAAGAACTTTTAAACGAGGACAACACTTAAATTAAAAATATATAGTATATTTCTGTATATGAATGAATAAAAACAACACAAAAAATATATATATTAAAAAATAATAATTAAAAAACAGGCAGACGACAGCATAGAGATCTATACGGGAAAGGGAGAATTTATAGAAAACTAGAGAAGCCCCATTGGTCATTAAGACCATGTGGCTTCACTGTTCTCAAATTGGTGATCCAGCGGCATTCTTTCTGGGCTAACTTATTCATGATATTTCCCCCACGAATGCCCAAATGTACCACATCAATACCTCTTACTTGAAGTTCTATCGGTCCAGATGGATGAAATTTCTGGTAATGGGCTGGTATTGTCTTTAATTTTACAAGATCCTCTTTCTGCGGGTTCTCTATATTCAAGAGTCTTGCGGATCTGATGTCTCTTACATGTTCCAATATTCGCACTCGAAGTTGCCTTGACGTAAGTCCCACGTAAATAAGCCCACATGGGCAAGTCAGATAATATATGACTGATATGGTTCTGCAATTAATCGAGTGGACAATTTTGTAGTCCCGTGTTTTAGATGAGTTACTAAATGTTTCTGCCTTGACCATGTATTTGCAGGCACTACAAGTCCCACATGCACGGGATCCCCACTTGGGTCCTCTTGATTCAAAAATAAAGTTGGATTTGGGTGCTACATAGTGACTATGTGTAATGGTCTCACCAATAGTTCGACTTCTTCTTGCCACTATAAGCGGCCTATCTTCAACAAGTTTTGCAAGACCAGGATCCTGTTTCAAAATTGGCCAGAATTGATTAAATATATTATTCATATCTTTCCATCTACTATGAAAATTTGTGATAATCCGCAGTCGAGAATCTTCTTTTTTTGTAACTTTATTCTGTAGTAACAAATTTCGATCCAATTCTTTGGCTTGTTGGTAACCTTGGTTAATGTCCTCAAATTTATATCCTCGATCCAAAAATCTACTTGTCATGTCTCGGGCCTGTATCTCAAATTCTTCGTTAGTATCGCAGATTCTTTTAGCACGAATAAACTGTCCTTTGGGAATCGCTCTGATAGTATGTCTCGGATGTGCTGATTTTGCATGTAACACCGAGTTGGTGCTAGTTTCTTTTCGGAAGATTGTACTATGGATGCACCCTGTCTCATCCACCGTCAGTTGTAAATCCAGAAAGTCTATCTTATTCGTGGTGATCTTAAAAGTAAGTTTCACATTCCAGTTGTTGTCGTTCAGATATACGAGAAATTTATCCAGTTCCTTTCTTTCACCCTGCCAAATAAACAACAGGTCATCTATGAAGCGCATCCAACTCACCACAGATGGACCTTGAACATCATTAAGGTATGACAGCATATGTTCGCGTTCCCAATGACCCATAAAGAGGTTGGCATATGAGGGTGCAAAAGCCGCCCCCATAGCCACGCCTCGCTGCTGTACGTAATGCCTATCCTTAAACGTAAAATAATTGTGGGTCAATGCGTATTCCAACAATTCCATTAGCAGATGTAGTAATTCACCATCAATACCTTTATTTGACAAAAAGAACTTTGCTGCAGAGATTCCCTGTTCGTGATTAATACAAGTGTAAAGGGATTCCACATCTCCAGTAATGAGAAACATATCTAGTTCCAATGTGGCCCCTTGTAACCTCTGTAAAACATTAGTTAGGACTGCTCTGATAAGGGTATACCGTGAAGATTGGTAGAGCAGCTTAGTATACATTTTTTGCAAAAAACGTATCAACCAAATACCCTGTTTTTTACATCTTTTACTAGCACTTGCGGATTACTGCAACATTTTTTCAAACTGAGTGTTTTTGGTTTTACTATTCTCTTTTGTGTCTTCAGGTTTCTTGGTGGTGTGTGAACATGATCATACAGACTTGTTCACTGTGCAAGTAGCCCATGTGTTCCTGTTTCCATAATTGTTCTCTTGTGTCTACAAGACTGGGGAGTTCCACCACTCCTCTTGGGCTATCTGCACAAAAGCTGTTCTACCCTGTATGCACACATGGATTTTTCCTCTCTGAACCCTGTTCACACAGGTTATATACAGATGATCAGGTTTTTAAATACATCAGATAGGGATTGCATACATTAGTTAGGACTGCTCTGATAAGGGTATACCGTGAAGATTGGTAGAGCAGCTTAGTATACATTTTTTGCAAAAAACGTATCAACCAAATACCCTGTTTTTTACATCTTTTACTAGCACTTGCGGATTACTGCAACATTTTTTCAAACTGAGTGTTTTTGGTTTTACTATTCTCTTTTGTGTCTTCAGGTTTCTTGGTGGTGTGTGAACATGATCATACAGACTTGTTCACTGTGCAAGTAGCCCATGTGTTCCTGTTTCCATAATTGTTCTCTTGTGTCTACAAGACTGGGGAGTTCCACCACTCCTCTTGGGCTATCTGCACAAAAGCTGTTCTACCCTGTATGCACACATGGATTTTTCCTCTCTGAACCCTGTTCACACAGGTTATATACAGATGATCAGGTTTTTAAATACATCAGATAGGGATTGCATACATTAGTTAGGACTGCTCTGATAAGGGTATACCGTGAAGATTGGTAGAGCAGCTTAGTATACATTTTTTGCAAAAAACGTATCAACCAAATACCCTGTTTTTTATATCTTTTACTAGCACTTGCGGATTACTGCAACATTTTTTCAAACTGAGTGTTTTTGGTTTTACTATTCTCTTTTGTGTCTTCAGGTTTCTTGGTGGTGTGTGAACATGATCATACAGACTTGTTCACTGTGCAAGTAGCCCATGTGTTCCTGTTTCCATAATTGTTCTCTTGTGTCTACAAGACTGGGGAGTTCCACCACTCCTCTTGGGCTATCTGCACAAAAGCTGTTCTACCCTGTATGCACACATGGATTTTTCCTCTCTGAACCCTGTTCACACAGGTTATATACAGATGATCAGGTTTTTAAATACATCAGATAGGGATTGCATACATTAGTTAGGACTGCTCTGATAAGGGTATACCGTGAAGATTGGTAGAGCAGCTTAGTATACATTTTTTGCAAAAAACGTATCAACCAAATACCCTGTTTTTTACATCTTTTACTAGCACTTGCGGATTACTGCAACATTTTTTCAAACTGAGTGTTTTTGGTTTTACTATTCTCTTTTGTGTCTTCAGGTTTCTTGGTGGTGTGTGAACATGATCATACAGACTTGTTCACTGTGCAAGTAGCCCATGTGTTCCTGTTTCCATAATTGTTCTCTTGTGTCTACAAGACTGGGGAGTTCCACCACTCCTCTTGGGCTATCTGCACAAAAGCTGTTCTACCCTGTATGCACACATGGATTTTTCCTCTCTGAACCCTGTTCACACAGGTTATATACAGATGATCAGGTTTTTAAATACATCAGATAGGGATTGCATACATTAGTTAGGACTGCTCTGATAAGGGTATACCGTGAAGATTGGTAGAGCAGCTTAGTATACATTTTTTGCAAAAAACGTATCAACCAAATACCCTGTTTTTTACATCTTTTACTAGCACTTGCGGATTACTGCAACATTTTTTCAAACTGAGTGTTTTTGGTTTTACTATTCTCTTTTGTGTCTTCAGGTTTCTTGGTGGTGTGTGAACATGATCATACAGACTTGTTCACTGTGCAAGTAGCCCATGTGTTCCTGTTTCCATAATTGTTCTCTTGTGTCTACAAGACTGGGGAGTTCCACCACTCCTCTTGGGCTATCTGCACAAAAGCTGTTCTACCCTGTATGCACACATGGATTTTTCCTCTCTGAACCCTGTTCACACAGGTTATATACAGATGATCAGGTTTTTAAATACATCAGATAGGGATTGCATACATTAGTTAGGACTGCTCTGATAAGGGTATACCGTGAAGATTGGTAGAGCAGCTTAGTATACATTTTTTGCAAAAAACGTATCAACCAAATACCCTGTTTTTTACATCTTTTACTAGCACTTGCGGATTACTGCAACATTTTTTCAAACTGAGTGTTTTTGGTTTTACTATTCTCTTTTGTGTCTTCAGGTTTCTTGGTGGTGTGTGAACATGATCATACAGACTTGTTCACTGTGCAAGTAGCCCATGTGTTCCTGTTTCCATAATTGTTCTCTTGTGTCTACAAGACTGGGGAGTTCCACCACTCCTCTTGGGCTATCTGCACAAAAGCTGTTCTACCCTGTATGCACACATGGATTTTTCCTCTCTGAACCCTGTTCACACAGGTTATATACAGATGATCAGGTTTTTAAATACATCAGATAGGGATTGCATACATTAGTTAGGACTGCTCTGATAAGGGTATACCGTGAAGATTGGTAGAGCAGCTTAGTATACATTTTTTGCAAAAAACGTATCAACCAAATACCCTGTTTTTTACATCTTTTACTAGCACTTGCGGATTACTGCAACATTTTTTCAAACTGAGTGTTTTTGGTTTTACTATTCTCTTTTGCGTCTTCAGGTTTCTTGGTGGTGTGTGAACATGATCATACAGACTTGTTCACTGTGCAAGTAGCCCATGTGTTCCTGTTTCCATAATTGTTCTCTTGTGTCTACAAGACTGGGGAGTTCCACCACTCCTCTTGGGCTATCTGCACAAAAGCTGTTCTACCCTGTATGCACACATGGATTTTTCCTCTCTGAACCCTGTTCACACAGGTTATATACAGATGATCAGGTTTTTAAATACATCAGATAGGGATTGCATACATTAGTTAGGACTGCTCTGATAAGGGTATACCGTGAAGATTGGTAGAGCAGCTTAGTATACATTTTTTGCAAAAAACGTATCAACCAAATACCCTGTTTTTTACATCTTTTACTAGCACTTGCGGATTACTGCAACATTTTTTCAAACTGAGTGTTTTTGGTTTTACTATTCTCTTTTGTGTCTTCAGATTTCTTGGTGGTGTGTGAACATGATCATACAGACTTGTTCACTGTGCAAGTAGCCCATGTGTTCCTGTTTCCATAATTGTTCTCTTGTGTCTACAAGACTGGGGAGTTCCACCACTCCTCTTGGGCTATCTGCACAAAAGCTGTTCTACCCTGTATGCACACATGGATTTTTCCTCTCTGAACCCTGTTCACACAGGTTATATACAGATGATCAGGTTTTTAAATACATCAGATAGGGATTGCATACATTAGTTAGGACTGCTCTGATAAGGGTATACCGTGAAGATTGGTAGAGCAGCTTAGTATACATTTTTTGCAAAAAACGTATCAACCAAATACCCTGTTTTTTACATCTTTTACTAGCACTTGCGGATTACTGCAACATTTTTTCAAACTGAGTGTTTTTGGTTTTACTATTCTCTTTTGTGTCTTCAGGTTTCTTGGTGGTGTGTGAACATGATCATACAGACTTGTTCACTGTGCAAGTAGCCCATGTGTTCCTGTTTCCATAATTGTTCCCTTGTGTCTACAAGACTGGCTAGTTCCACCACTCCTCTTGGGCTATCTGCACAAAAGCTGTTCTACCCTGTATGCACACATGGATTTTTCCTCTCTGAACCCTGTTCACACAGGTTATATACAGATGATCAGGTTTTTAAATACATCAGATAGGGATTGCATACATTAGTTAGGACTGCTCTGATAAGGGTATACCGTGAAGATTGGTAGAGCAGCTTAGTATACATTTTTTGCAAAAAACGTATCAACCAAATACCCTGTTTTTTACATCTTTTACTAGCACTTGCGGATTACTGAAACATTTTTTCAAACTGAGTGTTTTTGGTTTTACTATTCTCTTTTGTGTCTTCAGGTTTCTTGGTGGTGTGTGAACATGATCATACAGACTTGTTCACTGTGCAAGTAGCCCATGTGTTCCTGTTTCCATAATTGTTCTCTTGTGTCTACAAGACTGGGGAGTTCCACCACTCCTCTTGGGCTATCTGCACAAAAGCTGTTCTACCCTGTATGCACACATGGATTTTTCCTCTCTGAACCCTGTTCACACAGGTTATATACAGATGATCAGGTTTTTAAATACATCAGATAGGGATTGCATACATTAGTTAGGACTGCTCTGATAAGGGTATACCGTGAAGATTGGTAGAGCAGCTTAGTATACATTTTTTGCAAAAAACGTATCAACCAAATACCCTGTTTTTTACATCTTTTACTAGCACTTGCGGATTACTGCAACATTTTTTCAAACTGAGTGTTTTTGGTTTTACTATTCTCTTTTGTGTCTTCAGGTTTCTTGGTGGTGTGTGAACATGATCATACAGACTTGTTCACTGTGCAAGTAGCCCATGTGTTCCTGTTTCCATAATTGTTCTCTTGTGTCTACAAGACTGGGGAGTTCCACCACTCCTCTTGGGCTATCTGCACAAAAGCTGTTCTACCCTGTATGCACACATGGATTTTTCCTCTCTGAACCCTGTTCACACAGGTTATATACAGATGATCAGGTTTTTAAATACATCAGATAGGGATTGCATACATTAGTTAGGACTGCTCTGATAAGGGTATACCGTGAAGATTGGTAGAGCAGCTTAGTATACATTTTTTGCAAAAAACGTATCAACCAAATACCCTGTTTTTTACATCTTTTACTAGCACTTGCGGATTACTGAAACATTTTTTCAAACTGAGTGTTTTTGGTTTTACTATTCTCTTTTGTGTCTTCAGGTTTCTTGGTGGTGTGTGAACATGATCATACAGACTTGTTCACTGTGCAAGTAGCCCATGTGTTCCTGTTTCCATAATTGTTCTCTTGTGTCTACAAGACTGGGGAGTTCCACCACTCCTCTTGGGCTATCTGCACAAAAGCTGTTCTACCCTGTATGCACACATGGATTTTTCCTCTCTGAACCCTGTTCACACAGGTTATATACAGATGATCAGGTTTTTAAATACATCAGATAGGGATTGCATACATTAGTTAGGACTGCTCTGATAAGGGTATACCGTGAAGATTGGTAGAGCAGCTTAGTATACATTTTTTGCAAAAAACGTATCAACCAAATACCCTGTTTTTTACATCTTTTACTAGCACTTGCGGATTACTGCAACATTTTTTCAAACTGAGTGTTTTTGGTTTTACTATTCTCTTTTGTGTCTTCAGGTTTCTTGGTGGTGTGTGAACATGATCATACAGACTTGTTCACTGTGCAAGTAGCCCATGTGTTCCTGTTTCCATAATTGTTCCCTTGTGTCTACAAGACTGGCTAGTTCCACCACTCCTCTTGGGCTATCTGCACAAAAGCTGTTCTACCCTGTATGCACACATGGATTTTTCCTCTCTGAACCCTGTTCACACAGGTTATATACAGATGATCAGGTTTTTAAATACATCAGATAGGGATTGCATACATTAGTTAGGACTGCTCTGATAAGGGTATACCGTGAAGATTGGTAGAGCAGCTTAGTATACATTTTTTGCAAAAAACGTATCAACCAAATACCCTGTTTTTTACATCTTTTACTAGCACTTGCGGATTACTGAAACATTTTTTCAAACTGAGTGTTTTTGGTTTTACTATTCTCTTTTGTGTCTTCAGGTTTCTTGGTGGTGTGTGAACATGATCATACAGACTTGTTCACTGTGCAAGTAGCCCATGTGTTCCTGTTTCCATAATTGTTCTCTTGTGTCTACAAGACTGGGGAGTTCCACCACTCCTCTTGGGCTATCTGCACAAAAGCTGTTCTACCCTGTATGCACACATGGATTTTTCCTCTCTGAACCCTGTTCACACAGGTTATATACAGATGATCAGGTTTTTAAATACATCAGATAGGGATTGCATACATTAGTTAGGACTGCTCTGATAAGGGTATACCGTGAAGATTGGTAGAGCAGCTTAGTATACATTTTTTGCAAAAAACGTATCAACCAAATACCCTGTTTTTTACATCTTTTACTAGCACTTGCGGATTACTGCAACATTTTTTCAAACTGAGTGTTTTTGGTTTTACTATTCTCTTTTGTGTCTTCAGGTTTCTTGGTGGTGTGTGAACATGATCATACAGACTTGTTCACTGTGCAAGTAGCCCATGTGTTCCTGTTTCCATAATTGTTCCCTTGTGTCTACAAGACTGGCTAGTTCCACCACTCCTCTTGGGCTATCTGCACAAAAGCTGTTCTACCCTGTATGCACACATGGATTTTTCCTCTCTGAACCCTGTTCACACAGGTTATATACAGATGATCAGGTTTTTAAATACATCAGATAGGGATTGCATACATTAGTTAGGACTGCTCTGATAAGGGTATACCGTGAAGATTGGTAGAGCAGCTTAGTATACATTTTTTGCAAAAAACGTATCAACCAAATACCCTGTTTTTTACATCTTTTACTAGCACTTGCGGATTACTGAAACATTTTTTCAAACTGAGTGTTTTTGGTTTTACTATTCTCTTTTGTGTCTTCAGGTTTCTTGGTGGTGTGTGAACATGATCATACAGACTTGTTCACTGTGCAAGTAGCCCATGTGTTCCTGTTTCCATAATTGTTCTCTTGTGTCTACAAGACTGGGGAGTTCCACCACTCCTCTTGGGCTATCTGCACAAAAGCTGTTCTACCCTGTATGCACACATGGATTTTTCCTCTCTGAACCCTGTTCACACAGGTTATATACAGATGATCAGGTTTTTAAATACATCAGATAGGGATTGCATACATTAGTTAGGACTGCTCTGAAAAGGGTATACCGTGAAGATTGGTAGAGCAGCTTAGTATACATTTTTTGCAAAAAACGTATCAACCAAATACCCTGTTTTTTATATCTTTTACTAGCACTTGCGGATTACTGCAACATTTTTTCAAACTGAGTGTTTTTGGTTTTACTATTCTCTTTTGTGTCTTCAGGTTTCTTGGTAGTGTGTGAACATGATCAAACAGACTTGTTCACTGTGCAAGTAGCCCATGTGTTCCTGTTTCCATAATTGTTCTCTTGTGTCTACAAGACTGGGGAGTTCCACCACTCCTCTTGGGCTATCTGCACAAAAGCTGTTCTACCCTGTATGCACACATGGATTTTTCCTCTCTGAACCCTGTTCACACAGGTTATATACAGATGATCAGGTTTTTAAATACATCAGATAGGGATTGCATACATTAGTTAGGACTGCTCTGATAAGGGTATACCGTGAAGATTGGTAGAGCAGCTTAGTATACATTTTTTGCAAAAAACGTATCAACCAAATACCCTGATTTTTACATCTTTTACTAGCACTTGCGGATTACTGCAACATTTTTTCAAACTGAGTGTTTTTGGTTTTACTATTCTCTTTTGTGTCTTCAGGTTTCTTGGTGGTGTGTGAACATGATCATACAGACTTGTTCACTGTGCAAGTAGCCCATGTGTTCCTGTTTCCATAATTGTTCTCTTGTGTCTACAAGACTGGGGAGTTCCACCACTCCTCTTGGGCTATCTGCACAAAAGCTGTTCTACCCTGTATGCACACATGGATTTTTCCTCTCTGAACCCTGTTCACACAGGTTATATACAGATGATCAGGTTTTTAAATACATCAGATAGGGATTGCATACATTAGTTAGGACTGCTCTGATAAGGGTATACCGTGAAGATTGGTAGAGCAGCTTAGTATACATTTTTTGCAAAAAACGTATCAACCAAATACCCTGTTTTTTACATCTTTTACTAGCACTTGCGGATTACTGAAACATTTTTTCAAACTGAGTGTTTTTGGTTTTACTATTCTCTTTTGTGTCTTCAGGTTTCTTGGTGGTGTGTGAACATGATCATACAGACTTGTTCACTGTGCAAGTAGCCCATGTGTTCCTGTTTCCATAATTGTTCTCTTGTGTCTACAAGACTGGGGAGTTCCACCACTCCTCTTGGGCTATCTGCACAAAAGCTGTTCTACCCTGTATGCACACATGGATTTTTCCTCTCTGAACCCTGTTCACACAGGTTATATACAGATGATCAGGTTTTTAAATACATCAGATAGGGATTGCATACATTAGTTAGGACTGCTCTGATAAGGGTATACCGTGAAGATTGGTAGAGCAGCTTAGTATACATTTTTTGCAAAAAACGTATCAACCAAATACCCTGTTTTTTACATCTTTTACTAGCACTTGCGGATTACTGCAACATTTTTTCAAACTGAGTGTTTTTGGTTTTACTATTCTCTTTTGTGTCTTCAGGTTTCTTGGTGGTGTGTGAACATGATCATACAGACTTGTTCACTGTGCAAGTAGCCCATGTGTTCCTGTTTCCATAATTGTTCTCTTGTGTCTACAAGACTGGGGAGTTCCACCACTCCTCTTGGGCTATCTGCACAAAAGCTGTTCTACCCTGTATGCACACATGGATTTTTCCTCTCTGAACCCTGTTCACACAGGTTATATACAGATGATCAGGTTTTTAAATACATCAGATAGGGATTGCATACATTAGTTAGGACTGCTCTGATAAGGGTATACCGTGAAGATTGGTAGAGCAGCTTAGTATACATTTTTTGCAAAAAACGTATCAACCAAATACCCTGTTTTTTACATCTTTTACTAGCACTTGCGGATTACTGCAACATTTTTTCAAACTGAGTGTTTTTGGTTTTACTATTCTCTTTTGTGTCTTCAGGTTTCTTGGTGGTGTGTGAACATGATCATACAGACTTGTTCACTGTGCAAGTAGCCCATGTGTTCCTGTTTCCATAATTGTTCTCTTGTGTCTACAAGACTGGGGAGTTCCACCACTCCTCTTGGGCTATCTGCACAAAAGCTGTTCTACCCTGTATGCACACATGGATTTTTCCTCTCTGAACCCTGTTCACACAGGTTATATACAGATGATCAGGTTTTTAAATACATCAGATAGGGATTGCATACATTAGTTAGGACTGCTCTGATAAGGGTATACCGTGAAGATTGGTAGAGCAGCTTAGTATACATTTTTTGCAAAAAACGTATCAACCAAATACCCTGTTTTTTACATCTTTTACTAGCACTTGCGGATTACTGCAACATTTTTTCAAACTGAGTGTTTTTGGTTTTACTATTCTCTTTTGTGTCTTCAGGTTTCTTGGTGGTGTGTGAACATGATCATACAGACTTGTTCACTGTGCAAGTAGCCCATGTGTTCCTGTTTCCATAATTGTTCCCTTGTGTCTACAAGACTGGCTAGTTCCACCACTCCTCTTGGGCTATCTGCACAAAAGCTGTTCTACCCTGTATGCACACATGGATTTTTCCTCTCTGAACCCTGTTCACACAGGTTATATACAGATGATCAGGTTTTTAAATACATCAGATAGGGATTGCATACATTAGTTAGGACTGCTCTGATAAGGGTATACCGTGAAGATTGGTAGAGCAGCTTAGTATACATTTTTTGCAAAAAACGTATCAACCAAATACCCTGTTTTTTACATCTTTTACTAGCACTTGCGGATTACTGAAACATTTTTTCAAACTGAGTGTTTTTGGTTTTACTATTCTCTTTTGTGTCTTCAGGTTTCTTGGTGGTGTGTGAACATGATCATACAGACTTGTTCACTGTGCAAGTAGCCCATGTGTTCCTGTTTCCATAATTGTTCTCTTGTGTCTACAAGACTGGGGAGTTCCACCACTCCTCTTGGGCTATCTGCACAAAAGCTGTTCTACCCTGTATGCACACATGGATTTTTCCTCTCTGAACCCTGTTCACACAGGTTATATACAGATGATCAGGTTTTTAAATACATCAGATAGGGATTGCATACATTAGTTAGGACTGCTCTGAAAAGGGTATACCGTGAAGATTGGTAGAGCAGCTTAGTATACATTTTTTGCAAAAAACGTATCAACCAAATACCCTGTTTTTTATATCTTTTACTAGCACTTGCGGATTACTGCAACATTTTTTCAAACTGAGTGTTTTTGGTTTTACTATTCTCTTTTGTGTCTTCAGGTTTCTTGGTAGTGTGTGAACATGATCAAACAGACTTGTTCACTGTGCAAGTAGCCCATGTGTTCCTGTTTCCATAATTGTTCTCTTGTGTCTACAAGACTGGGGAGTTCCACCACTCCTCTTGGGCTATCTGCACAAAAGCTGTTCTACCCTGTATGCACACATGGATTTTTCCTCTCTGAACCCTGTTCACACAGGTTATATACAGATGATCAGGTTTTTAAATACATCAGATAGGGATTGCATACATTAGTTAGGACTGCTCTGATAAGGGTATACCGTGAAGATTGGTAGAGCAGCTTAGTATACATTTTTTGCAAAAAACGTATCAACCAAATACCCTGATTTTTACATCTTTTACTAGCACTTGCGGATTACTGCAACATTTTTTCAAACTGAGTGTTTTTGGTTTTACTATTCTCTTTTGTGTCTTCAGGTTTCTTGGTGGTGTGTGAACATGATCATACAGACTTGTTCACTGTGCAAGTAGCCCATGTGTTCCTGTTTCCATAATTGTTCTCTTGTGTCTACAAGACTGGGGAGTTCCACCACTCCTCTTGGGCTATCTGCACAAAAGCTGTTCTACCCTGTATGCACACATGGATTTTTCCTCTCTGAACCCTGTTCACACAGGTTATATACAGATGATCAGGTTTTTAAATACATCAGATAGGGATTGCATACATTAGTTAGGACTGCTCTGATAAGGGTATACCGTGAAGATTGGTAGAGCAGCTTAGTATACATTTTTTGCAAAAAACGTATCAACCAAATACCCTGTTTTTTACATCTTTTACTAGCACTTGCGGATTACTGAAACATTTTTTCAAACTGAGTGTTTTTGGTTTTACTATTCTCTTTTGTGTCTTCAGGTTTCTTGGTGGTGTGTGAACATGATCATACAGACTTGTTCACTGTGCAAGTAGCCCATGTGTTCCTGTTTCCATAATTGTTCTCTTGTGTCTACAAGACTGGGGAGTTCCACCACTCCTCTTGGGCTATCTGCACAAAAGCTGTTCTACCCTGTATGCACACATGGATTTTTCCTCTCTGAACCCTGTTCACACAGGTTATATACAGATGATCAGGTTTTTAAATACATCAGATAGGGATTGCATACATTAGTTAGGACTGCTCTGATAAGGGTATACCGTGAAGATTGGTAGAGCAGCTTAGTATACATTTTTTGCAAAAAACGTATCAACCAAATACCCTGTTTTTTACATCTTTTACTAGCACTTGCGGATTACTGCAACATTTTTTCAAACTGAGTGTTTTTGGTTTTACTATTCTCTTTTGTGTCTTCAGGTTTCTTGGTGGTGTGTGAACATGATCATACAGACTTGTTCACTGTGCAAGTAGCCCATGTGTTCCTGTTTCCATAATTGTTCTCTTGTGTCTACAAGACTGGGGAGTTCCACCACTCCTCTTGGGCTATCTGCACAAAAGCTGTTCTACCCTGTATGCACACATGGATTTTTCCTCTCTGAACCCTGTTCACACAGGTTATATACAGATGATCAGGTTTTTAAATACATCAGATAGGGATTGCATACATTAGTTAGGACTGCTCTGATAAGGGTATACCGTGAAGATTGGTAGAGCAGCTTAGTATACATTTTTTGCAAAAAACGTATCAACCAAATACCCTGTTTTTTACATCTTTTACTAGCACTTGCGGATTACTGCAACATTTTTTCAAACTGAGTGTTTTTGGTTTTACTATTCTCTTTTGTGTCTTCAGGTTTCTTGGTGGTGTGTGAACATGATCATACAGACTTGTTCACTGTGCAAGTAGCCCATGTGTTCCTGTTTCCATAATTGTTCTCTTGTGTCTACAAGACTGGGGAGTTCCACCACTCCTCTTGGGCTATCTGCACAAAAGCTGTTCTACCCTGTATGCACACATGGATTTTTCCTCTCTGAACCCTGTTCACACAGGTTATATACAGATGATCAGGTTTTTAAATACATCAGATAGGGATTGCATACATTAGTTAGGACTGCTCTGATAAGGGTATACCGTGAAGATTGGTAGAGCAGCTTAGTATACATTTTTTGCAAAAAACGTATCAACCAAATACCCTGTTTTTTACATCTTTTACTAGCACTTGCGGATTACTGCAACATTTTTTCAAACTGAGTGTTTTTGGTTTTACTATTCTCTTTTGTGTCTTCAGGTTTCTTGGTGGTGTGTGAACATGATCATACAGACTTGTTCACTGTGCAAGTAGCCCATGTGTTCCTGTTTCCATAATTGTTCTCTTGTGTCTACAAGACTGGGGAGTTCCACCACTCCTCTTGGGCTATCTGCACAAAAGCTGTTCTACCCTGTATGCACACATGGATTTTTCCTCTCTGAACCCTGTTCACACAGGTTATATACAGATGATCAGGTTTTTAAATACATCAGATAGGGATTGCATACATTAGTTAGGACTGCTCTGATAAGGGTATACCGTGAAGATTGGTAGAGCAGCTTAGTATACATTTTTTGCAAAAAACGTATCAACCAAATACCCTGTTTTTTACATCTTTTACTAGCACTTGCGGATTACTGCAACATTTTTTCAAACTGAGTGTTTTTGGTTTTACTATTCTCTTTTGTGTCTTCAGGTTTCTTGGTGGTGTGTGAACATGATCATACAGACTTGTTCACTGTGCAAGTAGCCCATGTGTTCCTGTTTCCATAATTGTTCTCTTGTGTCTACAAGACTGGGGAGTTCCACCACTCCTCTTGGGCTATCTGCACAAAAGCTGTTCTACCCTGTATGCACACATGGATTTTTCCTCTCTGAACCCTGTTCACACAGGTTATATACAGATGATCAGGTTTTTAAATACATCAGATAGGGATTGCATACATTAGTTAGGACTGCTCTGATAAGGGTATACCGTGAAGATTGGTAGAGCAGCTTAGTATACATTTTTTGCAAAAAACGTATCAACCAAATACCCTGTTTTTTACATCTTTTACTAGCACTTGCGGATTACTGCAACATTTTTTCAAACTGAGTGTTTTTGGTTTTACTATTCTCTTTTGTGTCTTCAGGTTTCTTGGTGGTGTGTGAACATGATCATACAGACTTGTTCACTGTGCAAGTAGCCCATGTGTTCCTGTTTCCATAATTGTTCTCTTGTGTCTACAAGACTGGGGAGTTCCACCACTCCTCTTGGGCTATCTGCACAAAAGCTGTTCTACCCTGTATGCACACATGGATTTTTCCTCTCTGAACCCTGTTCACACAGGTTATATACAGATGATCAGGTTTTTAAATACATCAGATAGGGATTGCATACATTAGTTAGGACTGCTCTGATAAGGGTATACCGTGAAGATTGGTAGAGCAGCTTAGTATACATTTTTTGCAAAAAACGTATCAACCAAATACCCTGTTTTTTACATCTTTTACTAGCACTTGCGGATTACTGCAACATTTTTTCAAACTGAGTGTTTTTGGTTTTACTATTCTCTTTTGTGTCTTCAGGTTTCTTGGTGGTGTGTGAACATGATCATACAGACTTGTTCACTGTGCAAGTAGCCCATGTGTTCCTGTTTCCATAATTGTTCTCTTGTGTCTACAAGACTGGGGAGTTCCACCACTCCTCTTGGGCTATCTGCACAAAAGCTCTTCTACCCTGTATGCACACATGGATTTTTCCTCTCTGAACCCTGTTCACACAGGTTATATACAGATGATCAGGTTTTTAAATACATCAGATAGGGATTGCATACATTAGTTAGGACTGCTCTGATAAGGGTATACCGTGAAGATTGGTAGAGCAGCTTAGTATACATTTTTTGCAAAAAACGTATCAACCAAATACCCTGTTTTTTACATCTTTTACTAGCACTTGCGGATTACTGCAACATTTTTTCAAACTGAGTGTTTTTGGTTTTACTATTCTCTTTTGTGTCTTCAGGTTTCTTGGTGGTGTGTGAACATGATCATACAGACTTGTTCACTGTGCAAGTAGCCCATGTGTTCCTGTTTCCATAATTGTTCCCTTGTGTCTACAAGACTGGCTAGTTCCACCACTCCTCTTGGGCTATCTGCACAAAAGCTGTTCTACCCTGTATGCACACATGGATTTTTCCTCTCTGAACCCTGTTCACACAGGTTATATACAGATGATCAGGTTTTTAAATACATCAGATAGGGATTGCATACATTAGTTAGGACTGCTCTGATAAGGGTATACCGTGAAGATTGGTAGAGCAGCTTAGTATACATTTTTTGCAAAAAACGTATCAACCAAATACCCTGTTTTTTACATCTTTTACTAGCACTTGCGGATTACTGAAACATTTTTTCAAACTGAGTGTTTTTGGTTTTACTATTCTCTTTTGTGTCTTCAGGTTTCTTGGTGGTGTGTGAACATGATCATACAGACTTGTTCACTGTGCAAGTAGCCCATGTGTTCCTGTTTCCATAATTGTTCTCTTGTGTCTACAAGACTGGGGAGTTCCACCACTCCTCTTGGGCTATCTGCACAAAAGCTGTTCTACCCTGTATGCACACATGGATTTTTCCTCTCTGAACCCTGTTCACACAGGTTATATACAGATGATCAGGTTTTTAAATACATCAGATAGGGATTGCATACATTAGTTAGGACTGCTCTGATAAGGGTATACCGTGAAGATTGGTAGAGCAGCTTAGTATACATTTTTTGCAAAAAACGTATCAACCAAATACCCTGTTTTTTACATCTTTTACTAGCACTTGCGGATTACTGCAACATTTTTTCAAACTGAGTGTTTTTGGTTTTACTATTCTCTTTTGTGTCTTCAGGTTTCTTGGTGGTGTGTGAACATGATCATACAGACTTGTTCACTGTGCAAGTAGCCCATGTGTTCCTGTTTCCATAATTGTTCCCTTGTGTCTACAAGACTGGCTAGTTCCACCACTCCTCTTGGGCTATCTGCACAAAAGCTGTTCTACCCTGTATGCACACATGGATTTTTCCTCTCTGAACCCTGTTCACACAGGTTATATACAGATGATCAGGTTTTTAAATACATCAGATAGGGATTGCATACATTAGTTAGGACTGCTCTGATAAGGGTATACCGTGAAGATTGGTAGAGCAGCTTAGTATACATTTTTTGCAAAAAACGTATCAACCAAATACCCTGTTTTTTACATCTTTTACTAGCACTTGCGGATTACTGAAACATTTTTTCAAACTGAGTGTTTTGGTTTTACTATTCTCTTTTGTGTCTTCAGGTTTCTTGGTGGTGTGTGAACATGATCATACAGACTTGTTCACTGTGCAAGTAGCCCATGTGTTCCTGTTTCCATAATTGTTCTCTTGTGTCTACAAGACTGGGGAGTTCCACCACTCCTCTTGGGCTATCTGCACAAAAGCTGTTCTACCCTGTATGCACACATGGATTTTTCCTCTCTGAACCCTGTTCACACAGGTTATATACAGATGATCAGGTTTTTAAATACATCAGATAGGGATTGCATACATTAGTTAGGACTGCTCTGATAAGGGTATACCGTGAAGATTGGTAGAGCAGCTTAGTATACATTTTTTGCAAAAAACGTATCAACCAAATACCCTGTTTTTTATATCTTTTACTAGCACTTGCGGATTACTGCAACATTTTTTCAAACTGAGTGTTTTTGGTTTTACTATTCTCTTTTGTGTCTTCAGGTTTCTTGGTGGTGTGTGAACATGATCATACAGACTTGTTCACTGTGCAAGTAGCCCATGTGTTCCTGTTTCCATAATTGTTCTCTTGTGTCTACAAGACTGGGGAGTTCCACCACTCCTCTTGGGCTATCTGCACAAAAGCTGTTCTACCCTGTATGCACACATGGATTTTTCCTCTCTGAACCCTGTTCACACAGGTTATATACAGATGATCAGGTTTTTAAATACATCAGATAGGGATTGCATACATTAGTTAGGACTGCTCTGATAAGGGTATACCGTGAAGATTGGTAGAGCAGCTTAGTATACATTTTTTGCAAAAAACGTATCAACCAAATACCCTGTTTTTTACATCTTTTACTAGCACTTGCGGATTACTGCAACATTTTTTCAAACTGAGTGTTTTTGGTTTTACTATTCTCTTTTGTGTCTTCAGGTTTCTTGGTGGTGTGTGAACATGATCATACAGACTTGTTCACTGTGCAAGTAGCCCATGTGTTCCTGTTTCCATAATTGTTCTCTTGTGTCTACAAGACTGGGGAGTTCCACCACTCCTCTTGGGCTATCTGCACAAAAGCTGTTCTACCCTGTATGCACACATGGATTTTTCCTCTCTGAACCCTGTTCACACAGGTTATATACAGATGATCAGGTTTTTAAATACATCAGATAGGGATTGCATACATTAGTTAGGACTGCTCTGATAAGGGTATACCGTGAAGATTGGTAGAGCAGCTTAGTATACATTTTTTGCAAAAAACGTATCAACCAAATACCCTGTTTTTTACATCTTTTACTAGCACTTGCGGATTACTGCAACATTTTTTCAAACTGAGTGTTTTTGGTTTTACTATTCTCTTTTGTGTCTTCAGGTTTCTTGGTGGTGTGTGAACATGATCATACAGACTTGTTCACTGTGCAAGTAGCCCATGTGTTCCTGTTTCCATAATTGTTCTCTTGTGTCTACAAGACTGGGGAGTTCCACCACTCCTCTTGGGCTATCTGCACAAAAGCTGTTCTACCCTGTATGCACACATGGATTTTTCCTCTCTGAACCCTGTTCACACAGGTTATATACAGATGATCAGGTTTTTAAATACATCAGATAGGGATTGCATACATTAGTTAGGACTGCTCTGATAAGGGTATACCGTGAAGATTGGTAGAGCAGCTTAGTATACATTTTTTGCAAAAAACGTATCAACCAAATACCCTGTTTTTTACATCTTTTACTAGCACTTGCGGATTACTGAAACATTTTTTCAAACTGAGTGTTTTTGGTTTTACTATTCTCTTTTGTGTCTTCAGGTTTCTTGGTGGTGTGTGAACATGATCATACAGACTTGTTCACTGTGCAAGTAGCCCATGTGTTCCTGTTTCCATAATTGTTCTCTTGTGTCTACAAGACTGGGGAGTTCCACCACTCCTCTTGGGCTATCTGCACAAAAGCTGTTCTACCCTGTATGCACACATGGATTTTTCCTCTCTGAACCCTGTTCACACAGGTTATATACAGATGATCAGGTTTTTAAATACATCAGATAGGGATTGCATACATTAGTTAGGACTGCTCTGATAAGGGTATACCGTGAAGATTGGTAGAGCAGCTTAGTATACATTTTTTGCAAAAAACGTATCAACCAAATACCCTGTTTTTTACATCTTTTACTAGCACTTGCGGATTACTGCAACATTTTTTCAAACTGAGTGTTTTTGGTTTTACTATTCTCTTTTGTGTCTTCAGGTTTCTTGGTGGTGTGTGAACATGATCATACAGACTTGTTCACTGTGCAAGTAGCCCATGTGTTCCTGTTTCCATAATTGTTCTCTTGTGTCTACAAGACTGGGGAGTTCCACCACTCCTCTTGGGCTATCTGCACAAAAGCTGTTCTACCCTGTATGCACACATGGATTTTTCCTCTCTGAACCCTGTTCACACAGGTTATATACAGATGATCAGGTTTTTAAATACATCAGATAGGGATTGCATACATTAGTTAGGACTGCTCTGATAAGGGTATACCGTGAAGATTGGTAGAGCAGCTTAGTATACATTTTTTGCAAAAAACGTATCAACCAAATACCCTGTTTTTTACATCTTTTACTAGCACTTGCGGATTACTGCAACATTTTTTCAAACTGAGTGTTTTTGGTTTTACTATTCTCTTTTGTGTCTTCAGGTTTCTTGGTGGTGTGTGAACATGATCATACAGACTTGTTCACTGTGCAAGTAGCCCATGTGTTCCTGTTTCCATAATTGTTCTCTTGTGTCTACAAGACTGGGGAGTTCCACCACTCCTCTTGGGCTATCTGCACAAAAGCTGTTCTACCCTGTATGCACACATGGATTTTTCCTCTCTGAACCCTGTTCACACAGGTTATATACAGATGATCAGGTTTTTAAATACATCAGATAGGGATTGCATACATTAGTTAGGACTGCTCTGATAAGGGTATACCGTGAAGATTGGTAGAGCAGCTTAGTATACATTTTTTGCAAAAAACGTATCAACCAAATACCCTGTTTTTTACATCTTTTACTAGCACTTGCGGATTACTGCAACATTTTTTCAAACTGAGTGTTTTTGGTTTTACTATTCTCTTTTGTGTCTTCAGGTTTCTTGGTGGTGTGTGAACATGATCATACAGACTTGTTCACTGTGCAAGTAGCCCATGTGTTCCTGTTTCCATAATTGTTCTCTTGTGTCTACAAGACTGGGGAGTTCCACCACTCCTCTTGGGCTATCTGCACAAAAGCTGTTCTACCCTGTATGCACACATGGATTTTTCCTCTCTGAACCCTGTTCACACAGGTTATATACAGATGATCAGGTTTTTAAATACATCAGATAGGGATTGCATACATTAGTTAGGACTGCTCTGATAAGGGTATACCGTGAAGATTGGTAGAGCAGCTTAGTATACATTTTTTTGCAAAAAACGTATCAACCAAATACCCTGTTTTTTACATCTTTTACTAGCACTTGCGGATTACTGCAACATTTTTTCAAACTGAGTGTTTTTGGTTTTACTATTCTCTTTTGTGTCTTCAGGTTTCTTGGTGGTGTGTGAACATGATCATACAGACTTGTTCACTGTGCAAGTAGCCCATGTGTTCCTGTTTCCATAATTGTTCTCTTGTGTCTACAAGACTGGGGAGTTCCACCACTCCTCTTGGGCTATCTGCACAAAAGCTGTTCTACCCTGTATGCACACATGGATTTTTCCTCTCTGAACCCTGTTCACACAGGTTATATACAG
Source organism: Ranitomeya imitator (assembly GCF_032444005.1). NCBI lineage: Eukaryota > Metazoa > Chordata > Amphibia > Anura > Dendrobatidae > Ranitomeya > Ranitomeya imitator. Next base: position 135,056,493 of record NC_091286.1, read on the forward strand.
ATGATCAGGTTTTTAAATACATCAGATAGGGATTGCATACATTAGTTAGGACTGCTCTGATAAGGGTATACCGTGAAGATTGGTAGAGCAGCTTAGTATACATTTTTTGCAAAAAACGTATCAACCAAATACCCTGTTTTTTACATCTTTTACTAGCACTTGCGGATTACTGCAACATTTTTTCAAACTGAGTGTTTTTGGTTTTACTATTCTCTTTTGTGTCTTCAGGTTTCTTGGTGGTGTGTGAACATGATCATACAGACTTGTTCACTGTGCAAGTAGCCCATGTGTTCCTGTTTCCATAATTGTTCTCTTGTGTCTACAAGACTGGGGAGTTCCACCACTCCTCTTGGGCTATCTGCACAAAAGCTGTTCTACCCTGTATGCACACATGGATTTTTCCTCTCTGAACCCTGTTCACACAGGTTATATACAGATGATCAGGTTTTTAAATACATCAGATAGGGATTGCATACATTAGTTAGGACTGCTCTGATAAGGGTATACCGTGAAGATTGGTAGAGCAGCTTAGTATACATTTTTTGCAAAAAACGTATCAACCAAATACCCTGTTTTTTACATCTTTTACTAGCACTTGCGGATTACTGCAACATTTTTTCAAACTGAGTGTTTTTGGTTTTACTATTCTCTTTTGTGTCTTCAGGTTTCTTGGTGGTGTGTGAACATGATCATACAGACTTGTTCACTGTGCAAGTAGCCCATGTGTTCCTGTTTCCATAATTGTTCTCTTGTGTCTACAAGACTGGGGAGTTCCACCACTCCTCTTGGGCTATCTGCACAAAAGCTGTTCTACCCTGTATGCACACATGGATTTTTCCTCTCTGAAACCTGTTCACACAGGTTATATACAGATGATCAGGTTTTTAAATACATCAGATAGGGATTGCATACATTAGTTAGGACTGCTCTGATAAGGGTATACCGTGAAGATTGGTAGAGCAGCTTAGTATACATTTTTTGCAAAAAACGTATCAACCAAATACCCTGTTTTTTACATCTTTTACTAGCACTTGCGGATTACTGCAACATTTTTTCAAACTGAGTGTTTTTGGTTTTACTATTCTCTTTTGTGTCTTCAGGTTTCTTGGTGGTGTGTGAACATGATCATACAGACTTGTTCACTGTGCAAGTAGCCCATGTGTTCCTGTTTCCATAATTGTTCTCTTGTGTCTACAAGACTGGGGAGTTCCACCACTCCTCTTGGGCTATCTGCACAAAAGCTGTTCTACCCTGTATGCACACATGGATTTTTCCTCTCTGAACCCTGTTCACACAGGTTATATACAGATGATCAGGTTTTTAAATACATCAGATAGGGATTGCATACATTAGTTAGGACTGCTCTGATAAGGGTATACCGTGAAGATTGGTAGAGCAGCTTAGTATACATTTTTTGCAAAAAACGTATCAACCAAATACCCTGTTTTTTACATCTTTTACTAGCACTTGCGGATTACTGCAACATTTTTTCAAACTGAGTGTTTTTGGTTTTACTATTCTCTTTTGTGTCTTCAGGTTTCTTGGTGGTGTGTGAACATGATCATACAGACTTGTTCACTGTGCAAGTAGCCCATGTGTTCCTGTTTCCATAATTGTTCTCTTGTGTCTACAAGACTGGGGAGTTCCACCACTCCTCTTGGGCTATCTGCACAAAAGCTGTTCTACCCTGTATGCACACATGGATTTTTCCTCTCTGAACCCTGTTCACACAGGTTATATACAGATGATCAGGTTTTTAAATACATCAGATAGGGATTGCATACATTAGTTAGGACTGCTCTGATAAGGGTATACCGTGAAGATTGGTAGAGCAGCTTAGTATACATTTTTTGCAAAAAACGTATCAACCAAATACCCTGTTTTTTACATCTTTTACTAGCACTTGCGGATTACTGCAACATTTTTTCAAACTGAGTGTTTTTGGTTTTACTATTCTCTTTTGTGTCTTCAGTAGTGTTGAGCGATACCTTCCGATATCGGAAAGTATCGGTATCGGATAGGATCGGCCGATATTCAAAAAATATCGGATATCGCCGATACCGATACCCGATCCCAATGCAAGTCAATGGGACCAAAATATCGGAATTAAAATAAACCCTTTCTTGCCTTGTAGGTTCATTCTACATGAAGGAAAACAACTAAGAATAATGTAGGATGTATTGTGGGAGGTGGCGGAGACATTAAAGGCAATGAGGTTTAGCCCAATCAAATAGAATAGCATGTTTTTTGTTTTTTTTAAGACGTTCGGAGTGAAAAAGATATTGAGTATGTAAATTTTTTTTTATTTTGTCAGATATTGATGTTTCACTATTCCACGCCCTTCCCCTTCTTTTTTTTTTCTTTTTTTTTTTACTTTTCCCACACTTTCATCTTCATCATCATCAGCATCTTTGACATCAACTTCTTCACCTTATTCATCTTCTTCTTCATCTTCTACCTATTTTTTTTTTTTATTACATTCTTCATATTCATTTTATTCAACTATTATTATTCTTCCTATTCTACATATTCTTTTTATTCCACTGTTATTATTCTTCCTATTCTACTTCTTCATCATATTCTCATTTGTGACAGGCATTCCCGTAGTTGTTATCTATAAAAGTTGGAAGATTACACCTTCCGTTCTGCCAGTCACAAAAGTTACATTTGTCCGCGTTCAGTTTGGCCTGCAGCATCAGGCTTTATCCAGGGGCACCACGAGGAGGAACGGACTCACCCCCATACACTGCTTAGTCTTCTTCTGCATATAATTTAGATAATATCTTTTGCTCTGATATTAAGTCTTATGCTTAATGTTCTTCTGCTCTTTGTTCTGCAGCCTCTTGTTCTTCTGCTTCTCGGTCTTCCATGTTGTCGTCTCCAGGGTCTTCGTCTCCAGTGTCGTCATCTCCGCCGTCGTCGTCTCAGCCGTCGTCGTCTCCGCCGTCGTCGTCGTCGTCGTCATCGGGGTGGTCTTCCGGGTCGTCGTCATCGGGGTGGTCTTCCGGGTTGTCGACGTTAGGGTCTTCAACTTGGAAATGTAGCAGAAGGTACAAGAAGGCTGAGAAAATGCCAAGAACCAGCTGATGGAACTGGAACTCGGATGGCTACCCGAAGGTTCAAGAGCCTATGGAACTACCGAGGACCAGCTGACGTTACTGGAACCCGGTTACTAAGCAGGAGGTACCCGTGCTAAAAAGCACTACCAAGGACCGCCTGACGTTGGCGGAACTCGGATACCCAGAAGGAGGCACCTAAGCCAAAGGCTCTGCCCGGAACCAGATGACGTTACTGGAACCAGGATGGGGAGCAGAAGGTACAAGAGCAAAAGACACTGCCGAGAACCAGCTGACGGTACTGGAACCCGGATGGGTAGCCGAATGTCCAAGAGCCAATGGAACTACCAAGGACCAGCTGACGTTACTGGAACCCGGTTACTAAGCAGGAGGTACCCGTGCCTGAAAGCACTACCAAGGACCACCTGACATTGGTGGAACTTGGATACCCAGAAGGAGGCACCTAAGCCAAAGGCTCTGCCCGGAACCAGCTGACGGTACTGGAACCAGGATGGGGAGCAGAAGGTACAAGAGCAAAAGACACTGCCGAGAACCAGCTGACGGTGCTGGAACCAGGTGGTGGACCCGAAGGCCCACAGGAGAGGAGAGAACAGCTAGGCCGCGAGGCAGCCGCAGTTACCGAACCCCAACAGTCCTACAGGGGGAGCTGGGCCTACTGGCACTACAGAACCAGCCTTGACTACCAGTTCACGCAGCCCACATAGGAAGCTCCTAAACTGGAGGCACCCTGGAGTTGGCTAACTCGACCGCCCCACGACGGGGCAAGCATAGGCGTCTCAGTGAAGTTGACACAACCCGGAAACAGCTGACGGTGCTGAAACCAGGCTTGGCACGAGGGAGTACCTGTGACAAGAACACTGCCGAGAACCAGCTGGCGGTGCTGGAACCCGGATGCGTTGCCCCAGTGTGCAAGAGCCAATGGCACGACCGAGGACCAGCTGACGGTGCTGGAACCCGGTTACTAAGCTGTAGGTGCCCGCGCTTAAAAGCACTACCAAGGACCGCCTGGCGTTGGCGGAACTCGGATACCCAGGAGGAGGCACCTAAGCCAAAGGCTCGGCCCGGAACCAGCTGACGGTGCTGGAACCAGGTGGTGGAACCGAAGGCCCACAGGAGAGGAGAGAACAGCTAGGCCGCGAGGCAGCCGCAGTTACCGAACCCCAACAGTCCTACAGGGGGAGCTGGGCCTACTGGCACTACAGAACCAGCCTTGACTACCAGTTCACGCAGCCCACATAGGAAGCTCCTAAACTGGAGGCACCCTGGAGTTGGCTAACTCGACCGCCCCACGACGGGGCAAGCATAGGCGTCTCAGTGAAGTTGACACAACCCGGAAACAGCTGACGGTGCTGAAACCAGGCTTGGCACGAGGGAGTACCTGTGACAAGAACACTGCCGAGAACCAGCTGGCGGTGCTGGAACCCGGATGCGTTGCCCCAGTGTGCAAGAGCCAATGGCACGACCGAGGACCAGCTGACGGTGCTGGAACCCGGTTACTAAGCTGTAGGTGCCCGCGCTTAAAAGCACTACCAAGGACCGCCTGGCGTTGGCGGAACTCGGATACCCAGGAGGAGGCACCTAAGCCAAAGGCTCGGCCCGGAACCAGCTGACGGTGCTGGAACCAGGTGGTGGACCCGAAGGCCCACAGGAGAGGAGAGAACAGCTAGGCCGCGAGGCAGCCGCAGTTACCGAACCCCAACAGTCCTACAGGGGGAGCTGGGCCTACTGGCACTACAGAACCAGCCTTGACTACCAGTTCACGCAGCCCACATAGGAAGCTCCTAAACTGGAGGCACCCTGGAGTTGGCTAACTCGACCGCCCCACGACGGGGCAAGCATAGGCGTCTCAGTGAAGTTGACACAACCCGGAAACAGCTGACGGTGCTGAAACCAGGCTTGGCACGAGGGAGTACCTGTGACAAGAACACTGCCGAGAACCAGCTGGCGGTGCTGGAACCCGGATGCGTTGCCCCAGTGTGCAAGAGCCAATGGCACGACCGAGGACCAGCTGACGGTGCTGGAACCCGGTTACTAAGCTGTAGGTGCCCGCGCTTAAAAGCACTACCAAGGACCGCCTGGCGTTGGCGGAACTCGGATACCCAGGAGGAGGCACCTTAGCCAAAGGCTCGGCCCGGAACCAGCTGACGGTGCTGGAACCAGGTGGTGGACCCCAAGGCCCACAGGAGAGGAGAGAACAGCTAGGCCGCGAGGCAGCCGCAGTTACCGAACCCCAACAGTCCTACAGGGGGAGCTGGGCCTACTGGCACTACAGAACCAGCCTTGACTACCAGTTCACGCAGCCCACATAGGAAGCTCCTAAACTGGAGGCACCCTGGAGTTGGCTAACTCGACCGCCCCACGACGGGGCAAGCATAGGCGTCTCAGTGAAGTTGACACAACCCGGAAACAGCTGACGGTGCTGAAACCAGGCTTGGCACGAGGGAGTACCTGTGACAAGAACACTGCCGAGAACCAGCTGGCGGTGCTGGAACCCGGATGCGTTGCCCCAGTGTGCAAGAGCCAATGGCACGACCGAGGACCAGCTGACGGTGCTGGAACCCGGTTACTAAGCTGTAGGTGCCCGCGCTTAAAAGCACTACCAAGGACCGCCTGGCGTTGGCGGAACTCGGATACCCAGGAGGAGGCACCTAAGCCAAAGGCTCGGCCCGGAACCAGCTGACGGTGCTGGAACCAGGTGGTGGACCCGAAGGCCCACAGGAGAGGAGAGAACAGCTAGGCCGCGAGGCAGCCGCAGTTACCGAACCCCAACAGTCCTACAGGGGGAGCTGGGCCTACTGGCACTACAGAACCAGCCTTGACTACCAGTTCACGCAGCCCACATAGGAAGCTCCTAAACTGGAGGCACCCTGGAGTTGGCTAACTCGACCGCCCCACGACGGGGCAAGCATAGGCGTCTCAGTGAAGTTGACACAACCCGGAAACAGCTGACGGTGCTGAAACCAGGCTTGGCACGAGGGAGTACCTGTGACAAGAACACTGCCGAGAACCAGCTGGCGGTGCTGGAACCCGGATGCGTTACCCCAGTGTGCAAGAGCCAATGGCACGACCGAGGACCAGCTGACGGTGCTGGAACCCGGTTACTAAGCTGTAGGTGCCCGCGCTTAAAAGCACTACCAAGGACCGCCTGGCGTTGGCGGAACTCGGATACCCAGGAGGAGGCACCTTAGCCAAAGGCTCGGCCCGGAACCAGCTGACGGTGCTGGAACCAGGTGGTGGACCCCAAGGCCCACAGGAGAGGAGAGAACAGCTAGGCCGCGAGGCAGCCGCAGTTACCGAACCCCAACAGTCCTACAGGGGGAGCTGGGCCTACTGGCACTACAGAACCAGCCTTGACTACCAGTTCACGCAGCCCACATAGGAAGCTCCTAAACTGGAGGCACCCTGGAGTTGGCTAACTCGACCGCCCCACGACGGGGCAAGCATAGGCGTCTCAGTGAAGTTGACACAACCCGGAAACAGCTGACGGTGCTGAAACCAGGCTTGGCACGAGGGAGTACCTGTGACAAGAACACTGCCGAGAACCAGCTGGCGGTGCTGGAACCCGGATGCGTTGCCCCAGTGTGCAAGAGCCAATGGCACGACCGAGGACCAGCTGACGGTGCTGGAACCCGGTTACTAAGCTGTAGGTGCCCGCGCTTAAAAGCACTACCAAGGACCGCCTGGCGTTGGCGGAACTCGGATACCCAGGAGGAGGCACCTTAGCCAAAGGCTCGGCCCGGAACCAGCTGACGGTGCTGGAACCAGGTGGTGGACCCCAAGGCCCACAGGAGAGGAGAGAACAGCTAGGCCGCGAGGCAGCCGCAGTTACCGAACCCCAACAGTCCTACAGGGGGAGCTGGGCCTACTGGCACTACAGAACCAGCCTTGACTACCAGTTCACGCAGCCCACATAGGAAGCTCCTAAACTGGAGGCACCCTGGAGTTGGCTAACTCGACCGCCCCACGACGGGGCAAGCATAGGCGTCTCAGTGAAGTTGACACAACCCGGAAACAGCTGACGGTGCTGAAACCAGGCTTGGCACGAGGGAGTACCTGTGACAAGAACACTGCCGAGAACCAGCTGGCGGTGCTGGAACCCGGATGCGTTGCCCCAGTGTGCAAGAGCCAATGGCACGACCGAGGACCAGCTGACGGTGCTGGAACCCGGTTACTAAGCTGTAGGTGCCCGCGCTTAAAAGCACTACCAAGGACCGCCTGGCGTTGGCGGAACTCGGATACCCAGGAGGAGGCACCTAAGCCAAAGGCTCGGCCCGGAACCAGCTGACGGTGCTGGAACCAGGTGGTGGACCCGAAGGCCCACAGGAGAGGAGAGAACAGCTAGGCCGCGAGGCAGCCGCAGTTACCGAACCCCAACAGTCCTACAGGGGGAGCTGGGCCTACTGGCACTACAGAACCAGCCTTGACTACCAGTTCACGCAGCCCACATAGGAAGCTCCTAAACTGGAGGCACCCTGGAGTTGGCTAACTCGACCGCCCCACGACGGGGCAAGCATAGGCGTCTCAGTGAAGTTGACACAACCCGGAAACAGCTGACGGTGCTGAAACCAGGCTTGGCACGAGGGAGTACCTGTGACAAGAACACTGCCGAGAACCAGCTGGCGGTGCTGGAACCCGGATGCGTTGCCCCAGTGTGCAAGAGCCAATGGCACGACCGAGGACCAGCTGACGGTGCTGGAACCCGGTTACTAAGCTGTAGGTGCCCGCGCTTAAAAGCACTACCAAGGACCGCCTGGCGTTGGCGGAACTCGGATACCCAGGAGGAGGCACCTTAGCCAAAGGCTCGGCCCGGAACCAGCTGACGGTGCTGGAACCAGGTGGTGGACCCCAAGGCCCACAGGAGAGGAGAGAACAGCTAGGCCGCGAGGCAGCCGCAGTTACCGAACCCCAACAGTCCTACAGGGGGAGCTGGGCCTACTGGCACTACAGAACCAGCCTTGACTACCAGTTCACGCAGCCCACATAGGAAGCTCCTAAACTGGAGGCACCCTGGAGTTGGCTAACTCGACCGCCCCACGACGGGGCAAGCATAGGCGTCTCAGTGAAGTTGACACAACCCGGAAACAGCTGACGGTGCTGAAACCAGGCTTGGCACGAGGGAGTACCTGTGACAAGAACACTGCCGAGAACCAGCTGGCGGTGCTGGAACCCGGATGCGTTGCCCCAGTGTGCAAGAGCCAATGGCACGACCGAGGACCAGCTGACGGTGCTGGAACCCGGTTACTAAGCTGTAGGTGCCCGCGCTTAAAAGCACTACCAAGGACCGCCTGGCGTTGGCGGAACTCGGATACCCAGGAGGAGGCACCTAAGCCAAAGGCTCGGCCCGGAACCAGCTGACGGTGCTGGAACCAGGTGGTGGACAAGAAGGCCCACAGGAGAGGAGAGAACAGCTAGGCCGCGAGGCAGCCGCAGTTACCGAACCCCAACAGTCCTACAGGGGGAGCTGGGCCTACTGGCACTACAGAACCAGCCTTGACTACCAGTTCACGCAGCCCACATAGGAAGCTCCTAAACTGGAGGCACCCTGGAGTTGGCTAACTCGACCGCCCCACGACGGGGCAAGCATAGGCGTCTCAGTGAAGTTGACACAACCCGGAAACAGCTGACGGTGCTGAAACCAGGCTTGGCACGAGGGAGTACCTGTGACAAGAACACTGCCGAGAACCAGCTGGCGGTGCTGGAACCCGGATGCGTTGCCTTGCCTATTAAAGATTGTCTTCCTAGAGCCCCAACTAGCGGTGTTGGAGCAAAGGGTAAGCAGGGGGAGATGAGTGTAGGCCGAAGCCTGCACTGGAGGCAGCTTTGTGTCTGCGTTGCGTTTGCAGGACACTTTGCCGGCTACACACTGGGGGAACAGCTGGCGTTGCTGAACCCCACTAACACAATGGCGTGTGTTTTTATCTGTGCAGCTAGCACTTGCGGGCAAAAACTTGCGATGTTAGAGCCCGTGTTGAAGCAGGAGGAGGAGGAGAGGAGCAGAGTGTAGGCCGAAGCCTAGTTGAACCAATTTCAAAGGAAACCTTTAACCCCCCCCTCAGGTGTTACAAAGTACAAGAGACACACCTTGTGCAGTATTAATGCTGCACAAGTGAAAGGTTGCTCTATTAATTTGTCTACTTGCACACGCTGAATGAAAGACATACACAATTTACCCCATTCTACAGTAAAACTGTAGTGGATGCGTGACTTGGTTTTTTGATGAGACGCAGCACAGGTGTCCAAAATAACGCCTTGGTGCTTGGCGCAGCTTCCTGAGCGTTGTTATTTGCTGTACAGGAGTCTGCGCTCTTGTGTTATCCCTTGGCAATGCCCTGTTAGCGCTGCCCATCTTATGACCTCATTTCATGTTGGCCGGTGCGGTTAACGATGGCCATAAATCCCAGACCCACAGTGGCTTTTCCTAAAGTCACACTGCGGTGCTGGGATTCGTGGCCTTGAGCAGTAAATATTTTGGCCGCTCACACACGTCCTTACACCTGCTTCAGACTGGGCGGCCTCTGCTGATCCCTTCTCGCATGCCGCGGCCATGAGGCTGCACAGTCTGAAGAAGGCGGAAGGAGATGAGTTAAGACAGGCGAAGATATGCACTGCTCGTGCCCATCAATCACACCCTCGCAGTCAAAATAATTAAGACAACGAGGAGCATTTTATTCAGGCAGGGCGGACGAACAGGCGCAAGTAGCCAACCAATGATGTCAGAAGACGGGAAGCGCTACCAAGGGGGGTGCTGCGTATCATTAGAAAGGAAAGTCACACCTCAGGGACAGTGGAATGGTCTCAAAGAGACACATTTTGTACGTGTTGAGTTCCACGTGGGCAAGGAGAAAACGTCAGCCACCTTGTACAAATGCAGCAGTACTGCTGTACAAGGTGGCTGTTATACATAGAAACACCTGGGGGTGGTGGCCAGGCTCCCTTCAATTTCAGTTCATGTGCCTGCGTGGCGTTTGCAGGTCACGTTGCAAGCTACACAGCAGGGGAACAGCTGGCGTTGCTGAACCCCACTGACACATTGACTGGTGTTTTTCTCTGTGCAGCTAGCATGTCCGGGCAGAAACTGGCGTTGTTTGAGCCCAGGGTCAGCAGGAGGAGGAGAGGAGCAAAGTGTAGGCCGAAGCCTGCACTGGTGGCAGCTTTTGTTCTGTTGTGCCAGCGTGGCTTGTGCTGGACACGTTGCCGACTACACAGCAGGGGAACAGCTGGCGGTGCTGAACCCCACTAACACATTGGCTGGTGTTTTTCTCTGTGCAGCTAGCATTTCCGGGCAAAAACTAGCGGTGTTTGAGCCCAGGGTCAGCAGGAGGAGTAGAGGAGCAGAGTGTTGGCCAAAGCCTAGTTGAACCAATTTCAAAGGTTACCTTTAACCCCCCCCTCAGGTGTTGCAAGGTACAAGAGCCACACCTTGAACAGCATTATTGATGCACAAGTCAAAGGTTGCTCTATTTAATTTTGCTCCTTGCACACGCTGAATTAAACACGTACACTATTTAGCCCATTATACTGTCAAACAGTAGTGGAGGCGTGACTACTAGTCTTTTTAAGGAGACGCAGCACAGGTGTACAAATTTACACCTAGGTGCTGTGCGCAGATTCCTTACCGTTGTTATTTGCAGTACAGGAAACTGCGCTCTTGTGTTATCCCTTGGCAATACCCTGTTAGTGCAGGCCGTCTCATGACCTCATTTCATGTTGGCCGGTGCGGTTAACGATGGCCATAAATCCCAGACCCACAGTGGCTTTTCCTAAAGTCACACTGCGGTGCTGGGATTCGTGGCCTTGTGCAGTAAATGTGTTCGCCGCTCACACATGTCCTTACACCTGCTTCAGACTGGGCGGCCTCAGCTGATCCCTTATCGCATGCCGCGGCCATGAGGCCGCACAGTCAGAAGAAGGCGGAAGGAGGGGAGTGAAAACAGGGGAACATATGCACTGCTCGTGCCCATCAATCACACCCTCGCAGTCAAAATATATGAGACAACGGGGGGCGTTGTGTCGGGCAGGGGGGACGCACAGGCACAGCCAGCCAACCAATGATGTCAGGAGACGGGCAGCGCTAACAATGGGGGTGCTGCGTGTCATTAAAAAGGAAAGTCACACCTCAGGGACATTGTAATGGTCTGTAATGAGACACATTTTGTACTTGTTGAGTTCCACGTGTGCAAGGAGAAAAAGTCAGCCACCTTGTACAAATGCAGCAGTACTGCTGTACAAGGTGGCTGTTATACATAGAAACACCTGGGGGGGTGGGGGGCAGGCTCCCTTCAATTTCAGTTCATGTGCCTGCGTGGCGTTTGCAGGTCACGTTGCAAGCTACACAGCAGGGGAACAGCTGGCGTTGCTGAACCCCACTGACACATTGACTGGTGTTTTTCTCTGTGCAGATTGCATGTCCGGGCAAAAACTAGCGGTGTTAGAGCCCAGGGTCAGCAGGAGGAGGAGGAGAGGAGCAAAGTGTAGGCCGAAGCCTGCACTGGTGGCAGCTTTTGGTCGGTTGTGCCAGCGTGGCTTGTGCTGGACACGATGCCGGCTACACAGCGGGGGAACAGCTGGCGGTGCTGAACCACACTAACACATTGGCTGGTGTTTTTCTCTGTGCAGCTAGCATGTCCGGGCAGAAACTGGCGTTGTTTGAGCCCAGGGTCAGCAGGAGGAGGAGAGGAGCAAAGTGTAGGCCGAAGCCTGCACTGGTGGCAGCTTTTGTTCTGTTGTGCCAGCGTGGCTTGTGCTGGACACGTTGCCGACTACACAGCAGGGGAACAGCTGGCGGTGCTGAACCCCACTAACACATTGGCTGGTGTTTTTCTCTGTGCAGCTAGCATTTCCGGGCAAAAACTAGCGGTGTTTGAGCCCAGGGTCAGCAGGAGGAGTAGAGGAGCAGAGTGTAGGCCGAAGCCTAGTTGAACCAATTTCAAAGGTTACCTTTAACCCCCCCCTCAGGTGTTGCAAGGTACAAGAGCCACACCTTGAACAGCATTAATGATGCACAAGTCAAAGGTTGCTCTATTTAATTTTGCTCCTTGCACACGCTGAATTAAACACGTACACTATTTAGCCCATTATACTGTCAAACAGTTGTGGAGGCGTGACTTGTCTTTTTAACGAGACGCAGCACAGGTGTCAAAATTTGCACCTAGGTACTGGGCGCAGATTCCTGAGCGTTGTTATTTGCTGTACAGGAGTCTGCGCTATTGTGATCCCTTGGCCATGCGCTGTGAGCGCTTCCTGTCTTCTGACCTCATTTCATGTCGGCCGGTGCGGTTAGCGATGGACATGAATCCCAGACCCACAGTGTGTTTTTAAAAAATCACACTGCGGTGCTGGGATTCGTGCCCTGGTGCACTAAATATGTTTGCCGCTCACACATGTCCTTACACCTGCTTCAGACTGGGCGGCCTCATCTGATCCCTTATCGCCTGCCGCGGCCATGAGGACACCCAGTCTGAAGAAGGCGGAAGGAGATGAGTGAACACAGGCAAACATATGCACTGCACATGCCCATCAATCACACCCTCGCTGTCCAAAAAAATAAGACACCGAGGGCCGTTGTTTCGAGCAGGGGAGATGCACAGGCGCAGCCAGCTAACCAATGATGTCAAAAGACGGGCAGCGCTAACAAGGGTGGTGCTGCGTGTCATTACAAAGGAAAGTCACACCTCAGGGACATTGTAATGGTCTCTAATGAGACACATTTTGTACGTGTTGAGTTCCACGTGGGCAAGGAGAAAAAGTCAGCCACCTCGTACAAATGCAGCAGTACTGCTGTACAAGGTGGCTGATATACATAGAAACACCTGTGGGTGGGGGGCAGGCTCCCTTCAATTTCAGTTCATGTGCCTGCGTGGCGTTTGCAGGTCACGTTGCAAGCTACACAGCAGGGGAACAGCTGGCGTTGCTGAACCCCACTGACACATTGACTGGTGTTTTTCTCTGTGCAGATTGCATGTCCGGGCAAAAACTAGCGGTGTTAGAGCCCAGGGTCAGCAGGAGGAGGAGGAGAGGAGCAAAGTGTAGGCCGAAGCCTGCACTGGTGGCAGCTTTTGGTCGGTTGTGCCAGCGTGGCTTGTGCTGGACACGATGCCGGCTACACAGCGGGGGAACAGCAGGCGGTGCTGAACCCCACTAACACATTGGCTGGTGTTTTTCTCTGTGCAGCTAGCATGTCCGGGCAGAAACTGGCGTTGTTTGAGCCCAGGGTCAGCAGGAGGAGGAGAGGAGCAAAGTGTAGGCCGAAGCCTGCACTGGTGGCAGCTTTTGTTCTGTTGTGCCAGCGTGGCTTGTGCTGGACACGTTGCCGACTACACAGCAGGGGAACAGCTGGCGGTGCTGAACCCCACTAACACATTGGCTGGTGTTTTTCTCTGTGCAGCTAGCATTTCCGGGCAAAAACTAGCGGTGTTTGAGCCCAGGGTCAGCAGGAGGAGGAGAGGAGCAGAGTGTAGGCCGAAGCCTAGTTGAACCAATTTCAAAGGTTACCTTTAACCCCCCCCTCAGGTGTTGCAAGGTACAAGAGCCACACCTTGTGCAGCATTAATGCTGCACAAGTAAAAGGTTGCTCTATTTGTTTTGCTCCTTGCACACGCTGACTAAAACACGTACACTATTTAGCCCATTATACTGTCAAACAGTTGTGGAGGCGTGACTTGTCTTTTTAACGAGACGCAGCACAGGTGTCAAAATTTGCACCTAGGTACTGGGCGCAGATTCCTGAGCGTTGTTATTTGCTGTACAGGAGTCTGCGCTATTGTGATCCCTTGGCCATGCGCTGTGAGCGCTTCCTGTCTTCTGACCTCATTTCATGTCGGCCGTTGCGGTTAGCGATGGACATGAATCCCAGACCCACAGTGTGTTTTCAAAAAATCACACTGCGTGGCTGGGATTCGTGGCCTTGTGCAGTAAATAGGTTTGCCGCTTACACATGTCCTTACACCTGCTCCAGACTGGGCGGCCTCAGCTGATCCCTTATCGCCTACCACGGCCAGGAGGCCGCACAGTCTGAAGAAGGCGGAAGGAGATGAGTTAAGACAGGCGAACATATGCACTGCTCGTGCCCATAAACCACACCCTCGCTGACAAAATAAATATGACAACGAGGGGCGTTGTTTCTAGCAGGGCGGATGCACAGGCGCAGCCAGCTAACCATGATGACAAAAGACGGGAAACGCTACCAAGGGGGGTGCTGCGTATCATTACAAAGGAAAGTCACACCTCAGGGACAGTGGAATGGTCTCAATGAGACACATTTTGTACGTGTTGAGTTCCACGTGGGCAAGGAGAAAAAGTCAGCCACCTTGTACAAATGCAGCAGTACTGCTGTACTAGGTGGCTGTTATACATAGAAACACCTGGGGGGGTGGGGCCAGGTTCCCTTTTAATTTCAGTTCCTGTGCCTGCATGGCGTTTGCAGGTCACGTTGCCGGCTACACAGCAGGGGAACAGCTGGCGTTGCTGAACCCCACTAACACATTGGCTGGTGTTTTTCTCTGTGCAGCTAGCACTTCCGGGCAAAAACTAGCGGTGTTTGAGCCCAGGGTCAGCAGGAGGAGGAGAGGAGCAGAGTGTAGGCCGAAGCCTGCACTGGTGGCAGCTTTTGTTCTGTTGTGCCAGCGTGGCTTGTGCTGGACACGTTGCCGACTACACAGCAGGGGAACAGCTGGCGGTGCTGAACCCCACTGACACATCACCTAGTGTTTTTTTCTGTGTAGACAACACTTCCAGGTGGCAACTGACAGTGTTGAAACCCAGGGAATCAAAGAGGAGCAGAGTGTAGGCCGAAGCCTGCAGTGGAGCAAGTTGAAAGGGAACCTTTAACCCCCCCCCCCAGGCATTTGTTGCTGAAAGAGCCATCTTGTACAGCAGTAATACTGCACATGGAAAATGGTGGCTCCGAAAATTATGCTCCTTGCAAACGCTGAAGTACACACTCATATAATGTGTCCCCTCACACCGTCAAACCATCCCGGAAGTGGGACTTTCCTTTGTAATGTGACACAGCACAGCCGTCATTCCAACCCCCTTGGTGCCGGGCACCACCTCCTCAACGTTGTTTGGTTCTGTCACGGAGCCCGCACTGTAATGTTACCCCTTGGCCATGCACAGTTAGCGGTGCCCGTCTTCTGACATCATGTAGGTGTCAGGCTGGCAGTGCCTGTGCGTCCAAGCTGCCCGAGATCCAACCTTGCAGTGTCATCTAATGTAGTCCCACTGCGGGCCAGGGATCCATGGGCATGCGCAGTGCATATCATCGCCTCTCACTCACCTCCTTCCTGCTTCTTCAGACTGTGCGGCGTCACGGCCGTGGCATGCTATTAGGGATCAGCTGACGCCGCCTAGTCTGAAGAAGCGTGAAGAAGGGGAGTGAGAGGCTAGTATATGCACTGCGCATGGCCATGGATACCAGGCCCACTGTGGGATCACATTAGACGACACTGCGAGGTGTGATTTCGGGCAGCGTGGACGCACAGGCGCAGCCAGGACGACAACAAATGATGTCAGAGGACGGGCAGCGCAAACTGTGCATGGCCAAGGGATAACATAACAGCGCAGGGTCCATGACGGAATCAAACAACGCTAAGGAGGCAGCGCACGGTGCCAAGGGGGTAGCAATGACGGCTGTGCTGCGTCACATTACAAAGGAAAGTCCCACCTCCAGGACGGTTGGACGGTGTGAGGGGACACATTACATGAGTGTGTAGTTCAGCGTTTGCAAGGAGCATAATTTCAAGAGCGACCTTTCCCTTGTGCAGTATTAGTGCTTCACATGGTGGCTCTTTCAGTAACAAACGCCTAGGGGGGGGGGGGGACAGGTCCCCTTACATTTTAGTTGTGCCAGCGTGGCGGTCGCATGACACGTTGCCGGATACACAGCTGGGGATCAGCTGACGTTACTGAACCCCAATAACAGAGGAGCGACTGTTGACTGTGCACACAGCACTTCCAGGCACCAACTGGCGGTGTTAGAGCCCAGGGACAGCAGGAGGAGCAGATTGGAGGTATTGCCGCACACACAGCTGGGGATCAGCTGACGTTACTGAACCCCAATAACAGAGGAGCGACTGTTGACTGTGCACACAGCACTTCCAGGCACCAACTGGCGGTGTTAGAGCCCAGGGACAGCAGGAGGAGCAGATTGGAGGTATTGCCGCACACACAGCTGGGGATCAGCTGACGTTACTGAACCCCAATAACAGAGGAGCGACTGTTGACTGTGCACACAGCACTTCCAGGCACCAACTGGCGGTGTTAGAGCCCAGGGACAGCAGGAGGAGCAGAGGAACAGAGTGTAGGCCGAAGCCTGATTGGAGCAAGTTGAAAGGAAACCTTTAACCCCCCCCCCCAAGACGTTTGTAGCTGAAAGAGCCATGTTGTGCAGCACTAAGGATGCAAAAGGAAAAGGTTGCTCTTTTAATTATGCTCCTTGCAAACACCGAAGTAAACACTAAAAATGTGTCCCTTTATACCGTTAAACCGTTCCGGAGGTGCGAATTTCCTTCGTAATGGGACACAGCACAGCTGTCATTCCTATCCCCTTGATGCCGTGCGCTGCCTCCTCAGCGTTGTTTTAAGCTGCCACGGAGCCTGCGCTGTTCTGTTAGCCCTTGGCCATGCCCAATTAGCGCTGCCTGTCTTCTGACATAATTTGGTGTCAGGCTGTCAGTGCCTGTGCGTCCACGCTGCTCCAGATCCCACCTCGCAGTCTCATCTAACGTAATCCCACTGCGGGCCTTGGAACCATGGGCATGCACAGTGCATAACCTCGACTCTCACTCCCCTCCTTCCCTCTTCTTCAGACTGTGCGGTGTCACGGCCGTGGCATGCTAGGGATCAGCTGACGGCGCACAGTCTAAAGAAGGCGGAGGGAAATGAGCGAGAGCCCGAGGGGAAGATATGCACTGCGCATGCCCATGGATCCCAGGCCCGCAGTGTGACTCAATCAGAAGACACTGCGAGGCGGGATCTCGGGCACCGCGGCCGCACAGGCGCAGCCAGCCTGACACCAAATTATGTCAGAAGACAGGCAGCGCAAATAGGGCATGCCCAAGGGATAACAGAACAGCGCAGGCTCCGTGACAGCTTAAAACAACGCTGAGGAGGCAGCGCATGGCACCAAGGGGGTAGGAATGACGGCTGTGCTGCGTCACATTACGAAGGAAAGTCCCAGCTCCGGGACGGTATAACGGTATCAGTGAACACATTTTATAAGTGTTAAGTTCTGCGTGTGCAAAGAGCTAAAAAAAAAGAGCTACCTTTTCCTTGTGCAGCATTACTGCTGCACAAGGTGGCTCTTTCAGTAACAAACGACGGGGGGGGGGGGGGGGGACAGGTTCCCTTACATTTAGGTTGTTGTGCCAGCGTGGCGGTCGCAGGACACATTGCCGGCTACACAGCTGGGGATCAGCTGACGTTACTGAAACCCAATAACACTGGGTCGTATGTTTTTACTGTGCAGCCTGCACTTCTGAGCCGCAACTGGCGGTGTTGGAGCCCAGGAATAGCAGTTCAGGTGGTAGAAAGATGAACACAGCAGGAGACCTGGATGACACCCAATTACTTAATCAGGCAGAGGAGTGGCAAATTCCTGCGAGATCCAGGCCTGGTTCATTTTCAGGAAAGTAAGCCGGTCAACGTTATCGGAGGATAGTCGCATGCGACGGTCTGTTAGTACACCACCTGCGGCACTAAAGACACGTTCCGATAAGACACTAGCCGCAGGGCAAGCCAGCACCTCCAATGCATACTGGCTTAGCTCTGGCCATGTATCCAGCTTAGAGACCCAAAACTTGAACGGGGAAGAGCCGTCTGGGAGTACAGTAAGAGGGCAAGCCATGTAGTCTGTCACCATCTGACGGAACCGTTGCCTCCTGCTGACTGGAGCCGCCGGTGATGGTGTAGACATTTGGGGCGGGCACACAAAAGTGTGCCAGAGTTGTGCCATACTGGGCTTGCCTTGGGCAGAGGCACTGCTTCTGCTCCCTCTTTGGGCAGAGCCTCCCCCACTGCCTCGACGCACTGAGCTGCT
Source organism: Ranitomeya imitator (assembly GCF_032444005.1). Classification (NCBI taxonomy): domain Eukaryota; kingdom Metazoa; phylum Chordata; class Amphibia; order Anura; family Dendrobatidae; genus Ranitomeya; species Ranitomeya imitator. The sequence continues at coordinate 135,074,604 of NC_091286.1, forward strand.
TTGTAAAGCACTAGCAGCACTCCTCTCAGTTGGACAGGAGAAGATGATGGAATTCACCAGTGTGTCGTGGTACTCCCGCAATTTACGCTCCCGGGTCAACGCAGGGATGAGGTTTTGGACGTTGTCCCGGTAGCGAGGATCGAGGAGGGTGAACACCCAATAATCAGGCATGTTGAGAATGTGGTCGATGCGGCGGTCGTTTCTCAGGCACTGCAGCATGAAATCCACCATGTGCTGCAGAGTGCCAACCGGCCCAGAAACGCTGTCCCCTGCTTGAGACATGATCTCTGCCCGCTCGTCATCACCCCACCCTCGCTGTACACACTGACCACTGGACAATTGTGTCGCTCCCTCCTCTGGACGGAGCTCTTCCTCCTCCATTGACTCCTCCTCATCCTCCTCACAAATTGGCCCCTGCGTACCCCTTTGTGAGGAACCACGTGGCGCTGACTCTCCAGAAGCTGATGGAAAAGGTGACTCCTCATCCTCCACCTCTTCCACCACATCATCCCTTAACCCTTGCAAAGTTTGCTGAAGCAGGCAGATAAGGGGGACAGTCATGCTGACTAGTGCATCATCTGCACTTGCCATCCGCGTGGAATAATCAAAAGGACGCAAAACCTGGCAGACGTCCTTCATAGTGGCCCACTCTGTGGTTGTGAAGTCTGATCGGCGCTGACTGCGACTTCTTTGCGCCTGATGCAGCTGGTACTCCATAACTGCTTGCTGCTGCTCACACAACCGCTCCAACATATGTAACGTGGAATTCCACCGGGTAGGTAGGTCACATATGATGCGGTGTTCCGGAAGGCGGAATCGGCGCTGCAGAGCAGCAATGCGGGATCTGGCCAAGCTGGAACGCCGCAAGTGAGCACACTCTAGGCGGACCTTGTGCAGCAGGGCATCAAGATCCGGATAGTCCCTCAGAAAACTCTGCACAACCAAATTGAGCACATGTGCCAGACATGGGATGTGAGTGAGGTTGCCAAGGGCCAAAGCTGCCACCAGATTTCGGCCATTGTCACACACTACCATGCCTGGCTGGAGATTCGCTGGCAGTAACCACACATCGCTCTCCTGCTTTATAGCATTCCAGAGCTCCTGCGCTGTGTGGCTTCGATGCCCCAATGAAACTAGTTTCAAGACGGCCTGCTGACGTTTGGCCACGGCTGTGCTCATGTCGGTCATAGGTAAACGTTCACGGGTCCATGTGGGGGTGGACTGTGACGGATCCTGCAGAGAGGAATCAGAGGAACTGGTGTAAGAGGAGGAGTCGATGCGTACAGACTGGATTCCTGCAATCCTTGGAGTGGGCAGGACACGTCCTGCGCCACTCGCACGATCTGTACCTGGCTCAACAACATTAACCCAATGGGCAGTGAGGGAAACATATCGCCCCTGTCCATGCTGACTGGTCCACGCATCGGTGGTGAGGTGGACCTTGCTACTGACGGCGTTCAGTAGCGCATGTTTTATGTTTGCCTCAACATGCCTGTGCAGGGCAGGGACAGCCTGCCTGCTGAAGTAAAAGCGGCTGGGCACCTTGTACTGTGGGACTGCCAATGCCATCAAGTCACGGAAGCTGTCAGTCTCCACCAGCCTGAACGAGAGCATTTCCAGGGACAACAGTTTGGCAATGCCTGCATTCAGAGCCTGTGCTCGGGGGTGGTTGGCCGAGAATGCCCGCCTTTTCTCCCATGCCTGTACTACCGATGGCTGTAGAGTAGACTGGGAGTGTGAGGATGACTGGGAAGGTGGTGCTGTGGGTGGAATTACACAAGGTCTCTGGGAGGAAGCCAAACCAGCTGTGCGTGAGCTGGAGGAAGAGGCAACACGAGCTGAAGAGGTGGTAGCTGCCGCTGTTGGTTGGCCTACATCTTCAGTGTGTTTCTGTAACTCCACCGCGTGCCTGGTCCGCACATGTTTCCACATATTTGTGGTATTGAGGTTGCTGACATTTTTCCCTCTTTTTACTTTATGATGACACAGCTTGCATTTGACAAAACAAATGTCATCTGCAACTGTGTCAAAAAAGGACCAGGCACTGCAAGTCTTGGGAGCGCCCTTTTTGGCTTTGGAAAGAGACAGGCTCCTAACGGGTGCCAAAGTGGAGGCTACAGGCTCCGCAGTCTTCCCCCTCCCTCTCCCTCTTTGGCCCGTAAGAGGAAGCTCTTCCTCTGAGCTGCTCCCACCACCTTCCTGTTCCTCACGCCACGATGGGTCAAGGACCTCATCATCTCCACTACCCTCTGCCACCAACTGCTCCTCCTGGGTAGTCTCAGCAGCACAGTACGCACGAGAAAGCGGCACCTGAGTTTCATCATCAGATGCGTACTGCGCTGTGGTCACCGGAGGCACTGGCCCACCTGCCTCTTCAGAGTCAGAGAGAAAAAGGTGTTGGGCATCACTGCACACTGCCTCTTCTTCCATTTCTCCAATGCTGCTTGGCTGGCCCCCTGTTTCCAAGCCAAGAGATTCAGAGAACAGAAGTAGAGACGGCTCCTGTCCTGGGCTCTCTGACTGCCTGGCCAATTTGGCAGGTGGTGAAGAGACAGATGGCTGCTCTCCAGTGCTCTGTGCCTGAGAGGATGTGGCACTAACTGAAGTCGATGCCGAGGCGTTAGCTGCCATCCACCCGACAACGGCTTCAATTTGGTCTTCACGCAGCAGCGGTGCACGGCGCTCTCCGACAAAGCTGCGCATGAAGGACTGTTCCCTGCTGAAACTGAGTGACGACGAGTCACCGGCGCCCGCAGCAGGCACAGAATCACCACGTCCTCTCCCTGCTCCTCTCCCTGCTCCGCGCCCACGCCCACGTGCCTTACTCCCTGCCCTCTTCATCTTGGTTGACAGATAAAGATAAGCAGAAAAGTACTAAGGCCTTAGTGTGCTTATTCCTGTAATGCTCCTCCTAACAGGTGTAAGAAACACTAATGTTGTAAATTGTGGACTAAACTTTATTATTTTGCAAATGTGGCCTACACAAGTGTAAGTTGTGTTTGGTGAACTTAACCTTTTTTTTGGTGCAGATCAGGCTACAGAGCTAGTTTAAATCACACGGAGACCGTGCAGACAGCCGTAAACGGCGCTGCAAGGCCAAGAAACCCTCCTCTCGGTTATCCTATATAGTGTTTTTCCACTATTTAGCTGGATACGAGTGGAAAGACACTAATAGGAATTTTTTTTTTCAAATTTTAAACTGGCTGCACTATTTGAAAAAAAGGAAATTGTTTTTCAAGGTATGAGGCAGTAACGCACCCTGAGCTGAATCCAACCGGCTATGGCTGCACACAGACTACAGGGCGAGCTGCGCTCACACAGAGACCGTGCAGACAGCCGTAAACGGCGCTGCAAGGCCAAAAAACCCTCCTCTAGGTTATCCTATATAGTGTTTTTCCACTATTTAGCTGGATACGAGTGGAAAGACACTAATAGGAATTTTTTTTTTCAAATTTTAAACAGGCTGCACTATTTGAAAAAAAGGAAAATTTTTCTCAAGGTATGAGCCAGTAACGAACCCTGAGCTGAATCCAACCGGCTATGGCTGCACACAGACTACAGGGCGAGCTGGGCTCACACGGAGACCGTGCAGACAGCCGTAAACGGCGCTGCAAGGCCAAAAAACCCTCCTCTCGGTTATCCTATATAGTGTTTTTCCACTATTTAGCTGGATACGAGTGGAAAGACACTAATAGGAATTTTTTTTTTCAGATTTTAAACAGGCTGCACTATTTGAAAAAAAGGAAAATTTTTCTCAAGGTATGAGCCAGTAACGAACCCTGAGCTGAATCCAACCGGCTATGGCTGCACACAGACTACAGGGCGAGCTGGGCTCACACGGAGACCGTGCAGACAGCCGTAAACGGCGCTGCAAGGCCAAAAAACCCTCCTCTAGGTTATCCTATATAGTGTTTTTCCACTATTTAGCTGGATACGAGTGGAAAGACACTAATAGGAATTTTTTTTTTCAAATTTTAAACAGGCTGCACTATTTGAAAAAAAGGAAAATTTTTCTCAAGGTATGAGCCAGTAACGAACCCTGAGCTGAATCCAACCGGCTATGGCTGCACACAGACTACAGGGCGAGCTGGGCTCACACGGAGACCGTGCAGACAGCCGTAAACGGCGCTGCAAGGCCCAAAAACCCCCCTCTAGGTTATCCTATGTAGTGTTTTTCCACAATAGAGCTGGAGACTGGTGGAAAAACACTAATAGGAAATTTGAGAAAAAATGTGCAGCAGGCTGCACTAAGAGCAAAAAAGAACAACTGTGTGAGGCAGTGTGAACCCCCCCTGAGCTGAATACAACCGGGTATATGGCTGCACACAGACTACAGAGTGAGCTGCACACACACACACACACAGAGACCTTGCAGAACGCTGTTAAAACAGCGCTGCAAGGCAAGAGCAAGGTGAACAGTGAAGAACACACAGCGTTTTGCTAAATTAGCCTTTGGAAAGGAAAATAAAGCAATTAGCTAGCTCGACTGGCCCTCAGTTAGAACACAGCGTCCTGTCCCTAACTGAAATCACAGCAGAGTGAGCGCAAAATGGCGGCAGCGCTTTTTTATAGTGCAGAGTGACATCATTTCAGCAGCCAATCCCAGCCTTGCCAGTACTTACATGCCCACCATGCTAAACAGGATGTGCCCACACTTTCATTCATTCCTCATTGGCTGCTGCGTTCAATTTGAATTCTGGGAACTTCCGATTCCGGTATCCGATACGCGGGAAGTATCGGAATTCAGTATCGGAATTCCGATACCGCAAATATCGGCCGATACCCGATACTTGCGGTATCGGAATGCTCAACACTAGTCTTCAGGTTTCTTGGTGGTGTGTGAACATGATCATACAGACTTGTTCACTGTGCAAGTAGCCCATGTGTTCCTGTTTCCATAATTGTTCTCTTGTGTCTACAAGACTGGGGAGTTCCACCACTCCTCTTGGGCTATCTGCACAAAAGCTGTTCTACCCTGTATGCACACATGGATTTTTCCTCTCTGAACCCTGTTCACACAGGTTATATACAGATGATCAGGTTTTTAAATACATCAGATAGGGATTGCATACATTAGTTAGGACTGCTCTGATAAGGGTATACCGTGAAGATTGGTAGAGCAGCTTAGTATACATTTTTTGCAAAAAACGTATCAACCAAATACCCTGTTTTTTACATCTTTTACTAGCACTTGCGGATTACTGCAACATTTTTTCAAACTGAGTGTTTTTGGTTTTACTATTCTCTTTTGTGTCTTCAGGTTTCTTGGTGGTGTGTGAACATGATCATACAGACTTGTTCACTGTGCAAGTAGCCCATGTGTTCCTGTTTCCATAATTGTTCTCTTGTGTCTACAAGACTGGGGAGTTCCACCACTCCTCTTGGGCTATCTGCACAAAAGCTGTTCTACCCTGTATGCACACATGGATTTTTCCTCTCTGAACCCTGTTCACACAGGTTATATACAGATGATCAGGTTTTTAAATACATCAGATAGGGATTGCATACATTAGTTAGGACTGCTCTGATAAGGGTATACCGTGAAGATTGGTAGAGCAGCTTAGTATACATTTTTTGCAAAAAACGTATCAACCAAATACCCTGTTTTTTACATCTTTTACTAGCACTTGCGGATTACTGCAACATTTTTTCAAACTGAGTGTTTTTGGTTTTACTATTCTCTTTTGTGTCTTCAGGTTTCTTGGTGGTGTGTGAACATGATCATACAGACTTGTTCACTGTGCAAGTAGCCCATGTGTTCCTGTTTCCATAATTGTTCTCTTGTGTCTACAAGACTGGGGAGTTCCACCACTCCTCTTGGGCTATCTGCACAAAAGCTGTTCTACCCTGTATGCACACATGGATTTTTCCTCTCTGAACCCTGTTCACACAGGTTATATACAGATGATCAGGTTTTTAAATACATCAGATAGGGATTGCATACATTAGTTAGGACTGCTCTGATAAGGGTATACCGTGAAGATTGGTAGAGCAGCTTAGTATACATTTTTTGCAAAAAACGTATCAACCAAATACCCTGTTTTTTACATCTTTTACTAGCACTTGCGGATTACTGCAACATTTTTTCAAACTGAGTGTTTTTGGTTTTACTATTCTCTTTTGTGTCTTCAGGTTTCTTGGTGGTGTGTGAACATGATCATACAGACTTGTTCACTGTGCAAGTAGCCCATGTGTTCCTGTTTCCATAATTGTTCTCTTGTGTCTACAAGACTGGGGAGTTCCACCACTCCTCTTGGGCTATCTGCACAAAAGCTGTTCTACCCTGTATGCACACATGGATTTTTCCTCTCTGAACCCTGTTCACACAGGTTATATACAGATGATCAGGTTTTTAAATACATCAGATAGGGATTGCATACATTAGTTAGGACTGCTCTGATAAGGGTATACCGTGAAGATTGGTAGAGCAGCTTAGTATACATTTTTTGCAAAAAACGTATCAACCAAATACCCTGTTTTTTACATCTTTTACTAGCACTTGCGGATTACTGCAACATTTTTTCAAACTGAGTGTTTTTGGTTTTACTATTCTCTTTTGTGTCTTCAGGTTTCTTGGTGGTGTGTGAACATGATCATACAGACTTGTTCACTGTGCAAGTAGCCCATGTGTTCCTGTTTCCATAATTGTTCTCTTGTGTCTACAAGACTGGGGAGTTCCACCACTCCTCTTGGGCTATCTGCACAAAAGCTGTTCTACCCTGTATGCACACATGGATTTTTCCTCTCTGAACCCTGTTCACACAGGTTATATACAGATGATCAGGTTTTTAAATACATCAGATAGGGATTGCATACATTAGTTAGGACTGCTCTGATAAGGGTATACCGTGAAGATTGGTAGAGCAGCTTAGTATACATTTTTTGCAAAAAACGTATCAACCAAATACCCTGTTTTTTACATCTTTTACTAGCACTTGCGGATTACTGCAACATTTTTTCAAACTGAGTGTTTTTGGTTTTACTATTCTCTTTTGTGTCTTCAGGTTTCTTGGTGGTGTGTGAACATGATCATACAGACTTGTTCACTGTGCAAGTAGCCCATGTGTTCCTGTTTCCATAATTGTTCTCTTGTGTCTACAAGACTGGGGAGTTCCACCACTCCTCTTGGGCTATCTGCACAAAAGCTGTTCTACCCTGTATGCACACATGGATTTTTCCTCTCTGAACCCTGTTCACACAGGTTATATACAGATGATCAGGTTTTTAAATACATCAGATAGGGATTGCATACATTAGTTAGGACTGCTCTGATAAGGGTATACCGTGAAGATTGGTAGAGCAGCTTAGTATACATTTTTTGCAAAAAACGTATCAACCAAATACCCTGTTTTTTACATCTTTTACTAGCACTTGCGGATTACTGCAACATTTTTTCAAACTGAGTGTTTTTGGTTTTACTATTCTCTTTTGTGTCTTCAGGTTTCTTGGTGGTGTGTGAACATGATCATACAGACTTGTTCACTGTGCAAGTAGCCCATGTGTTCCTGTTTCCATAATTGTTCTCTTGTGTCTACAAGACTGGGGAGTTCCACCACTCCTCTTGGGCTATCTGCACAAAAGCTGTTCTACCCTGTATGCACACATGGATTTTTCCTCTCTGAACCCTGTTCACACAGGTTATATACAGATGATCAGGTTTTTAAATACATCAGATAGGGATTGCATACATTAGTTAGGACTGCTCTGATAAGGGTATACCGTGAAGATTGGTAGAGCAGCTTAGTATACATTTTTTGCAAAAAACGTATCAACCAAATACCCTGTTTTTTACATCTTTTACTAGCACTTGCGGATTACTGCAACATTTTTTCAAACTGAGTGTTTTTGGTTTTACTATTCTCTTTTGTGTCTTCAGGTTTCTTGGTGGTGTGTGAACATGATCATACAGACTTGTTCACTGTGCAAGTAGCCCATGTGTTCCTGTTTCCATAATTGTTCTCTTGTGTCTACAAGACTGGGGAGTTCCACCACTCCTCTTGGGCTATCTGCACAAAAGCTGTTCTACCCTGTATGCACACATGGATTTTTCCTCTCTGAACCCTGTTCACACAGGTTATATACAGATGATCAGGTTTTTAAATACATCAGATAGGGATTGCATACATTAGTTAGGACTGCTCTGATAAGGGTATACCGTGAAGATTGGTAGAGCAGCTTAGTATACATTTTTTGCAAAAAATGTATCAACCAAATACCCTGTTTTTTACATCTTTTACTAGCACTTGCGGATTACTGCAACATTTTTTCAAACTGAGTGTTTTTGGTTTTACTATTCTCTTTTGTGTCTTCAGGTTTCTTGGTGGTGTGTGAACATGATCATACAGACTTGTTCACTGTGCAAGTAGCCCATGTGTTCCTGTTTCCATAATTGTTTTCTTGTGTCTACAAGACTGGGGAGTTCCACCACTCCTCTTGGGCTATCTGCACAAAAGCTGTTCTACCCTGTATGCACACATGGATTTTTCCTCTCTGAACCCTGTTCACACAGGTTATATACAGATGATCAGGTTTTTAAATACATCAGATAGGGATTGCATACATTAGTTAGGACTGCTCTGATAAGGGTATACCGTGAAGATTGGTAGAGCAGCTTAGTATACATTTTTTTGCAAAAAACGTATCAACCAAATACCCTGTTTTTTACATCTTTTACTAGCACTTGCGGATTACTGCAACATTTTTTCAAACTGAGTGTTTTTGGTTTTACTATTCTCTTTTGTGTCTTCAGGTTTCTTGGTGGTGTGTGAACATGATCATACAGACTTGTTCACTGTGCAAGTAGCCCATGTGTTCCTGTTTCCATAATTGTTCTCTTGTGTCTACAAGACTGGGGAGTTCCACCACTCCTCTTGGGCTATCTGCACAAAAGCTGTTCTACCCTGTATGCACACATGGATTTTTCCTCTCTGAACCCTGTTCACACAGGTTATATACAGATGATCAGGTTTTTAAATACATCAGATAGGGATTGCATACATTAGTTAGGACTGCTCTGATAAGGGTATACCGTGAAGATTGGTAGAGCAGCTTAGTATACATTTTTTGCAAAAAACGTATCAACCAAATACCCTGTTTTTTACATCTTTTACTAGCACTTGCGGATTACTGCAACATTTTTTCAAACTGAGTGTTTTTGGTTTTACTATTCTCTTTTGTGTCTTCAGGTTTCTTGGTGGTGTGTGAACATGATCATACAGACTTGTTCACTGTGCAAGTAGCCCATGTGTTCCTGTTTCCATAATTGTTCTCTTGTGTCTACAAGACTGGGGAGTTCCACCACTCCTCTTGGGCTATCTGCACAAAAGCTGTTCTACCCTGTATGCACACATGGATTTTTCCTCTCTGAACCCTGTTCACACAGGTTATATACAGATGATCAGGTTTTTAAATACATCAGATAGGGATTGCATACATTAGTTAGGACTGCTCTGATAAGGGTATACCGTGAAGATTGGTAGAGCAGCTTAGTATACATTTTTTGCAAAAAACGTATCAACCAAATACCCTGTTTTTTACATCTTTTACTAGCACTTGCGGATTACTGCAACATTTTTTCAAACTGAGTGTTTTTGGTTTTACTATTCTCTTTTGTGTCTTCAGGTTTCTTGGTGGTGTGTGAACATGATCATACAGACTTGTTCACTGTGCAAGTAGCCCATGTGTTCCTGTTTCCATAATTGTTCTCTTGTGTCTACAAGACTGGGGAGTTCCACCACTCCTCTTGGGCTATCTGCACAAAAGCTGTTCTACCCTGTATGCACACATGGATTTTTCCTCTCTGAACCCTGTTCACACAGGTTATATACAGATGATCAGGTTTTTAAATACATCAGATAGGGATTGCATACATTAGTTAGGACTGCTCTGATAAGGGTATACCGTGAAGATTGGTAGAGCAGCTTAGTATACATTTTTTGCAAAAAACGTATCAACCAAATACCCTGTTTTTTACATCTTTTACTAGCACTTGCGGATTACTGCAACATTTTTTCAAACTGAGTGTTTTTGGTTTTACTATTCTCTTTTGTGTCTTCAGGTTTCTTGGTGGTGTGTGAACATGATCATACAGACTTGTTCACTGTGCAAGTAGCCCATGTGTTCCTGTTTCCATAATTGTTCTCTTGTGTCTACAAGACTGGGGAGTTCCACCACTCCTCTTGGGCTATCTGCACAAAAGCTGTTCTACCCTGTATGCACACATGGATTTTTCCTCTCTGAACCCTGTTCACACAGGTTATATACAGATGATCAGGTTTTTAAATACATCAGATAGGGATTGCATACATTAGTTAGGACTGCTCTGATAAGGGTATACCGTGAAGATTGGTAGAGCAGCTTAGTATACATTTTTTGCAAAAAACGTATCAACCAAATACCCTGTTTTTTACATCTTTTACTAGCACTTGCGGATTACTGCAACATTTTTTCAAACTGAGTGTTTTTGGTTTTACTATTCTCTTTTGTGTCTTCAGGTTTCTTGGTGGTGTGTGAACATGATCATACAGACTTGTTCACTGTGCAAGTAGCCCATGTGTTCCTGTTTCCATAATTGTTCTCTTGTGTCTACAAGACTGGGGAGTTCCACCACTCCTCTTGGGCTATCTGCACAAAAGCTGTTCTACCCTGTATGCACACATGGATTTTTCCTCTCTGAACCCTGTTCACACAGGTTATATACAGATGATCAGGTTTTTAAATACATCAGATAGGGATTGCATACATTAGTTAGGACTGCTCTGATAAGGGTATACCGTGAAGATTGGTAGAGCAGCTTAGTATACATTTTTTGCAAAAAACGTATCAACCAAATACCCTGTTTTTTACATCTTTTACTAGCACTTGCGGATTACTGCAACATTTTTTCAAACTGAGTGTTTTTGGTTTTACTATTCTCTTTTGTGTCTTCAGGTTTCTTGGTGGTGTGTGAACATGATCATACAGACTTGTTCACTGTGCAAGTAGCCCATGTGTTCCTGTTTCCATAATTGTTCTCTTGTGTCTACAAGACTGGGGAGTTCCACCACTCCTCTTGGGCTATCTGCACAAAAGCTGTTCTACCCTGTATGCACACATGGATTTTTCCTCTCTGAACCCTGTTCACACAGGTTATATACAGATGATCAGTTTTTTAAATACATCAGATAGGGATTGCATACATTAGTTAGGACTGCTCTGATAAGGGTATACCGTGAAGATTGGTAGAGCAGCTTAGTATACATTTTTTGCAAAAAACGTATCAACCAAATACCCTGTTTTTTACATCTTTTACTAGCACTTGCGGATTACTGCACCATTTTTTCAAACTGAGTGTTTTTGGTTTTACTATTCTCTTTTGTGTCTTCAGGTTTCTTGGTGGTGTGTGAACATGATCATACAGACTTGTTCACTGTGCAAGTAGCCCATGTGTTCCTGTTTCCATAATTGTTCTCTTGTGTCTACAAGACTGGGGAGTTCCACCACTCCTCTTGGGCTATCTGCACAAAAGCTGTTCTACCCTGTATGCACACATGGATTTTTCCTCTCTGAACCCTGTTCACACAGGTTATATACAGATGATCAGGTTTTTAAATACATCAGATAGGGATTGCATACATTAGTTAGGACTGCTCTGATAAGGGTATACCGTGAAGATTGGTAGAGCAGCTTAGTATACATTTTTTGCAAAAAACGTATCAACCAAATACCCTGTTTTTTACATCTTTTACTAGCACTTGCGGATTACTGCAACATTTTTTCAAACTGAGTGTTTTTGGTTTTACTATTCTCTTTTGTGTCTTCAGGTTTCTTGGTGGTGTGTGAACATGATCATACAGACTTGTTCACTGTGCAAGTAGCCCATGTGTTCCTGTTTCCATAATTGTTCTCTTGTGTCTACAAGACTGGGGAGTTCCACCACTCCTCTTGGGCTATCTGCACAAAAGCTGTTCTACCCTGTATGCACACATGGATTTTTCCTCTCTGAACCCTGTTCACACAGGTTATATACAGATGATCAGGTTTTTAAATACATCAGATAGGGATTGCATACATTAGTTAGGACTGCTCTGATAAGGGTATACCGTGAAGATTGGTAGAGCAGCTTAGTATACATTTTTTGCAAAAAACGTATCAACCAAATACCCTGTTTTTTACATCTTTTACTAGCACTTGCGGATTACTGCAACATTTTTTCAAACTGAGTGTTTTTGGTTTTACTATTCTCTTTTGTGTCTTCAGGTTTCTTGGTGGTGTGTGAACATGATCATACAGACTTGTTCACTGTGCAAGTAGCCCATGTGTTCCTGTTTCCATAATTGTTCTCTTGTGTCTACAAGACTGGGGAGTTCCACCACTCCTCTTGGGCTATCTGCACAAAAGCTGTTCTACCCTGTATGCACACATGGATTTTTCCTCTCTGAACCCTGTTCACACAGGTTATATACAGATGATCAGGTTTTTAAATACATCAGATAGGGATTGCATACATTAGTTAGGACTGCTCTGATAAGGGTATACCGTGAAGATTGGTAGAGCAGCTTAGTATACATTTTTTGCAAAAAACGTATCAACCAAATACCCTGTTTTTTACATCTTTTACTAGCACTTGCGGATTACTGCAACATTTTTTCAAACTGAGTGTTTTTGGTTTTACTATTCTCTTTTGTGTCTTCAGGTTTCTTGGTGGTGTGTGAACATGATCATACAGACTTGTTCACTGTGCAAGTAGCCCATGTGTTCCTGTTTCCATAATTGTTCTCTTGTGTCTACAAGACTGGGGAGTTCCACCACTCCTCTTGGGCTATCTGCACAAAAGCTGTTCTACCCTGTATGCACACATGGATTTTTCCTCTCTGAACCCTGTTCACACAGGTTATATACAGATGATCAGGTTTTTAAATACATCAGATAGGGATTGCATACATTAGTTAGGACTGCTCTGATAAGGGTATACCGTGAAGATTGGTAGAGCAGCTTAGTATACATTTTTTGCAAAAAACGTATCAACCAAATACCCTGTTTTTTACATCTTTTACTAGCACTTGCGGATTACTGCAACATTTTTTCAAACTGAGTGTTTTTGGTTTTACTATTCTCTTTTGTGTCTTCAGGTTTCTTGGTGGTGTGTGAACATGATCATACAGACTTGTTCACTGTGCAAGTAGCCCATGTGTTCCTGTTTCCATAATTGTTCTCTTGTGTCTACAAGACTGGGGAGTTCCACCACTCCTCTTGGGCTATCTGCACAAAAGCTGTTCTACCCTGTATGCACACATGGATTTTTCCTCTCTGAACCCTGTTCACACAGGTTATATACAGATGATCAGGTTTTTAAATACATCAGATAGGGATTGCATACATTAGTTAGGACTGCTCTGATAAGGGTATACCGTGAAGATTGGTAGAGCAGCTTAGTATACATTTTTTGCAAAAAACGTATCAACCAAATACCCTGTTTTTTACATCTTTTACTAGCACTTGCGGATTACTGCAACATTTTTTCAAACTGAGTGTTTTTGGTTTTACTATTCTCTTTTGTGTCTTCAGGTTTCTTGGTGGTGTGTGAACATGATCATACAGACTTGTTCACTGTGCAAGTAGCCCATGTGTTCCTGTTTCCATAATTGTTCTCTTGTGTCTACAAGACTGGGGAGTTCCACCACTCCTCTTGGGCTATCTGCACAAAAGCTGTTCTACCCTGTATGCACACATGGATTTTTCCTCTCTGAACCCTGTTCACACAGGTTATATACAGATGATCAGGTTTTTAAATACATCAGATAGGGATTGCATACATTAGTTAGGACTGCTCTGATAAGGGTATACCGTGAAGATTGGTAGAGCAGCTTAGTATACATTTTTTGCAAAAAACGTATCAACCAAATACCCTGTTTTTTACATCTTTTACTAGCACTTGCGGATTACTGCAACATTTTTTCAAACTGAGTGTTTTTGGTTTTACTATTCTCTTTTGTGTCTTCAGGTTTCTTGGTGGTGTGTGAACATGATCATACAGACTTGTTCACTGTGCAAGTAGCCCATGTGTTCCTGTTTCCATAATTGTTCTCTTGTGTCTACAAGACTGGGGAGTTCCACCACTCCTCTTGGGCTATCTGCACAAAAGCTGTTCTACCCTGTATGCACACATGGATTTTTCCTCTCTGAACCCTGTTCACACAGGTTATATACAGATGATCAGGTTTTTAAATACATCAGATAGGGATTGCATACATTAGTTAGGACTGCTCTGATAAGGGTATACCGTGAAGATTGGTAGAGCAGCTTAGTATACATTTTTTGCAAAAAACGTATCAACCAAATACCCTGTTTTTTACATCTTTTACTAGCACTTGCGGATTACTGCAACATTTTTTCAAACTGAGTGTTTTTGGTTTTACTATTCTCTTTTGTGTCTTCAGGTTTCTTGGTGGTGTGTGAACATGATCATACAGACTTGTTCACTGTGCAAGTAGCCCATGTGTTCCTGTTTCCATAATTGTTCCCTTGTGTCTACAAGACTGGCGAGTTCCACCACTCCTCTTGGGCTATCTGCACAAAAGCTGTTCTACCCTGTATGCACACATGGATTTTTCCTCTCTGAATCCTGTTCACACAGGTTATATACAGATGATCAGGTTTTTAAATACATCAGATAGGGATTGCATACATTAGTTAGGACTGCTCTGATAAGGGTATACCGTGAAGATTGGTAGAGCAGCTTAGTATACATTTTTTGCAAAAAACGTATCAACCAAATACCCTGTTTTTTACATCTTTTACTAGCACTTGCGGATTACTGCAACATTTTTTCAAACTGAGTGTTTTTGGTTTTACTATTCTCTTTTGTGTCTTCAGGTTTCTTGGTGGTGTGTGAACATGATCATACAGACTTGTTCACTGTGCAAGTAGCCCATGTGTTCCTGTTTCCATAATTGTTCTCTTGTGTCTACAAGACTGGGGAGTTCCACCACTCCTCTTGGGCTATCTGCACAAAAGCTGTTCTACCCTGTATGCACACATGGATTTTTCCTCTCTGAACCCTGTTCACACAGGTTATATACAGATGATCAGGTTTTTAAATACATCAGATAGGGATTGCATACATTAGTTAGGACTGCTCTGATAAGGGTATACCGTGAAGATTGGTAGAGCAGCTTAGTATACATTTTTTGCAAAAAACGTATCAACCAAATACCCTGTTTTTTACATCTTTTACTAGCACTTGCGGATTACTGCAACATTTTTTCAAACTGAGTGTTTTTGGTTTTACTATTCTCTTTTGTGTCTTCAGGTTTCTTGGTGGTGTGTGAACATGATCATACAGACTTGTTCACTGTGCAAGTAGCCCATGTGTTCCTGTTTCCATAATTGTTCTCTTGTGTCTACAAGACTGGGGAGTTCCACCACTCCTCTTGGGCTATTTGCACAAAAGCTGTTCTACCCTGTATGCACACATGGATTTTTCCTCTCTGAACCCTGTTCACACAGGTTATATACAGATGATCAGGTTTTTAAATACATCAGATAGGGATTGCATACATTAGTTAGGACTGCTCTGATAAGGGTATACCGTGAAGATTGGTAGAGCAGCTTAGTATACATTTTTTGCAAAAAACGTATCAACCAAATACCCTGTTTTTTACATCTTTTACTAGCACTTGCGGATTACTGCAACATTTTTTCAAACTGAGTGTTTTTGGTTTTACTATTCTCTTTTGTGTCTTCAGGTTTCTTGGTGGTGTGTGAACATGATCATACAGACTTGTTCACTGTGCAAGTAGCCCATGTGTTCCTGTTTCCATAATTGTTCTCTTGTGTCTACAAGACTGGGGAGTTCCACCACTCCTCTTGGGCTATCTGCACAAAAGCTGTTCTACCCTGTATGCACACATGGATTTTTCCTCTCTGAACCCTGTTCACACAGGTTATATACAGATGATCAGGTTTTTAAATACATCAGATAGGGATTGCATACATTAGTTAGGACTGCTCTGATAAGGGTATACCGTGAAGATTGGTAGAGCAGCTTAGTATACATTTTTTGCAAAAAACGTATCAACCAAATACCCTGTTTTTTACATCTTTTACTAGCACTTGCGGATTACTGCAACATTTTTTCAAACTGAGTGTTTTTGGTTTTACTATTCTCTTTTGTGTCTTCAGGTTTCTTGGTGGTGTGTGAACATGATCATACAGACTTGTTCACTGTGCAAGTAGCCCATGTGTTCCTGTTTCCATAATTGTTCTCTTGTGTCTACAAGACTGGGGAGTTCCACCACTCCTCTTGGGCTATCTGCACAAAAGCTGTTCTACCCTGTATGCACACATGGATTTTTCCTCTCTGAACCCTGTTCACACAGGTTATATACAGATGATCAGGTTTTTAAATACATCAGATAGGGATTGCATACATTAGTTAGGACTGCTCTGATAAGGGTATACCGTGAAGATTGGTAGAGCAGCTTAGTATACATTTTTTGCAAAAAACGTATCAACCAAATACCCTGTTTTTTACATCTTTTACTAGCACTTGCGGATTACTGCAACATTTTTTCAAACTGAGTGTTTTTGGTTTTACTATTCTCTTTTGTGTCTTCAGGTTTCTTGGTGGTGTGTGAACATGATCATACAGACTTGTTCACTGTGCAAGTAGCCCATGTGTTCCTGTTTCCATAATTGTTCTCTTGTGTCTACAAGACTGGGGAGTTCCACCACTCCTCTTGGGCTATCTGCACAAAAGCTGTTCTACCCTGTATGCACACATGGATTTTTCCTCTCTGAACCCTGTTCACACAGGTTATATACAGATGATCAGGTTTTTAAATACATCAGATAGGGATTGCATACATTAGTTAGGACTGCTCTGATAAGGGTATACCGTGAAGATTGGTAGAGCAGCTTAGTATACATTTTTTGCAAAAAACGTATCAACCAAATACCCTGTTTTTTACATCTTTTACTAGCACTTGCGGATTACTGCAACATTTTTTCAAACTGAGTGTTTTTGGTTTTACTATTCTCTTTTGTGTCTTCAGGTTTCTTGGTGGTGTGTGAACATGATCATACAGACTTGTTCACTGTGCAAGTAGCCCATGTGTTCCTGTTTCCATAATTGTTCTCTTGTGTCTACAAGACTGGGGAGTTCCACCACTCCTCTTGGGCTATCTGCACAAAAGCTGTTCTACCCTGTATGCACACATGGATTTTTCCTCTCTGAACCCTGTTCACACAGGTTATATACAGATGATCAGGTTTTTAAATACATCAGATAGGGATTGCATACATTAGTTAGGACTGCTCTGATAAGGGTATACCGTGAAGATTGGTAGAGCAGCTTAGTATACATTTTTTGCAAAAAACGTATCAACCAAATACCCTGTTTTTTACATCTTTTACTAGCACTTGCGGATTACTGCAACATTTTTTCAAACTGAGTGTTTTTGGTTTTACTATTCTCTTTTGTGTCTTCAGGTTTCTTGGTGGTGTGTGAACATGATCATACAGACTTGTTCACTGTGCAAGTAGCCCATGTGTTCCTGTTTCCATAATTGTTCCCTTGTGTCTACAAGACTGGCTAGTTCCACCACTCCTCTTGGGCTATCTGCACAAAAGCTGTTCTACCCTGTATGCACACATGGATTTTTCCTCTCTGAACCCTGTTCACACAGGTTATATACAGATGATCAGGTTTTTAAATACATCAGATAGGGATTGCATACATTAGTTAGGACTGCTCTGATAAGGGTATACCGTGAAGATTGGTAGAGCAGCTTAGTATACATTTTTTGCAAAAAACGTATCAACCAAATACCCTGTTTTTTATATCTTTTACTAGCACTTGCGGATTACTGCAACATTTTTTCAAACTGAGTGTTTTTGGTTTTACTATTCTCTTTTGTGTCTTCAGGTTTCTTGGTGGTGTGTGAACATGATCATACAGACTTGTTCACTGTGCAAGTAGCCCATGTGTTCCTGTTTCCATAATTGTTCTCTTGTGTCTACAAGACTGGGGAGTTCCACCACTCCTCTTGGGCTATCTGCACAAAAGCTGTTCTACCCTGTATGCACACATGGATTTTTCCTCTCTGAACCCTGTTCACACAGGTTATATACAGATGATCAGGTTTTTAAATACATCAGATAGGGATTGCATACATTAGTTAGGACTGCTCTGATAAGGGTATACCGTGAAGATTGGTAGAGCAGCTTAGTATACATTTTTTGCAAAAAACGTATCAACCAAATACCCTGTTTTTTACATCTTTTACTAGCACTTGCGGATTACTGCAACATTTTTTCAAACTGAGTGTTTTTGGTTTTACTATTCTCTTTTGTGTCTTCAGGTTTCTTGGTGGTGTGTGAACATGATCATACAGACTTGTTCACTGTGCAAGTAGCCCATGTGTTCCTGTTTCCATAATTGTTCTCTTGTGTCTACAAGACTGGGGAGTTCCACCACTCCTCTTGGGCTATCTGCACAAAAGCTGTTCTACCCTGTATGCACACATGGATTTTTCCTCTCTGAACCCTGTTCACACAGGTTATATACAGATGATCAGGTTTTTAAATACATCAGATAGGGATTGCATACATTAGTTAGGACTGCTCTGATAAGGGTATACCGTGAAGATTGGTAGAGCAGCTTAGTATACATTTTTTGCAAAAAACGTATCAACCAAATACCCTGTTTTTTACATCTTTTACTAGCACTTGCGGATTACTGCAACATTTTTTCAAACTGAGTGTTTTTGGTTTTACTATTCTCTTTTGTGTCTTCAGGTTTCTTGGTGGTGTGTGAACATGATCATACAGACTTGTTCACTGTGCAAGTAGCCCATGTGTTCCTGTTTCCATAATTGTTCTCTTGTGTCTACAAGACTGGGGAGTTCCACCACTCCTCTTGGGCTATCTGCACAAAAGCTGTTCTACCCTGTATGCACACATGGATTTTTCCTCTCTGATCCCTGTTCACACAGGTTATATACAGATGATCAGGTTTTTAAATACATCAGATAGGGATTGCATACATTAGTTAGGACTGCTCTGATAAGGGTATACCGTGAAGATTGGTAGAGCAGCTTAGTATACATTTTTTGCAAAAAACGTATCAACCAAATACCCTGTTTTTTACATCTTTTACTAGCACTTGCGGATTACTGCAACATTTTTTCAAACTGAGTGTTTTTGGTTTTACTATTCTCTTTTGTGTCCCCAAACCAACTAGTACGCCAAATGCAGTTGTTCCGTTTAACCACAATTTAATGAGAGCCTGAAGATAGAAGTTCAGGAAAGGCAACCTGGAGAACACCTTGGAGTGGAACACACCATCTCTCTACACCCCATACCCAATTTGTAGGTCTAATGCAGCGTAGTTTCCAACAACTACTAAACGAGAGCATGATGATCGAAGCATTGGCGAGGAAACCTGGAGAACACCTTGGAGTGGAACACACCATCTCTCTACACCCCATACCCAATTTGTAGGCCTAATGCAGCGTAGTTTCCAACAACTACTAAACGAGAGCATGATGATCGAAGCATTGGCGAGGAAACCTGGGGAACACCTTGGAGTGGAACACACCATCTCTCTACAGTGGAACACACCATCTCTCTACACCCCATACCCAATTTGTAGGCCTAATGCAGCGTAGTTTCCAACAACTACTAAACGAGAGCCGGAAGATCGAAGCAATGGAGAGGAAACCTGGGGAACACCTTGGAGTGTAACACACCATCTCTCTACACCCCATACCCAATTTGTAGGCCTAATGCAGCGTAGTTTCCAACAACTACTAAACGAGAGCCGGAAGATCGAAGCAATGGAGAGGAAACCTGGGGAACACCTTGGAGTGGAACACACCATCTCTCTACAGTGGAACACACCATCTCTCTACACCCCATACCCAATTTGTAGGCCTAATGCAGCGTAGTTTCCAACAACTACTAAACGAGAGCCGGAAGATCGAAGCTCAGGAAAGGCAACCTGGGGAACACCTTGGAGTGGAACACACCATCTCTCTACACCCCATACCCAATTTGTAGGCCCAATGCAGCGTAGTTTCCAACAACTACTAAACGAGAGCCGGAAGATCGAAGCTCAGGAAAGGCAACCTGGGGAACACCTTGGAGTGTAACAAACCCTCTCTCTACACCACAGAAGGGCTGATTCTTAGGAAGGAAGGCTGTCGGAAAGAAGCAGGGCGCGTCCGAGGGTGATTATATTCTTATTAGGTATATACTCACCCTCGGACGCGCCCTGCTTCTTTATTTGTAATGAATGTTTATTTGCAATGTGGTTTTGACTTACTCTATTTTTTTGGTAAATAATGATTTTATTATTTTCATTGTTTTGCATCTTCTTGGCAATAATATAAAGAAGACGCGACAGGACAACACTCGGTGGATGCCATATCTGTGTTTAAAATTGAAAAAACCTTTCAGTTAACTACTTGCAGGAGAAAGTTATTGTAGCTGGTGGCCATTTTTAGTACTGTACCAGATTTTTGTTGTATGTGTTTGTTTTTAATGTTAAAATGTCTGCATTTGATATCTCTCCAGTATTTTCTTTTTTATAAGCAAAATACTTATTTTTATATTTTCTGATGTTGGTTCCAGGGGTACACGGGCAGCAGTGGTGTGGTCAGTGGAGGCCTAGTGGAAGGAGTGACCGCAGACAGGCATCGAAGGCCTAAAATAATAACACATGGCTGTAGGCAATTTTAAATTGGTTCCAGGGGTACACGGGCAGCAGTGGTGTGGTCAGTGGAGGCCTAGTGGAAGGAGTGACCGCAGACAGGCATCGAAGGCCTAAAATAATAACGCATGGCTGTAGGCAATTTTAAATTGGTTCCAGGGGTACACGGGCAGCAGTGGTGTGGTCAGTGGAGGCCTAGTGGAAGGAGTGACCACAGACAGGCATCGAAGCCCTAAAATAATAACACATGGCTGTAGGCAATTTTAAATTGGTTACAGGGGTACACGGGCAGCAGTGGTGTGGTCAGTGGAGGCCTAGTGGAAGGACTGACCGCAGACAGGCATCGAAGGCCTAAAATAATAACACATGGCTGTAGGCAATTTTAAATTGGTTACAGGGGTACACGGGCAGCAGTGGTGTGGTCAGTGGAGGCCTAGTGGAAGGAGTGACCGCAGACAGGCATCGAAGGCCTAAAATAATAACACATGGCTGTAGGCAATTTTAAATTGGTTACAGGGGTACACGGGCAGCAGTGGTGTGGTCAGTGGAGGCCTAGTGGAAGGAGTCACCGCAGACAGGCATCGAAGGCCTAAAATAATAACACATGGCTGTAGGCAATTTTAAATTGGTTACAGGGGTACACGGGCAGCAGTGGTGTGGTCAGTGGAGGCCTAGTGGAAGGAGTGACCGCAGACAGGCATCGAAGGCCTAAAATAATAACACATGGCTGTAGGCAATTTTAAATTGGTTACAGGGGTACACGGGCAGCAGTGGTGTGGTCAGTGGAGGCCTAGTGGAAGGAGTCACCGCAGACAGGCATCGAAGGCCTAAAATAATAACACATGGCTGTAGGCAATTTTAAATTGGTTCCAGGGGTACACGGGCAGCAGTGGGGTGGTCAGTGGAGGCCTAGTGGAAGGAGTGACCGCAGACAGGCATCGAAGGCCTAAAATAATAACACATGGCTGTAGGCAATTTTAAATTGGTTACAGGGGTACACGGGCAGCAGTGGTGTGGTCAGTGGAGGCCTAGTGGAAGGACTGACCGCAGACAGGCATCGAAGGCCTAACATAACAAAAATGTCAATACAATGGTATTGTCAGTGGCAGGCATTGAAGGATGTCAGCGCATAGACTAAACATTGGTGGAGCTGTGAGATAATTTTGCAAGTGGTAGAGCACTGTTTGAGCTGGGGTGGGGGGAAACTGTCTTGTGGCCGGCGGTACAGGCCCAGGGCCCCTCATATTACAACGGTGTGTCTGACGTTGGGTGCGCACCACCACCGCCAGAGACACTTTATTGTACTAGGAGGGACCCAGTGGCAGTGCCGTCGACCAAAAGCGGGCTCACCCACCTCTTCAGACAAACTGCACTCTCACGGGTGCTGTCGCCAAGTGTCGATACCACGGCCCCGTGTGGGGAGTTTGGCCATTTAGTGAGGTGTAAACATGTCGTATGCTGGACAATCAGGTGCAGAAAATTACGAGATTGGAAAAGGCATTCAGAATAGTCCACAGGCAAGACCTTTTCATAGGAAAGCTAGGTGTCAGCCGGGCAAGGTGGGGCAAAAGATTTCGAAATCCAGTTGTGGTTCATTTTAATGAAGGTTAGATCATCTACATTTTGGGTAGCCAGACGAGTCCTTTTTTCTGTTAGTATTGAACCTGCAGCACTGAATACTCTTTCTGATAGGACACTAGCTGCCGGGCAAGCAAGCTCCTGCAATGCATATTCTGCCAATTCTGGCCAGGTGTCTAATTTTGATGCCCAGTAATCAAATGGGAATGACGGTTGAGGGAGAACATCGATAAGGGATGAAAAATAGTTTGTAACCATACTGGACAAATGTTGTCTCCTGTCACTTTGAATTGATGCTGCAGTACCTGTCCTGTCTGCGGTCATAGCAAAATCACTCCACAACCTGGTCAGAAAACCCCTCTGGCCAACGCCACTTCTGATTTCTGCCCCTCTAACTCCTCTGGTCTGCTGGCCCCTGCAGCTCGTGTGAGAACGATCACGGGCGCTGTGTGCAGGGAATGCCAGAAGCAAACGGTCAACAAGAGTTGATTGTTTGGTTGCTAATATTAGTTCCAAGTTCTCATGTGGCATTATATTTTGCAATTTGCCTTTATAGCGAGGATCAAGGAGGCAGGCCAACCAGTAATCGTCATCATTCATCATTTTAGTTATGCGTGTGTCCCTTTTGAGGATACGTAAGGCATAATCCGCCATGTGGGCCAAAGTTCCAGTTCTCAAATCTGCGGTTGTGCTTGGTTGAGGGGCAGTTTCAGGCAAATCCACGTCACTTGTGTCCCTCAAAAAACCAGAACCCGGCCTTGCCGCGCCACCAATTTCCAGTGGCCCCGGAAAAGCTTCCTCATTAAAAATATAATCATCCCCATCATCCTCCTCGTCCTCCTCCTCCTCTTCGCCCACTACCTCGTCCTGTACACTGCCCTGGCCAGACAACGGCTGACTGTCATCAAGGCTTTCCTCTTCCTCAGCTGCAGACGCCTGATCCTTTATGTGCGTCAAACTTTGCATCAGCAGACGCATTAGGGGGATGCTCATGCTTATTATGGCGTTGTCTGCACTAACCAGCCGTGTGCATTCCTCAAAACACTGAAGGACTTGACACATGTCTTGAATCTTCGACCACTGCACACCTGACAACTCCATGTCTGCCATCCTACTGCCTGCCCGTGTATGTGTATCCTCCCACAAAAACATAACAGCCCACCTCTGTTCACACAGTCTCTGAAGCATGTGCAGTGTTGAGTTCCACTTTGTTGCAACGTCTATGATTAGGCGATGCTGGGGAAGGTTCAAAGAACGCTGACAGGTCTGCATACGGCTGGAGTGTACGGGCGAACGGCGGATATGTGAGCAAAGTCCACGCACTTTGAGGAGCAGGTCGGATAACCCCGGATAACTTTTCAGGAAGCACTGCACCACCAGGTTTAAGGTGTGAGCCAGGCAAGGAATGTGTTTCAGTTGGGAAAGGGAGATGGCAGCCATGAAATTCCTTCCGTTATCACTCACTACCTTGCCTGCCTCAAGATCTACAGTGCCCAGCCACGACTGCGTTTCTTTCTGCAAGAACTCAGACAGAACTTCCGCGGTGTGTCTGTTGTCGCCAAAACACTTCATAGCCAATACAGCCTGCTGACGTTTGCCAGTAGCTGCCCCATAATGGGAGACCTGGTGTGCAACAGTGGCAGCTGCGGATGGAGTGGTTGTGCGACTGCGGTCTGTGGACAAGCTCTCGCTTCTGCAGGAGAACGAAGAGGAGGAGGAGGGGGTGCGAACGGCTACAGCCAATTGTTTCCTAGACCGTGGGCTAGGCAGAACTGTCCCAAACTTGCTGTCCCCTGTGGACCCTGCATCCACCACATTTACCCAGTGTGCCGTGATGGACACGTAACGTCCCTGGCCATGCCTACTGGTCCATGCATCTGTTGTCAGGTGCACCTTTGTGCTCACAGATTGCCTGAGTGCATGGACGATGCGCTCTTTAACATGCTGGTGGAGGGCTGGGATGGCTTTTCTGGAAAAAAAGTGTCGACTGGGTAGCTCGTAGCGTGGTACAGCGTAGTCCATCAGGGCTTTGAAAGCTTTGCTTTCAACTAACCGGTAGGGCATCATCTCTAACGAGATTAGTCTAGCTATGTGTGCGTTCAAACCCTGTGTACGCGGATGCGAGGCTAAGTACTTCCTTTTTCTAACCATAGTCTCATGTAGGGTGAGCTGGACTGGAGAGCTGGAGATCGTGGAACTAGCGGGGGTGCCGGTGGACATGGCAGACTGAGAGACGGTGGGAGATGGTATTGTTGCCACCGGTGCCCTAGATGCAGTGTTTCCTACTACGAAACTGGTGATTCCCTGACCCTGACGGCTTTGGCCTGGCAAAGAAACCTGCACAGATATTGCAGGTGGTGCGGAAAATGGTGGCCCTACACTGCCGGAAGGGATGTTGCGTTGCTGACTAGCTTCATTGGCCGAGGGTGCTACAACCTTAAGGGACGTTTGGTAGTTAGTCCAGGCTTGCAAATGCATGGTGGTTAAATGTCTATGCATGCAACTTGTATTGAGACTTTTCAGATTCTGTCCTCTGCTTAAGGTAGTTGAACATTTTTGACAGATGACTTTGCGCTGATCAATTGGATGTTGTTTAAAAAAATGCCAGACTGCACTCTTTCTAGCATCGGATACCTTTTCAGGCATTGCAGACTGAGCTTTAACCGGATGGCCCCGCTGTCCTCCAACAGGTTTTAGCTTTGCCACGCGTTTTGGGCAAGATACGGGCCCGGCAGATGGAACCTGTTGCGATGTTGATGCCTGCTGCGGCCCCTCCTCCTCCGCTTCAGAACTGCTGCCGCCTGCACCCTGTTCCCCCAATGGCTGCCAATCGGGGTCAAGAACTGGGTCATCTATTACCTCTTCTTGTAGCTCGTGTGCAACTTCGTCTGTGTCACCGTGTCGGTCAGTGGTATAGCGTTCGTGATGGGGCAACATAGTCTCATCAGGGTCTGATTCTTGATCAGCACCCTGCGAGGGCAATGTTGTGGTCTGAGTCAAAGGACCAGCATAGTAGTCTGGCTGTGGCTGTGCATCAGTGCACTCCATGTCAGATTCAACTTGTAATGGGCATGGACTCTTAACTGCTTCACTTTCTAAACCAGGGACGGTATGTGTAAAGAGCTCCATGGAGTAACCCGTTGTGTCGCCTGCTGCATTCTTCTCTGTTGTTGTTTTTGCTGAAGAGGACAAGGAAGCGACTTGTCCCTGACCGTGAACATCCACTAACGACGCGCTGCTTTGACATTTACCAGTTTCACGAGAGGAGGCAAAAGAGCTAGAGGCTGAGTCAGCAAGATAAGCCAAAACTTGCTCTTGCTGCTCCGGCTTTAAAAGCGGTTTTCCTACTCCCAGAAAAGGGAGCGTTCGAGGCCTTGTGTAGCCAGACAACGAACCTGGCTCCACAGCTCCAGACTTAGGTGCAATATTTTTTTTCCCACGACCAGCTGATGCTCCACCACTACCACTACCCTCATTACCAGCTGACAATGAACGCCCCCGGCCACGACCTCTTCCACCATACTTCCTCATTGTTTTAAAAACGTAAACAAACTAACGGTATTTGTTGCTGTCACACAAATTACACGGTGAGCTATAACTTCAGTATGATTTAGCTACCCCTTTACAGGTGAGTGAGACCACAACGAAAATCAGGCACAATGTTACACACTCTGTTGTTGGTGGCAACAAATGAGAGAGATGCCACACACGCAGGACTGTCACTGAAGCACAAATGTAAATATTAATCTCCCACTGATTTGATTTTTTATTTTTTTTTCAGGGAGACTTTAGGAAAAAAAAAAAATAGAATAAAATGATTTTTTCAGGAAGAATTTAGAAACCAAAGAAAATAAAATGATTTTTTCAGGGAGAATTTAGAAAACAAATAAAACAAAAAAAGGCTTTCTATGGCCCACTGAGTGAGAGATGACGCACACAGGAGTCAGGAGTGGCACACAAGCCCAGAGGCCAATATTTATCTCCCACTGATTGATGTAGTGATTTTTTCAGGTAGATTTTGGAACCCAAATCAAGCTAAAAAAAATAATAGGCTTTCTATGGCCCACAATTGGAGAGAGAGAGAGAGATGGCACACCCAGGAGTCAAGACTGGCACACAAGCAGAAAGGGCAATATTAATCTCCCACTGATTTGTTTTTTTTTTTTTTTTTCAGGGAGACTTTAGGAAAAAAAAAAATAGAATAAAATGATTTTTTCAGGAAGAATTTAGAAACCAAATAAAATAAAATGATTTTTTCAGGGAGAATTTATTTAGAAAACAAATAAAACAAAAAAAGGCTTTCTATGGCCCACTGAGTGAGAGATGACGCACACAGGAGTCAGGAGTGGCACACAAGCCCAGAGGCCAATATTTATCTCCCACTTTTTTTTTTTTGTTCCAGGGAAAATTTATAAACCCAATAAAAAAAATAAAAAATAAATAGGCTTTCTATGGCCCACTATCTGAGAGACAGAGAGAGATGGCACGCTTAGGACTGGCACACAAGCCCAAAGGCCAATATTAATCTCCCTTTTTTTTTTAAGGGAGAATTTATAAAACCAAAAAAAAATAAATAAATAGGCTTTCTATGGCCCACTATTTGTGAGAGAGATGGCACGCTCAGGACTGGCACACAAGCCCAGAGGCCAATATTAATCTCCCACTTTTTTTTTTTTTTTCCAGGGAAAATTTATAAACCCAATAAAAAAAATAAAAAATAGGCTTTCTATGGCCCACTATCTGAGAGAGAGAGATGGCACGCTTAGGACTGGCACACAAGCCCAAAGGCCAATATTAATCTCCCACTGATTGATTTATTGATTTTTTCAGGTAGAATTTAGAACCCAAATAAAGCAAAAAAAAAAAAAAATGGGCTTTCTATGGCCCACTGAGTGAGTGATGATGCACACAGGAGTCAGGAGTGGCACACAAGCCCTGAGGCCAATATTTTTCTCCCACTGATTGATGCAGTGATTTTTTCAGGTAGATTTTAGAACCAAAATCAAGCAAAAAAATAAATAGGCTTTCTATGGCCCACTGAGTGAGTGATGATGCACACAGGAGTCAAGAGTGGCACACAAGCCCTGAGGCCAATATTTTTCTCCCACTGATTGATGTAGTGATTTTTTCAGGTAGATTTTATAACCCAAATCAAGCAAAAAAATAAATAGGCTTTCTATGGCCCACTGAGTGAGAGATGACACAGACAGGGATGGCACTCTAGCAGAAATGTCAATCTTAATCTCCCACAAAAAAAAAAAAAAAAACAGGGAGTGTCCTTCAATTACTATCTCCCTGCAGTAATCTCAGCCAGGTATGGCAGGCAGCAATAAGGAGTGGACTGATGCACAAATTAAATAAAAAGTGTGTACAAACCAAAAAGATAGCTGTGCAGAAAGGAAGGAACAAGAGGATTTGTGCTTTGAAAAAAGCAGTTGGTTTGCACAGCGGCGTACACACAGCAATGCAGCTATCAGGGAGCCTTCTAGGGCAGCCCAATGAGCTACAGCGCTGAGGGGGAAAAAAAAAAAATGTAGCTTCCACTGTCCCTGCACACCGAAGGTGGTGTTGGGCAGTGGAAATCGCTACAGCACAAGCGGTTTGGTGGTTAATGGACCCTGCCTAACGCTATCCCTGCTTCTGACGAAGCGGCAGCAACCTCTCCCTAAGCTCAGATCAGCAGCAGTAACATGGCGGTCGGCGGGAACTCCCCTTTATAGCCCCTGTGACGCCGCAGACAGCAAGCCAATCACTGCAATGCCCTTCTCTAAGATGGTGGGGACCAGGACCTATGTCATCACGCTGCCCACACTCTGCGTTTACCTTCATTGGCTGAGAAATGGCGCTTTTCGCGTCATTGAAACGTGACTTTGGCGCGAAAGTCGCGTACCGCATGGCCGACCCCGCACAGGGGTCGGATCGGGTTTCATGAAACCCGACTTTGCCAAAAGTCGGCGACTTTTGAAAATGAACGACCCGTTTTGCTCAACCCTAGTCTGTCCGCCTTATGCAAGGTGGAGTTCCATCTTGTTGAAACGTCTTATATTAGGCGGTTAGCGGGATGGCAGAATTGACCCTGCAGCACAGACAGGTGAGCCGCAGATGGGTGAGAATGTCGAACGCGCACAGAAGGCCCGCACTTTCTGCAGCAGCTGTGACATCTTGGAGTAAATTTTGAGGAAGTTCTGCACCACCAAATTCAGCACATACACCAGGCAAAGGATGTGCGTCAATCCGGCTAGGCTCAGTGCTTCTACAAGATTTGGTCCGTTATCGCCACTGCCAGGCAGTCTTGAAGTTCAGCGGCACCAAACACTCGTCTGTCTGTTGTTTGATCCCCATCCACAGCTCCTGTTTTCCTCCAAAGAGATGAGTTTCTGCAGTCTGCTGTTGTTCGCTCCTGGCTGTGCTGAAGTTGGTGGTACAAGTGTTAGGCAGATCAGATGAGGAGGCGGTGCAAGAAGTTGAGTAGAAGAAGGAGGCAAAATGGACAGAGAAACATCCAGAAAACATACATCAGTCCACAATAGTGGTAGGACTTGCACCGATATGCTTTCTGCCTTAGATCCAGCGACCACTACATTTACCAAGTGGGCAGTGGGAGATCTTTTGGAACACCTGGAGTGGACCCACAGATCCACGACAATGAACCTGCCAAGGGTGAGCTGACCAGGTAGACCACCCCCTATACATTGAATGTTAGGGGCAGACCCAAGGGAGACTATTGCCGCAGAAGCTGGAACACGGAGACAGGTAGTAGGAGGTACAAAATAGAGAAGCTGGGCGTAGGACAGACAGAGCGGGGTAAGTTGAAGTGCAGAGCTGAATACAGACAAGACCAAAGGAGCACTGGGAAGGGGAGGACACAAAGGAAGCAGGACAGGACAGAGACACCAGACTAACAGAGTACGGAGCGGACATTGGGAAGGCTGGACTGGACAAGGAGACAAGGAAGCCTGGGAAAGGCAGAGAAGCTGAACTGGCTGGACAGAGCGGAGACTCAGAACAGGCAGAGCAAAGACAAAGGTGGACCTGAGTCACAGAAGCACAAATGACAGACAGGCAAGGAGCAGAGGAAAGAATCGCCTTAAATACATGGAGTGCTGAAGGACTTCTGGGTCACGGTCCTCCAGGATCACAGAGAGGAGATACAGAGCGCCTGTAAATTAGAAAGAGGAAGTGCTGGAGTGGGCAGTGCGCATGCGTACCCGACGAGAACCAGGGAGTGGAGAAGAATGAAGGAGAGGACGCGCGCCTGCAGGAGGAGGGCGCCGCAGTGGGTAAGTATGAGCGGGGGGAGCGGTGGTGGTCCCGGCAACAGGCACGGCTGCAGAAGGAGTGGCCGTGACAGGCAGTTAGGGAGATATCAGTTATGTAGACTTTGGCACCAATGGCGTTGTGCATTGCACACCTGATTTTGTCCACAACATGTTTGTGGGGGTAGGGATGGTCCACCTGGAAAAGTAATGGCGACATGGGAACGTACTGTTGTTCCCATGAGCCAAATGTATTATTACCCTTTTATAAATCACTTATGAGTGGGAGGAGGAGCACGAAGCTGCAGCAGAAGAGAGAGCAGGAGGAGAGTAAGATCTTTCCGGGTTTTTCAAGTGTGTTCTCCACTGCAGCTTGTGCTTTGCATTCAAATGCCTCATCATGCAAGTGATTAGCAGATTAAGAACATATATGCCTCTCTTCAGTCACTAACGGCACAGCGTGCAATCCTCCTATGTCTTGTTAGAGAGCTCTTTTAAGCTGACATACTGGTTATGTGCCAGTCGCTGTGCATTTGTGCCCTGCTCCCTCTTTTGCTGTGCAGCTGGGGCAGCGTGACCACCACCTCTTCCTTCTAAATGCCAACTGCCTGAAAAGAAAGTCAGTGGACAAATTCTCCACTGCCGACAGAATTGAGACGTATATTCTAGTATGGTCCTGTAAAGTGGTGGTTTATTTCAATGCGTTTCGAAGTATATAACTTTTTCTTCAGGAAAAACCACATACCATACTGGGATATACGTCTCAATTCTGATTCCCATAGTCCATCTGTCCGCAGTGTGAATTTGTCCACTAACTCCCTTTACAGTCTGATGGTCACTTGCTGACCTGTGGATCTGCTGTGGCTGATTTTCTACATTATATGCATTTTCAACAGATTCAACAGGTGAGTTAAATCTGAGTGCAAAACTTACTGTATTTCTTGGATAAGACCCTATTTGCTCTGATCTCTCCTACAGTTTCTGGGTTATCCGAACTGCCTACTCTACTCAGATGGCCTTGACTCCATGTGGGGTCTAGGACCTCATCATCACTTCATTGCATCATCGCACCTCCCAGTCTGTCCTTAACTCCACAATTGTAAGTTCCTCATTCAATTGCCTGCATGTCTTCTCCTGAGTATCCCCCATTCTCTGGAATTCTGTGCCACAACACGTTCGATTATCTCCTAAATTCAGAAATTTCAAGCGGGATTTGAAAACCCATCTCTTCAGAACAGTTTACGCAGGGATGTAAAACTCAAATACAGAGCGGGCCAAAAGGAAAAAACTTGGACAAAGTCTCGGGCCAGCCTTGATATCTAATAATAGCCCTCCATTTCCATTCAATATAATGGGCCCCACATAGTCCTCCATACAGTATAATTGGCCCCACATAAGCCTCCATATAGTATAATTGGTCTCACATAGTCTTCCATACAGTATAATGGGCCCTACATAGTCCTCCATACAGTATAATGGGCTCCACACAGTACTCCATACAGTTTAATGGACTCCATATAGTCCTCAATTCAGTATAATGGTCTCACATAGTACTCCATACAATATAATAGATCCCACATAGTCTTCCATACAGAATAATGGGCCCCACATTATCCTCCACACAATATAATGGGTGTACATAGTCCTCCATACAGTATAATGGGCTCTACATAATCCTCAATACAGTATAATGGTCCCACATGGTATTCCATACAATATAATGAGCCCCACATAGTCCTCCATACAGAATAATGGGCACCACATAGTCTTTCATACATAACAATGGGTCCACATAGTCCTCCATACAGTATAGTGGGCCACACATAGTTCTTCATAGAGTAGAATGGCCCACATAGTCCTCCACACAGAATAATGGACCCACGTAGTCCTCCATATAGTATAATGGTTACATATAGTCCTCCATACAGTATAATGGGACAAATATAATCACCCCGCGGACCAGAGTATGACATGTGTGGCTTACAGCCTGCAAAGACCTCGCTGCTACCTCACCACTAGCAGAGCTGCTGCCTCATCAACACTGGAGCTGCTCAAACCACCAAACCTACTGTCTCCTTCCCCATTATCCTTTAGAATGTAAGGCTGGAAATGTAGGGTCCTCTTCCCTCTATAACAGTTTGTCACTATTGGTTTGTTAATTGTAATTTCTATTTGAGTTTTGTAGGTAACCCGCACTCAACTACAGCACTATGGAATCAATGGTGCTTGTGAGATAGCGCTTACTTCATGTGTTGGGGAACACTTACTCAGCAACGGGACTCAGTCACACAGGCACGTTTTTCTCACAAAAACAGTCCATGCGGTTTATTGTGCAGTCATAAGCCGGGTTATGACAGTTCATTATAAACTTCATAGAACACAATAGGCATCAACCGGTGACATTAAGTTGCGGCTTTAACTTAGATACTTCTTATACGACTTTAACTCACAATTCAGACACTACACCCACCAGCCCTCCTTGACTAGTTCCCGAGTGTGTTCGTACGTCGTATCAATGTCTCTAGTCATATAGAACACACGACATTGGTTCACAGTCTCTAAACACGCTGGACCTCACTTCATCCAGTTACCGTGGGAGACCACACAGTTCATTACTGACCCCCTGTCAGTTCACACAGTTCCCCATACTCTGGGTTACCTTCCAAGAGCTTCTGCTCCACACGCTGACTCCTGTCAGCCCTCTCTCTCAGGGAAGCTGCCAACCTGGGATCACCATCCCGGACAATGCCTTGCTCACTAGGCCACCTGACAGTCCAGATCCTCAGACAGGCTTTAGTTCCCCCAGTGCAGTGCCGTTGCAGACTCTGCCTCCACTACTTCCCATGCGCTCTTCAGGAATCCTACTCCCAGGACTTCCAACACAGGCCACTGCGTGTGCTCTTCAGGATGTCCGGCCCCACCTGGGACCGTCCAACACACAAGTCTCTCAGTGCACTTAACAGGGATCCGATCCTACTTCCAGGATCTCCCAACACACCAGTCTTCAGATCCACGGCCTCCCAGTGCACTATTCAGGGATCGAGTCCACACACAGAATCTCCCAACACATAAGTGGTCCAGGATCTACACAGTCTCCATTACAAAGACCACTCAGGTCCATACTCTGAAACCACTACAGACTCCAATGCAGAGACCACAGGACCATGTGACCCACACTCTGGTAACATTATGTAGTTGTAACCACTCCCATAGATGGGTGGTGCGTGTGTGGCTAGTTCACCCCGCCCAGCTCTCATAACTAGCCCTGTAAGCCTCCCTTGACTATTATACAAACACTTATTTATAACATAAACCGACCTTGCGGATGCATTCATTAATGTGCCAATCACTTCTGCAGAAAGTGCCCATGGCACTTCAACGGAGGGGGGAGGGGCAAACTTCCACATGAATATAATCCTATAAGCTTCCAAAAGCATAATGCCCCATAAATAGACATAACGTCAACAATTTCATATAAAGTGTATAAACTTTATTAATGTGATACAAGAGATAAGTAAAACATCAATGTCAAACAGTATAAATGATGAGGATCGATAGATGAATAATAGACACCTACAGCATAAAAACACACATTTAACAAATGTGAGGGTGCAGCCCAAAACAGCACATAATATGAGTACTCGATTATATGGGACAGAAAAGGTGTGCACGCACTATATAGAAATAAGAGGGGGTACTTGGCTTCTAAGCTAATAGCTAATAGCAAATAGAAAAAAAGGCAAATGTGCCATATCCTAACGTGACCCACCCCTATTGCACTAAGCCCATAAAATAAAAATCTATCTAGGTAAAGTGCCGTGGGTTATGCTTACCCATGTGTGGTTTCCTGCTGGGGATGTCAATCAAATAGCCCCGACGCGCGTTTCACGTGCTGAGCTTCCTCGGGGGGCTGTGTGGGTTATGGTACGAAGGGGTCTTATATATCTGTGCTACGTCTGCTTCTGATTGCTGCTGCAGTAATGCGGCGCATGGGGGTGGATCCACTGCGCTCCTTCCGGCCATTTCAGCGGCGCACAGAAAGGGAGAAAAGCTCCCGTGACGTCAGTGATGTGTGCATCGCTGTTAGAGAGATGCCTTTTGGGGCACAGCCGATCAGGGAGTCCACCACGCATGCGCACCACTGCGTCGGCCATTTTAGAACAGGGACAAGGTGCTGGCAAGCACAAACTGAGAATGACATACAACAAGAGCGCAAAAGTGCAGGTAAAGTACTGAGCATTACCAAAAAAACATGCAAAGCACCATATGTTTGTGAACAAACTAATAATGGAAATTGCAAAAAAGTAAATTGTCGAAAAATACACTGTCTTCACAGGGTCCGTGTCCACATAAGCTCCCGGAACAGTTAATATCAAAATCCCTGCGATGGCAATGATGGGAATTTCCGTAAAACATCTTCTTAAACTGTCTATTCAGTCCACAAACTGTCCATGAAGCGAATATATCAACGCAGAGTAAGCATGGGAAATATTAAAAAAAGGTGAACTGTAATCAGAAAGGAAAAACAAAACAAATTAATACATAAAACCACAAAAAAATACAATAAAAACTGGGAAACAGAGGAAAAGAGGTTATTTATATTAAAGCTCGCCTATAGAAAAGGAATAAAGGACAATTTTTCATTGAGGCCATTCGGAGTCATGGTCCCCAAAGATACAATCCACCAGCATTCTAATTGTGCCAGTGTGCACTTGAGATCCCCACCTCTGATGCCCGCGTGGACAGGATCGATCCCCCGTATTTTGAGGGCATCAGGGTTACAATCATGATATAGTCTAAACTGTCTCGGAATAGTTTTTACTCCAAGACATTGTCGACATCCCTTGCAGCAGTAATGTCTCTGACATGTTCTCGGGCCCTGACACGGAGCTCACGAGAGGTAAGGCCAATATAAATTAAATTGTAGGTACACACCGCATAATACACTATGGAGCGCCCCCAGACACAGGGCCGCGGGGTACTCGGTACCGGTCCTCTCTGTTTCGGTGCTGGGGTTGTCACGGTGGCTGGATCCGGTCCGTGACCCTGCTAAGGGGCATCCAATGAAAGGGTGATGTAGTTTGTCAAGGGTTCGTGACGCCACCTGTGGTATTCGGTCAGGATGAACGACGCTGCTAGGGGTTCCGCTGGGGTGATGGAATGGCAGCTAGATGGTGTACCTTCCCGCAGGTGAAGTATATCCCCAGGGCTTCCCAGTAATGTAGGTGGCGATGATGTGAGGCGCAATTAATAACGAGGACACAGGGTTGCAGTCTCTTTACCTTTTACTGAAGACTTCGGGATCCGCAATCCAGAGCACTGCTAACAGGGCTGGCTGAGTCCGGCCGGTCCGAAGGCACATCCAGAGTTCCCTTTGCAGGTGGGAATCAGTGCCTACCAACTAGCGCCTGTGTGTTGTAGTTCTTCCCTGCTGAGCATTCGGGATAGCCCTCGCAACTTTCGTATCTGTTCTTTCTCTTGCTTTCCGTCCCCTAAGTTATTGTGTGGATAGGACGCACCCGTTTGACGGGAAGGCTCGGAGCTATTCTGGGACCCTAGAGACGCCCCTCTCCAACTTTGCCCCCTATGTCTGCTTAGGTGATGTAAGGTAGACAGCCAACCTAAAATCAACTGTCCTGCCGCTGTTCAAAGTAATGCTTGGAGTCTGTCACTTCCTCGGCGTTCCGGCCACCGGCTACGCGCCTCAGTAGGATGTTGCCGATCTCGGGGCACGACTCCTACTGGATATCTCCTTGTGCTGCGATTTCATTTCTCACTTCTCCACAATATCCTTCGCTTCATGTCCTTCCTTAGGATGCCACCTCAAGGTAGTGCAGGCGCGGCTCCGTAATGTTCTGTCCTTTCTGCTAGATACCTGCCAGGAACCCACCCCTGACAGGTCCTCCCTGGAGCTCTCCCAGGCTGAGTTCTGATCTAACTTCCTATCCAACCCCTAGTTTTACCAGTGTGAGGAGTGGCCTAATACATAGTGCCTTTTGCTCCCCCTAGTGGCCGGAGTGTGAAGTGTAATGTGTGGCTGTGATACCTGGTCAGATGAACTCCTTTAGTGCAATCAGACATAACATCACTCCCCTTAGTGGCAGAGCGACATTACTGCAATGACCAGGACTCTGGGGCGCTGCAACTACATGGGTGGTACTACATGAAATGTAACTCGTGACCTGATACTCACTACCTCCACCCGCCGCCGAAAATGTAGTGGCCCATACAATGTTCCTGCATGCCTTGCAAGAACCACAGGGAAAGCAACCCCACCTCTGTGGTCCAGATCCAAAAAGTCTGGGGGGGGGCTGAAACATAATGGTTCCTTACTAGTTGATCTTTTAGCCTCCTCCCCCTTCTGGCCGTGAGCAAAGGTCGATCCGGTAGAATTTTATTTAAAGTGGGTTCTATCCCCGATCCTGGAAGCGAGTGGAAAGATCCCTAGCCTGACACTCGAAGACCTCATCCGTGGAACAAATTCCAACACGTCTTTCTGATATTTCTTAGTCTTGGATAAAAGTACTAAATAAGGTCTCCTGTAGGGAGCTAATCTCATTTTCCACCACTTGTAGGGAGGTCATATTTAATTTAATTAATAATTCCATATAGCCTCTAGAACAGTTTGAAGACAATTCCTCCCAGGTCAGCGGCAATCAGAAGCAGATGTAGCAGGGATATATAAGACCCCTTTATACCATAACCCATACAGCCCCCCGAGGAAGCTCAGCACGCGAAACGCGTGTCGGGGCTATTTGATTGACATCCCCAGCAGGAAATTGTCCTTTGTTCCTTTTCTATAGGCGAGCTTTAATATAAGTAACCTCTTTTCCTCTGTTTCCAAGTTTTTATTGTATTTTTTTTGGTTCTATGTAGGGTTGAGCGAAACGGGTCGGCCATTTTCAGAAGTCGCCGACTTTTGGCAAAGTCGGGTTTCATGAAACCCGACCCGACCCCTGTGTGGGGTCGGCCATGAGGTCGGCGATCTTCTGAATCTGGTATTGGAATTCCGATACCGAGTTCCGATATGTTTGCAATATCGGAAATCGGTATCGGAATCCATATTTAAGTGTAAAATAAAGAATTAAAATAAAAAATATTGCTATACTCACCCTCTGACGCGCCCTGGTACTAACCGGCAGCCTTCCTTCCTTAGAATCAGCGCGTCAAAGACCTTAGATGACGTCGCGGCTTGTGATTGGTCACGCAACCGCCCATGTGACCGCTCACGCGACCAATCACAAGCCACGACATCACCGAAGGTCCTTCAAGCGCTGATTCTTAGGAAGGAAGGCTGCCGGAAAGAAGCAGGGCGCTTCCGAGGGTGAGTATATACCTAATAGGAATAGGAATAGGAATGCACTGCGTTGGGTTCCGTGTTTCAGCCGACCCCGACCCCGACTTTTCTATAGGATCGGCCGATTTCACTCGACCCAACTTTTGAGAAAGTCGGGTTTCATGAAACCCGATCCTATAAAAGTAAAAGTCGCTCAACCCTAGTTCTATGTATTAATTTGTTTTGTTTTTCGTTTCTGATTACAGTTCTCCTATTTTTAATATTGCCCATCCTTACTCTGCATTGATATATTCGCTTCATGGACAGTTTGTGGACTGAATAGACAGTTTAAGAAGATGTTTTATGGAAATTCCCATCATTGCCATCGCAGGGATTTTGATATTAACTGTCTCGGGAGCTTATGTGGACACAGACCCTGTGAAGACAGTGCATTTTTGGCAATTTACTTTTTTTGCAATTTCCATTATTAGTTTGTTCACAAACATATGGTGCTTTGCATGCTTTTTTTGGTAATGCTCAGAATTTTACCTGCACTTTTGCGCTCTTGTTGTATGTCATTCTCAGTTTGTGCTTGCCAGCACCTTGTCCCTGTTCTAAAATGGTGCCACAGTGGTGCGCATGCGTGGTGGACTCCCTGTTCGGCCGCACCCCAAAAGGCATCTCTAACAGCAACGCACAGATCACTGACGTCACAGGAGCTTTTCTCCCTTTCTGTGCGCCGCTGAGATGGCCAGAAGGAGCGCAGTGCCGATGGGAGGATCCGCCCCCATGCGCCACATTACTGCAGCGGCAATCAGAAGCAGATGTAGCAGGGATATAAAAGACCCCTTCGTACCATAACCCAAACAGCCCCCCGAGGAAGCTCAGCACGTGAAACGCGTGTCGGGGCTATTTGACATCCCCAGCAGGAAACCACACATGGGTAAGCATAACCCACAGCACTTTACCTAGATAGATTTTTATTTTATGAGCTTAGTGCAATAGGGGTGGGTCACGTTAGGATATGGCACATTTGCCTTTATTTCTATTTGCTATTAGCTTAGAATCCAAGTACCCCCTCTTATTTCTATATAGTGCATGCACACCTTTTCTGTCCCATATAATCGAGTACTCATATTATGTGCTGTTTTGGGCTGCACCCTCACATTTGTTAAATGTGTGCGTTTTTATACTGTAGGTGTCTAGTATTCATCTATCGATCCTCATCATTTATACTGTTTGACATTGATGTTTTACTTATCCCTTGTATCACATTAATAAAGTTTATACACTTTATATGAAATTGATGACGTTATGTCTATTTATGGGGCATTATGCTCTTGGTAAGCTGATAGGATTATATTATACAAACACTTGTGGGACTACAGGTCCCAGAACAACAACATTACTTCAAGCTTACAGCGCAGACTCCCTCTGCAACACACATATCAGCCATTTACAACTCTGCCAGTCACTGTTTCACCATCATTATAACCACAGATATGCCTCCATGCATATCCCGAGCACACACACTGCGCCCCCTAGCTGCAACACATGCAGGGGTCACTGCATCACATGCTCTAAAAATAAATAATAATAATAATACCCCACATGATCTTACACCAGTCCTCACCACTACCCTCCTTGCCAGTCTGCAGACAGCAGAAAGCCAAAGCAGTGTCACCTGTGTTTCATCATCATCATCATCATCATCAGAGATGTGCTGAGTTGGTCCGCTGATCGTTTGCACTACCCCCTCTGTTATGTCTGCTAATGACAGGTGTTATGAAGGCAATCCAGAAACACAGTGTGCTTAGCGATCAGAGCGCACACAGTGATCTGACAAATACCCAAAAATACAAGAACGAGCTCTGAGACGTGGAAACTCTGTAGACTGCACACCTGATCCTATCCTAAACACAACTAAAAGCGGCTGTGGATTGCGCCTAACAACTACCTAGGCAACTCGGCACAGCCTAAGAAACTAGCTAGCCTGAAGATAGAAAAATAGGCCTGACTTGCCCCAGAGAAA
Source organism: Ranitomeya imitator (assembly GCF_032444005.1). Lineage (NCBI taxonomy): Eukaryota > Metazoa > Chordata > Amphibia > Anura > Dendrobatidae > Ranitomeya > Ranitomeya imitator. Next base: position 135,113,438 of record NC_091286.1, read on the forward strand.
TTCCCCAAAGGAAAAGGCAGCCCCCCACATATAATGACTGTGAGTAAGATGAAAAGACAAAACGTAGGGATGAAATAGATTCAGCAAAGTGGGGCCCGATATTCTAGGACAGAGCGAGGACAGTAAAGCGAACTTTGCAGTCTACAAAAAACCCTAAAGCAAAACCACGCAAAGGGGGCAAAAAAAACCCACCGTGCCGAACTAACGGCACGGCGGTACACCCTTTGCGTCTCAGAGCTTCCAGCAAAACAAAAGACAAGCTGGACAGAAAAAAAGCAACAAAAAAGCAAAAAGCACTTAGCTATACAGAGCAGCAGGTCACAGGAACAATCAGGAGAAGCTCAGATCCAACACTGAAACATTGACAAGGAGCAAGGATAGCAGCATCAGGCGGAGTTAAGTAATGAAGCAGTTAACGAGCTCAGCAGAACACCTGAGGGAGGAAGCTCAGAAGCTGCAGTACCACTTGTGACCACAGGAGTGAATTCAGCCACAGAATTCACAACAGTACCCCCCCCTTGAGGAGGGGTCACCGAACCCTCACCAGAGCCCCCAGGCCGACCAGGATGAGCCGCATGAAAGGCACGAACAAGATCGGAAGCATGAACATCAGAGGCAAAAACCCAGGAATTATCTTCCTGAGCATAACCCTTCCATTTAACCAGATACTGGAGTTTCCGTCTAGAAACACGAGAATCCAAAATCTTCTCCACAATATACTCCAATTCCCCCTCCACCAAAACCGGGGCAGGAGGCTCAACAGATGGAACCATAGGTGCCACGTATCTCCGCAACAACGACCTATGGAATACATTATGTATGGAAAAGGAGTCTGGGAGGGTCAAACGAAAAGACACAGGATTGAGAACCTCAGAAATCCTATACGGACCAATAAAACGAGGTTTAAATTTAGGAGAGGAAACCTTCATAGGAATATGACGAGAAGATAACCAAACCAGATCCCCAACACGAAGTCGGGGACCCACACGGCGTCTGCGATTAGCGAAAAGTTGAGCTTTCTCCTGGGACAAGATCAAATTGTCCACTACCTGAGTCCAGATCTGCTGCAACCTATCCACCACAGAATCCACACCAGGACAGTCCGAAGACTCAACCTGTCCTGAAGAGAAACGAGGATGGAACCCAGAATTGCAAAAAAATGGAGAAACCAAGGTAGCCGAGCTGGCCCGATTATTAAGGGCGAACTCAGCCAACGGCAAAAAGGACACCCAATCATCCTGGTCTGCAGAAACAAAACATCTCAGATATGTTTCCAAGGTCTGATTGGTTCGTTCGGTCTGGCCATTAGTCTGAGGATGGAAAGCCGAGGAAAAGGATAGGTCAATGCCCATCCTACCACAAAAGGCTCGCCAAAACCTTGAAACAAACTGGGAACCTCTGTCAGAAACAATATTCTCAGGAATGCCATGCAACCGAACCACATGCTGAAAGAACAAAGGTACCAAATCAGAGGAGGAAGGCAATTTAGCCAAGGGCACCAGATGGACCATTTTAGAAAAGCAATCACAGACCACCCAAATGACTGACATCTTTTGAGAAACGGGAAGGTCAGAAATGAAATCCATCGAAATATGTGTCCAAGGCCTCTTTGGGACCGGCAAGGGCAAAAGCAACCCACTGGCACGAGAACAGCAGGGCTTAGCCCTAGCACAAATCCCACAGGACTGCACAAAAGTACGTACATCCCGTGACAGAGATGGCCACCAGAAGGATCTAGCCACTAACTCTCTGGTACCAAAGATTCCAGGATGACCAGCCAACACCGAACAATGAAGTTCAGAGATAAGTTTATTAGTCCACCTATCAGGGACGAACAGTTTCTCTGCTGGACAACGATCAGGTTTATTCGCCTGAAATTTTTGCAGCACCCGCCGCAAATCAGGGGAGATGGCAGACACAATGACTCCTTCCTTGAGGATACCCGCTGGTTCAGATAAACCCGGAGAGTCGGGCACAAAACTCCTAGACAGAGCATCCGCCTTCACATTTTTAGAGCCCGGAAGGTACGAAATCACAAAGTCGAAGCGGGCAAAAAATAACGACCAACGGGCCTGTCTAGGATTCAAGCGCTTGGCAGACTCGAGATAAGTCAAGTTCTTATGATCAGTCACTACCACCACGCGATGCTTAGCTCCTTCAAGCCAATGACGCCACTCCTCGAATGCCCACTTCATGGCCAGCAACTCTCGATTGCCCACATCATAATTACGCTCAGCGGGCGAAAACTTCCTGGAAAAGAAAGCACATGGTTTCATCACTGAGCAATCAGAACCTCTCTGTGACAAAACCGCCCCTGCTCCAATCTCAGAAGCATCAACCTCGACCTGGAACGGAAGAGAAACATCTGGCTGACACAACACAGGGGCAGAACAAAAACGACGCTTCAACTCCTGAAAAGCTTCCACAGCAGCAGAAGACCAATTAACCAAATCAGCACCCTTCTTGGTCAAATCGGTCAATGGTTTGGCAATGCTAGAAAAATTACAGATGAAGCGACGATAAAAATTAGCAAAGCCCAGGAACTTTTGCAGACTTTTCAGAGATGTCGGCTGAATCCAATCCTGGATGGCTTGGACCTTAACTGGATCCATCTCGATAGTAGAAGGGGTAAAGATGAACCCCAAAAATGAAACTTTCTGCACACCGAAGAGACACTTTGATCCCTTCACAAACAAAGAGTTAGCACGCAGGACCTGAAAAACCATTCTGACCTGCTTCACATGAGACTCCCAATCATCTGAGAAGATCAAAATGTCATCCAAGTAAACAATCAGGAATTTATCCAGATACTCACGGAAGATGTCATGCATAAAAGACTGAAACACAGATGGAGTATTGGCAAGTCCGAACGGCATCACTAGATACTCAAAATGACCCTCGGGCGTATTGAATGCAGTTTTCCATTCATCTCCTTGCCTGATTCTCACCAGATTATACGCACCACGAAGATCTATCTTAGTGAACCAACTAGCCCCCTTAATCCGAGCAAACAAGTCAGATAACAATGGCAAGGGATACTGAAATTTAACAGTGATCTTATTAAGAAGGCGGTAATCAATACACGGTCTCAGCGAACCATCCTTCTTGGCTACAAAGAAGAACCCTGCTCCCAGTGGTGATGACGATGGGCGAATATGTCCCTTCTCCAGGGATTCCTTCACATAACTGCGCATAGCGGCGTGTTCGGGCACGGATAAATTAAATAATCGACCTTTAGGGAATTTACTACCAGGAATCAAATTGATAGCACAATCACAATCCCTATGCGGAGGTAGAGCATCGGACTTGGGCTCTTCAAATACATCCTGATAATCAGACAAGAACTCTGGGACCTCAGAAGGGGTGGATGACGAAATCGACAAAAATGGAACATCACCATGTACCCCCTGACAACCCCAGCTGGATACCGACATGGAATTCCAATCCAATACTGGATTATGGGTTTGTAGCCATGGCAACCCCAACACGACCACATCATGCAGATTATGCAACACCAGAAAGCGAATAACTTCCTGATGTGCAGGAGCCATGCACATGGTCAGCTGGGCCCAGTATTGAGGTTTATTCTTGGCCAAAGGTGTAGCATCAATTCCTCTCAATGGAATAGGACACCGCAAAGGCTCCAAGAAAAACCCACAACGTTTAGCATAATCCAAATCCATCAGATTCAGGGCAGCGCCCGAATCCACAAACGCCATGACAGAAAACGACGACAAAGAGCATATCAAGGTAATGGACAGAAGGAATTGGGACTGTACAGTACCAATGACGGCAGACCTAGCGGACCGCTTAGTGCGCTTAGGACAATCAGAAATAGCATGAGTGGAATCACCACAGTAGAAACACAGACCATTCAGACTTCTGTATTCCCGCCGTTCAACTCTAGTCATAGTCCTATCGCACTGCATAGGCTCAGGTTTAACCTCAGGCAGTACCGCCAAATGGTGCACAGATTTACGCTCGCGCAAGCGTCGACCGATCTGAATGGCCAAAGACAAAGACTCATTCAAACCAGCAGGCATAGGAAATCCCACCATGACATCCTTAAGAGCCTCAGAGAGACCCTTTCTGAACAAAGCTGCCAGCGCAGATTCATTCCACTGAGTGAGTACTGACCATTTCCTAAATTTCTGACAATATACTTCTATATCATCCTGACCCTGGCACAAAGCCAGCAAATTTTTCTCAGCCTGATCCACTGAATTAGGCTCATCGTACAGCAATCCGAGCGCCAGGAAAAACGCATCGACACTACTCAATGCAGGGTCTCCTGGCGCAAGAGAAAATGCCCAGTCTTGAGGGTCGCCGCGCAAAGAAGAAATAATAATCAAAACCTGTTGAATAGGATTACCAGAAGAATGAGGTTTCAAGGCCAGAAATAGCTTACAATTATTTTTGAAACTTAGAAACTTAGTTCTATCTCCAAAAAACAAATCAGGAATAGGAATTCTTGGTTCTAACATAGATTTCTGATCAATAGTATCTTGAATTTTTTGTACATTTATAACGAGATTATCCATTGAAGAGCACAGACCCTGAATATCCATGTCCACACCTGTGTCCAAAATCACCCAAATGTCTAGGGGAAAAAAAAAAAGTGAACACAGAGCAGAAAAAAAAAAAAGTGATGTCAGAACTTTTTCTTTCCCTCTATTGAGAATCATTAGTGTGGCTCCTTGTACTGTTATGTCTGCTAATGACAGGTGTTATGAAGGCAATCCAGAAACACAGTGTGCTTAGCGATCAGAGCGCACACAGTGATCTGACAAATACCCAAAAATACAAGAACGAGCTCTGAGACGTGGAAACTCTGTAGACTGCACACCTGATCCTATCCTAAACACAACTAAAAGCGGCTGTGGATTGCGCCTAACAACTACCTAGGCAACTCGGCACAGCCTAAGAAACTAGCTAGCCTGAAGATAGAAAAATAGGCCTGACTTGCCCCAGAGAAATTCCCCAAAGGAAAAGGCAGCCCCCCACATATAATGACTGTGAGTAAGATGAAAAGACAAAACGTAGGGATGAAATAGATTCAGCAAAGTGGGGCCCGATATTCTAGGACAGAGCGAGGACAGTAAAGCGAACTTTGCAGTCTACAAAAAACCCTAAAGCAAAACCACGCAAAGGGGGCAAAAAAAACCCACCGTGCCGAACTAACGGCACGGCGGTACACCCTTTGCGTCTCAGAGCTTCCAGCAAAACAAAAGACAAGCTGGACAGAAAAAAAGCAACAAAAAAGCAAAAAGCACTTAGCTATACAGAGCAGCAGGTCACAGGAACAATCAGGAGAAGCTCAGATCCAACACTGAAACATTGACAAGGAGCAAGGATAGCAGCATCAGGCGGAGTTAAGTAATGAAGCAGTTAACGAGCTCAGCAGAACACCTGAGGGAGGAAGCTCAGAAGCTGCAGTACCACTTGTGACCACAGGAGTGAATTCAGCCACAGAATTCACAACACCCCTCCCCCCCATGTACTGATCCTAAAACAGAACAAGTGGTTGAGCTTCAGTGCACTCAATCTCTGGCACTTGTGGAGCAGGGACAGGTGGATGGCCCACGGAACTACAGCCAGCAGAATCATCAAAAAGCAGAAGTGACTGTTTCATAACCTGGGGCTCAGACTGCTTGCCTGATTTGCAAGGTGGTGAGGAGGAAAACAAATGCACATGGACCACAGGTCAAAACTGTGCTTTCATCAGATGACTGGGTAGAAGACAAAATGAAGAAACTGAAGGCACTCTCAGCCATCCAATCTAAAATCGCTTCTACTTCTTCTGGCCTCATTGTTCATCCAGCTTTATTCGTGCCTATGAAATTACACAGAACGTCCTGTCGCCTACATGAACCAGAGGAAGGAGTTTCATTTAGGTGCATAGCAGGCACATATCGACCTTGTCCTCTCTCTTCTTCCAGCAGCTACACCACCACCAGCAGAACCACATCAACTTCCAATATTTGATTGTAATGCAGGTGCCTGAATGCAACGTACAGAGATCACGAAACGGAAACAGCCAGTGGTTGATATACTGGTATTTTTATACAACAATAACTTCTAAACAATTAGGGTTATTAAATATGCAATTTAACAATATAGAAAATTATAACAGGTTATGAGCCAACTAGAAAGTCTCTCAATACTTAACGTTAGTGGTGTGCCCAGTCTTGGGAAACACCACGTGAGTTCTCACTTGAAGCTCTGGCTCTAGCGGATGTCACCGGGTTTTCCCGCTGGGCCACAAGTCTCTTCCTGATGTAGACTATTAAAGCCTGTTGAGCCTCTCACGCACCAGCTGGCCCCCTCCCAACCTATGATCTTAGTCCCAGGCGACCCCAGTACCATAGGTGATAGCTGGAAGTGACGGCCCTGCTCATATTACTTCTCTCTCGCAGGCGTGCCTCTCCTGTCGCAGTCGCCGCACGGCTCTTCTCGGTTTGACAGTTGGTGAAAGTCTCTCAGGCTTGGGGCAGAGAGGACCGGGCCTCAACTCTTGACGAAGTCCTACCTTGGAGGCTTGACCAGCACAGGGAGCAGATTATCGCTCTGACCACCGTAAGCCGCACTCGGGGGTTATGTTCTGGGGGATCCACACCTTGCCAGATGGTGACCGACACCATAGTAAGGCTGCCATCACACTAGCAGTATTTAGTCAGTATTTTACATCAGTATTTGTAAGCCAAAACCAGGAGTGGAATAAATAGAAGAAAAGTATAACAGAAATATATGCACCACTTCTGCATTTATCACCCACTCCCGGTTTTGACTTGCAAATACTGATGTAAAATACTGACCAAATACTGCTAGTGGACGGCAGCCTAACACAGACTCCCTGCTGAGGCCTGTCATGTTGGTATCAGTAGAGTTTCTGGAGCACGTCTGCTCCGCTCTCTGTCCTGGCGCCAAATCCACCTGTGATTTGATGCACTGGGCTTTTATATCAGGGCAGTTCTTACAGAGAGTCACCTGTTCTGGTCCAGCACACAAGGTTCCTCCCTCTTCAAATCCTCCAGCACACTTTGGTTCCATTTAATTTTGACTGGCCAGCAGATGACAGTGTTTCCTCATTAATGGCACATCTTGCACCAATTTTACAGAGTGGTCATGTTATCTAGTTACATGATGCTCTCCTAATTCTTTGCACCTTAAAAAAGTGCCTGTATATAGGGAGGGTGACCAGCAGATTATAACACTGCCTGTTTTCAGAGTACCCCCTCTAAAAAAAGAAATAAAATCCAAAAACTGCATTGGCTACCTCCTCCCATGCCTCTTCCACCTACACTGCTATGTCCACCTCCACCTCCTCCTCCACTTTCACCTCCACCTCCTGGTTCAACATATTTTTTATTATATGTTATTTTAAGTTATTTTCCTATCCACATTTGTTTCAGAGCAATTTCCCTGCTCTTACCACCATTTTACTTCCTTTTGCAGTCTTGTGCAGGGAACAGAAAGGCATCTGTTAGGTTCCTTAAGGGTACCGTCACACTATACGATTTACCTACGATCACGACCAGCGATACGACCTGGCCGTGATCGTAGGTAAATCGTAGTGTGGTCGCTGGGGAGCTGTCACACAGACAGCTCTCCAGCGACCAACGATGCCGAGGTCCCCGGGTAACCAGGGTAAACATCGGGTTACTAAGCGCAGGACCGCGCTTAGTAACCCGATGTTTACCCTGGTTACCAGCGTAAAAAAAAACAAACAGCACATACTTACATTCTGGTGTCCGTCAGGTCCCTTGCCGTCTGCTTCCCGCACTCAGTGACTGCCGGCCGTAAAGTGAAAGTGAAAGCACAGACGTCACCGCTGTGCTCTGCTTTCACTTTACGGCCGGCAGTCACTGAGTGCGGGAAGCAGACGACAAGGGACCTGACGGACACCAGAATGTAAGTATGTGCTGTTTGTTTTTTTTAGTGTTACGCTTGTAACCAGGGTAAACATCGGGTTACTAAGCGCGGCCCTGCGCTTAGTAACCCGATGTTTACCCTGGTTACAAGCGAACGCATCGCTAGATCGCTTCGCTAGATCGGTGTCACACACACCGATCTAGCGATGACAGCGGGAGATCCAGCGACGAAAGAAAGTTCCAAACGATCTGCTATGACGTACGATTCTCAGCAGGATCCCTGATCGCTGCTGCGTGTCAGACACAGTGATATCGTAACGATATCGCTGGAACGTCACGAATCGTACCGTCGTAGCGATCGAAATGGCAGTGTGTGACGGTACCCTAACACTTTAGACCCCTGGGCAATTTTTGAAAAGATCGTGTGTCTTCTGTGCACAGCAGGATATTTAACAATGATGGATCCTGGCTGGTTTGGAATTAGGAGGACTATCCCAGTGCAGTGCTCATAATTACCCCTCAACAGTAAAACACCCCTTAGTAAAAGGTGCAAATGAGTAACAGAGCAGTTCACACCTACCGTTTATGGAGTGGGTGGTTGTTTAGTATTATAAACACACACAGATGAGGCTTGTATAAGGCGCCAGTCATGCAGATACTGTATGTGTGGAGCACAGTATCTAGCTTACAGCCTATTAGTGATGCCCATACTGTTACATCAGCCGGGCTGCCCAGCACTATATAAGTGCACCCAATGAGGACAATCTCCCCAATACACCCAGCCAACAATAAAGGGCCTGGCTGCAACCTGCAAAAAAATGGAGAAAATAAAAAGATGAAAAAAAAAGGAGAAAATACATGAGGTATGAGTATTTTTGGTCAAAATTCACAAGCTTGCAACCCATGTCAAGGATCGTCATTGTCTTGCGATTTACTTTATAATCAAAAGCAACTTGGTAGATTGTTGGACTGCCAAATTTTGTCTACATTGAGCCTTTACTAGAGATGAACGAATCTGACCTTAGTTGGCATTCATACCAGATAGTTAGTGTCTGGTCCCAAACGTCAAACAAGGACTTTGCCCGGAAGTCTGCTGCAATGTTCGAGGTTCTGGGGGATGTCCGTTGCAGAGAGAGCAAATGAATTTTCTGGCTCAAATGTCCGGGACCTCATTATTTTCAATGAGGTTCAGATTCTGATTTAAGTTCCGGTACTGTTCTGGTACTCGAACCAAACTTTGGAATAAGTTCCGCTCATCCTTAGTTTTAACCCAATGATGATGCAGAATTAACTGGACTGAGACTCTATAACAGATCATACCTGTCAAAATATGTGTGTGTATATACATTACAGTATATATATATATATATATATATATATATATATATATATATACATAGTATACTGTATATGCATGCAGTCCTGTAAGAAACGTAATTTTTGCCATCTATCACCCATACTCAACACACATTATAAGAAGTATTCAAATTAACAATAGGATATAGAATGCTGTCCATTGATCCATTATTGCAAAAAAATGAATGCTGAATAAATAAAAGTTTTTTTTTTATTCATTTCACAAATTCTGTTTTTGGGAGTAAAATTCCAGACACACAGAATGCAAGAATGTAATCTGCATGTTATAAAACTCTGCCAACTCAATTCCAGACAAGAAAAGGTTCATCACATTCAGCACAATAAATTCCTGAACACTGTCACTTTATGTGATACTTTCTGCAATATGTGTAAAATACTTACAACTGGTAATTTTCAATCATTTTTTTCATACGCTGCCCTCAATTTCAGCAAATTGACCATTTAAATGGCTTCTGTATTTTTCCTGTAGCAGATGCATTTTTCCAACATCCTGACAAACTAATATCATACTATATAAGAATCATCACTAAAGAGCTCACAAGTCCTAACTAGCAGAGCAATGAGAATGTCTTCTTGATCAGAGATGAGCGAACCTTTCAAGGTTCGATTTGATGGACCGAATGTTTAGACGTTCACAGAACAGTTCACCGAATGTAACCGAACCCCATTAAATTCAATGGGAGGCCAAACCAAACACATACACAACACCTTAAGGCAGAGGTCCCCAACCTTTCTGACCTTGAGAGCCACATCCAGCTCCTGCTCCCCTTACAGTAGTGGCAACCAAAGCACTTATTACGGGTATAATGATGACTAGTGTTGAGCGATACCGTCCGATATTTGAAAGTATCGGTATCGGATGGTATCGTCCAATATCCGAAAAATATCGGATATCGCCGATACCGATATCTGATACCAATACAAGTCAATGGGACACAAATATCGGAAGGTATCCTCTATGGTTCCCAGGGTCTGAAGGAGAGGAAACTCTCCTTCAGGCCCTGGGATCCATATTCATGTGTAAAATAAAGAATAAAAATAAAAAATATTGATATACTTACCCTCGGACGCGCCCTGGTTGTCACCGCTGCAACCGCCATGCTTCCCTTTCTAAGAATGAGCGCGTTAATGACCTTCGATGACGTCGTGGCTTGTGATTGGTCGCGTGAGCGGTCACATGACCGCTCAGCGACCAATCACAAGCCGCGACGTCATTGAAAGTCCTTAACGCGCTCATTCTTAGGAAAGCAAGCATGGCGGTTGCAGCGGTGACAACCAGGGCGCGTCCGAGGGTAAATATAAAATATTTTTTATTTTTATTCTTTATTTTACACATGAATCTTAATCCCGATACCGATTCCCGATATCACAAAAATATCGGAACTCGGTATCGTAATTCCGATACTGCAAATATCGGCCGATACCCGATACTTGCGGTATCGGAATGCTCAACACTAATGATGACCAAAGCTTTTCCACACAAATCAACCTGAAGCAGTAAACCATGATCCAAGGGTTCCCATCAAACCTCCATTCAGCATTCTCCAATCACGCACTCCCAACACAGTCACATCCAGCTTCAAGCATCTCCTCTGACCAGTAGTATCATCCTGTCTCCAGCGACGCGTACCATACTTAAACTATCTATAATCCCCCAAGACCAGTATATGTGCATCCTGGTCTGCTCTTCTGAGCAGGGCTACTCACAAAGTTTACCATTTTGAGATGTGCTCTTCATACTAGATTACTAAATCTGGAGCTAATGCACCAAGCTGGCAGACAGCTCTGAGCCACAATTTATGGGACTGCGAGCCACATGTGGCTCCCAAGCAACAGGTTGGGGACCCCTACCTTAAGGGGTGACAAAAAGCTTCCCAAACAGCTAAAATTAGGGGTAGACTAGACACTATGAAAATTGGCATAACTTGACCCACAGTAGAAATTTGCAAGTGGCACAGCAGCATTAAGCCATGCACCATGCATGAGGTATCGGGGTCTGCGACAGCATTTACAGCTTGGAATTGAAATTTCAATTAAGACATGAAGGCTAAGGGAGCGGTGTAAGCCTTCTTTGCTGGGATCCCAGATACCTCATGGAACAGCTTTTTTTTAGTTTCCCAGCCACACTTAGGTGAAACAAACACCAGTTTCATAGGCTACTATTGGTAGAAAAATGTAAGAATAGAGGTAGCTACACTCTTAGTGTATTACGTCTTTGGATGTGCTGTTGAACCGGATCAGTAAAGATGTTATTGTTGAAGTTTACTTGGACTGTGTCTCAGTTTCTCCTGACTCATCTGAAGAGGATCTTCCCCAAAAGGAAGGGGAACTTGAAGGAGCTGGACCTGAAGATACAGGTATGCTGACATATGGAGAATATGTTTCTGTGAAGAGAGGCCAAGGCAATGATGTACCACAGTGTTTGGCCATGACTACAGCCCTGGCCCAGTATTCTACACATCTGCCATGCATGAGGTATCAGGGTCTGGGTCAGCATTTAGAGCTTTGAATTTAAGACTTGATGGCTAAGGGAGCGGTGTATGCATTCTTTTCTGGGAGCCCTGATACCTCATGGAACAGCTATTTTTTTTAGTTTCCCAGCTACACTCAGGTGGCGCAAACATAGACTACTGTTGGTAGGAAAATATAAGAATAGTAACACAGGTAGCTGACTGATCAATTGACCTATAGTTGAACATATTATAATGGCAGAGCAGCAGTCAGAAATAGGACATGTATGTGCTATCAGTGTCTAGGCCAGCATTTAGAGCTTTGAATTTAAGCTTAAAGGGAACCTGTCACCTGAATTTGGCGGGACCAGTTTTCGGTCATATGGGCGGAGTTTTTGGGTATTTGATTCACCCTTTCCTTACCCGCTGGCTCCATGCTGGAGGCAATATTGGATTGAAGTTCATTCTATGTCCTCCGTAGTATACGCCTGGGCAAGGCAATCTTGCAGCCAGCGGGTAAGGAAAGGGTGAATCAAACACCTGAAAACTCCGCCCATATGACCGAAAACCGGTCCCGCCAAATTCAGGTGACAGGTTCCCTTTAAATTAAGATGTGGTGGCTAATGGAGTGGTGTAAGCCTCCTTTGCTGGGAGCCCAGATATCTCATGGAACAGCTGATTTTTCTTTTAGTTTCCCAGCCACACTCCGATGGCATAAATGTCAGTTTCATAGACTACTATTGGTAGAAAAATGTACAATAAGAATAGTAACACAGGTAGGTGACTGATCAATTGACTCACAGTAAGGGTATGTGCACACGTATTCTTGGCCACTGTGGATTTTTCCGCAGCAGATTTGATAAATCTGCAGGGCAAAAACGCTGCGTTTTTGCTGCAGATTTATTGCGGATTTACTGCGGTTTTTCTGTGGTTTTCACTGCGGTTTTACAACTGCGGTTTTCCATAGGGGCAGCTGTAAAACCACTGCGGAATCCGCAGAAAGAAGTGACATGCTGCGGAATGTAAACCGCTGCTTTTCCACGTGTTTCTTGCACAGCGTTTTTGGTTTCCCATAGGTTCACATTGAACTGTAAACTCATGGGAAACTGCTGCGGCTGCACAGCTGCGGAAACGCTGCGGATCTGCAGCAAAATCTGTATCGTGTGCACATACCCTAAAACATTTTACAATGGCACAAAAGCAGTCAGTCATGTGTCATGCATGAGGTATCAGGGTCTGGAACAGTATTTACAGATTGGAATTGAAGTTTCAATTAAGATGTTTTGGCTAAGAGACCGGTTTAACAACTCAATTTTTTTCGTTTCCCAGCCACACTCAGCAAAACATCAGTTGTTGGACAACTATTGGTAGAAAAATATAAGAAAAGTAGCACAGGAAGTGAACTCAAAGTAAGTGCAGGCCTGCCTGTCTGGGAGCCCTACTTACACAGGCAACCCACCAGATAGAGACCCAACTTGTAGTCTCCACATTCCAAAAAATAATTATAACACACCACTAAAATGCAATCAATATCTACAGAGTAGAAACAGTATAATAGGACTCTGACACATCTTCCACAACAGGCAACCCACCAGATGAAGATCCAACTTAGGGTCTCCACATTTCCAAAAATTATTAGCACACACTACTAGACTAAATATAGAAAAAAGTCAGCTCACCCATCTGTCGGTCCCAGTATCCAAGCATGGAAGCTTCAGTGTAGCAGGAACAAGTGAATCATGAAGGTATAATCCAGCTCAGAAAGGTCCGTTAAAAAATGTTTTTTCAAATCTTTATTAGAAAAATATCTTTCATAAAAAACTTACATGTCTTAGGCTGGTTTCACATTTGCGTTTTAATCTGCAGCGTTTTAAACGCATCTGCAAGTGGTGGAAAAAACGCATGTAAACACGTACAAACGCAGCGTTTTTTAGACACATGCGTTAACGCATGCGGCTTAAAAAATGCTGCGTTTGTACGCGTTTACATGCGTTTTTTCCTGCGTTTGCATTTTTGGTGCGCATGATGAGAAATTTCACAAGAGAAAAATCAAGATAACCAGACACCACCAATGGGACTAGAGAGGGCGTATATGATGGGATCTCTATATATAGACCCTAGGGCTACTGAAATTTTAACAGTTTGCTACTGTATCCTGTGTCATGATGGATCTTTGCATGGAGAGCTTTTATTTCAACCTGGATTTCAGCTTCAAGCTGTTTCTTGCCTGTGCTTTTGCTTGGGAGCAAGACCAAAATCGCGAAAGATGGAGAAGGAGACAACGTAGGCGTTTTGGAGGCACCCCATTATTGAACTACGTGAGAGCCGTGGAGCCTATCACACGCTCTATGCCGAGCTGAATGCCAACCCGGAGAAATTCCATGAGTACACGCGAATGTCGCAAGAATCATTCCGGGATTTGCTTTCTCGTGTCCAAGGAGCCATACGGCGACAGGACACCCAGCTCCGTAGAGCGATTCCACCTGAGGAACATCTGCTGGTGACTTTAATTTATGTTCAAAATCTAAACCAATGAAAGTCCAAATTTAGGTTTTTCTGACATGTATTTTTTGTGTATTTTCCTTATTTTTTTTGGGGGGTAGCCACACCATAAAAAGAATAGATTGTATTTTTTTTTGTTTGTGTTTTTCTTCCAGATTTCTGGCCACAGGAGAGAGTTTATCATCCCTCCACTTCCAATACTGGCTTGGAATATCCATCCTGTCCGGAATAGTTGTGGACACCTGTCGGGCATTGTGGAATGAGTTTATACCCCTACCCACCGCGGACATGTGGCGTGAAATTGCAGAAAAATTCTGGAATGTGTGTGATTTCCCCAACTGTTTAGGAGCAGTGGATGGAAAGCACATCCGCATTATCAAACCAGCCAGAACCGAATCGGAGTTTTTTAACTATAAGAAATATTTTTCTGTAGTGCTCATGGCAATCGCTGATGCGGACTGTCGCTTCATCTCCATGGACATTGGAGCTTTTGGCCATGGCAACAATTCACAGACTTTCAAAAACTCGGATATGGGCCGGCGTGTGTATGGCAACAATTTAAATTTTCCCCCACCACAGCCTCTCCCCAACACTCAAGGTCCACCGATGCCATTTGTTATGGTTGGGGATGAGGCCTTCCAGATGTGTGAGAATCTACTGAAGCCCTATTCCAGTCGGGACTTGAACCACACTAGAAGGATCTTTAACTACAGACTGATCAGGGCCGGAAGAACAGTAGAGTGTACCTTTGGCATTCTGGTCGCTAAATGGCGCATTCTTGCATCAGCCATAAATCTAAAAGTGCAAACAGTTGACGAGGTGGTCAAAGCCTGTGTGGTTCTCCACAATTACATAATGACTAAGTAGCAACCCAACATTGAACTGGATGAACCAGTTGCACACCCACTGCCAGATTTCCAGCATCACCCACTGCGTTCAACTGCAGCCATTGGTCTCATGCGGGACTGATTTGCTGCCTTTTTTGATTCAGATATTGGCCGGGCGTCATGGCAGGACAATGTAGTGTAAATGTCCTGTTGTAACTTTATCTTTTCCAGTAACTTTCTAGAATGTAAATAATATTTCACATTTATAAACTTTAGTGTTGGTTGTGTTGACCGTGTCTCCTATCTTTTTCCTCTCCAAACCAAGGTTGCCCAAAAACGGGCAGTATTAGATTTGTATTTAATATCATTTTTTGTAATCCAAAACCAGGAGTGGGTGATACAGGCAGAGGTGCTGGTTATTATGTTAATATCATAATTGACCTCTAATTGTTCCACTCCTTGTTTTGGTTTACAAATACTGATATAAAACACTGGCCACATACTGCTAGTAATGGCAGCCATGTTGCTTTATTGGTAAGCTTGTTGACGTCATTCCGTCATGATTCTCTTCTCATGTATCCATTGGACACAAAATGGAGAGACAATCACTGTCACGCTATCTATACTCATCAAGTCAGGTGTCAGAAATAATGAATTCATGATAAACATATACAGGCTCATGAATTCACTATTTCTGACACCTGGGCAGGTGAGCATAGATATGTAGCGTGTGACAACCATTGTCCCCTCAATTGGTGTGTAATAGATTATGTATAAAAAAGAGAAAATGGTGGTTATACAAGGCAGTTATCTACTCAACAGGTCAGGTGTCAAACTGAGTGTTTGGACACCTGACCTGTTCAGTAGAGGACTGCACTGTATTTCCACCATTTTCTCTTCATACTGCCACACTAGGTATATACAAAAAGAGATTATGGAGATACATGTTATATTTTTGGGGCCACCTCATATCTGTATACTAAAGACACACATATAGCTGCAGTCTTGTATTTTTAACTATTGGAGATATGTTGTGGCCCAAAAAATACGTGTGTAGTGAAGTTTCATGGCGCACGGTGTGTGTCCCTGGCGGTGATAGAAACAATAAAACAAACATAATTGTGGCCAATCAAACTTGTTTTAGTTTGCTAACAAAGTCTAAAACTTATTTTTTTGTACCGCGCCGGCTTGGGGTAGAGTGATGTAAACGGGGGATGTGAAGAACTGAGGCCTGGCTAACCGTGGAAGACGCAGAGGTGGCAGGAGAAGGGGCAATGAAACTAGAAGGGTCTGGAAGTTCTGGGATGGGGCTTGACACATGAGAGGCTTGAGACGCACTGGAAGGGTGAGACAAAACTGACAATACAGACACATTGGTAGGTGAAGCGGGAGGAATACTAAGAGTTTTTTTTTCTGACTTTTTTGGGGGACGTCTTGGTGGGTTCATATGCCATAGCATGGTGGCGGGTGACCCATCAGGGTACGGCTGCACTGTCTCACAGTCCATAGGGTCCTGCAGCATCGTGGTGGGGCCGGTCCATAAAGGCATGCCAGGGTCCTGCTGCATCGTGGTGGGGGCGGTCCTGACAGCCATGCCAGGGTCCTGCTGCATCGTGGTGGGGCCGGTCCATAAAGGCATGCCAGGGTCCTGCTGCATCGTTGTGGGGCCGGTCCGTAAAGGCATGCCAGGGTCCTGCTGCATCGTGTTGGGAGCGGTCCTGAAAGCCATGCCAGGGTCCTGCTGCATCGTGGTGGGGGCGATCCTGAAAGCCATGCCAGGGTCCTGCTGCATCGACGTGGGGCCGGTCTGAAAAGCCACGCCAGGGTCCTGCTGCATCGTGGTGGGGCGGTCCTGAAAGCCATGCCAGGGTCCTGCGGCATCGTGGTGGGGCCGGACCTAAAAGCCACGACAGGGTCCTGCTGCATCGTGGTGTCAGTGGAGGAGGTCCAAGCCGGAGCAGCGGTTGTCACGGTGGTGGCGGTGGGATGTCCAACTGCACTCGTCATGGTGTTGGCGCTGTAGTGGAGTCTGCCTGTGGAAGGAATTGAGGTGGCCGTGCAGTGGTATGTAGCAGAGGTCGGCATTGAGGTTAATTGTGACAGTGATGGCACAGTTGATCGTGACAGTGACGCCACTGTCTGCTGAAAATACCGACTCTGCTGCATAGCCTGCATGTAAGCAGCATTGCAGGCCTGCATCACACTGAGCTGGAGATCAGGGGTAAGGTGTTCCGACATGCCCTGCTCAATTTGGTTAAAAAAATGATGAGCTGGCCTCTGGAGGTCGGCTTTCACTTGATCAAGGCTTTTGGTGACCTCCTGGATACGGGCATTCAAGAGGTTATAAGAAACATCCATTCGGTCACCTAAAGCCTTGATTGCTTCGTGTAAAACCGAGCTCAAGTGCAAAAACTCGGGCATGAGTGACCTGTCCGAAGCCCTCTGTCGCTGCCGGGGTGAGCCCCAAAAAAATGGGGCAGTGGAAGAGGACTGCGAAAGGGGAAGATCTGATGGGCCAGCTCCCTGGTCTCCAGTTTGTGTGGAAGGCCCACCTGCTGCTGCGCTGCTGGATGGCTGGGACGGGTCCATGGCTGCCGGATGAAGGACCGCTCCAGAACCTGGACCGACACTCGTGCTGTGTGTGCTGTGAAAAAAGGAAACAGAAAATTAATACCAAAAAGTAACCAGACGCTAAATCCTGTGGAATTTTAAAATACAGATTATGTCAATACAAAACAACCGAAAACATGTAACAAAAACTTACGTTCTCTGGACAAGGACCGGTCTTAAAAATGACAGAACACGATGATACTTGTACTTTCGGATCCTTGCTCCTGAACCACTGGCAGCACGACCCTCTTGGCACACGTCCTTGTTGAAGCGGTCCTTCATCGAACGCCAACGTGTTTTTACTTTGTCCACTGTTAAAATAAAACACATTATGGTCAGGAAATTGACTTTTTGCCGTGCACAGACAACTGTGTGTGATGAGAGAAACTCCGGAGAGATTCTTTCATCACACACAGTCAAGAGAGCACGGCCAAGGTCTCTGCTGCTTCACACTGCAATGCAATACTTACCAAATGCACTACGGACCCGTGGCGGGGCGTTGTCCCAGCCATCCCACACCGCTTGGGCCACCTCATTTCATAAACGGCGGAGCGTGGTGTTCATCGAATGCAGTGGATTCCGGCTGTCCTACAACGGAACTCGCTCCTGGACCAGTGTGATTAGGAGGTCGTTGTCGATCAGGTCATCGTCCCGTTGTGAAACCTAAAAATTAAAGAAAGTCATTAAAGTTTGCTCAATTACATAAGGAAAAGAAAGAGAACAAATGATGACAAATGGCATGAATACGAAAGTCAACATACAAAAGGATTCCAGAAGAAAAAATTAAAGAAATACGAGTGGTAAAAAAGGAAGATTCAAGAATATTACAATGAGGACAGTCAGCCTTGTATACGTACCCGCTGCCGTCTTCCCACCGGAGCTTGACTCCGCTGCTCCTGCCCGATCTGTGCCTCAGTAGAAGTGCTCTAAAAAAAAGGAAAAATCAAATTGTTACATGTGTCGATGTGACAGTGAATACTTACCAAGCAGAAGAGGCAAATACTCACCTCACTGACATGCTCTATTTCCGACTGACGTGGCTCAAACTCCTCACCAGATGAAGACACCGAAGAAGACATTCTGATGCATGTAGAAAGAAATAAATGGAAGAAATTAGGACATGTAGAGCCAAAAAATTGGCATTGGCTAGGATATACTCACATTGATCAGGGTCTTGTCCTTCAAAATGCGGCCTGCCAGTGTCTTGTCTTCTTGAGAGTCTTGTGAGAAGTGTCCTGAAACTGTCCCCAACCTCCCTTTTATAACCTTGATGGTAGGGGGTGGCTTATCAGTGTCTAGACATGGTTATCTCAATTGAAACGCATGCGTTCAAAAATGCAACCAAAAGCATGTGCGTAAAAACGCATGCGTTTCCATAGACAACAATGTATTTTTTGGACGCAAATCAAACGCAAATGAACGCATGCATTTCCATGCGCCAAATAGACGCCTCTAAAAATTACTACATGTTGCATTTCCGCGGCAGGATGCATGCATCGTAAAAACGCATGCGTCGTCAAACGTGGCCAAACGCGTACAAAAAAAACGCATGCGTTTTTAGTGTTAAACATAGGAAAACATGACGCATGCGTTTATATGCGGTACAAACGCAGCGTTACTAAACGCAAGCGTGAAACCAACCTTAACTGCTTCTGATATGGGATGGGACTGAGGAGACAGGCAAGGAATTTGTTACTTTGATGAATCAGAATGAATTCAAACTGAAATTCACACATAAAATAAAGAGAAATAAAATAGATATTTTAGATATATATTATTTCTCCATTCAGAAAAGAAACTGCGACAAACTCTACACTCTATGCAACATCCTGCCATTCATAGGTATTAAGGTTGAAGGAACACTGTAAGTCCATCTAGTTCAACCCATAGCCCTAACATGTTGGTCCAGAGAAAGGCAAAAAAAAACCATGTGGCAAAGAGTAAGCTTCACATTGGGGGAAAAAATTCCTTCCCGACTCCACATACGGCAATCAGACTAGTTCCCTGGATCAACGCCCTATCAAGGAATCTAGTATATATAACCTGTAACATTATGCTTTTCAAGAAAGGCATCCAGTCCCCTCTTAAACTTAAGTAATTAATCACTCATTACAATATCATACGGCAGAGAGTTCCATAGTCTCACTGCTCTTACAGTAAAGAATCCGCGTCTGTTATTATGCCTAAACCTTCTTTCCTCCAGACGTAGAGGATGCCCCCTTGTCCGTGTCTCAGGTCTATGATTAAAAAGATCACCAGAAAGGTCTTTGTACTGTCCCCTCATATATTTATACATTAAAATAAAATCACCCCTTAGCCTTCGTTTTTCCAAAATAAATAGCCAATCTTGGTATTGCAGACCCCCCAATAACCTTGGTGGCTCTTCTCTGCACCCGCTCTAGTTCAGCTATGTCTTTCTTATACACCGGAGACCAGAACTGTACACAGTATTCTAAGTGTGGTCGCACAAGTGACTTGTATAGAGGTAAAATTATGTTCTCCTCATGAGCATCTATGCCTCTTGTAATGCATCCCATTATTTTATTTGCCTTTGTAGCAGCTGCCTGACACTGGCCACTAAATATGAGTTTGTCATCCACCTATACTCCCAGGTCTTTTTCATTGATGGTTTTGCCCAGAGTTTTAGAATTAAGCACATAGTTATACATCTTATTACATCTACCCAAGTGCATGACCTCACATTTATCCCCATTAAAGCTCATTTGCCATTTATCAGCCCAAGCTTCTAGTTTACATAAATCATCCTGTAATATAAAATTGTCCTCCTCTGTATTGATTATCCAGCAGAGTTTAGTGTCGTCTGAAAATATTGAAATTCTACTCTATATGTCCCCTACAAGGTCATTAATAAATATGTTAAAAAGAAGAGGGCCCAATACTGACCCCTGTGGTACCCAACTGCTAACCGCGACCCAGTCCGAGTGTGCTTCATTAATAACCACCCTTTGTTTCCTATCCCTGAGCCAGCTCTTAACCCACTTACACATATTTTCCCCTATCCCCATTATTCTCATTTTATGTACCAACCTTTTGTGTGGCACCGTATCAAAAGCTTTTGAAAAGTCCATATACACTACATTCACTGGGTTCCCTTGGTCCAGTCCGGAACTCACCTCTTCATAGAAACTGAACAGATTAGTCTGACAGGAACGGTCCCTAGTAAACCCATGCTGATATTTGGTCATGAGGTTATTCCTCTTCAGATACTCCAACATAGCATCTCTTAGAATACCCTTCAGGATTTTACCCACAGTAGATGTTAAGCTCACTGGCCTATAATTTCCAAGTTCAGCTTTTGTCCCCTTTTTCAATATTTGCACCACATTTGCTATATGCCAGTCCTGTGGTACAGACCCTGTTATTATGGAGTCTTTAAAGATTAAAAATAATGGTCTATCAATGACTGTACTTAATTCCTGCAGTACTCAGGGGTGTATCCCATCCGTGCCCGGAGATTTGTCAATTTTAGTGATTTTTACATCATTCCCTGTACTGTTTTCTCATACATGCCCCCAATTCCCCCATACTGTTTCCTCAGACATGCCCCCCATTCCCCAATACTGTTTCCTCATACATGCCTTCATTCCCCAATACTGTTTCCTCATACATGCCCCCATTCCCCTGTACTGTTTCCTCATATATGCCCTCCATCTCCGCTTTTGCTCTTCATTTTGTGTCCTCAAAATGAAATCCCCCATCCCCAATCCAAATCTCACCCCACACATAATAAATTCCCCATCCCCAAATTCTCCCCACACATAATAAATCCCCCTATCTCCACTCAAATTGTCCACACACATATTATTGTCCTCTACCCCACCCCATCATTGCTCTCTTCACCACCTCCATCATTGCCTTCTCCGTCACACCCATCCTTTCCCATTCCACCACTTCCATCATTTCCTCCCCCACCATCCCCATCCTTGCCCATTCCACCACTTCCATCATTTCCTCCTCCCCCACCATCCCCATCCTTGCCTATTCCACCACTTCCATCATTTCCTCCTCCCCCACCATCCGCATTCTTGCCCATTTCACCACTTCCATCATTTCCTCCTCCCCCACCATCCCCATCCTTGCCCATTCCAGCACCTCCATCATTTCCTCCTCCACCACCATCCCCATCATTGCTCTCTCCCCGTCAGCCCCATCATTGCCCTCTCCTCCCCCACCATCCCCATCATTGCCCTCTCCCCATCAGCCCCATCATTGCCCTCTCCTCCCCCACCATCGCCATCATTGCCCTCTCTCTGTCAGCCCCATCATTGCTCTCTCCTCCCCCTACACACACATTTATTTCTCTGCACATTCCCCTGCAGCACGTCACACACACCCCTCTCACCTCTCCTAGTGCTCTTCCGCAGCATCTCCATCGCCTTCCTCTGACACAGGTGGCCGCTGAATGATGACGTCATCCAGCGGCACGTCTGTGTGAGAGGAAGCGTGGGCAGGAAGCAGGAAGACAGATCACGGCAGCTCTGCTGCTATTTTCTCTTGTAGGCAGCAGAGCTGCAGGAATTTCTCCCTGCCCACTGCAGCCACAATGCATGGGTACCCCTCCACCTCTGCACATGTTGGGAGCTGGCGCTCTGCAGCTTCTCTGTGCTGGCTGTCAGCTTGACAGTCGGCACAGAGAACAGCTGACTCCCAGTCTCCCAGACCGAGGGCGGCAGAATGCAGCTGCCAGGGAAGACACTGCGGACCGCCACATTAGGCGGCCCAACTGTGCCCCCCTGCCGGCTGCGCCAGAAGCACATACCCCCGCTGGCCCCCTAGATACACCACTGGGTACCACTGCCACCCTCCCATGGCACCTGTTGTGCGACGACAGTCCGAAAACTTGAGATACTGTTATTCCTTCCACATCCTCCTCTGCTTCCACCTCTTCCTCTGGGATTACCACCTCTTCCCGCAGACTGTTCAAAGTGCGCTCCAGCATGTAGATGACAGGAATAGTGATGATGATGATGGCATCAGCACTATCAATCTTAGTAGCCATTCAAATCTCTGGAGAAGGGTGCAGAGGTTCTTCATCTGTGCCCACTCCGCAGTAGTACAACTGCAGAGCAGTTGCACTCAGCCACCACCAGGGGGTGCTGTAACAGGAAAAAGGGTCACACTTACTGTGCCACCAGGAGGCGGCAGTGTAGTCAGACAGGCCGAAGTCAGCAACAAACAGGAAGATAAAGTACCAGAGGTCACAGCAAAGCACGAGGTCAGAGACGAGCCAAAAGTCGGAGCCAGATGGGAGCGTGGTATCCAAAACGTGAGATGGAGTCCAGGAACGAGCCATATAGTCAAAAGCCATTCGGGGAATGCAGTACCAGAGACAGAAAGACTGAAGACGGAGTTCAAAGTTCAAGCCGAGTCATACACTGTAGGGAAATCACCATATCACACTGAGTCAGGAATAGGGGACAGGTCAGACACATACACGGGAAGTCAGAGGCAGAAGGTTATCCCCTCCATGACCAGGCCAGGGAAAGAGAAGCAAGAAGCAAACTCTGACCTGGAACATGACAGTACCCTCCTCTCAAGGGGTAGACACCGGACCCCCAGGCTTCCCAGGATACCGAGCATGAAAGGCCCGGACCAACCAATCTACATGGACCGATTGCGCCAGAACCCAAGACTGGTTCTCTGGACCGTAGCCCCTCCAATGGACCAGATACTGGAGTGAGGGATTGACCATGCGAGAGTCCACAATTCGTTCTACCTCATACTCATTTTGGCCATACATCGAAATGGGTGGCAGAGGAGATGGAGATTCCCCAGAGGAAAACCCCAATGGTTTCAAAAGAGCCTTACAGAGCACGTTGGGAATCTGCAGTGATGTGCGAAGATGCAAACAGAAGGCCACAGGATTGACCACCTCCACAGTCTCATAAGGGGCAATGAACTTGGGCCCCAATTTAGCAGAAGGAACTTTAAGCTTAATATTCCGGGTGGGCAACCAAACCTTATCCCCAACCTGGTATAACAGTCCAGATTAATCCCGCTCCCAGAATATACCCAGGATCAAAGTGGTCTAGACCAGATTATACCTGGGGTATATTCTAGCCTAGGCCAGTTTATACCCCTCTGGGCCAGAATATACCCTAGGTATATTATGGCCTAGGCCAAACTATACCCTGTGGTATAAATTGGCCAAGGCTAGATTATACTCCTCTGGGTCAGATACACCGCAGCCTTAAGGATTACTTGGAGATGCAGGCAAGTCTAAGATCACACAGCGCATGCGTGTCTGGGAGCGCTCAGTCACACAAAGAAACAGAGAGAAGATACTCTCAAGGCTGAAGGTGGAAATCATGTCACGGTGTCGTAACTTAATACAGTATGTATACTTAACTAGAATCCAATAAGATAAAACACACACAAAACAATAAAGAATGCCTGATTAACACACTTGTGCACTAGGAAGCTACTGTATATGTTATAGGAATGCCGAATATCAACTGCTGGAGCAAATCTTGATTATCATCAGTTCTTTGTATAGGAGAAGGGGTTAATGAGGCGATTGTTCCCGCATCCTCCATATATAGTTCCAGTCTCATTTTGCCGGGATCAGCTCCAAAGCGAATCCTAGTGCATCCATAGAGCTATTACCAATTATAATAGTGGGTTTGTACAGGCAAGGACCAAAACAACCCAATGTACAGGACACTGTGAGTGAAAAAATAAAAAGAATAAAAACACACATCCAAGAACATACTATATTAAAATCCAAAAAGAAAGCAGAAGGGAGAGGAGGCATCATTGGAAGGGAATCAAAGAAATGGGGCGAAAGAGAGCTTTTTGTTCAGACCGTGAGGAGACATTGTACCTAAGGAAACGATCCATCGACACTCAAGCTGCGCCAGAACACGTTTAGGATCACCACCCCGGGTACCACAATGTACCCTATCAATGCCCCGTACCCTTAAACCGGTGGGGTCACAGTTGTGGCGCAGCCTGAAGTGCCAGGGATCGTTTTGAGGTCAGATGGATCAGTGCAATTTTTTGCGGCCCGGATGTCCCTCACATGTTCCCTCGTCCGTATCCGTAACTCACGTGAGGTGAGTCCCACGTAAATGAGCTTACAGGGACATACAGCATAGTAAACCACATATGTGGTATTACAGGAGATGTAGTTCACAATCCGGTAGTCCCTAAGTTCCTTTGGGGGTCTAATTTCCGATTCCATCAAAGTCTTCATTCCAAAATGGTGCTCCTTCCCTTCCGAGCTCTGTCATGCGCCTAAATGGTGGTTCCCCTCCACATATGGGGTATCAGCATACTCAGAATAAATTGCCCAACAACTTTTGGGGTCCAATTTCTCCTGTTACCCTTGGGAAAATAAAAAATTGGGTGCGAAAAGATCATTTTTGTGAAAAAAATATGATTTTTTATTTTTACGGCTCTCCATTATAAACTTTTGTAAGCACTTGAAGGTTTAAAGTGATCACCACACATGTAGATAAGTTCCTTAGGGGTCTACTTTCCAAAATGGTGTCACTTGCGGAGGGTTTCCACTGTTTAGGCACATCAGGGGCTCTCCAAACGCGACATGACGTCCGGTCCCAATTCCAGCCAATTTGACACTGAAAAGTCAAACAGCACTCCTTCTCTTCCATGGTCTGCCATGCGCCCAAACAGTGGTATATCCCCACATATAGGGTATCGGCATATTCAGGACAAATTGTACAATAATGTTTGTGGTTCAATTTCTCCTGTTACCCTTGCTAAAATAAAACAAAATGGGTCTGAATTGAATTGTTTGTGAAAAAGTTAAATGTTCATTTTTTTTAAACATTCCCCCAAAAATTCCTGTGAAGCACCTGAAGGGTTAATAGACTTCTTAAATGTGGTTTTGAGCACCTTGAAGAGTGCAGTTTTTAGTATGGTGTCACTTTTGGGTATTTTCTATCATATAGAGCCCTCAAAATGACTTCAAATGTAATGTGGTCACTAAAAAAATGGTGTTGTAAAAATGAGAAATCGCTGGTCAACTTTTAACTTTTATAACTCCCTAAAATACAAAAAAAAAATGGTTTCAATATTGTGCTGATTCAAAGTAGACATGTGGGAAATGTTATTTATTATGTATTTTGTGTGACATATCTGTGTGATTTAAGAGCATGAAAATTCAAATTTGGAAAATTGCAAAATTTTCGACATTTTTGCCAAATTTCAGTTTTTTTTTCACAAAAAAAACACAAGTCATATCAAAGAAATGTTACCACTGTCATGAAGTACAATATGTCACGAGAAAACATTGTCAGAATCACCAGGTTCTGTTGAAGCTTTCCAGAGTTATAACCTCATAAAGGGACAGTGGTCAGTATTGTAAAAATTAGACTGGTCATTAACATGTAAACCACCCTTGGGGGTAAAGGGGTTAAAGAAGTTGTCCACTACTTGGACAACTTCTTCTCATACCCTCGCTTGGCCCTGATAATATATTACAGCTGATAGTCACCTCCAATGCTGGCGCCATTTCCGTGGTGTCAGCACTAGTTCTCCCAAGGCTCCTGTGCTGTTGTGAATTGTGACGCCGGCACCCAATCAGAACTGGGCATCCCACCTTCGGACAAATGGGACATGAAGAGGAAGTCAGGAATCAACTGTTTTGTTTGGGCCATCATTAAGTTATTTGTTTTTACTGTAGGTTTCAACCTGGCTTGCTAAAGGTTTTATTTTATGCCTTAACAGCAAGTTTAAATTGCAAGATGATTTCAGAAGCTGTTATGTTTTATTATGTGGATTGTCCCTGCTGTGAAACAGCAAGGAGTTTAATAGGCAATCTATTACTTTGTAAGATTGGGGAATTTGACAACATTGTAAAATTACTGTTAACATAAAATATGAACTATAAAGATACACCAATATGCAGATACCTCACAGAGTAGCACTTGTCCCAGGATAAGGAGACTTAAACCAGTCATTTACACCTCTGGAATCAGTTAAATATTATGGTTGTATAGTGACCACAAAAAAATACTAGTCACATTGTCGCCTAGATAATAGTACAATATACCAATATCATATAATTTTAAAGTGGTAACAATATAATACTATACATAGTAATGTCCATAAAACAATACACAAAAACAGTTCCCATAACATATTATCATATAGTTACCATACAATACCATTAGTCATATTACTGCCAGTAAAGAGAACAAGTCATATGTTTGCCCATATACTGTAATATCAGACTTGTTTCCACTAAAATATTGGTACTAAAAGTGACCATAATATTGCATAGCTGCATAGGTTAAAAAAGACATAGGTCAAACCTGTTACAACTTTCTTGACCATTATCTATCACTAGATTATTTAAAACCCAAAATGCCATTGGTTATTATAAAAAACACGCAGCCTTTTCATACCTAAGACCTTGCAACTAGAGTTGAGCGACCTTGACCTTTTTAGAGTCGAGCCGGGTTTTGCGAAACCCGACTATGTCCAAAGTCGGGTCGAGTGAAATCGGCCGATTATGACGTAAAGTCGGGATCGACCGAAACACGAAACCCAATGCAAGTCAATGGGGCAGCATAGTCGGCAGTGAGTGGGGGCCAGGAAAACACCTAGAGTGCCCATTTTAATGTCAAAACCATCCATTCTTCTTAATGAAGCTTGTCAAGCGTAATTTACCTTATAATAATTGGAAGGCATTTGAAATTGGGGGTCATTTGGCTAAAGTTGTGGGGGGTAGGGCTGGTTCAAGTAATTAGTGGGCCCAGGAAATCTGGACCACGTCACGGCAGTGGAGCAGGGAGAGGTAAGTATTTCAACTTTGCAAGTGCTGTGAACCTGAGCAAGCAGGGGGGGCCCACTCGTTGGCATTGGCACTGGCACAGGGCCCCTCAAAGTACAGCGGTGTGTTTGCACGGCGGGGGCGCCTCCCACCGGCAGCAACACTTTTGCGTACTATGAGAGGCCCTGTGCCAGTGACGTCGCCAACTAGTATTCCTCCCCCCACCTGATGAAGGAACCTGCACTTTCATCTGCACCTTCCTCTTTGTCCCCGTGTAAGGTGGTATGGTATGCGGGAAGAGCAACCTGACTTTCAGCAGGGTCACAATGTTGTTGTGTAGCGTGCACGGGGAATGTTGCGTTATGGGTCAATGTACCAGCAGACTCATCTATCACTGGCTGGGCAATGGGCACGATGAAGTGGAAACACAGATATAGGCCCAAAGAAGAAAGTGGGCTAAATGCAGTTCAAAATTGGTAACACAGGAATAACCAGGGGGCATTGCAGTGGAGGACAACTGGAATGAGAGGCTGACACAGAGAGTAGGGCCAAATCAGTAA
Organism: Ranitomeya imitator; assembly: GCF_032444005.1. Lineage (NCBI taxonomy): Eukaryota > Metazoa > Chordata > Amphibia > Anura > Dendrobatidae > Ranitomeya > Ranitomeya imitator. Next base: position 135,141,395 of record NC_091286.1, read on the forward strand.
GTAGTCGAAATGCAGTTCAAAATTGGCAACCGTAGTAAACAGGCGGCACAGCTTTGTTCAGTGGAGGAGAACAGCAAGGAGTGGCAGACACCGATAGTAGGCCCCAACCCAACTAGTAGGCCAAATGCAGTTTAACATTAACAACTACTTAACGAGAGGCTGAAAATGGAATTTCAGGACAGGAAACCAGGAGAACAGCAAGGAGCGGCAGACACCGATAGTAGGCCCCAAACCAACTAGTACGCCAAATGCAGTTGTTCCATTTAACCACAATTTAATGAGAGCCTGAAGATAGAAGCTCAGGAAAGGCAACCTGGTGAAAACCTTGGAGTGTAACACAACCTGTCTCTACACCCCATACCAAATTTGTAGGCCTAATGCAGCGTAGTTTCCACCAACTACTAAACGAGAGCCGGAAGATCGAAGCTCATGAAAGGCAACCCGGGGAACACCTTGGAGTGTAACACAACCTCTCTCTACACCACGAAAGGGCTGATTCTTAGGAAGGAAGGCTGTTGTAAATAAGCATTGCGCGTCCGAGGGTGATTATATTCTTATTCGGTATCTACTCACCCTCGGACGCGCCATGCTTCTTGATTTGTAATTAATGTTTATTTGCAATGTGCTTTTGACTTACTCAATTATTTTTTTAATTATTGATTTTATTAAATTAATAGTTTAACATCTTATTGGAAATAATTTAAAGGAGACGCGACAGGACAACACTCGGTGGATGCCATATCTGTGTTAACAACTCCAAAAAACTTTCAGTTAACTTCTTGCAGGAGAAAGAAATTGTAGCTGTTGGACCTTTGTAGTACAGTTCCAGATATTTGTTGTGTGTTTGTTTGGATTGTTAAAATGTCTGCATTTGAGATCTCAACACGATCTTATTTTTTATAATCAAATTAATTTTTTAAATATTTTATTAGGTTGGTTCAAGGGGTACACGGGCCGCAGTAGACAGGTCAGTGGAGGCCTAGTGGAAGGAGGGACCGCAGATGCGCCACTGTTTCACCCATACACAATTAGTAGGCCTAATGCAGCGTAGTTTCCAACAGCTACTAAACGAGAGCCGGAAGATCGAAGCTCAGGAAAGGCAACCTGGGGAACACCTTGGAGTGTAACACACCATCTCTCTCCACCCCATACCCATTTTGTAGGCCTAATTCAGCGTACTTTTCTACAACTACTAAACGAGAGCATGAAGATCGAAGCTCAGGAAAGGCAACCTGGTGAAAACCTTGGAGTGTAACACAACCTGTCTCTACACCCCATACCAAATTTGTAGGCCTAATGCAGCGTAGTTTCCACCAACTACTAAACGAGAGCCTGAAGATCGAAGCTCATGAAAGGCAACCCGGGGAACACCTTGGAGTGTAACACAACCTCTCTCTACACCACGAAAGGGCTGATTCTTAGGAAGGAAGGCTGTTGTAAATAAGCATTGCGCGTCCGAGGGTGATTATATTCTTATTCGGTATCTACTCACCCTCGGACGCGCCATGCTTCTTGATTTGTAATTAATGTTTATTTGCAATGTGCTTTTGACTTACTCAATTATTTTTTTAATTATTGATTTTATTAAATTAATAGTTTAACATCTTATTGGAAATAATTTAAAGGAGACGCGACAGGACAACACTCGGTGGATGCCATATCTGTGTTAACAACTCCAAAAAACTTTCAGTTAACTTCTTGCAGGAGAAAGAAATTGTAGCTGTTGGACCTTTGTAGTACAGTTCCAGATATTTGTTGTGTGTTTGTTTTGATTGTTAAAATGTCTGCATTTGAGATCTCAACACGATCTTATTTTTTATAATCAAATTAATTTTTTAAATATTTTATTAGGTTGGTTCAAGGGGTACACGGGCCGCAGTAGACAGGTCAGTGGAGGCCTAGTGGAAGGAGGGACCGCAGATGCGCCACTGTTTCACCCATACACAATTAGTAGGCCTAATGCAGCGTAGTTTCCAACAGCTACTAAACGAGAGCCGGAAGATCGAAGCTCAGGAAAGGCAACCTGGGGAACACCTTGGAGTGTAACACAACCTCTCTCTACACCACGGAAGGGCTGATTCTTAGGAAGGAAGGCTGTTGTAAATAAGCATTGCGCGTCCGAGGGTGATTATATTCTTATTCGGTATCTACTCACCCTCGGACGCGCCATGCTTCTTGATTTGTAATTAATGTTTATTTGCAATGTGCTTTTGACTTACTCAATTATTTTTTTAATTATTGATTTTATTAAATTAATAGTTTAACATCTTATTGGAAATAATTTAAAGGAGACGCGACAGGACAACACTCGGTGGATGCCATATCTGTGTTAACAACTCCAAAAAACTTTCAGTTAACTTCTTGCAGGAGAAAGAAATTGTAGCTGTTGGACCTTTGTAGTACAGTTCCAGATATTTGTTGTGTGTTTGTTTTGATTGTTAAAATGTCTGCATTTGAGATCTCAACACGATCTTATTTTTTATAATCAAATTAATTTTTTTTATATTTAATGATGTTGGTTCAAGGGGTACACGGGCAGCAATAGACAGGTCAGTGGAGGCCTAGTGGAAGGAGTGACGGCAGACAGGCATCAAAAGCCTAACATTGGGCTGGCTGTAGGCAAGTTAAAATTGGTTCCAGGGGAACACGGCCATCAGTGGCCTGGTCAGTGTAGTTGTAGTTGAAAGAACGGGACGCAGACAGGCTTCGAAGGCCTAACATAATAACATAGGGCTGGCTGTAGGCAAGTTAAAATTGGTTCCAGGGGAACACGGCCATCAGTGGCCTGGTCAGTGTAGTTGTAGTTGAAAGAACGGGACGCAGACAGGCTTCGAAGGCCTAACATAACAAACTTGGGCTGGCTGTAGGCACTTTTAAATTTGTTCCAGGGGTACATGGGCAGCAGTGTATGGTCAGTGGAAGTCTAGTGGAAGGAGTGACCGCAGACAGGCTTCCAAGGCCTAACATAACAAACTTGGGCTGGCTGTAGGCACTTTTAAATTGGTTCCAGGGGTACACGGGCAGCAGTGGTCTGGTCAGTGGAAGTCTAGTGGAAGGAGTGACCGCAGACAGGCTTCCAAGGCCTAACATAACAAACTTGGGTTGGCTGTAGGCACTTTTAAATTGGTTCCAGGGGTACACGGGCAGCAGTGGTCTGGTCTGTGGAAGTCTAGTGGAAGGAGTGACCGCAGACAGGCTTCGAAGGCCTAACATAACAAACTTGGGCTGGCTGTAGGCACTTTTAAATTGGTTCCAGGGGTACACGGGCAGCAGTGGTCTGGTCAGTGGAAGTCTAGTGGAAGGAGTGACCGCAGACAGGCTTCCAAGGCCTAACATAACAAACTTGGGCTGGCTGTAGGCACTTTTAAATTGGTTCCAGGGGTACACGGGCAGCAGTGGTCTGGTCAGTGGAAGTCTAGTGGAAGGAGTGACCGCAGACAGGCTTCCAAGGCCTAACATAACAAACTTGGGCTGGCTGTAGGCACTTTTAAATTGGTTCCAGGGGTACACGGGCAGCAGTGGTCTGGTCTGTGGAAGTCTAGTGGAAGGAGTGACCGCAGACAGGCTTCGAAGGCCTAACATAACAAACTTGGGCTGGCTGTAGGCACTTTTAAATTGGTTCCAGGGGTACACGGGCAGCAGTGGTCTGGTCAGTGGAAGTTTAGTGGAAGGAGTGACTGCAGACAGGCTTCCAAGGCCTAACATAACAAACTTGGGCTGGCTGTAGGCACTTTTAAATTGGTTCCAGGGGTACACGGGCAGCAGTGGTCTGGTCTGTGGAAGTCTAGTGGAAGGAGTGACCGCAGACAGGCTTCGAAGGCCTAACATAACAAACTTGGGCTGGCTGTAGGCACTTTTAAATTGGTTCCAGGGGTACACGGGCAGCAGTGGTCTGGTCAGTGGAAGTCTAGTGGAAGGAGTGACCGCAGACAGGTTTCGAAGGCCTAACATAACAAACTTGGGCTGGCTGTAGGCACTTTTAAATTGGTTGCAGGGGTACACGGGCAGCAGTGGTCTGGTCAGTGGAAGTCTAGTGGAAGGAGTGACCGCAGACAGGCTTCGAAGGCCTAACATAACAAAATTGGGCTGGCTGTAGGCACTTTTAAATTGGTTCCAGGGGTACATGGGCAGCAGTGTATGGTCAGTGGAAGTCTAGTGGAAGGAGTGACGGCAGACAGTCTTCGAAGGCCTAACATAACAAAATTGGGCTGACTGTAGGCACTTTTAAATTGGTTCCAGGGTAACACGGCCAGCAGTGGCCTGGTCAGTGTAGTAGTTGTAGAAAGAAGGGACCGCAGACAGGCTTCGAAGGCCTAACATAACAAAAATGTCAAAACAATGGTATTGTCAGTGCCAGGCATTGAAGGATGTCAGCGCCTAGACTACACATTGGTGAAGCTGTGAGAGATAATTTTGCTAGTGGTAGAGCACTGTTTGAGCTGGGGGGGGAACTGTCTTGTGGCCGGCGGTACAGGCACAGGGCTCCTCATATTACAACGGTGTGTCTGACGTTGGGTGCGCACCACCACCGCCAGAGACACTTTATTGTACTATGAGGGACCCAGTGGCAGTGCCGTCGACCAAAAGCGGCCACACCCACCTCTTCAGACAAACAGCACTCTCAAGGGTCCAAGCGCAAAGTGGCGATAGCACGGCCCCGTGTGGGGAGTTTGGCCATTTCGTGAGGTGGAAACATGTCGTATGCTGGACAATCAGGTGAAGAAAATTACGAGATTGGAAAAGTCATTCAGAATAGTCCACAGGCAAGACCTTTTCATAGGAAAGCTAGGTGTCAGCCGGGCAGGGTGGGGCAAAAGATTTTGAAATCCAGTTGTGGTTCATTTTAATGAAGGTTAGATCATCTACATTTTGGGTAGCCAGACGAGTCCTTTTTTCTGTTAGTATTGAACCTGCAGCACTGAATACTCTTTCTGATAGGACACTAGCTGCCGGGCAAGCAAGCTCCTGCAATGCATATTCTGCCAATTCTGGCCAGGTGTCTAATTTGGATGCCCAGTAATCAAATGGGAATGACGGTTGAGGGAGAACGTCGATAAGGGATGAAAAATAGTTTGTAACCATACTGGACAAATGTTGTCTCCTGTCACTTTGAATTGATGCTGCAGTACCTGTCCTGTCTGCGGTCATAGAAAAATCACTCCACAACCTGGTCAGAAAACCCCTCTGGCCAACGCCACTTCTGATTTCTGCCCCTCTAACACCTCTGGTCTGCTGGCCCCTGGAGCTCGTGTGAGAACGATCACGGGCGCTGTGTGCAGGGAATGCCAGAAGCAAACGGTCAACAAGAGTTGATTGTTTTGTTGCTAATATTAGTTCCAAGTTCTCATGTGGCATAATATTTAGCAATTTGCCTTTATAGCGAGGATCAAGGAGGCAGGCCAACCAGTAATCGTCATCGTTCATCATTTTTGTAATGCGTGTGTCCCTTTTGAGGATACGCAAGGCATAATCCGCCATGTGGGCCAAAGTTCCCGTTGTCAAATCTGCGGTTGTGCTTGGTTGAGGGGCAGTTGCAGGCAAATCTACGTCACTTGTGTCCCTCAAAAAACCAGAACCCGGCCTTGCCACGCCACCAATTTCCCGTGCCCCCGGGAAAGCTTCCTCATTAAAAATATACTCATCCCCATCATCCTCCTCATCCTCCACCTCCTCTTCGCCCGGTACCTCGTCATGTACACTGCCCTGACCAGACAATCGCTGACTGTCATCAAGGCTTTCCTCTTCCTCTGGTGCAGACGCCTGATCCTTTATGTGCGTCAAACTTTGCATCAGCAGACGCATTAGGGGGATGCTCATGCTTATTATGGAGTTGTCTGCACTAACCAGCCGTGTGCATTCCTCAAAACACTGAAGGACTTGACACATGTCTTGAATCTTCGACCACTGCACACCTGACAACTCCATGTCTGCCATCCTACTGCCTGCCCGTGTATGTGTATCCTCCCACAAAAACATAACAGCCCGCCTCTGTTCGCACAGTCTCTGAAGCATGTGCAGTGTTGAGTTCCACCTTGTTGCAACGTCTATGATTAGGCGATGCTGGGGAAGGTTCAAAGAACGCTGATAGGTCTGCATACGGCTGGAGTGTACAGGCGAACGGCGGATATGTGCGCAAAGTCCACGCACTTTGAGGAGCAGGTCGGATAACCCCGGATAACTTTTCAGGAAGCACTGCACCACCAGGTTTAAGGTGTGAGCCAGGCAAGGAATGTGTTTCAGTTGGGAAAGGGAGATGGCAGCCATGAAATTCCTTCCGTTATCACTCACTACCTTGCCTGCCTCAAGATCTACAGTGCCCAGCCACGACTGCGTTTCTTGCTGCAAGAACTCGGACAGAACTTCCGCGGTGTGTCTATTGTCGCCCAAACACTTCATAGCCAATACAGCCTGCTGACGTTTGCCAGTAGCTGCCCCATAATGGGAGACCTGGTGTGCAACAGTGGCAGGTGCGGATGGAGTGTTTGTGCGACTGCGGTCTGTGGACGAGCTCTTGCTTCTGCAGGAGGACGAGGAGGAGGAGGAGGAGGAGGGGGTGCGAACGGCTACAGACAACTGTTTACTAGACCGTGGGCTAGGCAGAACTGTCCCAAACTTGCTGTCCCCTGTGGACCCTGAATCCACCACATTTACCCAGTGTGCCGTGATGGACACGTAACGTCCCTGGCCATGCCTACTGGTCCATGCATCTGTTGTCAGGTGCACCTTTGTGCTCACAGATTGCCTGAGTGCATGGACGATGCGCTCTTTAACATGCTGGTGGAGGGCTGGGATGGCTTTTCTGGAAAAAAAGTGTCGACTGGGTAGCTCGTAGCGTGGTACAGCGTAGTCCATCAGGTCTTTGAAAGCTTCGCTTTCAACTAACCGGTAGGGCATCATCTCTAACGAGATTAGTCTAGCTATGTGGGCGTTCAAACCCTGTGTACGCGGATGCGAGGCTAAGTATTTCCTTTTTCTAACCATAGTCTCATGTAGGGTGAGCTGGACTGGAGAGCTGGAGATCGTGGAACTAGCGGGGGTGCCGGTGGACATGGCAGACTGAGAGACGGTGGGAGATGGTATTGTTGCCGCCGGTGCCCTAGATGCAGTGTTTCCTACTACGAAACTGGTGATTCCCTGACCCTGACTGCTTTGGCCTGGCAAAGATACCTGCACAGATACAGCAGGTGGTGCGCTAAATGGTGGTCCTACACTGCCGGAAGGGATGTTGCGTTGATGACTAGCTTCATTGGCCGAGGGTGCAACAACCTTAAGGGACGTTTGGTAGTTAGTCCAAGCTTTCAAATGCATGGTGGTTAAATGTCTATGCATGCAACTAGTATTGAGACTTTTCAGATTCTGACCTCTGCTTAAGGAAGTAGAACATTTTTGACAGATGACTTTGCGCTGATCAATTGGATGTTGTTTAAAAAAATGCCAGACTGCACTCTTTCTAGCATCGGATACCTTTTCAGGCATTGCAGACTGAGCTTTAACCGGATGGCCACGCTGTCCTCCACCAGGTTTTGGCTTTGCCACGCGTTTTGGGCAAGATACGGGCCCGGCAGATGGAACCTGTGGCGATGTTGATGCCTGCTGCGGCCCCTCCTCCTCCTCTGCTTCAGAACTGCTGCCGCCTGCACCCTGTTCCCCCAATGGCTGCCAATCGGGGTCAAGAACTGGGTCATCTAATAACTCTTCTTGTACCTCCTGCGCAACTTCGTCTGTGTCACCGTGTCGTTTGGTGGTATAGCGTTCGTGATGGGGCAACATAGTCTCATCAGGGTCTGATTCTTGATCAGCACCCTGCGAGGGCAATGTTGTGGTCTGAGTCAAAGGACCAGCATAGTAGTCTGGCTGTGGCTGTGCGTCAGTGCACTCCATGTCAGATTCAACTTGTAATGGGCATGGACTGTTAACTGCTTCACTTTCTAAGCCAGGGACGGTATGTGTAAAGAGCTCCATGGAGTAACCCGTTGTGTCGCCTGCTGCATTCTTCTCTGTTGTTGTTTTTGCTGAAGAGGACAAGGAAGTGACTTGTCCCTGACCGTGAACATCCACTAACGACGCGCTGCTTTTACTTTTACCAGTTTCACGAGAGGAGGCAAAAGAGCTAGAGGCTGAGTCAGCAAGATAAGCCAAAACTTGCTCTTGCTGCTCCGGCTTTAAAAGCGGTTTTCCTAATCCCAGAAAAGGGAGCGTTCGAGGCCTTGTGTAGCCGGACGACGAACCTGGCTCCACAGCTCCAGACTTAGGTGCAATATTTTTTTCCCCACGACCACCTGATGCTCCACCACTACCACTACCCTCATTACCAGCTGACAATGAACGCCCCCGGCCACGACCTCTTCCACTAGACTTCCTCATTGTTTTAAAAACGTAACCAAACTAACGTTATTTGTTGCAGTCACACAACTTACACGGTGAGCTATAACTTCAGTATGATTTAGCTACCCCTTTACAGGTTGGTGAGACCACAGCGAAAATCAGGCCCAATGTTACACACTCTGTTTTTGGTGGCTGCAAATTAGAGAGATGCCCCACACGCAGGACTGTCACTGAAGCACAAATGTTAATATTAATGTCACACTATTATTTTTTTTTTTTTATTATTTTTTTCAGGAACACTTTAGAAACCCCAAAAAAAAAAAAAAAATAGATTTTTGCAGGGAGAATTTAGAAAACAAATGTAACAAACTATATGCTTTCTATGGGCCACTGAGTGAGAGATGACGCACACAGGAATCAGGAGTGGCACACAAGCCCAGAGGCCAATATTTTTCTACCAATGATTGATGGAGTTATTTTCTCTGGTAGATTTTGGAACCCAAATCAAGGAAAAAAAATATAGGCTTTCTATGGACCACAATTGGAGAGAGAGAGAGAGAGAGAGAGAGAGATGGCACACCCAGGAGTCAAGACTGGCACACAAGCAGAAAGGCCAATATTAATCTCCCATTTTTTGGGGGGGTTTGTTTTTTTTTTTTTTGTTTTTTTCAGGGAGACTTTAGAAAAAAAAATAATAAAAAAAATATGATTTTATCAGGAAGAATTTAGAAACCAAATAAAATAAAATGATTTTTTCAGGGAGAATTTATAAAACTAATAAAACAAAAAATAGGCGTTCTATGGCCCACTGAGTGAGAGATGACGCACACAGGAGTCAAGACTGGCACACAAGCAGAAAGGCCAATATTAATCCCCCACTGTTTTTTTTGTTTGTTTTTTTTTTTGTTTTGTTTTTTTCAGGGAGACTTTAGAAAAAAAAATAATAAAAAAAATATGATTTTATCAGGAAGAATTTAGAAACCAAATAAAATAAAATGATTTTTTCAGGGAGAATTTAGAAAACAAATAAAACCAAAAATAGGCGTTCTATGGCCCACTGACTGAGAGAGAGAGAGAGAGAGATGGCACGCTTAGTACTGGCACACAAGCCCAAAGGGCAATATTAATCTCCCTTTTTTTTTCAGGGAGAATTTCTAAAACCCCCCAAAAAAAAAAAATAGGCTTTCTATGGCCCACTATTTGTGAGAGAGATGGGACGCTCAGGACTGGCACAGATGGCACGCTCAGGACTGGCACAGAAGCCCAGAGGCCAATATTAATCTCCCTTTTTTTCTGGGAGAATTTATAAAACCAAAAAAATATTTAAATAGGCTTTCTATGGCCCACTATTTGTGAGAGAGATGGCACGCTCAGGACTGGCACAGATGGCACGCTCACAACTGGCACACAAGCCCAGAGGCCAATATTAATCTCCCTTTTTTTCAGGGAGAATTTATAAAACCAAAAAAAAAATTAAATAGGCTTTCTATGGCCCACTATTTGTGAGAGAGATGGCACGCTCAGGACTGGCACAGATGGCACGCTCACAACTGGCACACAAGCCCAGAGGCCAATATTAATCTCCCTTTTTTCAGGGAAAATTTATAAAACCAAAAAAAAAATTAAATAGGCTTTCTATGGCCCACTATTTGTGAGAGAGATGGCACGCTCACAACTGGCACAGATGGCACGCTCACAACTGGCACACAAGCCCAGAGGCCAATATTAATCTCCCTTTTTTCAGGGAAAATTTATAAAACCAAAAAAAAAATTAAATAGGCTTTCTATGGCCCACTATTTGTGAGAGAGATGGCACGCTCAGGACTGGCACAGATGGCACGCTCACAACTGGCACACAACCCCAGAGGCCAATATTAATCTCCCTTTTTTTCAGGGAGAATTTATAAAACCAAAAAAAAAAATTAAATAGGCTTTCTATGGCCCACTATTTGTGAGAGAGATGGCACGCTCAGGGCTGGCACAGATGGCACGCTCACAACTGGCACACAAGCCCAGAGGCCAATATTAATCTCCCTTTTTTCAGGGAAAATTTATAAAACCAAAAAAAAAATTAAATAGGCTTTCTATGGCCCACTATTTGTGAGAGAGATGGCACGCTCAGGACTGGCACAGATGGCACGCTCACAACTGGCACACAAGCCCAGAGGCCAATATTAATCTCCCTTTTTTTCAGGGAGAATTTATAAAACCAAAAAAAAAATTAAATAGGCTTTCTATGGCCCACTATTTGTGAGAGAGATGGCACGCTCAGGGCTGGCACAGATGGCACGCTCAGGACTGGCACACAAGCCCAGAGGCCAATATTAATCTCCCTTTTTTTCAGGGAGAATTTATAAAACCCCAAAAAAAATAAAATAGGCTTTCTATGGCCCACTATTTGTGAGAGAGATGGCACACTCAGGACTGGCACACAAGCCCAAAGGCTAATATTAATCTCCCACTGTATTTTTATCAGGGAGAATTTATACACCCCACAAAAAAAAATACAGAAAAATGAAAAGGCTTTCTATGGCCCACTATGTGAGAGAGATGGCACACACAGGGATGGCACTCTAGCAGAAATGCCAAATTGCCAATCTTAATCTCCCACCAAAAAAAAAAAAAAACAGGGAATGTCCTACAATTACTATCTCCCTGCCTGCAGTAATCTCAGCCAGGTATGGCAGGCAGCAATAAGGAGTGGACTGATGCACAAATCAAATAAAAAGTGTGGACAAACAAAAAAGATAGCTGTGCAGAAAGGAAGGAACAAGAGGATTTGTGCTTTGAAAAAAGCAGTTGGTTTGCACAGCGGCGTACACACAGCAATGCAGCTATCAGGGAGCCTTCTAGGGCAGCCCAATGAGCTACAGCGCTGAGGGGGAAAAAAAAAAAAAAAACTTCCACTGTCCCTGCACACCGAGGGTGGTGTTGGACAGTGCAAATCGCTGCAGCACAAGCGGTTTTGTGGTTAATGGACCCTGCCTAACGCTATCCCTGCTTCTGACAAAGCGGCAGCAACCTCTCCCTAAGCTCAGATCAGCAGCAGTAAGATGGCGGTCGGCGGGAACGCCTCTTTATAGCCCCTGTGACGTCGCAGACAGCAAGCCAATCACTGCAATGCCCTTCTCAAAGATGGTGGGGACCAGGACCTATGTCATCACGCTGCCCACACTCTGCGTTTACCTTCATTGGCTGAGAAATGGCGCTTTTCGCGTCATTGAAACGCGACTTTGGCGCGAAAGTCGCGTACCGCATGGCCGACCCCGCACAGGGGTCGGATCGGGTTTCATGAAACCCCGACTTAGCCAAAAGTCGGCGACTTTTGAAAATGTTCGACCCGTTTCGCTCAACCCTACTTGCAACACTAATGAGCCACATGACACCAGGGAGGGAAAATGGCTTATTTAGCGCAATTTGGCCAGTTTCACTTAGGATGTGCTCACTTTTGTTGCCAGCGGTTTAGATATTAATGACTGAGTGTTGAGTATGTTAGAGGGCACACCAAATTTACACTGTTATACAAGTTGTACACTGACTACTTTATATCATATCAAAGTGTCATATCTTCAGTGCTGTCCCATGAAAGGACATAACAAAACATTTACCAAAATGTGAGGGGTGTACTCACTTTTGTGATATACATTATCTTTCATGAATCCATCCGATTGTCAATTACATTAAGCTGTGCTATATTTCTGTATGTAATCTCTTATGATGTCTTCGAAAATTTTGTGCTCGCCACTACTCGGTACTCGGTACTCGCCTGAGTATCACTAGCACCGAGTATTTCCGTGATTATTCGGTGGGAGCTCGGGTCTCTGCCCTGCAATTCTGGCGCTCTTTAGAGCGCCAATGACAGTGCAGGGATTGTCAGCCATGCACTGTAATGCCGCAGCCATCTTTGTTGTGGTATTACAGTGATTGGCTAGCCGCAAAGCGTCATCAGGTCTAAAAGAGACCTGGCGCCGCATTCTGCTCTGACTTAGCGAGTGTAGGGAGAGCTGCTGCTGAGATAGAGTCAGAATCGTGCTTTTAATAGTTAGTGTAGGTCTGCAACTGTTCAGTCCACAACTCCTGAGAAACCAGCAGTCCTTTTTTGGTCCCGGGGTCCAGGGGTCCCGAGTAGGGATGAGCGGTGTTCGAGTCGAACTGTTCGGTTCGCCAATCTCAAATTCGAGCTGTTTTGGGCAGTGTTCGAGTCGTTCGATGAACACGAACAATTTGCTTAAAATTCGGCTGTTCAAGTTTCTGTTCGATAACTGTTCGTTCAGCAAAAACCTCGCTTGATTTGCACATTAAAACTGTTTATCATTGTTAATAGACTGTTTCAGTGTATAGTGGGTGGGGGGGCGGGGATAGATCTGTGCTGAAATAACGCCGATCTCCATTTTTTTTCTTTCACGCATTTACAGTGCGGCGCTGCAGTCTCTCAGCCTATCAGCAGTGCACACACACACAGCAATGTGCATATGATGCACACAAGCAAGGGCATGTGTCATTGGCTGTGCATGTCACATGTCCTTGCCCTATAAGAACCAGCCATTTGCCCCGTCCCCACCATTTTCTCACTGCTGCAGCTTAGTGTTAGACGGCAACACTGCTGCTGTGGCCGCTATACAGACAAAGAGTGTTTTTTTTGGAGCGAATTGTCAGAGAGATAGGTTTAGGGAGTCAGGAGGAGTCGGGACTAGTTGTAATATCAGCCCGTTTCAGGGTAGGTTACAGCAGTTCATAGCACTGTTTGCCAGGCAGGTCTGTGCCAGTGCTGTGCAAGTGTTTGTCACAGCATTTGGTATACTCTAGCTCAGCCAATCCTTTTGGGCTAGTAGCATTGTCTGATAGTCATCTGAATAGCCCGCCTATGAAACTAAGTACACCGCCTGTGTATCTCTATTTTCACTGCATCTAATCCAGTTAATAGTTTAGGTCCTAGGAGCACTGTCTGCACGTCAGCAGAGTAGCTCGCCTGTGAAACACTATACCGCTTGTGTATCTCTATTTTCACTGCATCTAATCCAGTTATTAGTTTAGGGCCTAGGAGCAGTGTCTGCACATCAGCAGAGTAGCCCGCCTGTGAAACAAACTATACCGCCTGTGTATCTCTATTTTTACTGCATCTAATTCAGTTAATAGTTTAGGGCCTAGGAGCAGTGTCTGCACATCAGCAGAGTAGCCCGCCTGTGAAACAAACTATACCGCCTGTGTATCTCTATTTTCACTGCATCTAATCCAGTTATTAGTTTAGTGCCTGGGAGCAGTGTCTGCACGTCAGCAGAGTAGCCTGCCTGTGAAACAAACTATACCGCCTGTGTATCTCTATTTTCACTTCATCTAATCCAGTTATTATCTTGGGGCCTAGGAGCAGTGTCTGCACGTCAGCAGAGTAGCCCACCTGTGAAACAAACTATACCGCCTTTGTATCTCTATTTTCACTGCATCTAATCCAGTTATTAGCTTAGGGCCTAGGAACAGTGTCTGCATGTCAGCAGAGTAGCCCGCCTGTGAAACAAACTATACCGCCTGTGTATCTCTATTTTCACTGCATCTAATCCAGTTATTAGTTTTGGGATTAGGAGCAGTGTCTGCACGTCAGCAGAGTAGCCCACCTGTGAAACAAACTATACCGCCTGTGTATCTCTATTTTCACTGCATTTAATCCAGTTATTAGTTTTGGGCCTAGGAGCAGTGTCTGCACGTCAGCAGAGTAGCCCGCCTGTGAAACAAACTAAACCGCCTGTGTATCTCTATTTTCACTGCATCTAATCCAGTTAATAGTTTAGGGCTTTGGAGCAGTGTCTGCACGTCAGCAGAGTAGCTCGCCTGTGAAACACTATACCGCTTGTGTATCTCTATTTTCACTGCATCTAGTCCAGTTATTAGTTTAGGGCCTAGGAGCAGTGTTTGCACATCAGCAGAGTAGCCCGCCTGTGAAACAAACTATACCGCCTGTGTATCTCTATTTTCACTGCATCTAATCCAGTTATTAGCTTAGGGCCTAGGAACAGTGTCTGCAGGTCAGCAGAGTAGCCCGCCTGTGAAACAAACTATACCGCCTGTGTATCTCTATTTTCACTGCATCTAATCCAGTTATTAGTTTAGGGCCTAGTTGCAGTGTCTGCACGTCAGCAGAGTAGCCCGCCTGTGAAACAAACTATATCGCCTGTGTATCTCTATTTTCACTGCATCTAATCCAGTTATTAGTTTTGGGCCTAGGAGCAGTGTCTGCACGTCAGCAGAGTAGCCCGCCTGTGAAACAAACTGTACCGCCTGTGTATCTCTATTTTCACTGCATTTAATCCAGTTATTAGTTTAGGGCCTAGGAGCAGTGTCTGCACGTCAGCAGAGTAGCCCGCCTGTGAAACAAACTAAACCGCCTGTGTATCTCTATTTTCACTGCATCTAATCCAGTTATTAGTTTAGGGCCTAGGAGCAGTGTCTGCACGTAAGCAGAGTAGCCCGCCTGTGAAACAAACTATACCACCTGTGTATCTCTATTTTCACTGCATCTAATCCAGTTATTAGTTTAGGGCCTAGGAGCAGTGTCTGCACGTAAGCAGAGTAGCCCGCCTGTGAAACAAACTATACCACCTGTGTATCTCTATTTTCACTGCATCTAATCCAGTTATTAGTTTAGGGCCTAGGAGCAGTGTCTGCATGTCAGCAGAGTAGCCCGCCTGTGAAACAAACTATACCGCCTGTGTATCTCTATTTTCACTGCATCTAATCCAGTTATTAGTTTTGGGCCTGGGAGCAGTGTCTGCACGTCAGCAGAGTAGCCCGCCTGTGAAACAAACTGTACCGCCTGTGTATCTCTATTTTCACTGCATTTAATCCAGTTATTAGTTTAGGGCCTAGGAGCAGTGTCTGCACGTCAGCAGAGTAGCCCACCTGTGAAACAAACTAAACCGCCTGTGTATCTCTATTTTCACTGCATCTAATCTAGTTAATAGTTTAGGGCTTAGGAGCAGTGTCTGCACGTCAGCAGAGTAGCCCGCCTGTGAAACAAACTATACCGCCTGTGTATCTCTATTTTCACTGCATCTAATCCAGTTATTAGTTTAGGGCCTAGGAGCAGTGTCTGCACGTCAGCAGAGTAGCCCGCCTGTGAAACAAACTATACCACCTGTGTATCTCTATTTTCACTGCATCTAATCCAGTTATTAGTTTAGGGCCTAGGAGCAGTGTCTGCATGTCAGCAGAGTAGCCCGCCTGTGAAACAAACTATACCGCCTGTGTATCTCTATTTTCACTGCATCTAATCCAGTTATTAGTTTAGGGCCTAGTTGCAGTGTCTGCACGTCAGCAGAGTAGCCCGCCTGTGAAACAAACTATACCGCCTGTGTATCTCAATTTTCATTGCATCTAATCCAGTTATTAGTTTTGGGCGTAGTACCACAGTTTGGCCACTCAGTTCTGCTCGGTTTTCATCCATCGGTTGTTGTGCCAACAACTACAGATACAGAGTTGCCAATTAGTTAAGCACTAAAATGAGTGGCAAAAGGCCTGCTGCTGGTGGAAAGGGGAATAGGTATGTTGGAAAGGGAAAAAAAGGTTGTGTCCGTGGGGTAGGTGGTAAAGCAACAGTAACATCTGCAGAAGAAAGACCATCTTCCAGCCAAAGTAAGATGTCTACTTCTTTTCATGGACAATTGATATGATCCCTTTCTTACGACCATCGCTACAAGCATCGCCAAAAATTCCAGATGAGGCACAAAAACAGCACGTGCTTGAACGGATATCAAGTGCTCGTTCAAGTGGGCTCTCCAACATGTCAACTTGAACATCACAACTACTCCAGTCCTCAAAGTTGTCACCCCAATCGCACTTGCTTCCTCACAGCTCCCAAGTCTCCAGCCGCCCGTCTGAGCATGGGGTAACACACATGGTTGAGTCTGTAGAGCTGTTTACGCATACTATAGCCTGGGAATCAGAGGTCTGCTCCAGAGCTTTTGTGAACCTAGACGAGGAAATGATCTGCACTGATGCCCAGAATCTTTGTGAGTCGGATCCAGGCCCAGATGAAGAAGGTTCTGAGCATAATGTAGACCCTCATTCCCAAACTGTAACTCCTGTTGGTGGAGACAATGAGGAAGATGATGATGAGACTGAGATACCTGATTGGAACGAAAACTTGACTTTTCAGTCGGGGCAGGAAGAGGTTGGCTCTGAGGACGATGGGTGTGAGAACACACAGGATGATGATGACGAGGTTGTAGACCCCACTTACTGTCAACCCCCTGTCCGCCAGTCCATGAGGTCAGCAGAGCAGGTGGAGGAGGATGCTAGTGACGAGTCTGATGACGAGGTAACTGTGCGCCTTCCTTGACAGAGACGGAGTACTGGAACATGTCAACAACTGCATCCTCAACCTCAACTGTGCCTCAGACTAGAAGTCGTGGTGGCTCTTCAGGTCGCATGGGCTCTAAGCCTTGCATAGCCTGGGCATTTTTTGACATCCCAAAGGATGACCCAACTCATGTTGTCTGTAAGATTTGTCAACAAAATCTCAGTAGAGGCCAAAAAATTACTAGCTTGAGTACTTCATGCATGAACCGTCACATGGATATGAGGCATAAGTTGCAGTGGGAAGCTCACTGTGCTACAATGCGGCCTAGTGGGCCGGGTCAACCACCGTCTGCCCCATCAAGTGCATCCACATCCTCTTCATCCTCTGTGACTGTGGGGACAGCAGTCGCACATGGTTTTGGATGCAGACCTTCCACCTCTTTACCCGCAACAGCCAGTGTGATTGGCAGGTCGTCAGGACATTTGCTAGTGGAAACACCTGCTGGTGTTGAGCGCTCTCCGACATCAACACCACATTTTGATCAAGGCAACATAACATCTCCGCCTGCACCTTCCTCACAGACCAGCAGTTTGCTGGGGACACCCTACTCAACTCCGTCTAAGCACAGCAGCCAGCCCTCAGTCCCTCAGATGTGGACAAGTAAAAGACCATTTCCTCCTAGCCATGACAAAGCTAAGAGGTTGAATTTCTCCATCAGCAAGCTGTTGGCTACAGAAATGCTGCCTTTCCGCCTGGTGGACACAGAGGATTTTCGAGACCTTATGTCCATCGCAGTGCCCCAGTACCAGATGCCCAGTCGCCAGTACTTCTCAAAGAAAGCTGTGCCTGCGCTACACCAGCATGTCGCACACAACATCACCGCTTCCTTGAGAAACTCTGTGTGTGACAGAGTGCATTTCACCACAGACACTTCGACGAGTAGACATGGACAGGGGCGTTACATGTCAGTGACTGGGCACTGGGTAACTACGGCGACATCAGGAGAAGGGGCTGCTGTCCAAGTCTTGCCATTGCCACGAGTTGCTTGTCGATCCTCTGTATCTAGGAGTTCCTCCACTGCTTCTGCCTCCTCAACCTCCTCTCTGTCTTCCACCTGCACCCAAAGCCTGTCTGGTAATGCCACCCGCGTTGTAACTGCGCAGAAGGAATCCTGCACACCTCCTCACTATGCTGTCACTAGGGCTCAATGGCATCAGGCATGGTTTACATTGAAATGTCTGGGAAATGTGAGTCACACAGCAGAGGAGTTGTGGTCAGCTCTGGTGACCAAGTTTCATCAATGGTTGTCTCCACTCAACCTGTAGCCAGGGAAGGCTGTGTGCGACAATGCTGCAAACCTGGGTGCGGCCCTTCGCCGGGGCAATGTCACACACGTGCCTTGTATGGCTCACGTTTTGAACCTGGCTGTCCAGCAATTTTTATCCCACTATCCTGGACTAGATGGGCTTCTGCAGAGGGCACGGTCGCTGTGAGCTCACTTCATCCGTTCGCATCCTGCAGCTCGACGACTTGCATCTCTACTGAAGTCGTTGGGCCTGCCAGTTTACCTGCTGAAATGCGATGTGCCCACACGGTGGAATTCAAGTCTGCACATGTTGCAGCGACTGTGGCAGCACAGACGAGCCCTGGTGCAATACGTTATGACGTATAGCCTGGGCCAACGAGATCAAGACATGGGGCAAATCAGGCTGCAGGAGTGGTCTCAGATCAGGGACCTATGCACCCTTCTGCACAGTTTTGAAATAACAACGAAGATGTTTAGTGCAGACGATGCCATTATCAGCATTACCATTCCGGTGATTTACATGCTGGAGCACACCTTACATAGTGTTGAGAGTCAGGTGGTGGAACAAGAGGAGGAGGAGGAGGAACAGGAGTAGCCGTATGCGGAAGGGATGATATCTCCAAGGTCAAGAAGATTGGCGGCACCAAGGCGGCTGGCATTGGAGGCTGGGGAAGAGGGGTTACTGAGGGCGCATGGTAGCAGCCAAACTGTTGAGGAATGTGCAGGAGGCAAGGAAGAAGTGGAGGTCGAACTGGCGCTGGGCATGGAAGACTCATCAGATGAGGGAGACCTTGATCAAATTTCTGTTGTGCGAGGTTGGGGGGAGAGGGCAGACGAAGGAAGCATGATTCTCACCTCGCCACCACCAAGACAACAAGAACTTGGTTCTCCTGGATGCGCAAGACACATGAGGGCCTTCTTGCTGCACTACCTGCAACGTGACCCTCAGATTGTCAGAATCCAAAGTAATGCCGACTACTGGGTTGACACACTCTTAGATCCCTGACTACTGGGTTGCCACACTCTTAGATCCCCGGTACAAAAGCAAATTTGGCGAAATAATTCCTGCCATAGAAAGGGATTCACGCATGCAGGAGTATCAGCAGAGACTGTTACAAAATCTAACATCTACTTTTCCACAAAACACCAGTGGGGCACGTAGTCAATCTCTGAGTTCTAACTTGCCAACCGTGGGACTTTCGAGTCATCACTCAAACCGTAAAAGTAACATCGTATCTGGTGGCAACAGCAATTCTTTCCAATCGTTTCAAGATTATTTTAGACCATCCTTTGCAAGGCCACAGGAGACAAGAAGTCTGATGCACAGCCAACGCCTAGAGAGGATGGTACAAGAGTATCTTCAAGTTAACATCGATGCCATGACTGTGGAACTGGACCCTTGCTCATTTTGGGCTTCCAATCTAGAAAAATGGCCTGAGCTCGCCACTCATGCCTTGGAGATCTTGTCGTGCCCCGCAGCCAGCGTTCTCTCTGAACGTGTGTTCAGCGCTGCTGGTGGTGTGCTGACAGATAAGTGCACGCGGCTGTCCAGTGACAATGTAGACAGACTAACGTTCATCAAGATGAACAAATCCTGGATCCGCAAGAACTTTTCTACCCCTGTGTCATCTTGGGGAGCCTAAAAGCTTGATGATTTTTGAACATCACCTCACCAGTTTTAAAAAACTCTGGCAAAATTGATGCCACTTAAGTGGTGTCTGTGGCTGAATTTTTGGAAGCAATGGAGACTCTTTTATTTAGTCCCCTTGCTGAGTTTTACATGACGTTGCCATCGTCGTGGGGTCATCTGCAGAGTTGTTTCCTCATACTGTGGCCTGGGATTCAGAGGTCTGCTCCAAAGCTTCAGTGTCTGCTAGTCAGCAGAGTAGCCCAGCCTCCCACCGCCTGTTTACCTAAGTACTATTTTTAACGGCATGTAGCCCAGGAAATCCTTTTGGACCTAATAGAATTTGGTGCTACTCAGCAGCGTACTTCACCCATGAAGCAAGCTACACCGCCTGTTTACCTAAGTACTATTTTTTAACGGCATCTAGCCCAAGAAATCCATTTGAGCCTAGTAGAATTTAGTGATACTCAGCAGCGTACCCCACCCATGAAGCAAGCTACACTGCCTGTTTACCTAACTACTATTTTGTAATGGCATCTAGCCCAGGAAATCCATTTGGGCCTAGTAGAATTTAGTGATACTCAGCAGCATACCCCACCCATGAAGCAAGCTACACCGCCTGTTGATCTAATTACTAATTTTTAACTGCATCTAGCCCAGGAAATTGTTTTGTACCTAATAGCATTTTGTGCTACTCAGCAGAGTACCCCACCCATGAAGCAAGCTACACCGCCTGTTTACCTAAGTACTATTTTTTAATGGCATCTAGCCCAGGAAATACTTTTGGGCCTAGTAGAATTTAGTGCTACTCAGCAGCGTACTCGGCCCATGAAGCAAGCTACACCACCTGTTTACCTAAGTACTATTTTTTAACGGCATCTGGCCCAGGAAATCCATTTGGGCCTAGTAGCAATTTCTGCTACTCAGCAGAGTACCCCACCCATGAAGCAAGCTACACCGCCTTCTTTCTTTCTCAATCTAACCCCTTGGCTCTGGGGTTTCCACTCTCCCTCCAGCTCTCTCCTTCTCACAGGTGGACTACCGTGTGTTTTCACACTGTGGCGAATCTTTTGGGCCCAGGCATAAGAAGTCATCGAGGTAATAGATAATATGTGCCGCCTTACAAACGTCCATGACGACACATTCGAGGAAGCAACTAAACGCCTCAAATAGTGAGCAGGATATGGAGCACCCCATGGGCAAACAGCGATCTATGTAGTATGCTCCTTCACAGAAGCAGCCCAATGGGAGGACACTATTCGGAGGCACAGGTAGTAACCGGAACGCCCCCTCAATGTCTGTTTTGGCCATTAGGGTGCCCCTTACCAACTTCTTGACCCGCCTGATTGCCTAGTCAAAGGAGATACAGTACATAGTACTGTACTTGGTTCCACATCGATGTTGTCGTTTACTGACCTGCCTTGGATATGAAAAAATGGTGGATTAGTCTGAATGTATTGAGTTCATTTTTTGGCACAACTCCCAACGGGAGTACCACTACGTCTTCTAAGGAAAGTGTTCTGAATGGACCCGCCGCCATTCTACCTAAAGATATTTATTTTTTTATTTTTTTTGTCAAGACGTCTGGGTGTTGGTAGAGGGAGTTTAGATTTTTACTCCAGCCTTATTTGATTTTAGAAGGGCATGACATGCCTATATCTGTGTCTCCTCCTCCTTTTACTCCTCCACCTCTTTTATTTTCGCATGACTATATGTAGTTGTGACTTTTCCATGTTTGTTGTGTCTTCTGAGCAGTTTGTCAGTTTTTGGACACCTTTTAAGGTGTTTTCTATGTGTTTTCCATGTGTTTGTATGTGTTTGTGTTTGCCTGCCATTTGTTTCAATGGGGTTCGACGGTGTTCGTCGAACGTTCGACGAACAGTTCGGCGAACACCTCCCTGTTCGACGAACCGAACCCGAACACTAGGGAGGTGGCTCAACACTAGTCCCGAGATTGCAGCGCTAGGTAGGCAGGGCACAGCATATCCACATCAATGCAAGGCCTGCAGGCACTATATGTGAGTACATAGCTCTCACTGCATACCTCCAAAAGCTCCATTACTGTCTGTCTGCTGCTGCTGCTTATTTAATATATATCAAGCTGCAGTTTTCTGTGGCTTTTTTTTTCTTCACTTGATACCTGCTCCTTTTATTCTAAAGCAATCCATAGCCCCCTTATTTTAACATTTATTTGCTTGTTCATGCTGCCTATTACAGCCAGGTTATTGAAATCTAAGAACGTGCAAATATACCTTTTTTTTTGTCCCAGACACCAGATGTGAGTAGATTTTTTTTAGAGTCATAGCAAACTTGCTGACACAATTTAGTTGTGCCCAAAAAAATCAAGGCCACACTTAGATCAGTCTGATATCTGTGGCTGCGGCCTGGTGTATCGGTAGTGGAAAATTTGTAGTTTCGCAGGCATACGTATCATAGTTCTGTGTGCTAGCCTTGTTCTCCTTTTTTTTCAAAAATTCACCCCCCCAAAACAATATTTTATACAGTCTGTTATGTCAGGCTGAGGCCTGGTGTATCTGTGTTTGAAAAATCGTGGTTTCACAGGCATAAGTTTCATAGTTCTGTCTGCTAGCCTTGCTCCACTTTTTTTTTTTTTTTTTAATCTCCAAAAACCTAAAAAAAAGTTTTATACAGTCTGTTATGTCAGGCTGAGGCCTGTTGCATCTGTGGTGGAAAAATCGTAGCTTCGCAGGCATAAATTTCATAATTCTGTCTGCTAGCGTTGTTGTACTCATTTTCTATTTTTTGCCAAATTTCACATAGAAAAAATTAGACAATCTGTTATCTGTGGCTGCGGCCAGGTGTATCGGTGGTGGCAAAATCGTAGTTTCACAGGCATACATATCATAGTTCTGTGTGCTTGCCTTGTTCTCCTTTTTTGAAAAAAAAATAGAAATGCACCCCAATAAATATATATTTTATACAGTTTGTTATGTCAGGCTGACGCCTGGTGTATCTGTGTTTGAAAAAACGCGGTTTCGCAGGCATAAGTTTCATAGTTCTGTCTGCTAGCCTTGTTCCACTCTTTTTTTTTTTAAATTCTCAAAAAAACAAAAAAAATGTATTCAGTCTGTTATGTCAGGCTGATGCCTGTTGTATCTGTGTTGGAAAAATCGTAGCTTTGCAGGCATACGTTTCATAGTTCTGTCTGCTAGTCTTGTTACACTCTTTTTTTTATTTTAAAAATTCTGCAAAACACCCCCAGCAATTATACAGTCTGTTATGTCAGACTGAGGTCTTGCGTTTCAGTGGTGGAAAAATCGTAGCTTCACAGGCATATGCATCATAGCTCTGTCCGCTAGCCTTGTTCTCCTTTTTTCCTTTTTTTTTCTTTTAAATTCACCCCCCAAAATATATATTTTATACAGTCTGTTTATGCCAGGCTGAGGCCTGTTGTAACTGTGGTGGAAAAATCATAGCTTCGCAGGCATAAGTTTTATAGGTCTGTCTGCTAGCCCTTTTCCACTCTTTTTTATTTTAAAAATTCTGCAAAACACCTAAAAAAATTATACAGTCTTTTATGTCAGGCTGATGCCTTGCGTATCTGTGGTGGAAAAATCGTAGCTTCGCAGGCATAAGTTTCATAGTTCTATCTGCTAGCCTTGTTCCACTCTTTTTTTTTTCATTTTAAAAATTCTCCAACCTCCCCCCCCAAAAAAAATTATACAGTCCGTTATGTCAGGCTGATGCCTGGTGTATCTGTGGTGGAAAAATTGTAGCTTCGCAGGCATAAGATCTATAGTTCTGTCTGCTAGCCTTGTTCCACTCTTTAAAAAAAAAAAAATTCTCTAAAAAGCTGAAAAAAAAATGTATTTTCAGCCATCCTCGCCGTGCTTCTTCATTAGCGTTTGCAGCTTCAGGCTCACCGACTGTTGTGTGATGTCCCCGCACGTTGGAACTCTACGCTGCATAAGTTGGAAAGGACTTGTGAGCAGAAGAGGGCATTTGTTCACTACCAACATCAACAAGGCCGTCGATATTCAGTTCAGACTCCACACATAAGATCTCAGGAGTGGGCATGGATGTCAGACATATGTACCATCCTACAAAACTTTGAGGACTGCACCAAGATGGTGAGCGGCGTTGACGCCATAATTAGCGTCACTATCCTGCTTCTCAGCATTCTGAAAACCTCTCTGCTCATAATTAAAGAGGATACATTACAGGCAGAACATGAGGACATGGACCAAGGAACAATACAGGTGGATTACACTCAGTCCAGCCTCATGTCTTCCCAGTGTGGATTGGTAGGCAAAGAGGAGGAAGAAGAACAGGAGCTACTTTCATGCGCTATAGATGGTACTACAAGCACAGCTGTCATACCGCCTGTTCAGTGGGGATGGCCTGAGGACAGGGAAGAGGAGGATGAGGAGGAGGAGGACAGCATAGTCAGTCATCCTGTTGGTGAGGACATGGAAGTCTTGCCTGCTAGCAGTCTGGCACGCATGGCTGACTTTATGTTGCGCTGCGTTTCACGTAACCCTCGCATTATAAAAATTTTTGGTGACCCTCATTGCTGGTTGGTGAGACTTATAGACCCATGCTACAAGGAGAACTTTCAACCCCTACTGCTAGAGGCAGAGAGGTGTACTAAAGTATTGCAGTGCCAGAGGGCCCTTGTAGTGGAATTACTTAGAAAATTCCCATGTGAGAACGCTGGCAGCAGACGTCAGAGTTTGTTGTAAAACCTAGAAGTCCAAGCAAGAGAGAGAGAAGTACAATCCAGCTCAGGCAGTAGAACAATGGCAAAGTTCTGGGACAGTTTTCTCAGACCCTCCCATCGTGCTGGCACAGAGGCAAGGGGTGCTGTTACAAGAAGTGCAATGTTTGGGAAGATGCTGAGAGAGTATCTTGCAGGTCGTACACATGTCCTCCGTGATTCCTCTGTGCCTCTTAATTATTGGGTATCCAAGCTGGACACATGGCATGAACTGGCACTCTACCCCTTAGAGGACCTGGCCTGCCCTGCTGCTAGCGTTCTGTCAGAGCTGGTTTGTAGTGCCGCTGGTGGAATTATAACAGATAAGTGCATCCGCCTGTCAACTGAAAATGCTGAGAGGCTGACTCTTATAAAAATGAACAAGGGATGGATTGACAAGATTTCTGTACACCACCAAGTGAAAACAGCGAAACATAACCTGTAATACATTGTCTTTTTTGTGGAGGCGTATTGTTATGCACCTCTCCTGTTGTGAATTCTGTTGTCGGGCTCCCTCCTGTGGTCATGAATGGTACTTCGGCTGGTTCTGTCCATGGACTTCCTCTGGTGGCTGTGGGTGTTTCTGAGTTTCCTTCCACAGGTGACGAGGCTAAGTCGTTAGTGGGCTGCTCTATTTAACTCCACTTGGATCTTTGCCCCATGCCAGCTGTCAATGTTGTACTATTGGTCTAGTTCGCTCCTGGATCGTTCTGGTTACCTGTTATTTCCAGCAGAAGCTAAGTTCCTCTTTGCTATTTTCTGGTTTGCTATTTTTTCTGTCCAGCTTGCTATTGTGAATATTGCCTTGCTTGCTGGAAGCTCGGAGACGCAGTGGGGCGCCTCCGCACCGTGAGTCGGTGCGGAAGGTTTTTTCCCTGTGCTCTCTGCGTGGCTTTTTGTAGGTTTTTGTGCTGACCGCAAAGTTGCCTTTCCTATCCTCTGTCTGTTCAGTAAGTCGGGCCTCACTTTGCTATATCTATTTCATCTCTGTGTTTGTGATTTCATCTTACTCACAGTCAATATATGTGGGGGCTGCCTTTTCCCTTGGAGAATTTATCTGAGGCAAGGTAGGCTTTATTTTCCATATCTTTAGGGCTAGCTAGTTTCTTAGGCTGTGCCGAGTTGCATAGGGAGAGTTAGGAGCAATCCACGGCTATTTCTAGTGTGTGTGATAGGATTAGGGATTGCGGTCAGCAAAGTTTCCACTTCCCAGAGCTTGTCCTGTATTTTTGTAGCTATCAGGTCTTTCCAGGTGTTCTTGACCATCAGGTCCATTCTTGTCCTAACCACCAGGTCATAACAGTACAGCTGGCCAAAAGTATTAATGCATCTCAATAGAGGGATAGGAGAAGTTCTGAGACCATTTTTTTTTCTTTGCAGTTTGTTTTGTCTCTCTTTTCCCCTTTACCTCTGGGTGGTTCAGGACACAGGTGTAAACATGGACATTCAAGGTCTGTCCTCTTTGATGGATAATCTCACTATAAGTGTACAAAACATTCAAGATTTTGTGGGTCAGAATTCGATATTAAAGCCTAGGATTCCAATTCCTGATTTGTTTTTTGGTGATAGATCTAAGTTCTTGAATTTCAAAAATAATTGTAAATTGTTTCTTGCCTTGAAACCTCGCTCCTCAGGTGACCCTGTTCAACAAGTAAAGATCATTATTTCTTTGTTACGTGGTGACCCTCAAGACTGGGCATTTTCCCTTGCGCCAGGAGATCCGGCATTGCGTGATGTTGATGCGTTTTTCCTGGCGCTTGGATTGCTTTATGACGAACCTAATTCAGTGGATCAAGCAGAGAAAATCTTGCTGGCTCTGTGTCAGGGTCAGGATGAAGCGGAGATATTTTGTCAGAAGTTTGGAAAGTAGTCTGTGCTCACTCAGTGGAATGAATGTGCCCTGGCAGCAATCTTCAGAAAGGGTCTCTCTGAAGCCCTTGAGGATGTCATGGTGGGATTTCCCATGCCTGCTGGTCTGAATGAGTCTATGTCTTTGGCCATTCAGATCGATCGACGCTTGCGTGAGCGTAAAGCTGTGCACCATTTGGCGGTACTATCTGAGCATGGGTCTGGGCCAATGCAATGTGATAGGACTTGGACCAGAGCTGAACGGCAAGAACACAGACGTCGGAATGGGCTGTGTTTTTATTGTGGTGATTCCACTCATGCTATCTCCGATTGTCCTAAGCGCACTAAGCGGTTCGCTAGGTCTGCCACCATTGGTACGGTACAGTCGAAATTTCTATTGTCCGTTACTCTGATTTGCTCTTTATCATCCTATTCTGTTATGGCATTTGTGGATTCAGGCGCTGCCCTGAATTTGATGGACTTGGAGTATGCTAGGCGCTGTGGTTTTTTCTTGGAGCCCTTGCAGTATCCTATTCCATTGAGAGGAATTGATGCTACGCCTTTGGCCAAGAATAAGCCTCAGTACTGGACCCAATTGACCATGTGCATGGCTCCTGCACATCAGGAGGATATCTGCTTTTTGGTGTTGCATAATCTGCATGATGTGGTCGTTTTGGGGTTGCCATGGCTACAGGTTCATAATCCAGTATTGGACTGGAAATCTATGTCTGTGTCCAGCTGGGGTTGCCAGGGGGTACATGGTGATGTTCCATTTTTGTCAATTTCGTCTTCCACTCCTTCTGAAGTTCCAGAGTTTTTGTCGGATTATCGGGATGTATTTGATGAGCCCAAAGTCAGTGCCCTACCTCCTCATAGGGATTGCGATTGTGCTATTAATTTGATTCCTGGTAGTAAGTTTCCTAAGGGCCGATTGTTCAATTTATCTGTGCCAGAACACGCCGCTATGTGGAGTTATATAAAGGAATCCTTGGAGAAAGGTCATATTCGCCCGTCGTCATCACCGTTAGGAGCAGGGTTCTTTTTTGTGGCCAAGAAAGATGGTTCTTTGAGACCTTGTATTGATTACCGCCTTCTTAATAAAATTACAGTCAAATTTCAGTATCCTTTGCCGTTGCTGTCTGATTTGTTTGCTTGTATTAAAGGGGCTAGTTGGTTCACCAAGATAGATCTTCGAGGGGCGTATAATCTTGTGCGTATTAAACAGGGCAATGAATGGAAAACAGCATTTAATACGCCCGAGGGCCATTTTGAGTACCTGGTTATGCCATTCGGGCTTTCCAATGCTCCATCAGTATTTCAGTCCTTTATGCATGACATCTTCCGAGAGTACCTGGATAAATTTCTGATTGTGTATTTGGATGATATTTTGGTCTTTTTGGATGATTGGGAGTCTCATGTGAAGCAGGTCAGAATGGTGTTCCAGGTCCTTCGTGCAAATTCCTTGTTTGTGAAGGGGTCAAAGTGTCTCTTTGGAGTTCAGAAGGTTTCATTTTTGGGGTTCATTTTTTCCCCTTCTACTATCGAGATGGACCCTGTTAAAGTCCAGACCATTTACGATTGGACTCAGCCGACATCTGTGAAGAGCCTGCAAAAGTTCCTGGGCTTTGCTAATTTTTATCGGCGCTTCATCGCTAATTTTTCTAGTGTTGCTAAACCGTTGACTGATTTGACCAAGAAGGGTGCTGATGTGGTCAATTGGTCTTCTGCAGCTGTAGAGGCTTTTCAGGAGTTGAAGCGTCGTTTTTCTTCTGCCCCTGTGTTGTGCCAGCCAGATGTTTCGCTCCTGTTTCAGGTTGAGGTTGATGCTTCTGAGATTGGAGCAGGGGCTGTTTTGTCGCAAAGAAGTTCTGATGGCTCGGTGATGAAGCCATGTGCTTTCTTTTCTAGAAAGTTTTTGCCTGCTGAGCGCAATTATGATGTTGGTAATCGAGAGTTGTTGGCCATGAAGTGGGCATTCGAGGAGTGGCGTCATTGGCTTGAAGGAGCCAAGCATCGCGTGGTGGTCTTGACAGATCACAAGAATTTGACTTATCTTGAGTCTGCCAAATGGTTGAATCCGAGACAGGCTCGATGGTCGTTATTTTTCTCCCGTTTTGATTTTGTGGTTTCGTACCTTCCGGGCTCTAAGAATGTGAAGGCTGATGTCAAGGAGTTTTGTGCCTGACTCTCCGGGTGTTCCTAAGCCGGCGGGTATTCTCAAAGAGGGGGTAATTTTGTCTGCCATCTCCCCTGATTTGCGGCAGGTGCTGCAAAAATTTCAGGCTGATAGACCAGACCGTTGCCCAGCGGAGAAACTGTTTGTCCCTGATAGATGGACTAGTAGAGTTATCTCTGAGATTCATTGTTCAGTGTTGGCTGGTCATCCTGGAATCTTTGGTACCAGAGATTTGGTGGCTAGATCCTTTTGGTGGCCGTCTTTGTCACGGGATGTGCGTTCTTTTGTGCAGTCCTGTGGGACTTGTGCTCGGGCTAAGCCCTGCTGTTCTCGTGCCAGTCGGTTGCTTTTGCCCTTACCGGTCCCGAAGAGGCCCTGGACGCATATTTCTACGGATTTTATTTCGGATCTCCCCGTCTCTCAAAAGATGTCGGTCATTTGGGTGGTTTGTGATCGCTTTTCTAAGATGGTCCATTTGGTACCCTTGTCTAAATTGCCTTCCTCCTCTGATTTGGTGCCATTATTTTTCCAGCATGTGGTTCGTTTACATGGTATTCCGGAGAACATCGTCTCGGACAGAGGTTCCCAGTTTGTTTCGAGGTTTTGGCGGGCATTTTGTGCTAGGATGGGCATTGATTTGTCTTTTTCCTCGGCTTTCCATCCTCAGACAAATGGCCAAACCGAACAAACTAATCAGACTTTGGAAACATATCTGAGATGCTTTGTTTCTGCTGATCAGGATGATTGGGTGTCCTTTTTGCCGTTGGCTGAGTTCGCCCTTAATAATCGGGCCAGCTCGGCTAATTTGGTTTCGCCGTTTTTCTGCAATTCTGGTTTCCATCCTCGTTTCTCTTCAGGGCAGGTTGAGTCTTCGGACTGTCCTGGTGTAGATACTGTGGTGGATAGGTTGCAGCAGATTTGGACTCATGTGGTGGACAATTTGACATTGTCCCAGGAGAAGGCTCAACGTTTCGCTAACCGCCGGCGCTGTGTGGGTCCCCGACTTCGTGTTGGGGATTTGGTTTGGTTGTCGTCTCGTTATGTTCCTATGAAGGTTTCCTCTCCTAATTTAAGCCTTGTTTCATTGGTCCGTATAAGATTTCTGAGGTTATCAATCCTGTGTCATTTCGTTTGGCCCTTCCAGCTTCTTTTGCCATCCATAATGTGTTCCATAGGTCGTTATTGCGGAGATACGTGGCGCCTGTGGTTCCATCCGTTGATCCTCCTGCCCCAGTGTTGGTTGAGGGGGAGTTGGAGTATGTGGTAGAGAAGATTTTGGATTCTCGTATTTCGAGACGGAAACTCCAGTACCTGGTCAAGTGGAAGGGTTATGGTCAGGAAGATAATTCCTGGGTTTTTGCCTCTGATGTTCATGCTGCCGATCTGGTTCATGCCTTTCATTTGGCTCATCCTGGTCAGCCTGGGGGCTCTGGTGAGGGTTCGGTGACCCCTCCTCAAGGGGGGGGTACTGTTGTGAATTCTGTTGTCGGGCTCCCTCCTGTGGTCATGAATGGTACTTCGGCTGGTTCTGTCCATGGACTTCCTCTGGTGGCTGTGGGTGTTTCTGAGTTTCCTTCCACAGGTGACGAGGCTAAATCGTTAGTGGGCTGCTCTATTTAACTCCACTTGGATCTTTGCCCCATGCCAGCTGTCAATGTTGTACTATTGGTCTAGTTCGCTCCTGGATCGTTCTGGTTACCTGTTATTTCCAGCAGAAGCTAAGTTCCTCTTTGCTATTTTCTTGTTTGCTATTTTTTCTGTCCAGCTTGCTATTGTGAATATTGCCTTGCTTGCTGGAAGCTCTGGGACGCAGAGGGGCGCCTCCGCACCGTGAGTCGGTGCGGAAGTTTTTTTTTCCCTGCACTCTCTGCGTGGCTTTTTGTAGGTTTTTGTGCTGACCGCAAAGTTGCCTTTCCTATCCTCTGTCTGTTCAGTAAGTCGGGCCTCACTTTGCTACATCTATTTCATCTCTGTGTTTGTGATTTCATCTTACTCACAGTCAATATATGTGGGGGCTGCCTTTTCCTTTGGGGAATTTCTCTGAGGCAAGGTAGGCTTTATTTTCCTATCTTTAGGGCTAGCTAGTTTCTTAGGCTGTGTCGAGTTGCATAGGGAGCGTTAGGAGCAATCCACGGCTATTTCTAGTGTGTGTGATAGGATTGGGGATTGCGGTCAGCAGAGTTTCCACTTCCCAGAGCTTGTCCTGTATTTTTGTAGCTATCAGGTCTTTCCGGGTGTTCTTGACCATCAGGTCCATTCTTGTCCTAACCACCAGGTCATAACACTCTCCCCAACCACACATGGCTATCCGCTTCCTGATTTTGTTTGTTTGGTGATTTCCTCCTCCTTATACTCATCCTCATCATCCACAACCAGTACTACACCAGGGTGATGAAAAAGTCACTCAATTTTTGTGCAAAGGTGTTTTCAGATGCCCATTACTAATTAGAAACTAAAATAAACTTCCCAGGGGGAATAGTCATCAAAATGAGATGCATGTATATTTTTCTCATTTATTCTTATATATTCCAGTTTTAATAGCTCTGCACCTTCCTTTTATAACCCAGCGTACACCTCTTCAATATGAAAATATTGAAATACTGTGATATATATTTTTTTTTATATCCCTGTCTCTGAGCTGTTGCTAGGGACAAACATATCTCGTTGGACACAATCTGGCATCATGAATATGAACCTGTGTTTTCCCCTCCTTTTTGTTATTTACTTTCATCTGTGGATTCACATCCATTTATTTTTTTTAATTTCAGTATGATTTATCTTTATGTCTCCTAATTTTCCACCACTAGATCACCATTCACCACTCTTATTGTGTTCTGTGCTGCTATAGGCAGTCCAATATTTGGCAAGGGTGTCTATGATGCCCATAGTATATTTTAAAAAAATTTGTTCCCCTTGGGGAAATGTTTGTCAGCCCATGCACTTAGTGTGTGGGCATTACAAGTCTAGGAGACCCGCTCCTTTAAATTGGGCCAAGTTTTTAATGAGGCCTTCCTCCACTGCTCATCATTCTCCACCACTACATTACCAGAGTTCACGTGTTACGTGCTGCTACAGACAGTATTTTTTTTGGCAAGAGTGTCTGTGATCCCAATTAAATATTATTTTAAAAATGTATCCCCCTTGGGGAAATGTTTGTCAGCCCATTCACTGTGTGTATGAGCATTAGAAGTCTAGGACACACTCCTTTACATTGTGCCTATTTTTTCATGAGGCCTCCTCATTCTCCACCAATAGATCACCAGGCTTAACGTCTTCTGTGCCACTACAGGCAGTCCACTTTTTGGCAAGGGTGTCTATGATGCCCATAGTATATTTTTAAAAAATGTATCCTCCTTGGGGAAATGTTTGTCAGCCCACATACTTAGTGTATGGGCATTACAAGTCTAGGAGACCCGCTATTTTAAATTGGGCCTAGTTTTTAATGAGGCCTTCCTCCACCTCTCATCATTTTCCACCACTAGATCACCAGAGTTCATGTGTTCCTTGCTGCTACTGACAGTCAATAATTTTTTGGCAAGGGTGTCTGTGATCCCCATGAAATATTTTTTTAACATTTACCCCCATGGTGAAATGTTTGTCAGCCCATACACTTAGTGTATGGGCATTACAAGTCTAGGAGACCCGCTCCTTTGTAATGGGGCAGTTTTTTATGAGGCCCTCCTCCATGTTTCTTCCAAGGGGGATTGGGGTGCGTGCAAATTTGGGTCAAGGCGGCCCTTGCATTCAATGTATAAGAAAACAGTATGGCAGGACCGACTGAAGAATGTTAAGTGGGTTTTCCTGTGGCCATCCAGTACCTGGGTTCAAAGGCATATTGGGGTGCATATGACTTGATAGCAGGAAAGGCCTTGCAGGTAATACATAAGAAAACAGTATGGCAGGACCAACTGAAGAATGTGAAGTGGGTTTTCCTGTGGCCATCCAGTACCTGGGTTCAAAGGCTTATTGGAGTGCATATAACTTGATAGCAGGGCAGGCCTTGCATTCAATGCAACATTTTTTCAGGAAGCCCTCCTGTACCTCTCGTGAAAGGGTTATTGGAGTGCGTTGTAATTGTTGGCAGTCCAGCACTTCATAGGCAATAACAGCAAAACAGACCCACTGTTTAATAATGGCCCTTTAAGAATATTAATGCCACCTTATGCCCCTCTAAAAATAGGCTTTGAGACTTTAAGACTGAGTCCCTCTTTCATAAATGAAACAAGATTTGCCTCCTTATGTGTCACACACCACATGGCCAGCTAGGGTTGGTAAATGTTACAATTACATTTCCCAGTGATTGCATTTGTATTGGTTGAAAGCAATGTAAAAGTTGAACAACGCATCAAAAATGCTGCATGTGAACATAGCCCAAGTGGTGGAGAAACATTTTGGTCTGGGGTTAATTATTTTGCCTTATATACAAAATCCAATTTGGTTTTGTTTTTGTATGTTTTTTGGTGCACCTGTAAAAATGGCGTGAAACTCTGACAACATTGCTTACAGCTGTAACCTTGGAGTCAGAAATGCTTCCAGGGGCGATCCCCATGATGTTCCCATGTCATTTGACCAGTGTTTTCATCATTTTCAGATGTTTTAAGACCTTAAAAGGACCCCCAGGGGGGATCGTGTTAAAAATACTCGGGTTTCCCATAGACTTACATTGGGCTCGTTGCTTGGGTCGAGTACCCGAGTATTCCAATTTCCTCGACCCGAACAACGAGCACCCGAGCATTTTAGTGCTCACTCATCACTATTTTGCACGCTACTGATGTCTTACCAGACAGTAGCTAACTGTTTCCTCTTTCTTACCCTTCCTAAGTATTTATAATCTGTCAGCCATCTTCCAATCTTGTGGCACCGATCTTGTTACAGGAGAGTCTAAAGGTACCGTCACATTTAGCAACGCTGCAGCGATCTAGACAATGATCCCGATCGCTGCAGTGTCGCTGTGTGGTCGCTGGAGAGCTGTCGCACAGACAGCTCTCCAGCGACCAACTATGCGAAGTCCCCTGGTAACCAGGGTAAACATCGGGTTACTAAGCGCAGGGCCGCGCTTAGTAACCCGATGTTTACCCTGGTTACCAGCGTAAACGTAAAAAAAAAAACACTACATACTTACCTTCCGGTGTCTGTCCCCCGGCGTTCTGCTTTCCTGCACTGACTGTGAGCGCCGGCTGGCCGTAAAGCACAGTGGTGACGTCACCGCTGTAATCTGCTTTACGGCTGGCCGGCGCTGACAGTGCAGGGAAGCAGAACGCCGGGGGACGCGACAGACACCGGAATGTAAGTATGTAGTGTTTGGGTTTTTTTTACATTTACACTGGTAACCAGGGTAAACATCGGGTTACTAAGCGCAGCCCTGCACTTAGTAACCCAATGTTTACCCTGGTTACCAGTGAAGACATCGCTGAATCGGCGTCACACACGCCGATTCAGTGATGTCTGTGGGAGATCCAGTGACGAAATAAAGTTCTGGACTTTCTGCTCCCACCAACGATGTCACAGCAGGATCCAGATCGCTGCTGCATGTCAAACACAACGATATCGCTAGCTAGGACGCTGCAACGTCACGGATCGCTAGCGATATCGTTGTTAAGTTGGCCAGTGTGACGGTACCTTAAGAATAGAAAATAGAGCAGTCAAATACTGAGCTCAACTCCCTCAATATTCGTGGATGAATGTCATCAAGGAGATAGACGTTGTCAATATTAAATTTGTTCAGACGCAGCTAAACTTCTTGTGATAATTGGTGGTAAACCTCAATAATTGCCATGATGAATGATGTTTGGCATAGTCAGTTCGTTGCTGAACAGGGCTGAAAGATGTGTTCAAAATCTCAGCCTTCCATTTGTCTAGTACAATTATATTACTATTTTTATCTTTTAGTGGATTATATCATCAGATTTTACTTTTTGTCAATAATATGCTGTATTTATAACATCTCTTTGTATTTATTTTAATGTAATCGGCAATTTGTTTTTCTGATACTAGATCTAAAAGTAGATGTAACATTGACAATTAAAGGGAATATGTCTTCAGGTTTTTGCTACACTATCATGAGTTTGTCACAGAAACCCTGACTTTAATGATATGTCACAAACTGAGCTGCAGTTTTGATGAAGTGTTTTCTCTGCTGCAGATCTACAACTTCTCTAATGCTGAGCTCTGTATAAGCCCGCCCACAACCCTGATTAGCAGCTTTCTTTGTTCACTGTGCATAGACAGTAAGCTGTCAATTATTGGTGTAAGCAGGGTTACACATAGTTCATGAATATGAAGGTCTACATGGGAGCAGGTGTACTAGTCCTCTAGTGGTAATATCTTGCTGATAAAATAGTGATTTTACCAAAACTACAGCAAGCAGCCCAGTAAGTGACACATCTTTGAA
Organism: Ranitomeya imitator; assembly: GCF_032444005.1. NCBI lineage: Eukaryota > Metazoa > Chordata > Amphibia > Anura > Dendrobatidae > Ranitomeya > Ranitomeya imitator. The sequence goes on from NC_091286.1 coordinate 135,176,075, forward strand.
ATCAGCCCAGAAGCTGCGCATGGGACGTACTTGGACGTTCCAACACGACAACAATCCAAAACACAAGGCCAAGTCGACCTGTCATTGGCTACAGCAGGACAAAGTGAAGGTTCTGGAGTGGCCATCTCAGTCTCCTGACCTCAATATCATTGAGCCACTCTGGGGAGAGCTCAAGCACGCAGTTCATGCTACACAGCCCAGGAATTTACAGGTACTGGAGGCTTTTTACCAAGAAGAGTGTGCAGCTTTACCATTTGAGAAAATAAAGAACCTCATCCAAAACTACCACAAAAGACTTCAAGCTGTCATTAATGTTAGAGGGGCCAATACACAGTATTAAGAAATGGGGTATGTAAACTTTTGATCATGGTCATTTGAATGATTTGGGTAGTCATTATGATTATGAAAAGAAAACACAGTAGTTTGACAATAAATGGTGTCACCCAACCACCAACTATGAGTAGAGAGTAGAGACAAGTTTTGGTATTATCAAAATAATTACCTGTGTGGTCATGTTGATGTGAGAGGGGAGACCCCTTATGAAGGACTTGATCTGAAACATGCATCGGGGCCCGTTTCTTCTCACATCAACATGACCACACAGGTACGGTAATTATTGTCTATGGCACTACTCTGCCCTACTAAGCATTTTGTGGCTTTTCCACCCAGGTGCTGCTTTGCCATTACGGCTGTTATTTACACAGTACCTAGGCTCTTTGGCCCCATTATGGACATCTTATACCTTGCATATCTGAGATTTTCTGCATTACTGCATTTCTCTTCAGGCTATTACTTACATTGAATCTCTCGTCCTCCTGCATTATTACGGATATCTTATGATCCATATGCACATGCACTTTATCGCCACTTTGCTTTTGATGATATTATATCCATGTAGTTTACCTGTTTTGTATTATGGGGCACATGCCATGCCTACATTCCATCACATGTATTTCGTAACTGACACATACTGTATGTGCTTTTCTTGATTATCTGGTGCTAGTTGCTTACAATCTTTGCAGGCTACATGAGTTAGTGTTATTATTTACTATTTCTGCTATAATATACCTGCAAGTGCACCAGTGCACAGAAATTACCATCCTCACTACATAGTGCACTTAGCACCATTATTTCCATCTCTTTGTATTATTGTGTCATATATCTATTGTTGTCAGTTTTACATGGGTTATTCCTCTGGTCTTTTGTGTTCTACAGGCAGATACACACTTTGTGTTGTCAATACCATGTTACCACCCCTTGCTCCCTTTTTCTGTCTTTAATAACAAATAGTAATTTTTTGTACCACATACATCTATTGGTTTTCATTTTCATACATTGGACCCCACAGTTTGTTTGTTTTTCTCCCTTTTTGCAATTTGATCCTCACCGAATGGTCTGCCATTCACTCCACAGCAAGCATTAGATCACCCAGGTTGTGTACTACTACTGGATATTCACCATTCTTTTGTATACTTGTTGCTTGCAATGTGCGTAATCTTTTCTAGTTATGCCATTGGTCAACAGTATGCAATTTGTATGACACATCAACTGATATTAAAATTTACAAGACCAAATTCAGTTTTCTATGTTAATCAAAGCCAGTTTTCAACTTCATGACCGGACCAAATTTTTCAAATTTGACGTGTGACTTTGTGGTAATAAAACTGTAATAGATCTACATATTCTAGTGATTCATAGAATCTTTTCACAGAGACAAATTGTACGTTATAAATTTAGGCTGATTTGACATTCATTTTTTATGAAAATATCAGAAATTTCCTGAAAATGTGGAAAAATTTAAAATTTTAGAACTTTGAATTTTTATACCCTGAAACAGATAGTGAGACATCACCAAATATTTAATACACAACATCAGTTTTTAAACATATTTTTTTTGTTTAGAATGTTAGAAAAGTTAAAAGTTTAGCATTAACTTTTCCTATTTTATTTTTAGGGACCATTTAACTTTTGAAGTGACTTTGGGGGGAGCTATATGTCAGAAAACTCCCAAACAAAATACCACATTAAATCTGCAACTCTTGATATATTCATAACCACAATCAGAAAGAATGTTAATCCTTCAGGTTAGTCAGAGGAATGAATGCAAAGTGAAATGAAAAAAAAAGGAAAAATGACTTTCATACAGTGTTACGCTGGTAACTTGCATGCTTTTTCAACGCTGTCCTACCCACTGCGTTCACCACTCTGCTCATAGCAGTGTCAGATCCTCACGCTGGAATGCCTCTTGCAGCACTCTCAGCATTGCTGCATCTTCATGTGGCTTGAGAGTCTCCACCTGGCTGTAAAAAGGCGCAGCCAGACTCTGCAGGAATTTACCCCACTGTTTCCTGCAGAGTTTTGCTTCCTTGGCTTATCCCCTGCCAGCATGAGATATAATAGGAAGCTTCTCCCTCCACACCTTGCTTCAACTTAGGTTCCTAGTTTCAGTCCATCTCTAGTAATCTGTCAAGATGCAGGTTTGTTGTGACTCTCCTGTTACCAATCCGGTTTGTCACTCATTTGTCTGACCTCTCCGCTCCTGTCCCGGCTTCATATTTTGATCCTGTGCTGCCCATCCTGACCTTGGGCTTTCTGACCATGTCTCTGTCTTTGCCTTCAGCGCTTCATGTTGTGCCTTTGCTGCAGGTCCTCCGACTGTCCTGAAGTGGCACCTGGTGACTATCCAAATGGCCCAAGCCTATCCTCAACATCAGAAGCTCTAGTAAAGACCAAGTTGTCAATTATTTATGGCCCTCCAGGGAAAACCTTGCCTGTGGAACAGTGGGTCCACACCCACCATCATCATTGAGGGTATGTGCACACGTTCAGGTTTTTTCGCATTTCTTCACAATAAAAACACGATAAAACGCATTACAAACTGCAGACATATGCATCCTATCATTTAGAATGCATTCTGCAATTTTTGTGCATATAATGCGTTTTTTTCTTTAAAAAAAAACGCATTGCGGTAAAAAAAGCAGCATGTTCATTAATATTGCGGATTCTTCGCGTTTTTCCCGCTATTCTGTGCATTGGGAAAAACGCAAAAAAAGGGCACAAAAAGCGCGCAAAAAACACGTCAAAAATGCATGCGGATTTCTGGCAGAAATGTCCAGTTTTTGTCAGGAAATTTCTGCTAGAAAATCCTGACGTGCGCACATACCCATACAGCAGGAGCTCGGCTATCAGATAAGCCAAGCTCCAAGCAGTGATAACGCAGGTATAGCACTTGTGCCTGCATAATCATCATGATGTATTTTGCTGGATCACCTTCCCAATTATTAATTACAGTTACATAAGATGTCAGGAAAGGGCTAAAGAATGGGAGTCTATCACTAAAAATTGGTTACCATTTGATCGATCTGATTGTGATGTGATTTTTTGTGCACCCATAAACTTAAATGAATGAGTATCAACCTAACGATAAGGTTATATGATTGTATCAAAAATGTGGTTCCATTCTCATCCAGAAAAGTGAGATGAGTAGAATCCATATGGAATTCTGTATGTAGCGTGAATGCAATCCGAGTGTGCTATTATTTTATCGCATGCAATCAGTATTCAATCCATATGCAATCAATTTCTTTTTCCAGTGTTTTATTTTAAGTTCCCTATTAATCCCCTAGTGACCTAGCTAATTTTGTCCTGGGCCATTACATTTACAGCATGTAATATATCCAGTTTGGACCTTTAACATTACCTCTCTGGATCTTGGATACCCCACCAACTTTTGGGCCTCTGCCGCCTGTTGGGACCCTCATTATAAAGTGTGCTACTTTCCCAAAGAACCCTTGACACACTGATCTCTCTACCAGTCTGACCAGGTCATCGTCATTACAGGGATCTCCTTGCCAACCCAAGTCTGTATAAGTATATGTCTTGGAAGGGAATGTGCAAACCAGTCCATCACTACTCGGTCTACCATCTACGCATGGATAGAGGACTCTGGCTGCAAGTATTTTTTGACCAGGAGCAGCAGACAAAACATTTGGCAGTGAGAAGATACGCCCATCGGTGGACCCGCTGCACCCTGACAGTCATTGTCAATCACACGCTCACCAAAATTGAGTTTTCAGTTTGACATATTCATTGGCATTTTCATACCCAGACAATTGCTACCAAATGTAATTAGCTCAACAATACTCCCATATGTTCACTCAGATCACTCCATAGTATTGCTTCAAACAACGCTTCTCAGACCCCTCTCCATTAATAGATCATGGCAACTTAACGAGTCCATCTTGAATACCCCGGAAATCATCAGACGTGTTAGTAAGAAACTCAATCAATACTTTGAACAAAACAACACAGGTGAGGTCTCGGCTCAAACTCTATGGGAAGCAGATAAATCAGTAATTCGGGGAGAACTGATCTCTATCGCTTCGTATCTCAACAAGCAAAGACAAAAAGAGTTGAGAACCTTATACGAAGAGATATATGATTTGGAAACACAACACAAAAAGCAGCTGGGGCAACATCTACTAAACGAACTAACGAAAAAAAGGCAGCGATTGAAGGAAATTTTAAACTTAAAATCTATAAAATGGTATGCCTCTTGGCGAATCAAAATGTTTGTACATGGTGACAAAGCTACAAAATTAATGCTATCTAAACTAAAACGACGTCAAAACCGTACATATATTCATTCTATCAAATCTTCAAACAGCCAAAGCACCCAAAACTATAAACAAATCGAATCAGAATTTTTAAATTACTATAAACAACTTTATAACTTACCCCCAAAAGAAGATGGTTCTGAAAAATCAAAAAGAACTCAAACTATTAAAGCCTTTTTGACTCGCTTGAAACTACCCTAGTTGACAGCCTCACAACAACGCCTCTTAACCAAACCGTTCCAACTGGATGAACTTCGGTCCACCCTGTCAAAGAGCCCTTTAGGGAAAGCCCCAGGTGCTGATGGATTACCTACATTGTACTATAAGACCTTTTCTCAAATACTACTCCCTCATCTGTTAAACACGTGCAATTCAGTGTTGAATGTAGATCAATTCCCTACGCAGGCACTGGAAGCTAAGATTTCGTTAATATATAAAGAAGGCAAGGATCCGGAGCTGTGTAGCAGCTACAGACCAATCTCATTATTAAACGTTGATTTGAAATTATTTGCTAGCATGATAGTGCGTAGAATAGCTGAGCTCTTGCCAACACTGATATCCACAAATCAAACAGGTTTTGTCATGGGGAGGGAGGGGAAAGACAATACTTATAAAATACTGCATCTCATGCATTATGCTAGGGAAAGGAAAATACCCCTGGTTTTACTCGGGACTAATGCGGAGAAAGCCTTTGACAGGGTGGACTGGACATATTTGGAGGAGACCCTGGCTGGCTTCGGTTTCCCACAACAACTAACTTCCTCAATAATGAAGATGTATCGAGACCCCAAGGCCCGTATCAGAATAAATGGCTCTTTGACAGATACGTTTACAATTACAAACGGTACATGCCAGGGCTGTCTCCTCTCACCGATACTCTTCGTGTTGGCGATGGAGCCTTTACTAAGCGCTATACAGCAGAATTGCGAAATTGAGGGCATCAAAATAAGAAAACCCCAGTACAAAATGGCGGCCTTTGCCGACGATCTACTTGTACTGATGACAAGACCACTTAGAAGCTTCCCGGCTTTAATGACAATACTAGAGGAATATAGTACCCTGCAAACTTTAAAGTAAATCTCTCCAAATCAGAGGCATTGCATCTCAATGTACCCACACACACTCTTGTTAATCTAAAGAAACTGTACCCCTATACATGGCCAAAACAATACATCACATATCTAGGAATTAAGATACCTAGAAATCACAAAGATTTATTTACACTCAATTACATCCCACTATTTGACAAAGTTAAATTGACCATACAATCCTGGAGGGACCAATTCCTATCATGGACAGGGAGGAAAAACTTATTAAAAAGTTTAGTACTACCCAAGTTTGTTTACCTCTTTCAAATGCTGCCTATACATGTACCAAATTCTTATCTAACCAAAATAAATTCATTATTCCTCAGATATATCTGGAAGAATATCAAACCACGAACAAATTACCGCACACTGATACTGTCTAAATCTAACGGCGGCATGGGTGCACCTGATGCGAGGAAATACTATTATGCTGCAATACTGGCACGGTCAGTAGACCTAATACGAGGCACACAAAGTAAACAATGGTTAATGGTATAGAATGAACTCTCATCTTTGCCAATTAGATCGCTCCTATTGACTTATGTAAAGAAACGACCACCTCCTCCACAATCTAATCCACTTACTCAAACACTCATCAAGATTTGGGCAAAGACCTATAATATACTATTGCCACCCTCGTCTCCATTGCTTAAGCTTTCAGACATTCTTACCCACACAATCAAAACAGAAAATAAAGAGCACAATAACCAACAGGGGCCCAACACACCCATAGATCAGTTGCTTGGAGATTGAGCGCTCCTACCACTTTCCAAAATTATAAAATTAACAGGCCTATCGAATCTTAATTTTGTACAGTACTCCACCCTTAAAGAATCATTGAAGTCAATACAATACAACTCTGACATGACCCGAAATCTTACGACCTTTGAAACCCAGTGTGCCAGAGCATCTAAACCACAGAAAACACTCTCCACTTTATACCAAACTCTTTTAACTGAAAGCCTTTGTCTAAAAAGAGCATATATAACAAACTGGGAAAAAGACTTATGCTATACACTTAATAAATCACAAGTACTGCATATTTATATTCACTCACACGGCCCCACAAGCTGTGTGAAAACACAGGAAAATTCCTTTAAAATAGTATCTAGGTGGTACACCTCGCAAACCTAAATACGGATCTGGAAACCAAGTACTTCAGCTTTGTGTTGGAGATGTGAAAAAGGAACTGGAGACTACATAAATTTATGGTGGTCATGTCCCATTATAAAACATTTTTGGTCTTCAGTGGAGTCGATCATCCTGGATATCACAGGAAATAAACTGAAATTGACGCCAGAAATTGTTCTCTTAAACCTTCCTATATGGCCTGACCTGCACCATCGTTCCTCTATCCTGGCTTCTAACATCATAACAACTGCCAAACTTCTAGTTCCGACATTTTGGAAATCAACAAAAGTTCCCACACGCTCCCAAATATTATTTAAAATCGACCAATTATACAGAATGGCTGAATTAGCAGCCTCAGTAAATTATACGGTTCCATCGTTCAACGAAGCCTGGAGCCCATGGGTTCTTTATAGGTCTGACAAACTTCTGTTGCTTGAAGGACTACCTTAAATAAAGCTCAGATGCAAGATAAGGTGCCTTCCCTCCATTTATCTCTCTGAACCCTTCCCCCCCCTCTAAACCCCCGCCCTCTAACCTCTTCTCTATAACTTTACTAATTATAATTAACATCCCTTCGGCGACCAACAACTACAGACTGATAGCAAATAATGCTTGATTATATGGGATATTAATGTGGCACCCCTAGGGGTATTTGCCACAAAAATAGTTACTGACAGTAAATACAAATACTAAAATAGCAAGACTGCACTACCACCTCCGGCCAGAAGGGGGAGCTCCAGAGACTCCCCTTGATCCATTCTGGTCTGAGAGAAGAAATGGCAGTTGGGCTAAGGAGCTGAAAGTGAGAGGTCATACAGCTGAATTTCTAACAGCCCTATGACGGTTTCCAGGCCCAAATCACCGGCCTGAGGAGAAAAGGGACAGAGAAAAAGGATATTGTGAGAACCGGGTAGCATTAATCACTACCCAGAACAGGCGCAAAGACGGATACCGGATCCTTGGCTGTATTCATTATATATAATACAGCAACCGGAAAAACGTGAGGTGATATCAGCTTCACTAGGGCCGGACGCAGCAACAGACACAGAGTTCAGCGGTACTCCTGGAGGGGGTAAGCCGATAAAAGGACTCGGGTTGCCCGTCGAACCAGGACCCGGAGGGGACAGATTGGGCCGGCAGCCAGTTCACATACAGCAGCAGGGCCATACAGAAACTGCGTACAATAAGAGGCGAAGACCCCAGCAAGGTCAAAGTAACTCAGAGTTCCCATACAGACTCCGGTGACAGGACTGGTTGTAAATCCCTTTATGTTGAAGTAAATTGGTTAAATGTTTCAGTGCCTCAGTCTTTCATTTGGACAATAGCCATCTATCTAGGATCGGGATCATCACCGCTGGGAGAACCTGCTGCTGATCAAGTAAGTGTCTGTTCCCTCACGATACCCTTACACTGTGCATTGCCTGAGGCCACAGCACCAGGTCAAGCCACCCGTGACATACCCCTCAAGAGACAGACCCCATTGGTCCGGTGCTGGGTACCCCGGTCTCTTGGGCGTCACAATTGGCGTCACGAACAGGATCTAGCCAGCCCGTATACCGGGTATTGTGTGCCGTGATTGGAGCCCAAAACTGTGAAAACTTGGATGAAAAATCTTGAAAATTTACTTTATTAAAGAAAAACCCATTCCCCATTGAAAACTATTGAAAGTGACTTTTCCCCATTGGTTATAATGGAGTAAAGATGGCCGCCAACCCCTGAGGTAATCACCTCATAACCGTTAGGCACGAGACTGTTAATTGAGCTACGCCATCACCTGAACCCCAGTCTGACTGAAAAACTTCAGAATCCGCCATAACAGAGCGCGCGGCGGGCAGGAGCAGCAGGGGGTGTGTCATTGTGGGCGGCACCAAGCTGAGCGCTCTGATGTCAGAGCAAGGGGAAAACCGATCCTGCTGCACAGCGGAACGAATCTACACTATCCCGACGGAAGCGGAGGACCGGAAGGGTCCGGATTAACTAAGGGGGCACAGTATGTCGCAGCACGGAGACGCCGCAGCACCCGGCGACGCTAATGCAGCTGAAAGACAGAGTGTCGATAGAGAGTCCGGCAGTGCAGCGGTGCAAGGAGTGGCGCCCATCATGCCGGTGCTGATGCCATATACCCCGGGTGGCCCATGGCTTCCAATGTATGAAGGTGAGCCTAATACCCTTGACGATTTCAGAGAAAAGATGCTGGCCCATTTTGACATGTTCCCTGTGGGTGAAGTTCAGCGTGTTAGTCTCCTGATGATGCAGTTAAGTGGCCATGCTAAGCGAGAAGTCACAGCATGGGCAGCTGATCTGAAAGGCACTGTTGAACGCATATTTGCTGGATTAAAAGCTACATTTGAAACCACTGCCAGCAGCAAAGCTAAAGTACGATTCTTTAATTGCAAACAAAAAGTTAATGAGGGCGTGAGAGACTTTGCCTTAAACCTGCAGGAAGCCCTTAAATCACTTACACTGGCTGAACCCATTTTTAACACCGGAGCAGATAAACTGCTTAGAGATCAATTTATTGAGGAACTCTACACCCCTTCTCACCGGGGGCATGTGAGCATGCTTGTTTTTAAGAACCCTGAATTGACATTTGCCCAATTAAAGGAGAGCGCTATACGTCTCCAGCTGGCAGAGGCACCTCGGGATCAGGAGCCTGCGCAACCCATGGCAGAGGCTTCTCAACAACAGGGAGTGCCAGTGACATCAGCTATGTCCGGGGCCATTGCTAAGCCCCTGGGGCCCAGTACTAATGAGGCTCTTCAACAAAAGCTTGACTCTTTAACTGATGTTGTTGCTTCAATGGCTAAAACCATGCAGGAGATGAGAGGACCCAAGATGGAGTTGGCAAACCGTAGAGAAGATGTTCCATGGATGAGACCCCGGAGATACCCGACATGGAGAGGACGACCCCGTGACCGCTACCAACCAGATGGACAGCCCATTTGCCGCCGTTGCCAGCAGCCAGGCCACTTTGCACGAGATTGTGATTTAAACGGGAATCCCCTGGGAATGTGGGCCGCTTCGCAGGAATGAACTTTCAAGGCCCAACACCCTGGCACGACAGGTACATCGGAGGACGACCCATTATCCCTATCGTGCTGGACGGAATGCCCCTCAACGCTTTGCTGGACACAGGTTCCCAGATTTCATCTATACCGTATATCCTTTATAAGAGGTACTGGGCTGATGCAGATATTGATAAAGGGCCCTCTGATGTTGAACTAGATATATGGGCCAGTAATGGTAAGTTGGTACCGAAACTAGGTTTCAGGGAGATGACCATAAAGATTGGTAAAGTAGAATTGAAGAAACAGGGTATAATTGTTGTTGATGTTGACCGGCGGAACTGTGAACCAACTGTATTGATAGGAATGAATGTGTTAGAGAACTGCTTTTCCGAAGTCATTTCTGTCTTACAGCAAATTGCTGAAACTGCCCAATCCTGCCAGCAGAGAGTTATCCGGAGGGAAATAAAAGTATTGATGTTAAGGCAACAGGTAGAAGTTGCAGGTGGAGAAATCGGCAGTGTGAGGGTAAGTGATCCAACGTCTATTGTAATCCCACCAAAAACAGAAATGCTGGTATGGTGTAGAGCAGCCATTGGTACTAAGGGACGAGATTATCAAGCCTTAATAGAACCAGTGTACACCGACAGCAGGCCCACTATACTCACAGCACGAGGGGTAGTCGAGGTACACCGGGGACGAGTGCCGGTACGACTTTTGAACTGTGGAGAGGAAGAGGTCACTTTGCCAAGGTATGCTACAGTGGCAAAGCTATATACTGTTGACAACAATGCCATCACAACCATTGAGCCCTTAGAACCAACCTGTCAGGTGGAAGGCAACGGCTCAGACAGAGAATTGGAGGATTGGTGCCAACAGCTACACGTGGGCATAAGTTCAACACCTACCCATCAAAAACAAGGGGTGTATAGGTTAGTGACGGAATATGAACAAGTCTTCAGTAAACACCCATTGGACTTCGGACGGATAGAAGGGGTAGAACACACAATCCCCACCAGTGACCATCCCCCAATAAAAGAAAGATATAGACCCATACCGCCCGCTCACTATCAATGTGCAAAAGATATGCTGAGGGAGATGAAACAGGCTGGGGTAATAAGAGACAGCTGTAGCCCCTGGGCGGCCCCTCTAGTGCTTGTCAAAAAAAAGGACGGAACCATGAGAATGTGCGTAGACTACCGGCGGATTAATAACATCACCCATAAAGACGCCTACCCCTTGCCTAGGATAGAAGAGTCCTTGACTGCTTTGAAATCTGCTAATTATTTTTCCACCTTAGACTTAACAAGCGGGTATTGGCAAGTCCCTGTGGCTGAGAGAGATAAGGAAAAGACGGCATTCACCACACCAATGGGTCTATGTGAATTTAATCGCATGCCATTCGGACTCTGCAACGCATCCGGTACCTTCCAGAGGCTGATGGAATGCTGCCTCGGACACAAGAACTTCGAGACCGTCCTCCTGTACCTAGATGATGTGATCGTCTACTCAAAGACTTACGAACAACACTTAATAGACCTGGCAGAAGTGTTCGAAGCCTTATCCAGGTATGGCATGAAAATCAAGCCATCCAAATGTCACCTTCTCAAGCCAAAGGTACAGTACCTGGGACACATCGTGAGTTTGGAGGGAGTAGCACCGGATCCCGAGAAAATAAGCGCCATAAGGGATTGGCCAAGACCTACCAACGCAAAAGAAGTGAGGCAATTCCTGGGATTGGTGGGTTATTATCGCAGATTTATAAAAGGATTTACCAAATTGGCAGCACCCTTGCAAGACGCCTTGGTAGGGCAGACGAAGAAACCTTCAAACCGAAACCCTCCTTTTCAGTGGAACGATGAAAGGGAAGACTCCTTTGAACAACTAAAGAAGGCACTAACCGGAGAAGAGGTTCTGGCATACCCAGATTACCATCAACCTTTCATCCTCTACACCGATGCCAGTAATGTGGGACTAGGAGCGGTGCTGTCACAAAAGCAAGAAGGTCGGGAGAAAGTCATCGCCTTTGCAAGTAGAAAGCTCCGGCCTAATGAAAGAAATCCAGAAAATTATAGCTCCTTCAAATTGGAACTACTGGCAGTAGTTTGGGCTGTGACTGAACGTTTCAAACACTATCTGGCTGCTGCAGAATTTATTGTCTATACTGACAACAATCCGTTGACCCACCTGGACACAGCCAAATTAGGTGCGTTAGAACAGCGATGGATAGCCCGGTTATCTAATTACAACTTCAAGATCAAGTATCGAGCAGGTCGCAAGAATGGAAATGCCGATGCCCTATCCCGGATGCCACACTTGAGAGATGTAGAAGAAGAAACGGGGGAGCTTGAAGAAATTGAACTACCAGCCTTCCATCATCCCAAGGCAAAACATCATCAGTCAAGTACCTATCAGAAACAACAAGAGGTGAATTTTAATCCGTTAGCGCACCATAGATGGGCTGACACCCAAGACAGCAATCCGGCTGTGAAGTTGGTGAAGGAACTGTTAACTGAGCAAAGTGCATATCCCGATGAGGATGCCCCAGAAGAGACGCATCAACTCTGGAAAGAGAGAGGCAAAATGTTCCTGTATCAAGGGAAGCTCTGTAGAAGGTACACCAATCCGAAAACACATGAATTGGTTTGGCAGATTATCGTGCCTAAACAAGATGTCAAGATGGTCCTCGAAGCTTACCATAATGGTGCTGGTCACTTCGGTTGGAAAAAGTTAGAAGTACTTCTAAGAGAAAGATTTTATTGGGTCGGGATGAGAAAATCAATCGAACAGTGGTGCAGAAATTGTGGCCCGTGCAACCTCAGAAGAAACGATCAAAAGAACCAAAGAGCACCACTGCAGCCCATAATCACCAAACAACCACTTGAACTTGTAGCCATGGACGACGTGAAGTTGACACCAAGCCGGTCCGGCTATGTCTATGCCTTGACCATCGTGGACCATTATTCACGCTTCTTGGTAGTAGTACCCGTAAAAGATCTGACAGCAAAAACAGCAGCCAAAGCGTTCCAAACGTACTTTTGTAGACCCCATGGATATCCGGAACAGGTTCTCACCGACCAAGGTACAGCCTTTGAATCAGAGATCTTCAGAGAATTCTGTAATATGTATGGTTGCAAAAAGATCCGGACGACGGCCTATCATCCACAAACAAACGGCTTATGCGAGAAGATGAACCATATTGTAATAGACCTACTAAAGACTTTACCTGAGACAGAAAGGAATCAATGGCCAGAGAAATTGCCTGACTTGGTAGATCTGTATAATCATGTCCCGGTGAGCTCCACCAACTGCACCCCAGCTTACCTTATGCGTGCAAGACCCGGCCAATTACCAATTGATCTAGAAATGGGAATTCTGAAACCAGACGCAGAAGTTCAAGACTCCAATTGGGATATCATACGGCAAAAGCAGTATCGCCAAGTGCAAGAGAGTGTGGAAAGAAGCCTTCAGCAAACTAGAGAAAGACAAGAGCGAACTTTCAACCAGAATGCTCTAGCGACCCCATTAAGACCGGGTGATCAAGTGCTCAAGAGAAATCGTCGAACCAATAAATTAGACAATCAGTGGGAAGCCGTACCCTACACAGTTTTACCAACAAGAATGGATAATCCTAAAATGTGTCTCATTAGCAAAAACGGAGGCTTAACATCTGTATTAGTGTCAAGAGACAATCTTAAATTGTGTCCGGAAGCATTGAAAGAGCCAGAAGTTGTCCAGCCAGAATCAGAAGTTATTCAACCCATACAGGTTCAACCAGTAAAGGAAAAAGAAGAGGAAATGTATCACACCTGTATAGGAGACTTTCCCAAAACCCTACTAACATACCATGGTGCAGTAGTGGTTCCCATGGTGGCCTTTTACCCAACACCGAACCCAATACCAGAAGTCCCAAGACAGGAAGAGGCTGACCCCGTACTACAGGAGGTTCCAGGCCAGGAAGAACAGATTCCTGATCAGAGTAATCCCATTCACGGTGGACTTGCCAACTCCATAGTCATGGAATTATCTTTAGCAGAGCGGGCAGATACTACATCCGCAGTAGACAGTAGTACACCACATGAAGAGATACCGCTATTACGTAGATCACAGCGTAGTACCCAGGGGCAATTACCGGCCAGGTATGCAGATTACCAATTATAAAACTATAGTCATTGTTATCATTCTGCAACGTTTAAGCCCAGTACCTACAGAGACTTGTCTGTATGAACTTCTTGCATATTCTTGAACTTGTTATCAGCCCGGAGGCACTAAATCAAAGCTCCGGAAAGACTGCTTTTTGAACTTTGCTTTTTGCTCTTTTTGAACTTTCTTTAGACTTTATATTGACAACTTCGTTGGAAAAATGGAACTAAATTCCTGGACACAAAGTGCAGTGCCTTTCCTAGTACCTTCAAGGATAGGACTGTATTAATGGACGCTATTTGAAGTGACTTTTTACAGAACTCTATTTTTGTTTCCTTGAGTGGTTTTTGTAACTTTTCATTTTTAAGACTCTGTACATATTAATTGTTATTTCAAAATGTTATCGTCCCACAGTCCCGGAGTACTGTTCTTAACTAAGGGGGAATGTGGCACCCCTAGGGGTATTTGCCACAAAAATAGTTACTGACAGTAAATACAAATACTAAAATAGCAAGACTGCACTACCACCTCCGGCCAGAAGGGGGAGCTCCAGAGACTCCCCTTGATCCATTCTGGTCTGAGAGAAGAACTGGCAGTTGGGCAGTTGGGCTAAGGAGCTGAAAGTGAGAGGTCATACAGCTGAATTTCTAACAGCCCTATGACGGTTTCCAGGCCCAAATCACCGGCCTGAGGAGAAAAGGGACAGAGAAAAAGGATATTGTGAGAACCGGGTAGCATTAATCACTACCCAGAACAGGCGCAAAGACGGATACCGGATCCGTGGCTGTATTCATTATATATAATACAGCAACCGGAAAAACGTGAGGTGATATCAGCTTCACTAGGGCCGGACGCAGCAACAGACACAGAGTTCAGCGGTACTCCTGGAGGGGGTAAGCCGATAAAAGGACTCGGGTTGCCCGTCGAACCAGGACCCGGAGGGGACAGCTTGGGCTGGCAGCCAGTTCACATACAGCAGCAGGGCCATACAGAAACTGCGTACAATAAGAGGCGAAGACCCCAGCAAGGTCAAAGTAACTCAGAGTTCCCATACAGACTCCGGTGACAGGACTGGTTGTAAATCCCTTTATGTTGAAGTAAATTGGTTAAATGTTTCAGTGCCTCAGTCTTTCATTTGGACAATAGCCATCTATCTAGGATCGGGATCATCACCGCTGGGAGAACCTGCTGCTGATCAAGTAAGTGTCTGTTCCCTCACGATACCCTTACACTGTGCATTGCCTGAGGCCACAGCACCGGGTCAAGCCACCTGTGACATACCCCTCAAGAGACAGACCCCATTGGTCCGGTGCTGGGTACCCCGGTCTCTTGGGCGTCACATTACTAAATGTTTAGTTTAATGCTGGTTATTGTTACATATCAACCTGCTATCGCTTGTTTTCATTACGATGCATTAGTTTTTCTTCTGTGCATCTCAAATTTTGTTAATGTGCTTAACATTTGATTCAGGCATCTTACGTATGCTTCCTGACTGCTGTCTCTCTGATGATTGCTATTTGCATTTTATATTTGCCTGTATTAACTTTTTGAAACCAATAAAAAGAACATTGAAAAGAAAAGACATATTCATTGGCTTCTTGCAAGGCTGTCATAGTAGACCTTCTGAGACTCCCCTATTAAGTATGGCGTCAGAACTTCTGCCGATTGCTTTGATGGAAGGTTCTCACTCTCGGCAACTCTTTAAAAAATGCTCAAGAAGGTCTCTATGTTGTCACCTTCAGTTATTTTCTGCAGGGCTCCTCTTACTTCTTTCTGGATGGAAAAATTATCAGTCAAACTTGGAGCCGCAGCTGCCTCTGCCACGAAACGCCTCTGCAAGTAGATAAAACTGCTGCTGTTGACAGTGCTGCTGCTGCTTCTGTTACTGGATCTGTTGCATAAGGAGTTTATTTGTCACCTGCTGTGCCAGCTGTTGTTGGTGCTACTGCAGCTGGGCTTGCACCAGGTATTTCATCAGGTTCTCGATGCTGTCTGATGTTATTTGCTGGCTTATGTTCGCCTTCACCGTGTACATGCAGTACCTTTGTAGCCGTTAAAGGTGTTTCCTGGGAACGCTTCCCACACTTCTAACACCAATTGTAGGATTGCTACTTAATTGAGCGTGTTGTATGGCAACGCAGGAAGCATCTGCATTCTAAAATATCCATGCTGGCTTATTAGTGCTTTATAAACCAGATACAAACAAATGAAAAATACACCGCATTTTAGTGCAGGGAAAGCAAAGTTCTTGACAAAGTCTCTTTAGAGCCAGTCCTGCTCACACAGTCTGCATAGCATCCAGGATATCGGCTCAGCCTGAAGATAACACACAGGAGGCCTTCTTCCTCAACACATGCATACCATGTGTCAAACAACAGACTACATTTTAACATGTGAATCACCCCAAGAGGTGGGGTTTGTGAGCAGCCAGACCCGCCTATCTCTCAGGCTGCACATAAAGCCTGGCCCAGATGCATCAACATGACTCCTGGGTCTGTGTGCACTAGAGCAATTCTCCAGGGTTATGTCACAGATGACAATTGCCTCTGTGATATATACACCCCATCAGCTATGTGTCCAGTAGCCACATTACAGCTTCATATGTTAATTTTTGGAATGGCTTTACTAATTAGATCAACCATTCATGTTTGGAATTCTAGTGGTGCCCAATTAATAACAGAGATGCTGCAGCCTTTCCTTTGAGGACTGCTATGGCTAACTTACTGACAAACTTGCATGTATATGTTGGCACAATGTCCCTCTAAGTAAACCAACTTATGTTTCACACAATCCGCTCTTCTAGTCCACTTAAATGGAACCAGTATGGTGTGCCTTCATGTAATGTTACATGTGGTGCTACTTGGTGTCCATGTGTACTTGGCCAAGCAGAAATATGTGTTTACAGTTGAGTAGGTTGTGTCGTAACTAAATGGTTTAACTCATATTAGGCCATGCTCTTCATGTTTGTGATTTTTTGGACTGGTTTTAGAATTGACATCAGTGCACACAGCAATGAATTCACTAACCCCAAACCAATTACAGATTATCTTAAGCCACCCTGGCCTATATAGCTGAAATGAGTGTGCCACAATTTAACTAAGTGTTTGCGGTCCCTGAGTACAATTCCATAGGTGATCCATGATACATTCTTTACGACCATGATAGCTTATAATTGTTTTTTTTGTTTCTTTTTGGCCCTCAATGTTCCTGGCAACTGGTACTTCCCATGCTGCTTGAATTTTTAACTCCCTCATTGCCCGCTCCATCTGTGAGCACATCTTGTACAAACTTCACCAAGTCATGATGCCAATGCCTAACACAAAAGCCTGTGAACATTTTTAGTGGTTGGGGATGCGGTGTTCCAACTCACCACTCATGTACTGTGGCCTTATCTAGACAGAGGACTTAATGTCCGTTGCTGCATCTTCAATTGTAGGCTTTCTAGGGTATGGCAGTTTGTGGAATGTGCCTTTGGGATTTTGTGTGCCGAATAGAGGGTACTGACAGGTGCTCTCCAATTAAGCAAACAAAATATGAATTTCAAGCCTGTGTCATCCTCTATAACTACATCCGTATCTAAGATTGTCCTGTGTATGTGGAAGATGATAGAGACTACAGCCCCAATCCTTCCACAATCTCTCATGTTGCACATAAATGGAGAATGAGCGTGCACCAATTATTTTAAACTATTTTGCTACGCCAGGGGAACAAACTCATTGACAAGACTCTTATGTTAGTTTACATTTGTGATTTATATTGTAATGACTGTGATAAACAACAATCTTTATTTTCTAAAATGTGTGTTGTGTAATAGATTCCTAGGAAAGGCTGAAAATGAAATGCAAGAAATATAGAGACACCAAAGGGCCATTGTTAACACAATAAAGCATTTTAATTAGAAAAGTACAGCTGCACAAATATAAAGGGCCATATTGTTGGCAAATGTCAATGGCCAAATTATAAAATAGGACAATACAAAAAGGGTAACATAGTAAAAAAAAAAATACAAATTATAATATGAACTTGTCGATCTCACCAGTGGGGTATGACCGGGGGAACCATGAGGGTGGAGTGCTGGATGAGTGGCCAATCAGAAGATGAGGTTGAGGGAGGAGGGTTGTAGAAGGGGAAAATAAGGTGCACTTTGCAGAGAATGGATTTGGACAGTTTCCACCTCTCCAACATTTCAAACAGGTAGTGTGTATCATTTGGGGCTGTGGCAGCTTCCAGCAGAATATGTATAGCTGCCCTCATCTGCAGCTGGACAGGACGTGCGATATCTTGCCAGCCTGCGCCACAAGGCCTCCTCCCCATCATCATTTACAATGTGAGCCATTGGAAAATATATAATATCTATACACTATGTTAAAGTGTACATACACATACATATTGTCATGATAAACTAATTTGTATTTCTTGCTCACCCAGCCTACACTCCGCCATGTAATACTGTGCTACACAGGGAAATGTTTGCCACCCTATGATAAGTATTTTGATCCTTTATGTTGCCATGGATTAATTGATCATTGTATTGTATAGTTACCAAGTGTCCCTGGGAGCACACAGTAAGTGAAGGCATTTGTTCATCTGGCAACTTGATGTGAGCAAGAGCAAAAATGTTTATCCAGCATCAATGTGTGATATCCGAAGGGTTACATGGTGTCTCTTGCCATGAAGAATGAACATACTTAATCCCCATTTCCAACATACCATTATAGATTCACGAAATACAAGTACCAAATTTATTAAGGAGGGCACCACAATAGATATAGAGGGATACACCCAAGGTCGATACAAAAATGTATACTATACAAACAAAGAAAAAGCTGCAGACCTAAAATTGGGGATCACCAAACACAGATGCAAAAAATAATAATTTTATTGAATACAAAGCCAACAGACATTTTAAAAACAATTAAAAGTCAAAAAGACTTGACATAGGAAACCCAAACAGCTTGTAATAAAGCCTAAGACTACCCCACCCAAGGCCAATAGAAAGTTAGAGTAACATAGTAGTATAATAAACAAGTATGTTAATTGCTGATGAAGGTCAAAGCAATACAGTTAGGTCCATATATATTTGGACAGAGACAGCATTTTTCTAATTTTGGTTATAGACATTACCACAAGGAAATTTAAACAAAACAATTCAGATGCAGTTGAAGTTCTGACATTCAGCTTTCATTTGAGGGTATCCACATTAAAATTGGATGAAGGGTTTAGGAGTTTCAGCTCCTTAACATGTGCCACCCTGTTTTTAAAGGGACCAAAAGTAATTAGTCAGATTAAATAATTTTAAATAAAATGTTCATTTTTAGTACTTGGTTGAAAACCCTTTGTTGGCAATGACTGCCTGAAGTCTTGAGCTCATGGACATCACCAGACGCTGTGTTTCCTCCTTTTTGATGCTCTGCCAGGCCTTCACTGCGGTGGTTTTCAGTTGCTGTTTGTTTGTGGACCTTTCTGTCTGAAGTTTAGTCTTTAACAAGTGAAATGCATGGTCAATTGGGTTGAGATCAGGTGACTGACTTGGCCATTCAAGAATATTCCACTTCTTTGCTTTAATAAACTCCTGGGTTGCTTTGGCTTTATGTTTTGGGTCATTGTCCATCTGTCGTATGAAACGACGACCAATCAGTTTGGCTGCATTTGGCTGGATCTGAGCACACAGTATGGCTCTGAATACCTCAGAATTTATTTGGCTGCTTCTGTCCTGTGTCACATCATCAATAAACACTAGTGACCCAGTGCCACTGGCAGCCATGCATGCCCAAGCCATCACACTGCCTCCGCCGTGTTTTACAGATGATGTGGTATGCTTTGGATCATGAGCTGTACCACACCTTCGCCATATTTTTCTCTTTCCATCATTCTGGTAGAGGTTGATCTTGGTTTCATCTGTCCAAAGAATGTTTTTCCAGAACTGTGCTGGCTTTTTAGATTTTTTTTAGCAAAGTCCAGTCTAGCCTTTTTATTCTTGATGCTTATGAGTGGCTTGCACCGTGCAGTGAACCCTCTGTATTTA
The DNA here is from genome assembly GCF_032444005.1 of Ranitomeya imitator. NCBI lineage: Eukaryota > Metazoa > Chordata > Amphibia > Anura > Dendrobatidae > Ranitomeya > Ranitomeya imitator. Next base: position 135,196,083 of record NC_091286.1, read on the forward strand.
CTTTCATGCAGTCTTCTCTTTATGGTAGATTTGGATATTGATACGCCTACCTCCTGGAGAGTGTTGTTCACTTGGTTGGCTGTTGTGAAGGGGTTTCTCTTCACCATGGAGATTATTCTGCGATCATCCACCACTGTTGTCTTCCACGGGCGCCTAGGTCTGTTTGCATTGATGAATTCACCAGTGCTTTCTTTCTTTCTCAGGATGTACCAAACTGTAGATTTTGCCACTCCTAATATTGTAGCAATTTCTCGGATGGGTTTTTTCTGTTTTTGCAGCTTAAGGATGGCTTGTTTCACCTGCATGGAGAGCTCCTTTGACCGCATGTTTACTTAACAGCAAAACCTTCCAAATGCAAGCACCACACCTCAAATCAACTCCAGGCCTTTTATCAGCTTAATTGAGAATGACATAATGAAGGGATCGCCCACACCTGTCCATGAAATAGCCTTGGAGTCAATTGTCCAATTACTTTTTGTCCCTTTAAAAACAGGGTGGCACATGTTAAGGAGCTGAAACTCTTAGACCCTTCATCCAATTTTAATGTGGATACCCTCACATGAAAGCTGAAAGTCTGAACTTCAACTGCATCTGAATTGTTTTGTTTAAAATTCATTGTGGTAATGTCTACAACCAAAATTAGAAAAATGTTGTCTCTGTCCAAATATATATGGACCTAACTGTATGTGCAAGTACCAACAGTAACTCAATCTAAATCCCAATAATGCATATAAATGATATACATGAACATACACCATCAAAATAGCAACAAGCCAAGATATACCATTACTCCACTGCACTAATTCTACCTGATAAAGGGCAAGCAGCCTCCGAATTAGCTATCTGCAAAGTGAAAGTATCACTAATAGCACTTGCCGAAGCCAAAGAACCATATTGTGCACGATAATACAGTGGCTGATACAGACCCAGAACAGCGCATGGTACAGGTAAAAAGCCTAGGAGCAGGGGCGCCCGTGGAGATGACCGACACGTGTCGCCACTGCAAGATTGAGTTACTGTTGGTACTTGCACATATTGCTTTGACTTTCATCAGCAATTAACATACTTGTTTATTATACTACTATGTTACTCTAACTTTCTATTGGCCTTGGGTGGGGTAGTCTTAGGCTTTATTACAAGCTGTTTGGGTTTCCTATGTCAAGTCTTTTTGACTTTTAATTGTTTTTAAAATGTCTGTTGGCTTTGTATTCAATAAAATTATTATTTTTTGCATCTGTGTTTGGTGATCCCCAATTTTTGGTCTGCAGCTTTTTCTTTGTTTGTATAGATTCATGAAAGACACTCATCTTTATTCATTTATTTATTTAAAATAAATGTTTCTGACTGACTTCACCATGAGTGATGTCACAAGTGGAGATGAGGCCCGACAAAAAAGCCTAAGTTTTCTAGCTCCAATATCATGAAGTTGTATTTGTAAGTGCAGCCTAAGGAATTGGGCTTACGTGTTTTGTGCTAATTTTATTTTTTACATTTTTTACATTTTTTTATTTTTTACATTTCAGCTTTGAATCCAACATATCGGAGATGGGAGATGGAGCCAGTTTCAGAGTCTAAGGTGGTAGAGACTGGAGTGTCTGCTATGCCTGTGAAAACCCTTAACAATATGGAGCAGCAGTCCAACTCCCCCTTTGATCACCTCCCTACAAGATGCCCTGGTCCCAAGAAGAGCCTTCAGGAGGAAGGACGCCACCATGAACACAGCATGCGAGGTAGATTGTGGGTACTAGACTATCTACCTTGCACTATGAATGATGATGGGAAGGAAGCCTTGTGGCGCACTCTGGCAAAATATTTGCTGGAAATTCCATGGTCCGTTAGGCTGCAGACCAGCTCAGTTATGAATATTCTGCTAGATGCTGCTACACCTCCAAATGATCTGCAACAGGTGTTTGAAATGTTGGAGAAGTGGCAACTATCCAAATCCATTCTTAACCAAGCCCACCCATGGAATATCTCAAACACCAGCTCAACAACATCACCAACCTGCCACTCAAGCCAGCACACCATGTCTTCACCAGTTAAGTGGTTTAACCTTGGGCCCTAAGCCATGGATATGGTGGTCCACAACACCAAAACCCATTTCTCAGGGTGTACCAGTCTGAACCACAGTATGGTCACAGTGGCCCACAGTAAATCCCTTTTCCATCAACCTTATATTCTGATCGGACACCTTACCCAGTATCCAACACTTATTCACTTATTATTCCCTCAGTCATCACTCTCTATCAAGATCACCATATTCACATTAAAATTTGTATTTTTTTTTATTATGTTTCCCTATTTGAGGGGGTGGGGTCAACCCTTTTTTATTGGTTGTGGCAAGATTGCCTTATTTTATAATTTGGCCCTTGATATTTTCCAACAATATTTCTCTTTATATTTGTGTAGCTGTGGTTTTGTAATTAAAATACTTTATTATGTTAACAATGGCCCTTTGGTATCTATATTACTTGCATGTCCTCTTCAGCCCCTCCTTGAAATCTATTACACAACACACATTGTAGAAAATAAAGATTGCTCTTCATCACAGTCATTACAACATAAATCACAAATGTAAAGTAACATAAGAGTCTTGCCAAGGAGTTGCTGCCTATGGCGAAACAAAATAGTTTGTAAATAATTGGTGCCCGCTGATTCTCGAGGTCTCATGGCGTCTATGTGCAACATGATGGACTGTGACAGGATTGGGATTGTGATGTTCATCATCTTTCACATACACAGGAAAATTTAGGATCCTGGTGTAGTTATGGAGGATGATACAAGCTTTAATGACTGCATTCAGATTTTATTCACTTAGTTCAATAACTCCTATCTGTACCCTCCATTTGGCACACAAAATCCCAAAGACACCTTCCACCAGTTGCTCTACCCTGGAAAGCCTGAAATTAGATGCCGTGATAGTGAACAAGACTTCTGCGGAGATAAGGCCACTGTACATTGCTGGTGAATTTGAACACTTCTTCCCCAACCATTATAAATGGAGGAGGTTCACTGCTGGAGCCAGAAAGGAGCTGCGGGGGTAGAACACTCAATTTATTATTCAGAAGTCACTGATCCATTATCGAAGAATTGAGGATTCAAGAGTCTACAATTCTTCCATAGGCCCCGATATCTACAATTATAAACTTGTAGGGGCTGTCAACCAAGACCAAGAGCATTACAGAAAAGTATTGCTCATAATTATAGGTGCCTGATTGAGGTGGCTTCTTTACACTGATGTTTCCCATACAGGGTCCCAATACAGTTTGGGATTTGGCATATTTTGTCAAAATCCTGGGCAATCTGTTCCTAAGCTTGGATGTTAAGCCTCAGTATCACGGCTTTGGGAAATTTGTCTCATATGTGCTGATAGGTGGAGTGGACAATAAACGAGATGGTGGACTTCTGAAGTAAAAATTCAAGATGTGAAGCAAGATAGGAAGTGTCTGTTGCCAACCTTGAGTGCCAAAAGCAAACAATTAACTATCATGGTGGCGAATGTATCACGGACTATATGTGCATTTGTACTAAGGGACCGGAAACACCATGGCACACTCACATCAACTATATGAGATTGGGGGTTAGTGTAGCAATTGCTATGTGCACTGATGGCAATTCTAAAACCAGTGCAAAATGTTGGAAATGGGAAGAGCATGATCTACTATGAGTTAAACCATTCAGTTAGGACACAACCTACTGAATGGTAAACACACATTTCTGCTTGGCCAGAGAAACACCATGAAGCATCATTTGTAACATTACATGAAGGCACACCAAACTGGCTCCATTTAAAGGGAACCTGTCACCTGAATTTGGCGGGACTGGTTTTGGGTCATATGGGCGGAGTTTTCGGGTGTTTGATTCACCCTTTCCTTACCCGCTGGCTGCATGCTGGCTGCAATATTGGATTGAAGTTCATTCTCTGTCCTCCGTAGTACACGCCTGCACAAGGCAATCTTTCCTTGCGCAGGCGTGTACTATGGAGGACAGAGAATGAACTTCAATCCAATATTGCAGCCAGCATGCAGCCAGCAGGTAAGGAAAGGGTGAATCAAACACCCGAAAACTCCGCCCATATGACCCAAAACCAGTCCCGCCAAATTCAGGTGACAGAGTCCCTTTAACCTGATCTTGCTCAACACCACTTGGTTTACTTATTGGAACGTTGTGCCAACAGAGACATGCAAGCTTGTCTGTAAGTTAGCCATAGCAGTCCTCAAAGGAAAGGCTATAGCACCTCTGTTTTTTGGGCACAATCATAATCCCAAACATGAATGCAAAGCCATTCCATAAAAGTGAGAACATATGAAGCTAACAACTTTCATTAATGGAGACATTACAACTAACATTCAGCATTGGTCAATTACCTCAGGGGGAGCTGAAGATGTTCCTTGGCAGAAATTCAATGTCATGCTAATGAATGTTAGGCCGTACAAAGCTCCTCCAACAGTCGGCCAAACTTAACAAGACACATGGAGCGGTAGGCATAGAATTTGTCTGGATGGTGTAATAGCTCCCCATACAACCACAGGAAATATTCGACCTGTAGATTGGGACATCTCATCAGATCCACGATTACTCAGCACCACTCTCCAAATTGCCTTGACAGCACCCAGATGAAGAGGACCAGCTCACTACAACTGAAGGGCAAATGAGAGGAAAAATTAGAAGATGACTTCACATAGCACAACAACAAGGATGAGCTAGTGTTGGATATTCCACCAAATGGATGTGGTCTGAACATCTGACCCAAATGGCTGTGTTTTTATGGGGTTAGGATCAAATAGGCTCTTAATTTAATAGAGAGGTAAAAAAAAATTCTGGAGAAAAAAATAGATTGCATACGGATTGAGTACAAATTGCATAGAATAACATAACCACATATTCGGATTGCACTTGTATTACATATGGAATAACATATGTACTTCACTCATCCCACTTTTCTGGATGAGAATGAAACCGACTTATATGGTTTATTAAAAATTTAGCTTTATTTGACTTCTACAATCTTCTATGTGATATAGTCAGGGCTAATTACAAGAATTAATTTGCCAACATCAATTCATGAAAATGTTTACACCAGAAAACTTTTGTAAAAGACTCTGATAACATATTTCCACATTGCGAAGTTGCACAAAAAATGTGCAACTTTTGGTGTTTTCACTTACTGTAAGTGGAGGAAAGAACTTGAGTGGGATGGGGTATAATTCATCCGGCTGTTCTTCCAACATGGAAAACTGATAAGATGCCCAAAATTCATTGAGTGGCATGCACCCTTCAATAAATTTGGCGCATCTTATACTTACACTCCCCTCATTGTGACTAGTGTGCAAAACAATAGTCTTAGTGAATTTGGGTCTTAGAGCTTATGCAGTCCTAGGCACTTTTAGGGCTTACACCCCTATTTGTGGGGTATGTTCCTGCACCAATTAGATAACTGACTGGCAGACACTTATTAGTCCAAAAGTTTTCCCTCCTTTCTTTTCCATACACGTGCATGCTTGGTTAAGGGTATATGTTTTTATCTTTTTTTACTCATGGCAGACACCATTCTGCTAGAGTGGTGTAAGGATCCATACAATGACCAGTGATTATTGCATATGTATTTTCCTGAGACTTCATGTGATACACCAACAATAAGTAGCAAAAATTTGTGAAGTGCAAAGGAAAATATACATGGCTTTCTAAACATTTTAAAAACACAAATCTGAAAATTGTGACATGCATTTGTATTCAGCCCCGTGAGTCAATACTTTGTAGGACCAAGTTTTGCTGCAATTACTGGAGTCTGTCTCTACCAGCTTTGTAGATCTAGAAGCTGAAACTTTTGCCCATTCTTCTTTGTAAACTACTGCTATCTAAGTGAGATTAGATGGAGAGCGTCTGTGAAAAACAATTTTCAAGTTCTGCCACAGATTTTATGATTTGTTGACATATAAGGGGCACGATTTGGACATGTCTCTCACAACCTTTCCCTGATGAAGACGCTCTAGTAGCGTCGATACGCGTGGGGCTCTGGTCCCCCTATGGACTTTCTTTATTAACCTCTATATGCACTTTAGCCTTGCAATTTGCACATTTTTTATGTGCACCTACCGCTTGGGTATTCTCATGGGGATTACTGTTACGTCTTCTCCGTTATTTGGATAACATCCCACAACGGTTGGGGCTAGGATAACCTTTTTTGTTATGTATATTTTTTCGTGCAACATTATCGAGGCAGGTTTTAGACATACTACATGGTATATAAATATTGTTATTCATTCTGATATTCTGTCTATTCCTGCCTGTTTGAATGGGTTACCAGCACACACACGGGCTGGTGGTATATGGCTAAGGTCAGCTGGCAGCATAGGATGGTGACTACTCTTTACCTGTGTGTAATCTGCTGTCTAGTTAATTTATTATATATTTTTGTATGTGTTTTGCCTATATTATCTTTGTATATTGCCATATTGGTCCGTTTTCACATCTGTATTCGTCTTGGGGGACCTAGGTTGGTCCATTTGATTTTTAAATGTTTTTAAACTGTATATCCTTCTTGTTGCCTTTTTTGTGATGATGTGTTAAATAAAATATATTACAGTTGGTTGATCCCACTAGTGTGCATATCTTTTTCTCTCCCTTTTTTGTCGAACGTATCCAGTTAAAATGCATTTCTTACTTGCATGTAGTTTCAGTTTAACACTGCTAGTGCCTTTCAAATGAGGGGTTACTCTCTTCACTGCATTCCAATCCATTTTGTTTGGCTTTGACACCTTCCTGCTCAAAATTCCAACTGCTGCTGCAATGTCTGGCCTTGTAACAGTCGAAAGATATAATAATTTTCCCATTGCCTTTCTGTATTGTTCAATATTCAGTAACAGATTCTATTCACTACATATTTCCTTCAGATAGTTGGTTTCCATTGGTGACTTTACTGGTTTTGCATCTTTCAATCCAAATATTTTGATTATGTCTTGAATCATTTGATTTTGATTAAGAAGGAAACTCCCGTCTTCTTCTCTTTCTATCTGTATTTCTAGGTAGTGTTTTATCGTCCACATATATCAGCACATAGGTCCATCTGTCTGTCAGTCTCTTTGTATATAGACAAGGATCTGCTTTGCTTCTTTGAAAATGTTCATTTATGAGTACTACTGTGATTTTATCATTCTATGCTTTAGCGGCTTGTTTTAAACAAAATATACTTTTCTGTAGCTTACAAATCCATGTTTGGTTTCCTTTTAACCTTGAATCCTGGGGGTTGTTCCATGTAAATGTGTCTGTCAAAAGATAAATAGTAGACAGCACCGCCGACTTCACTAGATCAAAGCACCTAACACGTAGTGTGCTCATTGAAGCTTAGCCTCCGGATCTCAGGTGCTCCTCTGAAAAAACATTGAAATGCAGTCCATATGACAAAGAAGAGAAGGCAGCACTCACCGATCCTTAAAATGGTTTGTTCCTTATTCAGTCACATAACAAAACCTTCATGGCTCAGGGGTGTGTGAAGATAGGAGTGTGCCGGCTCTGACCAGGTGACCCATAGAAGCGCTATACCAGCACACTCCTATCTTCACACCACCCCGCATTTGCAACAGCAAACAAAGTTCTGATTGTGGTGTGTTTGACAACTGGAGCAAATATCTCATCATAGTCTTCTCTATATTTCTGAGAATAGCCTTTAGCTACGAGTCTTGCTTGGTATCGATCAGCTGTGCCATCTGCTTGGTATTTTACTTTAAAAATCCATTTACATCCTATAGCCTTTTTATCTTTTGGTAGCTCGGTCAGTGTCCATGTCTTTGAATCATGCATGGATTTTATTTCTGTTTTTGCAGCCTCTATCCATTTGTTGGCCTTTTCTTCTGAAAGTTGAGATATGTCCTCCCAAGATGTAGGTTCATAAATTCTATTTGTACTTGCCTTGTATGAAAGACATTGAGGTGGTCTTCCCTTGATTTCTCTTATTGAACGTCTTGGTTCTGTGTCTGTGTGGAGCTGTATCTCTTGACTTTCAGTTTTTTTGATTTCCATCGATTTCCACTTCTTTCTCATTAGATATTCCTGCAGTTGTAGCACGGTCATTTCTTTCATTATTCGCTTCCAGTGATGTCATTATGTCATCATTTAGATCTTCAGTGAATGTTACACTGTTACTTACTGTGATTCTGTCTGTCGTGGGATCAAGGATTCTGTATCCTTTGCAATTGTCACTATGTCTGGCAAGTATTCCTTCAATGGCTCTGTTTTGAAGCTTGAAGCATTTTTCTTGTGGAATAAACACAAAAACTTTGCCCCCAAAAACTGTTAAATGATTCACACTTGGTTTCTTACCTTGCCACAGTTCGTATGTTTTATTTTTCAGTTTCCTTGAAAAAACTCTGTTTTGCAGATACATAGCTGTCATTGCTGCTTCACCCCAGCGTTTCTCTGGTAGTTTGGAGTCTGTTAGCATACATCTTATCATTTTAGTCAGAGTTCTGTTTTTTTCTTTCTGCTACCCCATTCTGTTCAAGTGTGTATGGAACAGTCTTTTGTTGCTCTATTCCATTCTGTGTTAAGTAGTTTTTTATTTAGTGTCCTGTAAATTCACCTCCATTATCACTTCTGGTGATGATTGGCTTCCTCTGAAACCTGTTATTTGACTTTGTCACAAAACACATAGGGTACCGTCACACTATACGATTTACCTACGATCACGACCAGCGATACGACCTGGCCGTGGTCGTAGGTAAGTCGTAGTGTGGTCGCTGGGGAGCTGTCACACAGACAGCTCTCCAGCGACCAACGATGCCGAGGTCCCCGGGTAACCAGGGTAAACATCGGGTTACTAAGCGCAGGACCGCGCTTAGTAACCCGATGTTTACCCTGGTTACCAGCGTAAAAAAAAACAAACAGCATATACTTACATTCCGGTGTCTGTCCCTTGCCGTCTGCTTCCCGCACTCACTGACTGCCGGCCGTAAAGTGAAAGCACAGCACAGCGGTGACGTCACCGCTCTGCTCTGCTTTCACTTTACGGCCGGCAGTCAGTGAGTGCGGGAAGCAGACGGCAAGGGACCTGACGGACACCAGAATGTAAGTATGTACTGTTTGTTTTTTTTACATTTACACTGGTAACCAGGGTAAACATCGGGTTACTAAGCGCGGTCCTGCGCTTAGTAACCCGATGTTTACCCTGGTTACAAGCGAACGCATCGCTAGATCGGTGTCACACACACCGATCTAGCGATGACAGCGGGAGATCCAGCGACGAAAGAAAGTTCCAAACGATCTGCTACAACGTACGATTCTCAGCAGGATCCCTGATCGCTGCTTCGTGTCAGACACAGCGATATCGTATGGATATCGCTGGAACGTCACGAATCGTACCGTCGTAGCGATCGAAATGGCACTGTGTGATGGTACCCTAAGTCTTCTAATTTAATAAAGACTTCACTTTTGTTCTTTATCAAGTACGTGACTGTGTATCTTCAGTAGTCATCTATGAAGGTCACCATATATCTGTTACCTCCTGATGTGGTCACTTTCATCTGTCCACATACATCAGTGTATACCAAGTCATGTGGTCTCGTGCTTTTTGTCTCACTATCTTTAGGTATAGATACTCTTGTAGCTTTAGATTTTATACAACATTCACATTTGATGGTAATTGAACAATCAGATATCAATAGGTCTTTTGTCAAATTCTTCTTTTGTAATGCCATTATACTCTCAGGATGTCTGTGTCCTAGACATCTATGCCACATATGAATACAATTCTTGTGATCATGTGTACATAACGTCATCTGTGTCTAGATGATATAATTGTTCACCTGCTTTGATATAAATTATTACCTTATCTCCCACTAAAATAGTACAATTATCATCTTTGAATTTTAAAGTAAGTCCATTGGCTGTCAGACACTTTACGGATAACAATCCCCCTTCTAGTCCTAGAACATATAACACATCCTTTACTAGTAATTTTGAACTATGCCCAAATCTATCAGGACAGATTAGTATTCTTTGTCCAATACCTTCTGTGGTTATTTTCCTCCCATCTGCAAGATACATTTCTTCATTCTTATTTTCATCAAGTTCAGTAAAGAAAATGTTATCACTAGTAATGTGACTTGTTGCTCCTGAGTCAATAAACCAGCCTGATGATGACTCTTTATCAGTTACTTCAAATGTACCATTCCAGTTATCTGCATTTGGGTTAGCAATTGTGCTTTTTACTATCTGTTTATTCTCCTTTTGGTGTAATTTCTGTTGTTCTGCTTTCCATATAGTACAGTCTCTCTTTAAATGTCCCTTTTTCCTACATCTGAAACATTCTCTTGTCTCTGTATTATGGGGCTTCTTGTCTGTCACTTTAAGAGCATTTTCACTATCCCTTTCAGTGGAATCATTTGTTTGCTCTTTCCTTCTATGCTATTCTTTTACAGCATAAGACTGGTCTTACTCTTTACAAACTCTAGTGTAATGTCTGCTTCAGGTCTTGTATCTAGTGAATTTATCAGAGCAGTGTATGAATCTGGTAAACTGCACAATAATATTGCTTCTATATGGCTTTCCTTAATGTCTTCTCTGACTGATCTCAGCTGTGTTACCTCATCCATCATCTCCATCATGGAGTTTATATGCTCCAGCATGTCATTCCTTGCACTTAATCTCATCTTGTAAAATTTTCTTAACCAGCTCACCTATTTGGATTATTCTTAGATATTTATTACTATATATATATACGGTATATGTATTTCTTGTACGGCTTACTTGTTTATTGTGCTTGTGCGTGGCACTAGTGTTGCCTTTCTTTTATCATTGCATCGTTTTTATTGTTGTCTGTATTGTTGTATTTATACACTTTTTTAGACTTTTTGTCTTCAATAAAATTGTTTATCTTAGCTCTTGTGTCCATCTTTTGTTGGTTTTCTTCTAGTTTGTGATTTAAGCTGGATCTTTCATGTAGCTTTCTCAATGCTTCCCACATTCCCTTTGCTGTATTCTCATTCGTTATGTGGATTAACTGATCATCCTCCACTAATAAGCTAATAGTAGCTTTTGCTTGTCTGTTTTTCTTATCCCATATCTGATTATTATCATTGGGTCTGTCTGTAGTGATTACCTCCCATAAATCATCTTTAGACAATAACATCTCCACTTTGAATTTCCATAACTGATAGTTCTCATTGTTCAGCTTAGCTACTGTGAGTCTCAGCTCTGAACTGCTGCTCATCTTTAACCCCTTTTCCCCCAAGGGTGGTTTGCACGTTAATGACTAGGCCAATTTTTACAATTCTGACCACTGTCCTTTTATGAGGTTATAACTCTGGAACGCTTTGATGGATCCCGGTGATTCTGACATTGTTTTCTCATGACATATTGTACTTCTTGATAGTGGTAAAATTTCTTTGATATTACCTGCGTTTATTTGTGAAAAAAGCAGAAATTTGGCGAAAATTTAGAAAATTTTGCAATTTTCCAAATTTGAATTTTTATGCAATTAAATCACAGAGAAATGTCACACAAAATACTTATTAAGTAACATTTCCCACATGTCTACTTTACATCAGCACAATTTTGGAACCAAATTTTTTTGTTAGGGAGTTGTAAGGGTTAAAAGTTGACCAGCAATTTCTCATTTTTATAACACCTTTTTTTTTAGGGACCACATCTCATTTGAAGTAATTTTGAGGGATCTATATGATAGAAAATAACCCAGTGTGACACCATTCTAAAAATTGCACCCCTCAAGGTGCTCAAAACCACATTCAAGAAGTTTATTAACCCTTCAGGTGTTTCACAGGAATTTTTGGAATGTTTAAATAACAATGAACATTTAACTTTTTTTCACAAAAAATTTACTTCAGCTCCAATTTGTTTTATTTTACCAAGGGTAACAGGAGAAAATGGACCCCAAAAGTTGTTGTACAATTTGTCCTGAGTACACCGATACCCCATATGTGGGGGTAAAACACTGTTTGGGCGCATGGCAGAGCTCGGAAGCAAAGAGAGCTATTTGACTTTTCATTGCAAAATTGAATGGAATTGAGATGGGACGCCATGTTGCGTTTGGAGAGCCCCTGATGTGCCTAAACATTGAAACCCCTCACAAGTGACACCGTTTAGGAAAGTAGGCCCCCTAAGGAACTTTTCTAGATGTGTGGTGAGCACTTTGACCCACCAAGTGCTTCACAGAAGTTTATAATTCAGTGCCGTAAAAATAAAAAATCATATTTTTTCACAAAAATGATATTTTCGCCCCCAATTTTTTATTTTTCCAAGGTTAAGAGAAGAAATTAGACCCCAAAAGTTGTTGTACAATTTGTCCCGAGTACGTTGATACCCATATGTGGGGGTAAACCACTATTTGGGCACATGGCAGAGCTCGGAAAGGAAGGAGAGCCATTTGACTTTTCAATGCAAAATTGACTGGAATTGAGATGGGACGCCATGTTGCGTTTAGAGAGCCACTGATGTGCCTAAACATTGAAACCCCCCACAAGTGACACCATTTTGGAAAGTAGACCCCCTAAGGAACTTATCTAAATGTGTGGTGAGAGCTTTGAAACCCCAAGTGTTTCGCTACAGTTTATAATGCAGAGCCGTGAAAATAAAAAATCTTTTTTTTTCCACAAAAATTATATTTTAGCCCCCAGTTTTGTATTTTTCCAAGGGTAACAGTTGAAATTGGACCCCAAAAGTTGTTTTCCAATTTTTCATGAGTACGTTAATACCCAATATGTGGGGGAAATCACCATTTGAACGCATGGCAGAGCCCAGAAGAGAAGGAGCATCATTTGGAATGCAGACTTAGATGGATTCGTCTGCAGGCGTCACATTGCGTTTGCAGAGCCCCTAATGTACCTAAACAATAGAAACCCCCCACAAGTTACCCCATATTGGAAACTAGACCCCCCAAGGAACTTATCTAGATGTGTTGTGAGAACTTTGAACCCCCAAGTGTTTCACTACAGTTTATAACGCAGAGCCGTGAAAATAAAAAATCCTTTCTTTTTCACAAAAATTATTTTTTAGCCCCCAGTTTTGTATTTTCTCAAGGGTAACAGGATAAATTGGACCCCAAACGTTGCTGTCCAATGTGTCCTGAGTACACTGATACCCCATATGTGGGGGAAAACCACCGTTTGAGCGCATGGCAGAGGGAAGGAGCACTGTTTTACTTTTTCAAAGCAGAATTGGCTGGAATTGAGATCAGATGCCATGTCCCGTTTGGAGAGCCCCTGATGTACCTAAACAGTGGAAACCCCCAATTAAAACTGAAACCCTAATCCAAACACATCCCTAACCCTATTCCCAACGGTAACCCTAACCACACCCCTAACCTTGACACACCCCTAACCCTAATCTTAACCCCTCTTCCCAACCATAAATGTAATCCAAACCCTAACCGTAACTTTAGCCCCAACCCTAACCCTAGCCCTAACCCTAGCCCTATCCCTAACCCTATTCCTAACCCTAGCCCTAACCCTAGCCCTAACCCTAACCCTAGCCCCAACCCTTACCCTATCTCTAGCCCTAACCCTAACCCTAACCATAACTCTAATGGGAAAATGGAAATAAATACATTTTTTAAATTTTTTAATTTTTCCCTAACTAAGGGGGTGATGAAGAGGGGTTTGATTTACTTTTATAGCGGGTTTTTTAGCGGATTTTTATGATTGGCAGCCGTCACACACTGAAAGACGCTATTTATTGCAAAAAATATTTTTTGCATTACCATATTTTGAGAGCTATAATTTTTCCATATTTTAGTCCACAGAGTCATGTGAGGTCTTGTTTTTTGCGGGATGAGATGACGTTTTTATTAGTAACATTTTCGGGCATGTGACACTTTTTGATCGCTTTTTATTCTGATTTTTGTGCGGCCGAATGACCAAAAAACAGCTATTCATGAATTTCTTTTGGGGGAGGCATTTATACTGTTCTGCGTTTGGTAAAATGGATAAAGCAGTTTTATTCTTCGGGTCAGTACGATTACAGCAATACATCATCTATATCTTTTTTATGTTTTGGCGCTTTTATATGATAAAAACTACTATTTTATAGAAAAAATAATAATTTTGCATCGCTTTATTCTGAGGACTATAACTTTTTGATTTTTTTGCTGATGATGCTGTATGGCAGCTTGTTTTTTGCGGGACAAGATGACATTTTCAGCGGTACCATGGTTATTTATATCCGTCTTTTTGATCGCGTGTTATTCTACTTTTTGTTTGGCGGTATGCTAATAAAGCGTTGTTTTTTGCCTCTTTTGTTTTTACGGTGTTCACTGAAGGGGTTAACTAGTGGGACAGTTTTATAGGTCGGGTCGTTACGGACGCGGCGATACTAAATATGTGCACTTTTATTGTTTTTTTATTTAGATAAAGAAATGTATTTATAGGAACAATATATTTTATTTATTTTTTTTAGGAATCTTTTAAAAAAAAATTACACGTGAATTTTTTTTTTTACACTATAACATTGCCTTGGGGGGGGGGCATCATGTTATAGTGTAAGATCGCTGATCTGACACTTTGCTGTGCACTGTGTCAGATCAGCGATCTGACGTGCACTCCTGGAGGCTTCCCAGCGCCTGCTCTGGAGGAAGGAGGATGGAGACCCTCGGAGCAAGGCGATCACATCGTGTTGCTCCGGGGGACTCAGGGAAGCATGCAGGGAGCCCCCTCCCTGCGCGATGCTTACCTATACTGCCGGAACACTGCAATCATGTTTGATCGCACTGTGTCGGGGGTTAACGTGCCGGGGGCGGTCCGTGACAGCTCCTGGCACATAGTGCCGGATGTCAGCTGCGATAGTCAGCTGACACCCGGCCACGATCGGCCGCACTCCCCACGTGAGCATGGCCGATTGCTATGACGTACTATCCAGTCGAGGGTCAGATAGGCCCAGGTCACCTCGACGGGATAGTACCTCTAAGGTCAGAGAGGGGTTAACTTATGTGTCTTACTTATTTGTAGAGAATTACTCTGATGTATTCTTTTGCATTCACTAAGTCCTATTTGTCTTTTATACTGGGGCCCATAGCCTGCTGCATAGATTGACCACAGAAGAAGCTTGTGAGAGTAGATTATGTTTGGTAATTCAACTTTTATCTACACAGAACATGAGGTACATGCATCAGCTTATTAATACAGCATAACAGGATGTCTGAAGGACCTTTTATCAGAGAGAAAGTAAAGACAAAGTACAACAAGTATATGCATTAAATTCAACTAAGCATATAACAGTAACAACATCGCCCTCTACTGTCAAAAAAGTATAAACTCCTCCTGCACACAAATAACTCTGTATCTGTTGCATATCTGTCAACACCACATGGAAGTCGCTCAAAGAAAACTAGTCGGAAAGACAATCTCTTGCAAGTACTTTCTAGTCTGTCTGATTTTTTATAAGAAAGTTACAGAAAACTAAGGAGAAACCGCTACGTGAGTTATCTACAAAGACGTGGGTAAAGAGTTTTGTGCCATGGTAGCAAAATGGCTTTAAAAAACGGAACGAAGATGCCTAGGAAGGGTAGCGATAGAGCCTGGAACGCAACCATATCTCTTTTTGTAGACTCTAGCCAGTACATCTCTTCCATACAGAGAAGTGTGAGTATCTTTTGCTTAACAAAAAAGGAGAATAAGAAATGCAATAATGATGTGCACACCTGGCGTTTATACCACAAAAAAATCCACACTTTATTGAACACAATATCTAAAACCCTATAAAAACACCAAAAAGCTTGATGAACACATCCAAGTATACCAACATAGTAATCAATACAAAGTCACAATGAATGAATCATAGCATTGAAGGTAAATGTCAAATCTCCAGAGGATTGACTTGAATAATACACTATGGGGCACTCAGCAGGTAACACATATATCATTAAATAAAGGGGTTGCATAAAGTGTTATGTGCAGTATAGATAGTACCGATAATACAGGTTATCCTCAATTAACAATTGTACATAGAGTGCTAAATCTCATAACCATATTAGGTACAGTTGTGCTCAAAAGTTTACATACCCTGGCAGAATTTTTGCTTTCTTGGCCTTTTTTCAGAGAATATGAATAACACCAAAACTTTTTCTCCACTCATGATTAGTGGTTGGATGAAGCCATTTATGGTTAAACTACTGTCTTTTCTCTTTTTAAATCAAAATGACAACCCAAAACATTCAAATGACCCTGATCAAAAGTTCACATACACCATTTCTTAATACCTACCGTTAGAGTTGAGTGACCTTGACCTTTTTAAAGTCGAGCCGGGTTTTGCGAAACCCGACTATCTCAAAAGTCGAGTCGAGTGGAATCGGCCGATTATCGCAAAAAGTCGGGGATTGACCGAAACACGAAACCCAATGCAAGTCAATGGGGGAGCATAGTCGGCAGTGAGTAGAGGCCAGGAAAACATGTACAGAGCCCATTGTATTGGCAAAAACATCCATTCTTGCTACTGAAGCTTGCCAATCGTAATTTAGCTTATAATAATTGTAAGGCATTTGAAATTGGGGGTCATTTGGCAAAAGTTGTGGGGGGTAGGGCTGGTTCAAGCAATTAGTGGGCCAAGGACATCTGGACCACGTCACGGCAGTGGAGCAGGGAGAGGTAAGTATTTCAACTTTGCAAGTGCTGTGATCCTGAGCAAGCAGGGGGGGCCCACTCGTTGGCATTGGCACTGGCACAGGGCCCCTCAAAGTACAGCGGTGTGTTTGCACGGCGGCGGCGCCTCCCACCGGCAGCAACACTTTTGCGTACTATGAGAGGCCCTGTGCCAGTGACGTCGCCAACGAGTATTCCTCCCCCCACCTGATGAAGGAACCTGCACCTTCATCTGCACCTTCCTCTTTGTCCCCGTGTAATGTGGTATGGTACGCGGGAAGGGGGACCTGACTTTCAGCAGGGTCACAATCTTGCAGTGTAGCGTGCACGGGGAATGTTGCGTTATGGGTCAATGTACCAGCAGACTCATCTATCACTGGCTGGGCAATGGGCAGGATGAGGGGGAAACAGATATGGGCCCAAAGAATAAAGTGGGCTAAATGCAGTTCAAAATTGGTAACAGGACTAACCAGGGGGCATTGCTTTGTTCAGTGGAGGACAACTGGAATGAGAGGCTGACACAGAGAGTAGGCCCAAATCAGTAAGTATTCTAAATGCAGTTCAAAATTGGCAACAGTAGTAAACCGGCGGCACAGCTTTGTTCACTGGAGGAGAACAGCAAGGAGCGGCAGACACAGATAGAAGGCACCAACCCAACTAGTAGGCCTAATGCAGTGTTGTTTTCAACAACTACTAAACGAGAGTCAGAAGATCGAAGCAATGGAGAGGAAACCTGGGGAACACCTTGGAGTGGAACACACCGTCTCTACACCCCATACCCAATTTGTAGGCCTAATGCATTGTAGTTTTCAACAACTACTAAACGAGAGTCGGAAGACCGAAGCAATGGAGAGGAAACCTGGGGAACACCTTGGAGTGGAACACACCGTCTCTACACCCCATACCCAATTTGTAGGCCTAATGCAGTGTAGTTTTCAACAACTACTAAACGAGAGTCGGAAGACCGAAGCAATGTAGACGAAACCTGTGGAACACCTTGGAGTGGAACACACCGTCTCTACACCCCATACCCAATTTTTAGGCGTAATGCAGTGTAGTTTTCAACAACTACTAAACGAGAGTCAGAAGATCGAAGCAATGCCGAGGAAACCTGGGGAACACCTTGGAGCGGTAGACACCATTAATAGTAGGCCCTACCAAAGTAGTAGCCCCAATGCAGTTTTCAAATTCCTAGAGGCTGAAAACAAGACTATTGACGCTCTGCTTTTTTCAAAGGAGGACAGCTGTATTGAGTGGCGCAGACAGACACAGGTAGTAGGCCTTAAACCAAAAATGTGGCTCAATGCAGTTTAAAAAAGGTTACAGGGGTACACAGGCAGCATTGATCTGGTCAGTGGAGGACAATTTCAATAGTGGACCGCAGACAGACTTTGTACGCCTACTATTAAAAAAAGGATGCTGTATGCAATTAAAAATAGGTTCCAGGGGTCCAGGGGCAGCAGTGGTATGGTCAGTGGAGGAGTATTGGAAGGAGGGACTGCAGACAGGCGTAGTAGGCCTAACATAACAAAATTAGGCTATAGGCACTTTAAAATTGGTTCCAGGGGTACACGGGCAGCAGTGGTGTGGTCAGCGGAGGACAATTTGAATTAGGGACTGCAGACAGACTTTGTAGGCTGCCCCCTGTGGACCATGCATCCAACACATTAACCCAGTGCGCCGTAATGGACACGTAACTTTTTGTGGACATGCCTACTGGTCCATGCGTCTCTTGTCAGGTGCACCTTTCTACTGTTTGATTGCCTGAGTGCTATGACAATGCAGACTTTTTCATGCCGGTGGAGGGCTGGGATGGCTTTTCTCACAAAAGAAATGTCGACTGGGTAGCTTGAACCGTGGTACAGCGTACTTCATCTGGGCTTTCTAAATATAAAACAAAGAAAAATAGGAGGCACCATGCACTTTCAGCTGGGTTCCAGGGGTACACGGCCAGCATTGGTCTGGTCGTGGAGAACTATTGGAAGGACGGACCGCAGACAGGCTTCGAAGGCCTAACATAATAAAATTGGGCTGTAGGCACTTTAAAATTGGTTCCAGGGGTACACGGGCAACAGTAGACAGGTCAGTGGAGGACTAGTGGAAGGACAGACCGCAGACAGGCTTCGAAGGCCTAACATAATAAAATTGGGCTGTAGGCACTTTAAAATTGGTTCCAGGGGTACACGGGCAGCAGTAGACAGGTCAGTGGAGGACTAGTGGAAGGAGGGACCGCAGACAGGCTTCGAAGGCCTAACATTATAAAATTCGGTCGTAGGCACTTTAAAATTGGTTCCAGGGGTACACGGGCAGCAGTAGACAGGTCAGTGGAGGCCTAGTGGAAGGAGGGACCGCAGACAGGCTTTGAAGGCCTAACATAATAAAATAGGGCTGTAGGCACTTTAAAATTGGTTCTAGGGGTACACGAGCAGCAGTAGACAGGTCAGTGGAGGCCTAGTGGAAGGAGGGACTGCAGACAGGCTTCGAAGGCCTAACATAATTAAATTGGGCTGTAGGCACTTTAAAATTGGTTCCAGGGGTACACGGGCAGCAGTAGACAGGTCAGTGGAGGCCTAGTGGAAGGAGGGACTGCAGACAGGCTTCGAAGGCCTAACATAATTAAATTGGGCTGTAGGCACTTTAAAATTGGTTCCAGGGTTACACGGGCAGCAGTAGACAGGTCAGTGAAGGCCTAGTGGAAGGAGGGACCGCAGACAGGCTTCGAAGGCCTAACATAATTAAATTGGGCTGTAGGCACCTTAAAATTGGTTCCAGGGGTACACGGGCAGCAGTAGACAGGTAAGTGGAGGACTAGTGGAAGGACGTACCGCAGACAGGCTTCGAAGGCCTAACATAATAAAATTGGGCTGTAGGCACTTTAAAATTGGTTCCAGGGGTACACGGGCAGCAGTAGACAGGTCAGTGGAGGACTAGTGGAAGGAGGTACCGCAGACAGGCTTCGAAGGCCTAACGTAATAAAATTGGGCTGTAGGCACTTTAAAATTGGTTCCAGGGGTACATGGGCAGCAGTAGACAGGTCAGTGGAGGACTAGTGGAAGGAGGTACCGCAGACAGGCTTCGAAGGCCTAACGTAATAAAATTGGGCTGTAGGCACTTTAAAATTGCTTCCAGGGGTACACGGGCAGCAGTAGACAGGTCAGTGGAGGCCTAGTGGAAGGAGGGACCGCAGACAGGCTTCGAAGGCCTAACATAATAAAATTGGGCTGTAGGCACTTTAAAATTGGTTCCAGGGGTACACGGGCAGCAGTAGACAGGTCAGTGGAGGACTAGTGGAAGGACGGACCACAGACAGGCTTCGAAGGCCTAACATAATAAAATTGGGCTGTAGGCACTTTAAAATTGGTTCCAGGGGTACACGGGCAGCAGTAGACAGGTCAGTGGAGGCCTAGTGGAAGGACGGACCGCAGACAGGCTTCGAAGGCCTAGCATAATAAAATAGGGCTGTAGGCACTTTAAAATTGGTTCCAGGGGTACACGGGCAGCAGTAGACAGGTCAGTGGAGGCCTAGTGGAAGGAGGGACCGCAGACAGGCTTCGAAGGCCTAACATAATAAAATTGGGCTGTAGGCACTTTAAAATTGGTTCCAGGGGTACACGGGCAGCAGTAGACAGGTCAGTGGAGGCCTAGTGGAAGGAGGGACCGCAGACAGGCTTCGAAGGCCTAACGTAATAAAATTGGGCTGTAGGCACTTTAAAATTGGTTCCAGGGGTACACGGGCAGCAGTAGACAGGTCAGTGGAGGCCTGGTGGAAGGACGGACCGCAGACAGGCTTCGAAGGCCTAACATAATAAAATAGGGCTGTAGGCACTTTAAAATTGGTTCCAGGGGTACACGGGCAGCAGTAGACAGGTCAGTGGAGGCCTAGTGGAAGGAGGTACCGCAGACAGGTTTCGAAGGCCTAACATAATAAAATTGGGCTGTAGGCACTTTAAAATTGGTTCCAGGGGTACACGGGCAGCAGTAGACAGGTCAGTGGAGGCCTAGTGGAAGGACAGACCGCAGACAGGCTTCGAAGGCCTAACATAATAAAATTGGGCTGTAGGCATTTTAAAATTGGTTCCAGGGGTACACGGGCAGCAGTAGACAGGTCAGTGGAGGACTAGTGGAAGGACGGACCGCAGACAGGCTTTGAAGGCCTAACATAATAAAGTTGGGCTGTAGGCACTTTAAAATTGGTTCCAGAGGTACACGGGCAGCAGTAGACAGGTCAGTGGAGGCCTAGTGGAAGGAGGGACCGCAGACAGGCTTCGAAGGCCTAACATAATAAAATTGGGCTGTAGGCACTTTAAAATTGGTTCCAGGGGTACACGGGCAGCAGTAGACAGGTCAGTGGAGGCCTAGTGGAAGGAGGGACCGCAGACAGGCTTCGAAGGCCTAACATAATAAAATTGGGCTGTAGGCACCTTAAAATTGGTTCCAGGGGTACACGGGCAGCAGTAGACAGGTCAGTGGAGGACTAGTGGAAGGAGGTACCGCAGACAGGCTTCGAAGGCCTAACGTAATAAAATTGGGCTGTAGGCACTTTAAAATTGGTTCCAGGGGTACACGGGCAGCAGTAGACAGGTCAGTGGAGGACTAGTGGAAGGAGGTACCGCAGACAGGCTTCGAAGGCCTAACGTAATAAAATTGGGCTGTAGGCACTTTAAAATTGCTTCCAGGGGTACACGGGCAGCAGTAGACAGGTCAGTGGAGGCCTAGTGGAAGGAGGGACCGCAGACAGGCTTCGAAGGCCTAACATAATAAAATTGGGCTGTAGGCACTTTAAAATTGGTTCCAGGGGTACACGGGCAGCAGTAGACAGGTCAGTGGAGGCCTAGTGGAAGGAGGGACCGCAGACAGGCTTCGAAGGCCTAACATAATAAAATAGGGCTGTAGGCACTTTAAAATTGCTTCCAGGGGTACACGGGCAGCAGTAGACAGGTCAGTGGAGGCCTAGTGGAAGGAGGGACCGTAGACAGGCTTCAAAGGCCTAACATAATAAAATTGGGCTGTAGGCACTTTAAAATTGGTTCCAGGGGTACACGGGCAGCAGTAGACAGGTCAGTGGAGGCCTAGTGGAAGGAGGCACCGCAGACAGGCTTCGAAGGCCTAACATAATTAAATTGGGCTGTAGGCACTTTAAAATTGGTTCCAGGGTTACACGGGCAGCAGTAGACAGGTCAGTGAAGGCCTAGTGGAAGGAGGGACCGCAGACAGGCTTCGAAGGCCTAACATAATTAAATTGGGCTGTAGGCACCTTAAAATTGGTTCCAGGGGTACACGGGCAGCAGTAGACAGGTCAGTGGAGGACTAGTGGAAGGACGTACCGCAGACAGGCTTCGAAGGCCTAACATAATAAAATTGGGCTGTAGGCACTTTAAAATTGGTTCCAGGGGTACACGGGCAGCAGTAGACAGGTCAGTGGAGGACTAGTGGAAGGAGGTACCGCAGACAGGCTTCGAAGGCCTAACGTAATAAAATTGGGCTGTAGGCACTTTAAAATTGGTTCCAGGGGTACACGGGCAGCAGTAGACAGGTCAGTGGAGGACTAGTGGAAGGAGGTACCGCAGACAGGCTTCGAAGGCCTAACGTAATAAAATTGGGCTGTAGGCACTTTAAAATTGGTTCCAGGGGTACACGGGCAGCAGTAGACAGGTCAGTGGAGGCCTAGTGGAAGGAGGGACCGCAGACAGGCTTCGAAGGCCTAACATAATAAAATTGGGCTGTAGGCACTTTAAAATTGGTTCCAGGGGTACACGGGCAGCAGTAGACAGGTCAGTGGAGGACTAGTGGAAGGACGGACCACAGACAGGCTTCGAAAGCCTAACATAATAAAATTGGGCTGTAGGCACTTTAAAATTGGTTCCAGGGGTACACGGGCAGCAGTAGACAGGTCAGTGGAGGCCTAGTGGAAGGACGGACCGCAGACAGGCTTCGAAGGCCTAACATAATAAAATAGGGCTGTAGGCACTTTAAAATTGGTTCCAGGGGTACACGGGCAGCAGTAGACAGGTCAGTGGAGGCCTAGTGGAAGGAGGGACCGCAGACAGGCTTCGAAGGCCTAACATAATAAAATTGGGCTGTAGGCACTTTAAAATTGGTTCCAGGGGTGCACGGGCAGCAGTAGACAGGTCAGTGGAGGCCTAGTGGAAGGACGGACCGCAGACAGGCTTCGAAGGCCTAACATAATAAAATTGGGCTGTAGGCACTTTAAAATTGGTTCCAGGGTTACACGGGCAGCAGTAGACAGGTCAGTGAAGGCCTAGTGGAAGGAGGGACCGCAGACAGGCTTCGAAGGCCTAACATAATTAAATTGGGCTGTAGGCACCTTAAAATTGGTTCCAGGGGTACACGGGCAGCAGTAGACAGGTCAGTGGAGGACTAGTGGAAGGACGTACCGCAGACAGGCTTCGAAGGCCTAACATAATAAAATTGGGCTGTAGGCACTTTAAAATTGGTTCCAGGGGTACACGGGCAGCAGTAGACAGGTCAGTGGAGGACTAGTGGAAGGAGGTACCGCAGACAGGCTTCGAAGGCCTAACGTAATAAAATTGGGCTGTAGGCACTTTAAAATTGGTTCCAGGGGTACACGGGCAGCAGTAGACAGGTCAGTGGAGGACTAGTGGAAGGAGGTACCGCAGACAGGCTTCGAAGGCCTAACGTAATAAAATTGGGCTGTAGGCACTTTAAAATTGGTTCCAGGGGTACACGGGCAGCAGTAGACAGGTCAGTGGAGGACTAGTGGAAGGAGGTACCGCAGACAGGCTTCGAAGGCCTAACGTAATAAAATTGGGCTGTAGGCACTTTAAAATTGGTTCCAGGGGTACACGGGCAGCAGTAGACAGGTCAGTGGAGGCCTAGTGGAAGGAGGGACCGCAGACAGGCTTCGAAGGCCTAACATAATAAAATTGGGCTGTAGGCACTTTAAAATTGGTTCCAGGGGTACACGGGCAGCAGTAGACAGGTCAGTGGAGGACTAGTGGAAGGACGGACCACAGACAGGCTTCGAAGGCCTAACATAATAAAATTGGGCTGTAGGCACTTTAAAATTGGTTCCAGGGGTACACGGGCAGCAGTAGACAGGTCAGTGGAGGCCTAGTGGAAGGACGGACCGCAGACAGGCTTCGAAGGCCTAACATAATAAAATAGGGCTGTAGGCACTTTAAAATTGGTTCCAGGGGTACACGGGCAGCAGTAGACAGGTCAGTGGAGGCCTAGTGGAAGGAGGGACCGCAGACAGGCTTCGAAGGCCTAACATAATAAAATTGGGCTGTAGGCACTTTAAAATTGGTTCCAGGGGTACACGGGCAGCAGTAGACAGGTCAGTGGAGGCCTAGTGGAAGGACGGACCGCAGACAGGCTTCGAAGGCCTAACATAATAAAATTGGGCTGTATGCACTTTAAAATTGGTTCCAGGGGTACACGGGCAGCAGTAGACAGGTCAGTGGAGGCCTAGTGGAAGGAGGGACCGCAGACAGGCTTCAAAGGCCTAACGTAATAAAATTGGGCTGTAGGCACTTTAAAATTGGTTCCAGGGGTACACGGGCAGCAGTAGACAGGTCAGTGGAGGCCTAGTGGAAGGACGGACCGCAGACAGGCTTCGAAGGCCTAACATAATAAAATAGGGCAGTAGGCACTTTAAAATTGGTTCCAGGGGTACACGGGCAGCAGTAGACAGGTCAGTGGAGGCCTAGTGGAAGGACGGACCGCAGACAGGCTTCGAAGGCCTAACATAATAAAATTGGGCTGTAGGCACTTTAAAATTGGTTCCAGGGTTACACGGGCAGCAGTAGACAGGTCAGTGGAGGCCTAGTGGAAGGACAGACCGCAGACAGGCTTCGAAGGCCTAACATAATAAAATTGGGCTGTAGGCATTTTAAAATTGGTTCCAGGGGTACACGGGCAGCAGTAGACAGGTCAGTGGAGGACTAGTGGAAGGACGGACCGCAGACAGGCTTTGAAGGCCTAACATAATAAAGTTGGGCTGTAGGCACTTTAAAATTGGTTCCAGAGGTACACGGGCAGCAGTAGACAGGTCAGTGGAGGCCTAGTGGAAGGAGGGACCGCAGACAGGCTTCGAAGGCCTAACATAATAAAATTGGGCTGTAGGCACTTTAAAATTGGTTCCAGGGGTACACGGGCAGCAGTAGACAGGTCAGTGGAGGCCTAGTGGAAGGAGGGACCGCAGACAGGCTTCGAAGGCCTAACATAATAAAATTGGGCTGTAGGCACCTTAAAATTGGTTCCAGGGGTACACGGGCAGCAGTAGACAGGTCAGTGGAGGCCTAGTGGAAGGAGGGACCGCAGACAGGCTTCGAAGGCCTAACGTAATAAAATTGGGCTGTAGGCACTTTAAAATTGGTTCCAGGGGTACACGGGCAGCAGTAGACAGGTCAGTGGAGGCCTAGTGGAAGGAGGGACCGCAGACAGGCTTCGAAAGCCTAACGTAATAAAATTGGGCTGTAGGCACTTTAAAATTGGTTCCAGGGGTACACGGGCAGCAGTAGACAGGTCAGTGGAGGAGTAGTGGAAGGACGGACCGCAGACAGGCTTCGAAGGCCTAACATAATAAAATTGGGCTGTAGGCACTTTAAAATTGGTTCCAGGGGTACACGGGCAGCAGTAGACAGGTCAGTGGAGGACTAGTGGAAGGACGGACCGCAGACAGGCTTCAAAGGCCTAACATAATAAAATTGGGCTGTAGGCACTTTAAAATTGGTTCCAGGGGTACACAGGCAGCAGTAGACAGGTCAGTGGAGGCCCAGTGGAAGGACGGACCGCAGACAGGCTTCGAAGGCCTAACATAATAAAATTGGGCTGTAGGCACTTTAAAATTGGTTCCAGGGGTACACGGGCAGCAGTAGACAGGTCAGTGGAGGCCTAGTGGAAGGAGGGACCGCAGACAGGCTTCGAAGGCCTAACATAATAAAATAGGGCTGTAGGCACTTTAAAATTGGTTCCAGGGTTACACGGGCAGCAGTAGACAGGTCAGTGGAGGCCTAGTGGAAGGAGGGACCGCAGACAGGCTTCGAAGGCCTAACATTATAAAATTGGGCTGTAGGCACTTTGAATTCTCTTGCAGGGGTACATAGGCACCATTGGTGTTGTCAGCGGAGGCCGATTGTAATGAGTGTCTGCCAGTTAGTAGTCCCAAACAATAAATACATGTTAATGTCTCGCATTACAACAAAACGAAAACACAAAAGGGTGCAATCATTAGGTACAGGGGTGGGCTCCTCTGCGTAG
The DNA here is from genome assembly GCF_032444005.1 of Ranitomeya imitator. Lineage (NCBI taxonomy): Eukaryota > Metazoa > Chordata > Amphibia > Anura > Dendrobatidae > Ranitomeya > Ranitomeya imitator. The sequence continues at coordinate 135,221,909 of NC_091286.1, forward strand.
TTTCAGACCTAGTAATTTGGCACAAAGTATTTACTTGGGTAAATATAGGACACTGCCCCTGACTATGTTAAGTACCATCATACATGTCAACACAATGGTATTGTCAGTGTCAGGAAATTACGGATGTCAGCGCATAGACTAAACATTGGTGGAACTGTGAGAGATAATTGTGCAAGTGGTAGAGCAATGTTTGAGCTGGGGGTGGGGGAACTCTCTTGTGGCCGGCGGTACAGGCCCAGGGCCCCTCATGTTACATCAGTGTGTCTGACGTTGGGTGCGCACCACCACCGCCAGAGACACTTTATTGTACTATGAGGGACCCAGTAGCAGTGCCGTCGACCAAAAGCGGGCACACCCACCTCTTCAGACAAACAGCACTCTCACGGGTGCTTGCACCAAGTGGCGATACCACGGCCCCGTGTGGGGAGTTTGGCCATTTAAGGAGGTGTAAACATGTCGTATGCTGGACAATCAGCTGCTGCAAATTATGAGATTGGTAAAGTCATTCAGAGTAGTCCACAGGCAATACCTTTTCATAGGAAAGCTAGGTGTCGGCCGGGCAAGGTGGGGCAAAAGAATTCGAAATCCAGTTGTGGTTCATTTTAATGAAGGTTAGATCATCAACATTTTGGGTAGCCAGATGAGTCCTTTTTTCGGTTAATATTGAACCTGCAGCACTGAATACTCTTTCTGATAGGACACTAGCTGCCGGGCAAGCAAGCTCCTGCAATGCATATTCTGCCAATTCTGGCCAGGTGTCTAATTTGGATGCCCAGTAATCAAATGGGAATGACGGTTGAGGGAGAACATCGATAAGGGATGAAAAATAGTTAGTAACCATACTGGACAAATGTTGTCTCCTGTCACTTTGAATTGATGCAGCAGTACCTGTCCTGTCTGCGGTCATAGCAAAATCACTCCACAACCTGGTCAGAAAACCCCTCTGTCCAACGCCACTTCGGATGTCTACACCTCTAACACTTCTGGTCTGCTGCCCCCTGCAACTCGTGTGAGAACGATCACGGGTGCTGTGTGCTGGGAATGCCTGAAGCAAACGGTCAACACGAGTTGATTGTTTGGGTGCTAATATTAGTTCCAAGTTCTCATGTGGCATAATATTTTGCAATTTGCCTTTATAGCGAGGATCAAGGAGGCAGGCCAACCAGTAATCGTCATCATTCATCATTTTCATAATGCGTGTGTCCCTTTTGAGGATACGTAAGGCATAATCCGCCATGTGTTGCAAAGTTCCAGTTGTCAAATCTGCGGTTGTGCTTGGTTGAGGGGCAGTTTCAGGCAAATCTACGTCACTTGTGTCCCTCAAAAACCCAGAACCCGGCCTTGCCACGCCACCAATTTCCAGTGGCCCCGGAGAAGCTTCCTCATTTAAAAAATACTCATCCCCATCATCCTCCTCGTCCTCCTCCTCCTGTTCGCCCGCTACCTCATCCTGTACACTGCCCTGACCAAACAATGGCTGACTGTCATCAAGGCTTTCCTCTTCCTCGGCTGCAGATGCCTGCTCCTTTATGTGCGTCAAACTTTGCATCAGCAGACGCATTAGGGGGATGCTCATGCTTATTATGGCGTTGTCTGCACTAACCAGCCGTGTGCATTCCTCAAAACACTGAAGGACTTGACACATGTCTTGTATCTTCGACCACTGCACACCTGACAACTCCATGTCTGCCATCCTACTGCCTGCCCGTGTATGTGTATCCTCCCACAAAAACATAACAGCCCGCCTCTGTTCGCACAGTCTCTGAAGCATGTGCAGTGTTGAGTTACACCTTGTTGCAACGTCTATGATTAGGCAATGCTGGGGAAGGTTCAAAGACCGCTGATAGGTCTGCATACGGCTGGAGTTTACGGGCGAACGGCGGATATGTGAGCAAAGTCCACGCACTTTGAGGAGCAGGTCGGATAACCCCGGATAACTTTTCAGGAAGCACTGCACCACCAGGTTTAAGGTGTGAGCCAGGCAAGGAATGTGTTTCAGTTGGGAAAGGGAGATGGCAGCCATGAAATTCCTTCCGTTATCACTCACTACCTTGCCTGCCTCAAGATCTACTGTGCCCAGCCACGACTGCGTTTCTCTCTGCAAGAACTCGGACAGAACTTCCGCGGTGTGTCTGTTGTCGCCCAAACACTTCATAGCCAATACAGCCTGCTGACGCTTGCCAGTAGCTGCCCCATAATGGAACAACTGGTGTGCAACAGTGGCAGCTGCGGATGGAGTGGTTTGGCGACTGCGGTCTGTGGACGAGCTCTCGCTTCTGCAGAAGGACGAGGAGGAGGAGGAGGGGGTGCGAACACCTACAGCCAACTGTTTCCTAGACCGTGGGCTAGGCAGAACTGTCCCGAAATTGATGTCCCCTGTGGACCCTGCATCCACCACATTCACCCAGTGTGCCGTGATGGACACGTAACGTCCCTGGCCATGCCTACTGGTCCATGCATCTGTTGTCAAGTGCACCTTTGTACTCACAGATTGCCTGAGTGCATGGACGATGCGCTCTTTAACATGCTGGTGGAGGGCTGGGATGGCTTTTCTCGAAAAGAAGTGTCGACTGGGTAGCTCGTAGCGTGGTTTAGCGTAGTCCATCAGGGCTTTGAAAGCTTTGCTTTAAACTAACCGGTAGGGCATCATCTCTAACGAGATTAGTCTAGCTATGTGGGCGTTCAAACCCTGTGTACGCGGATGCGAGGATAAGTACTTCCTTTTTCTAACCAGAGTCTCATGTAGGATGAGCTGGACTGGAGAGCTGGAGATCGTGGAACTAGCAGGTGTGCCGGTGGACATGGCAGAATGAGAGACGGTTGGAGACGGTATTGTTTCCACCGGTGCCCTACATGCAGTGTTTCCTACTACGAAACTGGTGATTCCCTGACCCTGACAGCTTTGGCCTGGCAAAGAAACCTGCACAGATACTGCAGGTGGTGCGGAAAATGGTGGCCTTACAGTGACGGCAGGGATGTAGCGTTGCTGACTAGCTTCATTGGCCGAGGGTGCTTCAACCTTAAGGGACGTTTGGTAGTTAGTCCAGGCTTGCAAATGCATGGTGGTTAAATGTCTATGCATGCAACTTGTATTGAGACTTTTCAGATTCTGACCTCTGCTTAAGGTAGTTGAACATTTTTGACAGATGACTTTGCGCTGATCAATTGGATGTTGTTTAAAAAAATGCCAGACTGCACTCTTTCGAGCCTCGGATCCCTTTTCAGGCATTGCAGACAGAACTTTAACCGGATGGCCACGCTGTCCTCCAACAGGTTTTGGCTTTGCCACGCGTTTTGTCCCATGTACGGGCCCGGCAGATGGAACCCGTTGCGATGTTGATGCCTGCTGCGGCCCCTCCTCCTCCGCTTCAGAACTACTGCCGCCTGCACCCTGTTCCCCCAATGGCTGCCAATCGGGGTCAACAACTGGATCATCTATAACCTCCTCTTCTAGCTCGTGCGCAACTTCCTCTGTGTCACCGTGTAAGTCGGTGGTAGAGCGTTCGTGACGGGGCAACATAGTCTCATCAGGGTCTGATTCTGGATCAGTACCCTGCGAGGGCAATGTTGTGGTCTGAGTCAAAGGACCAGCATAGTAGTCTGGCTGTGGCTGTGCATCAGTGCACTCCATGTCAGATTCAACTTGTAATGGGCATGGCCTGTTAACTGTTTCACTTTCTAAGCCAGGGACGGTATGTGTAAAGAGCTCCATGGAGTAACCCGTTGTGTCGCCTGCTGCATCCTTCTCTGTTGTTGTTTTTGCTGAAGAGGACAAGGAAGCGACTTGTCCCTGACCGTGAACATCCACTTACGACGCGCTGCTTTTACATTTACCAGTTTCAAAAGAGGAGGCAAAAGAGCTAGAGGCTGAGTCAGCAAGGTAAGCCAAAACTTGCTCTTGCTGCTCCGGCTTTAAAAGCGGTTTTCCTACTCCCAGAAAAGGGAGCGTTCGAGGCCTTGTGTAGCCAGACGACGAACCTGGCTCCACAGCTCCAGACTTAGGTGCAATATTTTTTTCCCACGACCACCTGATGCTCCACTACTACTACCATCATTACCAGCTGACAATGAACGCCCACGGCCACGACCTCTTCCACCAGACTTCCTCATTGTTTTAAAAACTTAACCAAAGTAACGGTATTTGTTGCTGTCAAACAACTTACACGGTGAGCTATAACTTCAGTATGATTTAGATATCCCTTTACAGGTGGGTGAGACCGCAAGGAAAATCAGGCACAATGTTACACACTCTGTTTTCGGTGGCACCAAATTAGAGAGATGCCACACACGCAGGACTGTAACTCAAGCACAAATGTCAATATTGATCTCCCACTTTTTTTTTTTTTTTTTCAGGGAGACTTTAGAAAACAAATTTAAAAAAATGATTTTTTCAGGGAGAATTTAGAAACCAAACAAAAAAATTGATTTTTTCAGGGAGAATTTAGAAACCAAATAAAAAAAAAATAGGCTTTCTATGGCCCACTATTTGAGAGAGAGATGGCACACCCAGGAGTCAAGACTGGCACACAAGCAGAAAGGCCAATATTAATCTCCCACTGATTTTTTTTTAATTTTTTCAGGGAGAATTTAGAATCCAAATAAAAATTAAAAAAATAGGCTTTCTATGGCCCACTATTTGAGAGACAGAGATGGCACACCCAGGAGTCAGGAAAGGCACACAAGCAGAAAGGCCAATATTAATCTCCCACTGATTTTTTTTTATTTTTTCAGGGAGACTTTAGAAACCAAATTTAAAAAAATGATTTTTTCAGGGAGAATTTAGAAACCAAATGAAAAAAATTGATTTTTTTCAGGGAGAATTTAGAAACCAAATAAAAAAAAATAGGCTTTCTATGGCCCACTATTTGAGAGAGAGAGATGGCACACCCAGGAGTCAAGACTGGCACACAAGCAGAAAGGCCAATATTAATCTCCCACTGATTTTTTTTTATTTTTTCAGGGAGAATTTAGAAACCAAATAAAAATTTTAAAAAAATAGGCTTTCTATGGCCCACTATTTGAGAGACAGAGATGGCACACCCAGGAGTCAGGAATGGCACACAAGTAGAAAGGCCAATATTAATCTCCCACTGATTTTTTTTTATTTTTTCAGGGAGACTTTAGAAACCAAATAAAAAAAATGTTTTTTTCAGGGAGAATTTAGAAACCAAATAAAAAAAATTGATTTTTTCAGGAAGAATTTAGAAACCAAATAAAAAAAAATTAGGCTTTCTATGGCCCACTATTTGAGAGAGAGAGATGGCACACCCAGGAGTCAAGACACTTTGACCCCTTCACAAACAAAGAATTAGCATGCAGGACCTGGAACACCATTCTGACCTGCTTCACATGAGACTCCCAATCATCCGAGAAGTCCAAAATATCATCCAAGTATACAATCAGGAATTTATCCAGGTACTCTCGGAAGATGTCATGCATAAAGGACTGAAACACTGATGGAGCATTAGAAATTCCGAATGGCATAACCAGGTACTCAAAATGGCCTTCGGGCGTATTAAATGCTGTTTTCCATTCATCGCCCCGTTTGATACGCACAAGATTATACGCACCACGAAGATCTATCTTGGTGAACCAACTAGCCCCCTTAATCCGAGCAAACAAATCAGACAGCAGCGGCAAGGGGTACTGAAATTTGACCGTAATTTTATTTAGAAGGCGGTAATCAATACAAGGTCTCAGCGAACCATCCTTCTTGGCCACAAAAAAGAAACCCGCTCCCAATGGCGATGATGACGGGCGAATATGACCCTTCTCCAAAGACTCCTTCACATAACTCCGCATAGCGTCGTGCTCAGGTACAGATAAATTAAACAGTCGACCCTTAGGAAACTTACTACCAGGAATCAAATCGATAGCACAATCACAATCCCTATGCGGAGGTAGGGCATTGGACTTGGGCTCATCGAATACATCCCGGTAATCAGACAAGAACTCTGGGACCTCAGAAGGGGTGGATGATGAGATAGACAGAAATGGAACATCACCCTGTACCCCCTGACAACCCCAGCTGGACACAGACATTGATTTCCAATCTAATACTGGGTTATGGACTTGTAGCCATGGCAACCCCAACACGACCACATCATGCAGATTATGCAACACCAGAAAGCGAATATCCTCCTGGTGCGCAGGAGCCATGCACATGGTCAGCTGGGTCCAATATTGAGGCTTATTCTTGGCCAAAGGCGTAGCATCAATTCCTCTCAATGGAATAGGACACTGCAAGGGCTCCAAGACAAACCCACAGCGCCTAGCAAACTCCAAGTCCATCAAATTCAGGGCAGCGCCTGAATCCACAAATGCCATGACAGAATATGAAGACAAAGAGCAGATCAAAGTAACGGACAAAAGAAATTTTGACTGTACTGTACCAATGGTGGCAGACCTAGCGAACCGCTTAGTGCGCTTAGGACAATCGGAGATAGCATGAGTGGAATTACCACAGTAGAAACACAGCCCATTCTGACGTCTGTGTTCCTGCCTTTCAGCTCTGGTCAAAGTCCTATCGCACTGCATAGGCTCAGGTCTATGCTCAGATAATACCGCCAAATGGTGCACAGATTTACGCTCGCGCAAGCGTCGACCGATCTGAATGGCCAAAGACATAGACTAATTCAGACCAGCAGGCATATGAAATCCCACCATGACATCCTTAAGGGCTTCAGAGAGACCCTTTATGAAAATAGCTGCCAGCGCACATTCATTCCATTGAGTGAGCACGGACCACTTTCTAAACTTCTGACAATAAATCTCTATCTCATCCTGACCCTGACACAGCCAGCAAATTTCTCTCTGCCTGATCCACTGAATTAGGTTCGTCGTACAGCAATCCGAGCGCCAGAAAAAACGCATCAATATTACATAATGCAGGATCTCCTGGCGCAAGGGAAAATGTCCAGTCTTGAGGGTCGCCACGTAATAAAGATTTTAACTTGTTGAACTGGGTCACCAGAGGAGCAGGGTTTCAAAGCCAGAAACAGTTTGTTAGGTCTCGAGTTCCCGCTTCTGCACAGGGGGAATCTCTAGCCATCTCCGCTGCGGTCTCCCATTCTTATCCAGCCGCAGTGGAGTCTGCTCAGCAGGGACGTCAGTCCCAGTGTCTTGCTCAGTCTCACTCTGTACAGAGAGTTACTGCTGCTTCTCCAGCTTCTGCCATTAAAGCCAGTGCTGGTCAGCAGCGAGCAGACTTCTCTGGGACTAAGTCCTTGTCTGCACACACTGAGCATGCCCAGGGCAAGATCTCCCGTTGGAGATCGAGGGTCATGTGCTCAGGCCCTGCAGCACATTCCATTGGTCCTCTTGGCAGGTCTTGGAAGGGCAAAGTTTCTGTGGCCACTTCCTGTGCTGCAACTATATAAACTGCGCATGACCGCACGGCCATGCGCTAGTGTACATTTGCATACGTGTGTTTGTTGTGAGTGCAAGTCGTCCTTGGATACCCCTTCCCTATTGAATGTCTGTTCGCGGAAGGTGTATGGTTGCTATCTAGCGCCCGACTTATCCTACAGCACAAATCACACATTACAGCGTCCAGTTGCTGTGACCGCCAGTACGGCGCCGTGCACTTCCTCTGTGCTTTCCTTACCCAAGCCTGGGTGGTTAGTGGCGTTCGTCAGTGCGGCACCGCATGCACTCTTGTGCCTTAAATATTGTTATTTTCCTTACACACCCAGTTGCGGTGTTGTGCCAGCAAGGGTCTAATCGGACTTCAATCCTAGTTGGGGTTGAGTTCGCTGACTACTTGCTCGCGCTCTATGTGCAGTACCGCGATCCTGTGACGCAACAGGATCGCTTCCTTCACGCTGGGTGAAGTCTAACCCACGTGTGTATACTTATGAGTACCGCCATATAGTCCGTCATTACTTGGCAGCAGGTTCCATCTCTGCACGGTGGACCTCGGGCTGCGAACGCACCATACTCTATCTGTATCATTATTTGGTGCGTTCCGCTAGCCCTAACATTACACTAGCGCCAGGGTCTGGCTAGTAATGACGGACAAACAGCAATCCTTGCGGTATATCCAGCAGCTGGAGGGTAGGTTGGCGGCTCTTGAGAGCGCAACCTCCGCTGTGGATGTTACCGCAGTTGCTGTACAGGCTGCTAGTGTGGCTGCAGCAACCCTGTCCATTGCCACCCCTGCTCCGACATTTTCTCACCTCCCGCTGCAAGAAAAATTTTCTGGTGATAGCAAATTTTGTAGGGGATTTGTGAGTCAGTGCTCTATTCACCTCGAGCTCCTGGCTGCACGTTTTCCCACAGAGCGGGCTAAGGTGGGATTTATAGTGTCTCTCTTGTCGGACAGGGTGTTGGAATGGGCTACGCCGCTGTGGGAGCGTGGCGATCATGTGGTGCAGAGTGCTCCGCTGTTTCTGAGCACTCTGAAACAGGTCTTTTACGGACCTCAAGTCACCCATGATACTGCGCTCCAACTGCTGGCATTAACTCAGGGTGAGTCCTTGGTCAGTCATTTTGCCGTCCAATTCCGCACTTTAGCTGCTGAGCTGGATTGGTCGGATAAAGCTCTTATTCCCATATTTTGGAGGGGCCTGGCTGATCACGTTAAGGACGCTCTGGCCACTAGGGAGATTCCTGCCACACTGGAGGAGTTAATAACTGTCTCCACTCGAATTGACCTCCATTTTAACGAGCGGAGGTTAGAGCGAGCCCAGTGTAGGCAGAGGTTTCGGCTGGCTCCTACCTTCGCCAAACCTCTGGAATCTCCGGTCCTGGTTCCTGAGTCACATGAGGCCAGGGAAGTGTCACAAGCGGGATCTAAGTCCCGGACCGCTTGTGCACTCAAGGTCTGTCATGTTTGCCAGCAGTCAGGACATCTAGCCACCAGATGTTCTCAGCGGTCGAGGAAACGTCAGCGTCTAGTGGTAGTAGGTGGAGGTACACTAGACACGGCGACGTTTGCCTCTAAATTGTACTTTAAGGGGACAATTACTATAGGCTCATTCTCCCACTCGGTAGAGCTCTGCGTGGATTCTGGGGCGGAGGGCAATTTTATGTCTTCTGCCTTCGCCCAACGTCACGCAATACCCCTGGTTATGCTAGCTCAACCAGTAACGGTACGAGTGGTGAATGGGTCGACACTGCCCTCACAGATAACACACCAGACCATCCCTTTTACTCTGTCCATGTCGCCATCTCATCAGGAGATTATATCTCTGCTCGTCATTCCTGAGGGAATTGATGAGGTCCTGTTGGGAATACCTTGGCTACGGTACCACTCTCCTCATATCGAGTGGTCCTCAGGCAGAATTCTGGGATGGGGCGAATCTTGTGGGGGTAGGTGTCAGAGGGAGTGCGTTCAGGTTGCTACTACAGAGGTACCCGCAGATCTTTCCTCTCTCCCCAAGCAGTATTGGTCTTATGCAGACGTGTTCTCCAAAAAGGCGGCGGAGATCCTTCCGCCCCATCGCCCCTATGACTGTCCTATTGATCTCTTGCCTGGTGCTGAGCCTCCCCGGGGTCGAGTCTATCCGCTATCTCTCCCGGAGATGGAGGCAATGTCACAGTACATCCAGGAAAATCTGGCAAGAGGATTCATTAGGAAGTCAGTGTCACCTGCTGGGGCAGGGTTCTTCTTCGTGCAGAAGAAGAATGGGGAATTGCGTCCATGCATAGACTACAGGGGTCTTAACGCCATCACCGTTAAAAATAAGTATCCTTTGCCCTTGATATCTGAGCTCTTCGATAGGCTTCGGGGAGCAAGGGTATTTACTAAACTAGATCTGCGGGGTGCTTACAACCTGATTCGCATCCATGAGGGGGACGAATGGAACACGGCTTTTAACACCAGGGATGGGCACTATGAATATCTGGTGATGCCCTTCGTGCTCTGTAATGCCCCAGCTGTTTTCCAAGACTTTGTGAACGATATCTTCCGGGATATGCTTTCCACCTCGGTCGTAGTCTATCTGGATGATATTCTCATCTAATCTCCAGATATTGACTCCCACCGGAGAGATGTTTGCAAAGTCTTCGACCTCCTTCGGGCAAACTCCCTCTATGCCAAGTTGGAGAAGTGTATGTTTGAGCAGGAGTCCTTACCTTTCCTAGGCTACATCATCTCTGCCCAGGGATTGGCTATGGATCCTGCCAAACTACAGGCTGTGATGGACTGGCAGGAACCCCATTCTCTTAAAGCGGTGCAGCGCTTTATGGGGTTCATTAATTATTATCGCCAGTTCATTCCGCACTTCTCAACTTTGGTAGCTCCCTTGGTTGCCCTCACCAAGAAGGGGGCGAATCCCAAATTGTGGTCTGAGGAGGTCTCCAAGGCCTTTAACTCTATAAAGTCACACTTAGCTAGCGCTCCCATCCTACATCGCCCCCATGTTGATAAGCCATTTATCATGGAGGTGGATGCCTCTTCTATTGGTGCTGGAGCAGTCCTCTTCCAAAAGGATGCTCAAGGTCGGAAGCATCCTTGCTTCTTTTTCTCCAAGACCTTCTCACCAGCAGAGAGGAATTATTCCATCGGGGACAGGGAGTTGCTAGCCATGAAGTTGGCTTTCTCGGAGTGGAGACATCTCTTGGAGGGAGCACGTTTTCCCTTCCAAGTCTTCACAGACCATAAAAATTTGGTGTACCTGCAGACAGCCCAGCGGTTGAATTCTCGCCAGGCCAGATGGTCCTTATTCTTCTCCCGGTTTCATTTCACCCTCCATTTTGTTTCTGGGGAGAAGAACATTCGGGCCGACGCTCTCTCTCACTCCGTTGTGTCATCTGCGGAGGAGGAGGAGGAGCCTCGGCTTATTGTCCCCACCGAGAGCTTGAGAACTGTGGCCCCGGTTTCGCTAGAGTCTGTGCCTCCGGGCAAGACTTTTGTACCATCCAGTTTGCGACCGGAGGTTCTCTCTTGGGCACACTCGTCCAGGGTGGGTGGACATTTTGGTAACAAAAGGACATCTGAGTTACTGGCGAGGACATACTGGTGGCCGCATATGGCTCGTGATGTCGCAGAGTATGTTCGGGCATGTGTCTCTTGCGCCAAGAACAAGACTCCTCGGCAACCGCCAGCTGGTTTGCTTTATCCTCTGCCGGTGGCGGACAGGCCCTGGGAGATGGTCGGGATGGACTTTGTGGTGGGCTTACCCAAGTCTCGTAACTGCACCATTATCTGGGTGATCACCGACCATTTTTCCAAAATGGTGCACTTGGTGCCTCTTCCACGGCTACCTTCTGCACGGGCGTTGGCTGTCTTGTTCGTCAAGCATATCTTTCGCCTACACGGTATGCCAGACAAAATTGTTAGTGACCGGGGTCCCCAGTTTGTGTCTCGATTCTGGAGAGAGCTTTGTCGTCTACTCAGTATTGAGTTGAATCTCTCTTCGGCATATCATCCCGAGACGAATGGGTTGGTAGAGAGGGCCAACCAGACCTTGGTCACATATTTACGACATTTTGTTTCTGCCAGGCAGGATGACTGGGCATCCTTGCTACCGTGGGCAGAGTTTGCACTTAACAATGCCGTAGCCGACTCCACCGGTCAGACTCCATTCCTCCTAAATTACGGCCAGCATCCGCGTGTTCCTGTGCCCATGCCTGTGTCTTCTGCTGACTCCAGGGTGGCAGACTGGGCTGTGGAGGCACGGGACATTTGGGACCGCACGCAGGATGCCATTCGGGCCTCCAAGGAGAGAATGAGGTCCTCCGCCGATGTTCATCGGCGCCCCGCTCCGACCTTTGCTCCTGGCGACTTGGTGTGGCTCTCCGCCCGTAACATCAGGCTGCGAGTTGAGTCCACTAAGTTTGCTCCTCGCTAGTGTTGAGCATTCCGATACCGCAAGTATCGGGTATCGGCCGATACTTGCAGTATCGGAATTCCGATACCGAGATCCGATACTTTTGTGGTATCGGGTATCGGTATCGGATACATAGAGATGTGTAAAATAAAGAATTAAAATACAAAATATTGATATATTTACCTCTCCGGCGGCCCCTGGACTCAGCGCGGGTAACCGGCAGGCTTCGTTGTTCAAAATCAGCGCTTTTAGGACCTGAGAATCACGTTCCGGCTTCTGATTGGTCGCGGGCCGCCCATGTGACCGCCACGCGACCAATCACAAGCCGCGACGTCACCGCAAGCTATTAACGCGCTCATTTTTAAAAATGAGCGCGTTAATGGCTTTCAAAGACGTGGCGGCTTGTGATTGGTCGCGTGGCCGCGACCAATCACAAGCCGCGACGTCACCGCAAGCCATTAACGCGCTCATTTTTAAAAATGAGCGCGTTAATGACTTTCAAAGACGTAGCGGCTTGTGATTGGTCGCGGCCACGCGATATTTTTTATTTTAAAATATTTTTTATTTTAAGTCTTTATTTTACACATCCCTATGGATCCCAGGGCCTGAAGGAGAGTTTCCTCTCCTTCAGACCCTGGGAACCATGAGAATACCTTCCGATACTTGATGTCCCATTGACTTGTATTGGTATCGGATATCGGTATCGGCGATATCCGATATTTTTCGGGTATCGGCCGATACTATCCGATACCGATACTTTCAAGTATCGGACGGTATCGCTCAACACTACTCCTCGCTACTTGGGTCCCTTCAAGGTTCTCGAACAGGTTAATCCTGTGGTCTACCGTTTGGCTCTTCCTCCACGCTTGGGTATCACCGACACCTTTCATGTGTCCCTCTTGAAACCCGTATACATGTCCCGGTTTTCCGAGTCATCTGCCGGGACATCGGGTTCGTCTACGGACGATTACGAGGTGAACGCTATTTTGGGGTGCAAGGTGGTACGCGGCAAAAAGTTCTATCTGGTGGATTGGAAGGGGTTATGGCCCAGAGGACAGGTCATGGGAGCCTGCTGAAAACATTCGGGCCCCACAGCTCATTGCTGCCTTCGAGCGTAGCGAGGCCCAAGGAGGGGGGGGCCCTAGGAGGGGGGGTAATGTTAGGTATCGAGTTCCCGCTTCTGCACAGGGGGAATCTCGAGCCATCTCCGCTGCGGTCTCCCATTCTTATCCAGCCGCAGTGGAGTCTGCTCAGCAGGGACGTCGGTCCCAGCGTCTTGCTCAGTCTCACTCTGTACAGAGAGTTACTGCTGCTTCTTCAGCTTCTGCCATTAAAGCCAGTGCTGGTCAGCAGCGAGCAGACTTCTCTGGGACTAAGTCCTTGTCTGCACACACTGAGCATGCCCAGGGCAAGATCTCCCGTTGGAGATCGAGGGTCATGTGCTCAGGCCCTGCAGCACATTCCATTGGTCCTCTTGGCAGGTCTTGGAAGGGCAAAGTTTCTGTGGCCACTTCCTGTGCTGCAACTATATAAACTGCGCATGACCGCACGGCCATGCGCTAGTGTACATTTGCATACGTGTGTTTGTTGTGAGTGCAAGTCGTCCTTGGATACCCCTTCCCTATTGAATGTCTGTTCGCGGAAGGTGTATGGTTGCTATCTAGCGCCCGACTTATCCTACAGCACAAATCACACATTACAGCGTCCAGTTGCTGTGACCGCCAGTACGGCGCCGTGCACTTCCTCTGTGCTTTCCTTACCCAAGCCTGGGTGGTTAGTGGCGTTCATCAGTGCGGCACCGCATGCACTCTTGTGCCTTAAATATTGTTATTTTCCTTACACACCCAGTTGCGGTGTTGTGCCAGCAAGGGTCTAATCGGACTTCAATCCTAGTTGGGGTTGAGTTCGCTGACTACTTGCTCGCGCTCTATGTGCGGTACCGCGATCCTGTGACGCAACAGGATCGCTTCCTTCACGCTGGGTGAAGTCTAACCCACGTGTGTATACTTATGAGTACCGCCATATAGTCCGTCATTACTTGGCAGCAGGTTTCATCTCTGCACGGTGGACCTCGGGCTGCGAACGCACCATACTCTATCTGTATCATTATTTGGTGCGTTCCGCTAGCCCTAACATAGTTTACAATTATTTTTAAAATTCAAAAACTTAGCTCTATCTCCAGAAAATAACTCAGGAATAGGAATTTTAGGTTCTAACATAGGATTCTGAACCACTAAATCTTGAATGTTCTGTACTCTTATAGTGAGATTATCCATCAAAGAGGACAGACCCTGAATGTCCATGTCCACACCTGTGTTTTGAACCACCCTGATGTAAAGGGGAAAAGAAAGACAGAACACAGTGCAAAGAAAAAAAATGGTCTCAGAACTTCTCTTTTCCCTCTATTGAGAAGCATTAGTACTTTGGTCCTCCAGTACTGTTATGAACAGGTAATTCAGAACCACAATGGACCTTGAAGTTCAGAGCACACAAGGTGACCTGACATTTACCAAAAACATAGGACGAGCTCTGAGACGTGGAAACTCTGCTGACCGCAATCCCTAATCCTATCAAACCACACTAGAGGTAGCCGTGGATTGCGCCTAACGCTCCCTATGCAACTCGGCACAGCCTGAGAAACTAACTAGCCCTGAAGATAGAAAAATAAGCCTACCTTGCCTCAGAGAAATTCCCCAAAGGAAAAGGCAGCCCCCCACATATAATGACTGTGAGTAAAGATGAAATACAAACACAGAGATGAAATAGATTTAGCAAAGTGAGGCCCGACTTACTGAATACACCGAGGATAGGAAAGATAGCTTTGCGGTCAACACAAAAACCTACAAACAACCACGCAGAGGGGCAAAAAGACCATCCGCACCGACTAACGGTACGGAGGTGCTCCCTCTGCGTCTCAGAGCTTCCAGCAAGCAAGAAAAACCAATATAGCAAGCTGGACAGAAAATATAGCAAACAAAAATAACACAAGCAGAACTTAGCTTATGCAGGATAGAGAGGCCACAGGAATGATCCAGGAGGAAGCAAGACCAATACTAGAACATTGACTGGAGGCCAGGATCAAAGCACCAGGTGGAGTTAAATAGAGCAGCACCTAACGACTTAACCTCATCACCTGAGGAAGGAAACTCAGAAGCCGCAGTACCACTCTCATCCACCAAAGGAAGCTTATAGACAGAACCAGCCGCAGTACCACTCACGACCACAGGAGGGAGCTTGGCCACAGAATTCACAACAGAGATGGCACACCCAGGAGTCAAGACTGGCACACAAGCAGAAAGGCCAATATTAATCTCCCACTGATTTTTTTTTATTTTTTCAGGTAGAATTTAGAAACCAAATAAAAAAAAAAAAATAGGCTTTCTATGGCCCACTATTTGAGAGAGAGAGATGGCACACCCAGGAGTCAAGACTGGCACACAAGCAAAAAGGCCAATATTAATCTCCCACTGATTTTTTTTATTTTTTCAGGGAGAATTTAAAAACCAAATGAAAAAAAAATTAGGCTTTCTATGGCCCACTATTTGAGAGACAGAGATGGCACACCCAGGAGTCAGGAATGGCACACAAGCAGAAACGCCAATATTAATCTCCCACTGATTTTTTTTTTATTTTTTCAGGGAGAATTTAAAAACCAAATAAAAAAAAATAGGCTTTCTATGGCCCACTATTTGAGAGACAGAGATGGCACACCCAGGAGTCAGGAATGGCACACAAGCAGAAAGGCCAATATTAATCTCCCACTGATTTTTTTTAATTTTTCCAGGGAGAATTTAGAAACCAAATAAAAAAATAAATAAATAGGCTTTCTATGGCCCACTATTTGAGAGAGAGATGGCACACTCAGGACTGGCACACAAGCCCAAAGGCCAATATTAATCTCCCACTGTTTTTTTTTTTCAGGGAGAATTTATAAACCCCCCCAAAAAAACAGAAAAATAAAAAGGCTTTCTATGGCCCACTATGTGAGAGAGATGGCACACACAGGGATGGCACTCTAGCAGAAATGCCAATCTTAATCTCCCACAACTTATTTTTTTAGCGAGAATTAAAAAAAAAAACAAAAAAAAAAAACAGGGACTGTCCTACAATTACTATCTCCCTGCAGTAATCTCAGCCAGGTTTGGCAGGCAGCAATAAGGAGTGGACTGATGCACAAATTAAATAAAAAGTGTGGACAAACAAACAAGATAGCTGTGCAGAAAGGAAGGAACAACAGGATTTGTGCTTTGAAAAAAGCAGTTGGTTTGCACAGCGGCGTACACACAGCAATGCAGCTATCAGGGAGCCTTCTAGGGCAGCCCAATGAGCTACAGCGCAGAGGAAAAAAAAATGTAGCTTCCACTGTCCCTGCAAACAAAAGGTGGTGTTGGACAGTGGAAATCGCTACAGCACAAGCGGTTTGGTGGTTAATGGACCCTGCCTATCGCTATCCCTGCTTCTGACGAAGCGGCAGCAACCTCTCCCTAGGCTCAGATCAGCAGCAGTAAGATGGCGGTCGGCGGGAACGCCCCTTTATAGCCCCTGTGACACCGCAGACAGCAAGCCAATCACTGCAATGCCCTTCTCTAAGATGGTGGGGACCAGGACCTATGTCATGACGCTGCCCACACTCTGCGTCCACCTTCATTGGCTGAGAAATGGCGCTTTTCGCGTCATTGAAACACGACTTTGGCGCGAAAGTCGCGTACCGCATGGCCGAACCCACACAGGGGTCGGGTCGGGTTTCATGAAACCCAACTTTGCCAAAAGTCGGCGACTTTTGAAAATGAACGATCCGTTTCGCTCAACCCTACCTACCGTGTATTGCCCCCTCTAAGGTCAATGACAGCTTGAAGTCTTTTCTGATAGTTCTGGATGAGGGTCTTTATTTTCTCAGATGGTAAAGATGCCCACTCTTCTTGGCAAAAAACTCCAGTTCCTGTAAATTCCTAGTCTGTCTAGCAAGAACTGCGTGCTTGAAATCTTGCCAGAGTGACTCAATGATATTGAAGTCAGGAGACTGAGATGGTCCTTCCAGAACCTTCATTTTATTCTGCTGTAGCCAATGACAGGTTGACTTGTTCTTGTGTTTTGGATTGTTGTCATGTTGGAACATTCAAGTCCAACCCATGCGCAGCTTCCGGGATGATGAGTGCAAATTTGCCTCCAGTATTTGATGGTACGGTGCTGCATTCATCCTTCCTTCAACTTTGACCAAATTTTCTGTGCCTTTGTTGCTCACACAACCACAAAACATCAGTAATCAACCTCCGTGCTTTACAGTAGGAATGGTGTTTCTTTCATCATAGGCCTTATTGACCTCTCTCCAAATGTAATGTTTATGGTTGTGGCCCAAAAGTTCAATTTTGATCAAATCACTCCAATTTACCGTGTTCCAGAAGTTTTGAGGCTTGTCTCTGTACTGTTTTGCATATTGTAGGTGAGATACTTTGTGGCCCTGGCCAACAAGTATTAGAGATTGAGTGCATTGATGCTCAACCACTTGTTCTGTATAAGGATGAATATGTGGGAGGGGCAGTGCAAACGTTCGGTGGACCATCGCAGCACATATCTGATGATGATTATGATGATACATGAATGCCAACTGCTGCTCCTTTCGGCTGTGTGTTGTCCGCCAAGAAGCGCAGGGATGAGGACTGGGTGGAACATAATGATTATTATTTTTTTAGAGGACCATTAATTCCATGGTGCTGTGCATGAAGAGGGGTTACATACAAAACATAAATAGAAATTGCTATGAACAAACCAATAGTGACATACAGGCACAGAGGGGAGAGGACTCTACACTTACGACCTTACATTCTATAGGTTAATGGGGAAGGAGATAGTATGTTCGTGAGTTGCAGCAGCTATGGTGTTGGTGAGGTGGCAGCGAGGTCATTGCAGCTTGCAAACTGTTCTGAATAAATGGGTTTTCCAGTTACGCTTGAAAGTTCCTAATGTAGGGGATAATCGGATGTGTTGCGCCACAGAATTCTACAGGATGGGGGATATTCGGCTGAAGTCTTGCATGCAATTGAATGATAATTGACACTGTAGGAGAGAAAAGCGTCAATAGGGTCTTCTCCGATGAAGATATTAAAATATACAATAAGACTGCACTCACCTGATGCATCTTAAATGAGAGCATGTAAAACCATCAAAGCCAACAGCTGCTGCAGATCCACAAGTCAAACCAGTGACCTAATCATAGTGTAAAAAAGCAAGAAAATTGTGGATATCTTCCACGCTACTGTGCAATTAGAAGTCCAGGCAGGTTGAAGATAAAACTTGGTGGTGTATTCAGAATCTCAACGCGTTTCAAAGTCAAAAGAGACTTCTTCCTCAGGAAAGACATTTCCTGAGGAAGAAGTCTCTTTTTTTCACTTCAAAATGCATTGCGATTCTGAATAAAACACCAAGTTTTATCTTCAACCTGCCTGGACTTTTATTTGCACAGTAGTGCAGAGGATATCCAAAATGTATCCAGTTTTTGTAGGCAATTGGATGAGAAATGTATGATTATGGAGGAGAGAGAAGGAGGTCTTTAGAGAACTTGAGATTATGTGGTGGGAGATATCGGGTATTCAGCTCAGAGATATATGGGTGAGACAGATTTTGTATGGCTTTGTAGGTCAGTGTCAGTAGCTTCAAGTGGATACGTTTTGGAATTGGGAAACAATGAAGGGATTTGCAGAGAGGAGAAGCGGAGGACAGAAGTGGATTAGTACGGTAGCAGAATTACAGACGGACTGAAGAGGTGTGATGATTTAGTGGGGGATGATGAGGTCCTAGACTCCCATTGAGTTAAGGCCATCCAAGTGATGTGGGCAGTTCAGAGCAAGAGGTGGTAGTCACGTTTCCCCAGCTGCACAGCAAATGAGGAAGCAGGGTTTAAAAGAGCTGGGGCCAGCTCCTAGCCATTTAGTTGGGTGCTACTGCGCACTGCGGCCGGCTCCTAGCCTTTTTCCTGCCCATATTGCCTCGTACTACTACTCCACTTCCTCCAACATCTCCTCATCTGGTCAAAAGCACTAGCCATCTGTGCACTTTTTTGGCCTTCTCACCCTGCTGCTGTTTGCCTGTCTGCCAGGCAGCGTCACTTCCACCTTCCTGATCCCCGGCTTATATGCAATGTATCCACAAGGTGAAACTCCACCTTGCATATGCTGGAGTGACTGTGCGAGCAGCAGCACATGATAGCGGAGCTTGAGCTGCAGCATATATGGGTAAGTTGCCCTGCGGAACAACACCATTTCAAGACCAAAAAGTGGGCCTCCATCCGGTACATGTGTGCCCTGTTGCACTGCTTCATGTAGTTCATAAACATGACAATAGCTGATGATGCCATCAACAGCGTTACTCTTCTATCTTCTATGCTTCTGTGAAAAAATGCTTCAGGCAATGATGGATCAGGTGGTTGAACATGAGGAAGAGGAGAAGGAGTAAGAAGATTAGTTATAAAATATATGAGAGAAACAGATAATGTTCGGCTTTGTAGGTCAGTGTTAGTAGCTTGAAGTAGATACGTTGTGGGATTGGAATACAATGAAGGGATTTGCAGAGGGGAGAAGCAGAGGAGTAGGACAGAAGTGAATTAGTAACACAGCAGAGTTAAGGACAGACTTGTGATGCGGTGATGCGATGGGGAATGATGAGATCCTAGACCCCACATAAAGTACCAGCCATCCGAGTGATGTGGGCAGTTCGGAGTAAGAGATGGTGATCACGCTGCCCAGCTGCATAGCAAAAGAGGGAGCAGGGTGCAAAAGCCAATATATCGTCTGCTACTGGCCACTGCTCCAATGAACTGAGCACACCAAGCCAGCTCAAAGGAGTTCCCTAAAAATACACAGGTGGTTTGCATGCTGTGCCACCAGAGACTGAAGTAAGGCATGAATGTACTTAACCTAAGCATTACCTGCATGATGATTCATCTGAATGCAAAGCACAAACTGCAGTAGAATACACACCTGAAAAACCAATAAAGATCTCAGCCTCCTGCTGCTCCCTTTTCTGCTGTGGTCTCAGCCTCTTACTCTCCCTCCTGAGCAACAGGGCCTCCTGGCTCCCCACAAAGAGAGAGTGTGACAGCACCACCACGAGCAGTATCACCTAGCATTTCCACATCATCCCATTGAAGCGTTTAACTGTACATCCCCAAACACTGGATCCCATATTCTTTATGTGGTCTTACAAGTGATTTCTAAAAGGCTAACAATACGTTGGGATCATAGGAACCACAGCACGTTTTTCCCATCCTCCACTACTTTTACAGGTGCCCCATCCCTGCCCTGCATGAACATGTTGCTGACAAAATCAGGTGTGCATTGCGCAACCCCATCAGTGTAAAGGTCTACATAACCACCGATACATGGACCAGTAAGCTTGGGCAGGGACATTATATTTCCCTAACTACCCACTAGGTAAATGTTGTGACAGCTGGGCCTGAGGCAGAAACCTGTTACTACTCCTACTTCGGTTTCTCCAACACCTTGTCATCCAACCAGACATTGTTAGACTATATCGCAGTTTATAAGATCTATTTTCCATTCACAATGTTTGGGGCCTACCCAAATGCAAGAAATAAATACTTGAAAGTGGTTGTTTTGCAGCGTATGCCCACACAGGCCGCTTTGCAGAGTACCAACACAGAGGCTGTATTCAGAATACTTCAGATGCATGCACGCACACAGGTTTTTTGGCACAGTATTCCCACAGACAATACATACTAGTATTTTTTTTAGACATACTATAAAAAGACAGCTATACAGCAGAAATTTTGGGGGCAACTTACTTGTACAGTTATGGCTGCAGAGTACACAGAGGCTATTTGGAACAGTATTCTCAAAGGTGTTGTCACAGAGTACACATCGAGTCTTAAACGCACAGTACTCCCACAGGCATGGGTGCAGAGTACACACAGTGGCTTTTTGACAGAGTGGACAGCCTAATTCAGTCCCTGTCAGAGCTGAATGGTAGCGGCACTAATGATCTGATTTATACAGGCTCTGTCACATGCTGCAATGGCAGCAGCCATGGATTGGACACTAAGTGTCTGTATGGACCCTGTACTTTACAGTTTGGAATCGCTCATTTGTAGTTGCAGGAGCATGGTGCTCTTACTGATGATCTCTTTGGGACAGAGGTGGGGTCTGTAGGATGGAAAAGTCTCATATGAGAATGATGGATTTTTTTGGCTTTGCGCCACAGGAAACACTGACTAAGGGGTGCCCCCATTGGTCCTCTGGCCTTTCTTGCCTCTCTTTCCCTAGGCAAGGATGAAAGACCTTATACCAGAGGAAGAATAGAGGTTTTGCCATGGAAAGACATCCTCAATCATATGGGAGCCTCAATAAGAGTAACAGGACACAAATTGCAGTCACCTTCTGCACTGTCTGAAACTACCACTTTGGTAGGTTTTCAGAGCTCCTGGATTCAAACAGTAAAAAAAAAGCCGTCGAATGAACTTGAAATTTCAGGACTCCGGGGGATCATAGATCAAGAAATCATTAATGCACTTTTGGGTAAATCTACAGTTAAATTCCACTATTCTAGGGACTTACATTCTAGGAGCAATTGGGTTTGTTCTTGATCTGTGTAACAAAGTTTTGTCGTGGGACAAAAGAACAACCATTTGTTCCATATTTGCTCCTGAGGAGGAGGAGCTTAAGAGCCAAAAATTACCCATTGCCAATCTATGTTGATGCACTGATGAAACTGTTGAAAATCTTGACAGTGATGTTTTAAAAGATGAATTGCAAAAAATGTTCCCTGCATTGTGGATTTCAAAGAAAACTGATGTGAGTTAATGCAAACTCAAGTTAAAATTCATATTGAAAAGCTACCAACTTTCAAGCATCAATACCGAATTCCTGAGGACTCAATCCCTTACATAAGAGGTACGCGAATTAGAGAAAGAGGATATTCTACCTGTCACAAAGGAAGATGGTAGTTTAGAAAGGTTGGGGACTTGAGACTTGTAAATAAGTACATTCCCTCAGCTGCTCACCTTGTTGTGTCTGTCCCTGAAGTTACATCAAAGCTGAGGAGTGATTGTAAGGTGTTTTCCAGTTTGGTCATTGCAAATGTCTTTTTCTCAATGTCTCTAACACCTGAATCTCTGTCCTCCACTTTGCATTCACATTTGAGAATGTATAGTATTTGTTCACGCTGTTGCCCATGTGATTTCCCAGATCCCCTCTGTATTTCCATAAGGCATTGGCTCAGGATTTAGAATGCCTTGGCTATGGAGACAAAGTTCTACAATATGCTGATGACTTGCTAATAGACATTTTGGCAAGCTACAGTATCAGGAATCAGGATGTCATTGTGCCCTGTCCATCAAGTGAAGTAATAATTGCAAAAAGGTTAATTAAAAGCAATTGATTTATTGGCAAAATCTTCACACACAAACCGGATTTTGACTCCAGACAGGAGCCTTCATCAGATAATTATATGATGAGAGTTCCAGTGCAGAGCCAAAAACCAGTTGGTATTTGACAATTTTTCCAGGAAAGGAATTGCTTGTTGAGGAATGTTGCAGTTGCTTCTTCACGCAATGGACAGTGCACAATGACATCCCGATACCCCAGCTTTCTATTTACGTAAACTTGATCGAAAGACTAAATAGGAAGTGGTTCCTGTCGGAAAACTGTTTTGCAGGATTCCGACGGAAGCCCTGTTGTAATTCTCGGCGGAGATCACTTTTTTAAGTTTTATTTTTCCTTTGTGTGGGGATACCTGCTTATGACTGGCAGGTATGGCAGCACTATGAGAGTAGAGCTATTAGAAGTGTTTTTAATGAGACGGCTAGAGATGAGAGCTGTCAGTTAATCACACCCAGATCATCATCATACTGGCAGTGAGGAGAGCAGACTGTCAATGTTTTTATCGGGGCGTGTTCTTCTTTCCCAAGTGTGTTGTCAGATTATGATTGGTCAGCATCACAAAGAGGTACAAGTACACGCCCTCAGTGAAATCTCTCTAGTAATGCCCACTAGAACTTACAAAAAAAACCTGTTTAGTTGCTAAATACTTTAATTGATAATAAGTGCGCAAAGGAAATTAAAAAAAAGTTATATTTTGCCTCGCATCGCCTATTACATTGTGTGTCCAGTTCAACATGAAAAGTTTGGTGTCCTCTTTAAAGGAAATAACACAGTTGTCTGCCACCCACATTGTTCCTTTTGTCTGAATAAGAAGAGGTCTAAGATAAGGGGTGGACTTCTGACCACTAAATTGGTACTTTCTGCCACCCAAAAATTTAATCTAAAGAACAATCGTCCAGGTTTCCTTCAAAGTAAGTAAAACTTTTCTTATTTATAGACACAATCTCACATGACTCCAGATTAGTTTTATATGAGTATAAGTGAAATTCTGCTGGACTTAACCCAACATGTTTTTCTAGATCACGCAAGACATTTTATGTAATTGACTAAGGATAACTGTTGTTACTTTTTCTGCATGTGGTTTAGTTGTATAGCAAGTCTCTTGCCTGAAATGTTCATAGCACTCTCTCCTATTCCCTTCCCAGTGATCACTTTGTTCTCTATGAATACATATCATCTTATTTTCTTCTTTTAATATAATCTCAACCAAATCATGTTCCTCTCAGATGGTTATGGCTTCTCAGACTAGCGCTTAGCAAGGACTCCTCATTTTCTCACTGTGACATCAGCCTGTTGCTGTGGGAATGGCTGGTATTTCATCATGGATAATCTACTAGTGCAGAGAAGGAAAAGCATAGGAAGAAGAATGAAGAGGTTTCAAAAGAAAAGCATTGTCTATGAAGAATTTATTATTCATTAACACTGGCAGGTAATTTCCTTTCATCTAACTTAATAGGTTCAATAGTGTCGGACTGCTGTTACAGTTACGTTGCTGCATATGTTATATGCACCTTTCATAGAATGGTAAAGTACTTTAGTATCTGCATGTAAAGTCTGTGTATTATTGATCAAGCTTTTATATAGTGTAACTATGTGTGCACACAATGACTGAGACAGGGAATATAATTTAAAAGTGCAAATGTTCTGTGTACATACAGAATAGGATTAAACTTAGCTGATCAGAAATAAAGATTAATGTCATTTTTTAATAGAAAACTTGGAAAGGTATAATCTAAAACTATACGTTAGAGGATGTGACAATTTAACCAGTGCAACTTTTTGTTTCAAATGGCAAAGTTAAATGATTGCATGTTTTTATTTGGTTACTATGGATAAGATACTTATGTATTGGGATCTATGAATAGTATAAAGTGCTCAAAAAATGAAAGGTTTTGCATTGTATGTTTGAACATTTATCTGTGTATAAAAACAAGAACAGATACCATGCTTTAGAGAGTAGACTGATATGCACATACATTTTGTGGATATGTGTATGTATTTAGAATTATGTCCATGTTCTTTAGAAGAAAAGACAAAAAAAGTGACACAACACTTTATCGGGGTGCCAGCATAGGGTATTATTTGTAATTTAGATTGAATAAAAGTCTACTGAAAACTTGTCAATGACAACATATATCTGACCAGTTTATCAAAGCAGTCATGTATTGTGTGTAACGTCTGTCCGCAGCAAAAATACAGCATATGTTAAGTAAATCACGACTCCTCGACACTAATGAAAAATCTATACCTGGGTGCCACATCATACATTGTATCATCCCCAAAACTGGTCATTCCATGAGAGAGAGGGACCTCCAGGTGCTGATTGCAACCTCTGTACCCTTTATAGTTCTGTCATTATACAGCACTACATCAGACTACTGTGAGCTTATGCTTCTGGCAATGAATAATATGCTCGGTGCAAAGACATGTATGCAACACATCCAACATGCCACATCGATGATAACATTGTTGGAATACCCATAAGAAATCCAGTTTCATGAATACCTAATAGGTAGGACCATAACCTGATCAAGAGATGTTTGGTCTTATGATACCAGATTGCTGATTTAACGTGGTTGTGTTTCCATAACTCTCATAGACTTCAGTAAAGAACCTCATTGAGCAGGTATTTATGGCGCATTTGTTGGATAAGCCATAAATGTTTATTTGACTTATCTAAACTATTAATATGAGGAATACAAGTTATAGACTGCTGAAAAAAAGTCCTCCCTGTGTGCCACATATCAGATGCCTTGTTGCTGAGAAATCATCTTTTATCACTTTATGTAAATTACATTGTCCAGACTATGGGGAGATCACTGCCTGTAAGATAACTCTGGCTCCAGAGCTTATTTTACATTAAGGGAGAGATACCAGTGTGAGACAAGTAATTAACACAGGTGAACTGAAATTTCTCACACAAAAAACACATTTTTATTTTTGTCTGAGCTCTGCTGTATTGTAAAAAAAATTGCACCCCTGCCTGCCTGTGAGATGAAAGCTGAAGCTGAGAGAAACATGCAGATGTGTCAGTTATAGTCATACACACAGCTCTGCAGGAGAGCAGAGAGCAGCCATGACACCACACTAGTAACTCCCCCATCTTGTAAAATAAGCTCTAGAGGCAGATTTTCATGCAGATTAGTGTCCTTCCTGTAGCCTAGAAGAGGCCATTTATATAAAGTAATAAAAGATGATTTATCAACAGCAAGTCATCTGATATGAGGCGGTAAGTCATTTTTGTGGTTGATGTACATTCAGCCTCACACCGGGTTGGCTAATCAAATAGGAGATCAGGATGCCAGTCTGTAGAGTCTATAGCAGGTGGTGCGCCAGGCTGATGTGACTACTGGACCAGGACTCGCTTATCTTTCATTTATAAATTTAGGTTAACTTATTACATAACTTCCTCCCACGCCTGCCGATCTCTGTTTAAGCCAGACCCTTTCTCTGTCAGTGTGAAGGAGGTCTTGCTGACTTATTGAAAAAGATCAGACAGACAGCATCCTTCACACTTCACCAAAACAGGAAGAGGAAGATGGCTTTTATTGTTGTGTTAGAAAAACAGCAGAAGTACAGCTATCAGCTTGTTTTAGAGAAAAAAAAAATTCTACACAGCAGTTTTATAGATAACATGTTAGAGTAGCCAGCGTCAAAGTGTTTGGTGACGACTGATCTTGTTTTAGAGAAAAACATACAGAGTAGTTTTAGGGATGATGTGTTAGTGTAGCCGGAATCAGTGTTCTTTTCCGTCCGATCTTGTTTTAGAGAAAAAAAAAATGTATAGAGTAGTTTTATAGGTAGGGAGGTATCGTCTTTTTCATAAAAAATACCTGCTATCGATGGGTAATTTTTAGTGCATTAGGGGAGCGTACGTTACAGCGTTGGTGACATTCGTTTTTCTTTTGTAAAAAAAAGAATTAGTTGCGTCGAGTACATTTTTAGCAAGTGCATTATAGGAGCGTACGTCACATTGTTGGTGACATTCGTTTTTCTTTTGTAAAAAAAATTATTTTTTGAATCAAGTACATTTTTAGGGACTGCATTAGAGGAGCGTATGTTACAGTGTTGATGATGCCCATTTTTCTTTTGCAAAAAAAAAATAATTATTTTCGTCGATTACATTTTTGCCGAGTGTGTTAGGGGAGCATACATCATATTGTTGGTGAAGTTCATTTTTCTTTTGTAAAAGAAGAATTATTTGCATTGATTAAATTTTTAGCAAGTGCATTAGGGGAGAGTACGCTACAGTGTTGGTGATGTTCGTTTTTCTTTTGTAAAAAAAAAATTATTTGCGTCGAGTAAATTTTAAGAGAGTACATTAGGGGGGCTTACATCATATTGTTGGTGACGTTCATTTTTCTTTTGTAAAAGAAGAATTATTTGCATTGATTACATTTTTAGCAAGTGCATTAGGGGAGCGTAAGTTACAGTGTTGGTGATGTTCGTTTTTCTTTTGTAAAAAAAGAATGTGCGTTGAGTAAATTTTTAGCGAGTGCATTAGGGGACCATACATCACATTGTTGGTGACATTCATTTTTCTTTTGTTAAAAAATAATTATTTGCATTGATTACATTTTTTGCGAGTGCATTAGGGGAGCGTACGTTACAGTGTTGGTGATGTTCGTTTTTCTTTTGTAAAAAAAGAATTAGTTGCATCGCGTAAATTTTTAAAAAGTGCATTAGGGGAGCACATGTTACATTGTTGATGATGTTCGTTTTTCTTTCGTAAAAAAAAGAATTATTTGCTTCGAGTAGAATTTTAGCAAGTGCATTAGGGGAGCGTACGTTACAGTGTTGGTGACATTCGTTTTTCTTTTGTTAAAAAAAAGAATGCACGTTGAGTAAATTTTTAGCGAGTGTATTAGGGGACTGTACGTTACAGTGTTCGTGACATCCATTTTTCTTTTGTAAAAAAAAAGAATTATTTGCATCAGGTAAATTTATAGAGAGGGCATTAGTGTAGTGAAAGTCTCTAATTTTTCAATACAAACTCTTTTTTTACATCTGATTTTTTATTTCATTTTTTTCTTCTAAGGCTGGCGTCACACTTGCGAGTTTTACGGACGTAAGAGCGCAGAATCTACGTCCGTAAAACTCGCAAAAAATACGGCACAATTATTCTCTATGCCCCTGCTCCTATTTGCCGTATTTTACTGATCAGTATTATACGGCTTTCTACGGCCGTACAAAATCGCAGCATGCTGCGTTTGTCACCGTACTGCGCAAGAAATACACCAATGAAAGTCTATGGAAGCGTGAAAAATACGGATTACACACGGACAAGCAGTGTGACTTGCGAGAAATACGCAGCGCTGTTAGAGAGAAAAGCCGGCAATTCAGTGCGGTGTACAGTAAAATCACACTGACAGCTTACAGTCCAATAGGTAGAATAAATGTGTACACATAGAATTGGTATATATATATATATATGTCAGTGAGACACATATATGTATATATATTAATATTTATTCCAGCGCTATACAGCTTGAAAGCCGGTAATTCCAATACCGGCTTTTTCTTTCTCCTTCCTAAAACCCGACATGATTTGAGACATGGTTTACATACAGTAAACCATGTCTTCTCTCCATTTTTTTTGCAGATTCCACACTACTAATGTCAGTAGTGTGTATCTGCAAAATTTGGCCGTTCTAGCTCTTAAAATAAAGGGTTAAATGGCGGAAAAAATTGGCGTGGGCTCCCGCGCAATTTTCTCCGCCAGAGTAGTAAAGCCAGTGACTGAGGGCAGATATTAATAGCCTGGAGCTTTCTAGGTAATTTCCCACGATCTATGAACAGCCAGCAGAGGGCGCCTCACCGCAAATGAAGCTAAATATAGATCATTGATCTATTTTTAGCCTCATTCCCTGGGGTTTTGCAGCGAGGAGCAGCCTGCATTAGCACAGCTCCTTGCTGCAAAATGTTTTAACCCCTTCAGAAGGATTTACATCGTTGGACGTTACAGATCTGCGGAGGGTAAGTATATTGTTGGTTTATTATGTTTTTTTACTCACAGAACGAGGGTCTTCAGTGACTGGATTGGGCGTTGAATAAAATACTGCAACAACCATTGTTTTTATTTCATTAAAATAATTTTAAATAATGTGTTTGTGTTTTATTTAACCCTTCACTACAATTGGATTAATAATGGATAGGTGTCATAATTGACGCCTCTCCATTATTAATTAGGCTTAATGTCACCTTACAATAGCAAGGTGGCATTAACCCTTCATTACCCCATATCCCACCGCTACACGGGAATGGGAAGAGAGTGGCCAAGTGCCAGAATAGGCGCATCTTCCAGATGTGCCTTTTCTGGGGTGGCTGGGGGCAGATATTTTTAGCCAGGGGGGGGGCCAATAACCGTGGACCCTCTCCAGGCTATTAATATCTGCCCTCAGTCACTGGCTTTACTACTCTGGCGGAGAAAATTGCGCGGGAGCCCACGCCAATTTTTTCCGCCATTTAACCCTTTATTTTAAGAGCTAGAACGGCCAAATTTTGCAGATACACACTACTGACATTAGTAGTGTGGAATCTGCAAAAAAAATGGAGAGAAGACATGGTTTACTGTATGTAAACCATGTCTCAAATCATGTCGGGTTTTAGGAAGGAGAAAGAAAAAGCCGGTAATTGAATTACCGGCTTTCAAGCTGTATAGCGCTGGAAAAAATATTAATATATATACATATATGTGTCTCACTGACATATATATATATATACCTATTCTACGTGTACACATTTATTCTACCTATTCTACTGTAAGCTGTCAGTGTGATTTTACTGTACACCGCACTGAATTACCGGCTTTTCTCTCTAATATATGTGTCTACTGACATATATATATATATATATATATATATATATATATATATATAGACAGTATATATATATTTTCTTTTCTTTTTGGGACACATGGATCACTTCTATAGCGGTATGTTGGTTTTGCTAGCCTGCGAGAAAACCACGCAGTACGGATGCCATACGGATTACATACGGAGGATGCCATGCGCAAAAAACGCTGACACACCCTGCCTACGGAGGAGCTACGGACCACTTTTTTCGGGACTTTTCAGCGTATTACGGCCGTAATATACGGACCGTATTGTTTTACGCTGTGTGTGACGCCGGCCTAAGTGTTTTGTCTACATTTTTCCTCTCTACATTTTTTCCACTCTGTTTTTTATATCAAATAGTAACCTATGCACAAGCCCCACACATTACACCACTTACACACAAATCCCCGGGCTTTTGAAAGATAAAATAAAAATGGCCCATTTGTCAAGAAGATGTTAATCACCGGAGGAAGCATACACCTTCCTTTCCTCCGACATGAATTCATCCAGTGAGGAAGACTGCGCCCCCTGAAAATTATCAGCCCGTCATTCTGGATTTCATCAGCAGCTCAGGAAACCAGTTTGACACCACTGGCTTTGAATTGAATTCTTCAAATTATTTTTCAGTGAGGAGAGAATAAATATTATTGTGGTCCAGACAAACCTGTGCACCCAACAATTTTTTACCCAAAATGGCACGCCGTCATATGCCAAATGGATCCTGTAAATGCAGCAAAGAAGATGACATTTAGGGGAATTGTGCTGCATATAGAAAAGAGAAACCCAGAGTTTGGCAATACTGGAGTACAGATATTCTCTACAGCACAGCGGTATTCCACATGGCCATGATAAGGACATGATTAGAAGCAATCCAAAAATGTTTGCATTATAGTGATAATGTGCTGTGTGCTCCCCGAGACTTTCCAAACTTTGATCGTCTATATAAAATTCGGCCAGTGGTTGAACACTTCAGCAGAAAAGTTGCTGAGGCGTGCATACCCCAGAGGGACATCGCTATAGTTGAATCTCTGGTTCATTTCAAAGGGAGGCTGAATTTCCAACAATACCTGCCCAGTAAGAGGGACAGGTACAGAATAAAACTGTATAAACTATGCGAGAGTACCTCAGGGTACATCCACAGATTTCGGGTCTATGAGGGTAAGGACACCCAGATTAACTCACCTGAATGCCCCCCGTCCAGGGGGTGAGTGAGAAAATTGTGTGAGAATCGCTGCACCCACTGCTGGATAAGGGTTATGACCTCTACAGTGATACATTTTAAAGCAGCATACCACTCTTCAAAACCCTCTCTGTTAGGCTGGAGTAACACTAGAGAGGAATACGGACGAGTGCTATGCGAGAAAAAGTCGCATAGCACTCAGACCAATGTTAATCTATGGGGCAGCTCCCATCATCCTTTTTTTCTCGGCTGTATTATACGTGCGAGTGAAATCGCAGCCCTCGCAGCACAACACATGGACCACCAGTGTGACTTGCAAGAAATGCGCATCGGTGTCTTTTGAAAAGCCAGTAATTCAGTGCGGTGTACAGTAAAATCACACTGACAGGTTACAATAGAATAGATAGAGTAGAAATATACACACAGTATAGGTTTATATATATATATACAGTTAGGGCCAGAAATATTTGGACAGTGACACAATTTTCGCGAGTTGGGCTCTGCATGCCACCACATTAGATTTGAAATGAAACCTCTACAACAGAATTCAAGTGCAGATTGTAACGTTTAATTTGAAGGGTTGAACAAATATATCTGATAGAAAATGTAGGAATTGTACACATTTCTTTACAAACACTCCACATTTTAGGAGGTCAAAAGTAATTGGACAAATAAACATAACCCAAACAAAATATTTTTATTTTCAATATTTTGTTGCAAATCCTTTGGAGGCAATCACTGCCTTAAGTCTGGAACCCATGGACATCACCAAACGCTGGTTTCCTCCTTCTTAATGCTTTGCCAGGCCTTTACAGCCGCAGCCTTCAGGTCTTGCTTGTTTGTGGGTCTTTCCGTCTTAAGTCTGGATTTGAGCAAGTGAAATGCATGCTCAATTGGGTTTAGATCTGGAGATTGACTTGGCCATTGCAGAATGTTCCACTTTTTGGCACTCATGAAATCCTGGGTAGCTTTGGCTGTATGCTTGGGGTCATTGTCCATCTGTACTATGAAGCGCCGTCCAATCAACTTTGCAGCATTTGGCTGAATCTGGGCTGAAAGTATATCCCGGTACACTTCAGAATTCATCCGGCTACTCTTGTCTGCTCTTATGTCATCAATAAACACAAGTGACCCAGTGCCATTGAAAGCCAGGCATGCCTATGCGATCACGTTGCCTCCACCATGTTTTACAGAGGATGTGGTGTGCCTTGGATCATGTGCCGTTCCCTTTCTTCTCCAAACTTTTTTCTTCCCATCATTCTGGTACAGGTTGATCTTTGTCTCATCTGTCCATAGAATACTTTTCCAGAACTGAGCTGGCTTCTTGAGGTGTTTTTCTGCAAATTTAACTCTGGCCTGTCTATTTTTGGTATTGATGAATGGTTTGCATCTAGATGTGAGCCCTTTGTATTTACTGTCATGGAGTCTTCTCTTTACTGTTGACTTAGAGACAGATACACCTACTTCACTGAGAGTGTTCTGGACTTCAGTTGATGTTGTGAACGGGTTCTTCTTCACCAAATTAAGTATGCGGCGATCATCCACCACTGTTGTCATCCGTGGACGCCCAGGCCTTTTTGAGTTCCCAAGCTCACCAGTCAATTCCTTTTTTCTCAGAATGTACCCAACTGTTGATTTTGCTACTCCAAGCATGTCTGCTATCTCTCTGATGGATTTTTTCTTTTTTTTCAGCCTCAGGATGTTCTGCTTCACCTCAATTGAGAGTTCCTTTGACCGCATGTCGTCTGCTCACAGCAACAGCTTCCAAATGCAAAACCACACACCTGGAATCCACCCCTGACCTTTTAACTACTTCATTGATTACAGGTTAACGAGGGAGACGCCTTCAGAGTTAATTGCAGCCCTTAGAGTCCATTGTCCAATTACTTTTGGTCCCTTGAAAAAGAGGACGCTATGCATTACAGAGCTATGATTCCTAAACCCTTTCTCCGATTTGGATGTGGAAACTATCATATTGCAGCTGGGAGTGTGCACTTTCAGCCCATATTATATATATAATTGTATTTCTGAACATGTTTTTGTAAACAGCTAAAATAACAAAGCTTGTGTCACTGTCCAAATATTTCTGGCCTTAACTGTATATATGTCAGTGACACACATATATATATCTTTATATTTCATAGACAGATACAGTGCCTTGCGAAAGTATTCGGCCCCCTGGAAATTTTCAACCTTTTCCCACATATCATGCTTCAAACATAAAGATACCAAATGTAAATTTTTGGTGAAGAATCAACAAGTGGAACATTGTGAAGTTGAACGAAATATATTGGTTCTTTTAAATTTTTCTGGAAATTCAAAAAATGAAAAGTGGGGCGTGCCATATTATTCGGCCCCTTTAGTTTCAGTGCAGCAAACTCACTCCAGAAGTTCATTGTGGATCTCTGAATGATCCGATGTTGTCCTAAATGCCTAATGATGATAAATATAATCCACCTGTGTGTAATCAAGTCTCCATATAAATGTATCTACTCTGTGATAGCCTCAGGGTTCTGTTTGACGCACAGAGAGCATCATGAAGACCAAGGAACACAACAGGCAGGTCCATGATAATGTTGTGGAGAAGTTTAAAGCTGGATTTGGATACAAAATAATTTCTAAAACTTTAAACATCCCAAGGAGCACTGTGCAAGCGTTCATATTGAAATGGAAGGACTATCATACCACTGCAAATCTACCAAGACCCAGCCGTCCCTCTAAACTTTCATCTCAAACAAGGAGAAGACTGATCAGAGATGCAGCCAAGAGGCCCATGATCACTCTGGATGAACTGCAGAGATCTACAGCTGAGGTGGGACAGTCTGTCCATAGGACAACAATCAGTTGTACACTGCACAAATCTGGCCTTTATGGAAGAGTGGCAAGAAGAAAGCCATTTCTCAAAGATATCCATAAAAAGTGTCATTTAAAGTTTGCAACAAGCCACCTGGGAGACACACCAAACATGTGGAAGATGGTGCTCTGGTCAGATGAAACCAAAATCGAACTTTTTGGCAGCAATGCCAAACGATATGTTTGGCATAAAGGCAACACAGCTCATCACCCTGAACACACCATCTCCACTGTCAAACATGGTGGTGGCAGCATCATGGTTTGGGCCTGCTTTTCTTCAGCAGGGACAGGGAAGATGGTTAAAATTGATGGGAAGATGGATGGAGTCAAATACAGGACAATTCTTGAAGAAAACCTGTTGGAGTCTGCAATAGACCTGAGACTGGGATGGAGATTTGTCTTCCAACAAGACAATGATCCCAAACATAAAGCAAATCTACAATGGAATAGTTCACAAATAAATGTATCCAGGTGTTAGAATGGCCAAGTCAAAGTCCAGACCTCGATGCAATCGAGAATCTGTGTAAAGAGCTGAAAACTGCTGTTCACAAATGATCTCCATCAAACCTCACTGAGCTCGAGCTGTTTGCCAAGGAAGAATGGGCAAGAATTTCAGTCTCTCGATGTACAAAACTGATAGAGACATACCCAAAGCTGCTATTTGCAGCTGTAATCACAGCAAAAGGTGGCACAACCAGGGCCAGCGTCAGCACCAGGCGCACCTTGGCAAGTGCTGGGGCCCTGGAAAGACGGGGGGCCCACTCACGCTGTCATAGATCCATCTGGTCGCTTACCTGCTGTTTTTCCTGCCGCTTACCCTTTCAATTTGCGGGCATGGCAGTCTTACAGGTGCGGGCAGTGGGAGCTGGCACAAGCATCTTCAGTGCAGGCAGGCACATAGGGGTTAAGAACGCAGCCAGCGTGACTGTGGACGGAGAGAGCACGTTCTCCTGCTCTGCTCTCCCGCCCCTGGCTGCACAGCTGAACTTATCAGGATGATTCTGGAGGAGCTCCTACCTGCACCTGAGTGAGTGCAATGATATCGCTGTATTCTAACAGTCTGGGTGAGCTGGGGCGGCCATGGGCTGGGTGGCTGCAGCTGAGATATATATATATATATTATATACTTCAGCAGCCGCCCAGCCCAGGCCCCCAGCACCTGTCCTGTATATACTGTATCTATACAGCCTGTATAGATATAGTATATATAAAATATATACAGGACAGGTGCTAGGGGCCTGGGCTGGGTGGCTGCTGAAGTATATACACTGCACAGTACCATTCCCCCTGTATATATACACTGCACAGTATGACTCCCCCTGTATATATACACTGCACAGTTCCACTCCCCCTGCATATATACACTGCACAGTACCACTCCCCCTGTATATATACACTGCCCCTTACCACTCCCCCTGTATATATACACTGCACAGTACCACTCCTCCTGTATATATACACTGCACAGTACCACTCCCCCTGTATATGTACACTGCACAGTACCACTCCCCTTGTATATATACATTGCACAGTACCACTCCCCTGTATATATACACTGCACAGTACCACTCCCCTGTATATATACACCGCACAGTACCACTCCTCCTGTACATATACACTGCACAGTACCACTCCCTTGTATGTATACACTGCACAGTACCACTCCCCTGTATATATACACTGCACATTACCACTCCTCCTGTATATATACACTGCACAGTACCACTCATCCTGCATATATGCACTGCACAGTACCACTCTTCCTGTCCTGTATATACATTGCACAGTACCACTCCCCTTGTATATATACACTGCACAGTACCACTCCCCTGTATATATACACTGCACAGTACCACTCCCCTGTATATATACACTGCACAGTACCACTCCCCCTGTATATATACACTGCACAGTACCACTCATCCTGCATATATGCACTGCACAGTACCACTCTTCCTGTCCTGTATATACACTGCACAGTACCACTCCCCTTGTATATATACACTGCACAGTACCACTCCCCTGTATATATACACTGCACAGTACCACTCCTCCTGTATATATACACTGCACATTACCACTCCCCCTGTATATATACACTGCACAGTACCACTCCTCCTGTATATATACACTGCACAGTACCACTCCTCCTGTATATATACACTGCACAGTACCACTCCCCCTGTATATATACACTGCACAGTACCACTCCTCCTGTATATATACACTGCACAGTACCACTCCTCCTGTATATATACACTGCACAGTACCACTCCCCTTGTATATATACACTGCACAGTACCACTCCCCTGTATATATACACTGCACAGTACCACTCCTCCTGTATATATACACTGCACAGTACCACTCCCCTTGTATATATACACTGCACAGTACCACTCCCCTGTATATATACACCGCACAGTACCACTCCTCCTGTATATATACACTGCACAGTACCACTCCCCTTGTATATATACACTGCACAGTACCACTCCCCTGTATATATACACTGCACAGTACCACTCCTCCTGTATATATACACTGCACAGTACCACTCATCCTGCATATATGCACTGCACAGTACCACTCTTCCTGTCCTGTATATACACTGCACAGTACCACTCCCCTTGTATATATACACTGCACAGTACCACTCCCCTGTATATATACACTGCACAGTACCACTCCTCCTGTATATATACACTGCACAGTACCACTCATCCTGTCCTGTATATACACTGCACAGTACCACTCCTCCTGTCTTGTATATATACACTGCACAGTACCACTCCCCCTGTATATATACACTGCACAGTACCACTCCCCCTGTATATATACACTGCACAGTACCACTCCCCCTGTATATATACACTGCACAGTACCACTCCTCCTGTCTTGTATATATACACTGCACAGTACCACTCCCCCTGTATATATACACTGCACAGTACCACTCCCCCTGTATATATACACTGCACAGTACCACTCCCCCTGTATATATACACTGCACAGTACCACTCCCCCTGTATATATACACTGCACAGTACCACTCCCCCTGTATATATACACTGCACAGTACCACACTTCCTGTCCTGTATATATACACTGCACAGTACCACTCCTTCTGTGTATATACACTGCACAGTACCACTCCTCGTGTTCTGCATATATAAATTGCAGAATTTAAAATAGCTATCACTCATGTTAGAAGTGAAATCTGGCATTGTACTATACCTATATTTCTCTGCTGTATCTGGGCATCATGAATCGTGGTATGTGTTAAGGGGGGGGGGGACTAATGAGACTCTTTCACCCGGGGCCCTCAAAAACCTGGAGCCGGCCCTGGGCACAACAAAGTATGAAGTTAAAGGGGCCAAATAATATTGCACGCCCCACTTTTTAGTTTTTGAATTTCCACAAAAATTTAAAATAACCAATACATTTCATTCAACTTCACAAATGTGTTCCACTTGTTGTTGATTCTTCACCAAAAATGTACATTTGGTATCTTTATACATATACAGTTATATGAAAAAGTTTGGGCACCCCTATTAATCTTAAGCTTAATGTTTTATAAAAAATTGTTTTTTTTGCAACAGCTATTTCAGTTTCATATATCTAATAACTGTTGGACACAGTAATGTTTCTGCCTTGAAATGAGGTTTATTGCACTAACAGAAAATGTGCAATCTGCATTCAAACAAAATTTGACAGGTGCATAAGCATGGGCACCCTTATAATTTTCTTGTTATAAATACTCCTACCTACTTTTTACTGACTTACTAAAGCACTTTTTTTGGTTTTCTAACCTCATTGAGCTTTGAACTTCATAGCCAAGTTTATGCAATCATGAGAAAAGCTACTTAATGTGGCCACTTGCAAGTTGTTCTCCTGTTTGAATCTCCTCTGAAGAGTGGCATCATGGGCTCCTCAAAACAACTGTCAAAAGATCTGAAAACAAAGATTATTCAACATAGTTGTTCAGGGGAAGGATACAAAAAGCTGCACAAAAAAGAAAAGGAGCCACTCAAACGAATGCACACCACAGAGTAAATAAATAATAATACTCAAAATATAACCACAGGAATTTTATTAGCAAACAACAACTTCAAAACCATAAAACATACTTAAAAACAATAATACATGAGAAACTTAGTCCACATAAAAATATGAATTGTGAAATACAAATATCTATAATGTAAACCTGCACACCCTTGTATATAATGGAAAACCCACCATCTGGCTCATGGGCCTACATGCGCAAATATGGGCTATTTGTAAACCCCTATGGCGTATATGACCCCAAAGAGTCAGGGACAAGCGCCAAAACAAGGGGAGAACCCCCTAATAATGCGATCGCAGGGTCAGACCACCCAGATACAATGAATAAGGCAGAATTCCATACCAAAAGCTAGAGAGAACAGCGGGGTATATAACCCAAACACAGCACATTCCCATAATAGAGCAACAAGGATTACAACATTACCCACATAGCCAGAGCAAGAGGAGGAGGAGGCACCACCGTCCCCAAGTGCAGGTCAGTGTGGACCAAGAGACACACAGTCCAATGCGTATCACCCTATAGAAAAGTGCTTCATCAGGGAAGGTGCTGATTGCATAAAGCAGCCCGTATAAATAGTAACCATATGGCTCACCTGATGTGACTCCGGTGAGCTGAATTCCGGCGAAACCGGAAGTGTGGCACTGGCAGAGAAACGCCCCCAGGAGAGAAGAACATGGGGCTGTCACATCCCCCAGCAGGGGGAGGAAGTGCGCAGGCGCAGCCCGCCCGCAATGATAGACAGGGCTCCAGCGCGACCGGAAGTGTGGCAACCAAATGGGTATGCCCACAATAGTAATGGAGCCGGGACCAAGGCACACCCCCAGCAAGGATGAGAATGGGGGGGCACGTCCCCCAGCAGGGGGAGATAGTGCGCAGGCGCCATAAGCCCATACAAATGAGCAGGGCTCCAGCGCAAACCAAAGTGCGGCATCCAGATGGATATGTCCGCAGCAAAAAATAGAACCAGGACATATACGTCCCCCAGGCATGAAGTAGTTGCCAGCCAGAGATGCGCAGGCGCAGTACACCCATAAGGGAACGCCAATCGGCTGCATAATACCCAGTGTGAACTGCGCATGCGCAACCGCAAGAAGATAAGAAACAGACATATATTCCAAAATGCCAAAATAGAAAAAGCACCCCCATAAAAACAAAGCGGGGAATATGGACAAATAGAAATGTGGCATAAAGTCCGAGGAATAAAGACCATATAAACGGGACCCAGTTGCCATATTTTAGCAGCAAGTCCATTGAGGCCTATCAGAGTCAATGATTGAGTCAATGGGAGCTCATCCAATACGAAGTTTAAGTTACCTTGTGGCTGAAAACCAGCTGTGAAGAAGATTTTATTACATATTGGCCACATGAAAAAAGGCCTGAAAAGATGGTGAAAGGGGGATCCAGTCCCAAGCAAACATCCAGCCTCACATACCACATTCGACCCCCGGGGGCAAATCACCACACACATCACTCAATACAGGAGACCTCAAAAGGCATATATACCATGCAATAAATAACAGATGAAAGGTAAATAATAAAAATGCAAGAACAAATAGTTTTATTAAATATCATAATATCACATATAACAAACATGAGCATAACATAAAAATATACCCCATCCACGATTGCACATAGCCCAATATAAGGCCCAAATATGACCATAAGAAATCCCCAAGCCATTGAGCCATGCGTGCTGAAAAGATGGCAACCTTGTGGCGATCCAAAGGGAGCAGCAAAGCGGAGAACATGGTAATGGTCCAAAAGCCCATAGAATTGTATAACTGAAGAGCCCCATGAGCCAGACAAGGGTGGTACAATTAGCCCAGAAGGGCAGCAAAGCCCGATCCAACCGAGATCACATGCATGATAAATATATAGAGGATGACCAAGGAATCCGGATAACTTATAGAGGATATATATCAACCTATAAAAGATACGAGTCCAGACAGTTTCCATCGGTCGAGGGCAGATGCCCATCAAACATATAGCCCAATAGACCAGCGAAAAAGTATACGGATGGTCCCAAATATTCCTCAGCCACGGATCCGGAAATTCCTGTCCATATATGTATATAATCTGGATAAGAGTCCCTGGACAGTATAGAATGTCACCTAAGAGGAGGCAAAAAAAGGCGAGACAACAAAAGGGGGGTAAGTTAACCCAAAAAAACAGTGAATAACAACTCCTCATTAAGCCCCGCCGGGGCCACCGAGCCTAATCGGAAAATCCATCGGGCCTCAGTCCTGAGAAGCTGAGGTTTGATGGGACCACACCTATTAGAACAACGAATCCTATCCAGACCTATCACCTGCGTATTAGAAATCTGCCCAGCGTGGTGGGCCAAAAAGTGGGCGGCCACTGGGGTAAGTGTCCTGCCTTTAGCCAAATCATTAGAAGCCACATGAATAGTAGAAAAATGCTTCTGCACCCTGCGCCGTAATTCCTGTGTGGTTTGACCCACATATACAAGGCGGCAGGGGCAAATGAGGGCATAAATCACACACGAAGTCCTACAATTAATGTAGGAACGTAGTCTATGCCGTCTACCATCAAGGGGGTTAATGAAGAAATCCTTAGTCGTAATCATGTGGGAGCAAACATTACAATCTCCACAGGCAAAAGAGCCTTGGAGTCTCACACTCTGGCCCGTCCGAGTAGTTTGTCTGACGTAATGGCTCCTAGTAAGGAGGTCCCTGAAATTCGGGGCCCTTCTGGCGGTTAACAGAGGGCGATCACCTACAATCGTTGAGGTAATAAGGTCAGTAGCCAGGATCCCACAATGTTTATGCAGGATATTACCAAGGCCATCCCAACTGTTGTTAAAGGTCGTGATGAACCTAGGCTTGTTGTCGCCTACCTTTGTCCTTGACTCCAGCAAAGAGTCCTGCGTCTGAGTTCTGGCCCGCTGGTAGGCCCTGGAGATACTTCTGTGGGGATAATGCTGATCCTTTAATCGATGAGTAAGCTCCCTTGCTTCCACTTGAAAATCCAAATCATTAGTACAATTCCTTCTGGCCCGAAGAAATTGGCCTGTAGGGACCCCCATCCTGGTATGGAGCGGGTGGAAACTCCTAAAATCAAGCAGGCTGTTAGTAGCCGTGGGCTTCCGGAATAACTTGGTCATGATCGATCCATTGTCCAGCGAGACCTCCAGATCCAGAAACGTCACTGTGGACAATGACATAGTGTATGTAAGAAGAATGTGATGGGTATTAATATTCAAAAACTCAATAAATTGACAACATTCTTCTGAAGTGCCAGTCCAAATAAAAAACAGATCGTCAATGTACCGTGACCAGGGACAAACCTTATCCCTGAAGGTCAAAGATGGAAACACCTGGGTGGCCTCCCACCACCCTAGAAACAAGTTTGCTAGGGCAGGGGCACATCTCGCACACATGGCCACCCCAGACACCTGTAAATAATAGGCCCTATCAAACAAAAAGTAATTGTGCATACAGTCTGAATGGTTCAGCTGGTCCAGAAAAAATAAGACCGCCAGGATGCCATCCTGATGACTAATGTTGGAGTATAGTGACTCCACGTCACAGGTCACAAGCAAGGCCCCTGGAGGTACTGACAAGCCCCAACAAATGCTGATAAAATGGGCTGAGTCCTTGACGAAGGAAGGTAACGTCTTAACAAGAGGTTGGAGGAAAAAATCGACGTAGACGCAGGCCTTTTCACACAGGCTGCCAATGCAAGCCACAATGGGCCTGCCCGGAGGTTTAAGCAAACACTTGTGTACCTTGGGCAACAAGTAAAAGGTGGCTGTCACAGGGCAGTCAACCCACAGAAACCTATATTCATGGTGGTCAATGATGCCAAAGTCCTTGGCCCTATCAAGGAGACACCTGAACCGAGATGCAAAAGTCTCCGTAGGGTCAGAAGGCAGTTTTCTGTAGAATCTACCATCACTCAATTGGCGCTGCGCCTCCTCCAAATAGAGGGCATGTGGCCACAGGACCACATTGCCCCCTTTATCTGCCTCCTTGATCAAAAATGTATTGTTCTGACGCAGATCAGCAAGAGCCCTTTGTTTTTCCCTGCTCAGATTGTTAGGCACCAATGCCCGAGGGGAAAGACTCATGATGTCCTTCTTAACCAACTCGAAGAACACCCGGATAGCGGGCACAAGGGAAAAAGGAGGTGTAACATTAGACCGGTTTCTATGGGGAAAACGATTCCTACCTGTGCCGATCTCATTCTCCTGGAGCAACTGTACCAGATCCTGTAAAATTTGTTGATCTGTGTGGTCAGGACTGCTGACCAAATGGGGCCGGCTGTGTAGCACCCAGAGAACAAGCTTCCTACCAAAGAGATATAAATCTTTTATAAGGGTAAAAGCTGTCTCAGAGATTTAACCTGTCAGTTTCCACTGTGAGGAACATAGTAAGGAAATGGAAGAACACAGGTACAGTTCTTGCTAAGGCCAGAAGTGGCAGGCCAAGAAAAACATCAGAAAGGCAGAGAAGAAGAATGGTGAGATCAGTCAAGGACAATCCTCAGACCACCTCCAGAGAGCTGCAGCATCAACTTGCTGCAGATGGTGTCACTGTGCATCGGTCAACTATACAACGCACTTTGCACAAGGAGAAGCTGTATGGGAGAGTGATGCGAAAGAAGTCGTTTCTGCAAGCACGCCACAAACAGAGTCAGTGAGGTATGCAAAACCACATTTGGAGAAGCCAATTTCTTTTTGGAAGAAGGTCCTGTGGACTGATGAAACCAAGATTGAGTTGTTTGGTCATACAAAAAGGCGTTATGCTTGGCGGCCAAAAAACACAGCATTCCATGAAAAACACTTGCTACCCACAGTAAAATTTGGTGGAGGTTCCATCATGCTTTGGGGCTGTGTGGCCAATGCCGGCACCGGGAATCTTGTTAAAGTTGAGGGACGCATGGATTACTCTCAGTATCAGCAGATTCTTGACAATAATGTTCATGAATCAGTGACAAATTTGAAGTTACGCAGGGGATGGATCTTTCAGCAAGACAATGATCCAAAACACCGCATTTATGCAGAGGAACAATTACACTGTTCTGGAATGGCCATCCCAGTCCCCAGACCTGAATATCATTGAACATCTGTGGGACCATTTGAAGAGGGCTGTCCATGCTCGGCGACCATCAAACTTAACTGAACTGGAATTGTTTTGTAAAGAGGAATGGCCAGAAATACCTTCATTCAGGATCCAGGAACTCATTAAAAGCTATTGGAAGCGACTAGAGGCTGTTATTTTTGCAAAAGGAGGATCTACTAAATATTAATGTCACTTTTCTGGTGAGGTGCCCATACTTATGCACCTGTCACATTTTGTTTGAATGCAGATTGCACATTTTCTGTTAGTACAATAAACCTCATTTCAAGGCAGAAACATTACTGTGTCCAACAGTTATTAGATATATGAAACTGAAATAGCTGTTGCCAAAAAAACAATTTTTATAAAACATTAAGCTTAAGATTAATAGGGTTGCCCAAACTTTTTCATATAACTGTATATAGCCGATAATTCATTTGTCAGCTTCTGTACAATCATTGCAGAAGCCAACAGGATAGGGGACATGGTTTACCTACAGTAAACCATTGCAAAACAGTTAGATTTATATATGTCAGTGACTAATACTGTTAGTAGTATGTGTGTGTAAAATTTGGGACCTGTATGTATTTAATAAAAGAATGTAGTCACGGAAGAAGTTGGCTCGAGTTCTCGCACAATTTTCTGCACCAAGGAGGGAAAGCCAGTAACTGAGGACAGATATTCATAGCCTAGAGAGAGACCATGGTTATTGCCCCCGTCCCCCGTGTAAAAACATCTGCCCCCAGCCACCCCAGAAAAGGTGCATCTGTAAGATGCGCCAATTTTGGCACTTAGCCTCTCTCTTCCCATTGCCCTGTAGCAGTTGCATATGGGGTAATAAGGGGTTAATGTCACCTTTGTATTGTAAGGTGACATTCAGCCAGCTTAACCAGGAAGTCCGTGTTACTGTTCAGGTTCATCTGCCCGAACAGAACATCGGTTGTTTGTCATGCTGCCATGAGCATGACAGCGCGGCACACACCGCTTCTGATTGGTGTGGAAATCATCCCCACCGGTCAGAGATCCACAGTTCCCACGCTGTCAAAAGACAATGTGAGTGCGCAGCTGTGATCGAAGTTAGAAACTTTACCTCGGGTCACTGGTGTTAACTGATGGGACCACTGCTCCCATCATCTGACACCTGCTGCCACCAATAACAGCGAGAGCAGGAGTGGCTGATGGGAGTATTCATCAGCAAGCTCCTGCACTGAAAATAAATAATTATAAATAAATACAAAGAAGGCACCTGTAGCGCTCACACTCAATGAAAACCTGCAGCAGATATTTTAGCGGAACCACCCACCCGCAAAAACATAGATAAATCTAAAAAAGAGAAAAAGAATATCTGCGCTAGGAAAAAAACACACTAGACTCCATACTGGGATACTCCAACCTATCATATTGCATCTATCCTTATCCTCCTTGGACGACCTTGTCAGGTAGTGACACTACAGTGTTTATTATTTGTTTTTCATATATCTGGCGGTATTAGGTTGCTCTCCCAGTTGCTTATGGTGCCGTTTTTAGTTTTATTCCTATTTTAACATGGTTTCAGTCTTTTCGTGAGATCAACGTACTTATTTATCAGTTTTTATGGTCCTCTAGTGTTTTTTTCCCAGCGCAGATATTCTTTTTCTCTTTTTTATAATTATAAATAAATGGTGTTGGTTCCCCTGTATTTTTGATAACCATCCAGTCAAAACTCACAGCTGGGGG
The DNA here is from genome assembly GCF_032444005.1 of Ranitomeya imitator. Lineage (NCBI taxonomy): Eukaryota > Metazoa > Chordata > Amphibia > Anura > Dendrobatidae > Ranitomeya > Ranitomeya imitator. Next base: position 135,265,806 of record NC_091286.1, read on the forward strand.
TTGCAACCCTCAGCTGTCTGCTTCGGCAAGGCTGGTTACCAAGAATAGAGGGGTCCCCATGCCATATTTTTAATTATTTAAATAAATAATTTAAAAAAAATGGCATGGGGTCACACACATTTTTGATAACCTGCCTTGCTAAAGCTGATAGCTGGGGCTGGTATTCTCAGGCTGATAAGAGGCCATGGAAATTGCCCCCCAGCCTAAAAATAGCAGCCCGGAGCCGCCCAGAAAAGGCACATTTATTAGATGTCCCAATTCTGGCAGTTTGCCCAGCTCTTCCCACTTGCCCTGTAGCTGTGGCAAGTTGGGTTAATATTTGTGGGGTTGATGTCACCTTTGTATTGTCCGGTGACATCAAGCCCACGGATTAGTAATGGAGTAGTGTCTATAAGACACCTCTCCATTACTAATCCTATAGTTATTTGGTAAATAAAGACACAGCAAGTATAAAGTAATTTATTTGAAATAAAAAAAAAAACACATTTTTACTTTTTTTATTTAAAAATAGCAAACACAGTTATACTCACCTAATGCCTATTCCACCGAATCCCTCGTCTTCTGTAATAACACAAAAATTAAAAAACAACCATATCCTTCACCTATTCGTCGTTTTGTCACACTCCGTAATCCATGTCTGGGGATAAACAGTTTTCAACCTGGACGGTGCCAAGATGCGACCGTCCAGGCTGAGAACCACTGATGACTGAATTGCTGCGAGCTCAGCCTCAGTGACTTCATCAAGGTTACCTCTGGTCACTGAGGCTACATTCCCAGCCAGCTGAACTGCCGTGACCTTGATGAGATCCCTGCTAGCACCGTGAGGTCACTTGTGGGGGTTTTCCGCTGTTTAGGTGTGGCACCCCAGAGTCTAGTTGCCACGGTGACATTGCCTCCCTCTAAGGGGTGATGTCATGCCTGGAGGCAAGAAGAAAGGTCCCCATGCCAGGTAACACAGTATACATGTCAAATCCTGCTCCAGGCCAGCAAGAGGAGCTTCCTTATACATTCTGGACAGCAGGTGGGGTTAGTGCGTCAGAATGAAGTCAGCTAAGAGAGTAAATAGGGGAGTTGTCATGGAAACGGGAGGCAGCTGGAGCTTGTGACATGACAGTAAGAGAGGAGAGTTGGCAGTTGGTCTGTGGAGAGGAAAGGGATGGGAGCAGAGACAAGAGCTCAGGGGAATAAAAAAATACTGCATATAGCTGACCACAGAGCCGAGCGCAGATAAAAAGGGATGCCAGAGTCCTTGGCTGGGTGGGTGCTGTACACCCTGACAGCCGAATCTGGAGGGCAGGGGACTGCAAGTTTCCTGGTCACACCGAACACCTGAAGGCATGGTAGCAGACCAAGAGCCCGTGGCTGACAGTGAAAAGGACAGTGCCTGTGAAATAGGCTCACGCTGTCTGCCATACAGGTAAGAAATCATCACGCAGGAGAGGGCCGCTGCTTGGCAACAAGCAGCAGGGACTCTCAAAGAAAGCGCAGAAGGAAAGTCCCCAACCCCACCTGGCAGGGTGGATCCCCTGAAAGTCTCCAGGCAAGCCGGACTCAATCCATCATCTGTAATTAGTACCCCAGATTGCATCTTCTTTCAAGTAAAAGGTAAAGAAAACTGTACCTCTCTGTGTCCTTCACTTATTCTCTGCACCCCAAAGTTCACCACCATCTGAACAATCAAATATATTTGCCGTGGGATCCCACTCTACTCGTGGGGAGCTGAACCATCTTTGCTGTGTCACCATCAGCCCCAGTGGACCTAAACCGCAGCGTCAGCCACCCATTGCCGAACACCATGGGTGGCGTCACGACCAAACACCACATAATTATCCTCCATTTTATGACATGACCAGATCAGGAAACAGATCATGGCCCGGTGACCTCTCCCATAGAACTGTCCAGTCCGATTCCGGGTATCCCATGCCCTGGCAGGCGCGTCATAGGCACATCAGGGGCTCTTCAAACACGACATTGTGTTTGCTCTCAATTCCAGACAATTTTGCGTTCAAAAAGTTATTAGATGCTCCTTCCCTTCTGAGCCCTGCCGTGCACCCAAACAGTGATTTTCCCCCACATATGGAGTATTGGCATACTGAGGAGAAATTGGAAAACATCTTTTGTGGTCCATTTTCTCTTTTTACCCTTGGGAAAATAAAAAAATAGGGGCTGAAAAAGTTTAAGGGAACCTGTCAGCATGGTTGTGCATTATACTAAATAAAATGATACCTTTGTTGATGAATTCGGTCTTGTGGCAAAAAAAGGAAAACGCTTCTGCAGGCAGGTGCCAGCCGTGGCACCTGCACTTCAGCATAATCACATGTGTACTTAGCACTTATTCTCATTTGTAGATTTACTTGAGCGAGGTAAAAAAAAAGTCATTTGGAAAATGGCGCCCGCCGTGACTGCGCAGTAGCAGCTATTGTATAGAGATCCGATAGCTGCTGTTGCGCAGGCGCCAGCAGTGCCATCTTGCTGGCGAAGAAAAAAAATGTTCTCCACCAAGATGGCGCCACCCACGCCTGCACTGTAGTAGCTCAAGGAGATCGCTGACAGCTGCTATTGTGCACTTTTTTATTCAGTATGTGATGGTATTCATTATGCAAACTAGGGGGCAGGTCACTGAGGGAGCAGTGACCTCTCAGCAGTCTGCATTATGAATACCTAATCAGAGCACCACATACATGAACCCCGCCTTAGGACACAAGCATATCATTAATACTAAACTAAAAATAAAGATTAAGAAACATCCACAAGACTGATTTCATCAACCAAGGTATCATTTTATTCAGTATAACGGCGCTGACCTGACACTGTGTGTAGGTTACTATGCATAATCCTGCTGACAGGTTCCCTTTAAATGTTCATTTTTTCCTTCCATGTTGTTTCAGCTCCTGTGAAGCACCTGAAGGGTTAATAAACTTCTTGAATGTGGTTTTGTGCACCTTGAGGGGTGTAGTTTTTAGAAAGTCACTTTGGTGTATTTTCGGTCATACAGACCCGTTAAAATCTCTTCAAATGTGAGGTGGTCCCTAAAAAAATGGTTTTGTAAATTTTGTTGAAAAAATGAAAAATCTCTGGTCAACTTTTAACCCTTATAACTTCCTAACAAGAAAAAAATTTTGATTCCAAAATTGTGTTGATGTAAAGGAGACATGTGGGAAATGTTATTTATTAACTATTTTGTGTGACATAACTGTCTGATTTAAGGGCATTTAAATTCAAAGTTGAAAAATTGCTACATTTTCTAAATTTTTGCCAAATTTTTGATTTTTTCACAAATAAATGTATATCAAAATTTTTTTACCTCTATAATAAAATACAATATGGCACAAGAAAATAACCTCAGAATCAGTGGGATCCATTGAAGCGTTCCAAAGTTATTACTTCATAAAGTGACAGTGGTCAGAATTGAAAAAAATGGCCTGCTCAGGAAGGTGAAAACAGGCTTTGGGGTGAAGGGGTCCTTTCTTATCAGAATCTTGCTAGAAAAACAAAAAATAATTGAAAAAGATAGAATTTGCAACAAGTATGGTTAATATGTATTTCGCAATATTCATTTATTCCTTGTGTCTTGAGTAATAGCTGAATATATTCTGCTGGTTATTTCAAGGAATTTGTATGTGATTTATCTACATGCCACAAACCCTCATGTGACCCACTAGCTAAGCTCTAATTATGTAACTATAATCCGAGCTTCCGCAATGCACTGTTCTGTAGTAACGAGAAGGACTTTGAATTTTGGAAACCATACAACAGAACAGATAAGAACAGCAAAACGCTAACCACTTGCCTGCTACATGTTCCAACACTTGTATCCATGATATAATAATAAACTGGCTACCACTGGTTTTATTGCTACCTGCATGGCATGCCTTCTTTCCATAAGGCTGCTTTCACACATCAGGTTTTTGGTTTCAGGCACAATCCGGCAGTTTCAGGCACAATCTGGATCAGTTTTTTTCTTACGCCTGATCCATTTTTTCCCCATAGAGTTGTATTACTGCCGGATTGTGCCTAAAGGACATGCGTTTCATCCGTTTTGTGCCGGATCCGTCCCTTTAGGCTTTTTTGCCGGACACAAAAAACGTCTCCTGCGACGTTTTTTGTGTCCGGCGAAAAAGCCTGAAGGGACGTTTCCGGCAATAAACGCATGGAACTGATGCATTTCCAGCGACCGAATCCGTTTTTAACACACTGAGCATGCCCAGAAGCTTTGTTTTTGATTCTGGCATGGAGAAAATCTCTCTCTCTCTCTCTCTCTCTCTCTCCCATTATTCAGGAAATACAGATTTTGCTCGCTATCTTTTAATTCAAGCCATCTTTTCACAAACTTTCTGCTGTGACTTTGTTTATTAGGAGGGAACAGAAATGATCAGATTTTTGTTTCGAGGAAAATAGCAATATTCTAAAGACTTGCCAATTGACAAATACACATTGGTCACGTCACAGATGAATGACGCTTTGGCCATGCCACAGTTGAAATAAAATTCTGAAATGCTTGTTGAAAGCTTGGAAATCATACTAGCTAGGTATTTGGTAGTGTAGTAAGCCTGGATCAAGCATAATCTAGAATAATGTAGGCAACAAAACTAATAAATTAATTTTGACAGCGTGGGGTATCTAAATTACACTAATTAATTATTTGTGTAGTATAACTGTACACCAAAATTTCAGAAGTTAATATACGAAATTAATTATACTGTATCTGATGGGAATTCAAAGCAAATGGTATGGCTGACTGTGGATCTCAGATTACATTTGCTCATTGTGCTAGTCTAGATGTCCTTCAGGAAGAACACTCACAGAATAAAACTCCAGACAAGCAAATTCAAGAGATGCATGATAATATTCCAGTCTAGACTTTTTACTGTTGTTGGCTTTTTACTAATACACTTCCTTGCTAGCAATATATACATTTCTGAAGTTTAAGGGAAGTAGTCTATATCTAACAAGCTGGAAGGTTAACATTAACATACTTATATCTCCATCAAAACATGTTTGTCTAAGATATCATGAACCTTTTATGACAAATGCAAAAAACAGAGATATGTTTATTTAAAGAGAACCTTTCAGCACCATGGATCTTGGAATAATGAGGCCGGGATCACACATGCAAGAAACTCGGCCGAGTTTCGCATGTTAATACTCAGCCCTGCCGCTTGCACTCAGGAGCAGAGCGTGCGGCCACCTAGCAATACACGGAGCTGCATGCTCCGCTCCTGAGTGACGGCGGCAATGCCGAGTATTAACATGTGACACTCGGCCGTATTTCTCGCATGTGTGATCCCGGCCTAATAATTTCCACAATTGGATGTGTTTAAATAAAATGTTCCAGTTCTGAGATAATCTTATAAATGTGCCCCTGCTGTGTACTGTGTAATGGCTGTGTCTGACCGTACAGGAACATGGTCTGATCATACCACAGCTCCTGGGCAGGGGAGGAGACAGAATAGAGTATACAGCTATTACAGCATGGGATTACAGCTGATTCTTTTTGGGAAGTAAAACATTTCTCTGTGTGTTTTTAAACAATGTTTTACTTCAAAGAAAGAATAATTTGTGATCCCATGCTCTAATATCTGTACACTTTTTCTTGCCCCCCATGCCAAGGAGCTGTGATATGATCAGACCATGTTCTTGTACGGTCAGACACAGCCATTACACAGCAGAGGCACCTTTATAAGATTATCTCAGCACAGGAACATTTTATTTATACACATCCAATTGTGGAAATTATTATTATTCAAAGATCTAGTGATTAACATTAACTTTTATGCATGGGAAAAACTCTTTATGAATCACTGATGGTACATGTTCTCTTTTTGCAAAAGGCAGTGGCTTTATTCCCCTCCATCCCTCACCACCATTGATCATTGACTTTCAGCATGATAGCTGTAATTTCATTAGTTTTCGCATGTCTTCACTATATGCAGTATATACAGTAAATAACTTTTTAATCCATAGATTGCATCCCCCAAGGTGTACATGGAAGACATAGGTAAAGACCTACACTACCATTGCGGAGAGTTTTTTCCTCCGTTAAGAACACATGCAAGTTATGTACAAATTTATGGTTACATTTTCTGTTTCTTTTTTGAAAAGTGGTGCCATTTCTTTCTTGCATTTTCCCCTAATGCCTCTCTATAGAACTTAAAAAACACTAGATAAAATTGATGAATAAAGTGTGGCAAAATAAATTACGTCACCGAACGTAATGATGAAAAACACAAACAATATTTTTTTAACACAAATTTAAAAGTGTGTGTGTGAAGATTGCGTAAGGAGTAAATGAAGCCTTTATTATTATATAGGGCAAAGAATAGTCTTAAAATTTTCACTTCTAATATTACAATTTTTAATTTAGCTATATTTCTGTTAAAAATTAATTTCATCAAAGGGGTTTTCAGGAGCACACCACTATGCTTCATGGGTGCTGGTTGCTGAATATTAGAGTTCAGACCAGTAGCGTGGTCATGCCATTGTTCTAACCCGTGTGCTCTTCCAGGCTGCTATCAAAAGCAATTTAGTCTCCGAAGCATGGGACTAAAGCTGACCAGATCCAGTGATCGTGATCCGGCCAGTGTTGGAGCAACGCGAGCAGGCTCTAAAGAATATCTCTCCTTACTTAGGTAACTGGCCACCATGAGGCTACAGGTAGTCGGTAACCTAGGCAGCAATTAAAAATACATTCGTTCTTCAGAACAGAGTGGATTTTTAATGAAAAGTTAATTTCAAAGTTGCTTGTTTTAACAACATGATGCAACCCCTATAAGTTTGAACAGTGGACAGGCACAACTACTTACCGTATTCCTAATTCACGTTATTCTAATCTTTAATGCCCAAGTAAATAAAATAAGATTTTCTGTGCATCTAAATATTATGCGTTGCCACATCCACTGATGCTAACAAGGACTGCTACATTATTATTCAGGAATTTGTATTCAAACCCAGAACCATTAAGCAGCCTGTGTTACCAATACAATGATAAAATATTGTTCTATTCCAACACCCACTACCGAAAATATTACTGCCTATGTTTCCTGGAAACTGCGTAAGAGAGAAGAGCGATGATAATTTAGCAATTTTGTAATTTGTTTTTGCATAGAAGAATCAGTACGTAACATGATTTGCTAGCACTAGTTTATACAGATGACTCTTATTCAAGTGTAATAATGGAGCTTCAAATGAGACGGTAAAACTGTTTGTTACTTTTAGAATGTTTTCCTCTTATAATTTAGTACTAGGGTAATTATTTTGTAATTTAGATTTATATCATACCTCATTAAAGGGATTCTTTCACCAGGTTTTTGATGGTAGTTTTTTGGTAGTTCTCTAATGCTGAGCTCTGTATAACCCCACCCCAACCACTGATTAGCAGCATTCTGTTTACCCTGTGCATAGGCAAAAAGCTGCCCATCAACGATGGCATTGGGGGGTTATACAGAGCTCAAGAAATGATAATAGCGTTAATCTCCTGCTGATGGAACGATGACTTTATCACAACTACAGGAAGCAACAGTTACACATTTCTGAAATGAGGGTATCTGGCCCTATGTCTCTCAGACTAGGTGGCAAAACCTGGCTAGACATAAAACAATTAAATTTCACATTTTATGACAACTGCATAGTTTATTAAGGAAAGAAAACAATTTATTTTTATTTATTTTACTCACTTATATAGTGCCATTATTTCCACAATGCTTTACATACATTATCATCACTGTCCTCAATGGGGCTCGCTCACAATCTAAATTCCCTATCAGTATGTCTTTGGAATGTGGGTGGAAACCGGAGGAAACCCACGCAAACATGGGAAGAACATACAACCCCCTTGCAGATGTTGTCCTTGGTGGGATTTTATCCCTGGACCCCAACACTGCAAGGCTGCAATGCTAACCACTGAGCCACCCACCGTGATACCCCGACAATGATTCATTTGTGACTATGCAGCTTACAGTTATTCCCATAGTGCTGTTTGCCGGCAGTGTTGGGCACATTGGGTAATGAAAAAGAAGACAAACTGCTTTGACCACACATATGCCCCACAGGAAGCTAACAGTATATAAAAGATATCATGGAGTCTCTTGGACGTCTTCTCCTCTCCTAATGATTTAATGCCCCAGTTCTCTGCCCTAAGAATCGTCAAACATAGCCAACTCAACAAAAAAAGCTTTCAGCTCCTAGAAAATGGCACAGTTCTACATTATACATAATCCTTGGGGATGGGATAGCCTGACCTAATTTTCAAATGCCTATATAGTGCTAGAGTATATCTACATTCCCATTGAATTTTATTTTTGTTATTATTATTATTATTATTATTATTCCCTTTATCCCCCAAGGCTGTTCACACCTTCGTGATCAGGTCAAATTTACAATTCTGACCAGTGTCAATTTATGTGGTAAATCTAATAAATCTGGAAAGCTTCAACGGATCCCACTGATTCTAAGACTGTTTTTTCATGACATATTGTACTTCATTACAGTGCATCTATTTAGGAAAAAAAGGAAATTTGGCCAAAAGTTTGAAGATTTAGCCATTTTTAAACTTTTAATTTGTATACCCTTAAAAAAGAGGAATATGTCACACAAAATAGTTAAAAGGGTTGTCCACTACTTTCAGTTAACCCCCCAATGTATCCCACCAGGGCCCCTAATGAATTTTATAAAAACCTTCCATTGCTGTATTCGCCTGTGAGCGGCGCTATTGTGGCAGCTGAGTCCGGGTCACGTGACCCCCAGGATGCAGCCGCCGCTAATTTCCGCCGACGTCATGTCAATTTTCAGACTCTGAAAATTGACGTGACGTCAGCAGCAGGCGTGACCCAGCCTCCACAGCCAGCAGTCACTCAAGAGTGACTGGACTGTGGGCGGGGCTGAGCGCTGCCTGCAGGGCTGTGCTGGGGGCAGGCGGGGCTGTGTTGGGGGCAGGCGGGGCTGTGCTGGGGGCAGGCGGGGCTGAGATCTGTGGGTGGGGCTGGGGTCTGCTGGCTGGCCGCTGCCGCGTTAATGTGCTCAGATGTGCGGCCGGTGTGGAGGTGGCGGCGGCAGCGGCCAGTTGCAGTGATGGCGGCGGCCGGTTGCGGTGATGGTGGCGGCGGCCGGTTGTGGTAATGGCGGTGGCGGCGGGGGGTGGGGGTCTGCAAAAGATGCTGGAGTGTGCGGGCGGGGGGTCTGCGGGGCTGTGCGGTGGAATCTTTGTGTCTCTGTGCAGGCATCGTCTGAAGGGACTACAAGTCCCATTGGGCTCTGCCTGCTACAGCGCCAGTGAGTGACACATTAGCCAATGATGGGACAATAGTAGTCCCATTATCTGGCTAATGTGTTGAGTGTAAAAAAACACGTACACACATATACAGTACAGACAACATACATTACACATGTACAGAACCTACAGCATGTGATATGCACCATGTGACATGACATGCACCATGCACATGCAACATGTGACAACATGTGACATGCGACGACATGCACCATGCAGCATGCAACATGTGACACCATGCAAGATGCAACATGCGACGACATGCACAATGGGACATGCACCATGCGACATTCACCATGTGACATGACATGCACATGCGACATGCAACATGTAACAACATGCGACATGCGATGAAATGCACCATGCGACATGCAACATGTGACAACATGCAAGATGCGATGACATGCACCATGCGACATGCACATGTGACATGCAACATGTGACAACATGCTACATGCGATGACATGCACCATGCGACATGCACCATGCGACATGACATGCACCATGCAACATGCACATGTGACATGCAACATGTGACAATATGCGACATGTGATGGCATACACTATGCGACATGCACCATGCGACATGCACCATGCAACATGACATGCACCATGCGACATGCACCACACGGCATGTGACAACATGCAACATGTGACAACATGCAAGATGTGACATGCGACGACATGCACCATGCACATGCGACATGCAACATGTGACGACATGCGACGACATACACCATGCAACATGCACAATGTGACATGCACCATGCGGCGACATGCGACATGCACCATACGACATGCACCATACGACATGTAACATGTCACATACAGTACATACATACAGTACATACATACAACATACATACAGACATACAGTACATATAACATAGATTACATATTCACCATCACTTGTCACTTTGTTCCCCGAAGCCAGTGTCACCTGTAAAAAATTTTACAATAATAAACAACCAATATACTCCCTGGTCCCCAGATATCCAATTAAAACGAGTGTCCCACGATGATCTCCCGTGGAGAGTAGCAGCATCATCTGATGTGACCGCTCTCCAGGGGCTTCAGGAATACAATGATGGTAAGGTATCCCAAAATGTATTCCTACGCCCCTGTGAGAAAATAGTCCCTAGTCTCACTTATGGCATTGCTGGGTGAGAAATTTTCCCACGCAGCAATTGCCATAAAGTGAGCCTTTGTCCTAAGGTAACCTCTCAGTGATGCACTGCAGAAGCCATTGTCTCCTGTCAGTGTGTCACTGAGGGTCCTATAGAGCAGTGATATCACCCGATGTCACTGTTCTATAGGGGAGATCGTTGGGGGACACTCGTTATTAATTGGACTATGGTGGACAGGTAGTATACGGTTTACTATTTTACGTTTTTGCAGGCTCTGAAGGTATGGTAAGTATGGTTAAATGAAGAATATTAAAAAACTTTTTTTCTGGCTGTGTCTTTTTTTTTAACTCCTTCGCTACTATAGGATTAATAATGGATAGGCGTCATATTGATGCCTCTCCATTATTAACCCAGCTTAATGTCACCTTAAAATAGCAAGGTGACATTAACCCCCTATAACCCCATATCCCACCGCTACATGGGAGTGGGAAGAGAGGGGCTAGGTGCCTGAATTGGCGCATCTCACTGATTAGCCATTTCTGGGGCGGCTGCGGACTGGTATTTGTAGCCGGGGGGGCAATATCCATGGCCGCTCTCTAGGCTATGATTATCAGCCCGCAGCTGTCTGCGTAGCCTTTCTGGCTATAAAATATAGGGGGACCCCACGTCATTTTTTTGGGGGGTCCCCCTATTTTAATAGCCAGTAAAGGCTACGCAGACAGCTGCGGGCTGATATTCATAGCCTGGGAGAGGCAATGGGTATTACCCCCTTCCCAGGCTACAAATATTGGCCCCCGGCCATCTGCTTTCCCCCTCTGGTGCAGAAAATTGTGCGGGAGTCCACACCATTTTTTTTTTCGTTTTTTTAACTGAAACATATTGTTCATTAACCAATCTCTGCTAACTGACGGAATAGTACGTCAGCTGGCAGTATCCCCCGCTTTGAGATGGGCTTCGGCGGTGAGCCCACTTCAAAGCCGCAGCATGTCAGCTGTTTTCAATAGAAAAAAAAATGTACATAATCGCTAAACTGCGTAGCAAGAAAAAAAATGAAAAGCCCAAATTTTTTTTTTTTGGTCGCCGCGACTTTACATTAAAATGCAATAACGGGCGATTAAAAGAACGTATCTGCACAAAAGTGGCATCATTAAAAACGTCAGCTCGGCACGCAAAAAATTAGCCCTCACCCAACCCGATATCTCAGAAAGTATAGACGCTACAGGTATCGGAAAATGGCGCAATTATTTTATTTCTTTTTAGCAAAGTTTGGAATTTTTTTTCACCACTTAGATAAAAAAATAACCTAGATGTGTTTGGTGTTTATGAACTCGTAATGACCTGGAGAATCATAATGGTAGGTCAGTTTTATGCTGTGTGCACACGCTGCAGATTTGGTGCAGAATTTTCTGCACAAAATCTGCATCTCCTTGCAGAAAACGCAGCAGTTTTTTTGATGCATTTCTTTCACGTTTTTTTTCACGTTTTTTGCGTGGTTTTGATATGGGTTTTTTGTGCGGTTTTGATGCAGTTTTTGGTGCAGTTTTGATGCATTTTTGGTGCAGTTTTGATGCAGTTTTTAGTGCAGTTTTTGGTGTGGTTTTTGCGCTGTTTTGATGCATTTTTAAATTTATCTTTGGTGCGTTTTTATATGCGTTTTTGAAAGTTAAATAAAGATGTATTATTGAAGAAAAAAAAAAGATTTGTGATGTCATTATTGTCCTACCTCCTCTTTTACATTTGTCCAACCCGCACTCAATTACACACAGATAGACAGATAGATGATAGATGAAATGGATAGACAGATCTACATATAGATAGATCTATAGATGCATACATCTGTCTATTCATATATGTATCTATAGATATATCTGGATAGATATATCTATTGATAGATGTATGGCTAGTGTAGGATGTGTGTCCACTGACATCCGAATTAGCTGCAGATTGGATGTTGCGTACTTGTAATCCCATCAGATGATGCCTGCACACACACCCCAAAAGACCCCCCACGCAGCTCCGCACACACTCGAACAGTCCCGCACAGCACCGCACACATCCAAACAGTCCCGCACAGCCCCGTACACACCCGAACAGCCAGGCACACACCTGAACAGCCAGGCACACACCCGCACAGCCCCGCACACATCCAAACAGCCCCGCACACACCCGAACAGTTCCACACACACCTGAACAGCCAGGCACACACCCGCACAGCCCTGCACACATCCGAACAGTCCCGCACACACCCGAACAGCCAGGCACACACCCGCACAGCCTCGCACACATCCGAACAGTCCCGCACACATCCGAACAGTCCCGCACAGCACCGCACACATCTGAACAGCCCGCAGACCCCACCCGCTCACACCTGAACAGTCTCGCACACACCCGAACAGCCCACAGACTCCGCCTGCACACACATACATGCACACAGTCACCGCCCACACACTTCCCTCCTCCCGAACTGCAGTGTTTCTCGGACACACATCCGCAGCAGAACTGCAGATCTTTTTTACATCTGCGGTTTTGCTGCGGATATGCCCAACTCAATGAACGTCTAAGGGTGCAGAACCGCTGCAGTTCGGCACAAAAGAAGTGACATGCTGTGGGAAAAAAAGCTGCGTTTCGGTGTGGCTTTTTCCGCAGCATATGCACAACAAGTCTGCGGCTCCCATAGACTTACATTGGTTGCTGTGCACTACAATGCGGATTTGATGCAATTCTGTGCAGCAAAAAAACATTCGGATCTGCAATCAAATCTGCAACGTGTGCACACAGCCTTAACATTTAGTGAACCTAGCAAAAAAGCCAAGCAAAAAACAAGTGTGGGATTGCACTTTTTTGCAATTTCATCGCACTTTGAATTTTTTTCATATTTTCTGTTACACGACATGGTAAAACCAATGGTGTCGTTCAAAAGTAGAACTTGTCCCGCAACAGATAAGCCCTCACATGGCTATATTGATGAAAAAATTATGGCTCTGGAAAGAAGGGGAGCGATAAACGAAAAAAGCTCCAGGGGTGAAGGGGTTTAGAAACATGGATATGGACATATCTATGTAAATAGACATAGATACATATCTGTCTATCTATCTATCTATCTATCTATCTATCTATCTATCTATCCCATATCTATCTATCTATCTATCTATCCCATATCTCTCTATCTATCTATCTATCTATCTATCTATCTATCTATCTATCTATGTGTAATAGAGTGTGGGTTGGACAAATGTAAAAGAGGAGGTTGGACAGAAATGACATCACAAATCTTTTTGAAGAGAAAAGAGGGAGAGGAGGGAGGGGTTTGGGTGTTTTTTGGAGTGGGTGTGGTAAGTTCGGGTTTAGTGGCCAGTGCAATGCATCATGGAACTTGTAGTATTAGAGGACAATAACTCAGGAGAAAGGAAGTTGTCGATTAACCGCATGAGAGATGGATCCAGCACTGAAGATGTGCTGCTACAGCATGATAAAAGGTAATATTGCTAAAATAAACACAGTGGATGTTTTCAGTGGCAAATAATAGCAATATTTATGAAATATATATATATATATATATATATATATATATATATATTGTAGTGGACAATTTCTTTAATAAATAACATTTTCCACATGTCTACTTTACATCAGTACAATTTTTGAAACATAATTTTTTTTGTTAGGAAGTTATAAGTTGGTATACCCAACTAAGTAAAAACATAGAAGACTCAACAAGAAAAGAAATTCCCATTCAAGGAGAATAATACCATAATCCAATCCCCAAGATCTATAAATTCACATAAGTGTATCAGTCTCTAAAGGGGAGAAACCGGAGTGCAATATACACTCCTAAAGGGGAGTATTTGAACACATACATATATCACAAAGCTCACATATATGTAACATATCGCATATCACCTGCCCCCACCTGTCACATGGAGATGCAGTAAATGCGATCAAATGCAAAATAATAATTGGAACGATCTCACCTCGGACTTTCTTGTGATGTGGGTGAGAGTTCTCGTAATAACAGCATACAGAGGGGGGGGGGCTTATAGTTCTGGCCACACTTCAACCCATCCACACTGTTTAAACGGATAGTTTAAACCCCAATAATCACCGCATGTTTCCCTACGCATTTCGTTATAATCAACTCACCAGGGGAAAGATAGAGAGGAATCCCTCCAGCCCCGTGGGGGATCCACAAAATAGGGGTATACCGGCAATCGCTGTGAGTCAGCGTTGCGCGTGTTTAAATAACCCGCCCGGAGTTACCTGGGCTGGGTATCGTGACGTAGGTTCAATGCGCCCCGTGTGGAACGCAGGTGCTGGACCGCACGCGTCACTTCCGGCGGCGCGTGCTCGTCAGGTTGCTAAGGTAGCGCGCTGTCCACTCATATCGCAGCCCTTAGAGTTGTATCATGTACCGCCCGCGTCATTTCCGGCGGCGCGTGTTAGTTAGGGTTGCTATGGTAGCGTGCTTTTTTGTCCTAATGCAGACCATGGGGCTGCCATTTTAAGCTGTTTTTTGTGGATATGTGCGAAAAGATTCTTAATGACCCAGAGAATTATGAAAAGCTCTCCTCAAATCCCACCGCTGTATACAAAAAACAGCTTAAAATGATTCTAGACGGAGGTTTGAATAGTGATTTGATTGACAAAAATGAATTTGAGTACTTACTTCCACAGCATCCAGTGATGGCAACTTTTTATTGCCTCCCAAAGGTCCATAAGGGTCTTATCCCACTTAAAGGGAGACCCATAGTCTCAGGAATTAACAGCCTCAGCCATCATTTAGGAATCTACCTCGACGAGGTTCTCAAAACATATGTTACATCATTGAATTCATACACCAGAGATTCAATGGACCTACTGAGAAAAATAGAGGGGTTGACCCTAGAACCAGGGGCCCTCCTCTGCAGTATCGATGTAGAGGCACTCTACTCGTCTATAAGACACAGGGATGGCTTAAGAGCATTGGAGTATTTCATCAGAAGTAGGGGTCAACAATTCCTGGGACATAATAGATTCATTCTGGACCTGTTGGAATTTTGTCTAACAAGGAATTATTTTCTATTCAATGGCTCCACCTACCACCAGCTCAGGGGCACCGCGATGGGTAATTCCTGTGCGCCCGCTTACGCGAATTTGCTCCTGGGCTGGTGGGAGGAAACCGAGGTCTTTGGGGACCCCTTCACGGAGGAACAGGCTAATATAGCCTTTTGGTCCCGCTATATAGACGACGTCCTGCTAATTTGGAACGGGGACATTGGAACCCTGACTAATTTTGGGGCAAAACTGAACAACAACAATTTGGGACTGTCCTTTACTTTTGAATATCATAGAGACGAATTACCTTTTCTAGATCTCTATATTCAAAAAAGACCAGATGGACATCTGGACACCAAGACCTACAGGAAGCCTACCTCAACAAATGCCCTCCTCAGGTGGGACAGCCATCATCCGGTACCCCTGAAGAGAGGCATTCCAAAAGGCCAATACCTAAGAGCAAGACGTAACTGCTCCTCTGATGAGGAATATAAGAGACAGGCAGATGACTTACAAACACGGTTTTTGGCCAGAGGTTATCCCAATGGCATTCTAAGGAAGGCTTATAATGAGGTAAAGAAGGTTAATAGGGACAGTCTTTTGGTGCCAGCTCCGAAAGGAGAAGAAATGCCAATTTGTAGATTTATCACTACTTATAACAATGGGGCTCAAAGAGTACGGACAATATTGCTTGTGTAGAGGCAGATGCGGGGCGACTCCAAGACTCCGGAAAGTGGCATACAACGTGAGCGCCTGGACTTGAGGTTACGGTCGGGCGTCACATTGTCATGACAACTGGACAGGGCCAGGGCACCAATTGGTGACATACACAGCCCCATGGTCTGCATTAGGACAAAAAAGCACGCTACCATAGCAACCCTAACTAACACGCGCCGCCGGAAATGACGCGGGCGGTACATGATACAACTCTAAGGGCTGCGATATGAGTGGACAGCGCGCTACCTTAGCAACCTGACGAGCACGCGCCGCCGGAAGTGACGCGTGCGGTCCAGCACCTGCGTTCCACATGGGGCGCATTGAACCTACGTCACGATACCCAGCCCAGGTAACTCCGGGCGGGTTATTTAAACACGCGCAACGCTGACTCACAGAGATTGCCAGTATACCCCTATTTTGTGGATCCCCCACGGGGCTGGAGGGATTCCTCTCTATCTTTCCCCTGATGAGTTGATTATAACGAAATGCGTAGGGAAACATGCGGTGATTTTTGGGGTTTAAACTATCCGTTTAAACAGTGTGGACGGGTTGAAGTGTGGCCAGAACTATGGGCCCCCCCCCCCTCTGTATGCTGTTATTACGAGAACTCTCACCCACATCACAAGAAAGTCCGAGGTGAGATCGTTCCAATTATTATTTTGCATTTAATCGCATTTACTGCATCTCCATGTGACAGGTGGGGGCAGGTGACATGCGATATGTTACATATATGTGAGCTTTGTGATATATGTATGTGTTCAAATACTCCCCTTTAGGAGTGTATATTGCGCTCCGGTTTCTCCCCTTTAGAGACTGATACACTTATGTGAATTTATAGATCTTGGGGATTGGATTATGGTATTATTCCCCTTGAATGGGAATTTCTTTTCTTGTTGAGTCTTCTATGTTTTTACTTAGATGGGTATACCAACTTTTTAGTATATACTTATTAAAAGTTAATTTTTAGTATTATTGGTCACACCCTGCTTCCGACATTATATCAGACTGGTGCATATCATTTTTTTGATAGGAAGTTATAAGGGTCAAAAGTTGACCAGCGATTTCTAATTTTTTCAACAAAATTTACAAAACCTTTTTTTAGGGACCACATTACATTTGAAGTGACATTAAGGGGCCTATATAACAGAAAATACCCAAAAGTGACCGCATTATAAAAACTGCACCCTGTAAGATGCTCAAAGCCACCTTTAACACATTAAGCCCTGAGGGTGGTTTGCACGTTAATGACCGGGCCAATTTTTACAATTCTGACCACTGTCCTTTTATGAGGTTATAAGGGTATGTGCACACGTCCGGATTTTTTCCTGACATAATCCTGAGAATTCTGCCAGAAATCTGCGTGCTTTTTTTGCGCGGATTTCTCGCGGAATTTGCGCGTTTTTTGCGCAGATTTTTTGCGGATTTTTTGCGTTTTTATTTTTATTTTCCGGAATGTCCTTTTTGATAGGAAATCCGCAAAAAATCCGCAAAAAGATAGAGCATGTCCAGATTTTTTGCGGTATGCGTTTTTTTTGCGGAAAAAAAAGCTAACATCTGCACAAAAAATGCGGAATGCATTCTAAATGATAGGATGCATAATGTTAGCATTTTTTTAGTGGATTTATAGCGTTTTTATGGCAAAATTCTGCAAAAAAAACGCTAAAAATCCAGACGTGTGCACATACCCTCACTCTGGAACGCTTCATCGGATCTCAGTGATTCTGACACTGTTTTCTCGACACATATTGTACTTCATGATAGTGGTAAAATTTATTTGATATTATCTGCGTTTATTTTTGTAAAGAAAAGAAATTTGCCGAAAATTTTAAAAATTTTGCAATTTTCCAACTTTGAATTTTTATGCCCTTAAATCACAGAGATATGTCACACAAAATACTTAACAAGTAACATTTCCCACATGTCTACTTTACATCAGCACAATTTTGGAAGCAAAATTTTTTTTGTTAGGAAGTTATAAGGGTTAAAAGTTGACCAGCAATTTCTCATTTTTACAACGCCTTTTTTATAGGGACCTCGTCACATTTGAAGTAATTTTGAGGGGTCTATATGATAGAAAATACCCAAGTGTGACACCATTCTAAAAACAGCACCACTCCAGGTGCTCAAAACCACATTCAAGAAGTTTATTAACCCTTCAGGTGTTTCACAGGAATTTTTGGAATGTTTAAAAAAAATAAACATTTAATTTTTTTTCACAAAAAATTTACTTCAGCTACAATTTGTTTTATTTTACCAAGGGTAACAGGAGAAAATGGACCCCAAAAGTTGTATAATTTGTTCTGAGTACCCGGATACCCCATATGTGGAGGTAAACCACTGTTTGGACGCAAGGCAGACCTCGGAAGGGAAGGAGCGCCATTTGACTTTTCAATGCAAAATTGGCTGGAATTGAGATGGGACACCATGTTGCATTTGGAGAGCCACAAATGTGCCTAGACATTGAAACACCCCCACAAGTGACACCATTTTGTAAATTAGACCCCCTAAGGAACACAACTAGATGTGTGGTGAGCACTTTGACCCATCAAGTGCTTCACAGAAGTTTATTATGTAGAGCCGTAAAAATAAAAAATAATATTTTTTCACAAAAATGAAATTTTCACCCCCAATTTTTTATTTTCCCAAGGGTACCAGAAGAAATTGTACCCCAAAAGTTGTTGTGCAATTTGTCCTGCATATGCTGATACCCCATATGTGGGGGAAACCACTGTTTGGGTGCATGGCAGAGCTCGGAAGGGAAGGAGCGCCGTTTGACTTTTCAATGCAAAATTGGCTGGAATTGAGATGGGACGTCATGTTGCGTTTGGAGAACCCCTGATGTGCTTAAACATTGAAACCCCCCACAAGTAACACCATTTTGGAAAGTAGACCCCTAACGATCTTATCTAGATATGTTGTGAGAGCTTTGAACCCCCAAGAGTTTCACTACAGTTTATAACGCAGAGCCGTGAAAATAAAAATTGTTTTTTTTTTCCACAAAAATTCTTTTTTAGCCCCCTGGTTTTGCATTTTCCCAAGGGTAACAGAAGAAATTGGACCACAAAAGTTGTTACCCAATTTTTCCTGAGTACGCTGATACCCCATATGTGGGGGGTAACCACTGTTTGGGCGCATGGCAGAGCTCGGAAGGGAAGGAGTGCCACTTGGAATGCAGACTTAGATGGAATGGTCTGCAGGCATCGCATTGCATTTGCAGAGCCCCTAATGTACCTAAACAGTAGAAACCCCCCACAAGTGGCCCCATATTGGAAACTACACCCCCGAAGGAACTTATCTAAATGTGTTGTGAGAACTTTGAACCCTTAAGTGTTTCACTACAGTTAATAACGCAGAGCCGTGAAAATAAAAAAATCAGTTTTTTCCTCAAAAACTATCTTTAACACCCAGTTTTGTATTTTCCCAAGGGTAACAGGAAAAAATTTGTCCCCAAAACTTGTTGTCCAATTTGTCCTGAGTACGCTGATACCCCATATGTGGAGGGGGAACCACCTTTTGGGTGCATGGCAGAGCTCGGAAGGGAAGGAGCGCCATTTAGAATGCAGACTTAGATGGATTGTCTGCAGGTATCATGCTGTATTTTCAGAGCCCCTGATGTACCTAAACAGTAGAAACCCCCCACAAATGACCCCATATTGGAACCTAGATCCCCCAAGGAACTTATCTAGATGTGTTGTGAGAACTTTGAACCCCCAAGTATTTCACTACAGTTTATAACGCAGAGCTGTGAAAATAAAAAATCATTTTTGTCCCACAAAATGTTTTTTAGACCCCAAATTTTTATTTTCCCAATGGTAGCAAGAGAAATTGGACCACAAAAGTTATTGTCCAATTTGTCCTGAGTATGCTGATACCCCATATGTTGGGGTAAACCACTGTTTGGGCACACGGAAGAGCTCGGAAGGGAAGGAGCACTGTTTTACTTTTTCAACGCAGAATTGGCTGGAATTGAGATCAGATGCCATGTCACATTTGGAGAGCCCTTATTGTGCCTAGACAGTGGAAACCACCAATTCTAACTGAAACCCTAACCCAAACACACCCCTAATCCCATCCACACCCCTAACCCCAACCCTAACCACACCCCTAACTTCAACACACCCCTAACCCTAATCCCAACCATAACCCTAACCACACCCATAACCCTGACACACCCCTAACCCTAATCCCAACCGCAAATGTAATCCAAACCCTCACCCTAACCCTAGCCCCAACTCTAACCCTAGCCCTAACCCTAACCCAAACCCTAACCCAAGTGCTAATCCTAACCCTAACCCTAGCCCTAACCCTAGCCCTAACCCTCGCCCAAACCCTAACCCTAGCTCTAACCCTAACCCTAGCCCTAACCCTAGCCCTAAACCTAGCCCTAACCCTAACCCTAGCCCTAACCCTAATAGGAAAATGGAAATATATAGTTTTTTTTTTTTCCCTAACTAAGGGGGTGAAGATGGGGGATTGATTTACTTTTAGAGCTTTTTTTAGCAGATTTTTATGATTGGCAGCTGTCACACACTAAAATAGGCTTTTTATTGCAAAAAAATATTTTTTTGCGTTACCACATTTTGAGAGCTATAATTTTTCCATATTTTGGTCCACAGAGTCATATGAGGTCTTGTTTTTTGCGGGACGAGTTGACGTTTTTATTGGTAACATTTTCGGGCACGTGACATTTTTTGATCGCTTTTTATTCAGATTTTCGTGAGGCAGTATGGCCAAAAACCAGCTATTCATGAATTTCTTTTGGGGGGGCGTTTATACCGTTCTGTGTTTGGTAAAATAGTTAAAGCAGTTTTATTTTTCGGGTCAGTACGATTACAACGATACCTCATTTAGATTATATTTTTATGTTTTGGCGCTTTTATGCGATAAAAACTATTTTATAGAAAAAATAATTGTTTTTGCATCGCTTTATTCTGAGGACTAATGCTGCTGTATGTGGCTCGTTTTTTTGCGGGACAAGATGACGTTTTCAGCGGTACCATGGTTATTTATATCTGTCTTTTTATCGCGTGGTATTCCACTTTTTGTTCGGCGGTATGATAATAAAGGGTTGCTTTTTGCCTCGTTTAAAAAAAAAATTTATTACGGTGTTCACTGAAGGGATTAACTAGTGGGACAGTTTTATAGGTCGAGTCGTTACAGACGCGGTGATACTAAATATGTGTACATTTATTGTTTTTTATTATTATTTAGATAAAGGAATGTATTTATGGGACCAATATTTTTTTTTCTTTATTTAGGAATTTTTTTTTTTTTACACATGTGAATATTTTTTTTTTTACTTCATAACATTGCCGGGGGGTGGGGGGGGAGCATCATGTTATAGGGTCAGATCGCTGATCTGACACTTTGCAGAGCACTGTGTCAAATCAGCGATCTGACATGCGGGGCTGCAGGCTTACCAGCGCTTGCTCTGAGCAGTCTCTGGTAAGCCACCTCCCTGCAGGACCCGGATGCAGCCCCGAGGCCATTTTGGATCTGGTGCCTGCAGGGAGGAGACGCTCGGTACAAGGTGAGCACATCGCTTTGTACCGAGGGTCTCAGGGAAGCACGCAGGGAGCCCCCTCCCTGTGCAATCTTGATCGCAGTTTGCCGGGGGTTAATGTGCCGGGGCGGTCCGTGACTGCTCCTGGCACATAGTGCCGGAAGTCAGCTGCGATAGTCAGCTTACACCCGCCCATTATCGGCCGTGCTCCCCCCGTGAACACAGCTGATCGCGCTGGACGTACTATTCCATCACTGGGAATTAAGTCCCAGGTCACCTTGACAGGAAAGTACGTCAAATGGGATTAAGGGGTTAATAATTTTTTTAACCGTTCACCTGCTTCACAGGAAGTTTTAGAATGTTGAAGGAAAAAATGAACATTCAACATTTTTTCACAAAACTTTTATTTTAAACCCAATTTTTTATTTTCACAAAGGTAACAGGAAAAAATGGACCCAGAAATCTGTTGTGCAATTTCTCGAGCATCACAATACCCCATATGTGAGAGAAAACGACTGTTTGGGCACTTGGCAGGGCTTAGAAGGGAAGGAGCGCCATTTGACTTTTTGAATACAAAACTTGCTGGAATAATTAGCGGACGCCATGTCGTGTTTGTAGAGCCATTGATGTGCCTAAACAGTCGAAATTCCCCATGAGTGACACCATTTTGGAAACTAAACCCCCTCAGAGAACTTATATAGATGTGTGGTGAGCAGCTTGAACCCAAAGGTGCTTCACAGAAGCTTATGACATTCAGCGGTAAAATTATAAAAAATGACAGTTTTTCCAGAAAAATGTTTTTAGCCCAAAATGTTGCATTTTCATAAGGTTAATATGACGCTAGTCACTTCTCACAACACAGCTGTGAGTCAGAGTGGTCAAGGAGTCCAAGGTCAGAAACCAGGAGGGTACGTCATAAACAGAAGGAAGAGACAAAAGCATAGTCAGGTAAAGTTCTGAAGTCAGCGTACATTCCAAGGATAACGGATCAGAGCTGAAGGGGTTAAACAGGCGGCTGGTCAGAACGAAGTCCAAAGTCAGGCAACAGATCAAGCATACAGAACTCAAGGCACAGGAGTACAAACCTCACAAGCTGAATGTACGTATGGCAGAGTTCTTTGAGACACATCTCAGTTAAGTAACAGGGCAATTACCTGGAATAATGAACACTTGGAGAAGACCGATGCCTCACAATCTTAGATTGGATAGTCGAGCTGTCAATCAACACACTGACAACTCAGCATGCCTCTGTACCAGATTGGATGGCCAAGCTGTTATTCAAAGTATTGACAGCTTCAGCACACCCTTATACCAGATTGGAAGGCTGAGCTGTCAGTAACTGCATCCCAGACACACTGAGGGTGGACCCATGACAGGTAACAGGAGAAATTGCACCATACAGTTCGTTGTGCAATTTCTCCTCAGTACGCTGTTACCCCAAATGTGGGGGGAAACTACTGTTTCAGCGCACGGCACAGTTCAGCGATCAAAAAATGTCATGTGTCTGAAAATGGTACCAATAAAAACATCAACTTGTCCAGCAAAAAACAAGCCCTCACTCTGTTGACTAAAAAATGGAAAATTATAGCTCTCAAAATATGGCGATGCCAAAGCTATTTTTTCAATAAAAAGCATGTTTTAGTGTGTGACGGAGGTTCTGTCTGCCTCCCAAGTTCGCAGTAGGGCTTGGCGTACATTTATTCTACGCTCTGCGCTGAGCACTTGCATCGGGGTTTCCGTGTAAATCTCTGAAATATGTGATTCAGACAGAACCTCTGGTGGAAGATTCCCTATAATGAGGCAGATGGAGGCACTGTGGATGCAGTTTTATCTGTGATCTGGCGGCATCCGTCTTTTTAGGATTGCACTACAAATTGTATGGTGCAATTTCTCCTGTTACCCTTATGTAAATGCAAATTTTATGGCTGAAAACATATTTGTGGGGAAAATTTGATATTTTTATTTTCACGGCTCAATGTTATAATCTTCTGTGAAGCACCTGAGGGTTCAATGTGCTCACCACAAATCTAGATCAGTTCCCTGAGGGGTCCTTTTCCAAAATGGTGTAACTTGTGGGGGATTTTTATTGTTTAGACACATCAGAGGCTCTCCAAATGCAAAATGGCTTTTCAGAAAATTTTGCATTCAAAAAGTCAAATGGCGCTCCTTCCCTTCCGAGCTCTGCCGTGCACCCATGCAGTGGTTTTCTCCTTCATATGGGGTATTGGCTCATGAGAAATTGTGCAACAAAATTTTCTGTCATGTTTTCCTGTTACCCTTGTCATAATAAAAATTTGGGATTCGAAGTAAATTTTTGTGAAAACAGTTAAATGTCAATTTTTTTCTACATTCCTAAAAATCCTGTAAAGCATTTGAAGGGTTAATAAACTTTTTGAATGTGGTTTTGAACACATTGAGGGTTAAGTTTTTAGAATTGTGTCACTTTTGTGTATTTTCTGGTATATAGACCCCTCAAAGTGACTTCTAATGTGACGTGGTCCCTAAGAAAAATGGTTTTGTAAATTTTGCTGGAAAAATGAAAAATTGATGATCAAGTTTTAACTTTTATAGCTTCCTAACAAAAAACATTTTGGTTCCAAAATTGTGCTGATGTAAAGTAGTCATGAGGGAAATGTTATTTATTAACTATTTTGTATGACATATCTCTGTGATTTACGGGCATGAAATTCAAAGTTTGACAATTGCGAAATTTTCAAAGTTTTTGACAAATTTCCGCTTTTTTTCACAAATAAGCGCAAGTCATATTGATGAAGTTTTACCACTAACATAAAGTACAATATGTCACAAAAAATATTCTCAGATCTGTGGAAGCGTTCCAGAGTTATAACCACATAAAGTTACAGTTGTCAGAATTGTAAAAATTGGCCTGTATTTATACTTGATCCAGAACCAATTTGCAAATATATTAAGAGTAGCAACATATAGAAATATTTTATGGGTAAATTTGGGCTCTACAAACCTTATCCCATGTTTCTTCAGTTCAATTTATCACAAAGAATAAACCATTTTGTAGAGGTTTAACTTCCAGTGTTATTCATTAAGAAAGGTCTTTGATTGGGCATAACATCTGAGATAGTATAAGCGCAGAAATATGTCAATCTATTGAAAACATGGTATGAGTCACCTAAATGAAAAGAGAATAGGCGGAGAAAAGTATACACCCTGTGATGATGCACACAGGCCTTAAAAACTCCTGTAATATACAAGTGTTGCCATTGCCCTATTTTCCCTGAGGAAGCCAAAGATCACTTTTTGAAACATGTCAGGGGGCATAATTAGATTTTAAATATGGACAGAAGAATCTCTATTTCCAAATGTTTTTAATGTTTTCAGGCTCTAATAAAATGCAAATAATAAAATGAATGTTTAGTATCTACTATATAATTGTCTAAGGGTCACTTCCGTCTGTCTGTCTGTCTGTCACGGATATTCATTGGTCGCGGTCTCTGTCTGTCCTGGAAATCCAAGTCTCTGATTGGTCGCGGCAAAACAACGACGACCAATCAGCGATGGGCACAGACCGGAAGAAAATGGACGCTCCATACTCCCTGCAGTCAGTGTCCCCAGCGCCCGCTCCATACTCCCCGCAGTCAGTGTCCCCGGCGCCCGCTCCATACTCCCCGCAGTCAGTGTCCCCGGCGCCCTCTCCATACTCCCTGCAGTCAGTGTCCCGTTGCCCGCTCCATACTCCCTGCAGTCAGTGTCCCCGGCGCCCGCTCCATACTCCCTGCTCCATACTCCCTGCAGTGTGCCCGGCGCCAACTCCATACTCCCCGCAGTCAGTGTCCCTGGCGCCCGCTCTATACTCCCCGCTCCATACTCCCCGCAGTCAGGGCCCGCTCCATACTCCCCTCCGGTCACCGCTCACACAGGGTTAATGCCAGGGGTAACGGACCACGTTATGCTGCGGGTAACACACTCTGTAACCGCTGCTATTAACCCTGTGTGACCAAGTTTTTACTATTGATGCTACCTATGCGGCATCAATAGTAAAAAGATGTAATGTTAAAAATAATAAAACAACAAAAAACCTGCTATTCTCACCTTCCGTCGTTCGGCGATGCGCTCGCGCTGGCCGCCATCTTCCGTTTCCAGAGATGCATTGCAAACTTACCCAGAAGACTTAGCAGTCTCGCGAGACCGCTAAGTCATCTGGGTAATTTCACAATGCATCCTGGGAACGGAAGATGGCGGCCGCATCACACAGCTTCGCTGGATCCCAGGGGTGAGTATATAACTATTTTTTGCTTAAATTAATTTTTTTTAGCAGGGATATGGTGCACACACTGCTAAATACTGCGTGGGCAGTGTTATATACCTACGTGTCTTGGCAATATACTATGTCGCTGGGCAATATACTACATGACTGGGCAATATACTACGTAACTGGGCAATATACTATGTGACTGGGCAATATACTACGTGACTGGGCAATATACTATGTGACTGGGCAATATACTACGTGGCTGGGCAATATGCTACGTGGCTGGGCAATATACTACGTGACTGGGCAACATACTACGTCGCTGGGCAATATACTACGCCGCTGGGCAATATACTACGTCGCTGGGCAATATACTACGTGACTGGGCAATATACTACGTAACTGGGCAATATACCATGTGACTGGGCAATATAATACGTGACTGGGCAATATACTATGTAACTGGGCAATATACTACATGGCTGAGCAATATACTACGTGGCTGGGCAATATACTATGTGACTGGGCAATATACTACAAAGCTGGGCAATATACTATGTGGCTGGGCAATATACTACGTGACTGGGCAATATACTACGTGGCTGGGCAATATACTACGTGGCTGGGCAATTGTTGTGAATTCTGCTCTTGGGTTCCCTCCAGTGGTTGTTGGTGGGAATGCAGTTGTCTCTGACTCGCAGTCCTGGCCAGGTGTATCAGATAATTACAATTCTGACTGGGATATTTAGGTGTGCTGGATCCTTTAGCCCTTGCCAGTTGTCAATGTTTCTCTGGAAGTGTTGGATCTCTGCCTGGCCTCTCCTGCTTATCTGCCAGTTCAGCAAAGATAAGTGTCTGTTTCTTTTCCTGTGGCACACATGCAGTGTGCTTATTTTCAGTACTGTTCGTTTGTTTTTCTTTTGTCCAGATTAGACCGTGTCTGTGTTTTCTCAGTCTGGTTGGTTTCACTGGAGTTGCAGATATACGCTCCTACATCTTTAGTTAGATGTAGGAAGTTTTTTGTATATTCTGCTGTGGATTTTTTGAAGGGTTTTAATACTGACCGCACAGAACTCTGTCCTATCCTGTCCTATCTAGCCAGAGTGGCCTCCTGTGCTAAATCCTGTTTTTTTCTGCCTGTGTATGTTTTTTCCTCTCCGACTCACCGCCAATATTTGTGGGGGGCTGTCTATCCTTTGGGGATTTTCTCTGAGGCAAGACAGTATTCCGATTTCCATCTTTAGGGGTATTTAGTCCTCCGGCTGTGACGAGGTGTCTAGGTGTGTTAGGTACACTCCACGGCTACTTCTAGTTGCGGTGTTAAGTTCAGGTTTGTGGTTAGTATAGTGGCCACTTTCTCCAGTGAAAGTTCTCATGCAGCTCCAAGGTCACCGGATCATAACAGTACAACTGGCCAACAATGAGTTAAATGCATCTCAGAAGAAGGGAAGGAATCTCTTGAGCCATTTTTTTTCTCCAGTCTGTTTTGTGTTCTCATCCCTTTTAATATCTGGGTGGCTGAGGAGCCTGGTGCAAGCATGAATGTTCAGGAATTAGCTTCTCGTGTAGACCAGCTTGCTGCTAGGGTGCAAGGTATTTCTGATTATATTGTTCAGACTCCTGCTTTAGAACCGAAGATTCCTACTCCTGATTTGTTTTCTGGTGACAGGTCTAAATTTTTGAGTTTTAAAAACAACTGTAAACTGTTTTTTTGACCTGAGACCTCGATCCTCTGGTGATTCCATTCAGCAGGTAAAGATCGTAATCTCCCTGCTGCGTGGCGACCCGCAGGATTGGGCGTTTTCCCTGGAATCTGGGAATCCGGCTTTGCTTAATATTGACTCCTTTTTTCAGGCTTTAGGACTATTATATGATGAACCTAATTCTGTGGATCAAGCTGAGAAGACCTTGTTGGCCCTGTCTCAGGGTCAAGAGGTGGCAGAATTGTATTGTCAGAAATTCAGAAAATGGTCTGTATTGACTAAATGGAATAATGAGGCTTTGGCGGCAATTTTCAGAAGGGGGCTTTCTGAATCCATTAAAGATGTTATGGTGGGGTTTCCCACGCCTTCCGGTCTGAGTGATTCTATGTCTCTGACCATTCAGATTGACCGACGCCTGCGGGAGCGCAGAACTGTGCGCGCTCTGGCGTTATCCTCAGAGCAAATTTCTGAGCCTATGCAATGTGATAGAATTCTGTCTAGAACGGAACGACAAGGTTTCAGACGTCAAAATAGGTTGTGTTATTATTGTGGCGACGCTTCTCATGTAATTTCTGTCTGCCCTAAGCGGACAAAGAGGATCACCAGTTCAATTACCATCAGTACTTTACAACCTAAATTTCTGT
Organism: Ranitomeya imitator; assembly: GCF_032444005.1. Lineage (NCBI taxonomy): Eukaryota > Metazoa > Chordata > Amphibia > Anura > Dendrobatidae > Ranitomeya > Ranitomeya imitator. The sequence continues at coordinate 135,294,021 of NC_091286.1, forward strand.
TATCTGTGTCCTTGATCTGCTCATTGTCATCATTTTCTGTCATGGCGTTTGTGGATTCAGGCGCCTCCTTGAATTTAATGGATTTTGAGTTTGCCAAGCGTTGTGGTTTTCCCTTGCAGCCGTTGCAGAACCCTATTCCTTTGAGGGGCATTGATGCTACACCCTTGGCTAGAAATAAGCCCCAGCTTTGGACACAGGTAACCATGCGCATGGTGCCAGCCCATCAGGAAGATTGTCGACTTCTGGTGTTGCATAACTTGCATGATGTTATCGTGCTGGGTTTTCCATGGTTGCAGGTACATAATCCTGTGTTGGACTGGAAGTCCATGTCTGTGACTAGTTGGGGTTGTCAGGGGGTTCATAATGATGTTCCTTTGATGTCAATCTCCTCTTCTTCACCTTCTGAGATTCCAGAGTTTTTGTCTGATTTTCAGGATGTATTCGATGAGCCCAAGTCCAGTTCCCTTCCACCGCACAGGGACTGTGATTGTGCTATTGACTTGATTCCAGGCTGTAAGTTTCCTAAGGGTCGACTTTTTAATCTATCTGTGCCTGAACATACCGCCATGCGGAGCTATATTAAGGAGTCTTTGGAGAAAGGGCATATTCGGCCATCTTCTTCACCGTTGGGAGCAGGGATCTTTTTTGTTGCTAAAAAAGATGGTTCCTTGAGACCCTGTATAGATTATCGCCTCTTGAATAAAATCACGGTCAAGTTTCAATACCCGTTACCTTTGCCTTCCGATTTGTTTGCTAGGATTAAGGGAGCTAGTTGGTTTACCAAGATTGACCTTCGAGGGGCATATAATCTTGTTCGTATTAAGCAGGGTGATGAATGGAAAACTGCGTTTAACACGCCCGAAGGCCATTTTGAATATCTTGTGATGCCATTCGGACTCTCTAATGCTCCATCTGTTTTTCAGTCTTTCATGCATGATATCTTCCGGACTTATCTTGATAAATTCTTGATTGTATATTTGTACGATATTTTGATTTTTTCCGATGATTGGGAGTCTCATGTGCAACAGGTCAGGATGGTATTTCAGATCCTTCGTGACAATGCCCTGTTTGTGAAAGGGTCTAAGTGTCTCTTTGGGGTGCAGAAAGTCTCTTTTTTGGGCTTCATTTTTTCTCCTTCGTCTATAGAGATGGATCCGGTTAAGGTTCAGGCCATTCATGATTGGATTCAGCCCACATCCGCGAAGAGCCTTCAGAAATTTTTGGGTTTTGCAAATTTTTATCGCCGTTTCATTGCTATAATTTTTCCAGCGTGGTTAAACCCTTGACCGATTTGACGAAGAAGGGCACTGATGTGGCGAATTGGTCTCCTGCGGCTGTCTCTGCCTTTCAGGAGCTTAAACGTCGATTTACTTCTGCTCCGGTGTTGCGCCAACCGGATCTTTCTCTTCCGTTTCAGGTTGAGGTTGACGCTTAAGAGATTGGGTCAGGGGCTGTTTTGTCTCAGAGGGATCCTGTTGGTTCCTTAATGAAACCGTGTGCCTTCTTTTCCCGTAAGTTTTCGCCTGCTGAACGCAATTATGATGTCGGCAATCGGGAGTTGTTGGCTATGAAGTGGGCGTTTGAGGAGTGGCGACATTGGCTTGAGGGAGCTAAGCACCGTATTGTGGTCTTGACCGATCATAAGAATTTGATTTACCTCGAGTCTGCTAAACGGCTGAATCCTAGACAGGCTTGATGGTCCTTGTTTTTTTTCCCGTTTTGATTTCGTGGTCTCGTATTTTCCGGGTTCTAAGAATATTAAGGCTGATGCCCTCTCTGTTGTGAATTCTGTGGCTGAATTCACTCCTGTGGTCACAAGTGGTACTGCAGCTTCTGAGCTTCCTCCCTCAGGTGTTCTGGTGAGCTCGTTAACTGCTTCATTACTTAACTCCCCCTGATGCTGCTATCCTTGCTCCTTGTCAATGTTTCAGTGTTGGATCTGAGCTTCTCCTGATTGTTCCTGTGACCTGCTGCTCTGTATAGCTAAGTGCTTTTTGCTTTTTTGTTGTTTTTTTTCTGTCCAGCTTGTCTTTTGTTTTGCTGGAAGCTCTGAGACGCAAAGGGTGTACCGCCGTGCCGTTAGTTCGGCACGGTGGGTTTTTTTTGCCCCCTTTGCGTGGTTTTGCTTAGGGGTTTTTTGTAGACTGCAAAGTTTGCTTTACTGTCCTCGCTCTGTCCTAGAATATCGGGCCCCACTTTGCTGAATCTATTTCATCCCTACGTTTTGTCTTTTCATCTTACTCACAGTCATTATATGTGGGGGGCTGCCTTTTCCTTTGGGGAATTTCTCTGGGGCAAGTCAGGCCTATTTTTCTATCTTCAGGCTAGCTAGTTTCTTAGGCTGTGCCGAGTTGCCTAGGTAGTTGTTAGGCGCAATCCACAGCCGCTTTTAGTTGTGTTTAGGATAGGATCAGGTGTGCAGTCTACAGAGTTTCCACGTCTCAGAGCTCGTTCTTGTATTTTTGGGTATTTGTCAGATCACTGTGTGCGCTCTGATCGCTAAGCACACTGTGTTTCTGGATTGCCTTCATAACACCTGTCATTAGCAAACATAACAGTACAAGGAGCCAAAACTAATGATTCTCAATAGAGGGAAAGAAAAAGTTATGACATTTTTTTTTTTTTTTCTGCTCTGTGTTCACTTTTTTTTTTTCCCCTAGACATTTGGGTGATTCTGGACACAGGTGTGGACATGGATATTCAGGGTCTGTGCTCTTCAATGGATAATCTCGTTATAAATGTACAAAAAATTCAAGATACTATTGATCAGAAATCTATGTTTGAACCAAGAATTCCTATTCCTGATTTGTTTTTTGGAGATAGAACTAAGTTTCTAAGTTTCAAAAATAATTGTAAGCTATTTCTGGCCTTGAAACCTCATTCTTCTGGTAATCCTATTCAACAGGTTTTGATTATTATTTCTTTTTTGCGCGGCGACCCTCAAGACTGGGCATTTTCTCTTGCGCCAGGAGACCCTGCATTGAGTAGTGTCAATGCGTTTTTCCTGGCGCTCGGATTGCTGTACGATGAGCCTAATTCAGTGGATCAGGCTGAGAAAAATTTGCTGGCTTTGTGCCAGGGTCAGGATGATATAGAAGTATATTGTCAGAAATTTAGGAAATGGTCAGTACTCACTCAGTGGAATGAATCTGCGCTGGCAGCTTTGTTCAGAAAGGGTCTCTCTGAGGCTCTTAAGGATGTCATGGTGGGATTTCCTATGCCTGCTGGTTTGAATGAGTCTTTGTCTTTGGCCATTCAGATCGGTCGACGCTTGCGCGAGCGTAAATCTGTGCACCATTTGGCGGTACTGCCTGAGGTTAAACCTGAGCCTATGCAGTGCGATAGGACTATGACCAGAGTTGAACGGCAGGAATACAGACGTCTGAATGGTCTGTGTTTCTACTGTGGTGATTCCACTCATGCTATTTCTGATTGTCCTAAGCGCACTAAGCGGTCCGCTAGGTCTGCCGTCATTGGTACTGTACAGTCCAAATTCCTTCTGTCCATTACCTTGATATGCTCTTTGTCGTCGTTTTCTGTCATGGCGTTTGTGGATTCGGGCGCTGCCCTGAATCTGATGGATTTGGATTATGCTAAACGTTGTGGGTTTTTCTTGGAGCCTTTGCGGTGTCCTATTCCATTGAGAGGAATTGATGCTACACCTTTGGCCAAGAATAAACCTCAATACTGGGCCCAGCTGACCATGTGCATGGCTCCTGCACATCAGGAAGTTATTCGCTTTCTGGTGTTGCATAATCTGCATGATGTGGTCGTGTTGGGGTTGCCATGGCTACAAACCCATAATCCAGTATTGGATTGGAATTCCATGTCGGTATCCAGCTGGGGTTGTCAGGGGGTACATGGTGATGTTCCATTTTTGTCGATTTCGTCATCCACCCCTTCTGAGGTCCCAGAGTTCTTGTCTGATTATCAGGATGTATTTGAAGAGCCCAAGTCCGATGCTCTACCTCCGCATAGGGATTGTGATTGTGCTATCAATTTGATTCCTGGTAGTAAATTCCCTAAAGGTCGATTATTTAATTTATCCGTGCCCGAACACGCCGCTATGCGCAGTTATGTGAAGGAATCCCTGGAGAAGGGACATATTCGCCCATCGTCATCACCACTGGGAGCAGGGTTCTTCTTTGTAGCCAAGAAGGATGGTTCGCTGAGACCGTGTATTGATTACCGCCTTCTTAATAAGATCACTGTTAAATTTCAGTATCCCTTGCCATTGTTATCTGACTTGTTTGCTCGGATTAAGGGGGCTAGTTGGTTCACTAAGATAGATCTTCGTGGTGCGTATAATCTGGTGAGAATCAGGCAAGGAGATGAATGGAAAACTGCATTCAATACGCCCGAGGGTCATTTTGAGTATCTAGTGATGCCGTTCGGACTTGCCAATGCTCCATCTGTGTTTCAGTCTTTTATGCATGACATCTTCCGTGAGTATCTGGATAAATTCCTGATTGTTTACTTGGATGACATTTTGATCTTCTCAGATGATTGGGAGTCTCATGTGAAGCAGGTCAGAATGGTTTTTCAGGTCCTGCGTGCTAACTCTTTGTTTGTGAAGGGATCAAAGTGTCTCTTCGGTGTGCAGAAAGTTTCATTTTTGGGGTTCATCTTTACCCCTTCTACTATCGAGATGGATCCAGTTAAGGTCCAAGCCATCCAGGATTGGATTCAGCCTACATCTCTGAAAAGTCTGCAAAAGTTCCTGGGCTTTGCTAATTTTTATCGTCGCTTCATCTGTAATTTTTCTAGCATTGCCAAACCATTGACCGATTTGACCAAGAAGGGTGCTGATTTGGTTAATTGGTCTTCTGCTGCTGTGGAAGCTTTTCAGGAGTTGAAGCGTCGTTTTTGTTCTGCCCCTGTGTTGTGTCAGCCAGATGTTTCTCTTCCGTTCCAGGTCGAGGTTGATGCTTCTGAGATTGGAGCAGGGGCGGTTTTGTCACAGAGAGGTTCTGATTGCTCAGTGATGAAACCATGTGCTTTCTTTTCCAGGAAGTTTTCGCCCGCTGAGCGTAATTATGATGTGGGCAATCGAGAGTTGCTGGCCATGAAGTGGGCATTCGAGGAGTGGCGTCATTGGCTTGAAGGAGCTAAGCATCGCGTGGTGGTATTGACTGATCATAAGAACTTGACTTATCTCGAGTCTGCCAAGCGCTTGAATCCTAGACAGGCCCGTTGGTCGTTATTTTTTGCCCGCTTCGACTTTGTGATTTCGTACCTTCCGGGCTCTAAAAATGTGAAGGCGGATGCTCTGTCTAGGAGTTTTGTGCCCGACTCTCCGGGTTTATCTGAGCCAGCGGGTATCCTCAAGGAAGGAGTCATTGTGTCTGCCATCTCCCCTGATTTGCGGCGGGTGCTGCAAAAATTTCAGGCGAATAAACCTGATCGTTGTCCAGCAGAGAAACTGTTCGTCCCTGATAGGTGGACTAATAAACTTATCTCTGAACTTCATTGTTCGGTGTTGGCTGGTCATCCTGGAATCTTTGGTACCAGAGAGTTAGTGGCTAGATCCTTCTGGTGGCCATCTCTGTCACGGGATGTACGTACTTTTGTGCAGTCCTGTGGGATTTGTGCTAGGGCTAAGCCCTGCTGTTCTCGTGCCAGTGGGTTGCTTTTGCCCTTGCCGGTCCCAAAGAGGCCTTGGACACATATTTCGATGGATTTCATTTCTGACCTTCCCGTTTCTCAAAAGATGTCAGTCATTTGGGTGGTCTGTGATCGCTTTTCTAAAATGGTCCATCTGGTGCCATTGGCTAAATTGCCTTCCTCCTCTGATTTGGTACCTTTGTTCTTTCAGCATGTGGTTCGGTTGCATGGCATTCCTGAGAATATTGTTTCTGACAGAGGTTCCCAGTTTGTTTCAAGGTTCTGGCGAGCCTTTTGTGGTAGGATGGGCATTGACCTATCCTTTTCCTCGGCTTTCCATCCTCAGACTAATGGCCAGACCGAACGAACCAATCAGACCTTGGAAACATATCTGAGATGTTTTGTTTCTGCAGACCAGGATGATTGGGTGTCCTTTTTGCCGTTGGCTGAGTTTGCCCTTAATAATCGGGCCAGCTCGGCTACCTTGGTTTCTCCATTTTTTTGCAATTCTGGGTTCCATCCTCGTTTCTCTTCAGGACAGGTTGAGTCTTCGGACTGTCCTGGTGTGGATTCTGTGGTGGATAGGTTGCAGCAGATCTGGACTCAGGTAGTGGACAATTTGATCTTGTCCCAGGAGAAAGCTCAACTTTTCGCTAATCGCAGATGCCGTGTGGGTCCCCGACTTCGTGTTGGGGATCTAGTTTGGTTATCTTCTCGTCATATTCCTATGAAGGTTTCCTCTCCTAAATTTAAACCTCGTTTTATTGGTCCGTATAGGATTTCTGAGGTTCTCAATCCTGTGTCTTTTCGTTTGACCCTCCCAGACTCCTTTTCCATACATAATGTATTCCATAGGTCGTTGTTGCGGAGATACGTGGCACCTATGGTTCCATCTGTTGAGCCTCCTGCCCCGGTTTGGTGGAGGGGGAATTGGAGTATATTGTGGAGAAGATTTTGGATTCTCGTGTTTCTAGACGGAAACTCCAGTATCTGGTTAAATGGAAGGGTTATGCTCAGGAAGATAATTCCTGGGTTTTTGCCTCTGATGTTCATGCTTCCGATCTTGTTCGTGCCTTTCATGCGGCTCATCCTGGTCGGCCTGGGGGCTCTGGTGAGGGTCCGGTGACCCCTCCTCAAGGGGGGGGTACTGTTGTGAATTCTGTGGCTGAATTCACTCCTGTGGTCACAAGTGGTACTGCAGCTTCTGAGCTTCCTCCCTCAGGTGTTCTGGTGAGCTCGTTAACTGCTTTATTACTTAACTCCGCCTGATGCTGCTATCCTTGCTCCTTGTCAATGTTTCAGTGTTGGATCTGAGCTTCTCCTGATTGTTCCTGTGACCTGCTGCTCTGTATAGCTAAGTGCTTTTTGCTTTTTTGTTGTTTTTTTTCTGTCCAGCTTGTCTTTTGTTTTGCTGGAAGCTCTGAGACGCAAAGGGTGTACCGCCGTGCCGTTAGTTCGGCACGGTGGTTTTTTTTTGCCCCCTTTGCGTGGTTTTGCTTTAGGGTTTTTTGTAGACTGCAAAGTTCGCTTTACTGTCCTCGCTCTGTCCTAGAATATCGGGCCCCACTTTGCTGAATCTATTTCATCCCTACGTTTTGTCTTTTCATCTTACTCACAGTCATTATATGTGGGGGGCTGCCTTTTCCTTTGGGGAATTTCTCTGGGGCAAGTCAGGCCTATTTTTCTATCTTCAGGCTAGCTAGTTTCTTAGCCTGTTCCGAGTTGCCTAGGTAGTTGTTAGGCGCAATCCACAGCCGCTTTTAGTTGTGTTTAGGATAGGATCAGGTGTGCAGTCTACAGAGTTTCCACGTCTCAGAGCTCGTTCTTGTATTTGTCAGATCACTGTGTGCGCTCTGATCGCTAAGCACACTGTGTTTCTGGATTGCCTTCATAACACCTGTCATTAGCAAACATAACACCTCTCTAGGAGTTTTTTGCCTGATTCTCCTGAGGTCTTAGAGCCGGTTGGTATTCTGAAAGAGGGGGTGGTCCTTTCTGCCATTTCCCCTGATTTACGATGGGTTCTTCAGGAATTTCAGGTTGACAAACCTGACCGCTGTCCTGTGGGGAAATTGTTTGTTCCTGACAGATGGACTAGTAGAGTGATTTCTGAGGTTCACTGTTCTGTGTTGGCCGGTCATCCTGGCATTTTTGGTACCAGAGATTTGGTTGGTAGGTCCTTTTGGTGGCCTTCATTGTCACGTGATGTGTGTTCTTTTGTGCAGTCCTGTGGGACTTGTGCGCAGGCCAAGCCTTGTTGCTCCCGTGCTAGTGGGTTGCTTTTGCCATTGCCAGTCCCTTAGAGGCCCTGGACGCATATTTCGATGGATTTTATTTCTGATCAAATCTTTGTAGAGGATGAAGATGGCACACCTAAGAATGAAGCAATACCAGCAAGCAAAAAAGAAAAGGGCACACAGCAACAAGTGACAGCAAAAAGTACAGCCAAGAAGCAACGAAGAGTGGTGGTGGTGGGAGACTCACTACTGAGAGGCACTGAAGCAGCCATCTGCAGACCGGACATAACTGCAAGAGAAGTATGCTGCCTTCCAGGTGCGATGATCAAGGATGTGACCGATAGGATACCAAAGCTCTTCAGCTCCAAGGACGTCCACCCATTTCTTCTGATACATGTTGGCACCAATGACACGGCAAGGAAGGACCTACCGACAATCTGCAAGGACTTTGAAGAGTTGGGGAAGAAAGTAAAGGAACTGGATGCACAGGTAGTTTTTTCTTCTATCCTTCCAGTAGACGGGCATGGCACCAGGAGATGGAACAGGATCCTTGATGCAAACAACTGGCTAAGACGATGGTGCAGACAACAAGGATTTGGATTCCTGGACCACGGTGTGAATTACTGGTATGATGGACTCCTCGCCAGAGACGGACTACACCTCAACAATCCTGGGAAACACACATTCGCCAGAAGACTCGCTACACTCATCAGGAGGGCGTTAAACTAGAAGAAGAGGGGACGGGAAGAAAAACATTAGACTCGAACAAAGACGACCCAGGAAAACATACTCAGAAGGGAGGTAAGAACATTTCTAAAACAATCCACAGTGAGGAGATTGGAACAAAACAAAATCCTCTAAACTGCATGCTCGCAAACGCCAGAAGCCTGACAAACAAGATGGAAGAACTAGAAGCAGAAATATCTACAGGTAACTTTGACATAGTGGGAATAACCGAGACATGGTTAGATGAAAGCTATGACTGGGCAGTTAACTTACAGGGTTACAGTCTGTTTAGAAAGGATCGTAAAAATCGGAGAGGAGGAGGGGTTTGTCTCTATGTAAAGTCTTGTCTAAAGTCCACTTTAAGGGAGGATATTAGCGAAGGGAATGAGGATGTCGAGTCCATATGGGTTGAAATTCATGGAGGGAAAAATGGTAACAAAATTCTAATTGGGGTCTGTTACAAACCCCCAAATATAACAGAAAGCATGGAAAGTCTACTTCTAAAGCAGATAGATGAAGCTGCAACCCATAATGAGGTCCTGGTTATGGGGGACTTTAACTACCCGGATATTAACTGGGAAACAGAAACCTGTGAAACCCATAAAGGCAACAGGTTTCTGCTAATAACCAAGAAAAATTATCTTTCACAATTGGTGCAGAATCCAACCAGAGGAGCAGCACTTTTAGACCTAATACTATCTAATAGACCTGACAGAATAACAAATCTGCAGGTGGTTGGGCATTTAGGAAATAGCGACCACAATATTGTGCAGTTTCACCTGTCTTTCACTAGGGGGACTTGTCAGGGAGTCACAAAAACATTGAACTTTAGGAAGGCAAAGTTTGAACAGCTTAGAGATGCCCTTAATCTGGTAGACTGGGACAATATCCTCAGAAATGAGAATACAGATAATAAATGGGAAATGTTTAAGAACATCCTAAATAGGCAGTGTAAGCGGTTTATACCTTGTGGGAATAAAAGGACTAGAAATAGGAAAAACCCAATGTGGCTAAACAAAGAAGTAAGACAGGCAATTAACAGTAAAAAGAAAGCATTTGCACTACTAAAGCAGGATGGCACCATTGAAGCTCTAAAAAACTATAGGGAGAAAAATACTTTATCTAAAAAACTAATTAAAGCTGCCAAAAAGGAAACAGAGAAGCACATTGCTAAGGAGAGTAAAACTAATCCCAAACTGTTCTTCAACTATATCAATAGTAAAAGAATAAAAACTGAAAATGTAGGCCCCTTAAAAAATAGTGAGGAAAGAATGGTTGTAGATGACGAGGAAAAAGCTAACATATTAAACACCTTCTTCTCCACGGTATTCACGGTGGAAAATGAAATGCTAGGTGAAATCCCAAGAAACAATGAAAACCCTATATTAAGGGTCACCAATCTAACCCAAGAAGAGGTGCGAAACCGGCTAAATAAGATTAAAATAGATAAATCTCCGGGTCCGGATGGCATACACCCACGAGTACTAAGAGAACTAAGTAATGTAATAGATAAACCATTATTTCTTATTTTTAGGGACTCTATAGCGACAGGGTCTGTTCCGCAGGACTGGCGAATAGCAAATGTGGTGCCAATATTCAAAAAGGGCTCTAAAAGTGAACCTGGAAATTATAGGCCAGTAAGTCTAACCTCTATTGTTGGTAAAATATTTGAAGGGTTTCTGAGGGATGTTATTCTGGATTATCTCAATGAGAATAACTGTTTAACTCCATATCAGCATGGGTTTATGAGAAATCGCTCCTGTCAAACCAATCTAATCAGTTTTTATGAAGAGGTAAGCTATAGGCTGGACCACGGTGAGTCATTGGACGTGGTATATCTCGATTTTTCCAAAGCGTTTGATACCGTGCCGCACAAGAGGTTGGTACACAAAATGAGAATGCTTGGTCTGGGGGAAAATGTGTGTAAATGGGTTAGTAACTGGCTTAGTGATAGAAAGCAGAGGGTGGTTATAAATGGTATAGTCTCTAACTGGGTCGCTGTGACCAGTGGGGTACCGCAGGGGTCAGTATTGGGACCTGTTCTCTTCAACATATTCATTAATGATCTGGTAGAAGGTTTACACAGTAAAATATCGATATTTGCAGATGATACAAAACTATGTAAAGCAGTTAATACAAGAGAAGATAGTATTCTGCTACAGATGGATCTGGATAAGTTGGAAACTTGGGCTGAATTGTGGCAGATGAGGTTTAACAATGATAAATGTAAGGTTATACACATGGGAAGAAGGAATCAATATCACCATTACACACTGAATGGGAAACCACTGGGTAAATCTGACAGGGAGAAGGACTTGGGGATCCTAGTTAATGATAAACTTACCTGGAGCAGCCAGTGCCAGGCAGCAGCTGCCAAGGCAAACAGGATCATGGGGTGCATTAAAAGAGGTCTGGATACACATGATGAGAGCATTATACTGCCTCTGTACAAATCCCTAGTTAGACCGCACATGGAGTACTGTGTCCAGTTTTGGGCACCGGTGCTCAGGAAGGATATAATGGAACTAGAGAGAGTACAAAGGAGGGCAACAAAATTAATAAAGGGGATGGGAGAACTACAATACCCAGATAGATTAGCGAAATTAGGATTATTTAGTCTAGAAAAAAGACAACTGAGGGGCGATCTAATAACCATGTATAAGTATATAAGGGGACAATACAAATATCTCGCTGAGGATCTGTTTATACCAAGGAAGGTGACGGGCACAAGGGGGCATTCTTTGCGTCTGGAGGAGAGAAGGTTTTTCCACCAACATAGAAGAGGATTCTTTACTGTTAGGGCAGTGAGAATCTGGAATTGCTTGCCTGAGGAGGTGGTGATGGTGAACTCAGTCGAGGGGTTCAAGAGAGGCCTGGATGTCTTCCTGGAGCAGAACAATATTGTATCATACAATTATTAGGTTCTGTAGAAGGACGTAGATCTGGGTATTTATTATGATGGAATATAGGCTGAACTGGATGGACAAATGTCTTTTTTCGGCCTTAATAACTATGTTACTATGTTACTATGTTACTATGATCTTCCGGTCTCCCAGAAGATGTCTGTTATCTGGGTTGTTTGTGACCGGTTCTCTAAGATGGTTATTTGGTGCCTTCCTCTTCTGATTTGGTTCCGTTGTTCTTTCAGCATGTGGTTCGTTTGCATGGTATTCCGGAGAATATTGTTTCCGACAGAGGTTCCCAGTTTGTTTCTAGGTTTTGGCGGGCCTTTTGTGCTAGGCTGGGCATTGATTTGTCTTTTTCTTCTGCATTTCATCCTCAGACAAATGGCCAGACCGAGCGTACTAATCAGACCTTGGAGACTTATTTGAGATGCTTTGTGTCTGCTGATCAGGATGATTGGGTGGCCTTCTTGCCATTGGCCGAGTTTGCTCTTAATAATCGGGCTAGTTCTGCTACTTTGGTTTTGCCTTTCTTTTGTAATTTTGGTTTTCATCCTCGTTTTTCTTCTGGGCAGGTTGAGCCTTCTGACTGTCCTGGTGTGGATTCTGTGGTGGACAGGTTGCAGCAGATTTGGGCTCATGTGGTGGACAAGTTGGTGTTGTCTCAAGAGGAGGCTCAACGTTTTGCTAATCGTCGTCGGTGTGTTGGTTCCCGGCTTGGGGTTGGGGATCTGGTCTGGTTGTCTTCCCGTCATGTTCCTATGAAGGTTTCTTCTCCTAAGTTTAAACCTCGGTTTATTTGTCCTCATAGGATTTCTGAGATTATTAATCCGGTGTCTTTTCGACTGGTGCTTCCAGCCTCTTTTGCTATCCATAATGTCTTCCATAGATCTTTGTTGCGGAAATATGTGGAGCCCGTTGTTCTCTCTGCTGATCCTCCGGCCCCTGTGTTGGTTGATGGGGAGTTGGAATATCTTGTTGAGAAGATTTTGGATTCCCGTTTTTCGAGGCGGAAGCTTCAGTACCTGGTCAAATGGAAGGGTTATGGCCAGGAGGATAATTCTTGGGTTTTTGCCTCTGATGTTCATGCTGCTGATTTGGTCCGTGCCTTTTATCTGGCTCATCTTGATCGTCCTGGGGGCCCTGGTGAGGGTTCGGTGACCCCTCCTCAAGGAAGGGGTACTGTTGTGAATTCTGCTCTTGGGTTCCCTCCAGTGGTTGTTGGTGGGAATGCAGTGGTCTCTGACTCGCAGTCCTGGCCAGGTGTATCGGATAATTACAATTCTGACTGGGATATTTAGGTGTGCTGGATCCTTTAGCCCTTTCCAGTTGTCAATGTTTCTCTGGAAGTGTTGGATCTCTGCCTGGCCTCTCCTGCTTATCTGCCAGTTCAGCAAAGATAAGTGTCTGTTTCTTTTCCTGTGGCACACATGCAGTGTGCTTATTTTCAGTACTGTTCGTTTGTTTTTCTTTTGTCCAGATTAGACTGTGTCTGTGTTTTCTCAGTCTGGTTGGTTTCACTGGAGTTGCAGATATACGCTCCTACATCTTTAGTTAGATGTAGGAAGTTTTTTGTATATTCTGCTGTGGATTTTTTGAAGGGTTTTAATACTGACCGCACAGAACTCTGTCCTATTCTGTCCGATCTAGCTAGAGTGGCCTCCTGTGCTAAATCCTGTTTTTTCTGCCTGTGTATGTTTTTTCCTCTCCGACTCACCGCCAATATTTGTGGGGGGCTGTCTATCCTTTGGGGATTTTCTCTGAGGCAAGACCGTATTCCGATTTCCATCTTTAGGGGTATTTAGTCCTCTGGCTGTGACGAGGTGTCTAGGTGTGTTAGGTACACTCCACAGCTACTTCTAGTTGCGGTGTTAAGTTCAGGTTTGCGGTTAGTATAGTGGCCACTAGAGTTGAGCGACCTTGACCTTTTTAGAGTCGAGCCGGGTTTCGCGAAACCCGACTATCTCAAAAGTCGGGTCGAGTGAAATCGCCCGATTATGACGTAAAGTCGGGATCGACCGAAACACGAAACCCAATGCAAGTCAATGGGGCAGCATAGTCGGCAGTGAGTGGGGGCCAGGAAAACACCTAGAGTGCCCATTTTAATGTCAAAACCATCCATTCTTCTTAATGAAGCTTGTCAAGCGTAATTTACCTTATAATAATTGGAAGGCATTTGAAATTGGGGGTCATTTGGCTAAAGTTGTGGTGGGTAGGGCTGGTTCAAGTAATTAGTGGGCCCAGGAAATCTGGACCACGTCACGGCAGTAGAGCAGGGAGAGGTAAGTATTTCAACTTTGCAAGTGCTGTGAACCTGAGCAAGCAGGGGGGGCCCACTCGTTGGCATTGGCACTGGCACAGGGCCCCTCAAAGTACAGCGGTGTGTTTGCACGGCGGGGGCGCCTCCCACCGGCAGCAACACTTTTGCGTACCATGAGAGGCCCTGTGCCAGTGACGTCGCCAACTAGTATTCCTCCCCCCACCTGATGAAGGAACCTGCACTTTCATGTGCACCTTCCTGTTTGTCCCCGTGTAAGGTGGTATGGTATGCGGGAAGGGGGACCTGACTTTCAGCAGGGTCACAATCTTGCAGTGTAGCGTGCACGGGAAATGTTGCGTTATGGGTCAATGTACCAGCAGACTCATCTATCACTGGCTGGGCAATGGGCAGGATGAGGAGGAAACACAGATATAGGCCCAAAGAATAAAGTGGGCTAAATGCAGTTCAAAATTGGTAACACAGGACTAATCAGGGGGCATTGCAGTGGAGGACAACTGGAATGAGAGGCTGACACAGAGAGTAGGCCCAAATCAGTAAGTAGTTGAAATGCAGTTCAAAATTGGCAACAGTAGTAAACAGGCGGCACAGCTTTGTTCAGTGGAGGAGAACAGCAAGGAGTGGCAGACACCGATAGTAGGCCCCAACCCAACTAGTAGGCCAAATGCAGTCTAACATTAACAACTACTTAACGAGCGCCTGAAAACGGAATTTCAGGACAGGAAACCAGGAGAACAGCAAGGAGCGGCAGACACCGATAGTAGGCCCCAAACCAACTAGTACGCCAAATGCAGTTGTTCCGTTTAACCACAATTTAATGAGAGCCTGAAGATAGAAGTTCAGGAAAGGCAACCTGGAGAACACCTTGGAGTGGAACACACCATCTCTCTACACCCCATACCCAATTTGTAGGCCTAATGCAGCGTAGTTTCCAACAACTACTAAACGAGAGCATGATGATCGAAGCATTGGCGAGGAAACCTGGGGAACACCTTGGAGTGGAACACACCATCTCTCTACAGTGGAACACACCATCTCTCTACACCCCATACCCAATTTGTAGGCCTAATGCAGCGTAGTTTCCAACAACTACTAAACGAGAGCCGGAAGATCGAAGCAATGGAGAGGAAACCTGGGGAACACCTTGGAGTGTAACACACCATCTCTCTACACCCCATACCCAATTTGTAGGCCTAATGCAGCGTAGTTTCCAACAACTACTAAACGAGAGCCGGAAGATCGAAGCTCAGGAAAGGCAACCTGGAGAACACCTTGGAGTGGAACACACCATCTCTCTACACCCCATACCCAATTTGTAGGCCCAATGCAGCGTAGTTTCCAACAACTACTAAACGAGAGCCGGAAGATCGAAGCAATGGAGAGGAAACCTGGGGAACACCTTGGAGTGTAACACACCATCTCTCTACACCCCATACCCAATTTGTAGGCCTAATGCAGCGTAGTTTCCAACAACTACTAAACGAGAGCCGGAAGATCGAAGCAATGGAGAGGAAACCTGGGGAACACCTTGGAGTGTAACACACCATCTCTCTACACCCCATACCCAATTTGTAGGCCTAATGCAGCGTAGTTTCCAACAACTACTAAACGAGAGCCGGAAGATCGAAGCAATGGAGAGGAAACCTGGGGAACACCTTGGAGTGGAACACACCATCTCTCTACAGGGGAACACACCATCTCTCTACACCCCATACCCAATTTGTAGGCCCAATGCAGCGTAGTTTCCAACAACTACTAAACGAGAGCCGGAAGATCGAAGCTCAGGAAAGGCAATCTGGGGAACACCTTGGAGTGTAACAAACCCTCTCTCTACACCACGGAAGGGCTGATTCTTAGGAAGGAAGGCTGTCGGAAAGAAGCAGGGCGCGTCCGAGGGTGATTATATTCTTATTAGGTATATACTCACCCTCGGACGCGCCCTGCTTCTTTATTTGTAATGAATGTTTATTTGCAATGTGGTTTTGACTTACTCTATTTTTTTGGTAAATAATGATTTTATTATTTTCATTGTTTTGCATCTTCTTGGCAATAATATAAAGAAGACGCGACAGGACAACACTCGGTGGATGCCATATCTGTGTTTAAAATTGAAAAAACCTTTCAGTTAACTATTTGCAGGAGAAAGTTATTGTAGCTGGTGGCCATTTTTAGTACTGTACCAGATTTTTGTTGTATGTGTTTGTTTTTAATGTTAAAATGTCTGCATTTGATATCTCTCCAGTATTTTCTTTTTTATAAGCAAAATACTTATTTTTATATTTTCTGATGTTGGTTCCAGGGGTACACGGGCAGCAGTGGTGTGGTCAGTGGAGGCCTAGTGGAAGGAGTGACCGCAGACAGGCATCGAAGGCCTAAAATAATAACACATGGCTGTAGGCAATTTTAAATTGGTTACAGGGGTACACGGGCAGCAGTGGTGTGGTCAGTGGAGGCCTAGTGGAAGGAGTGACCGCAGACAGGCATCGAAGGCCTAAAATAATAACACATGGCTGTAGGCAATTTTAAATTGGTTCCAGGGGTACACGGGCAGCAGTGGTGTGGTCAGTGGAGGCCTAGTGGAAGGAGTCACCGCAGACAGGCATCGAAGGCCTAAAATAATAACACATGGCTGTAGGCAATTTTAAATTGGTTACAGGGGTACACGGGCAGCAGTGGTGTGGTCAGTGGAGGCCTAGTGGAAGGAGTAACCGCAGACAGGCATCGAAGGCCTAAAATAATAACACATGGCTGTAGGCAATTTTAAATTGGTTCCAGGGGTACACGGGCAGCAGTGGTGTGGTCAGTGGAGGCCTAGTGGAAGGAGTCACCGCAGACAGGCATCGAAGGCCTAAAATAATCACACATGGCTGTAGGCAATTTTAAATTGGTTACAGGGGTACACGGGCAGCAGTGGTGTGGTCAGTGGAGGCCTAGTGGAAGGAGTAAACGCAGACAGGCATCGAAGGCCTAAAATAATAACACATGGCTGTAGGCAATTTTAAATTGGTTCCAGGGGTACACGGGCAGCAGTGGTGTGGTCAGTGGAGGCCTAGTGGAAAGAGTGACCGCACACAGGCATCGAAGGCCTAAAATAATAACACATGGCTGTAGGCAATTTTAAATTGGTTCCAGGGGTACACGGGCAGCAGTGGTGTGGTCAGTGGAGGCCTAGTGGAAGGAGTGACCACAGACAGGCATCGAAGGCCTAAAATAATAACACATGGCTGTAGGCAATTTTAAATTGGTTACAGGGGTACACGGGCAGCAGTGGTGTGGTCAGTGGAGGCCTAGTGGAAGGAGTAACCGCAGACAGGCATCGAAGGCCTAAAATAATAACACATGGCTGTAGGCAATTTTAAATTGGTTCCAGGGGTACACGGGCAGCAGTGGTGTGGTCAGTGGAGGCCTAGTGGAAGGAGTGACCGCACACAGGCATCGAAGGCCTAAAATAATAACACATGGCTGTAGGCAATTTTAAATTGGTTCCAGGGGTACACGGGCAGCAGTGGTGTGGTCAGTGGAGGCCTAGTGGAAGGAGTGACCACAGACAGGCATCGAAGGCCTAAAATAATAACACATGGCTCTAGGCAATTTTAAATTGGTTCCAGGGGTACACGGGCAGCAGTGGTGTGGTCAGTGGAGGCCTAGTGGAAGGAGTAACCGCAGACAGGCATCGAAGGCCTAAAATAATAACACATGGCTGTAGGCAATTTTAAATTGGTTACAGGGGTACACGGGCAGCAGTGGTGTGGTCAGTGGAGGCCTAGTGGAAGGAGTGACCACAGACAGGCATCGAAGGCCTAAAATAATAACACATGGCTCTAGGCAATTTAAATTGGTTACAGGGGTACACGGGCAGCAGTGGTGTGGTCAGTGGAGGCCTAGTGGAAGGAGTAACCGCAGACAGGCATCGAAGGCCTAAAATAATAACACATGGCTGTAGGCAATTTTAAATTGGTTCCAGGGGTACACGGGCAGCAGTGGTGTGGTCAGTGGAGGCCTAGTGGAAGGAGTGACCACAGACAGGCATCGAAGGCCTAAAATAATAACACATGGCTCTAGGCAATTTTAAATTGGTTACAGGGGTACACGGGCAGCAGTGGTGTGGTCAGTGGAGGCCTAGTGGAAGGAGTAACCGCAGACAGGCATCGAAGGCCTAAAATAATAACACATGGCTGTAGGCAATTTTAAATTGGTTACAGGGGTACACGGGCAGCAGTGGTGTGGTCAGTGGAGGCCTAGTGGAAGGAGTGACCGCAGACAGGCATCGAAGGCCTAAAATAATAACACATGGCTGTAGGCAATTTTAAATTGGTTCCAGGGGTACACGGGCAGCAGTGGTGTGGTCAGTGGAGGCCTAGTGGAAGGAGTGACCACAGACAGGCATCGAAGGCCTAAAATAATAACACATGGCTCTAGGCAATTTTAAATTGGTTACAGGGGTACACGGGCAGCAGTGGTGGGGTCAGTGGAGACCTAGTGGAAGGAGTCACCGCAGACAGGCATCGAAGGCCTAAAATAATAACACATGGCTGTAGGCAATTTTAAATTGGTTACAGGGGTACACGGGCAGCAGTGGTGTGGTCAGTGGAGGCCTAGTGGAAGGAGTAACCGCAGACAGGCATCGAAGGCCTAAAATAATAACACATGGCTGTAGGCAATTTTAAATTGGTTCCAGGGGTACACGGGCAGCAGTGGTGTGGTCAGTGGAGGCCTAGTGGAAGGAGTGACCACAGACAGGCATCGAAGGCCTAAAATAATAACACATGGCTGTAGGCAATTTTAAATTGGTTCCAGGGGTACACGGGCAGCAGTGGTGGGGTCAGTGGAGACCTAGTGGAAGGAGTCACCGCAGACAGGCATCGAAGGCCTAAAATAATAACACATGGCTGTAGGCAATTTTAAATTGGTTACAGGGGTACACGGGCAGCAGTGGTGTGGTCAGTGGAGGCCTAGTGGAAGGAGTAACCGCAGACAGGCATCGAAGGCCTAAAATAATAACACATGGCTGTAGGCAATTTTAAATTGGTTCCAGGGGTACACGGGCAGCAGTGGTGTGGTCAGTGGAGGCCTAGTGGAAGGAGTCACCGCAGACAGGCATCGAAGGCCTAAAATAATAACACATGGCTGTAGGCAATTTTAAATTGGTTCCAGGGGTACACGGGCAGCAGTGGTGTGGTCAGTGGAGGCCTAGTGGAAGGAGTCACCGCAGACAGGCATTGAAGGCCTAAAATAATAACACATGGCTGTAGGCAATTTTAAATTGGTTACAGGGGTACACGGGCAGCAGTGGTGTGGTCAGTGGAGGCCTAGTGGAAGGAGTAACCGCAGACAGGCATCGAAGGCCTAAAATAATAACACATGGCTGTAGGCAATTTTAAATTGGTTCCAGGGGTACACGGGCAGCAGTGGTGTGGTCAGTGGAGGCCTAGTGGAAGGAGTCACCGCAGACAGGCATCGAAGGCCTAAAATAATAACACATGGCTGTAGGCAATTTTAAATTGGTTACAGGGGTACACGGGCAGCAGTGGTGTGGTCAGTGGAGGCCTAGTGGAAGGAGTGACCACAGACAGGCATCGAAGGCCTAACATAACAAAAATGTCAATACAATGGTATTGTCAGTGGCAGGCATTGAAGGATGTCAGCGCATAGACTAAACATTGGTGGAGCTGTGAGATAATTTTGCAAGTGGTAGAGCACTGTTTGAGCTGGGGTGGGGGGAAACTGTCTTGTGGCCGGCGGTACAGGCCCAGGGCCCCTCATATTACAACGGTGTGTCTGACGTTGGGTGCGCACCACCACCGCCAGACACTTTATTGTACTAGGAGGGACCCAGTGGCAGTGCCGTCGACCAAAAGCGGGCTCACCCACCTCTTCAGACAAACTGCACTCTCACGGGTGCTGTCGCCAAGTGTCGATACCACGGCCCCGTGTGGGGAGTTTGGCCATTTAGTGAGGTGTAAACATGTCGTATGCTGGACAATCAGGTGCAGAAAATTACGAGATTGGAAAAGGCATTCAGAATAGTCCACAGGCAAGACCTTTTCATAGGAAAGCTAGGTGTCAGCCGGGCAAGGTGGGGCAAAAGATTTCGAAATCCAGTTGTGGTTCATTTTAATGAAGGTTAGATCATCTACATTTTGGGTAGCCAGACGAGTCCTTTTTTCTGTTAGTATTGAACCTGCAGCACTGAATACTCTTTCTGATAGGACACTAGCTGCCGGGCAAGCAAGCTCCTGCAATGCATATTCTGCCAATTCTGGCCAGGTGTCTAATTTTGATGCCCAGTAATCAAATGGGAATGACGGTTGAGGGAGAACATCGATAAGGGATGAAAAATAGTTTGTAACCATACTGGACAAATGTTGTCTCCTGTCACTTTGAATTGATGCTGCAGTACCTGTCCTGTCTGCGGTCATAGCAAAATCACTCCACAACCTGGTCAGAAAACCCCTCTGGCCAACGCCACTTCTGATTTCTGCCCCTCTAACTCCTCTGGTCTGCTGGCCTCTGCAGCTCGTGTGAGAACGATCACGGGCGCTGTGTGCAGGGAATGCCAGAAGCAAATGGTCAACAAGAGTTGATTGTTTGGTTGCTAATATTAGTTCCAAGTTCTCATGTGGCATTATATTTTGCAATTTGCCTTTATAGCGAGGATCAAGGAGGCAGGCCAACCAGTAATCGTCATCATTCATCATTTTAGTTATGCGTGTGTCCCTTTTGAGGATACGTAAGGCATAATCCGCCATGTGGGCCAAAGTTCCAGTTCTCAAATCTGCGGTTGTGCTTGGTTGAGGGGCAGTTTCAGGCAAATCCACGTCACTTGTGTCCCTCAAAAAACCAGAACCCGGCCTTGCCGCGCCACCAATTTCCAGTGGCCCCGGAAAAGCTTCCTCATTAAAAATATAATCATCCCCATCATCCTCCTCGTCCTCCTCCTCCTCTTCGCCCGCTACCTCGTCCTGTACACTGCCCTGGCCAGACAATGGCTGACTGTCATCAAGGCTTTCCTCTTCCTCAGCTGCAGACGCCTGATCCTTTATGTGCGTCAAACTTTGCATCAGCAGACGCATTAGGGGGATGCTCATGCTTATTATGGTGTTGTCTGCACTAACCAGCCGTGTGCATTCCTCAAAACACTGAAGGACTTGACACATGTCTTGAATCTTCGACCACTGCACACCTGACAACTCCATGTCTGCCATCCTACTGCCTGCCCGTGTATGTGTATTCTCCCACAAAAACATAACAGCTCGCCTCTGTTCACACAGTCTCTGAAGCATGTGCAGTGTTGAGTTCCACCTTGTTGCAACGTCTATGATTAGGCGATGCTGGGGAAGGTTCAAAGAACGCTGATAGGTCTGCATACGGCTGGAGTGTACGGGCGAACGGCGGATATGTGAGCAAAGTCCACGCACTTTGAGGAGCAGGTCGGATAACCCCGGATAACTTTTCAGGAAGCACTGCACCACCAGGTTTAAGGTGTGAGCCAGGCAAGGAATGTGTTTCAGTTGGGAAAGGGAGATGGCAGCCATGAAATTCCTTCCGTTATCACTCACTACCTTGCCTGCCTCAAGATCTACAGTGCCCAGCCACGACTGCGTTTCTTTCTGCAAGAACTCGGACAGAACTTCCGCGGTGTGTCTGTTGTCGCCCAAACACTTCATAGCCAATACAGCCTGCTGACGTTTGCCAGTAGCTGCCCCATAATGGGAGACCTGGTGTGCAACAGTGGCAGCTGCGGATGGAGTGGTTGTGCGACTGCGGTCTGTGGACGAGCTCTCGCTTCTGCAGGAGGACGAAGAGGAGGAGGAGGGGGTGCGAACGGCTACAGCCAATTGTTTCCTAGACCGTGGGCTAGGCAGAACTGTCCCAAACTTGCTGTCCCCTGTGGACCCTGCATCCACCACATTTACCCAGTGTGCCGTGATGGACACGTAACGTCCCTGGCCATGCCTACTGGTCCATGCATCTGTTGTCAGGTGCACCTTTGTGCTCACAGATTGCCTGAGTGCATGGATGATGCGCTCTTTAACATGCTGGTGGAGGGCTGGGATGGCTTTTCTGGAAAAAAAGTGTCGACTGGGTAGCTCGTAGCGTGGTACAGCGTAGTCCATCAGGGCTTTGAAAGCTTCGCTTTCAACTAACCGGTAGGGCATCATCTCTAACGAGATTAGTCTAGCTATGTGTGCGTTCAAACCCTGTGTACGCGGATGCGAGGCTAAGT
Source organism: Ranitomeya imitator (assembly GCF_032444005.1). Classification (NCBI taxonomy): domain Eukaryota; kingdom Metazoa; phylum Chordata; class Amphibia; order Anura; family Dendrobatidae; genus Ranitomeya; species Ranitomeya imitator. Next base: position 135,315,996 of record NC_091286.1, read on the forward strand.
ACTTCATTTTTCTAACCATAGTCTCATGTAGGGTGAGCTGGACTGGAGAGCTGGAGATCGTGGAACTAGCGGGGGTGCCGGTGGACATGGCAGACTGAGAGACGGTGGGAGATGGTATTGTTGCCACCGGTGCCCTAGATGCAGTGTTTCCTACTACGAAACTGGTGATTCCCTGACCCTGACGGCTTTGGCCTGGCAAAGAAACCTGCACAGATACTGCAGGTGGTGCGGAAAATGGTGGCCCTACACTGCCGGAAGGGATGTTGCGTTGCTGACTAGCTTCATTGGCCGAGGGTGCTACAACCTTAAGGGACGTTTGGTAGTTAGTCCAGGCTTGCAAATGCATGGTGGTTAAATGTCTATGCATGCAACTTGTATTGAGACTTTTCAGATTCTGTCCTCTGCTTAAGGTAGTTGAACATTTTTGACAGATGACTTTGCGCTGATCAATTGGATGTTGTTTAAAAAAATGCCAGACTGCACTCTTTCTAGCATCGGATACCTTTTCAGGCATTGCAGACTGAGCTTTAACCGGATGGCCACGCTGTCCTCCAACAGGTTTTAGCTTTGCCACGCGTTTTGGGCAAGATACGGGCCCAGCAGATGGAACCTGTTGCGATGTTGATGCCTGCTGCGGCCCCTCCTCCTCCGCTTCAGAACTGCTGCCGCCTGCACCCTGTTCCCCCAATGGCTGCCAATCGGGGTCAAGAACTGGGTCATCTATTACCTCTTCTTGTAGCTCGTGTGCAACTTCGTCTGTGTCACCGTGTCGGTCGGTGGTATAGCGTTCGTGATGGGGCAACATAGTCTCATCAGGGTCTGATTCTTGATCAGCACCCTGCGAGGGCAATGTTGTGGTCTGAGTCAAAGGACCAGCATAGTAGTCTGGCTGTGGCTGTGCATCAGTGCACTCTATGTCAGATTCAACTTGTAATGGGCATGGACTGTTAACTGCTTCACTTTCTAAGCCAGGGACAGTATGTGTAAAGAGCTCCATGGAGTAACCTGTTGTGTCGCCTGCTGCATTCTTCTCTGTTGTTGTTTTTGCTGAAGAGGACAAGGAAGCGACTTGTCCCTGACCGTGAACATCCACTAACGACGCGCTGCTTTGACATTTACCAGTTTCACGAGAGGAGGCAAAAGAGCTAGAGGCTGAGTCAGCAAGATAAGCCAAAACTTGCTCTTGCTGCTCCGGCTTTAAAAGCGGTTTTCCTACTCCCAGAAAAGGGAGCGTTCGAGGCCTTGTGTAGCCAGACGACGAACCTGGCTCCACAGCTCCAGACTTAGGTGCAATATTTTTTTTCCCACGACCAGCTGATGCTCCACCACTACCACTACCCTCATTACCAGCTGACAATGAACGCCCCCGGCCACGACCTCTTCCACCATACTTCCTCATTGTTTTAAAAACGTAAACAAACTAACGGTATTTGTTGCTGTCACACAAATTACACGGTGAGCTATAACTTCAGTATGATTTAGCTACCCCTTTACAGGTGAGTGAGACCACAACGAAAATCAGGCACAATGTTACACACTCTGTTGTTGGTGGCAACAAATGAGAGAGATGCCACACACGCAGGACTGTCACTGAAGCACAAATGTAAATATTAATCTCCCACTGATTTGATTTTTTTTTTTTTTTTCAGGGAGACTTTAGGAAAAAAAAAAATAGAATAAAATGATTTTTTCAGGAAGAATTTAGAAACCAAATAAAATAAAATTATTTTTTCAGGGAGAATTTAGAAAACAAATAAAACAAAAAAAGGCTTTCTATGGCCCACTGAGTGAGAGATGACGCACACAGGAGTCAGGAGTGGCACACAAGCCCAGAGGCCAATATTTATCTCCCACTGATTGATGTAGTGATTTTTTCAGGTAGATTTTGGAACCCAAATCAAGCTAAAAAAAATAATAGGCTTTCTATGGCCCACAATTGGAGAGAGAGAGAGAGATGGCACACCCAGGAGTCAAGACTGGCACACAAGCAGAAAGGGCAATATTAATCTCCCACTGATTTGTTTTTGTTTTTGTTTTTTCAGGGAGACTTTAGGAAAAAAAAATAGAATAAAATGATTTTTTCAGGAAGAATTTAGAAACCAAATAAAATAAAATGATTTTTTCAGGGAGAATTTAGAAAACAAATAAAACAAAAAAAGGCTTTCTATGGCCCACTGAGTGAGAGATGACGAACACAGGAGTCAGGAGTGGCACACAAGCCCAGAGGCCAATATTTATCTCCCACTGATTGATGTAGTGATTTTTTCAGGTAGATTTTGGAACCCAAATCAAGCTAAAAAAATAATAGGCTTTCTATGGCCCACAATTGGAGAGAGAGAGAGAGATGGCACACCCAGGAGTCAAGACTGGCACACAAGCAGAAAGGGCAATATTAATCTCCCACTGATTTGTTTGTTTTTTTTTTTTTCAGGGAGACTTTAGGAAAAAAAAAAAAATAGAATAAAATGATTTTTTCAGGAAGAATTTAGAAACCAAATAAAATAAAATGATTTTTTCAGGGAGAATTTAGAAAACAAATAAAACAAAAAAAAGGCTTTCTATGGCCCACTGAGTGAGAGATGACGCACACAGGAGTCAGGAGTGGCACACAAGCCCAGAGGCCAATATTTATCTCCCACTGATTGATGTAGTGATTTTTTCAGGTAGATTTTGGAACCCAAATCAAGCTAAAAAAAATAATAGGCTTTCTATGGCCCACAATTGGAGAGAGAGAGAGAGATGGCACACCCAGGAGTCAAGACTGGCACACAAGCAGAAAGGGCAATATTAATCTCCCACTGATTTGTTTTTTGTTTTTTGTTTTTTAGGGAGACTTTAGGAAAAAAAAAATAGAATAAAATGATTTTTTCAGGAAGAATTTAGAAACCAAATAAAATAAAATGATTTTTTCAGGGAGAATTTAGAAAACAAATAAAACAAAAAAAGGCTTTCTATGGCCCACTGAGTGAGAGATGACGCACACAGGAGTCAGGAGTGGCACACAAGCCCAGAGGCCAATATTTATCTCCCACTGATTGATGTAGTGATTTTTTCAGGTAGATTTTGGAACCCAAATCAAGCTAAAAAAATAATAGGCTTTCTATGGCCCACAATTGGAGAGAGAGAGAGAGATGGCACACCCAGGAGTCAAGACTGGCACACAAGCAGAAAGGGCAATATTAATCTCCCACTGATTTGTTTTTTGTTTGTTTTTTTCAGGGAGACTTTAGGAAAAAAAAAATAGAATAAAATGATTTTTTCAGGAAGAATTTAGAAACCAAATAAAATAAAATGATTTTTTCAGGGAGAATTTAGAAAACAAATAAAACAAAAAAAGGCTTTCTATGGCCCACTGATTGAGAGATGACGCACACAGGAGTCAGGAGTGGCACACAAGCCCAGAGGCCAATATTTATCTCCCACTTTTTTTTTTTTGTTCCAGGGAAAATTTATAAACCCAATAAAAAAAATAATAAATAGGCTTTCTATGGCCCACTATCTGAGAGACAGAGAGAGATGGCACGCTTAGGACTGGCACACAAGCCCAAAGGCCAATATTAATCTCCCTTTTTTTTTTAAGGGAGAATTTATAAAACCAAAAAAAAATAAATAAATAGGCTTTCTATGGCCCACTATTTGTGAGAGAGATGGCACGCTCAGGACTGGCACACAAGCCCAGAGGCCAATATTAATCTCCCACTTTTTTTTTTTTTTCCAGGGAAAATTTATAAACCCAATAAAAAAAATAAAAAATAAATAGGCTTTCTATGGCCCACTATCTGAGAGAGAGAGATGGCACGCTTAGGACTGGCACACAAGCCCAAAGGCCAATATTAATCTCCCACTGATTGATTTATTGATTTTTTCAGGTAGAATTTAGAACCCAAATAAAGCAAAAAAAAAAAAAAAATGGGCTTTCTATGGCCCACTGAGTGAGTGATGATGCACACAGGAGTCAGGAGTGGCACACAAGCCCTGAGGCCAATATTTTTCTCCCACTGATTGATGTAGTGATTTTTTCAGGTAGATTTTATAACCCAAATCAAGCAAAAAAATAAATAGGCTTTCTATGGCCCACTGAGTGAGAGATGACACAGACAGGGATGGCACTCTAGCAGAAATGTCAATCTTAATCTCCCACAAAAAAAAAAAAAAAAACAGGGAGTGTCCTTCAATTACTATCTCCCTGCAGTAATCTCAGCCAGGTATGGCAGGCAGCAATAAGTAGTGGACTGATGCACAAATTAAATAAAAAGTGTGTACAAACCAAAAAGATAGCTGTGCAGAAAGGAAGGAACAAGAGGATTTGTGCTTTGAAAAAAGCAGTTGGTTTGCACAGCGGCGTACACACAGCAATGCAGCTATCAGGCAGCCTTCTAGGGCAGCCCAATGAGCTACAGCGCTGAGGGGGGAAAAAAAAAATGTAGCTTCCACTGTCCCTGCACACCGAAGGTGGTGTTGGGCAGTGGAAATCGCTACAGCACGAAGCGGTTTGGTGGTTAATGGACCCTGCCTAACGCTATCCCTGCTTCTGACGAAGCGGCAGCAACCTCTCCCTAAGCTCAGATCAGCAGCAGTAACATGGCGGTCGGCGGGAACTCCCCTTTATAGCCCCTGTGACGCCGCAGACAGCAAGCCAATCACTGCAATGCCCTTCTCTAAGATGGTGGGGACCAGGACCTATGTCATCACGCTGCCCACACTCTGCGTTTACCTTCATTGGCTGAGAAATGGCGCTTTTCGCGTCATTGAAACGCGACTTTGGCGCGAAAGTCGCGTACCGCATGGCCGACCCCGCACAGGGGTCGGATCGGGTTTCATGAAACCCGACTTTGCCAAAAGTCGGCGATTTTTGAAAATGAACGACCCGTTTCGCTCAACCCTAGTGGCCACTTTGTCCAGTGAAAGTTCTCATGCAGCTCCAAGGTCAACGGATCATAACAGGCAATATACTACGTGACTGGGCAATAGACTACGTGGCTGGGCAATATACTACGTGGCTGGGCAATAAACTATGTGACTGGGCAATATACTACGTGACTGGGCAATATACTACGTGGTTGGCAATATACTATGTGGGTTGGGCAATATACTACGTGGACATGCATATTCTAGAATACCCGATGCGTTAGAATCGGGCCACCATCTAGTACTGTAAAATTCTATAAAAAATAAGTGGTGTGGGTAGAAGAATATTAGCTTACTAGCAAAATTTCAATGAACATGTTTCTTTATTTCGCATTAGCTCCACCGAACAGTGTTGTTGGTTTAACCCCTTAAGGAACAAGCCATTTTGTACCTTAATGACTTTTCTGATGATTTTTTAAAATCTGACTAATGTCATTTTATGAGGAAATCACTCTTGAATGTTTCAATGGATCCCAATGATTCTGAGACTGTATTTTTGGGACATATTGTACTTCATGATAGTTGTAAAATTTGTTCGATATGACTCATGTTAATTTGTGAAATATCAGAAATTAGGTGAAAATTTAGAAAATTTCACAATTTTCAAACTTTTTATTATTATGCCCTTAACCCCTTCACTACATCCACCGTACTTTGTTCCTGTAAAGTGCCATACATGTACAGCGCCGCTATAGGGTGTGGATGTCAGCTCTATGCTAGCGCTGACACCCTGCAGCAACACCCACAATCAGTCCTGGCACCAATTGCTGGCATTTAACCCCTCTGATGCTTCTGTCAATAGTGACAGCGACATTAAGGAGAGCGCACAGAGAGGGGGCTCCCTGTGAGCTTCCATCAGCACAACATGATGTGATTGCGTTGTCCTGATGGTCTCCATGGAGACCCAGGCCACAAGATGGCCACGGGGTACTTCAGTGAAGGTAGCTTTTCAATGCCTGCTAAGAGCAGGAACCGTGACCCCTCCTTCCCTGCCTGTCAGGCACTGATCTGATGCTCTGCAGTGCAGAAGCAATGCAGGGTATCATATCAGTGATCTGTCACTATACAGAGATGTCCCATCCTGGGATAAGGTAAAAAAGTAAAAAACATGTATTGAAAAATGTAAAAATATATTTAAAAAATCCCCCGAAATAAAGAACAAAAAAAGGAAAAAATATTATTCCATAAATACATTTATCTATGTAAAAAATAAACAAAAACAATAAAAGGTCTGAGAAAATTGTCCCAGAACTTTGCCATTGTTCCCCTGCCTCTGCTGGATTGGAGTCGTGTCTCTCTCACCTGTACTTCTTGGTTGTCCAACAAACTGTTGTGTCTGCCATCAGCCTTTTGAGATGGGAATTTTTATTTACTAATTCTGCAACAATGGCCCTCTGGTACTGCAGCATTTTTGTACACTTGTCTGCCTCTGGAAGAAGAGATTGAAAGTTCTCTTTGTAGCGTGGGTCTGAAAGTGTCACTACCCAGTAATTATTATTATTATTATTTATTCATATAGCACCATTAATTCCATGGTGCTGTACATGAGAAGGGGTTACATCAAAATACAAATATCCCTTACAGTAAACAAAACTAACAATGACAGACTGATGCAGAGGGGCGAGGACCCTGCCCTTGCGGGCTTACATTGTACAGGATTATGGGGAAGGAGACAGTAGGTCGAGGGTTGCAGTAGCTCCAATGGTGTTGAGGTGGCCATGTGGTCTTTACAGGCTGTAAGCTTCCTTGAAGAGGTGGGTTTTCAGGTTTCTTTTGAAGAATCCAACAGTAGTGGATAACCGGATGTGTTGGGGCACTGAATTCCAGAGGATGGGTGATATTCGGGAGAAGTCTTGGAGGCGATTGGGTGAGGAGCGAATAAGCGTAGAGGAGAGGAGGAGGTCTTGGGAGGACCGGAGATTACGTGAGGGAAGATATTGAGAGATTAGTGTGGAAATATACGGAGGAGAAAGATTGTGGATGGCTTTGTAGGTCAGTGTTAGTAATTACCCAGTAATGACTGTCACCCAAAATTTTTACAACACGAGGGTCACAAGAAAGGAAGTGCAACATAAAGTCAGCCATGCGTGCCAGACTGGTAACAGGCAAGACTTCTGTGTCATTACCAACAAGATGACTGACCAAGGTGTCCTCCTACTCCTCTTCCTCCCTATCCTCAGGCCATCCACGCTGAATAGATGGTATGACAGTTGTGCTTGTAGCACCGTCTACAGCGCATGAAAGTAGCTCCTGTTCTTCCTCCTCCTCTTCCTCATTGTCTAACAATCCACATTGGGATGACATGAGGCTGGGCTGTGTGTAATCACCTTGTTTGGTTCCTTGCTCCATTTCCTCCTGCTCCACCTGCAATGCCTCTTCTTTCATTGTCAGCAGAAAGCTTTTCAGAATGCAGAGAAGCGGGATGGTGACTCTAATTATGGCGTCATCGCCGCTCACAATCTTGGTGGACTCCTCAAAGTTTTGCAGGATGGTACATATGTCTGACATCCATGTCCACTCCTGAGGTCTTAAGTGTGGAGTCTAACCTGAATAACGATGGCATTGTTGATGCTGTTATTAAACAACTGCCCTCTTCTGCTCACAAATCCTTTCCGACATCTACGGTGTAGAGTTCCAACGCATGGGGACATCACACACCAGTCGGTGAGCCGGAATCTGCAATCAATGCTGAAGCACGGCAAGGGCGGCTGAAGCTGTAGCTGACTTTCTATAATGGGCACATAGGTGTCATACTTTCACAAGCAGATCCGGCAGCTCCGGGTAGCTTTTTAGAAACTGTTGAACAATGAGTTTAAGCACATGAGCCAGGCATGGTACGTGTGTCAGTTCGCCTCACCTAAGAGCCGCCACCAGGTTCCTGCCATTGTCACACACAACCATGCCTGGATGGAGGTTCAGCGGTGTCAGCCACAGATATGCCTGATATTTCAGAGCTGTCCACAACTCTTCAGCATTGCGCGGTTTGTCACCTAAGCAGATTTGCTTCAGCACAGCCTGTTGCCGCTTGGATTTGGCAGTGATGCAGTGCGTCCAGCTTGGGACAGATGTGCTCATTTCAGAAATGGAGGCTGAAGAGGAGGAGGAGAAGGTGCAGGAGCTGTAGACTGTGGGGGCAACCCTGATTGACGTAGGGCCTGCAATCCTTAGCGTTGGGAGGACATGATCCATTCCAAGTTCTGACTGGGTCCCGGCTTCCACTATGTTAACCCAGTGTGCCGTCAGTGAGATGTACCATTCCTGGCCACAAGCACTTGCCCACGTGTCCGTGGTTAGGTGTACTTTGCCAGTAGCTGTATTGGTAACGGGTAATGTTATTGGACGTGCTTGTGTAATGCCGGGATGGCACAGTGTTAGAAATAGTGGCGGCTGGGGAACAAGTACCTTGGGGCAGCCACCGCCATCAGGTTGCGGAAAGATTCCATCCTCAATGAGCCTAAAAGATAACATTTCCAGCTCAAGTAGACAAGAAATGTGTGAATTTAGTACTGTGGCCTGTGGGTAGTTGGCTGCGTATTTCCGCTTGCGTTACAATGACTGGGGTATGGACAACTGAAGGCTGCACTGGGACAAGGATGTGGACGTGCTTGATGATGGTGCTATTTGAGTGTGGGCAACGGCAGGTGCAGGGCAGGAGTAATCTTCGCATGCACCGTGGACAGGGGATTGGCTTGCATGCACAACAGTGGAAAAAGCAGTGCTGTCACCCGCAGACACTGCTCCTGAAGCCTGGGGTTGGGCCCACAAAGTCGGTTGCTGCCATGTGCCTGATCATGCTGGTGGTGGTAAGGCTGGTAGTTTTACTACCCCTGCTGATGCTGGCATGACAGATGTTGCAAATGGCTTGCTTGGGGCCATCGGCAAAGTCTTTAAAAATAATCAGACTCAGGAAGACCTAACAGTTGGACTGTCAACTTCCGTCATGTTGGTGTTACGGGGAATGGTTGCCCACCTTCTGTCTGCAGCCACCACACTGCTTCTTCCTGCCTTAAGGGGTGCTACGCCTCCCTCCTCCTATGTGCTGCTGTCCTCACTCTGCATGTCTTCCTGCCAGGTTGGGTCAGTTACTATATCATCCACTACCTCATCTTCCAATTCCTCACCCTGGTCCTAGCCTTGACTTTCTGGCAATTGTGTCTCATCATCGTCCATTTCTTGTGACCGTGGCTGCTCAAATATTTGGTCATCACTACATGGAATCTCATCTTGCTCTGCTTCAAGTGGACCGGGTGAAGGGTGTGAATCTATAAATGGAAAAGTGAACAGCTCTTCGGAGTGTCCGAGTGTGGGATCAGTTGTCTCAGGGCACGCAGCATGGTGGGAGGAAGGAGGATCAGGGTGAGTAATATGCGGTCTAGATTTACGGCTACTCAGACTTGAACATTTGGAAGACAGGGTGCTGGTGGCCAAGTAACTGGAAGTATTATCTGCTATCCAACCAACAACCTTTTCACACTGCTCTGGCTTCAATAGTGCTGTCTTGCTGTGGTCCCCTAGGACTTCGGACACTAAGATCCAGCGAGAATATGTGGGTGTTTTTTGTGGCCCAATTTCAGTTTGCCCACAGCCTCGGCCTCGGCATGCACCATCAGCATCACATCCTCTTTTCTGTCCCTTGCCACGTGCCTTGCCCATCGTAAATGGACTAGAATATTTTACATGTTCACTACAAATGGCTGAATTGGGAGCGAACTTGTATGTGATACGTGTGCGGGAAAACCACACTTTAAACTATCTGGACTGTAGTTTAAAATGTTTTTTTGGTTATCAAATTCATATCAATAAGTAGGGTAACAGACAACAAAAACACTAGAATATGTAAGTCTAAAATGGCCAAATTTTTAGCACAGATAGATGTCACAGAAATACCACACTGCCAAATATGTGGCCTGTGTTTTTTTGAGGTTTGCTAAATAGTGCTGTATATAAGTAGAGTAACAGATAGGAAAAACACTGGAATACTTGCCTAAAATGAACAAACTTGAAACAAGCAGATATATGAGGACTGTCACGGAAATACCACACTGCCAAATATGTGATCTGTATTTTTTTTTTTGAGGCTTGCTAAATAGTACTGTATATAAGTAGAGTAACAGACAGGAAAGACACTGGAATACTGGCCTAAAATGCCCAAACTTGGAGCAAGCAAATATATGAGGACTGTAACGGAAATACCACGCTGCCAAATATGTGGCCTGTATTTTTTTTTTTAAATGCTAAATAGTGCTGTATATAAGTAGAGTAACAGACAGGAAAAAAACTGGAATAGCGGCCCAAAATGCTCAAACTTGGAGCACGCAGATATATACAGTTAGGGCCAGAAATATTTGGACAGTGACACAAGTTTTGTTATTTTAGCTGTTTACAAAAACATGTTCAGAAATACAATTATATATATAATATGGGCTGAAAGTGCACACTCCCAGCTGCAATATGATAGTTTCCACATCCAAATCGGAGAAAGGGTTTTGGAATCATAGCTCTGTAATGCATAGCGTCCTCTTTTTCAAGGGACCAAAAGTAATTGGACAATGGACTCTAAGGGCTGCAATTAACTCTGAAGGCGTCTCCCTCGTTAACCTGTAATCAATGAAGTAGTTAAAAGGTCAGGGGTGGATTCCAGGTGTGTGGTTTTGCATTTGGAAGCTGTTGCTGTGAGCAGACAACATGCGGTCAAAGGAACTCTCAATTGAGGTGAAGCAGAACATCCTGAGGCTGAAAAAAAAGAAAAAATCCATCAGAGAGATAGCAGACATGCTTGGAGTAGCAAAATCAACAGTTGGGTACATTCTGAGAAAAAAGGAATTGACTGGTGAGCTTGGGAACTCAAAAAGGCCTGGGCGTCCACGGATGACAACAGTGGTGGATGATCGCCGCATACTTAATTTGGTGAAGAAGAATCCGTTCACAACATCAACTGAAGTCCAGAACACTCTCAGTGAAGTAGGTATATCTGTCTCTAAGTCAACAGTAAAGAGAAGACTCCATGACAGTAAATACAAAGGGTTCAAATCTAGATGCAAACCATTCATCAATACCAAAAATAGACAGGCCAGAGTTAAATTTGCAGAAAAACACCTCAAGAAGCCAGCTCAGTTCTGGAAAAGTATTCTATGGACAGATGAGACAAAGATCAACCTGTACCAGAATGATGGGAAGAAAAAAGTTTGGAGAAGAAAGGGAACGGCACATGATCCAAGGCACACCACATCCTCTGTAAAACATGGTGGAGGCAACGTGATGGCATGGGCATGCATGGCTTTCAATGGCACTGGGTCACTTGTGTTTATTGATGACATAAGAGCAGACAAGAGTAGCCGGATGAATTCTGAAGTGTACCGGGATATACTTTCAGCCCAGATTCAGCCAAATGCTGCAAAGTTGATTGGACGGCGCTTCATAGTACAGATGGACAATGACCCCAAGCATACAGCCAAAGCTACCCAGGAGTTCATGAGTGCCAAAAAGTGGAACATTCTGCAATGGCCAAGTCAATCTCCAGATCTAAACCCAATTGAGCATGCATTTCACTTGCTCAAATCCAGACTTAAGACGGAAAGACCCACAAACAAGCAAGACCTGAAGGCTGCGGCTGTAAAGGCCTGGCAAAGCATTAAGAAGGAGGAAACCCAGCGTTTGGTGATGTCCATGGGTTCCAGACTTAAGGCAGTGATTGTCTCCAAAGGATTTGCAACAAAATATTGAAAATAAAAATATTTTGTTTGGGTTATGTTTATTTGTCGAATTACTTTTGACCTCCTAAAATGTGGAGTGTTTGTAAAGAAATGTGTACAATTCCTACATTTTCTATCAGATATTTTTGTTCAACCCTTCAAATTAAACGTTACAATCTGCACTTGAATTCTGTTGTAAAGGTTTTATTTCAAATCCAATGTGGTGGCATGCAGAGCCCAACTCGCGAAAATTGTGTCACTGTCCAAATATTTCTGGCCCTAACTGTAAGGCTTGTCACGGAAATACCACACTGCCAAATATGTGGCCTGTATTTTATATTTTTTTTAAATGTTACATAGTGCTGTATATAAGTAGAGTAACAGACAGGAAAAAAACTGGAATAACGGCCTAAAATGCACAAATTTGAACCACGCTGATATATGAGACCTGTCACGGAAATACCACACTGCCAAATATGTGGCTTGTATTTTTTATTTTTTTAATGCTAAATCGTGCTGTATATCAGTAGAGTAACAGACAGGATGAAAACTGGAATAACGTCTTAAAATGCCCAAACTTGGAACACGCAGATATATGAGGCCTGTAACGGAAATACCACACTTCCAAATATGTGGCCTGTATTTTTTTGGAGGTTTGCTAAATAGTGCTTTACATAAGTAGAGTAACAGACAGGAAAAACACTGGAATACTTGCCTAAAATGCCCAAACTTGGAGAAAGCAGATATATGAGGACTGTCGGGGAAATACCACACTGCCAAATATGTGGCCTGTATTTTTTATTTTTTTAAATGCAAAATAGTTCTGTATATAAATAGAGTAACAGCAAAAAAATGGAATTTGGGCCTAAAATGCCCAAATTTTTAGCACAAGAGTGTATGTGGCGTGTCATATATATACCACACTGTGAAATATGTGGCCTGTATGGTTTTTTGGGGGGTTCAGCAAAATGGTGTCAAGAAAGTGTGTAAGACACTCAAAAAAATTCTACTCTACCATTCCACAAAAAAATGAAAGATTTTTCTGCGCACTCAAAAGTGATTTTGTGACCCCTTTAAAATTGCTGGATTTTCACGCTGTACTAGGAAAAGAATCTGGCTGTATTGTGCAATATCAAAAAGCAAATCGAGAAAAAAAAGGGCTCTCGATTGCTTTGCAATAAAATAATCTCTATTATCCTGGCAAAAAAAATTCTTAGCCAATTATACCTGGGGCTAGATATATATGGTCAATACATGCTATAGGTAGCAGCAGCAGCAGACAGTAATGGAATGGACCCTCTTGATGTATGCAATGATATCTATATACACACATACAGTGCCTGCAGGCCTTACACTGATATGTATAGAGCGACGTACACTCCCCTGCCTACCTAACACTGCAACCTATATACTTCGGAATTAGTCCTTAGAAGGACTGTTGGTTTAGCTGGATTTGAGTAGTTTAGGATGGTAGACGCCTCACTGACTGAGAAATCCCCAATTCGGACCCTATCCCAGCAGCAGCTCTCCCTACAATGTCTGATTCTGGAGCTGAATGCGCCGAACAGGGCGGTGTCCGTTCTCTTATACCCCTGATGATGCTTTGCAGCCGACCAATCACTGCAAGACCACAACAAAGATGCCTGCGGCATTACAGTGCTTGGCAGACAATCCCTGCATGTTGATTTGGTCTCTAAAGACTGCCAAAAATGCAGGGTGGAGACCTGAATTCCCGCCTAGTAATCCCAGAAATGCTCAGTGCTCGCTGAGTACATTGAGTACAGTGATACTCAGGCGAGTAATGAGTAGTGGAGAGCACGTTTGCTTATCACCATACCCAAGTCTTTTTCACTTGTGCTGTTGCTTTGCCCTATTCCTCCCATTCTGTTATATGCTTTTTTCATTTTTATTGCCCAGATGTAGTACTTTGCATTTTCCTTGTTAAAAGCCATTCTGTTAGTTGCTTGTTGTGAATTCCGCTCTTGGGCTCCCTCCGGTGGTTGTAAGTGGCACTTTTGTGAGTTCTGCTCTTGGGCTCCCCCTTGTGGTTTCTAGTGGTATGGCTGCTCCTTGGAGTTAGCTGTCATCAGCTGCCAGGGTTTGTTTTCTCGTGTGGATCAACTTGCTGCAAGAGTATAGAGTATCCAGGACTATGTTGTCCAGATTCCGGCTTTAGAGCCCAGAATTCCTACTCCTGATTTGTTTTTTGGGGACAGATCCAAGTTTTTGAACTTTAAAAATAACTGCAAATTGTTTTTTGCTTTAAAACCCCGTTCTTCTGGTGATCCCATTCAGCAAGTAAAAATCATCATATCCTTGCTGCGTGGTGACCCTCAAGACTGGGCTTTTTCTCTTGAAACAGGGGATCCGGCATTATTGAATGTAGATGCATTTTTTCAAGTGCTCGGATTATTGTATGACGAACCTAATTCTGTGGATCATGCAGAAAAAACCCTGTTGGCCTTGTGTCAAGGTCAGGAAGCGGCAGAGTTATACTGCCAGAAATTTAGAAAATGGTCTGTGCTCACTAAATGGAATGAAGAGGCTCTGTGTTGTGAGTTCCGTTCTGGAGCTCCCTTCTGTGGTTGCTAATGGTATGTTTGCGAGTTCTGCCCTTGGGCTCCCTCTGGTGGTTTCGAGTGGAACTGCTGCTCCGTTAGGTAGCTGTAGCAGCTGCCTTCACTAATCGCCTTGCCTGGGTTTGTTATTTAAACCTGCTCTGGGCTTTAGTCCATGCCTGCTGTCAATGTTCTTGGTTGGATTTGATTCTTCCCTTGGATTTCTCATATGGCCAGTCCTTGTCTGCAAAAGATAAGTTTTGCTAGTTTGTTTGTCCATTTGTTTGGACTCTATTGCTTTGCATTTTGTCTCTTTTGTCCAGCTTGTCACTATGTCTTGTTTAGGCTAGCTGGAAGCTCTGGGAAAGCAGATTTGCCCCTCCACACCGTGAGTCAGTGTGGAGTTCATTTTTGTAAACTCTGCGTGGATTTTGTAGTTTTTAATACTGACCGCACAGTATCCTTTGCTCTCTGTCTATCTAGTTTAGTATTGGCCTCCCCTTTGCTGAATTCTAATTTCATTTCTGTGTTCGTCATTTCCCTCTCCTTTCACAGTCAATATTTGTGGGGGGCTATCTTTCCTTTTGGGGGTTTCTCTGAGGCAAGATAGCTTTCTATGTCCTTCTTTAGGGGTAGGTATATCTTAGGCTGTGACGAGGTGTCTAGGGAGTGTCAGGAACATCCCACAGCTATATCTAGTTGTGTTGTTAGGATTAGGGACTGCGGTCAGTAGAGATACCACCTTCTCAGAGCTCGTTCCATGTTGCGTTTTAGCCACCAGGTCATTTCAGTGTGGCCTCCTAACCACCAGGTCATAACAGCTCTGGCTGCTATTTACAGAAAAGGTCTTTCTGAAACCCTTAAAGATGTTATGGTGGGCTTTTCTACGCCTGCCGGTTTGAGCAAATCTATGTCTCTAGCCATTCAGATTGATCGGCGTCTGCGCGAGCGCAAAGCTGTGCACCATATGGCAGTATCCTCTGAGCAAAGTCCTGAACCTATGCAATGTGATAGGATTTTGACTAGAATAGAACGGCAGGAATTCAGACGTCAGAATAGGCTGTGTTTTTACTGTGGTGATTCGGCTCATGTTATCTCTGATTGCCCTAAGCGTACTAAGAGAGTCGCTAGGTCTGTTACCATTAGTACTATACGGCCTAAATTTCTCTTATCTGTGACCCTGATTTGCTCATTGTCGTCCTTTTCTGTCATGGCATTTGTGGATTCAGGCGCTGCCCTGAACTTAATGGACTTAGAATTCGCCAGGCGCTGTGGTTTTTCCTTGCAGCCGTTGCAGAGCCCTATTCCTTTAAGGGGCATTGATGCTACACCCTTGGCCAAGGATAAACCTCAGTACTGGACACAGATGACTATGTACATGGCTCCTGCACATCAGGAAGATTGCCGTTTTCTGGTGTTGCATAACCTGCATGATGTTGTTGTACTGGGATTTCCATGGTTACAGGAACATAATCCGGTGCTGGATTGGAAAACTATGTCGGTGACTAGTTGGGGTTGTCGAGGAGTACATAGTGACGTTCCTTTGATGTCAATTTCCTCTTCCCCCTCTTCTGAGGTCCCTGAGTTTTTGTCGGA
Source organism: Ranitomeya imitator (assembly GCF_032444005.1). NCBI lineage: Eukaryota > Metazoa > Chordata > Amphibia > Anura > Dendrobatidae > Ranitomeya > Ranitomeya imitator. The sequence goes on from NC_091286.1 coordinate 135,331,750, forward strand.
TTTCCAGGATGTATTTGATGAGCCCAAGTCCAGTTCCCTTCCTCCACATAGGGACTGTGATTGTGCTATTAACTTGATTCCTGGTTGTAAGTTCCCTGAGGGCCGACTTTTCAATCTGTCTGTGCCAGAGCATGCCGCCATGCGGAGCTATGTTAAGGAATCTTTGGAGAAAGGGCATATTCGGCCCTCTTCGTCACCATTGGGAGCGGGTTTCTTTTTTGTTGCTAAGAAGGATGGCTCCTTGAGACCCTGTATTGATTATCGTCTTCTTAATAAGATCACGGTCAAATTCCAATACCCCTTGCCTTTGCTTACTGATTTGTTTGCTCAGATTAAGGGGGCTAGTTGGTTTACTAAGATTGACCTCCGAGGGGCATATAATCTTGTTCGTATTAAACAGGGTGACGAATGGAAAACTGCATTTAATACGCCCGAAGGCCATTTTGAATACCTTGTGATGCCATTTGGGCTCTCTAATGCTCCATCTGTGTTCCAGTCTTTCATGCATGATATTTTCCGCAATTATCTTGATAAAATCATGGTCGTATATTTGGATGATATTTTGATTTTTTCTGATGATTGGGAGTCTCATGAGAAGCAGGTCAGGATGGTGTTCCAGATCCTTCGTGATAATGCTTTATTTGTGAAGGGGTCTAAGTGCCTATTCGGAGTTCAGAAGGTCTCTTTTTTGGGTTTTATTTTTTTCTCCCTCGTCTATAGAAATGGATCCTGTTAAGGTCCAAGCTATTCATGACTGGATCCAACCCACATCTGTGAAGGGTCTTCAAAAACTTTTGGGCTTTGCTAATTTCTATCGCCGTTTCATTGCCAATTTTACTGATTTGACAAAGAAAGGCGCTGATGTGACTAATTGGTCCTCTGAGGCTGTTTAGGCCTTACAGGAGCTTAAACGCCGATTTACTTCTGCCCCTGTGTTGCGTCAACCGGATGTTTCTCTTCCTTTTCAGGTTGAGGTCGACGCTTCTGAGATTGGGGCAGAGGCCGTTTTGTCTCAGAGGGAGTCTGATGATTCTTTGATGAAACCGTGTGCTTTTTTTTCCAGAAAGTTTTCGCCTGCGGAACGCAATTATGATGTCGGCAATCGGGAGTTGTTGGCTATGAAGTGGGCGTTTGAGGAGTGGCAACATTGGCTTGAGGGAGCTAAACACCGTGTTGTGGTCCTGACCGATCATAAGAATCTGATTTACCTCGAGTCGGCCAAGCGGCTGAATCCTAGACAGGCTCGATGGTCCCTGTTTTTCTCCCGTTTTGATTTTGTGGTCTCGTATCTTCCGGGATCTAAGAATGTTAAGGCTGATGCCCTCTCTCGGAGTTTTTCGCCTGAATCTCCTGGAGTCCTTGAGCCAGTTGGCATTCTTAAGGAGGGGGTGATTCTTTCTGCTATCTCCCCTGATTTGCGGCGGGTGCTTCAGGAATTTCAGGCTGATAGGCCTGACCGCTGTCCAGTGGGGAAGCTGTTTGTTCCTGATAGATGGACAAGTAAGGTAATTTCTGAGGTTCATTGCTCCCGTCTGGACTACTGTAACGCTCTATTAATTGGCCTCCCCCTCACGCGACTTTCCCCTCTCCAGTCTATCCTTAATGCGGCAGCCAGGGTTGTCCATCTGGCTAATCGTTACTCGGACGTGTCCGCTCTTCGCCAGTCGTTACACTAGCTGCCCATTCATTACAGGATACAATTCAAAGTACTTGTTCTCACCCACAAAGCTCTCCACAGTGCGGCACCCCCTTGCATCTCCTCCCTCATTTCTGTCTATCGGCCTAGCCGACCACTGCGCTCTGCAAACGACTTTCGACTAACCTCTGCACTAATCCGTACCTCCCACTCCCGACTACAAGACTTCTCCCGTGCTGCGCCAATCCTCTGGAATGCTCTACCCCAAGATATTAGGACCATCCACAACTTGCATAGTTTTAGGTGCTCGCTCAAAACTCATTTGTTCAGAGCGGCCTATCACGTTCCCTAATCAAACTCATTTTATGTTTGTGTGTGTGTGTAGCCCATTCAGTATCTCCATCTACCCCCCACTCCATGAAGATGGCTGGACCATCATTGTAAATACATCATTGTAAATACACACCTGTACTTTGTATCTCCCCCACCTCATTGTAGATTGTAAGCTCTCACGAGCAGGGTTGTCTTATTTTGTCTTATTTTGCTTTATTACTGTATTGTTAACATTGTTACCTATGACTGTTGTGTTTGAAACTGTTAAACTGTAAAGCGCTGCGGAATATGTTGGCGCTATATAAATAAAGATTATTATTATTATTATTTAGTGTTGGCTGGTCATCCTGGGATTTTTGGTACCAGAGATTTGGTTGCTAGGTCCTTTTGGTGGCCTTCCTTGTCGCGCGATGTGCGTGCTTTTGTGCAGTCCTGTGGGACTTGCGCCCGGTCCAAGCCTTGCTGTTCCCGCGCTAGTGGGTTGCTTTTGCCTTTGCCGGTCCCTAAGAGGCCCTGGACGCATATTTCCATGGATTTTATTTCGGATCTTCCTGTTTCCCAGAAGATGTCTGTTATCTGGGTTGTTTGTGACCGGTTCTCTAAAATGGTCCATCTGGTACCTTTGCCTAAGTTGCCTTCTTCCTCAGATCTGGTTCCATTATTTTTTCAGCATGTGGTTCGTTTGCATGGCATTCCGGAGAATATTGTGTCTGACAGAGGTTCTCAGTTTGTCTCTAGATTTTGGCGGGCCTTTTGTGCTAGGATGGGCATTAATTTGTCTTTTTCTTCGGCGTTTCATCCTCAGACTAATGGCCAAACTGAGCGAACTAATCAGACCTTGGAGACCTATTTGAGATGCTTTGTGTCTGCTGATCAGGATGATTGGGTGTCTTTCTTGCCGTTGGCCGAGTTTGCCCTTAATAATCGGGCTAGTTCGGCTACTTTGGTTTCCCCTTTCTTTTGTAATTTTGGTTTTCATCCTTGTTTTTCTTCTGGGCAGGTTGAGCCTTCTGATTGTCCTAGTGTTAATTCTGTGGTGGACAGGCTGCAGCAGATTTGGACTCATGTGGTGGACAATTTGATGCTGTCTCAGGAAAGGGCTCAACGTTTAGCTAACTGCCGTCGGTGTGTTGGTCCCCGGCTTCGTGTGGGGGATTTGGTTTGGTTGTCTTCTCGTCATGTTCCTATGAAGGTTTCTTCTCCTAAGTTTAAGCCTCGGTTTATTGGTCCTTATAAAATTTCTGAAATTATTAATCCGGTGTCTTTTCGTTTGGCTCTTCCTGCCTCTTTTGCCATTCATAATGTTTTCCATAGATCTGTGTTGCGGAAATATGTGGTGCCCGTTGTTCCCTCGGTTGACCCTCCTGCCCCGCTGTTGGTTGAGGGAGAGTTGGAATATGAGGTTGAGAAGATTTTGGATTCTCATTTTTCGAGGCGGAGGCTTCAGTATCTTGTCAAGTGGAAGGGTTATAGCCAGGAGGATAATTCTTGGGTTGTTGCCACTGATTTGGTTCGTGCTTTTCACTTGGCTCGTCCTGATCGGCCTGGGGGCTCTGGTGAGGGTTCGGTGACCCCTCCTCAAGGGGGGGTACTGTTGTGAATTCCGCTCTTGGGCTCCCTCCGGTGGTTGTAAGTGGCACTTTTGTGAGTTCTGCTCTTGGGCTCCCTCTTGTGGTTTCTAGTGGTATGGCTGCTCCTTGGAGTTAGCTGTCATCAGCTGCCTCCACTTATCTTCTCTTCTGCTCGGCTATATAGGTCTGGCTCTGTCTTCAGCCAGTGCCACTTGTAAATGGTTTCTGGTTGGATTCACATCTCTTTGGAGTTCCCTGTTATCCTGACCAGTTCAGCTAAGCTAAGTTTTTGCTTGCTCTTTTCTGTCCATAGATTGTGGACTTATCCATTCTGTGCTTTCTATGTTTGTCCAGCTTATCAGTGTGAATTTATTCTGTCTTGCTGGAAGCTCTGGGAGGCAGATTTGCCCTCCACACCTTTAGTCAGGTGTGGAGTTTTTTTTTTGTAAACTCTGCGTGGATTTTTGTAGTGTATTATACTGACCGCACAGTATTCCATCCTGTCCTATCTATTTAGCTAGACTGGCCTCCTGTGCTCATCCTGGTTTCATTCTGTGTATGTCTTTTCCCTCTCCACTCACAGTCATTATTTGTGGGGGGCTAATCTATCCTTTGGGGATTTTCTCTGAGGCAAGATAGTTTTCCTGCTTCTTTCTTTAGGGGTAGTTAGCTCTTAGGCTGTGACGCGATTCCTAGCGAGAGTTAGGAGCATTCCACGGCTACTTCTAGTGTTGTGTTGAGCTTAGAGACTGCGGTCAGTACAGTTACCACGTCCTTCAGAGCTCGTTCCATGTTGCTCCTAGACCACCGTATCATAACAGTTGCTGCCCACTGCTCCAGTTTATTTATATATTTTTGAATCCTCTCTCTCCTCTAGTATTAGCTATCCCTCCTAGCTTTGTGTCATCAGTGTACCCTCAATTCCTTCATCTAAATCATTGATAAAGATGTTGAGCAATATAGGGCTCAGGACAGAACCCTGTGGTGCCCCACTTGAGACATTCTTCCAACTGGATGTGCAGCCATTTATGACCACTCTTTGGGTCTGATCACTAAGCGAGTTCTGAATCCACCTAACAGTTGCCTTGTCCATTCCATACTTAGTAATTTGTCAATAAGGATCATGTGAGATACTTTGTCAAATGTTTTGCTGAAGTCAAGATATACTATGTCTACAGCATTTTCCTGATCTACCCAGTCAGTGATTCTGTCATAGAAGGGAATTAAGTTAGGCTGCCATCACACTATCAGTATTTGGTCAGTATTTTACATCAGTATTTGTAAGCCAAAACCAGGAGTGGGTGATAAATACAGAAGTGGTGATGTGTTTTTATTATACTTTTCCTCTAATTGTTCCACTCCTGCTTTTGGCTTACAAATACTGATGTAAAATACTGACCAAATACTACTAGTCTTAGTCTGACAAGACTTATTAGTTACAAACCCATGCTGACTCTGGTTGATCACTTCATTCTTATCCAGGAACTTACATACATGTTTAATAATTTGTTCAAAGATCTTTCCTCGTATAGAAGTCAGACTCACCGACCTATAGTTCCCTGGGTCCACCTTCTTCCCTTTTTTGAAGATAGGAACAACATTTGCTCTTCTCCAGTCTTCTGGGACTTCTCCTGTTCTCTAAGAATTTTCAAAGATTAAGGAGAGTGGTTCAAAAATGTATTCTGCTATCTCCTTCAGTACTCTGGGGTGTAATTCATCTGGACCTGGAGACGTGAATTCATTTATGTTAGCTAAGTGTTTCCTCATTATCTTTCTGTTTATAGATATCCTGGATTCTTCTATTCCTTTAATAGGACAGTGAAGATCAGTTGATGTTACATTTCGTTTCTGAGAGAAAATAGATGCAAAATAGGAGTTTAAAAGTTTGGTCTTCTGAACATCCTTTCTTACCATTTCATCATTTTCATCCTGTAAAAATCCTATAGCATCTTTAACTTTTCTTTTACTTTTGACATATCCCCAAAATCCTTTTTTATTGCTTTTGACATCTCTTGCAAGCCTTAATTCATTGTCAGCTTTAGATAATCTGATTCATGACCTGCAGGTTCTGCAGACAGCATTATATTCTTCTTAAAATATGCCTCCCTCTTTCCATTTGATAAACATTTCTTTCTTCCTTTTTTGCATGTGTTTAAGTTCTGTGTTCATCCATCCTGGTTTCCTTAAATGCTTTGTATTCTTCCCTCTTTTTGGAATTGTTAACGATTGTACTTTGAGAATCTCATTTTTAAAGATTTCCCATCCTTCCTGGATGTTTTTGTCTTTAAGGATATCTAGCCATTGGATCCCTCCGATTTTCTGAGTCCCTTAAAATCTGCCTTTCTGAAATCTAACCTTGAAGTCAGAGTCTTCACAGGTCTTCCTCCTCTAGATATCCAAAATTCTAACATAGCATGGTCGCTACCTCCTAGGGTCCCACCCACTCTTACCTCCTCGACCATTTCCTCCTTGTTTATAAGGATTAGATCTAAGGTAGCAGATCCCCTTGTTTTCTCCCCTACCTTTTGGAAGATAAAGTTGTCAGCAAGAGAGGATAAGAATTTGCTTGACCTGTTAGTTTTGCCTAAGAGAGATTCCCAGCAAATGTCTGGATAGTTGAAATCTCCCATGACCATGATTCATATTTTTTTTGGAAAAGTTGGCCACTTGATGCATAAAGAGTTCATCCATATCTTCAGCATGCACAGGCGGCCTGTAGTAAATGCCTACAATGGTGTCCTTTCCATTGTTCTCTCCTTGTATTCTTACCCAAACAGTTTCAACAGATCTCCCAGTCTCTGAAGCTTCAATCTCTGTGCAGATATACGCTTTTCTAACATACAATGAGACACCTCCTCCTCGTTTATCAAGTCTGTCTCTTGCAAATAAGTTGTATCCTTCTAGCCTTGTATTCCAATCATGTGTATCGTCCCACTAAGTTTCAGTGATTCCAATGACATCATATTTCTTCTCCTGTGTTAGTATTTCCATTTATCCTTGTTTGTTGCCCATGCTTTGTGCCTTTTTATAGAAACATTTTAGTTTGTGATTGGTTTCTCTTCTTCCAATATTCTTTATTATTTAGATTTCTTTGTCTTTGTTCTTCCTTTCCACTTCAAATAGCAGAGTTCTCAATACTATTTTTCAGGTGTATGGCTTTTTCTGGCCTTTTGCATCCCTTCCCACATTGTTCTAGTTTAAAGCTCTCCTGACGAGTGTAGCAAGGCAACTTCCAAATACGTGTTTTCCAGTCTTCGTAAGGTGCACCCCATCTCTAGCAAGCAGTCCATTGTATAGGTAATTCACTCCATGATTCAGAAATCCAAATCCTTGCTGATGGCACTATCAACATAGCCAGTTGTTCACCTGCAGAATCTTATTCCACCCCCTTGTTCCATGGCCATCCTCTGGGAGGATGGAAGAGAAGACCACCTGCACGCTCAGTTCATTCACTTTCTTATCTAAGTTTCCAAAGTCACTGCAAATGGTTTCCAGGTCATTTCTTGCGGTGTAATTTGTCCCTACGTGTATTAGAATGAATGGGTAGTCGTCTGTAGGTCTGAAGAGTCCTGATATCCTGTCAGACACATCTTTAATTTTTGTACCTGGAAGTCAGCACATTTCTCTTGAGGTTATATCTGGACTGCAGATAGCAGCCTCTGTTCCTCTTAACAGGGAATCCCCCATGACCACAACTCTCCGTTTCTTCTTCAGAATATTTTTCATTCTCCATCCAGGAGTACTCTGAGGGTGTACAAGGTTGTTATTTGTGGGTAAAGTCTTATCTTGATGTATTTCTTCATTGTCCTCCTGTGTGAGAGCCTGGTACTGAATCCTGAGCAGTATGGGTGCTGACTGCCTCCTGATCCTTCTGCTTCTCTGTGTCACATGCTTCCATTTCTCTGTTTCTTCAGGTGCACTTCGAATTTCTTCTCTTTGTGTAACATGAAGAGATAATTCAGCTCTGTCTAAGAACTTTTCACCATCCTTAATGGTTTTCAATGTAGCTAACCTCTCTTCTAGATTTTGCAACTTTTCCTCCAACAGGGACACAAGCTTGCATTTCAGGGTTTCCACAGTTTAGGCACATCAGGGGCTCTCCAAATGCAACATGGCAATCGCTGATTATTCCAGCAAATTTTGCATTCAAAAAGTCAAATGCTCAAATGGTGCTCCTTCCCTTCCATATTGGATATCGGCATACTCAGGAGAAATTGCAGAACAAATTGTATGGTGCAATTTCTCATATTACCCTGAAAATGTAAAATTTAGGGCTAAAATAACATTTTTGTGTGGAAAATGCGATTTTGTTATTTTCAAGTTATAAACTTCCGTGAAGCACCTGGGGGTTCTGGGGGATCAGGGTGCACACCACACATCCCTTAGGTTGGGTTCACACTGCATTGTGTGAACCCGTTTAATGGACTACGTTACACCGCAGCATAACGCAGTGTAACGTAGTTCGTTAACGCCACCATTACTTGCAATGGCAAACGCATCGCTAGCGCACGCCCACAATGGGCATGCGCTAGCGATGTGCTGTCATTGAGTGACGGACCCGAGACGTGGGCTGCAGCGTTTCCGGGTCCGTCACTGCTAGTGCACTGCTAGCGCAGATGGAGCTAGCAGATGCTCCATCTGTGCTAGCGCAGTGCCAAAGTCGGCACTTGCGTTAGTGCAGTCCGTTTAACGGATTTGTTGAATGGACTGCACAACGCAAGTGTGAACCTAGCCTAAGGGGTCAAGGGTGTCACTTGTGGGGGGTTTCCACCACTATTTAGGCACATCAGGGGCTCTTCAAATACAACATGGGGTCTGCTAATTATGCCAGCAAATTTTACATTCAAAAAGTGAAATAGTGCTCCTTCCCTTCCAAGCTCTGGCGTGTGCTCAAACAGTGTTTTTCCCCCACATATGGAGTATCACCATGCTCAGGAGAAATTGGACAACAAATTGTATGGTCTATTTTCTACTGTTACCCTTGTAAAAGTTTAAAAAAAAATAGGCCTAAAGAAACATTTTTGTGAAAGAAAGTTAAATGATTATTTTTTTTCTTCCACATTCCATTATTTTCTGTGAAGCACCTGAAGGGTTAATAAACTTCTTGAGTGTGAGCACCTTAAGGGGTGCAGTTTTTAGAAAGGTGTAATTTTTCAGTATTTTCTATCATATTGGCCCCTCAAATATGAGGTGGTCACTAAAAAAATGGTTTTGTAAATTTTGTTGTAAAAATAAGAAATCGCTGGTCAACTTTTAACCCTTATAACTTCCTAACAAAAATAATAAGTTTCAATAATTGTGCTGATGTTAAGTAAACATGTTGGCAATGTTATTTATTAACTACTTTGTGTGACATAACTCTCTGACTCAAGGGCATAAAAAGTCAAAGTTTTTGCAAAATTTGCGATTTATTTCACAAACGTAAGTTTTATCAAACAAATTTTACCACTATCATGAAGTACAATAAGTCACAAAAAAAATTCTCAGAATCAGTGGGATCCATTGAAGCGTTGCAGATTTATGACCTAATAGAGCCCCTGAGGTGTCAGAACAGCCGAATCCCCCCTTAAGTGACATTTTACAAACTAAATCTCTCAATGAACTCGCCTAGATTTGAAGTGATCATATTGGCACCACAGGTGTTTTACAGAATTTAATACCATTGGGCAGTGAAGAAAAAATAATTACATTTTTACCACAAAAATTTAGTTTAGCAACAAAATTTGTCAAACAATTTCTGTTGAACACATAATTAACAGTGACTGATATGCCGGAAGCACATATATGTATATATTAATCCCAACAGGGAAAAAATGATCAATGTTCAGAAAAAGGGCATCTCCCTAATTAAATGGATCCTACAAAAAACACTGGAGCAAAATGCCATAGAGCATAAAGTGAGATGAGACACAGATTAGTAAGATTAAAAAAATGGGGGTGAAAATAACCCTGAAATAACAAGTAACAAGACATTTGGAGAAGACCATGCACCATGTACCATCATGCTTTACTAATATCAAAATAACAGCACAGTATATTAAGGGTTACAAGGTATGTTGCAGTTTACAAATATCCCTTGGAAAATGACTTTAAGAAGTAATAGTTAACTCTGTATATTGTGAAGCCATATAGGGGATAGAGTATACAAAAATATGTCTTGAACCCATATCACAGATATAAAGAGCTGCTAACAGTGCAATTGCATAAGAGCTTACCTCATGTCGGGGACAAAGAGTGATGGACCATATGTGCCGCAGGCCTAACGCACGTTTCGCATGGTGGGCTTCCTCGCGGGGCCGTGTGGACTACCTCAAATGTTGAAAATATATATAGCAACTCTCCAAGTGCATCCAATCAGCGCCGCACTCGCATGGATGCATGAGGTCCATGACAGCAAGTGTGTCACGTCTGACTATCCAGGCTACAGTGCGGGTCTCTGGAAAACATTTCCTGTGACGTCAATGACCCACACAGAGCTGGAAGGATGCCTTCTGAGACATGAGCGGTTATTTTTTGTGACCATTCTTGACTGGCCCAGCCAGAGCCCTGACCTAAACCCAATTGAGCATCTCTGGAGAGACCTGAAAATGGCTGTCCACCAACGTTCACCATCCAACCTGATGGAACTAGAGAGGATCTGCAAGGAAGAATGGCAGAGGATCCCCAAATCCAGGTGTGAAAAACTTGATGCATCATTCCCAAGAAGACTCATGGCTGTACAAGCTCAAAAGGGTACTTCTACCCAATACTGAGCAAAGAGTCTGAATACTTATGACCATGTGATATTTCAGTTTTTATTTTTTAATAAATTTGCAAAAATTTCTACATTTCATTTTTTTCAGTCAAGATGGGGTGCAGGGTGTACATTAATGAGGAAATAAAATGAACTTTTTTGAATTTGCCAAATGGCTGCAATGAAACAAAGAGGAAAAAATTTAAAGGGGTCTGAAAACTTTCTGTGCCCACTGTATATATACAGTACAAACCAAAAGTTTAGACACACCTTCTCATATAAAGATTTTTCTGTATTTTCATGACTATGAAAATTGTACATTCACACTGAAGGCATCAAAACTATGAATTGACACATGTGGAATGATATACTTAACAAAAAAGTATGAAACAACTGAAATTATGTCTTATATTCTAGGTTCTTCAAAGTAGCCACCTTTTGCTTTGATGACTGCTTTGCACACTCTTGGCATTCTCTTGATGAACTTCAAGAGGTAGTCACCGGGAATGGTCTTCCAACAATCTTGAAGGAGTGAAAATTGAACTGAAAATGTAGGCCCCTTAAAAAATAGTGAGGAAGGAATGGTTGTAGATGGCGAGGAAAAAGCTAACATATTAAACACCTTCTTCTCCACGGTATTCACGGTGGAAAATGAAATGCTAGGTGAAATCTCAAGAAACAATGAAAACCCTATATTAAGGGTCACCAATCTAACCCAAGAAGAGGTGCGAAACCGGCTAAATAAGATTAAAATAGATAAATCTCCGGGTCCGGATGACATACACCAACGAGTACTAAAAGAACTAAGTAATGTGATAGATAAACCATTATTTCTTATTTTTAGGATCTCTATAGCGACGGGGTCTGTTCCGCAGGATTGGCGCATAGCAAATGTGGTGCCAATATTCAAAAAGGGCTATAAAAGTGAACCTGGAAATTATAGGCCAGTAAGTCTAACCTCTATTGTTGGTAAAATGTTTGAAGGGTTTCTGAAGGATGTTATTCTGGATTATCTCAATGAGAATAACTGTTTAACTCCATATCAGCATGGGTTTATGAGAAATCGCTCCTGTCAAACCAATCTAATCAGTTTTTATGAAGAGGTAAGCTATAGGCTGGACCACGGTGAGTCATTGGACGTGGTATATCTCGATTTTTCCAAAGCGTTTGATACCGTGCCACACAAGAGGTTGGTACGCAAAATGAGAATGCTTGGTCTGGGGGAAAATGTGTGTAAATGGGTTAGTAACTGGCTTAGTGATAGAAAGCAGAGGGTGGTTATAAATAGTATAGTCTCTAACTGGGTCGCTGTGACCAGTGGGGTACCGCAGGGGTCGGTATTGGGACCTGTTCTCTTCAATATATTCATTAATGATCTGGTAGAAGGTTTACACAGTAAAATATCGATATTTGCAGATGATACAAAACTATGTAAAGCAGTTAATATAAGAGAAGATAGTATTCTGCTACAGATGGATCTGGATAAGTTGGAAACTTGGGCTGAAAGGTGGCAGATGAGGTTTAACAATGATAAATGTAAGGTTATACACATGGGAAGAAGGAATCAATATCACCATTACACACTGAACGGGAAACCACTGGGTAAATCTGACAGGGAGGAGGACTTGGGCATCCTAGTTAATGATAAACTTACCTGGAGCAGCCAGTGCCAGGCTGCAGCTGCCAAGGCAAACAGGATCATAGGGTGCATTAAGAGAGGTCTGGATACACATGATGAGAGCATTATACTGCCTCTGTACAAATCCCTAGTTAGACCGCACATGGAGTACTGTGTCCAGTTTTGGGCACCGGTGCTCAGGAAGGAGATATAATGGAACTAGAGAGAGTACAAAGGAGGGCAACAAAATTAATAAAGGGGATGGGAGAACTACAATACCCAGATAGATTAGCGAAATTATGATTATTTAGTCTAGAAAAAAGACGACTGAGGGGCGATCTAATAACCATGTATAAGTATATAAGGGGACAATACAAATATCTCGCTGAGGATCTGTTTATACCAAGGAAGGTGACGGGCACAAGGGGGCATTCTTTGCGTCTGGAGGAGAGAAGGTTTTTCCACCAACATAGAAGAGGATTCTTTACTGTTAGGGCAGTGAGAATCTGGAATTGCTTGCCTGAGGAGGTGGTGATGGCTGTTATGATACGGTGGTCTAGGAGTAACATTGAACGAGCTCTGAAGGACGTGGTAACTGTACTGACCGCAGTCCCTAAGCTCAACACAACACTAGAAGTAGCTGTGGAATGCTCCTAACTCTCCCTAGGCATCTCGTCACAGTCTAAGACCTAACTACCCCTAAGGAAAGAAGCAGGAAAACTATCTTGCCTCAGAGAAAATCCCCAAAGGATAGATTAGCCCCCCAAAAATAATGACTGTGAGTGGAGAGGGAAAAGACATACACAGAATGAAACCAGGATGAGCACAGGAGGCCAGTCTAGCTAAATAGATAGGACAGGATGGAATACTGTGCGGTCAGTATAAAACACTACAAAAATCCACGCAGAGTTACAAAAAAAACTCCACACCTGACTAAAGGTATGGAGGGCAAATCTGCCTCCCAGAGCTTCCAGCAAGACAGAATTAATTCACACTGATAAGCTGGACAAACATAGAAAGCACAGAATGGATAAGTCCACAATCTATGGACAGAAAAGAGCAAGCAAAAACTTAGCTTAGCTGAACTGGTCAGGATAACAGGGAACTCCAAAGAGATGTGAATCCAACCAGGAACCATTTACAAGTGGCACTGGCTGAAGACAGAGCCAGACCTAAATAGCCGAGCAGAAGAGAAGATAAGTGGAGGCAGCTGATGACAGCTAACTTCAAAGAGCAGCCATACCACTAGAAACCACAAGAGGGAGCCCAAGAGCAGAACTCACAAAAGTGCCACTTACAACCACCGGAGGGAGCCCAAGATTGGAATTCACAACAGTACCCCCCCTTGAGGAGGGGTCACCGAACCCTCACCAGAGCCCCCAGGCCGATCAGGACGAGCCAAGTGAAAAGCATGAACCAAATCGGTGGCATGGATATCGGAGGCAACAACCCAAGAATTATCCTCCTGGCCATAACCCTTCCACTTGACAAGATACTGAAGCCTCCGCCTCGAAAAACGAGAATCCAAAATCTTCTCAACCTCATATTCCAACTCTCCCTCAACCAACACCGGGGCAGGAGGGTCAACCGAGGGAACAACGGGCACCACATATCTCCGCAACAAAGATCTATGGAAAACATTATGAATGGCAAAAGAGGCAGGAAGAGCCAAACGAAAAGACACCGGATTGATAATTTCAGAAATTTTATAAGGAACAATAAACCGAGGCTTAAACTTAGGAGAAAAAACCTTCATAGGAAAATGACGAGAAGACAACCAAACCAAATCCCCCACACGAAGCCGGGGACCAACACACCGACGGCGGTTAGCAAAGCGTTGAGCCCTTTCCTGAGACAACGTCAAAGTGTCCACCACATGAGTCCAAATCTGCTGCAGCCTGTCCACCACAGAATTAACACCAGGACAATCAGAAGGCTCAACCTGCCCAGAAGAAAAACAAGGATGAAAACCAAAATTACAAAAGAAAGGTGAAACCAAAGTAGCCGAACTAGCCCGATTATTAAGGGCAAACTCGGCCAACGGCAAGAAAGACACCCAATCATCCTGATCAGCAGACACAAAGCATCTCAAATAGGTCTCCAAGGTCTGATTAGTTCGCTCAGTTTGGCCATTAGTCTGAGGATGAAACGCCGAAGAAAAAGACAAATCAATGCCCATCCTAGCAAAAAAGGCCCGCCAAAATCTAGAGACAAACTGAGAACCTCTGTCAGACACAATATTCTCCGGAATGCCATGCAAATGAACCACATGCTGAAAAAATAATGGAACCAGATCTGAGGAGGAAGGGAACTTAGGCAAAGGTACCAGATGGACCATTTTAGAGAACCGGTCACAAACAACCCAGATAACAGACATCTTCTGGGAAACAGGAAGATCCGAAATAAAATCCATGGAAATATGCGTCCAGGGCCTCTCAGGGACCGGCAACGGCAAAAGCAACCCACTAGCGCGGGAACAGCAAGGCTTGGCCCGGGCGCAAGTCCCACAAGACTGCACAAAAGCACGCACATCGCGTGACAAGGAAGGCCACCAAAAGGACCTAGCAACCAAATCTCTGGTACCAAAAATCCCAGGATGACCAGCCAACACTGAACAATGAACCTCAGAAATTACCTTACTTGTCCATCTATCAGGAACAAACAGCTTCCCCACTGGACAGCGGTCAGGCCTATCAGCCTGAAATTCCTGAAGCACCCGCCGCAAATCAGGGGAGATGGCAGAAAGAATCACCCCCTCCTTAAGAATGCCAACCGGCTCAAGGACTCCAGGAGAATCAGGCGAAAAACTCCTAGAGAGGGCATCAGCCTTAACATTCTTAGATCCCGGAAGATACGAGACCACAAAATCAAAACGGGAGAAAAACAGGGACCATCGAGCCTGTCTAGGATTCAGCCACTTGGCCGACTCGAGGTAAATCAGATTCTTATGATCGGTCAGGACCACAACACGGTGTTTAGCTCCCTCAAGCCAATGTCGCCACTCTTCAAACGCCCACTTCATAGCCAACAACTCCCGATTGCCGACATCATAATTGCATTCCGCAGGCGAAAACTTTCTGGAAAAAAGCACACGGTTTCATCAAAGAACCATCGGACTCCCTCTGAGACAAAACGGCCCCTGCCCCAATCTCAGAAGCGTCGACCTCAACCTGAAAAGGAAGAGAAACATCCGGTTGACGCAACACAGGGGCAGAAGTAAATCGGCGTTTAAGCTCCTGAAAGGCCTCAACAGCCTCAGAGGACCAATTAGTCACATCAGCGCATTTCTTCGTCAAATCAGTAAGGGGCTTAACCACACTGGAAAAATTGGCAATGAAACGGCGATAGAAATTAGCAAAGCCCAAAAATTTTTGAAGACCCTTCACAGATGTGGGTTAGATCCAGTCATGAATAGCTTGGACCTTAACAGGATCCATTTCTATAGACGAGGGAGAAAAAATAAAACCCAAAAAAGAGACCTTCTGAACTCCGAATAGGCACTTAGACCCCTTCACAAATAAAGCATTATCACGAAGGATCTGGAACACCATCCTGACCTGCTTCACATGAGACTCCCAATCATCGGAAAAAATCAAAATATCATCCAAATATACGACCATGAATTTATCAAGATAATTGCGGAAAATATCATGCATGAAAGACTGGAATACAGATGGAGCATTAGAGAGCCCAAATGGCATCACAAGGTATTAAAAATGGCCTTCGGGCGTATTAAATGCAGTTTTCCATTCGTCACCCTGTTTAATACGAACAAGATTATATGCCCCTCGGAGGTCAATCTTAGTAAACCAACTAGCCCCCTTAATCTGAGCAAACAAATCAGTAAGCAAAGGCAAGGGGTATTGGAATTTGACCGTGATCTTATTAAGAAGACGATAATCAATACAGGGTCTCAAGGAGCCATCCTTCTTAGCAACATAAAAGAAACCCGCTCCCAATGGTGACGAAGAGGGCCGAATATGCCCTTTCTCCAAAGATTCCTTAACATAGCTCCGCATGGCGGCATGCTCTGGCACAGACAGATTGAAAAGTCAGCCCTTAGGGAACTTACAACCAGGAATCAAGTTAATAGCACAATCACAGTCCCTATGTGGAGGAAGGGAACTGGACTTGGGCTCATCAAATACATCCTGGAAATCCGACAAAAACTCAGGGACCTCAGAAGAGGGGGAAGAGGAAATTGACATAAAAGGAACGTCACTATGTACTCCTCGACAACCCCAACTAGTCACCGACATAGTTTTCCAATCCAGCACCGGATTATGTTCCTGTAACCATGGAAATCCCAGTACAACAACATGATGCAGGTTATGCAACACCAGAAAACGGCAATCTTCCTGATGTGCAGGAGCCATGTACATAGTCATCTGTGTCCAGTACTGAGGCTTATCCTTGGCTAACGGTGTAGCATCAATGCCCCTCAAAGGAATAGGGCTCTGCAAAGGCTGCAAGGAAAAACCACAGCGCCTGGCGAATTCTAAGTCCATTAAGTTCAGGGCAGCGCCTGAATCCACAAATGCCATGACAGAAAAGGATGACAATGAGCAAATCAGGGTCACAGATTAGAGAAATTTAGGCTGTATAGTACTAATGGTAACAGACCTAGCGACTCTCTTAGTACGCTTAGGGCAATCAGAGATAACATGAGCCGAATCACCACAGTAAAAACACAGCCTATTCTGACGTCTGAATTCCTGCCGTTCTATTCTAGTCAAAATCCTATCACATTGCATAGGTTCAGGACTTTGCTCAGAGGATACTGCCATATGGTGCACAGCTTTGCGCTCGCGCAGACGCCGATCAATCTGAATGGCTAGAGACATAGATTCGCTCAAACCGGCAGGCGTAGGAAAGCCCACCATAACATCTTTAAGGGTTTCAGAAAGACCTTTTCTGAAAATAGCAGCCAGAGCCTTTTCATTCTATTTAGTGAGCACAGACCATTTTCTAAATTTCTGGCAGTATAACTCTGCCATTTTCTGACCTTGGCACAAGGCCAACAGGGTTTTTTCTGCATGATCCACAGAATTAGGTTCGTCATACAATAATCCGAGCCCTTGAAAAAATGCATCTACATTCAATAATGCCGGATCCCCTGTTTCAAGAGAAAAACCCCAGTCTTGAGGGTCACCACGCAGCAAGGATATGATGATTTTTACTTGCTGAATGGGATCACCAGAAGAACGGGGTTTCAAAGCAAAAAACAATTTGCAGTTATTTTTAAAGTTCAAAAACTTGGATCTGTCCCCAAAAAACAAATCAGGAGTAGGAATTCTGGGCTTTAAAGCCGGAGTCTGGACAACATAGTCCTGGATACTCTGTACTCTTGCAGCAAGTTGATCCACACGAGAAAACAAACCCTGAACATCCATGCCAAAGCATATATCCTGAACCACCCAGATATCAAGAGGAAAAGAAAATAAAGACAAACCAAAGCACAGAAAAAAATTGGTTCAGAACTTTCTTTCCTTCTTTTGAGATGCATTTAATTCATTTTTGGCCACTTGTACTGTTATGATACGGTGGTCTAGGAGCAACATGGAACGAGCTCTGAAGGACGTGGTAACTGTACTGACCGCAGTCCCTAAGCTCAACACAACACTAGAAGTAGCCGTGGAATGCTCCTAACTCTCCCTAGGCATCTCGTCACAGCCTAAGGGCTAACTACCCCTAAAGAAAGAAGCAGGAAAACTATCTTGCCTCAGAGAAAATCCCCAAAGGATAGATTAGCCCCCCACAAATAATGACTGTGAGTGGAGAGGGAAAAGACATACACAGAATGAAACCAGGATGAGCACAGGAGGCCAGTCTAGCTAAATAGATAGGACAGGATGGAATACTGTGCGGTCAGTATAAAACACTACAAAAATCCATGCAGAGTTACAAAAAAAAACTCCACACCTGACTAAAGGTGTGGAGGGCAAATCTGCCCCCCAGAGCTTCCAGCAAGACAGAATAAATTCACACTGATAAGCTGGACAAACATAGAAAGCACAGAATGGATAAGTCCACAATCTATGGACAGAAAAGAGCAAGCAAAAACTTAGCTTAGCTGAACTGGTCAGGATAACAGGGAACTCCAAAGAGATGTGAATCCAACCACGAACCATTTACAAGTGGCACTGGCTGAAGACAGAGCCAGACCTAAATAGCCGAGCAGAAGAGAAGATAAGTGGAGGCAGCTGATGACAGCTAACTCTAAGGAGCAGCCATACCACTAGAAACCACAAGAGGGAGCCCAAGAGCAGAACTCACAAAAGTGCCACTTACAACCACCGGAGGGAGCCCAAGAGCGGAATTCACAACAGATGGCAAACTCAGTCGAGGGGTTCAAGAGAGGCCTGGATGTCTTCCTGGAGCAGAACAATATTGTATCATACAATTATTAGGTTCTGTAGAAGGACGTAGATCTGGGGATTTATTATGATGGAATATGGGCTGAACTGGATGGACAAATGTCTTTTTTCAGCCTTACTATGTTACTATGTTACTATGTTACTATGAGTGTGTTTTGGGTCATTGTCCTATTGAAAAATAAATGATGGCCCAACTAAATGCAAACAGGATGGAATAGCATGCTGCTGCAAGATGCTGTGGCAGCCATGCTGGTTCAGTATGCCTTCAATTTTAAATAAATCCCAAACAGTGTCACCAGCAAAGCACCCCCACACCATCACACCTCCTCCTCCATGCTTCACAGTGGGAACCAGGCATGGCACAAAGACAAATATGCAAAAAAAATGATAAAAAAACAGACAATGTGATTTTCTGGATTTTTTTTCTCAGTTTGTCTCCCATAGTTGAGGTCTACCTATGATGTAAATTACAGACGCCTCTCATCTTTTTAAGTGGTGGAACTTGCACTATTGCTGACTGACTAAATACTTTTTTGCCCCACTATATATATTAATATTTCTTCCAGCGCGAGATAGCTTTAAAGCCGGTAATTCTATTACCGGCTTTTGCTCTCTCCTTCCTAAACCCGACATGTTATGAGACATGGTTTACATATAGTAAACCATGTCATATCCCCCTTTTTTTTGCATATTCCACACTACTAATGTTAGTAGTGTGTATATGCAAAATTTGGCCGTTCTATCTACTAAATTAAAGGGTTAAATGGCGGAAAAAATTGGCGTGGGCTCCCGAGCAATTTTCTCCGCCAAAGTAGTAAAGCCAGTGACTGAGGGCAGAAATTAATAGCCTGGAGACTGTCCATGGTTATTGGCCCCCCCCCTGGCTAAAAACACCTGCCCCCAGCCACCCCAGAAAAGGCACATCTGGAAGATGCGCCTATTCTGGCACTTGGCCACTCTCTTCCCATTCCTGTGTAGCGGTGGGATATAGGGTAATGAAGGGTTAATGCCACCTTGCTATTGTAAGGTGACATTAAGCCAAATTAATAATGGAGAGGCGTCAATTATGACACCTATCCATTATTAATCCAATACTAGTAAAGGGTTCAAAAAATACAGAAACACATTATTAAAAATTATTTTAATGAAATAAAAACAAAGGTTGTTGTAATATTTTATTCAACGCCCAATCCAATCACTGAAGACCCTCGTTCTGTAACAAAAAAAACATAATAAACCAACAATATCCTTACCTTCCGCAGATCTGTAAAGTCCAACGATGTAAATCCATCTGAAGGGGTTAAAATATTTTGCAGCCACGAGCTTTGCTAATGCAACGTTGTTCGTGGCTGCAAAACCCCGGGGAATGAAGGTAAAGTAGGTCAATGACCTATATTTACCTTCATTTGCGGTGAGGCGCCCTCTGCTGGTTGTTCCTAGATCGTGGGAATTTTCCTAGAAAGCTCTCAGGCTCGACTTCATAGGAGGCGCCCTCTGCTGGTTGTCCTCATATGAACGAGGGTCTTCAGTGATTGGATTGGGCGTTGAATAAAATATTACAACAACCTTTGTTTTTATTTCATTAAAATAATTTTTAATAATGTGTTTCTGTATTTTTTTTAACCCTTTACTAGTATTGGATTAATAATGGATAGGTGTCATAATTGACGCCTCTCCATTATTAATTTGGCTTATTGTCACCTTACAATAGCAAGGTGGCATTAACCCTTCATTACCCCATATACCACCGCTACACGGGAATGGGAAGAGAGTGGCCAAGTGCCAGAATAGGTGCATCTTCCAGATGTGCCTTTTCTGGGGTGTCTGGGGGCAGGTGTTTTTAGCCATGGGGGGGGGCAATAACCATAGACCCTCTCCAGGCTATTAATATCTGCCCTCAGTCACTGGCTTTACTACTCTGGCGGAGAAAATTGCGCGGGAGCCCACGTCAATTTTTTCCGCCATTTAACCCTTTTAATTTAGTAGATAGAACAGCAAAATTTTGCACATACACACTACTAACATTAGTAGTGTGGAATATGCAAAAAAAGGGGGATATGACATGGTTCACTGTATGTAAACCAGGTCTCATATCATGTCGGGTTTAGGAAGGAGAGAGCAAAAGCCGGCTTTAAAGCTATCTCGCGCTGGAAGAAATATTAATATATATATATATATATATATATATATATGTGTCTACTGATATACAGTTAGGGCCAGAAATATTTGGACAGTGACACAATTTTCGCGAGTTGGGCTCTGCATGCCACCACATTGGATTTGAAATGAAACCTCTACAACAGAATTCAAGTGCAGATTGTAACGTTTAATTTGAAGGGTTGAACAAAAATATCTGATAGAAAATGTAGGAATTGTACACATTTCTTTACAAACACTCCACATTTTAGGAGGTCAAAAGTAATTGGACAAATAAACATAACCCAAACAAAATATTTTTATTTTCAATATTTTGTTGCAAATCCTTTGGAGGCAATCACTGCCTTAAGTCTGGAACCCATGGACATCACCAAACGCTGGGTTTCCTCCTTCTTAATGCTTTGCCAGGCCTTTACAGCCGCAGCCTTCAGGTCTTGCTTGTTTGTGGGTCTTTCCGTCTTATGTCTGGATTTGAGCAAGTGAAATGCATGCTCAATTAGGTTTAGATCTGGAGATTGACTTGGCCATTGCAGAATGTTCCACTTTTTGGCACTCATGAACTCCTGGGTAGCTTTGGCTGTATGCTTGGAGTCATTGTCCATCTGTACTATGAAGCGCCGTCCAATCAACTTTGCAGCATTTGGCTGAATCTGGGCTGAAAGTATATCCCGGTACACTTCAGAATTCATCCGGCTACTCTTGTCTGCTCTTATGTCATCAATAAACACAAGTGACCCAGTGCCATTGAAAGCCATGCATGCCCATGCCATCACGTTGCCTCCACCATGTTTTACAGAGGATGTGGTGGGCCTTGGATCATGTGCCGTTCCCTTTCTTCTCCAAACTTTTTTCTTCCCATCATTCTGGTACAGGTTGATCTTTGTCTCATCTGGCCATAGAATACTTTTCCAGAACTGAGCTGGCTTCTTGAGGTGTTTTTCTGCAAATTTAACTCTGGCCTGTCTATTTTTGGTATTGATGAATGGTTTGCATCTAGATTTGAACCCTTTGTATTTACTGTCATGGAGTCTTCTCTTTACTGTTGACTTAGAGACAGATACACCTACTTCACTGAGAGTGTTCTGGACTTCAGTTGATGTTGTGAACGGGTTCTTCTTCACCAAATTAAGTATGCGGCGATCATCCACCACTGTTGTCATCCGTGGACGCCCAGGCCTTTTTGAGTTCCCAAGCTCACCAGTCAATTCCTTTTTTCTCAGAATGTACCCAACTGTTGATTTTGCTACTCCAAGCATGTCTGCTATCTCTCTGATGGATTTTTTCTTTTTTTTCAGCCTCAGGATGTTCTGCTTCACCTCAATTGAGAGTTCCTTTGACCGCATGTTGTCTGCTCACAGCAACAGCTTCCAAATGCAAAACCACACACCTAGAATCCACCCCTGACCTTTTAACTACTTCATTGATTACAGGTTAACGAGGGAGACGCCTTCAGAGTTAATTGCAGCCCTTAGAGTCCATTGTCCAATTACTTTTGGTCCCTTGAAAAAGAGGACGCTATGCATTACAGAGCTATGATTCCTAAACCCTTTCTCCGATTTGGATGTGGAAACTATCATATTGCAGCTGGGAGTGTGCACTTTCAGCCCATATTATATATATAATTGTATTTCTGAACATGTTTTTGTAAACAGCTAAAATAACAAAACTTGTGTCACTGTCCAAATATTTCTGGCCCTAACTGTATATATATATATATATATATATATATATATATATATATATATATATATATATAGGGACAGTATATATATATTTTTTTTTTTTTGGTGACACATGGATCCCTTCTATAGCGGTATGTTGGTTTTGCAAGCCTGCGAGAAAAACACGCAGTACGGATGCCATACGGATTACATACGGAGGATGCCATGCGCAAAAACGCTGACACACCCTGCCTACGGAGGAGCTACAGACCACTATTTTGGGGACTTTTCAGCGTATTACGGCCGTAATATACGGACCGTATTGTTTTACGCTGTGTGTGACGTGACGCCGGCCTTATAATGATTAAAAACATATAGTGTTTTTACATTTTAGTGCTTTTGAAAAATTAAGTTTTTTCTCGAAATAATAGCTTTTTATTTTTATTTTTTTAACAGCTGTGTGAGGGCTTTTTTTGCAGAACGAGCTCTATAGCTTTATTGTATGTTTTTTTAGTTGGCACTCCTACTATATTTGCATGTTCATTGTGGCTATAGAGGAAAATCGATTGCTACTACTACCATATACTATTTGACATATAGGGAATGCCATGAAATCCATGAAAACAGCAGTTTTGGATCATCTGGACTCAAATATAAATGTACTGGTATCTAAAAGCATCACAACCCTTGTGACTGTTGTGATGATAAAATGAGATGATGAAATGAGATAGAACCACTTAGCAAATTCAGAATCTGACCCATTTAAACACTCAACTCCTACCATGTAATGGATTCATTAAAGTTAATGCATCCAGTAGTCATAATATTTTCCATAAGTCAACATTATTGATGTCATTTGTAACTATTGGCAAAACAACTTTTCAGTTTTCTGTACCTCAGAATAAAATCAATGGCAACTTGAGCTTGAAAAATTTGCAAAATTCCTAGTAATAGTATTTTGTTACTGTTTCTTGACCAACTCTCTGTAATTTTAACTTCTTAATATTCATCAAATAAATTTGCCTTTTACAATACTATATCTTATTGGTTATAGGAATAATTTTAAAGGTTGGCAAATCCTAGCCCTATAGGGGTACATTCTTATGTGCCTCTTTGAAGCCGTTTATTAATACAGTAATGCCAATCTCAGGAGTGGATAATAATGGGAGAGAAAGAATAAGGCATGAGTCACACTACCGTACAATACGGCTGAGTGCAATGCAATCAAACATCGCATGGCACTTGGCCCAGTATTATGCTATAGGGCAGCTCAGATCAGCAATTATTTTCTCATGCCGAATCGGCATAAGAGAACAATTGCAGCATGCAGTGATTGGCAGTGAGAATCGGCTTGCTTGCAGCCATCTAAGTCTATGGGTGCGAGTGACACAACGCACAGCACTCGGATATTACCCGAGTGATTTGCGATATACGCCAACGACGGCAGCAGAGAGGATGAAGAAATTAATTTCTCCGCCTCCTCCGCAGCTGTCTATGCAAGAGGATCAGAGTACAGTAGCAAAACAGAAAAATCACAGATTTCCTTTCCTATATTTCTCCACCATTGCATTAGTGAGGGTGGTTTTTCACAAACCATTTTAATGCAGTTTTTCAAACATTTTTTAAACCACAACTAGAAGTGGATTCATAAAAAAGGTAAGTAGATTCTTTCTTTGAGGCTGAAGTAACACCAGCGTATCACATCCGATATGAGAGCATTCGATAAGATATGCTAATGACCCTCGGCTCCTGCTCTGCTGTCCACTGCCACCCCTGTTCCGACATTATCTCGCCTCCCGCTGCCAGAAAAATTTTCTGGAGATAGCAAATCTTGTAGGGGACTCGTGAGTCAGTGCTCTATTCACCTTGAGCTCCTGGCTGCACGTTTTCCCACAGAGCGGGCTAAGGTGGGATTTATTGTCTCTCGTCGGACAGGGCGTTGGAATGGGCTACTCTGCTGTGGGAGCGTGGCGATCATGTGGTGCAGAGTGCTCCGCTGTTCCTGAGCACTCTGAAACAAGTCTTTTTAGGACCTCAAGTCACCCATGATATGGCGCTCCAACTGCTGGCACTAACTCAGGGTGAGTCCTTGGTCAGCCATTTTTCCGTCCACTTTCGTACTTTATCTTCTGAGCTGGAGTGGTCGGATAAAGCCCTTATCCCCATATTTTGGATGGGCCTGGCTGATCACGTTAAGGACGCTCTGGCCACTAGGGAGATTCCTGCCACACTGGAGGAGTTAATAACTGTCTCTACTCGTATTGACCTCCGTTTTAACGAGCGGAGGTTAGAGCGAGCCCAGTGTAGGCAGAGGTTTTGGCTGGCTCCCACCTTTGCCAAACCTCTGGAATCTCCAGTCCAGGTTCCTGAGTCACATGAGGCCATGGAAGTGTCACAAGCGGGATCTAAGTCCCGGACCGCTTGTGCACTCACGTCTGTCATGCTTGCCAGCGGTCAGGTCATCTTGCCACCAGATGTCCCCAGCGGTCGAGGAAACGTCAGTGTCTAGTGGTAGTAGGTAGTAGGTACTAGACACGACAATGTTTGCCTTCAAATTGTCCTTTAAGGGGACAATTATTATTGGCTCATCCTCCCACTCGGGAGAGCTCTGCGTGGATTCTGGGGCGGAGGGAAATTGTATGTCTTCTGCCTTCGCCCAACATCACGCAATACCCCTGGTTATGCTAGCTCAACCAATAACGGTACGAGTGGTGAATGGGTCGACACTGCCCTCACAGATAACACACCAGACCATCCCTTTTACTCTGTCCATGTCGCCATCCCATCAGGTGATTATATCTCTGCTCGTCATTCCTGAGGGAATTGATGAGGTCCTGTTGGGGATACCGTGGCTATGGTACCACTCTCCTCACATCGAGTGGTCCTCAGGCAGAATTCTGGGATGGAGTGAATCTTGTGGGGGTAGGTGTCAGATGGAGTGCGTTCAGGTTGCTACTACAGAGGTACCCGCAGATCTATCCTCTCTCCCCAAGCAATATTGGCCTTATGCAGACGTGTTCTCCAAAAAGGCGGTGGAGACCCTTCCACCCCATCGCCCCTATGACTGTCCTATTGATCTCTTGCCTGGTGCTGAGCCTCCCCGGTGTTGAGTTTATCTGTTATCTCTCCCAGAGACGGAGGCAATGTCTCGGTACGTTCAAGAGAATCTGGCAAGAGGGTTTATCAGGAAGTAAGTGTCACCTGCTGGGGCTGGGTTCTTCTTCGTGCAGAAGAAGAATGGAGAACTGCGTCCATGCATAGACTACAGGGGTCTTAACGCCATCACCGTTAAGAATAAGTATCCTTTGCCCTTGATATCTGAGCTCTTCGATAGGCTTCAGCGAGCAAGGGTGTTTACTAAACTAGATCTGCGGGGTGCTTACAACCTGATTCGCATCCATGAGGGGCACGAATGGAAAACAGCGTTTAACACCAGAGATGGGAACTATGAGTATCTGGTGATGCCCTTCGGGCTCTGTAATGCCCCAGCCTTTTTCCAAGACTTTGTCAACGACATCTTCTGGGATATGCTTTCCACCTCAGTTGTAGTCTATCTGGATGATAGTCTCATCTTTTCTCCAGATATTGACACCCACCGGAGATATGTTGGCAGAGTCTTCGACCTCCTACGGGCAAACTCTCTTTATGCAAAGTTGGAGAAGTGTATGTTTGAGCAGGAGTCTTTACCTTTCCTGGGCTATATCATCTCCGCCCAGGGATTGGCTATGGATCCTGCCAAACTTCAGGCTGTGATGGACTGGCAAGAGCCCCATTCTCTGAAGGCGGTGCAGCGCTTTATGGGGTTCATTAATTATTACCGCTAGTTCATTCTCCACTTCTCAACTTTGGTAGCTCCCTGGGTAGCCCTCACCAAGAAGGGAGCAAGTCCCAAATTGTGGTCTGAAGAGGTCTACAGGGCCTTTTCTTCTATTAAGTCTCATTTTGCTAGCGCTCCCGTTCTACATCATCCCAATGTGGATAAGCCGTTTACAATGGAGGTGGATGCCTCTTCCGTTGGTGCAGGAGCAGTCCTCTTCCAAAAGGATGCTCATGGTCGGAAGCATCCGTGCTTCTTCTTCTCCAAGACCTTCACAGAAAAACAAAGAAAACTAATCTATCCAATAAACTTTATTAAACAAAATAAGGATAAAAGACTGACACAACACCCAGACCCCTCTAAATGGGGGTGGGTCAATTAAAAAACCTGGCCCAAAAAGATTGTAAAGGGCAAAGGGTGGGAGGGACAACGGGGCCGATAGCAAAAACCCTACACGTCCCTACAAATATTCCCTGCCTGTCTGCGGAGGTTGGCACCCTCTTGGACGCAATATGGCGCCCCCGCTCACCGTCGACTCACCCTTAAGGCCCTATAAGTCCCTCTACATGTATAAAGATACTATACCACAAACAACACCCAATACATGGCCTAACCAAACTCGGGACCAAAAAAGAGAAAAAACACCAGGTAGTGATTCACCAGTAAAGACAAACGGTCTGACCGTACCAATCCCTAATGCTAAAGTATAACGCCTGAAACTAAGGCTAATACACCCTAAGGAGTCCCTAACTGAGTCTCCCTACCTGTCAGCGGAGGTTGGCACCCTCTTGAACGCAAATGGCGCCCCCGCTCCTCGGCGGCTGCCCCTATTAACCCTGGCTGAATCCCTAAAAGAAGATATATCGGGATACTAAATACGGGTGGTGCCTTAGGGGCTATACTAGTGACCCAGATAAATAGGTCCCTATAGCTCGGTCAGACCCTAAAGATAAAGCAAATAGCAACAATACTTAAACCAATGCTTGCACGGCAATAGGAAAGATGTATATAACAGCTTAACGAATACAACTATATTATGATCACAGTTGGTAAAGTACTCGTATGCAAATACAATGGTTGCGGGGAAAAAAAAAAAAACACACAACTGGTGAAAAACATATAAACTTATAAACTTAAAAGGCCTGAAACACTTATCTGTGTTCAGGTCTCGCCTCTACGCGTTTCCCCCCCATGATGTGGTTCCTCAGGAGGCATATGGGAAAAAGAGATACTGTGTGAATAGATCACATCAGAGATACATGTTGTGCCTGGTTGCAGGTCAAGGAAACACTGACTAAAACGCCATTAAATAGTCTCCTCCCCCCCTCCCCAATAGGGACAAAGGGTTAAGGGGCTAATTACCACCTGTGTTCGCCGCTTAAAAAAAAAAAAAAAATATTCATGTTCATATTCATGTCCACCCCGCTCCAACAGCGCATGTGCCTGGGCGCAATGTTTCTGTCCGGCATCTCATCCCTGGACAAACAGCAAAAGCGCATCGACGCCGACTTAAGGCTAATGTAAATAATGCCATAAACACCTTTGCATACAGCTGGGTGCGATATTCATACCCACCCAGCTGTATAAGGGACACCCATACTGGAGCCACAGCAACGGAGGACAACTATACCGGGGTTACACAGGGACATTAAACCACACATGTTAAACATTATAGCTGGCACATTTTGCGCCCTAGAAGCGTAGTGATTGCGCCATTGGTTATATTTAAAGGACC
This sequence comes from Ranitomeya imitator, assembly GCF_032444005.1. NCBI lineage: Eukaryota > Metazoa > Chordata > Amphibia > Anura > Dendrobatidae > Ranitomeya > Ranitomeya imitator. Next base: position 135,359,388 of record NC_091286.1, read on the forward strand.
CCTTACATGTAATCACAGCTGCACCGTCACATACACATGGCCCAAGTATACTATTATGGACACCTATTGGCGATCCCTTAAAACCTGGCGGCCCTTACATGTACTTAAGAAAAAAAAAAAAAATCTATCCTTGATGACAGGGAGACATATGGTGTACTTGAGAATGACCCTACGGATAGGTTTATTGGGTCATTAATGACTATCTTAGACATTGGTCTACGTGACAAATTGATTTCCTACAACGAGTATAAGTTTTTGGTTCCTCGTACCCCGACAATCCCTACTTTTTATGCCCTCCCAAAGGTCCATAAGGGTCTCTCCCCCTTAAAAGGCCGCCCCATAGTTTCAGGTGTTGGTTCATTGAGCCAGAATGTTGACATTTATATCGATAACATCTTACGTCCATTTGTAACATCATTACCCTCATACGTGCGTGATACATCGGACCTGCTCCAAAAAGTAGACGGTGTGGTGGTCGAACAGGGGACCATTTTGGGTTCAATAGATGTCGAGGCTTTATATAGCAGCATTCCTCACAGTATGGGCCTGAAGGCATTGGAGTACTATCTAAGGACAAGAGCCGTCTTTTTTGAGAAACACAGTAAATTTGTAGTAGAGTTGATGGAGTTTGTCCTAACCCACAACTACTTCCTGTTTAACGGTAAGTACTTCCACCAGCTCAGGGGGACCGCGATGGGTTGCTCTTGTGCACCCTCGTATGCAAATCTCCTCCTGGGCTGGTGGGAGGAAACCGTAGTGTTCTCTGGGGTAGAAGAATGGTGGACTGACAAGATATTGGCTTGGTATCGATACATAGACGATGTCTTGGTCATGTGGAATGGTACAGCAAATGAGTTTAACAGCTTTGTACAAGGGTTGAATGATAATTGCTTTGGGTTAAAGTTTACATCTGAGAATGATGAACATGAATTAGCGTTCTTGGATGTTAAAATTACCATTAATGCCAGTGGTACATTGGATACAAGGCTATTTCGTAAACCGACATCTAGTAACGCCCTGCTTCGGTGGGAGAGTCATCACCCAGTTCCCCTGAAAAGGGGGATCCCTCGGGGACAATATTTAAGAGTAAGAAGGAACTGCTCTGACCCTGCTATCTTTAGGACACAAGCATACGATCTGAGGGAGAGGTTCCGTGAGCGTGGGTATCCGGATGAGGTCTTAGACCCGGCCTTTAGGAATGCTATGAGTAGAGAGAGACATACGCTCCTACAGACACATAGAGAACTAGAGGCAGAGAATACCCCTAGGATTATTGGAACCTATGACAACCAAACGAACCGGGTATTTAGTGTCCTTAAAAAGCATTGGGGGATCTTACAGCTGGATGAAACCCTGGCGGATATCATCCCAAATAGACCCCAGATTACCTTCCGCAGAGGACGGTCTTTGAAAGATCGGCTCGTACACAGCCACTATAAGAGACCGAAACAAGAGGGAACTTGGCTTGATAGACGCATCAATGGTACGTTCAGATGTGGTAACTGTTCGTTCTGTGATTATGTAACACCATGTAAGAGCTTTAAGAGTGCACAGAATGGGAGAAACTTCTTCTGTAGAGACTTTGCTAATTGCAAAACCATTGGTGTGGTCTATATGGCTACGTGTACATGCCCGAAGAATTATATAGGGAAGACCAAAAGGGAGTTGAGAAGGAGGATCGGGGAACACTTGGGAGATATCAAAAATAACAGAGATACCCCCGTAGCACGGCATGTTTGGGAGGTACACCAGGGTGACAGCAAGACTCTCTCATTCTGTGTTCTGGAAGTAATAAAACAGAATGGTAGGAGAGGTGATTGGGATAGGGTCATCCTGCAAAAGGAAACACAATGGATATTTAGGATGGATTCAGTAGCCCCAGGAGGACTTAACGAGCGGCTTACTTTTGGTTGTTTTGTGTGAATTGTTTTCGTCAGGTTTGTCTTCGCTCCCCTTTTCCCCTGATTTAAAATAATACAGCGCTGCAGACCTAGTAGATGGCCTGCAGGAATGTTCATAAGAGTATAGGAATGTGGTGCACAATGTGCATACTCTTTATCATCTAAGTTTAATGGACTTAGGGTAGTGTGGTTGCGGGTTTTTGGTCTCTGCTGACTATAGTTCACCGCATACTTATACATGTACACTATATATTGAGTGTATTTTTCAGAATTTAAATATCATATGGAGGTGATATATGCATAAAAATACATCTATATGTATTGTTATTTTTATACAATTAGTGTACATGGTTAACAAACTATTTGTATGTGGTGCTTTTATAAGTTATACATGGAAACCACGTGTTGTGTGGTGGGTAGTACAGCATCACATGCCAATATTTTTTGTAAACGCCATATCTTCTTTTTTTTTTTTTTTTTCTTAAGTACATGTAAGGGCCGCCAGGTTTTAAGGGATCGCCAATAGGTGTCCATAATAGTATACTTGGGCCATGTGTATGTGACGGTGCAGCTGTGATTACATGTAAGGGGTCCTTTAAATATAACCAATGGCGCAATCACTACGCTTCTAGGGCGCAAAATGTGCCAGCTATAATGTTTAACATGTGTGGTTTAATGTCCCTGTGTAACCCCGGTATAGTTGTCCTCCGTTGCTGTGGCTCCAGTATGGGTGTCCCTTATACAGCTGGGTGGGTATGAATATCGCACCCAGCTGTATGCAAAGGTGTTTATGGCATTATTTACATTAGCCTTAAGTCGGCGTCGATGCGCTTTTGCTGTTTGTCCAGGGATGAGATGCCGGACAGAAACATTGCGCCCAGGCACATGCGCTGTTGGAGCGGGGTGGACATGAATATGAACATGAATATTTTTTTTTTTTTTTTTAAGCGGCGAACACAGGTGGTAATTAGCCCCTTAACCCTTTGTCCCTATTGGGGAGGGGGGGAGGAGACTATTTAATGGCGTTTTAGTCAGTGTTTCCTTGACCTGCAACCAGGCACAACATGTATCTCTGATGTGATCTATTCACACAGTATCTCTTTTTCCCATATGCCTCCTGAGGAACCACATCATGGGGGGGAAACGCGTAGAGGCGAGACCTGAACACAGATAAGTGTTTCAGGCCTTTTAAGTTTATAAGTTTATATGTTTTTCACCAGTTGTGTGTTTTTTTTTTTTTGTTTTTTTTTCCCCGCAACCATTGTATTTGCATACGAGTACTTTACCAACTGTGATCATAATATAGTTGTATTCGTTAAGCTGTTATATACATCTTTCCTATTGCCGTGCAAGCATTGGTTTAAGTATTGTTGCTATTTGCTTTATCTTTAGGGTCTGACCGAGCTATAGGGACCTATTTATCTGGGTCACTAGTATAGCCCCTAAGGCACCACCCGTATTTAGTATCCCGATATATCTTCTTTTAGGGATTCAGCCAGGGTTAATAGGGGCAGCCGCCGAGGAGCGGGGGCGCCATTTGCGTTCAAGAGGGTGCCAACCTCCGCTGACAGGTAGGGAGACTCGGTTAGGGACTCCTTAGGGTGTATTAGCCTTAGTTTCAGGCGTTATACTTTAGCATTAGGGATTGGTACGGTCAGACCGTTTGTCTTTACTGGTGAATCACTACCTGGTGTTTTTTCTCTTTTTTGGTCCCGAGTTTGGTTAGGCCATGTATTGGGTGTTGTTTGTGGTATAGTATCTTTATACATGTAGAGGGACTTATAGTGCCTTAAGGGTGAGTCGACGGTGAGCGGGGGCGCCATATTGCGTCCAAGAGGGTGCCAACCTCCGCAGACAGGCAGGGAATATTTGTAGGGACGTGTAGGGTTTTTGCTATCGGCCCCGTTGTCCCTCCCACCCTTTGCCCTTTACAATCTTTTTGGGCCAGGTTTTTTTAATTGACCCACCTCCATTTAGAGGGGTCTGGGTGTTGTGTCAGTCTTTTATCCTTATTTTGTTTAATAAAGTTTATTGGATAGATTAGTTTTCTTTGTTTTTCTTGGTTTAATACTAATTTTGGATTATCAGATATTATACTTCCCAAGACCTTCACACCAGCGGAGAGGAATTATTCCATCGGGGACAGGGAGTTGCTAGCGATGAAGTTGGCCTTTTCGGAGTGGAGACATCTCTTGGAGGGGGCTTGTTTTCCATTTCAAGTCTTCACTGACCACAAAAATTTGCTATATTTGCAATCAGCCCAGTGGCTAAATTCTCGCCAGACCAGATGGTCATTGTTCTTCTCTCGGTTCCACTTCACCCTCCATTTTCTCGCTGGGGAGAAGAACATTCGTGTTGACGCCCTTTCTCGCTCTGTTGTATCATCTGAGGAGGAGGAAGGAGAGCCTCGGCTTATTGTCCCTTCTGAGAGCCTGATAACCGTAACTCCGGTGTCGCTAGAGTCTGTGCCTCCGGGCAAGACTTTCGTGCCCATAAATTTGCGACCGGAGGTTCTCTCTTGGGCTCATTCATCCAGGGTGGGTGGACACTTTGGGACAAAAAGGACATCTGTGCTGCTGGCGAGGACGTACTGGTGGAGGCATATGCTCCGAGATGTCAGAGATTATGTTCTGGCGTGTGTCTCCTGTGCCAAAAATAAGTCTCCTCGACAACGGCCAGCTGGCTTGCTCCATCCCTTGCCGGTGGCAGACAGGCCCTGGGAGATGGTCAGGATGGACTTTGTAGTGGGTTTGCCCAAGTCTCGTGGCTGTACCATCATTTGGGTTATTACCGATCATTTCTCGAAAATGGTGCATTTGGTGCCACTTCCACGGTTACCTTCTGCACGGGCCTTGGCAGTGTTGTTCATAAAACACATCTTCCACTTACACGGCATGCCGGACAAAATTGTCAGTGACCGGGGTCCCCAATTTGCGTCTCGGTTCTGGAGAGAGCTGTGTTGTCTTCTCAGCATTGAGATAAATCTCTCTTCCGCATATCATCCCGAGACGAATGGGTTGGTAGAGAGGGCCAATCAGACTCTGGTCATATATTTACGACATTTTGTTTCTGCCAGGCAGGATGACTGGGCATCCTTGTTACCGTGGGCAGAGTTTGCCCTTAACAACGCTGTAGCCGACTCCACCGGTCAAACTCTTTCCTCCTTAATTACGGCCAGCATCCGCGGGTTCCTGTGCCTATGCCTGTGTCCTCTGCTGACTCCAGGGTGGCAGACAGTGCAGTGGAGGCACGGGACATTTGGGACCACACTCAGGATGCCATTCGGGCCTCCAAGGAGAGAATGAGGTCCTCCGCCGATGCACATTGGCGCCCTGCCCCGACCTTTGCTCTTGGCGATTTGGTGTGGCTCTCCGCCCGTAACATCAGGCTGCGTGTAGAGTCCACTAAGTTTGCACCTCGCTACTTGGGTCCCTTCAAGGTCCTCGAACAGGTTAATCCTGTGGTCTATCATCTAGCCCTTCCTCCACGCCTAGGTATCACCGACACCTTTCATGTGTCCCTCCTTAAGCCCGTATACATGTCCCGGTTTTCTGAGTCATCTGCCGGGACATCGGGTTCGTCTACGGACGATTTCAAGGTGAACGCTATTTTGGGGTGCAAGGTGGTACGTGGCAAAAAAAATTATTTGGTGGACTCGAAGGGTTACGGTCCTGAGAGCCTGTTGAGCATATTCGGGCTCCGCAACTCATTGACGCCTTCGAGTGTCGGTCTCCCATTCTTCTCTTGCCGCAGTGGAGCCTGCTCACCTTTCATGTGTCCCTCCTTAAGCCTGTATACATGTCCCGGTTTTCTGAGTCATCTGCCGGGACATCGGGTTCGTCTACGGATGATTTCGAGGTGAACGCTATTTTGGGGTGCAAGGTGGTACGTGGCAAAAAAATTTATTTGGTGGACTCGAAGGGTTACGGTCCTGAGAGCCTGTTGAGCATATTCGGGCTCCGCAACTCATTGACGCCTTCGAGCGTCGGTCTCCCATCCTTATCTTGCCGCAGTGGAGCCTGCTCAGCGGAGATGTCGGTCCCAGCGTCTTGCTCCGTCCTACTCTGTACAAAGAGTTACTGCTGCTTTTCCTGCTTCTGCCATTGAAGTCAGGCAGCGGCAAGCAGACGCTTCTGGGACTAGGTCCTGCTTTTCTCGTTCTGAGTATGCCCTGAGTAAGATCTCTCAGTGGAGATCGAGGATCACATGGTCAGATACGGCACCATTGGTCCTATCAGGAAGGTCCAGTAGGTGCTAGGACTAAGCCCTGCTTTGCACACACTGAGCATGCCCAGGGCAAGATCTCTCAGTGGAGATTTAGGGTCACATGCTCAGGTATGGCAGTCTCTCATTGATCCTTCTAGGAAGGTCTTTTACTTGCTGCAGCCATATAAGGCTCGCATGGCCGCACGGCCATGCGCTAGTATCAAATGTGTTTTGGCTTATGCCAGTGGATACGATACCACTCTGTTCTTATGTGGTCTGAAGCTGTTAGCATTGGGACTGAACACTCAGGCAGGCAGCTAGCGTAAGTGGGGGCAATTAGCCTTGGCTTAGCATCTGGTTCCTTCATGTGTGTGGTTAGCACAGAAGAGTTCCAGAGCAAGCACAACCCTGGTTAGGGTATTAGTTTTGTGTACAGCGCGACTCTGTGAGCCAACAGGGTTCGCTATCAGTTCACACGGGGTGAAGTGTAACCCACGTGTGAGCTCAGAGTCCATCCGCCATTACTTAGCAGCAGATATCTCTGCACGGTGGACCCCGGGCTGCGAACGCACCTTGTAGCTACCTACCTATTACTCGGTGCATTCCGCTAGCCCTAACACTGTGTTTATTTACAATGCAACTATCTTGCTGTCACCGCTGTGCTCTGCTTTACGGCCGGCGCTGACACAGTCAGTGCGGGAAGCTGATGGCGGGGGACGTGACAGACATCGGAATGTGAGTATGTACTGTTTTTTTTTAACTTTTACAATAGTAACCAGGGTAAATATCAGGTTACTAAGCGCGGCCCTGCGCTTAGTAACCCGATATTTACCCTGGTTACCCGGGGACTTCGGCATTGTTGAAGACAGTTTCAACGATGCCGAAGTCTCTCCCCTGATCGTTGGTCGCTGGAGAGAGCTGTCTGTGTGAGAGCTCCCCAGCGACCACACAACGACTTACCAACGATCACGGCCAGGTCATATCGCTGGTCGTGATCGTTGGTAAGTCGTTTAGTGTAACGGTACCTTTAGTTGCCCTGGCTGTGTCTTTAGGGTCATTGTCATGCTGAATGACCCATTAGATACGAATAACAAACAAATAATCAAAAACCGTTGTGTATCCTATTGGAATTGGAACCTATAAAATGATGCACAACGCATATCATAGAGTCAATACAAATATTATTAGATTAATTCACATAATAGAAATAATTGCAGGAAATAAAAGCTCAATAAGACATCAAATAAAAACTGCACAGGAGGTGGGTTTACAGACAATTTCAAGATGGCCTTTACATATATATGGAATAATGATATAGTGGATGACCTGCAAATAGGTAAGTACAATCATATAAAAAGTACAAAAAATTATATATATTTATTTAACGATTAAACCTGAGGTGGTATATCAAAATCAGTCCAGACTCCATGATTGTAAGAGTAAAATACAAACAAAAAACTGGCAAAATTCGGAAAAAGGGGAGCATAATCACCAAAATGTGGATTATGACTATAATTGGAAATGTCAGATTATATAATAAAGTTCTAAGTGCTTGCAAACTACTAACCTGAATGAGGTAATTGTTGGAAGCCAAATTCCTACGAAGTAGATTAAGCTGACACAATTCAGGTAAAAAAGAAAATATTTATTTATTTTATAGTGTTAAGTGCATAGAAATTGTCAATTGCCCAAAAGAGTGTACAGAGAAGTCAAATGCAAAATCTAATGCTAGAGGAAAAAGGAAGCATGGAGAGGACTGAACATTACAGTTGTGCTCAAAAGTATACATACCCCAGCAGAATTTTTGCTTTCTTGGCCATTTTCCAGAGAATATAAATGATAACACCAAAACTATTTTTCCACTCATGGTTAGTGGTTGGGTGAAGCCATTTATTGTCAAACTTCTGTGTTTTCTCTTTTTAAATCATAATGACCCTGATCAAAAGTTTACATAACCTGGTGATTTTGATCTGATGACATGCACGGAAGTTGACATAAATGGGTTTAAATGGCTACTAAAGGTAACATCCTCACCTGTGACCTGTTTGCTTGTAATCAGAGTGTGTGCATAAAAGCTGAGTGACCATTGCATCTTTCATTCAGCCACTGACATTTCTGAATTGTGAGTCATGGCAGCACTGTACACAGGGGCAGTCAGGAGAATAGTCAGGGACAAGCACGAAATCAAAGCCTACCGGGAATGTGGTAACCAAAACATGAGACGTAAGACAAAGTCGGGGTACAAGCCAGAGTCGAAGCCAATCGGGGAGCGTGGTATCAGAAACGGAAAACAAGAGGCGAAGTCCAGAGATCAGATAGAGTCATACACAGGTACAGGCAGTCAGAGGCACAAGGATCACCAATAGCAGAATACAGGTCAGGGGGCTCAAGCTGGGAAGCATGAACTATCACTAACACTGGTCAGCAGGCTGCGAGGGACTGAAATAGTCCAGCTAGCTCCAGAACGAGAATGAGGAGAGTAACCCCTGCATGACCAGTCCCAAGAGAGGAAAGAAGAAAATAAACTCCAGACTGGACCATGACAGTTGAAGGAAAGATGAACGCAGCACGTTATCAGCAAATACTCGAGGCAAATTTGCAATCATCAGCCTGGACTCTGTTCATGGGACACACTTGGACGTTACAACATGACAACGATCCAAAACACAAAGCCAAGTCAACCTGTCATTGTCTACAGCAGAACAAAGTGAAGGTTCTTGAGTGGCCATCTCAGTCTCCTGACCTCAATATCATTGAGCCACTCTGGGGAGATCTCAAGCGCGGAGTTCATGCTAGAGAGCCCAGGAATTTACAGGAAGTGGAGGCTTTTTGCCAAGAACAGTGGGCAGCTTTACCATCTGAGAAAATAAAGAACCTCATCAACAACTACCGCAAAAGACTTTAAGCTGCCATTGATGTTAGAAGGGGCAATACACTGTATTAAGAAAAGGGATATGTGAACTTTTGATGAGGGTAATTTACATTTTTGGGTTTGTCATTATGATTTTTAAAAAGAGAAAACACAGTAGTTTGACAATAAATTGCTTCACCCAACCACTAACAATGAGTGGAGAAAAAGTTTTGGTGTTATCATTCATATTCTCCCAAAAAAAGTAAAGAAAGCAAAAATTCTGTCTGGGTATGTAATCTTTTGAGTACAACTGTATACTGACCCAAACACTCACTGCGTGTGCCCAATGAGAAAAACTGGGAAAAAATGCAAAATCAGCAGTGTATCAAATACCGTATACAGTATACTTGTGTATAAGCCAAGTTTTTCAGCACTTTTTTTGTGCTGAAAACACCTTCCTTGGCTTGTACATGAATCCCAGAAAGCAAGCGGGGGAGAGGGAGCGGCAGAGCAGCAGGCCGGAGCCGGCAGCTGTGGCTAAAGACTGTGCTGCTGCTGTAATAGCGCACAATGCCAGCCGCAGCAGCCAGCTTCCAGCACTCATCATGCTCACCTACCGTCACGCCCTCGGTGCTGGGACTGCATCTCATTCCGGCCACCGGCACCTGCAGCTGTTCCAGCTAAGCGATCAAGGGGCTCCGCTCAATAAGGTAATGAATATGCATGCCTCTCCACTCCAACAGGCGTGGCACACATATTCATTACCTTAATGAGCGGGGCCACGTGATTGCTCAGCAGGAAAAGCTGGTGGAAGATGGAGCAAGATGCAGTGTGTTAAATATTAATTATTCTTATTTTTATTCTGTACCGAGCACATGGTTTCTTGCTGACACTATCAAAAGCTATTTCTGTGTATGTAGCTCAGAGTATAAGTTAACTCCATATACAGAAGACACGTGATCAGTGTTGAACATATATAAACGTCTCTTAGGAGGGTGTGGGGGGCTTTTGTCACGTGGGACGGTCACCTCCCTTCCTTCACCATCATTCTCCATGGACATGAGACAAGACACGAGGAACAGCAGCTGTTAGCTACTCCATGCCATGATGACTTCAGACTTTCACACAGACAGATGACTTCTACCATTCAGGACCCTGGAAAGATGAGTAACAGGAGAAGCGCTGATATCTACACATGGACACTCTGTTTGTAATTGTTTCATCTACCTTTTATGTTTTTGCTGCGATGGTGGATAACTCAATAAACCACTATACTTTCGTCAGAATATCATGACATTTTTCTTTTAAGAATAACGCACCTGGTTAAGTCTTGATTAGATATTTTTGCGCAATAACGATTTTTAACACAGTGCTGCCGGCAGCGCACAGGCAGGTAAATAAGATGTTTTTTGTTGTCTTTTTTAACAGTAATCATACATAGGTTATAAGGGAATAAGGAGCCATGCATACCAGGACAGCGACTGGGGAGCCATGCACACCAGTACAGGGACTGGGGAGCCATGCACACCAGGCCAGGGACTGTGGAGCCATGCTAACCACGACAGGGTCTGGGAAGCCATGCATACCAGGACAGGGATGGGAAAGTGTTGTGAATTCTGTGGTCAAGCTCCCTCCTGTGGTCATGAGTGGTACTGCGGTTTGTTCTGTCTATGAGCTTCCTCTGGTGGATGTGAGTGGGGCTGCGGCTTCTGAGTTTCCTTCCTCAGGTGACGAGGTTAAGTCGTTAGGTGCTGCTCTATTTAACTCCACCTAGTTCTTTGTTCCTGGCCTCCAGTCAATGTTCCAGTATTGGTTTTGCTCTCTCCTGGATCGTTCTTGTGGCCTGTCTACCCTGCATAAGCTAAGTTTTGCTGGTGTTACTTTTGTTTGCTATTTTTTCTGTCCAGCTTGCTATATTGGTTTTTCTTGCTTTCTGGAAGCTCTGAGACGCAGAGGGAGCACCTCCGTACCGTTAGTCGGTGCGGAGGGTCTTTTTGCGCCCTCTGCGTGGTTGTTTGTAGGTTTTTGTGCTGACCGCAAAGCTATCTTTCCTATCCTCGGTCTATTCAGTAAGTCGGGCCTCACTTTGCTAAAATCTATTTCATCTCTGTTTGTATTTTCATCTTTACTCACAGTCATAATATGTGGGGGGCTGCCTTTTCCTTTGGGGAATTTCTCTGAGGCAAGGTAGGCTTATCTTTCTATCTTCAGGGCCAGCTAGTTTCTCAGGCTGTGCCCGAGGCGCCTAGGTGTGGTCAGGAGCGCTCCACGGCTACCTCTAGTGTGGTATGATAGGATTAGGGATTGCGGTCAGCAGAGTTCCCACGTCTCAGAGCTCATCCTATGTTATTAGTAACTATCAGGTCACTTTGTGTGCTCTTAAACACTAGGTCCATTGTGGTTCTGAATTACCAGTTCATAACAGTACTGGAGGCCCAAAGTACTAATGCTTCTCTATAGAGGGAAAAGAGAAGTTCTGAGACCATTTTTTTTTCTTTGCACTGTGTTTTGTCTTTCTTTTCCCCTTTACATCAGGGTGATTCAGAACACAGGTGTAGACATGGACATTCAGGGTCTGTCCTCTTTGATGGATAATCTCGCTATAAGTGTACAGAACATTCAAGATTTAGTGGTTCAGAATCCTATGTTAGAACCTAAAATTCCTATTCCTGAGTTATTTTCTGGAGATAGAGCTAAGTTTCTGAATTTCAAAAATAATTGTAAACTATTTCTGGCTTTGAAACCCCGCTCCTCTGGTGACCCAGTTCAACAAGTAAAGATCATTATTTCTTTATTACATGGCGACCCTCAAGACTGGGCATTTTCCCTTGCGCCAGGAGATCCTGCATTATGTGATATTGATGCGTTTTTTCTGACGCTCGGGTTACTTTATGATGAACCTAATTCAGTGGATCAGGCAGAGAAAATCTTGCTGGCTCTGTGTCAGGGTCAGGATGAGGTAGAGATATATTGTCAGAAGTTTAGGAAGTGGTCTGTGCTCACGCAATGGAATGAATGTGCTCTGGCTGCAATTTTCAGAAAAGGTCTCTCTGAAGCCCTTAAGGATGTCATGGTGGGATTTCCTATGCCTGCTGGGCTGAATGAGTCTATGTCTTTGGCCATTCAGATCGATCGACGCTTGCCTGAGCCTAAAACTGTGCACCATTTGGCGGTATTATCTGAGCATAGATCTGAGCCTATGCAATGTGATAGGACTTTGACCGGAGCTGAACGGCAAGAACACAGATGTCGGAATGGGCTATGTTTTTACTGTGGTGATTCCACTCATGCTATCTCCGATTGTCCTAAGCGCACTAAGCGGTTCGCTAGGTCTGCCACCATTGGTACGGTACAGTCGAAATTTCTTTTGTCCGTTACTTTGATCTGCTCTTTGTCATCCTATTCTGTCATGGCATTTGTGGATTCAGGCCCTGCCCTGAATTTGATGGACTTGGAGTTTGCTAGGTGCTGTGGGTTTTTCTTGGAGCCCTTGCAGCATCCTATTCCATTGAGAGGAATTGATGCTACGCCTTTGGCCAAGAATAAGCCTCAGTATTGGACCCAACTGACCATGTGCATGGCTCCTGCGCATCAGGAGGATATTCGCTTTTTGGTGTTGCAGAATCTGCATGATGTGGTCGTGTTGGGGTTGCCATGGCTACAAGTCCATAACCCAGTATTGAATTGGAAGTCTATGTCTGTGTCCAGCTGGGGTTGTCAGGGGGTACATGGTGATGTTCCATTTCTGTCTATTTCATCATCCACCCCTTCTGAGGTCCCAGAGTTCTTGTCAGATTACCGGGATGTATTTGATGAGCCCAAGTCCAATGCCCTACCTCCGCATAGGGATTGTGATTGTGCTATCGGTTTGATTCCTGGTAGTAAGTTTCCTAAAGGTCGACTGTTTAATTTGTCTGTACCTGAGCACGCCGCTATGCGGAGTTACGTAAAGGAATCCTTGGAGAAGGGTCATATTCGCCCGTCGTCGTCGCCATTGGGGGCAGGGTTCTTTTTTGTGGCCAAGAAGGATGGTTCGTTGAGACCTTGTATTGATTACCGCCTTCTAAATAAAATCACAGTCAAATTTCAGTACCCCTTGCCGCTGCTGTCTGATTTGTTTGCTCGGATTAAGGGGGCTAGTTGGTTCACCAAGATAGATCTTCGTGGTGCGTATAATCTTGTGCGTATTAAACAGGGCGATGAATGGAAAACAGCATTTAATACACCCGAGGGCCATTTTGAGTACCTGGTTATGCCATTCGGGCTTTCCAATGCTCCATCAGTATCATCAATAATTTTTCTAGTATTGCTAAACCGTTGACTGATTTAACCAAGAAGGGTGCTGATGTGGTCAATTGGTCTTCTGCTGCTGTGGAAGCTTTTCAGGAGTTGAAGCGTCGTTTTTCTTCTGCCCCTGTGTTGTGCCAGCCAGATGTTTCGCTCCCGTTCCAGGTCGAGGTGGATGCTTCTGAAATTGGAGCAGGGGCTGTTTTGTCGCAAAGAAGTTCTGATGGCTCGGTGATGAAACCATGTGCCTTCTTTTCCAGGAAGTTTTCGCCTGCTGAGCGTAATTATGATGTTGACAATCGAGAGTTGCTGGCCATGAAGTGGGCATTCGAGGAGTGGCGTCATTGGCTTGAAGGAGCTAAGCATCGCGTGGTGGTCTTGACTGATCACAAGAACTTGACTTATCTCGAGTCTGCCAAATGGTTGAATCCTAGACAGGCTCGTTGGTCGCTGTTTTTCTCCCGTTTTGACTTTGTGGTTTCGTACCTTCCGGGCTCTAAGAATGTGAAGGCGGATGCCCTGTCTAGGAGTTTTGTGCCCGACTCTCCGGGTTTGCCTGAGCCGGCGGGTATTCTCAAAGAGGGGGTAATTTTGTCTGCCATCTCCCCTGATTTGCGGCGGGTGCTGCAAAAATTTCAGGCTAATAGACCTGACCGTTGCCCAACGGAGAAACTGTTTGTCCCTGATAAATGGACGAGTAGAGTTATCTCTGAGGTTCATTGTTCGGTGTTGGCTGGTCATCCTGGAATCTTTGGTACCAGAGATTTGGTGGCTAGATCCTTTTGGTGGCCGTCTCTGTCGCGGGATGTGCGTTCGTTTGTGAAGTCCTGTGGGATTTGTGCTCGGGCTAAGCCCTGCTGTTCTCGTGCCAGTGGGTTGCTTTTGCCCTTGCCGGTCCCGAAGAGGCCCTGGACACATATCTCTATGGATTTTATTTCAGATCTCCCCATCTCTCAAAAGATGTCGGTCATTTGGGTGGTTTGTGATCGCTTCTCTAAGATGGTCCATTTGGTACCCTTGTCTAAATTGCCCTCCTCCTCTGATTTGGTGCCATTGTTTTTCCAGCATGTGGTTCATTTACATGGCATTCCGGAGAACATCGTTTCTGACAGAGGTTCCCAGTTTGTTTCGAGGTTTTGGCGAGCCTTTTGTGCTAGGATGGGCATTGATTTGTCTTTTTCCTCGGCTTTCCATCCTCAGACAAATGGCCAAACTGAACGAACCAATCAGACCTTGGAAACATATCTGAGATGCTTTGTTTCTGCTGATCAGGATGATTGGGTGTCCTTTTTGCCTTTGGCTGAGTTCGCCCTTAATAATCGGGCCAGCTCGGCTACTTTGGTTTCGCCGTTTTTCTGCAATTCTGGTTTCCATCCTCGTTTCTCTTCAGGGCAGGTTGAGTCTTCGGACTGTCCTGGTGTGGATACTGTGGTGGATAGGTTGCAGCAGATTTGGACTCATGTAGTGGACAATTTGACATTGTCCCAGGAGAAGGCTCAACGTTTCGCTAACCGCAGGCGCTGTGTGGGTCCCCGACTTCGTGTTGGGAATTTGGTTTGGTTGTCGTCTCGTTATATTCCTATGAAAGTTTCCTCTCCTAAGTTTAAGCCTCGTTTCATTGGTCCGTATAAGATTTCTGAGGTTCTCAATCCTGTGTCGTTTCGTTTGACCCTTCCAGCTTCTTTTGCCATCCATAATGTATTCCATAGGTCATTGTTGCGGAGATACGTGGCACCTGTGGTTCCATCCGTTGATCCTCCTGCCCCGGTTTTGGTTGAGGGGGAGTTGGAGTATATAGTGGAGAAGATTTTGGATTCTCGTATTTCGAGACGGAAACTCCAGTACCTGGTTAAGTGGAAGGGTTATGGTCAGGAAGATAATTCCTGGGTCTTTGTCTCTGATGTTCATGCTGCCGATCTGGTTCGTGCCTTTCATTTGGCTCATCCTGGTCGGCCTGGGGGCTCTGGTGAGAGTTCGGTGACCTCTCCTCAAGGGGGGGAAGGTACTGTTGTGAATTCTGTGGTCAAGCTCCCTCCTGTGGTCATGAGTGGTACTGCGGCTGGTTCTGTCTATGAGCTTCCTCTGGTGGATGTGAGTGGGGCTGCGGCTTCTGAGTTTTCTTCCTCAGGTGACGAGGTTAAGTCGTTAGGTGCTGCTCTATTTAACTCCACCTAGTTCTTTGTTCCTGGCCTCCAGTCAATGTTCCAGTATTGGTTTTGCTCTCTCCTGGATCGTTCTTGTGGCCTGTCTACCCTGCATAAGCTAAGTTTTGCTGGTGTTACTTTTGTTTGCTATTTTTTCTGTCCAGCTTGCTATATTGGTTTTTCTTGCTTGCTGGAAGCTCTGAGACGCAGAGGGAGCACCTCCGTACCGTTAGTCGGTGCGGAGGGTCTTTTTGCGCCCTCTGCGTGGTTGTTTGTAGGTTTTTGTGCTGACCGCAAAGCTATCTTTCCTATCCTCAGTCTATTCAGTAAGTCGAGCCTCACTTTGCTAAAATCTATTTCATCTCTGTGTTTGTATTTTCATCTTTACTCACAGTCATTATATTTGGGGGGCTGCCTTTTCCTTTGGGGAATTTCTCTGAGGCAAGGTAGGCTTATCTTTCTATCTTCAGGGCTAGCTAGTTTCTCAGGCTGTGCCCGAGGCGCCTAGGTCTGGTCAGGAGTGCTCCACGGCTACCTCTAGTGTGGTATGATAGGATTAGGGATTGCGGTCAGCAGGGTTCCCATGTCTCAGAGCTCGTCCTATGTTATTAGTAACTATCAGGTCACTTTGTGTGCTCTTAAACACTAGGTCCATTGTGGTTCTGAATCACCAGTTCATAACAGGAAAGCCATGCATACAGTGACACCGACTGGGGAGCCATGCATACAATGACAGGGACTGGGGAGTCATGCGTGTAATAACAGGGTCTGGGGAGCCATGCATACAATGACAGGGACTGGGGAGCCATGCATACAATGATAGGGACTGGGGAGCCATGCATACAATAACAGGGACTGGGGAGCCATGCATACAATGACAGGGACTGGGGAGCCATGCATACAATGACAGGGACTGGGGAGCCATGCATACAATGACAGGGACTGGGAAGCCATGCATACAATGACAGGGACTGGGGAGCCATGCATACAATCAAAGGGACTGGGGAGCCATGCATACAATGACAGGGACTGGGAAGCCATGCATACAATGACAGAGACGGGGGAGCCATGCATACAATGACAGGGACTGGGGAGCTATGCATACCACGATAGGGATGAGCTTACCCAATTTTTCATGGCAAAAGTAGGTGCCTCGGCTTATACTCGGGTTGGCTTATACTTGAATATATACAGTACTTATTTTCTCCTCTGTATGTACATTTAGTATCTTTTCATCACCATTTGGTTGCAACATCAAACCCTCAGTGTTGCAACAGGTTATGGTATTTAAGAACTTTATTCTGTAGATCAGTACGATTAAGGCAATACCAATTTTCCAAATTTATATAGCTTTAATATTTTTATTTAATGAAAACCTCTGAAAAAAACATATTTTTTGCTTTGCTATATTCTGAAAGCTATAAGTTTTACAATTTTTCTGAAAGAGGAGCTTTATATGGACTAAATTTTAGCATGACAAGCTTTAGTTTTCATTTGCTACCATTTTTTGGTATATGCAACTTTTTGTTCATATTTCTTTTATAGTCAGGATTGAGCACTAAAATGCTCGAGCGCTCAGTACTTGAATTGAGCAGGTTGGATGCTCGAACAGGCCAAGCTCAAGTACTGAGTAAGTACTGAGCATTTTTCTGTAAGGGTACCGTCACACAGTGAAATTTTGATCGCTACGACGGCACGATTCGTGACGTTCGAGCGATATATCTGTGACGTTAGAGCGATATCGCAATGTCTGACACGCTCCTGCGATCAGGGACCCCGCTGAGAATCGTACGTCGTAGCAGATCGTTTGAAACTTTCTTTCGTCGTCTAGTGTCCCGCTGTGGCGGCATGATCGCATGGTGTAACATATATCGTATACGATGTGCGCATAGTAACCAACGGCTTCTACATCGCACATACGTCATGAAATTATCGCTCCAGCGTCGTACATTGCAAAGTGTGACAGCAGTCTACGACGCTGGAGCGATATTGTTACGACGCTGGAGCGTCACGGATCGTACCGTTGTAGCGATCAAAATTTCACTGTGTGACGGTACCCTAAGACTCTAACATGAGATATGAGGAGGCAGGAAAATTACTGATGTGGATGGAAACAGTGCTCAAATAGACTGGGAACAGCATGGGGAAGATGTCTGGATGCATAAAAAAATAGAAGGAGGGATTGCAATACACTTTTGAAGACACAAGAGGAGGGCTCAAAAAAGATTTTTTTCCTATTTTTAAGGAGTGGGATTCCTAGACTGGTAAAGTCTATGGGCTAAGTGCAAGGGCTGAAAAACATTTATCTCTGGGAGTATACAAATGGATCGCCCCCAGAGTAGGGCAATGGGGTACTCGGCACCGGGTCCTGCAGTTTTGGGGGGATGTCACGGTGGCTGACCCGGTCCGTGGCCCTCAGTGGTGTCCAGTAAAAGAGTTTATATAGGGGGCGAGGTGCAGTAAAGAATGAGGAGATAGGTTTGCAGTCTTTTACCTTGTTTACTGAAGACTTCAGATGGTATCCTCAGCCCGGTGCGCCTGATGACAGGGCAGGCAGAGTCCGGTCGGTCTGAAGGCAATTCCAGAGTCCCCTTATCCAGGTGGAAATCAGTAGCCTTCCTACAAGCGCCTGGGTGTTGTAGTACCTC
Source organism: Ranitomeya imitator (assembly GCF_032444005.1). Taxonomy (NCBI): domain Eukaryota; kingdom Metazoa; phylum Chordata; class Amphibia; order Anura; family Dendrobatidae; genus Ranitomeya; species Ranitomeya imitator. Next base: position 135,377,425 of record NC_091286.1, read on the forward strand.
CCTGCTGAGCTTCTCGGTAAGGTCCTCACAACTCTTGTGTATGTTCTGGATGTTATTTCTTCCTCTCTGTCCCCCAGATGGTGTGGATAGGACAAACCCGTATGACTGATGGCCTGAGGCTTGTTTATAGGGACACTAGAGACGCCCCGACCCCCACAAGTTGCCACCGTGTCTTCTTAGGCTAATTTCACACTGGCGTTTTTTTTAATACGTCGCCAATCGCCATGCGTCGTTTAGGGGAAAAAATGCATCCTGCTAAATTGTTTGCAGGATGCGTTTTTGCCCCATAAAGTAACGATACCGATGCATTGCGATGTATTGACACACGTCGCAACCGTCTTGCGACGGTTGCGCCGTGTTGTGGCGGACCGCCGGGAGCAAAAAACGTCAAATGTAATGTTTTTTGCAGCCGACGGACCGCTTTTTCCGACCGCGCATGCGCGGCCGGAACTCCGCCCCCACCTCCCCGCACCTCACAATGGGGCAGCGGAAGCGCCGGAGAAATGAATCCGCTGCACCCGTTGTGCGGCACAACAAACGCTAGCGTCGGAATCTCGGCCCGATGTAATGCGACGGGCCGAATCCAACGCTAGTGTGAAAGTAGCCTTAGGTGTTTAGGTTGGACAGCTAACTTGGAATTGACTGCCCTGCCAGTCTCTGGAGCAAGGCTTTAAGACAGTTGATCCCTCGGTGTCCCTGACTACCGCCTCCTGCGCTTCAGAAAGGAGCAGCTTGTTCCTGGCTGATCTCCCTCTGGTATTTCTCTCTCCTGTGCCCTGCTTTCCTGCACACTCTCTGCAGGATGTTCACCTTTTTGGGTCCTTTCCCAGGAGTTACAGCACGTCATGCCAGCAGAGCTCCTCTTCTTCTGTCTGCCTGGCAGGAACTGAATCCTTTCCCTCCAGATCAGGATGTTAAATAGGGAAGTTCACCCTAAACAGGCTTAGAGCTCCCCCTTCTGGTCTGGAGTGTGAAGCATACAGACTGAAGTAAACCTATAGCTGACAAGGAAACCACGTTAGGAAAGAGTATAAATAGCCCTCCCATCTTGAAAGAGAGGCTAACAACCTTAACCCTGAGAGAACAGGACAAGGGTAGGCCAGATTATCACATTGCCTCTGATGGTTTCACAACCACCCACTCATTAGTTTTAATTCTTTGATGGCTGTTCTGCGTGCCACTGTAAGGTTATCTCTGGTAAGTGACTCTGGTAATTTCTCAAGATCATTGGTTACAAGTTTGATAAATAGATCCACCAGTGGGCACATCAAGAACTGGGGGAATTTGTTAGATTTTCGGAACAGAACACATGGGTACTTACCTCCCACCAAATCTTTCTGTTCTGCAATATTTCTTCCAAATCATTCAAAGCCTGCTGTTCAGTGGTTGTTGGAGAGATGTCATCAAGGGTTTCCTTTGAGAAGATCTTCTTATATATCACTTTTCTGCCAAATAGATGTAAGTCTTTGATGACAGAAAAACGGTCAAACATAGCAGTAGGGGAGAAAGATAGACCCAGACTTAATACATCAACTTGCTCCTTTGTTAATACAGTAGGGCATTCAATTCTTGTCTGGAGATGACTTTCAAGTCTGTACATTTCATTTCATATGATTGGAAATGTAAATAATTTTTATGCTTCCTGTTTCTTGGCGGATAAATTCTGGTTCTGTTTTTAGAAATATTAGATTCCGCACTTGTTGATGCCACAGAGACAGTAGAAGATCTCCATTGCTGATTATTTGTTGCTATCCAACAATATACTTTATCATTCTGGAAATCATATAAATCACGTTGACATTTCCTACTCTTAGCTGATTGGAGTTCTTTATCCCAATCATCCATGTTGGTATCTAATTCCTTTTCGAATGCTTTCATTTCCTCTGCGGACAAAGCAGAAGTCAGTTGTTGCTGTAAAGTGGATAACTCTACTTCCTGAGAAGTAATTGTTTGACAATTATGTGAAATTAATAATTCCAAAGATCATGCTATTACAGAGATGATTAACCTATATATTTTTTTATTTTGAGTAATGAAAAAAATTAGAACATTCTTGTGTCACTATGCTGTGAGACTAGTAACATTTTATTTTTCAATCAATGGAGCTGTGTGAGGACTGGTTTATTTTGTGGTGAGCGTGCATTTTTATTGATACTATTTTGAGGTAGACTTGACAGTTTGATTACTTCCTACTGCATATATTTGTGGTCTTTGCCGTAACTGAAAAAACGCAACTAAAACATTTTTTTTCTTTTTACATCACTTATTTAGTTATTTCATTTTACATTTTGAAGGATCAGACTTTTATGCATGCAGTTATAGCAGATATTTGTATTATTCATTTTATTGATTCAAAATATGTTTTCACTGTTCTTAAAAACATTTTTCTTTTTTACTCTATTTTTTTAGTCCCTTTGGGAGACTTGAACCTGCCATTGTCTGGTTCCTTAAACCTTAAAATACAATATTATATTGCAGTATATAGTAAAAAACCACGGTCTCCAATTAATGCCAGACACTGTCAAGGAATCACAGGAGTATTGTTATGGCAGCCCATGGCAACCCATTGTGCGACTCAATCAAGGAGAAGCCGATGGACATGTGGAACACCTTGTCCCCCAGTTCACATGATGTAAGGGTATATGTACAGTATATATTTTACATTCCCATTGGCAATAGAAGCTTGGGCTGACAAATGGCAAATGAGCTTTAATGGGGATAAATGCAAGGTCATGCACTTGGGTAGAAGTAATAATAAGATGCATAACTATGTGCTTAATTCTAAAACTCTGGGCAAAACCGTCAATGAAAAAGACCTGGGTGTATGAGTGGATGACAAACTCACATTTAGTGGCCAGTGTCAGGCAGCTGCTACAAAGGCAAATAAAATAATGGGATACATTAAAAGAGGCATAGATGCACATGAGGAGAACATAATTTTACCTCTATACAAGTCACTAGTTTGACCACACTTAGAATACTGTGCACAGTTCTGGTCTCCGGTGTTAAGAAAGACATAGCTGAACTAGAGCGGGTGCAGAGAAGAGCGACCAAGGTTATTAGAGGACTGGGGGGTCTGCAATACCAAGATAGGTTATTACACTTGGGGCTATTTAGTTTAGAAAAACGAAGGCTAAGGGGTGATCTTATTTTAATGTATAAATATATGAGGGGACAGTACAAAGACCTTTCTGATGATATTTTTAATCATAGACCCGAGACAGGAACAAGGTGGCATCCTCTATGTCTGGAGGAACGACGGTTTAAGTATAATAACAGACGCGGATTCTTTACTGTAAGAGCAGTGAGACTATGGAACTCTCTGCCGTATGATGTTGTAATGAGTGATTCATTACTTAAATTAAAGAAGGGACTGGATGCCTTTCTTGAAAAGTATAATGTTACAGGATATATATATATATATATATATATATATATATATATATATATATATATATATATATATTAGATTCCTTGATAGGGCGTTGATCCAGGGAACTAGTCTGATTGCTGTTTGTGGAGTCGGGAAGGAATTTTTTTCCCCAACGTGGAGCTTACTTTTTGCCTTCCTCTGGATCAACATGTTAGGGCATGTTAGGTTAGGCTATGGGTTGAACTAAATGGACTTAAAGTCTTCCTTCAACCTTAGTAACTATGCTACTATGAAATATATGATATTTCTCTGTCTTTTCTATGCAAGCACACCTGGCAAGTTTTTCAAAAGGAAGATACTTCAGGAAACCCTGGCATTTTTCCCCTGAAGTGTTTGTTTTAACTTTTTTAGCAGTTTATCCAGCATTTTTGGGGTGTTTCTTTACTGGCACTTTCTGATCTTTTTTTGTTTAACTCCATTCAACATTGAAGAAACTACTAGTATTTTTTTAAGCAAATATGCATTGTGAGTGGATGAATGGGTGAATCTCACATTAGTTGAACTTGAACATTTGGAAAAGCAGAAATAAGATTATCACTGATACAGCTGAGCTGAGCATTGTGCTAAATGTTTACCGTTATTACATCGGTATAAATTTCTTATTAAAAGTATACTAAAGCGCAGCATATACTACACTAAAGAACATACTGTTAACATGGCGTAAAGATAGTTGAACATAAGCATAGTTGTAATGCATGTGATTTTTATTGTCTATGGCTCTAAATTGCACTAACTTCTAATACTACTTTTGTCTTTTTTCAATGTATTTGAGTGGGTGATGCCGAGATTGTAATGTAGACAACCCCTTATACTAGATTTCTGCCACATTTTTAAAGGTATAGGAATGGATATACAGCAGTGTTTACTGGTATGTGTGCTCGAGCAAGGGTTCCACTTCATATAACTAGGAATATAAAGTAATCGGCACTCCAAAGTTCAAAAAAGGGATATTTTTTATGAGGCAATCCACAAAATACACTGCTCAAAAAAACAAAGGGAACACTTAAACAACAGAATATAACTCCAAGTAAATCAAACTTCTGTGAAATCAAACTGTCCACTTAGGAAGCCACAATGTTTGACAATCAATTTCTCAGACTGTTGTGCAAATGGAATAGACAACAGATGGAAATTATTGGCAATTATCAAGATAAACTCAATAAAGGAGTAGTTCTGCAGGTGGGGACCACAGACCACATCTCAGTGCCAATGCTTTTTGGCTGATGTTTTGGTCACTTTTGAATGTTGATTGTGCTTTCACACTCGTGGTAGCATGAGACGAACTCTACAACCCACACAAGTGACTCAGGTAGTGCAGTTCATCCAGGATGGCACATCAATGCGAGCTGTGGCAAGAAGGTTTTCTGGGTCTGTCTGCGTAGTATCCAGAGGCTGGAGGTGCTACCAGGAGGCCATAGGAGGGCAACAAACCAGCAGCAGGACTGCTACCTCAGCATTTGTGCAAGGAGAAACAGGAGGAGCACTGCCAGAGTGCTGCAAAATTACCTCCAGCCAGTCACAAATGTGCATGTGACTGCATAAATGGTTAGAAACCGACTTCATAAGGATGGCCTGAGTGCCCGACGTCCACAGATGGGGGTTGTGGTCACAGCCCAGCACCGTGCAGGACGCTTGGCATTTGCCACAGAACACCAGGATTGGCAAATTCGCCACTGGCGCCCTGTGCTCTTCACAGATGAAAGCAGGTTCACACTGAGCCCATGTGACAGACATGACAGAGTCTGGAGACACCGTGGAGAGTGATCTGCTGCCTGCAACATCCTTCAGCATGACCGGTTTGACAGTGGGTCAGTAATGGTATGGGCTGGCATTTCTTTGTTGGGCCGCACAGCCCTCCATCTGCTCGACGAGGGTAGCCTGACTGCCATTAGGTACCGTGATGAGATCCTCAGACCCCTTGTGAGACCATATGCTGGTGCGGTTGGCCCTGGGTTCCTCCTAATGCAGGACAATGCCAGACCTCATGTGACTGGAGTGTGTCAGCAGTTCCTGCAAGATAAAGGCATTGAAGCTATGGACTGGCCCACCCATTCCCCAGACCTAACTCCGATTGAACACATCTGGGACATCATGTCTTGCACATCCACCAACATCATGTTGCACCACAGACTGTCCAGGAGTTGGCGGATGCTTAATCCAGGTCTGGGAGGAGATCCCTCAGGAGAGCATCCGCTGCTTCAACAGGAGCATGCCCAGGCATTGTAGGGAGGTCATACAGGCATGTGGAGGCCACACAATACTGAGCATCATTTACTTGTCTTGAGGCATTTTCACTGAAGTTGGATCACTTTGAAGTTCCATTTTGATTTTGAGCATCATTCCAACTACAGATCTCTGTGGGATATTAGCTGTGATTTACATTGATTATTTTTAGGTTTTATTGTTCTCCACACATTCCACTATATAATGAATAAAGATTTACAACTAGAATATTTCATTCAGTGATATCTTGGATGTGGGATTTTTGTGTTCCCTTTATTTTATTGAGAAGTGTATAACGTTTCGACTAGTGATTAGCAAATACATTCGCCACTGTTTTGTTACTCGCACGAATAGTAGGTATTTGCCTTGGTTTATTCGAGTGACCTACCCAGCATGTTTGGTGCTTTATTTTCAGCCAATGAACATGCTGTACTGGCTTGCCAATCACAGTAATGCCTGCGCCATCTTTGGTGTGGCATTATTGTGATTGGCTTGCCTTCCAGCGTCATAGGGACTATTTAAATGCTGCCGGCGCCATCTTGCGCACATGGCATCCGGAAACAGTATAGGGAGAACATAGTTTCACCATAGAGAGAGTGAAAGGAGCATAGGGAGAGTGATATTATAGTGAGCGTTATTTATTCCAAAAAGCTCTTTTAAGAGCTGAAGACTGTCAAGATTACTCTTTTGTTAGGTGGGTATTAAAGTAGGGAGAGATTTAATAAGAGGAAGGGGGAAAGACAGGCAAGCACCTGGGTGTTCTCATTATTGCAAGTACATGCTGCAGATATCTGTATTTTCCACTGTGTTGTATAGTAGTTAGTTTAATGAGCAGACTATGGGATTAGGGTGAAATAGGGAGGGTTTCATCCACTACCAAAATATAAAAATCAGCTATTTGTAGAGGGAAATAATATTAGGTAGTACCAGAATATACAAAAACATTTTTGGAAATACATAATATTCCTGTGTAGCAGCCTATAAATTTTTTTTCTACTGCAAAATAATATTCCTCAATGGCAGCATACAGTAAGATCCATTTAAAAATTTAATTGTTAAATAATAATCCTTATCTATTGCTTAAAATACCTAATATTTGTCTAGCAGTTGTGCAACTTGCGCAACCCGAGTAGACATAATCGTACGTGACAAATTAGCAAAGGCAATAATCTTTATTACTTCACATTTGGAGTGTGTCAGCAAGACAATTGAAAAAAAAAATCATATTTTCCTATTGGTTTAAAAAATAGTGTATCTGTATCTAGCAGTTGTGCGACTGGCGCAATCTGGATAGAAATAATCTTTTGTGACAATTTAGCAGGGGCAATCATCTTCATTACTCCGCATTTGGAGTGTGTCAGCAAAATGACTGAAAAAAAAAAGTTTTCTATTGGTTTAAAAAGGCGTACCTTTATCTAGCAGTTGTGCGACTGTTGCAATCTATGCAGAGATACTCAAATGTCACAATTTAGCAGTGGCAATAATTTTCATTACTCTACTGTTGGAGTCTGTCAGCAAGGTGATCTAAAAAACAATCCTAATTTTCTATAATATGGCGTTCATTCTCTTCTTACTGGCATTGGCGTGCTTTTAATTTTCTCCTATTACCCCTTCTGAAAACTAAAAACTTGGGGGCAAAACAAAAAATGTGTAAAAAATTGTGATTCACTACAACTCCAAAAAGGGATCACTTGTGGGGATTTATGCTGTTTTAGAATGTCATATGCTATTCAAATTTGACATAATGTCCTCAACCTATTTCAGCCAAAATGGCGCTCCAAAATTCAAATAGTGCTCAACCCCTTCCAAGGATTTCCATGTGCCCAACAGTATTTTACCACCACATATGGGGTATTGGTGCATTCATTACAAATTTCAGAACAAATTGTTTCTTGCTACCCTTGTGAAAATGAAAAATTTCTGGCTAAAGCAACATTTTTTGTGGGAAAAATTGCATTTTTTTTTCACTTTCATGGCTTAACCTTATAAAATTCTGTGAAGCATCTGTGAGTTCAAGATGGTCACTAAACCTCTAAATAAACTCCGTGAAGGGTGTAGTTTCCAAAATGGGTCACTTGTGGAAGATTTGCACTGTTTAGACTATCTATTCCAGCCAGTTTTACGCTCCAAAATTTTCTTTCCTTTCTGTGCCCTGTCATGCGCCAAACAGTAGTTTTCCACCACATCTGAGGTATCAGTGAACTTGGGAGATAGTTCACAACAAATTGTGTTTTCTATTTTCTCCTGTTACCCTTGTGAAAATTAAAAAATTGGGGCTAAAGCAACATTTTTGTGGGAAAAATTGCCAGTTTTATTTTTTCCTTCCACATTGCTTTAATTCATGTGAAGCACCTGAAGGGTTGATAAGCTTCTTGAATGTAATTTTGAGCACTTTGAAGAGTGCAGTTTATAAAATGGTGTCATTTTTGGGTTATTTCTGTCATATAGAATACCTCACCAATACCGGAGCTATCGCCTCACCAACACCGGAGCTCCTGCACCCCTCAACCTATTGTCTCCTTCCCCATAATCCTGTAGAATGTATGCCCGCAAGGGCAGGGCCCTCGCCCCTCTGTATCAGTCTGTCATTGTTAGTTTGTTTACTGTAAGCGATATCTGTAACTTGTATGTAACCCCTTCTCATGTACAGCACCATGGAATCAATGGTGCTATATAAATAATAATAATAATAATAATAAATAATATAGGCCCCTGAAAGTTACATGAAATGTGATATGGTCCCTAAAAAAAATTGGTTTTGTAAATTTTGTTTTAAAAATGAGAAATTGCTGATAAAATTTTATCCCTTCTAACTTCCTAAGAAAAAAAACTGTTTAATAAATGATGCTGATGTGAAGTAGGCATGTGGGAAAAGTTATGTACTAATTACTTTTTCGTGGTATGACCATTTTTAATAGCATAAAAATTAAAAGTTCAAAAAGTGCATATTTTTAAAAATGTTCATCAAATTTTCAATTTTTTCACATATAAACACAAATCATATTGACCTAAATTTACAAATAAAATGAAGCACAATATGTCATGAAAAAACAAGAATCACTGGGATATGTTGAAGCCTTCCACAGTCATAAAAAGACACTGGTCAGAATTGTAAAATTTAGCCTGGTCAGAAAGTTGAAAACAGGCTAACCAATGAAGTTAAGCAACAGATTTTGTGCATCTGCTCTGTAGGTTGAATAAATCCCTAAAAATCTGCAACAATTCTACAGTGTAATAATCTTAGAAAGTAAAATCATCATGAAGCTCTCGTATTCCTATCTCTAAGCCCTATCACTCTCCCATGGTGTTTCATTGCCCTGTTTGAATATGTCAGTAATTTTTTTCATGCAAGGATATACTTTTACACCTCATTTAACTAAATGTTGCAAGTCATAAAGTGAAAGAAACTTTAGTAATAGTGTTTACATTCTTTAGATACATAAACATTGCTGTAGGCCAGTACTTTTATTTATCATTGCCTTTTTTATTTTGACTAACAAGTCATGATGTCAAGGCCATATTACATAGTATTTTAAGAATAGTGTGCGGGTGGAGGATAGAGGGAAGGGGGCAGGAAGCTTGCACAGTGTGTGGTCAAGAACTAAATGCTTACATACCTCACTCTGATGTCTTGGAACATTGATCTGTGCAGAAACAATATTGTGTGGTTAATATCAGTAATTAGTTCAATAAAAAAAGAGAACAGACTACTTGTTTTGTTGTCTTGCCTATAACCCAATAAGGCATTGAAGAGAGCCAACAAGCCTCATCATGTCAGATGTGACGCAATGCTTTATTTGTGACAACAGCCAAATGTACAAGCCTTATTGCATATTACATTTCCCAGAGGAGCAATGCTCAGTGAATAACCCTCCTTACATTGGTATGCTAGAGCTGGTGTATCACTCTCCACAAGAAGAAATGTTACCTCTTAGACCTCAGTCCAGAGTTAAGATGAGCGAACTTGTTCGGAAAACGTTTGCCAATCTCAAATTTGGCACCAACGTAACACATTCAGATTCGTGTTCGGTTTCCAGAGCATTTTTACTCAAAGCCTGCAAAATTTAGTAACAGTTCTGTAAATTATCACATTTCCACTAATGCTTTAGTTATGACTTTGGCTAGGATAGTGGTGCTGTATGATGAGTGGGAGAGATGGAAGGATGTGTTTGATGAAGGAAGGGGGTGTGTCTAGATCAGAGGAGCTGTGGAGTGTAATTTTTCTTATTTTATCTTTTTTTTTTTCTTTAATAACTTAATATGTGCACATTCTGGCAGGTAATCAGTGCGCAGAAACCATCCACAACTTTATGACACAAGGTTTTCTGTGATTGGCTGCCGAAGTCACATGTCTCTGTCCATATAAAAATCGGACAACTTTTTGCTGGCTCCATTTTCTCATTGTCACAATGCAGAGAAGGCACTTCTGCTAGTGCTGCTGCTGAAAGTGAACTTGTCAGTTAGGTAGAAAGGCTCCTGTCTTGTGTGAAATCGATCTTCCACCATCTAACTAGATAGTGATAAAACTGTATTGAAGTATCAGGAGGCCCCATTTGCTAATAAAAATCGTTTGAGCGAAAACTGTGTTGTAGTGAGCAATAAGAAGGCCAGATTTCCTCTTAAAGATCTTTAGTCCTAATATAGAGGTTCAGCCACCAGGCCCAATTTGCTAATCCAATTTGTTTGTGATAAAACTGTGCTGCAGTGAGAAATAAGAAGGCCACATTTCCATTTAAAAATCGTTAGGCTTAATATTGAGGTTCAACCAGGAGCCTCAATTTGCTAATCCAAATAATTTGTGATAAAACTGTGTTGCTGTGAGAAATCAGAAAGCCAGACTTCCACCTAAAAATCATTAATCCTAATATTGGGGTTCAGCCAGGAGGCCCAATTTGATAATCCAAATAGTTTGTGATAAAAGTGTGTTGCCTTGAGAAATCAGAAGGTCACATTTCCACTTAAAAATCGTTAGGCCTAATATTGGGGTTGAACCAGGAGGCCCAAATTAGTAATCCAAATCAATTGTGATAAAATTGTGTTGCCGTGAAAAATCAGAAGGTCACATTTCCATTTAAAAATCGATCGGCCTAATATTGGGGTTGACCCAGTAGGCTCAATCTTCTAATCCAAATCATTTGGGATAAAACTGTTTTGCAGTGAGAAATCAGAAGACCACATTTCCACTTAAACATCGTTAGTGTCACGCGGCAGCTATGCAGGTAACTGCAACTTCTACCAGATGGCAACAGAGTGGAAGGAAAGTAACAAGTCTGCAAGGGCAGACCTGCAGTGCTGCAGCTAAGCTTTCACCAGGTAGTAGTAGAATGGTCAAACAAGCCGAGTCAAAACCTAGACTGTCACACAGTACAAAGGCAAAAAACAATAACAGAGTCAGTGGAGAGCCAAGGGGTTAATACCAGTCAAGAGGCAGAAGTACCAGGGACCAGAGGCAAAGTCAAGCCAGAGTCAAAGCCAAGTCAAACACCGGGAAATCCAAAAGCAATCAGGAAACACTAAGACAAGGCGGGCAGAGTTATGAAAAGGTAATTCAGTACCACAATGGACATAGAGGTCAGAGCACATACAGTGACCTGACAATAACCCAAAAACATAGAACGAGCTCTGAGACGTGGGAACTCTGCTGACCGCAATCCCTAATCCTCTCCAACACACACTAGAGGCAGCCGTGGATTGCGCCTAACGCTCCCTATGCAACTCGGCACAGCCTGAGAAACTAGCTAGCCTGAAGATAGAAAATAAGCCTACCTTGCCTCAGAGAAATACCCCAAAGGAAAAGGCAGCCCCCACATATAATGACTGTGAGTTAAGATGAAAAGACAAACGTAGAGATGAAATAGATTTAGCAAAGTGAGGCCCGACTTTCTGAACAGAGCGAGGATAGGAAAGGTAACTTTGCGGTCAACACAAAACCCTACAAAAACCACGCAAAGGGGGCAAAAAGACCCTCCGTACCGAACTAACGGCACGAAGGTACACCCTCTGCGTCCCAGAGCTTCCAGCAAGCAGGAAAAAACAAATAGACAAGCTGGACAGAAAAAAACAGCAAACAAAATAGCAAAGAGGAACTTAGCGATGCAGAGCAGCAGGCCACAGGAACGATCCAGGAGGAAACAGGTCCAATACTAGAACATTGACTGGAGGCCAGGATCAAAGCACTAGGTGGAGTTAAATAGAGCAGCACCTAACGACTTCACCACATCACCTGAGGAAGGAAACTCAGAAGCCGCAGTACCACTTTCCTCCACCAACGGAAGCTCACAGAGAGAATCAGCCGAAGTACCACTTGTGACCACAGGAGGGAGCTCTGCCACAGAATTCACAACAGGGCAGGGAAGGAGGAATAGACACAGGCATGGTCTGAAAGCGCAGCAGGACAAATCAGGGTACTACCAGAGTCAGATACTCACGCCGAGGGCAGAGAATATAACTGACACTGCCTGCTTGATGCAACATAGCTAAATAGCAAACCTGAACCCAGAATGAGGCAGAGCAAAGTTAACCCATGACATGAGCAGCCCAGGAAAAGGGCAGACAGGACTCAAAACCTGGACCGGATCATGACAGTACCCTCCTCTCAAGGAGGGGCCACCGGACCTCCAGGTTTACCAGGATAGCATGCATGAAATGCCCAAACTTGACGATGAGCATGGACAGAAAACACCAGAACCTAAGATCGCTCCTCAGGACCGTAACCCCTCCAATGGACCAAGTACTGAAGCGAACTGCAAACCCTCCAAGAATCGACAATCCATTCAACTTCATACTCAGTCTGACCATCCACCGAAACAGGGAGTGGAGGGGATGGCGACCCAACAGAGGAAGGTACACTTGGCTTAAGAAGGGACTTTTGGAATACATTGGGGATTTGAAGAGATGGAGGTAAGCGTAAACGGAAGGCAACAGGTTGACAACCTCAATGACCTTGTAAGGACCAATAAACATAGGACCCAGCTTCATAGAGGGTACTTTCAGACGTATGTTCTTGATAGACAACCACATTTTGTCCCCACCAGCAACTTAGGTCCCACAGATTGTCGCTTATCAACAAAATGTTTTTGTTTGCCCTGAGCCACCCCAATGTTCCTCTGAACCTCCCTCCACACCTCCTCCAACCATTGAACCGCCGAATCAGCCCCAGGACACCCCGAATCCAACCTGGAAAATTCACCAAAATGGGGGTGAAAATTGCAGTTACAGAAAAATGGGGGAGTACCAGTGGACTGATTAACACGATTATTGAATATGTATTCAGCCACCAGCAGTGAGGAGCACCAATCATCTTGCCGGGGCGTGGTAAGACACAGCAAAATTTGTTCAAGTGACTGGTTGGCTCTCTCCATCTGCCCGTTGGTTTCAGGATGGTAGGACGAGGAGAAGGTCAAATCAATACCCAGTCTCTTACAGAAAGCCCTTCAGAACTTGGACACAAATTGTACCCCTCTATCAGACACCAAATTCAGAGGCACATCATGCAACTGCACAACATGCTCAATAAATAACTTGGATAAAGTTTCAGCGTTAGGCAGTCCTGCCAACAGTACAAAATGTGCCTGTTTACTAAATCTGTCAACCACTACCCAGACCACAGCTTTGCCATTGGAAAGAGGGAGATCAGTGATAAAATCCATGGACAAATGAGTCCAAGGTCTATCCAGAATTGTCAATGGCACCAATTCCCCGGCCGGTTATGGGTGCTTTTGGCACAGGCACACGTATCACAAGCAGACACAAACCAGGCGACGTCAGATAACATGGAGGACCACCAGAGCAATATATCCATAGCTCTTCAGGTAGCTGAGACCCCTGGATACCCACTGAGAGCAGAGTCATGAAACTCCCGAAGAACCCTAAACCGATACTCACGCCAAAGGCAGAAAATATATCTGACACCGCCTGCAGATGCAACGGAGCTAAATAGCAAACCTGAACCCAGAATAAGGCAGAGCAAAGTTAACCCTTGAAATGATCAACCCCGGAAAAGGGCACACAAGACTCAAAACCCGGACCCCATCATGACAGTTAGGCCTAATATTGGGGTTTAGCCAGGAGGCCCAATTTGCTAATCCAAATCATTTGTGATAAAACTGTATTGCAGTAAGAAATTAGAAGGCCACATTTCCTCTTAAAAATTGTTAGATATAACAGTGATGTTTAGGCACAATATTTAAGAAAATAAATACTGATTGTTCATTTAGTGACAGGTGACTGACAGCTCTGGACCTATGGTTGTGAACCAGCAGGCTACAAGAGGGGAGGGGTACATACAACATGAGTGGGAAAAAGCAAGGTTGTGATGGAAGGGGGAATAGACTTGTTGTTCGACATGTACGTGGGTTAGGTGTTAATGTCAATGAACGCTCAACTGAACAAACACCGTCTCATCCTATCAAAAGATCCCTGACAATATCTGTTACTTTTATGGCTACAACACTCCCTTTCTTTCTTTGGCACCCACACAGCTACACACTTGTATTGTAGTATAGAATTTATATTTTTAATCTTTGATCCTGTTCCTTTGATGTGTCCTCCAGCCTCTTTTACCATGTATATATATGGAGGTTTCACATGAGACATTTCACTGTATTTGATACTTACCTCTCCCTGCTATTCAAGAAAAAGAAAAAGGTAGCATGAAAAGCATGGGGATCACCAAATAAACTCTCATATTGGTAAACATGATTAACTGGTTTCTGCCCCTGAAGAAGCCAGTTCATCTGGCGACAGGCGTTGGGAACATTCTGTGCCCTTGCCTCCTCCACTTCCCTCACTTGTAGCATAACGTTCTTTGCTTGAAGGAAGATTCCTATGTGAGTTGCATTTGGCCTATGTCCAGGTAGTATATTGATGTATGATCCACCTGGACCATTGCTATTTGTATACTTCCCTCTGACTCTGGTAGTGTATTCAGTTACACCAGTCTTCATTTGGAGCTGATTCTATCCAGGCACCTTAGTGGCAAAGGTAAATGTGGCTCTAGTGGGATCATCTGTTTCCCAATTTCTTGGTTTATATGTTAGCATTCCATTGATATTTGATAATTTTACTTATTTATCGTTATCATGTTTACCAATACGAGTGGTTACTATAATTGGTCTTAATAGCGTGATTATCTTGTGTTTACTGTGTATTTTATTAACCACTACTGTGGGCTCAGGGGTATGGCAAGGGTACAGCCCTATTGTGGGCTATAGTGTTGTCATATGTTGTTTTAAATGTTTTAAACTTTACAGTGTTGTCACTCTAAGAAATATGTTTGAATTATTTATTTGGTGATCCCCGTGCTTTGCATGCTACCTTTTACTTTTTCTTGACTCATGTGTATTTTTTAGCATGTAATGGGAGATTCCTGTTAGTGGTGCCCTACAGTTTCCTTCTTTGCTCACCCTACTTTTCCACACACTACACAATGTTTTAATCGGACTTCACGTTCACTACCATCTACTTACCTACTTGTGCGCACATATGCTGTCAGCCATTTACCTGGCACCGCTGACAGCGTGTCTTCTCAGCTCTGGGTCAGCCTCATGACCGCAGGTCTGCTCATGTGATCTCACGTGGGTGTTTCCATGTGACACAGGTCCTCCCCATCCGATGACTCCCTTGGTAATGCTGACATCAGGGACATGTCAATTTTGCATGCGCCAATTATTGCGCATTTCGCAACATTGTTTCTTCGGGGATAGAAGAAGGAAGGTTGCAAAACGCATGTTGGGGTCCCTCTCTACGTCTGGGCACAGGTCGGCTCAGTATGCCGCATCATTTCACTTTTTAGTAGTTCTTCTTTTTTTCCTAGTGTCACTACTTTTTACGCTATGGAAATTTTTGTATAAGCCTCCTGTATATGTTTCAACTTGCTACTATAGCATTTAAGACTTGGTTTATTATGGTACTTACCTGTCTGCACTTTGCAAATCCGTATGCATTGTGGCTATATCAGTTACTTTTAGCAATTTGCACTTCAATGTGACTTTATGTATAGAATTCATCTGATGTGTTCATTTTGAGCCGTTTATGCCTATATATATTTTATGTAGCCTCACCACACTCATTATATAATGTGAATTGGATTAAATAATGTGAGGATCTTAGTGTGGTCTATTGAGACTATGATGGTGGCTACTTTGGGATTACTTTTGCAATATTGTGCCTCTGTATGTGGTTCTAGGCTATTCGCCTCTCATTTCTAATTGTGTCGTTTTTATATTTATTATTGCCGTCTTTATATGATGTTTTAAGTACACTTTGTAATAAAGAGTTTATAGTACTTTTAGCTTGAGTGTCCAATTTTCTTTTGGGTTTCTCAGCTGTAATGGAAGCGGACATGCCTGCTGTTTTTGACTGATCTCAGAGAACGACCACACCACAAGTTTCTCAATCTACAGTAACATCTCTGCCTGCACCTCTCTCACGGCCCAGCAGTTTATCTGGTTCACCGTATTCCGCCCTCTCACAACACTGCAGCCAGCCCAGTTGTGGTGACGGAAAAGATTGTTTCTTTCAACGCATAACAAAGAGGGTGAACTCTACCATTTCCAATTGTTGGCCACGGAAATTCTGCTTCTCTGCCTGGTGGATACTGACGATTTCCGAGAGCTGATGGCCGTCGCAGTCCCCCTGTACCAATTACCCAGTCGCCATTATTTTTCGAAGAAAGCTGTGTCAGCGCTACACTAGCATGTAGCAGACATCACCCTTTCCTTGACAAAATCTCTGTCTGCCAGGGTGCATTTCACCGCAGATACTTGATTGAGTAAGCATGGCCAAGGTCGTTACATCTCACTGAATGGGCACTGGGTGACTGGTGGCTGTGGGAACAGGCGCTGCTCCACAAGTCTTGGAATCCCCAATGCTTGCAGCCAAACCTCTACATTTAACACTTCCTCCACTACTTCTGACTCCTCTGTCTCCTCTTAGGCCTCCACCTGCACCCTTAACCTCAGCCTTCACGAGACACACGTTCCAACAGTGCATAGCGAACCCCCACCACCTCCATACTGCGCAGCCAGGGCTCAATGCAATCAGGCAGTCTTATGCCTTGGAGATTGCAGTCATACAGCTGAAAAGTTATGGACAGCTCTCCAGGCTGAATTTGATCAATGGCTTTCTCCGCTGAACCTGCATCCAGGGAGGGCCGTGTTCGATAACAGTGCGAACCTTGTGGCAGCCCTACAGCGAGGCAAGCTCACACATGTGCCTTGCATGGCTCATGTCCTCAACCTGGTGGTGCAGCCACTATCCTGGCCTGAGTGTCCTGCTCCAGAAAGCACGTAAGATGTGTGCTCATTTCCGCCTTCCGCACCCATCTGCTCATAGACTTGCATTAATACAGAGGTCTTTGTCCATGCCAATTAACAGGTTGATATGCTCACATGGTGGAATTCCACTCTGCACATGTTGCAGCGACTGTGGCAGCAGCAACAAGTCCTGATGCAGTATGTCATGTTGCATAGCCTGGGCCAACGCAGTACGGAGGTGGCACTTATTACGATTATAGAGTGGGCACAGATTAAGGACCTCTGCACGCTTCTGCACAGTTTTGAAATGGCTACTAAGATGGTTAGCGCTGATGATGCCATCATCAGCATCACTATTCCGGTCATTTATATGCTGGAGCAGACATTGAATAGCCTGCGAGAGGAGATGGTGGTCCCAAAAGAAGAGGAGGAAGCAGAGGAGGCTGTGTCTCGAAGTTCAAGACTGTCATCACACAGGTGGGTGCCAAGGGGTGGAGTACTGCGATCAAGGGGGGCTGGTGATGATAACTGAGAAACTGTTATCGAAGGTGCAAGATCTGAGGAACAAATGGAGGAGGAAGAGGTGATGGGCGAGCAATTGTCGGATGAAGAGGATAATCCTCCCCTCTCTGTTGTTCGGGGTTGACGGGAGGGGATGGAGGAAACGAGCCTCATTGTTACCCAGCCACCAACACAGCATGGGCTTGGACTTCATGGTAGAGCCCAACATATGAGTGCCTTCTTGCTGCACTATCTGCAGCATGATACGCGTATAGTAATGATTAGGAATAATGCTGACGACTGGGTTGCCACTTTATTAGACCCACGTTATAAAATCAAATTTTGCCAGATGACTCCCACCCTAGAAAGGGACCCACGAATGCTGGAGTATCGAAATGCACTGTTATGCAACCC
Source organism: Ranitomeya imitator (assembly GCF_032444005.1). Classification (NCBI taxonomy): domain Eukaryota; kingdom Metazoa; phylum Chordata; class Amphibia; order Anura; family Dendrobatidae; genus Ranitomeya; species Ranitomeya imitator. The sequence goes on from NC_091286.1 coordinate 135,395,251, forward strand.
TAAGAGAGCTTTTCCCCAACATAGCAGTGAAGCACACAGTTCACATCGCAGCTGTAGACTTCCAACCTCCGGCCCGTCAATTCGTCAAAGCCAAAACATTAGCAGCACCAGTGGTGGAAGTGGAAGAAGCAATTTGTGAGTCCTTTGACACTTTTTTAAGACCAACTCGTGCACCAACACAACAGAGTCCAAGTCTTACACGCGGTGGACAAATGGAGAGGATGGTGCAGGAGTATCTAGAATTAACTATCAACACCATCAGGGAGGATTTTGTCCCTTTCACAATTTGGTCTTCCAAAATGGATGAGTGGCCTGAGCTCACCTCACATGCCTTGGAGGTTGCATTGTGCCCGGAAGACAGCGTTTTCTCAGAACGTGTCTTCAGCTTGCTGGTGGTATCCTGACGGGTAAGCGCATACGGTTATCCCCTGAAAGTGTTGACCACCTAACTTTCATTAAGATGAACAAGTCATGGCTCTCCAAGGACTTTTGCACCCCTATCATAGACTGTACAGACTAGGTGATATTGCATTTTTTAGTGTGATGCGTTAACGTCACGTAACTGCACTTTGTGATATCTTTAGTGTCGCTTCTGTGGCTGCTGCTGCTGTTAACACAAATTTGTGGAAATGTGAACAGTCATGGTTGGTCTACATCTGCTGAGATAGCTGTAATGGAAGATGTGTCGGTCCCAATTATACTATTTCTATTCTCGTGAAAGTTATTCCACCTCGGTGGTGTCAGGTGGTGTCATTTTTTTAAAATGTGAATGTCATGGTATAGGACATGGTTCATGTCCTGCTCTCAGGGTTAATATTGATGGCCTCTCTTTGTATCTGGGAAGGGTATTTATACACACTCCTGACTAGGATTCCCTGTCAGCTATACTTTAATTTAGACTGTGCGTCTGATCCCTTGATTGTGTGCTCGGTTTGCATTTGCTTTTTTTGCTCTCCGTGCTTTACTTGTTTGTTAAGTTGGCTTTCTGACATTTGGCTCCCTTTCTGACTATCCCTCTGCCATTCCCCTCGGTTACCTCATTATCTCCTGGTTTTGTTCTTGGCATTGTTAACTACTCTCCAGTGTATAGTGCGTCTGGCTCTGCTCTTGACCACCTCCTACCCTGTCCCGTGGTTCAGGTCCTGTTTGCTACCCAGTGAGTTCCCGGCTGCTATGCTCTCCCCACAGTAGCAATACCCAGGAGTCGTGACATTTTAGCGGACCGTACAGTCTTTCCCTGGTGATGGGGTGTTAGTATATTATGGATCCAGTACAGGCTCTCACGAGGCAGGTTAATGAGCTCTCCCAGCTTACACAGAAGCTGTCCATGGAGCAGCAAGTCCTGGATCGCTCGCAACAACATGAACAGCGAGACGTGGCAGGTGCTCTACAGGGGTCTGCCCCATCGGGGTTTTTGGAGGGGGTCCCACTGATGTATCCCTAGTGGACCCCGAGCCACCAGTAAAGTTACCCGACAATTTTTCCAGAAAAAAATTGTTTAGGGTCTTCAAGGAGAGATGCAAGTTGTTCTTTGAATTGCATTCCTGGGCCTCTGGAAATGAAAGGCAGAGGGTGTGGATCGTAATGTCCATGATAAGGGGTCTCCACAGGTATGATCTTTCTCTTTCTTCCTCTGCTCCTGAACGTATGTCTGTGAGCCTGTTCTTTGAGGCTCTGGGGCACATTTATGTTGAGCCTGATAGAGTGCGTCTGAAAGAGGATATGTTGATGAGTGTGACACAGGGGAGGCACTCCGATGAATGGTTCTGTTCAGAGCTTAGACATTGGGCAGCCGAACAATCTTGGAACGACGCCACCCTGAGGGGGTTGTTTCGCAGAGGCCTGTCTGACCATCTACAGGACTCCCTGGCATTACATCCTCATAGAGACAACCTGCTATGCTTTTACTTTGGAGCCTCTGCACATTGGAAAAGGGACTGTCCCTCCTGCCCTTCTACAGTGAAACCATCAGGAAACGATTGAGTCTGGGCAACAATCTAAGAGGTTGTCTAGACTCCAAGGTACATTTTTCCTCTCTTGCTAAAATTGTGCTTCAGGTGGAATTAGAACTTGCTGGCGGTCCTGTCATGACCACCGCCTTTGTTGACTGCGGTTCCTCTATTAATCTGATTGATGCCCAAGTTGTGACACTTAATAAGATAGGGACAGTCAGGCTGAAAGACCCTGTTAAAATTGTGGCTGTTGGCTCATCCCCTCTTACCCGGGATGGAATTTGTTTCATGTCTGATGTCTTTTTTCTGAAAGTGGGTTCCACTCACGTGGAAAAATTAACTTGCTTTGTTATGAATAATCTGCCTGCAGGACTGGTACTGGGGATGCCCTGGCTGCAACGCCACCATCCTGTCATTGATTGGGTGACGGGGGAGATCACTCAATGGGAATGTAATGATAACGGTCCATGTTGTAACCTGGGACCTTTTGTCAACCCGGTAAAATCTGTCTGTCGGTCTGGAAGATATTCCGGAATACCTTAAGGATTTCAAAGACGTGTTCTCCGAAAGTGAGGCTGAGGTGCTTCCACCACAGCGACCTTTTGATTGTGCCATTGATTTAGTCCCAGGAGCCAAATAACCCAAGACTTGTCTGTTTAATTTGTCCGGGCCTGAGCGCCAAGCCATGAAAGAGTACATCTCAGAGAGCCTTGGCAAGGGGCATAGTTGGCCTTTTTTCTCACCCGTGGCAGCAGGGTTTTTCTTTGTAAAGAAAAAGGATGGCAGTTTGCGGCTGTGCCTCGACTTTCGGGAACTGAAAAAAACATGAAAAACTGTATAGAACACGTACCCTCTCCCTCTGATTCCCGATTTATGCAACTATCTCACGGGGGCCAAATGGTTCTCTAAGCTCGATTTACAGGGTCTTATAACCTAATAGAGAGTCCGGGAGGGGGTTGAATGGAAAACAGCATTTCTGACAACCGAGGGACTGTTTGAAAACCTGGTAATGCCTTTCAGTCTCACTAACACCCCTGCTGTTTTCCAGAATTTTATTAATGTTATTTTTTCTGACCTGATTGGCATTATGTAGTCATCTACCTGGATGACATTCTAATATACTCAGAGGACAGTCAGTCTCATTTACACCATCTGCGTATAGTTCTTATGAGACTCAGAGAGAACCACTTATATGCTAAACTGGAGAAATGCTCGTTCTTTGTGCAGGAACTCTCTTTTCTGGGATTAATTATATTAGGGGAGGGGTTCCGCATGGATCCTGGAAGGTTCAGGCCATTACGAATTGGGTGTAGCCTCATTATTATTATTATTTATTTATATAGCACCATTGATTCCATGGTGCTGTACATGAGAAGGGGTTACATACAAGTTACAAATATCACATACAGTAAACAAACTAACAATGACGGACTGATACAGAGGGGCGAGGACCCTACCCTTGCGGGCTTACAGTCTACAGGACCTCATGACCAAAAGAGGTTGCAGTGATTCCTGGGCTTTTTGCAGGTGGTGAAACCCTTAACGGACCTCACTCTCAAAGGGGCAGATGTAAAAAATTGGTCCGTGGCAGCAAAAAATTCCTTCCTGGCATTGAAGAAATGTTTTACTTCAGCACCTGTGTTGGTACAACCTGATCCGTCGAGACCTTTTATTGTAGAGATGGGCGCTTCTAAGGTGGGGGTGGGGAAGTGTTAACCCAGGGCTCTCCCACCCTCACTAACCGCAAACCCTGCCTCTTTTTCTCTAAAAAATTCTCTTCGGACAAGAGAAATTATGACTTCGGCAACAGGGAATTGTTGGCGGTTAAAATGGCCTTTGAAGAATGGAGGCATTTTTTGGAGGGGGCCGTCCATCCCATTACATAATAGCATAGTAACATAGTTATTAAGGTTGAAGGAAGACTTTAAGTCCATCTACTACAACCCATAGCCTAACCTAACATGCCCTAACATGTTGATCCAGAGAAAGGCAAAAAATAACCCATGTGGCAAAGAGTAAGCTCCATATTGGGGAAAAAAATTCCTTCCCGACTCCACATACGGCAATCAGACTAGTTCCCTGGATCAACACCCTATCAAGGAATCTAGTATATATAACCTGTAACCTTATACTTTTCAAGAAATGCATCCAGTCCCTTCTTAAATGTAAGTAATGAATCACTCATTACAACATCATACGGCAGAGAGTTCCATAGTCTCACTGCTCTTACAGTAAAGAATCCACGTCTGTTATTATGCTTAAACCTTCTTTCCTCCAGACGTAGAGGATGCCCCCTTGTCCCTGTCTCAGGTCTATGATTAAAAAGATCATCAGAAAGGTCTTTGTACTGTCCCCTCATATATTTATACATTAAAATAAGATCACCCCTTAGCCTTCGTTTTTCCAAACTAAATAGCCCCATTTGTAATCTATCTTGAAAAATTTGGGCTATATCGAGTCCGCTTAAAGACTGACCCCCAGACAGGCTCAGTGGGCACTTATTTTTTCTTGATTTCATTTTACCATTACGTTCCAACCAGGGTCTAAAAATGTAAAGGCGGATGCCTTATCCCGAAGTTTTGATTCTGTGTCCCCTCCAGAACCTCCTTCCTCCATTCTTCAACCGGGAGTGGTTGTGGCAGAAGTCTAATCTGAGTTATAGAGAGAGATTCTGGAAGTACAAGCGTGAGCTCCCAGGAATAAACCCCCAGGTAAATTGTTTGCACCCGAACATTTCCATCTCACACTCCTGCAGGAGTTTCAAGATGCTGTGTTAAGTACACACCCTGGGATTGCAGCTACCCGGGGGGCAGTGGCTAGGGGATTTTAGTGGCCCTCTATGGTTGCTGATATCAAAAAGTTTGTGAGTACATGTGGGCTTTGTGCTCACTCTAAATGCTCTCAGGTCCAGCTGGCCGGGGAATTTGTGCCTTTGCCAATTCCAGATAAGCCATGGACACACCTGTCCATGGACTTTATCACTAATCTTCCTCCTTCCAAGGGCAACTCAGTGTTATGGGTGGCGGTTGATAGATTTTCTAAACAAGCCCATTTTGTACCATTACCCACGTTACCGGCTGCTGAAACCTTGGCCCACTTATTTATACAGAACATAGTTCGGTTGCATGGGGTACTGGTGAATGTAGTGTTGGACAGGGTTGTGCAATTTGTGGCCAGGTTTTGGAGAGCATTTTGTAAGAAGTTGGGGGTCACGTTCTCGTTCTCCTATGCTTATCACCCGGAATCTAGCTGACAGACTGAATGCACGAATCAGTCATTGGAGCAAATTCTGAGATGCCTGGCCCAGACAGAAAGACTGCTGTGAGGTATTACCCATGGCAGAATTTGCATTCATTTGTTGTTTTAATCAGTCTACTGGAAAGTCTCCCTTTCAGGTCAATTATGGGTTTATCCCGCAGTTTGGGGAATATTCCCACATGAATTTAGAAGGTGTGGTTGTCCACCCGTAACATCAAGTTTAAGATACCCTCTATGAAGCTGAGCCCCAGGTTTATATGTCCATACAAGATTGTAGAGGTGATCAACCCGGTGGCCTATAGATTACAGTTACCCCCCTCCTTCAAAATATCTAATGTCTTCCACAGATCCCTATTAAAACTTATGGGGATGGTTAGAGAAGATTCCTCATTCAATGTTCCGCCAGTGTTGGTAGAGTGGCAGCTGGAGTACGAGGTAGGGTGCATCATTGATTCATAGTGGGTGCGCCAAAAGCTTCAGTACCTTATACATTGGAAGGGATATTCCCTTGAGGATCGGTCTGTGCGCGCTGATTGACTGGTGCAGGCTTTTCATGCCAGATACCCTGAGAAGCCTGGGGGTTTAGTGGCCCCCCGTTAAGAGGGGGGTGCTGTCCTGGTATAGGACATGGTTCATGTCCTGCTCTCTCAGGGTTAATATTGCTGGCCTCTCTTTGGATCTGGGAGGGGTATTTATACACACTCCAGACTAGGATTCCCTGTCAGCTATACTTTTGTTTAGTCTGTGTGTCTGACCCCTTGAGTGTGTGCTCGGTTTGCATTGCTTGTTTTGCTCTCCATGCTTTACTCTGCTTGTTTGTTGGGTTGGCTTCCTGACCTTTGGCTTCCTTTCTGACTGTCCCTCCGCCTCTCCCCTCAGTTACCTCATTATCTCCTGGTTTTGATCTTGGCATGGTTAACTACTCTCCAGTGTTTATCGTTTCCTCTGCATTCGGGCATGTAGCGCTGCTCTTGACCACCTCCTACCCTGTCATGTGGTTCAGATCCTGTTTGCTACCTGGTGAGTTCCCCACTCTCAGCTCCCTTGCTGCGGCGTGCAGCTCTCCCCGCAGCAGCAATACCCGAGAGTCATGACAGTGAATACTCCAAGTTGAGTGTCCATCTGATGGATCAGGTATAGTGAAAGACCTGTCGGTCCCTATTACACTATTTCTACTGTGCTGAAATTGCTGCTACTTTGGTGGTGTCTGCCAATAATTTTTGGAAATGTGAACACTCATGGTTGAGTGTCCATCTGCTGGATTGGATGTAGTGAAAGACCTGTCGGTCCCTTTTCTACTATTTCTACTGTGGTGAAATTGATGCCACTTTGGTGGAGTATGTCAATAATTTTTGGAAACGTGAACATTCCTGGTTAGGTCTCCTTCATGCATGTTGCCTGTAGCAGTAGGCCTCCGAGACCGTCTGGCCTCCACTACCTTGCACTAAATTACCCATGTTACTATCATTAAATTTTTCTGACAATGGTAGTCTAGAAAACTGATATTTGTGTCATCCTAGTGTGGCTCAGCATGAAAGCAGGTAGAGGTGTTGCATCTGCTGTATTGGGTGTAGAGACCTGTTGGTTCCTATTAGACTATTTCTACTCTGGTGAAATTGAGGCCACTTCTTTGGTGTAAGGCCCTCATTTCTTTAAATGTGAACGCACCTTGTAGGGTGTTCATCTGCTTAACTGTGTGTAGAGAAAGACAAGTTGGTCCCTTTTCCACTATTTCTACTGTGGTGAAATTGATGCCACTTTGGTGGTGTATGCCAATAATTTTTGGAAATGTGAACACTCCTGGTTGAGTGTCCATCTGCTGGATTGGGTGTAATGAAAGACCTGTCCATCCCTATTCTACTGTTTCTACTGTGGTGAAATTGATACCACTTTTGTGGTTTCTGCCAAAATTTTTTGGAAATGTGAACACTCCTGGTTAGGTCTTCTTCAAGCATGTTGCCTGTAGCAGTAGGCCTCTGAGACCGTCTAACCTCCATTTCCTTGCACTAAACTACCCATGTTACTATCCTTAAATATTTCTGACAATGGTAGTTTAGAAAACTGATATTTGTGTCACCTTATTGTGGCTCAGCATGAAAGCAGGTAGAGGTGTTGCATGTGTTATCAGGGCTCCCAGCAAAAGGGCCCTACACCGATACCTCACCCACCTCATCTTACTGTGACATTCATTGGAAAGCTGTAAATGCTGTTTCAGACCCCGATACCTCATGCCTGGCTGGTTGCTGCAGTTCCATGCTGCAATTTGTACTGTGGGTGAATTGAGGCCACTTTCTTGGTTCTGTACCTCATTTGATGTGTTTTGATGTGTTTTGGTAGCATTTGGGGCCCTTCTAAGGTGTTGTGCATGTGTTTGTTTTTGCCTTCCATTGACTATAATGGTGTTCGGTTATGTTCAATGAATATTCGACGAATTATTCAGCGAATATTGCAAATTCGGCGAACGTAATCCGAATCGAACATTGAAATATTCGTTCGTCTCTACTCAGGTGGCCCTGTATCATACATTTGGGAGAGCTCTCACTCCTATATTTGGGAGGACATTATCAGAGGGCCAGCAGGTGCCGAGAAACTTGAGTTTTGTGAGCTCCACAGTTCATTTTGGCCACCGGATCTCAATGGAGCCTCTGTCATAGTGGGTGAACAGCTGTAAGGCAATTATAATACAGGAGTTGGGGGAGCTGTATGCTCAATGTCAATAAATTGGATTCTACCAGACACCAAAAGCATTAGAAATAAATTCTAAATACAGGGTATGCATGCGAGTGCCTGTATTGTGGTCAGTCTGTCAGGCCTGATTTACTTTGAAGCAGCCTCCTCAAGGTAAAGAGACAGGAGTGCCAATGACCAATCTGCACAAGCCTAGGCACTTCTTCTGGAAATTACACAACCAGGCAGAATATATCTTTTTCATGGTTTTGAGCAGTAACAGGATATGTCCCAGAGAGTAACAAGGTCTGTGGAGTGTATTACTCAGGTGACAGGCAGTGCTACAGAGCTCAGGTAAAGGCATTAGCGTGGCATTTACCATGTTCCAATATGTGTAAGGCTGTGGCCTGAATAGGTCTGTTGAGCGTGTTAATCCAGTCTCTTAGACGTGCTTAAAATGTACTGGGCAATACCCCACCACCATTTCTTTTTAGGACCCAAATATAGAAAATTTAAGGGAATCGAAAGTTTAACCCCTTTACCCCCAAGGGTGGTTTGCACGTTAATGACCGGGCCAATTTTTACAATTCTGACCACTGTCCCTTTATGAGGTTATAACTCTGGAACGCTTCAACGGATCCCAGTGATTCTGAGATTGTTTTCTTGTAACATATTGTACTTCATGATAGTGGTAAAATTTCTTCGATATAACTTGTGTTTATTGGTGAAAAAAACGGAAATTTGGCGAAAATTTTGAAAATTTCGCAATTTTCCAACTTTGAATTTTTATTCTGTTAAACCAGAGAGTTAAGTGACACAATATAGTTAATAAATAACATTACCCACATGTCTACTTTACATCAGCACAATTTTGGAAACAAAATTTTTTTTTTCTAGGAAGTTACAAGGGTTAAAATTTGACCAGCAATTTCTCATTTTTACAACAAAATTTACAAAACCATTTTTTTTAGGGACCACCTCACATTTGAAGTCATTTTGAGGGGTCTATATGGCAGAAAATACCCAAAAGTGACACCATTCTAAAAACTGCACCCCTCAAGCTGCTCAAAACCACATTCAAGAAGTTTATTAACCCTTCAGGTGTTTCACAGCAGCAGAAGCAACATGGAAGGAAAAAATTAACATTTTACTTTTTAGTCACAAAAATGTTCTTTCAGCAATAATGTTTTTAATTTCCCAAGGGTAAAAAGAGAAAATGGACCTCAAGAGTTGTTGTCCAATTTGTCCTGAATACGCTGATACCCCACATGTGAGGGGGAACCACTTTTTGGGCGCATGGCAGGGCTTAGAAGGAAAGGAGTGCCGTTTGACATTTTCAAGCTAAAATTGGCTGGAATTGAGATCGGACGCCATGTCGCGTTTGGAGAGCCCCTGATGTGCCTAAACAGTGGAAACCCCCCACAAGTGACCCCATTTTGGAAACTAGACCCCCTAAGGAACTTATCTAGTTGTGTCGTGATCACTTTTATCCCCCAAGTGCTTCACGAAAGTTTATAACGCCCGGGCGTGAAAATAACAAATCCTATTTTTTCCACAAACATGATGGTTTAGTCCCCAATTTTTTATTTTCTCAAAGGTAAAAGGAGAAATTGGACCCCAAAAGTTGTTGTCCAATTTGTCCTGAGTACGCTGATACCCCATATGTGGGGGGGGACCACTGTTTGGGCGCATGGCAGGGCTCAGAAGGAAAGGAGCGCCGCTTGACATTTTCAAGCTAAAATTGGCTGGAATTGAGATCGGACGCCATGTCACGTTTGGACAGCCCCTGATGTGCCTAAACAGTGGAAACCCCCCACAAGTGACCCCATTTTGGAAACTAGACCCCCTAAGGAACTTATCTAGTTGTGTCGTGAGCACTTTTATCCCCCAAGTGCTTCACGAAAGTTTATAACGCCCGGGCGTGAAAATAAAAAATCCTATTTTTTCCACAAACATGATGGTTTAGTCCCCAATTTTTTATTTTCTCAAAGGTAAAAGGAGAAATTGGACCCCAAAAGTTGTTGTCCAATTTGTCCTGAGTACGCTGATACCCCATATGTGGGGGGGAACCACTGTTTGGGCGCATGGCAGGGCTCAGAAGGAAAGGAGCGCCGTTTGACATTTTCAAGCTAAAATTGGCTGGAATTGAGATCGGACGCCATGTCGCGTTTGGACAGCCCCTGATGTGCCTAAACAGTGGAAACCCCCCACAAGTAACCCCATTTTGGAAACTAGACCCCCTAAGGAACTTATCTAGTTGTGTCGTGAGCACTTTTATCCCCCAAGTGCTTCACGAAAGTTTATAACGCCCGGGCGTGAAAATAAAAAATCCTATTTTTTCCACAAACATGATGGTTTAGTCCCCAATTTTTTATTTTCTCAAAGGTAAAAGGAGAAATTGGACCCCAAAAGTTGTTGTCCAATTTGTCCTGAGTACGCTGATACCCCATATGTGGGGGGGAACCACTGTTTGGGCGCATGGCAGGGCTCAGAAGGAAAGGAGCGCCGTTTGACATTTTCAAGCTAAAATTGGCTGGAATTGAGATCGGACGCCATGTCGCGTTTGGACAGCCCCTGATGTGCCTAAACAGTGGAAACCCCCCACAAGTGACCCCATTTTGGAAACTAGACCCCCTAAGGAACTTATCTAGGTGTGTGGTGAGCACTTTTATCCCCCAAGTGCTTCACTAAAGTCTATGATGCCCGGTGTGAAAATAAAAAATTCTATTTTTTCCCCCACAAAAATGATCTTTCAGCCCCCAATTTTTTAATTTCCCAAGGGTAACAGGAGAAATTGGACCCCAAAAGTTGTTGTCCAATTTGTCCTGAGTACGCTGGTACCCCATATGTGGGAGAAAACTACTGCTTGGGCACACTTCGGGGCTCGGAAGGGAAGTAGTGACGTTTTGGAATGCAGACTTTGATGGAATTGTCTGCAGGCATCATGTGCCATTTGGTGAGCCCCTGATGTGCCTAAACAGTAGAATCTCCCCACAAGTGACCCCATTTTGGAAACTTGACCCCCTAAGGAACTTATCTAGGTGCGTCGTGAGAATTTTGAACCTCCAAGTGCTTCACTAAAGTCTATGATGCCCGGTGTGAAAATAAAAAATTCTATTTTTTCCCCCACAAAAATGATCTTTCAGCCCCCAATATTTTATTTTCCCAAGGGTAACAGGAGAAATTGGACCCCAAAAGTTGTTGGTGAATTTGTCCTGAGTACGCTGGTACCCCATATGTGGGAGAAAACTACTGTTTGGGCACACTTCGGGGCTCGGAAGGGAAGTAGTGACGTCTTGGAATGCAGACTTTGATGGAATTGTCTGCAGGCATCATGTGCCATTTGGTGAGCCCCTGATGTGCCTAAACAGTAGAAACTCCCCACAAGTGACCCCATTTTGGAAACTTGACCCCCTAAGGAACTTATCTAGGTGTGTCGTGAGAATTTTGAACCTCCAAGTGCTTCACTAAAGTCTATGATGCCCGGTGTGAAAATAAAAAATTCTATTTTTTCCCCCACAAAAATGATCTTTCAGCCCCCAATTTTTTATTTTCCCAAGGGTAACAGGAGAAATTGGACCCCAAAAGTTGTTGTCCAATTTGTTCTGAGTACGCTAGTACCCCATATGTGGGAAAAAACTGTTTGGGCACTTCGGGACTCAGAAGGGAAGCAGTGACGATTTGGAATGCAGACTTTGATGGACTAGTTCTGAGGGCGTCATGTTCCGTTTGCAGAGCCCCTGATGTGCCTAAACAGTACAAAAAACCCACAAGTGACATCATTTTGGAACCTAGACCCCCAAGGAACTTACTTAGATGTGCCCCCTCTTTGGAACTAATCTACTGGTTCCTGTTAAGTAAATTAGTAGTGCATGGAGGTGTGGTACAATTTGAAGCAGTCCTTCATACACAGGCCAGGTTTGTCGGGGCAGGTGTCGCATTGATAGATGGTGTCCTTGCGTACTCCTCTTTTGTAGCACACTCGGCACCTTTTTTGCGGCTTACTTTTTCTATCAGTTGGCGGGACCACCCCCGGAAAATGCTGACCTGGTATGATACGAGCACCCTCAGTTCCGGAAGTACTGGGGCCCGCTCCTTCCCTCGTGCCAAATATCAGGGCCTTAACCACTACCTCCTGGAACTGAAGGTACGACGTATCAGTGTGTCGTGCACATCGTGACAGCAGCAAAGCGTTGAGCATTGCCATTTGTACGATGTACACGGACAGCTTTTTGTACCACACCTTGGCCTTCCTCAAAGCACTGTACGGTTGGAGGAGTTGATCGGAGAGATCAACGCCCCCCATGTTTTTGTTGTACCCCAGTACACAGTCCGGTTTGCAGACCTGTGTTGAGGTACCCCGTACACTGCTGAGGGCACTGCCATCACCGTGTATGGTGGTCAAGAGAAGGACATCCCTCTTGTCCTTGTACTTGACCACCATCAGGTGGTCGCTACATTGGGCTTTGCTCTCACCTTTTCTGAGCATCTGCCCAAGTAGCGTCTTTGGGAGGCCTCTCTGAATTTTGCGGACAGTACCGCAGGCTGCGGTACCTCGCGCAGAGAGGGATTTGTAGAGTGGGATGCTGGAATAAAAGTTATCGGTGTAGAGGTGATAACCTTTATCCAGCAGTGGGTGCACCAAATCCCACACAATTTTCCCACTCACTCCCAGGATGGAAGGACACTCAGGCGGTTCAATCCTGCTGTCCTTCCCTTCGTACACTCTAAAGCTGTAGGTGTACCCTGAGGTACTCTCACACAGCTTGTAGAGTTTGATTCCGTACCTGGCCCTTTTGCTGGGCAGGTATTGACGGAATCTGAGCCGCCCCTTAAAATGAACCAAGGACTCATCCACACAGATGTCCCTTTTGGGCACGTACACTTCAGCAAACTTTTTGCTGAAGTGTTCGATGACCGGCCGAACTTTGTACAGACGGTCAAAATTGGGGTCATCTCGTGCGGGACACCGTGCATTATCGTTGTAATGCAAAAACTTATGGATGGCCTCAAAACGCGTCCGAACCATGACCATTCGGAACACTGGAGTGTTATATAAAATATCTACACTCCAATATTGCCGAATTTCTGGCTTCTTCACGATCCCCATATGGAGGACCAGGCCCCAAAACTGCATCATTTCAACTGCGTCCACAGGAGACCAGTTAGAAAATGATGAATGGGGGTTTTGCTCCAAAAATTGCCGAGCATACAAATTAGTTTGCTCCACCATGAGGTTAACGAAAGCCTCAGAGAAAAAGACTTTGAAAAAGTCTATTTCTGTGAGGCCGGTGGTGTCAAACTTGATTCCTGATTCTGCCACAAAATCAGGAATCAGTGGCTCGTAATTTTCGGGGGGCGAGGTCCATATGGGGTCCGAAGAGGGTCGCGCTGGTTCATTTTCAGGAGTGGGCGCTGCCTGATCTTCTCTCCTGGGGCGTCTGCGTGGCGGTTCCGCAGGACCCAAGGAGGAAGATGAGGAGGAGGAAGAGGATGAAGAATCTGAAGAGTAAAGGAATGTGGGATCCTCTCCCTCGCTATCAGTGTCGGAGGCAAGGAAAGCATATGCCTCCTCCAATGAATAGCGCTGCTGGGACGAACGGGACATTTTTTGTGTGATTATGGTGCTTGGGTGTAATATTTATTGATAACTGTGTACGTGTGGGGGGGGATAGTGTTTGGTGCAAACTATTCTGAAAGGAAAAAGCTAAACGGAAAAAAAATACCTGTAAAAGGAAAAGTCTAAAACAGCAGGCCCTAGCTCTGATAAGTGAACTGCGTCACTTATCAAAGTTCGGCGGCTGCTGGGTGTGTGAACGGGGGATGTGTAAAAAAAAAAAAAGAAATGAAAGGCACGGGTTCAGACGCAGCGGCGGGGTGCGTGGATGGGGATGTGGGAAAAAAAAAAAAGAAATGAAAGGCACGGGTTCAGACGCAGCGGCGGAGTGCGTGGACGGGGATGTGGGAAAAAAAAAAGAAATGAAAGGCACGGGTTCAGACGCAGCGGCGGAGTGCGTGGACGGGGATGTGGGGAAAAAAAAAGAAATGAAAGGCACGGGTTCAGACGCAGCGGCGGGGTGCGTGGATGGGGATGTGGGAAAAAAAAAAAAGAAATGAAAGGCACGGGTTCAGACGCAGCGGCGGAGTGCGTGGACGGGGATGTGGGAAAAAAAAAAAGAAATGAAAGGCACGGGTTCAGACGCAGCGGCGGAGTGCGTGGACGGGGATGTGGGAAAAAAAAGAAAAGAAATGAAAGGCACGGGTTCAGACGCAGCGGCGGGGTGCGTGGACGGGGATGTGGGAAAAAAAAAAAAGAAATGAAAGGCACGGGTTCAGACGCAGCGGCGGGGTGCGTGGACGGGGATGTGGGAAAAAAAAAAGAAATGAAAGGCACGGGTTCAGACGCAGCGGCGGAGTGCGTGGACGGGGATGTGGGAAAAAAAAAAAGAAATGAAAGGCACGGGTTCAGACGCAGCGGCGGGGTGCGTGGACGGGGATGTGGGAAAAAAAAAAAAAGAAATGAAAGGCACGGGTTCAGACGCAGCGGCGGGGTGCGTGGACGGGGATGTGGGAAAAAAAAAAAAGAAATGAAAGGCACGGGTTCAGACGCAGCGGCGGAGTGCGTGGACGGGGATGTGGGAAAAAAAAAAAGAAATGAAAGGCACGGGTTCAGACGCAGCGGCGGGGTGCGTGGACGGGGATGTGGGAAAAAAAAAAAGAAATGAAAGGCACGGGTTCAGACGCAGCGGTGGGGTGCGTGGATGGGGATGTGGGAAAAAAAAAAAAGAAATGAAAGCCACGGGTTCAGACGCAGCGGCGGGGTGCGTGGACGGGGATGTGGGAAAAAAAAAAAAGAAATGAAAGGCACGGGTTCAGACGCAGCGGCGGGGTGCATGGATGGGGATGTGGGAAAAAAAAAAAGAAATGAAAGGCACGGGTTCAGACGCAGCGGCGGGGTGCGTGGACGGGGATGTGGGAAAGAAAAGCGAGCACGAGTGTTGATCGGTGAACTGCGTCACCAATCAACGCTCGGCGGCTGCTAAATTTGGGCACGGACGGACGCGGCGCAAAGTGGGGGTGGAGGGGGAAGGGTAAGGGGGGGAGGGGTTAGGGGGGGGTGAAGTAAGATCGGGCCGGGATCGGGGATGAACACTTACGGTTGTAGTCTCTCTTCTTTCTTCTGTCTTCTTTCTTCTGTCCTCTTTGTTTAGCAAGAATTGTGGTGTCACAGGCTACTGTGGCACCACAAGTCTCAGCACAGGAGGGGATCTGTCAGTGTGACCGCTCTTCAGGAATCCTCACCAAGTGTGAGGATTCCTGAAGAGCAGTCAGACAGGTCAGGGACAGGTGAGACAGGTCACAGAGCGGTCACACCGCTGCTGTGACCTGTCATTGGTGGGATCGAATGATCACATCGATCCCACCAATCAGAGGTGGCCCTGGTGACGCCGGTGTCGCTAGGCACCAGCCTATGATCGGAGCTCACAGCTCCGATCATAGGCAGGTCACCGGCAGGTCACCATCAGGGCACAGCGCGGGCACACCGCTGCTGTGCCCTGATTGGCAGAGCTGCAGGAGGTGGTGGGGGAGGTGGCAGGCAGATGAGGCTGGATTTCCAAGCAGGGCACAGCGCGGTAACACCGCCGCTGTGCCCTGCGATCGGCACGATCGACGGCGATCGATGTGATCGTCGATCGCGCCGATCCGGTGGGACTGTTCCTGATTGGCGCGATCGACGATCACATCGATCGCGCCAATCACAGCTGCAGGATCCGGAGCCTTCCTCAGCTGCCCTGCGGCTCCGGATCAGGCACTTTCAGGCAGGGCACAGCGCGGTAACACCGCCGCTATGCCCTGCGATTGGCGCGATCGATGTGATCGTCGATCGCGCCAATCCGGGGGTTTTGGCCGGTGCCTGGGTTGCCAGGCACCGGCCCCAGGATCGAGTACATCGGTACTCGATCCTAGCCTGGAACCTCACTGTTTCAGCCAAGCTGATTGGCTGAAACAATGAGAAAGGCTGTGATTGGCTGTTCAGAATTGAACAGCCAATCACAGCGATCGGGAGGCGGGGGAGGGGACGCCATACCCCAGGATGCCGAGGCCATCTTCCCTGAGGTAAGATGGCGTCGGAATTTTAATGTGATCACCGCGACTTAAGTCGCAGCGTCGCATTAAAGGGCATGACGTACTATCCCGTCCCTGGTCATGGGGGCCCACCCCACCTGGACGGGATAGTACGTCTGATGTCAGAAAGGGGTTAATAAAGAGACACATGTCTCATTTAGGAGCCTGGAAAAGCCAGCATTGGTCTTTTCCTGCACCAGAAAATGTAAAGTGGTAATTTTGTGAATTACAATCTACCACAACTTACCACAATTTGTGAACAGACATACAGTATATGCTGACATGGGACAACTGAATGCTGCTCGTCGGTTCAATGAGCTGGACATGGTTTCTGACTGTTGCGTTTGTGCAACTGTAGGTTGTGGGCAGGAGGCATCATCGCCTGCTTTCTGGACAGCAGATTGTGAAGGCCGTAACACAGAGGAAGGGCCAGTGGTTTCACCCTCAGACACAGATTTTGTACACAGGCATTCCGCCCACCTACTGGGGTGCTGTGTATGTGAACAGTATATGGTGTATGCTAACACAGATATTATGTAGAATTTCCCTTCATAAAGAGATGTGTGGGTAAGATTTTCGAACTACCAGCATATATAGAGAGCATATTTCATTACTCATACTATTATTCTGTTTAAGGCTGAAACCTGAAGAAGTGTGTGGAGCATATTAATGTTCCAAAATTTCCGAACTAGACCTAAATATCAACATCAGGCTACCAGAAACACGCTGAAAGAGACCGTGCTGCGGACCTCACAATTAATTTTGCATTTATTCTCATTGCTAGAGATAGGGAGTACAATTTTCATAACTGAACAATGTGCAAAGTTTTCAAAAAATTACCCAAGGGGTCTGTATCAGACCAGCTGAAATATGCCATGATGGAGACATCACAATTAGTGATAAGCGAGTGTACTCATTGCTCGGGTTTTCCCATGCATGCTCGGGTGGCCTCCGAGTATTTTGGTGTGCTCTGAGATTTAGTTTTCGTCGCTTCAGCTGCATGATTTGTGGCCAAAATACTCGGAGGACACCCATGCAATGAGTATACTCACTCATCACTAGTCATAATACATTTTGCAGTTATTACAAGAGGTAGAGATAGGGAGTACAAGTTTCACCATTACACAATGTGCAAGGTTTTTGAAAAATTACTTAAGGGTTCTGTATCAGACAAGTTAAAAGAGGCCATGATGGAGATCTCATAATACATTTTGTAGTTATTGCAAAGTTTTCAAAAAGTAAAAAACATTACGCACGTAGGGTATACATAGATGACCACTAAGTACTTGTTGCAGAAGCAGGGAAAGGTGTAGGAGATAATTTCCTGAACAAACTGGGTTTGGATGTCAAGGGATGTAAAGAAATGGATGTTAAGACAACTTCCCAAAAAAAATCATTTGGGATGCATTTACATTACATTGCTGTCATCTGTAGGGCTTACAAAGTCGGTGGAAATCCAGCCCTTGTTCAATTTTAGAAGAGTCTGTCTGTCTGCATTTTCCATTGACAGCCTATCCATTATGACTGCACCAGCTGAACTAAAAACCCGCTCATACAACACACTTGCGGAAGGCTATGGCAGCACCTCCAAGGCATACAAGGAGTGGTCAGGCCAAGTGTGCAGCTTGTACAACCAAGAGTTAAAGGGCACTGAAGAATAAGGAATGATGCTGGTATGATCAGTAGCTCTTTACCATCTTGGTCAACTTCTTCCTCCTCGTCAAAGTTGCACCCACAGATAGCCCTTGCTGATGTGACAGTTTCATGATCCTTTCACAGTTGTTGGACATTCTCCCTCCCCATAGTTGCACCTGGTGTGCATGGCCCTCCACTGTAATCCTTGTAGGTGAAAAGAGCCGGTACCTCTGCCAGCAGCGTTGTCTGAGGGTAATCTTTTTATAAAATCTTCCACAATAGCCCTCTGGCATGCAAGCACTGAAAATGGCATGTCTACCTCCGACATGAGAAAAAGAAATTTCTCCTTGTACTGTGGGTCAAGAAAGGTGCATAGCCAGTATTTCATGGTGGACAATATGTATTTCACGTAAGGTTCTTCAGAAAAGGCATCTGGACATGAACTCTGCCATGTGGGGCATTCTACAAAGAATCAAGTGTTCAGTGTCCTCACCAGGAAGTACACTAACCATCCTCTGCTTCTCATGACGCATAACCTTATCCTCCTCCTCCACCTCTTCAGGCCATCCATGCTGGACAGGCATGAAGCTGGGATTGGGAGTCCCCTCTGTACTGCAGAGCAAAAACTCCTGTTCTTCTTCATCCTTCTCCTCCTCCTGTTCCTCGTCATCACCCAATGTGGCCTGAGAATATTGTGTGAGGCTGGGCTGTGTGGTATCAGCCACTGTAAAATCTTGCTACATAGCCACCTGCTTAGCATTCAAAGCTTCCTCTTTGAGATTCTGCAGCAAACGTTTTAATAGACAGAGCAGCAGGATGGTTACATTGATAATAACATCAGCACTCACCATCTTGGTCCAGTACTCAAAGTTTTGAAGAACCTCACATATGCCAGCAATCCACACCCACTCGGCAGTTGTTATGTGTGGGGCTGAGTGTTACTCTGATGGGCATTGAGAAGCTGGAATTCAGACCCTGCCCTCTACTGCTCACTAAGCCTGGCCAACATATGAAAGGTCGAATTGCTGGATGTGGGCAGGTAACAAATCAGTCGGTGACAAGGCAAATTAAAGCACTGCTGCACCGAAGCTAGACGGGCGAAAGCATGAGATGACTTTTGGAAATGTGCGCTGACACAGCATACCTTGGCATATAGGTCCAGCAAGTCAGGGTATGTTTTTAAATCCCACTGTACAACCTAGTTCAGCACATGGGGTATGCATGGAATGTGTACCAGCTTGATGAGCTTTAAAGCCACCACCAAGTTACGCCTATTATCTCACCCAATCAGATCTGGTTGGAGTTTCAATGGGGAGAGACACTGGTCAGTCTGTTCTTTTATCCCTTTCAAAAGCTCGGCTGCATTTTGAGATTTATCACCTAAACCGATGAGCTTCAGCAGAGCGTGCTGCCTCTTCCCAAGGCAGTGCTGCAGACTTCCCAGTTGGGGAGTGATGGTAAGACTAGTTCGGCTGAGGATGAGTAGAAGAAGAGGGAGAGACAGGGACTGGAATATGAGGAGACTGAAACCCTGATGGAAGTTGGGCCTGCTATTCTTGATGTGGGTAAGATGTGTGATGTTCCAGCGTCTGACTCTGTCCCTGACTCTACCAGGTTAACCCACTGTGCCATCAGGGATATGTAGCACCCCTGTCCACAATAACTTATCCACATGTCTGTGCTTAGGTGGACCTTCCCTGTGACTGCATTGGCCAGAGCACGGCTGATATTGTGTAACACATGCTTATGTACCCCAGGGACAGCACACTGGGAAAATTAGTGGCGACTGGAAATCGAGTACCGTGGTGCTGCCACCACCAAAAGGTTGCGGAAAGACTTAGTTCCCACAAGTCTAAACAGCAATATTTCCAGGGCTAGCAATCTGGCAATGTGGGTGTCTAGCATTTGGACCTGTGGGTATATTTCTGCTTTCTGTTAAACATTAAACGTCTTGGGCAGGAACAACTGAATGCTGCACTGGGACAACGGACTGGAGGTGGTTGCTGACTGTTGTATCTGTGCAATTGAAAGTTGTGAGCAGGAGGTATCAGCACCTGCTTCATGGCCAGCAGATTGGGAAGGTCATAAAACAGGGGAAGGGACAGTGGTTTCCCCCATTGACACAGATTTTGTACCCAGGTGTTCCGCCCACCTACTGGGGTGCTTGGCTGCAGTGTGCTTTTGCATGCTGGTGGTGCTCAGGTTGGCAGTGTTCTTGCCTCTTCTTAGCTTGGTTTGGCAGATGCTGCAAATTACAGTTGTTTTGTCTGAATGAATTTCAGAAAAAAAACTGCTATACAGGGGAACAAAGAAACCTTGGCCTGTTATCTAGCCGAGTGGGGGGTCTTTGTGGAGCAGTTGACCGAATTCTCACTTTGGTCAAACCACTACCTCTTCTTGCCTGTTTTCGTGCTATGGATCCATCCCTCCCTGCACTGCTGTGTTTGCTAGTCGTGCCACTGTGCCAGGTTGGATCAGGGGCCTCATCATTGACCACGTCATTTTCCATTTCATCAATCTGATCCTCCTTTTGAGTTGGGATTTTAGGCTGACCTTATGGCAATTGTGCCTCATGATCATCCATCACCTCTTCAGACATGAATCCCCAACGTGGCTTTCTCCTGGCCATGAGTGCTCAAATGTTTGGGCATCATTGCACTCCACCTCCTCATGATCCTCTTTAATGGTGCACATTGAGAGGCCTGAAAAATTACAAGGGACGTAAACAGTTCCTCAGAATGACCAGCATTGGGGTCATATGTCTCCTGGGACTATTGATGGTGGGAGAAAGGAGTACCGGGTTGAGGATTCAAAGGCCCAGCCTCAGCCTATTGAGACTTGACTGTGTGGAAGACTTCATGGGGTTGCTTGTTAACTCACTGGAGCCTTTGTCTGCCATCTGTCCCACAACATCCTCGCAATTGCCTGGATTTGTCAGTGGTGTAGCACACTGACCAAATTTTGACAGGAAGCTAGAACGAGATACAGTCTCCTTCTGATCTATCACACGGCCTTGGCAGGCACCACCATATCCACATTCCTTAATGTCACCCTTTCTCATATTAAATGCGTTATGCCATTAAAAAAAAATTCCTGGCTTTATTTTTCACAAGTACCCTCACAGATGTGTTATGTACAAATACACTTTATCTAGCAATGTGTGGCTATTTTTTCAGATATCAGCTTTATTACACAACAGCAAATTCATGAAAATTAGAGGTAAATAGTCACATTTGTGTATCTCTGCAGGCTGTGCGCCAGTCGCACAACTGCTAGATAAAGATATGCTATTTATTAAACCAATAGAAAATTAGTAATTTTTGTATTGCCTTGCTGACACACTGCAACAGAGGACTAATAAAAATTATTGCCATTGGTAAATTGTGACACTTGCTTATCTCTGCCTGGATTGCGCTAGTCGCACAACTGCTAGATAAAGATACGGTATTTATTTAACTAATAGAATTTTGGGGGGATTTTTTAGATTGCCTTCATGAGACACGCCAACAGCAGACTCAGGGAAATTGCTGGCAAATAGTGACGTTTCTGTTGCTCAACAGGTTTTACGCCAGTCGCACAACTGATAGATAAATATTAGCTATTTAAGCAATAGGCAAAGTAATATTATTTAGCAATTAGCTTTTTAAAAGGATTTTACTATATGCTGGCACTGAGAAATATTGTATGGCTGTAAAAAACATTGTTATATGCTGCTACGCAGGAATATTATGTAGCTTCAAAAAAAATTGTTTTGTATATGATGGTAATAACAAATATTATTTGCCTCTAAAAAGAGCTGCAGCCACTCTAGCTCTCTCTCTGAGCAAAGGACTCTCAGTCCTCCTTTTTGAGCCTCTTATAGATGAAGTCTGCTATCTCTTCTGCCAAGTCACTGCTCAGTAACGTCCCCTGGTAAGCTGTCCAGAGATAGGTGATCCCTCCACCTGTCACCACTTGTGAAGATCTGAGGTTGTGGGTTGTAATAATCACCTAGACAGGTTAATGATGCAATTATTTTTTATTCCATACCTATATGGTTGTGCAACAAATCCAGGTAGATGGCCAACATACACAATGTCACAAACAATGTCCTCAGTCCACAAGCTCCCAATCTGATATCAGTAGTTCCACTGGCTCCGTACCAGGCAATACCCACTGTCTCCAAACTTTTGGTTGGCCCACAGCTTTTGGTATCTCCAGCTGGTATAGTGTGCAGTCACAGCCTGTGTTCCTCCAGATGATGGATATCATGACCAAAGGCCTATGTGACAGAAAATATCTAACACTATTTTAGTGTTCAATATATTTTTATTAAACAATTAAAACAGTTTTAATAATATCAGGAAATATTACACAGTAAACATTTGAAAGAGACAAACAAACAATTTCCGTCTTTTTCACAATTGTTATGACAGCATTTATGTAATAAACCATCCATATTCATGTTGTAGTACATAATTTTGTTCATGTATCTCAAATGAGGAGGGAGAAAGAAGTTAAAGTCAATGAAAGATATAATAGATGAAAGGGAAAGAAAGTAGAAAACAACAAAAGAAATAGAGAAAAAGAAAGAATAGAGCAAAGAAAGAAAAAATCACCTATAACCAGCTGGAGCTATAAAGAAGTAATGACAATTACTGGGAATTGTTCCACCTTCCAAGGGAAGTCCCTGACGAAGCTACCGTGAGTAGCGACACGCGTAGGGAGCCGGCAGGCCCTATTCAGACCAGTGAGTATGACTATTCATGTTATTATTGTGCAATTGTGCTGCTGATATTGTGCACGCAGTATGCAACTGGTATCTAGGTGGAACAATTCCCAGTAATTGTCATTACTTCTTTATAGCTCCAGCTGGTTATAGGTGATTTTTTTCATCATAACAGCATTATATACTAGCCAAATCAGTGGAGCTTCAATTCAGTGGGTTTCTTGTTTACTGTGGCTGTGCCTTATTCTATTGCACAGCTTTTTATTGGGAAGCCCTCATCTTGATATTTTGCAGCATTGTGTGTGCACGATTCTAACATCTTTTCACTATACTCACTGTTCAGTCTTGAGGGATTATTTTTCCCTATGGGGTCTGCTTTTTGAC
Organism: Ranitomeya imitator; assembly: GCF_032444005.1. Lineage (NCBI taxonomy): Eukaryota > Metazoa > Chordata > Amphibia > Anura > Dendrobatidae > Ranitomeya > Ranitomeya imitator. Next base: position 135,417,982 of record NC_091286.1, read on the forward strand.
CGTATCCCTTTATTTGGAGGGTACGGCAGTGATATGTCTGGGTATATTTTTACATGCTATTTTTAAATGTTTTTATATGTATAGGCACTGTGTTTTTGGCCTCAATAAAGTATTGTTCACACTTTTCTACAAATTAACCGTGTGTGCACATTTATTGCGCTTCTTTTTCTTCCTCTTCTTACACTAGTATTTACTGGCGCATGTGTAGCACCTGGTATTTATCACAGAAGTTATCATAGTGGTGCCCGCTCAAATTTCTCTTTCCACGATATCGAATTTTAGGATGCCAACCTCCGCAGTCAGGCAGGGAGACAGATTTAAGGGATCCAATAGTGTCAGTGTATGTTTGACTGTATTCACATCACACCATTTTTTTTACCTTAAATCCAAAAACTACTAAGATATCTCCCCTATTTTCCTGAGGATTTTTGGAGATGTCATATTCATCTGTTTTTGTTTATCTAATCTAATTTTAACATAATATTTAAAAGTTAAATTTTAAGGGGGTAAAAGTTAAATTTTAAGGGTTTTTTTTTGGGGGGGGGAGTTGGTGTTTTCTTTGAAGTAAACCGTCTTGAGAATTGTTTTTGTTGGCTGAAGGTTCACCTTACAACAAGAAAATGACCCTAAGCCCACAGCTAAAATAACAAAGGAGTGGCTTCAGAAGAACTCTGTGAACATTCTTGACTGGCCCAGCTAGAGCCCTGACCTAAACCCAATTGAGCATCTCTGGAGAGAACTGAAAATGGCTGCCCACCAACGATCACCATCCAACCTGACAGAACTGGGGAGGATCTGCAAGGAAGAATGGCAGAGAATCCCCAAATCCAGGTGTGAAAAACTAGTTGCATCATTCCCAAGTAGACTCATGGCTGTACTAGCTCAAAAGGGTGCTTCTACTCAATACTGAGCAAAGGATCTCAATACTTATGACCATGTGATATTTCAGTTTTTCTTTTTTAATAAATTTGCAAAAATTCCTACATTTCAGTTTTTGTTTAGTCAACATGGGGTGCAGAGTGTACATTAATGAGAAAAAAATGACCTTTTTGGAATTTACCAAATGACTGCAATGAAAAGAGTAAAAAATTTAAAGGGGTCTGAATACTTTCCGTACCCACTGTATGTCCCATTGCTCCCAACCATCCAGGATACTCACCTCTTTGATGTCTTCATCGCTTTTGTAGCTCCTCCCTCCCGCATTCTCTCAGCATAAATTTAATTTAATCACTTCTCCTGCCATCAAATCCCCCCAGTACTCAAACTCGTTCACCTATGTTTGCAGGCAGCAGCATAATCTATGCATCACAGCTCATTATGATAAACATAGGAGATGTTGGTAATCATGACCTGTATTGCAGCCAGTGAACCATGAAGCAGCCTATTTATATATATATATATATATATATATATATATATTGCCTACAGCAGTGTATTTTGATATTCCCTTTATGCTAGAGGTGAAGAAAAAGTCTGCTTTTTGTTCCTATAAAACTGCTAAGGCCACGTTCACACATTCAGTATTTGGTCGCTAATTTTCATCAGTATTTGAAAGCCAAAATCAGGAATGGAGCAAAAAGTATAATATAAACATATGCACCACGTCTGCATTTGTCATCCACTCCTAGTTTTGGCTCACAGATACTGATTTAAAGTACTGACCGAATACTGATCTTGTGAACGTGGCCTAAAAATGTCATTTTTTTCTTTTTTGTCAGTCTCCCTAGTAATCGATTCCACAACCCTCAACATTACAGGCAAAAGCTAAAGCTACTGTGCCACAGGCTCTAGTGATGTAACAGAGAAATTTGTGTACTTGATCTGTATTGCAGGCTCTGACTCCACAGACAGATTATACTGATACATTGTATAGAGCAGAGTATTTCGATGTCCGTGTATTCTAGAGAGAGAAGAGAAGAGATTTTTTTTCTATAAATTTACTTAAAAAATAATGAAAAACACTTAAAATATTGTCATTTTTACTGCGTTTTATAACAAAATGATAATCATCACAAATCAGCTAATAACATGGACATCTTTGGTGTCCCTGCAATTGTTACAACCTGCACCACAGTGATCAGATTATTTACGGGGATCAATAAATGAGGTATAAAATGTTGTGATTGATATTTTTTTCTTCTTGTTTTCTGCAGGTGTCCAGACTCCACATCATACAATGCAATAACCTATCTTCTCTGATTATTGTGTCTCCTGTGTTTTTTATGCATTTTCCCCATTATTTGATGTACCGTAATTTTGGTTGACATATGAAGTGGAATTTATAACTCTTTTTTTAATAGTACAGAAAAGCTTTGACTCTACACTTTAAACTGCAAGAGTTTTTTTTATGCGTTTTTTCAATTGAAGCCTATTGAGAAAAAATGGACCAAAATCTCAGAGATCAGCAGCTTCTTTAGACGCGCTGAGGGCAGAGATTTCATGAAATTGCATCCAGTTTGCTTAGACATTTAAACCATGTTCACATAGCGTAAATGCTGTTTTTTGCACAGAAATTCTTCTGCGCTTAACTGTCAAAGTTCCCATTGCACCACTCCATGGGCTCTGTGCTTCCTTTGGGAAACTTCAAACAGAGTTACCAACAAATTCAGAGACAAATCGTTTCCAAGGCATGAGAAAAACGCATAATAATAGCAACATAGCAATCTTCTTCAAGCATAAGCAAAATAACAGATAAAGCTTCATCTGCCATTTTGTTTATGCTTGAAAAACACCACATGTTGGCCAAAGTGTTGATTTTATGATGCATTTTATGATGCACTTTATTATATATTTTGAATTAATAAAGGAATAAAATCATCTCTCTGGTGCCTTGGAAACGATTTGTCTCTGTCAAAGCAAAGCGGATGTGATTTCATGAAAACTGCTCCTCTTGTTTGTCTAAAGACGCTGTGCAGTTTTGGTGCTTTTTTTCTCTCTTGTCTTCTATGTGGAGCTTAAAAACAATGCAAGTAAAAAAAACTACAGTTACTTTATTAAGTGCAGAATTGCAGCTTTTCTGTACTATAAAAAACACATTAAAAACGCAGCTTCACATCTAGACCATAAAAACGTCAAATAATGGGAAAGAGAAGACCTAAAAGAAATGAAGCAATAATCCGAGAAGATTGTTATTGTGCAGTTTCAGGGGAGAAAGAAATGGATTGGGGTATGGCCAAAATTTTCATCAATTGTCCTGCTTTCCATGCTTCAAAAGTTCCGAAGTATGATATCTTGAGTTTTCAATGGCCGATTTCCCTCAGTCCTCTAATGTGAACTGTGTAACTGTTGAAAGCATATTATGGCCACCACAGAACCATGATGGTGTCCATGCCTGTGAAGAAGAGCTGATTAATAGCTCCTCATAGAGACAGCAGCTCTCCTCCTCACACATGCCTGAGGAAACCAACTAGCCCAAACTGGATCATCCTGCCCAGTACTAGAGCTAGTATGTAATTGGTCCTCTGGTTATCTTCCTGTTCCCGAGCCCTCTGTGCTTTTAGCAAATGTAGCTTACAGGTCTCCTATAATGTCTTCTATAAGCTGTCCAGCAGCAATACTGAGAGAAAAGCATATTTCCCATTTCAGATCAGCATTTTAGGAACCCACGGGGTGCTACACTAATCTGAATAATAAACTCCATTATCAGCAGTGCATAGCGATTGCCATTACTGGTCACAGGTAGCACAGCGGCTCAGTGGTCAGCACTGTTGCTTTGCAGAGCTGGGTTTCTGTGTTCAAAGCCAACCAAGGCAACATCTGCAATGATATTGTATGTTCCCACCATGCTTGTGTGGGTTTTCTCCAGTGAGCCCCAGTGGGGATGTTGATGTCTGTGGCATCCGATGGTGTTATATATAAAAAAAAAAAAAAAAAAACTCATTAATTGGTGTCACATTGGCTTTAATGAGCATGCTGTGAAATTTAGCAATTGCACTTTACTGACACAATAAAAATTGTTTTTGTACGTGCCACCACATGTTCATGCTGATTATATATATCTGTATGTGTTTATATATATATATATATAATTGTCTAAGGGTCACTTCCGTCTGTCTGTCTGTCCTTCTGTCACGGTTATTCGTTCGCTGATTGGTCTCGGCAGCTGCCTGTCATGGCTGCCGCGACCAATCAGCGACAGGCACAGTCCGATTAGTCCCTCCCCTACTCCCCTGCACTCACTGCCTGGCGCCCGCTCAATAATCCCCTCCACTCACCGCTCACACAGGGTTAATGGCAGTGGTAACGGCCCGCAGTGTAACGCACTCCGTTATCGCTGCTATTAACACTGTGTGTCCCCAACTATTTACTATTGATGCTGCCTATGCAGCATCAATAGTAAAAATATGTCATGTTAAAAATAATAGAAAAAACAAAAAACCTGCTATACTCACCCTCCACCGCCTTTCCCACTCCTCGCCATGCTCCCGGGACCGCTCCATTGCAAGCGGCAGCTTCCTGTCCCAGGGCTGGTGTGCGACAAGGACCTGCCGTGACGTCACGGTCATGTGACTGCAACGTCATCATAGGTTCTGCTCACACCAGCCCTGGGACCACCGGAAGCTGCCGCTTGCAATGGAACGGTCCTGGGAGCGTGGCGAGGAGCGGCAAAGGCGGCGGATGGTGAGTATAGCAGGACTTCCAATGGGCCTTCTGAAGGTGAGTATATGTTTATTTTTTTTTTAAGTCTCTATACTACGTGGCTCTGTGCTGGGCAATATACTACGTGCCTGGGCAATATACTACGTGGCTCTGCTATATACTATATGGCTGGGCAATATACTACGTGACTGGGCAATATACAGTACTACGTGGCTCTGCTATATACTACGTGGCTGGGCAATATACTACGTCACTGGGCAATATACTACGTGGCTGGGCAATATACTTTGTGACTGGGCAACATGATGTTTTGGTCACTTTTGAATGTTGGTTGTGCTTTCACAATCGTAGCATGAGACGGACTCTACAACCCACACAAGTGGCTCAGGTAGTGCAGCTCATCCAGGATGGCACATCAATGCGAGCTGTGGCAAGAAGGTTTGCTGTGTCTGTCAGGGTAGTGTCCAGAGGCTGGAGGCGCTAACAGGAGACTGGCCAGTACACCAGGAGACGTGGCGGGGGCCTTAGGAGGGCAATAACTCAGCAGCAGGACCGCTGCCTCAGCCTTTGGGCAAGGAGGAGCAGGATGAGCACTGTCAGGGCCCTGTAAAATGACTTCCAGCAGGCCACAAATGTGCATGTTTCTGCACAAATGGTTAAAAACTGACTCCATAAGGATGGTCCGAGTGCCCGACGTCCACAGATGGGGGTTGTGCTCACAGCCCAACACCATGCAGGATGCTTGGCATTTGCCACAGAACACTAGGATTGGCAAATTCGCCACTGGCACCCTGTGCTCTTCACAGATGAAAGCATGTTCACACTGAGCACATGTGATGGACGTGACAGAGTCTGGAGACACTGTGGAGAGCGATCTGCTGCCTGCAACATCCTTCACCATGACCGGTTTGGCAGTGGGTCAGTAATGGTGTAGGGTGATTTCTTTGGAGGGCACAGCTCTCCATGTGCTCGCCAGAGGTAGCCTGCCTGCCATTAGGTACCAAGATTAGATCCTCAGACCCCTTGTGAGACCATATGCTGGTGCGATTGGCCCTGGGTTCCTCCTAATGCAGGACAATGTCAGAACTCATGTGGCTGGAGTGTGTCAGCAGTTCCTGCAAGATGAAGGCATTTAAGCTGTGGACTGGCCCACCCGTTCCCCAGACCTGAATCCAATTGAACACATCTGGGACATCATGTCAAACACCATCCACCAACGTCACGCTGAACCACAGACTGTCCAGGAGTTAGTGGATGCTTTAGTCCAGGTCTGGGAGGTGGTCCCTCAGGAGACCATCCGCTGCTTCATCAGGAGCCTGCCCAGGCATTGTAGGGAGGTCATACAGGCACGTGAAGGCCACAAACACTACTGAGCATCATTTCCTTGTCTTGAGGTATTTCCACTGAAGTTGGATAAGCCTGTAATTTCATTTCCCACTTTGATTTTGAGCATCTTTCCAACTCCAGACCTCCATGGGATATTAGTTGTGATTTACGCTGATCATTTTTAGGTTTTATTGTTCTCAACGCATTGTAATGAATAAAGATTTGCAACAGGAATATTTCATTCGGTGATATCTAGGATGTGAGATTTTAGTGTTCCCTTTATTTTTTTGAGCAGTGTGTGTGTGTATATATATATATATATATATATATACAGTATGTATATATATATATATATATATATATATATATATAGATGTAGATATATATAGAAACTACCAATTCCCACATAATTGCATATGGAAAAACAGAAGCGATCCCATGTGTAGGTAATAAAAACATTTTTATTATAAATATAGTAAAAACCAACAATTTAAACAAATCAAAAGCAAAAGATGCCTTCGGAGACAAGACCAATGTAGGAATAATGGGACAGCCCACTATGGAGATTAAGACCAAAAAAATAGCTGGCCTTTGATCCCGGAAGAAGCAGGTGGTGAAACGCTCGTCTGTGTGAGGGGACGCCATGAGCACTGGTCACAGCACGGACTCCTTGAAGGTATTAGCCTTGCTACTCCCTTACTGCACTGACAGAATTATATTGATTACTAGGGTTGAGTGACTTTTCTTTTTATAGGATCGGGTCGGGTTTCACGAAACCTGACTTTTTCAAAAGTCGGGTCGAGTGAAATCGGCCGATCCTATAGAAAAGTCGGGGTCAGCCGAAACACGAAACCCAATGCAGTGCATTGGGTTTCTAATGGTTCCCAGGGTCTGAAGGAGAGGAAACTCTCCTTCAGGCCCTGGGATCCATATTTAAGTGTAAGATAAAGAATCAAAATAAAAAATATTGATATACTTACCCTCGGACATGCCCTGGTTCTCACCGGCAGCCTTCCTTCCTAAGAATGAGCGCCTGAAGGACCATCGATGACGTCGCGGCTTGTGATTGGTCGCGTGAGCGGTCACATGGGCGTCACGCGACCAATCACAAGCTGCAACGTCATCTAAGGTCCTTCAGGCGCTGATTCTTAGGAAGGAAGGCTGCGGGTTAGAACCAGGGCGCGTCCGAGGCTGAGTATATACCTATTAGGAATATACTCACCCTCGGACGCGCCCTCGGACGCTTCCTTCCTAAGAATTAGCGCCTGAAGGACCTTAGATGACGTCGCGGCTTGTGATTGGTCGCGTGACCGCCGATCTGACCGCTCACGCGACCAATCACAAGCCGCGACATCATCGAAGGCCCTTCAGGCGCTCATTCTTAGGAAGGAAGGCTGCCGGTGAGAACCAGGGCGCGTCCGAGGGTGAGTATATCAATATTTTTTTTTTTTTATTCTTTATTTTACACTTAAATATGAATTCCGATACCGATTCCCGATATCTTAAACATATCGGAACTCGGTATCGGAATTCCGATTCCAGATCAGAAGATCGCCGACCTCATGGCCGACCCTACACAGGGGTTGGGTCGGGTTTCATGAAACCCGACTTTGCCAAAAGTCGGCGACTTCTGAATCTGGCCGACCCGTTTCGCTCAACCCTGTTGATTACTTTGTTGGGTGGATCATGGCTGTGACTGTGGCGGATAATGGGTTAAGCCCTATGGGTTATGAGCTGCATTGACAGGATTACATGGGGGTTTATTTATGTGGATCAAAGGCCATTTAGGATATCAATAAGAGTTTATATTTATGACAAGGATCAATGTACTCTTGTATGTGTTTATATCCTCCGGACATATGAACATGTTTGGTGTCAGCGTTCATATTAGCTAATTTTTTTGGTCTTAATCTCCATAGTGGGCTGTCCGATTATTCCTACATTGGTGGTGTCCCCTACGGCATCTTTTGCTTTTTGCTTTTGGCTTTGTTTAAATTGTTGGTTTTAACTATATTTCTAACAAAAATTGTTTTTATTGCCTACACATGGGATCGCTTCTGTTTTTCCATATGCAATTTTGTGGGAATTGGTAATTTCTGTTATTTGGAGTGCCCAATATTAGGACGATTTTGGTATATATATATATATATATACAGTTTATGGATTGTGTACATTGTTTACATTGTGTAGATAAATAAGTTCTATACATTTATACTATATTTAGACACATCAATCAGTTACCGCCAAGACTTGAAACTAACCATGAGCTGGCTATATTATATCACGACTTCTTTTAGCCAAAAGACACAAAAAAAATCTGTACTTTTTTTTGTTAATAGGAGTAGAAAACTGTATTATGCCTCTAATATACTGTTCTTACATAGGACCGCATACTTAGCTGACATGTCAATTTGTATATTGTTATTTTGCTTTAAAACTCAAATAACACAGAGAATATGACTGATTTGTCCCAAGACATTGATCTATAAATCCCATGACCCTGCAAAGCTTTTGAACAAAAACATCTCCAGTGTCCATGTGCACTTTATATGGATGAGTAGGTTTCAGAAAATTGATAGTGTTAGAACACCACAATATTTAGCAAAGGGATTTGCATTTGTTAAATGTCAAGGAAGCAGCATGAAAGCTAAAAGAATATAAGACAGCAGCTGTGATAGAAACCTGATCTCTGTAGATATTAACATTAATGTTTTTATTTTAGATGTGGAAAAAAAGTTACTCAGGGAGAATTAGACTAGTTGGTTACAATTTCCCAAGGCTCCCTAATCCATCATTCATCCTGTGCTACTGAGTCTGAGACTCTGTGCACTGCAGGTATGATGACGTTATTACTCCACGTCTGCTGTGCTGAAGCCTCAGTAATCACACTGCACAGACTAGAGCAGCGTGCTGGGGGAACGAGGCGTGGTGAGTAATGTTATTTTTTTATGTCAGTAATTGTAGGTGCCATTGTGGCACCCCAGGAATCCGGTTGCCACAGTGGCATTGCCTCCCTCACAGGGGGTGATGTCATGCATGGAAGCAAGGAGGGATATCCTCTCCAGGTACATCAGCATGCAACATCTTTCCTACTTCAGACCAGAAGGAGGAGCTCTAACATCTGATTTCGGGGGAACTTCCCTATAAGTTCTGGCCTGGAGGCGGGGTTAGTGAGTTTTAGTCAGAATCTGAGACAGTGAAGGGAGAATAGGCAAGTGAGGAGAACCTGGGGATTGGAACTGTGACTGAGCTCACCCCAGGACTGAGCGCCAAAGACCGGACTCTGGTGTGGGGAACTGCAGGCCCAGCAACTAAATCTGGAGGGCAGGAGATTACAGGTCTCCTGGCCCCAGCAGACACCCTGAGGTACAGCAGCATACAAGAGCCTGGAGTCACCATGAGGGAGTGACACCTAGAACAGGCTCAAGCTGCCTGCCATGTAGGTAGTGTTCCATTTAAGCCCCGGGGCCTTGCGCCACCTGTGGGGAGCAGAACCATCGCAGCTGCGACACCATCGGCCCCAGAGGTCCCTGTAAGCAGAGTCAGCTACCCATTGCCGAACACAACAGGTGGCATCACGTGAAATCTCCTACAAACATTCCCTTATTACTTTTATTTCATGCCAAGGGCCACGGACTGGGTCACCGCTGCCATGACCACCACTTTAAGAATCATCCAACCCAGCACCATCATACTTGTAGAGCCATCATACTAAATGAGTGTCTGGAAGGGGCAAATGAAAATGAATGGGAGGCTCGTGGGGCTATCATACTGAATGGGTGCCTGATGGGGTCCAGTCATACTGAATTGGGGTGCTGATGGGGGCCAATCATACCGAATGGGTAAACTTGTGGGGACCATCATATTGAATTTGCAGCTGGTGAGGGTCAAGCATACTGAATGCAAGCCTGGTAGTGGCTAATCATACTGAATGGGTGCTAGTGGGGGCAGTTATACTGAATAGGGGGCTGTTGAGGCATTTACACTGAGTGGGGGCTGATGGCGGCCATAATACTGAGTGGGGTGCTGGTGCTGTTGGGGGACATAATACTGAGTGGGAGGCTGAGGGGTCATTATGTGGCACCCCAGGAGTCCAGTTGCCACAGTGGCATTGTCTCCCTCACAGGGGATAATGCCATGCCTGGAAGCAAGAAGGGATTCCCTTAGCAGGCATACAACACCTTTCCTGACTCCAGACCAGAAGGGGGAGTGTCAGGAAATAGGAAGAATTTCTTTTTACCTCAATTACACATACTGAGCTCTCAGCTGCAGTTTCCTCTGCCTTCACGTGCCTATGTGCAATTTCTCCTCCCTCCTCCCTGCTATATGGATGTAATGTAAGACCAGCATGCTAGCAACAATCACTGAGGAATTTTTATGGTGCTGTGCTGGGAAAGCCAGTCTCTTGTCTAAACCCCTCATCCCCCCTGCCGCCCGATACCAGCTATAACTGGTACAGCAACTTCAAACCACATGGGACTCTTTTGTTCTTGAAAAGTTATGTATAAAGGCAGTGATTAGGGATAGAGATATAAGGGTTACATATTTCGAATGTCCACCAAGAGATCTACAACTCACTGCTATGATCTAAACCCACGAAATGCAACGAACGGATTTCTCCATAAGCGGGTCATATATCTATGCTGTGTTTATACTTTAAAGAACCCCCTGGTGTGGTGAGCATCATGAGCATTGTGTCGTTCTTCTATGAGGTTTATAAAGTAAGTTATGTATCAAAATGGTTTGTCATAACTCTAAGAAGGGGGAGTATTCAGCTTCTGAGTGAGGTAACCACAGGGGGAGTGCCTTGGTTTTGGGCAGGGAGGTAAGTGAGTGAGACATAAGTCTTCACTAGTCTTTTGTCCTGGGTCTAGCTGCAAGACAGATCTGTAATGCATCTGGATGTATGCTTATCCCCCACAACACATGGTCTGCCATGAGATGAAATGATATGAACAAACTGTAAGTGTTTTTTCAGCTTTAATCCCATTTTATTTGTAATTGTACTGTACATACGATACTTGTCCACTTTTATAATATCCTTTTATACTTTTGTAAACACTGCCTTCCTTTTTGGAGTAAAATATATAATTTACTAGCTTTGTTTCTCCTTGCTCTATAATGTACTGTCACGTGATCTGAAGTGAATTACGCTGCTAATTTGGGTTGGATCCCGACTCATGATTAACCCCTTCCCGACCTTTGACGCCACGTAGGCGTCATGAAAGTCGGTGCCATTCCGACCCATGACGCCTATGCGGCGTCATGGAAAGATCGCGTCCCTGCAGATCGGGTGAAAGGGTTAACTCCCATTTCACCCGATCTGCAGGGACAGGGGGAGTGATAGTTTAGCCCAGGGGGGGTGGCTTCACCCCCTCGTGGCTACGATCGCTCTGATTGGCTGTTGAAAGTGAAACTGCCAATCAGAGCGATTTGTAATATTTCACCCATTATAACGGGTGAAATATTACAATCCAGCCATGGCCGATGCTGAAATATCATCGGCCATGGCTGGAAATACTAGTGTGCCCCCACCCCACCCCTCCGATCGCCCCCCCAGCCCTCCGATCTGGCCGGTACACTGCTCCGGCTCCCCTCCGTCCAGTGCTCCGCTCCCCCCCGTGCTCTTGTCCGCTCCCCCCGTGCTCCAATCACCCCCCCGTGCTCCAATCACCCCCCCTGCACTCCGATCCACCCCCCCCGGTGCTCCGTTCCACCCCCCCGTGCTCCATTCCAGCCCCCCCGTGCTCCGTTCCACGCCCCCCGTGCTCCGTTCCACCCCTCCCGCACTCCGATTCCCCCCCCCGTGGTCCCCCCCCACCCCATCATACTTACCGATCCAGCCGGGGTCCCGTCCGTCTTCTCCCTGGGCGCCGCCATCTTCCAAAATGGCGGGCGCATGCGCAGTGCGCCCGCCGAATCTGCCGGCCGGCAGATTCGTTCCAAAGTGCATTTTGATCACTGAGATATAATCTATCTCAGTGATCAAAATAAAAAAAATAATAAATGACCCTCCCCCCTTTGTCACCCCCATAGGTAGGGACAATAAAAAAATAAAGAAATTTTTTTTCCACTAATGTTAGAATAGGGTTAGGGTTAGGGTTAGGGGTAGGGTTAGGGGTAGGGTTAGGGGTAGGGTTAGGGTTAGGGCTAGGGGTAGGGTTAGGGTTAGGGCTAGGGGTAGGGGTAGGGTTAGGGTTAGGGTTAGGGCTAGGGGTAGGGGTAGGGTTAGGGTTAGGGCTAGGGTTAGGGTTTCGGTATGTGCACACGTATTCTGGTCCTCTGCGGATTTTTCCGCTGCGGATTTGATAAATCCGCAGTGCTAAACCGCTGCGGATTTATGGCGGATTTACCGCGGTTTTTCTGCGCATTTCACTGCGGTTTTACATCTGCGATTTTCTATTTGAGCAGTTGTAAAACCGCTGCGGAATCCGCACAAAGAAGTGACATGCTGCGGAATGTAAACCGCTGCGTTTCCGTGCAGTTTTTCCGCAGCATGGGCACAGCGATTTTTGTTTCCCGTAGGTTTACATTGAACTGTAAACTCATGGGAAACTGCTGCGGATCCGCAGCGTTTTCCGCAGCGTGTGCACATACCTTTAGAATTAGGCTATGTGCACACGGTGCGGATTTGGCTGCGGATTCGCAGCAGTGTTCCATCAGGTTTACAGTACCATGTAAACATATGGAAACCAAATCCGCTGTGCCCATGGTGCAGAAAATACCACGCGTAAACGCTGCGTTGTATTTTCCGCAGCATGTCAATTCTTTGTGCGGATTCCGCAGCGTTTTACACCTGTTCCTCAATAGGAATCCGCAGGTGAAATCCGCACAAAAAACACTGGAAATCCGCGGAAAATCCGCAGGTAAAACGCAGTGCCTTTTACCCGCGGATTTTTCAAAAATGGTGCGAAAATATCTCACACGAATCCGCAACGTGGGCACATAGCCTTAGGGTTAGGGTTGGAATTAGGGTTGTGGTTATGGTTAGGGGTGTGTTGGGGTTAGGGTTGTGGTTAGGGGTGTGTTGCGGTTAGGGTTGTGTTTAGGGTTATGGCTACAGTTGGGATTAGGGTTAGGGGTGTGTTGGGGTTAGTGTTGGAGGTAGAATTGAGGGGTTACCACTGTTTAGGCACATCAGGGGTCTCCAAACGCAACATGGCGCCACCATTGATTCCAGCCAATCTCGTATTCAAAAAGTCAAATGGTGCTCCCTCACTTCCGAGCCCTGACGTGTGCCCAAACAGTGGTTTACCCCCACATATGGGGTACCAGCATACTCAGGACAAACTGCGCAACAATTACTGGGGTCCAATTTCTCCTGTTACCCTTGTGAATCAAAAAAAATGCTTGCTAAAACATAATTTTTGAGGAAAGAAAAATGATTTTTTATTTTCACGGCTCTGCGTTGTAAACGTCTGTGAAGCACTTGGGGGTTCAAAGTGCTCACCACATATCTAGATAAGTTCCTTGGGGGGTCTAATTTCTAAAATGGGGTCACTTGTGGGGGTTTCTACTGTTTAGGCACACCAGGGGCTCTGCAAACGCAACGTGACACCCGCAGACCATTCCATCAAAGTCTGCATTTCAAAAGTCACTACTTCCCTTCTGAGCCCCGACGTGTGCCCAAACAGTGGTTTACCCCCACTCATGGGGTATCAGCGTACTCAGGAGAAACTGGACAACAACTTTTGGGGTCCAATTTCTCCTGTAACCCTTGGGAAAATAAAAAATTCTGGGCTAAATAATTATTTTTGAGGAAAGAAAACGTATTTATTATTTTCACGGCTCTGCATTATAAACTTCTATGAAGCACTTGGGGGTTCAAAGTGCTCACCACACATCTAGATAAGTTCCTTTCGGGGTCTAGTTTCCAAAATGGGGTCACTTGTGGGGGGTTTCTACTGTTTAGGCACATCAGGGGCTCTGCAAACGCAACGTGACGCCCGCAGAGCATTCCATCAAAGTCTGCATTTCAAAACGTCACTACTTCAATTCCAAGCCCCGGCATGTGCCCAAACAGTAGTTTACCCCCACATATGGGGTATCACCATACTCAGGAGAAACTGGACAACAAATATTGGGGTCAAATTTCTCCTGTTACCCTTGGGAAAATTAAAAAATTCTGGGCTAAATAATTATTTTTGAGGAAAGAAAACGTATTTATTATTTTCACGGCTCTGCATTATAAACTTCTATGAAGCACTTGGGGGTTCAAAGTGCTCACCACACATCTAGATAAGTTCCTTTGGGGGTCTAGTTTCCAAAATGGGGTCACTTGTGGGGGGTTTCTACTGTTAAGCCACATCAGGGGCTCTGCAAACGCAACGTGACGCCCACAGAGCATTCCATCAAAGTCTGCATTTCGAAACGTCACTACTTCACTTCCGAGCCCCGGCATGTGCCCAAACAGTGATTTACCCCCACATATGGGGTATCAGCGTACTCAGGAGAAACTGGACAACAACTTTTGGGGTCAAATTTCTCCTGTTACCCTTGGGAAAATAAAAAATTGCAGGCTAAAAGATCATTTTTGAGAAAATAATTTTTTATTTTTTATTTTCATGGCTCTGCGTTATAAACTTCTGTGAAGCACTTGGGGGTTCAAAGTCCTCACCACACATCTAGATTAGTTCCTTTGGGGGTCTAGTTTCCAAAATGGTGTCATTTCTGGGGGATCTCCAATGTTTAGGCACACAGGGGCTCTCCAAACGTGACATGGTGTCCGCTAATGATTGGAGCTAATTTTCCATTTAAAAAGCCAAATGGCGTGCCATCCCTTCCGAGCCCTGCCGTGCGCCCAAACAGTGGTTTACCCCCACATATGGGGTATCTGCGTACTCAGGACAAACTGGACAACAATATTTGGGGTCCAATTTCTCCTATTATCCTTGGCAAAATAGGAAATTCCAGGCTAAAAAATCATTTTTGAGGAAAGAAAAATTATTTTTTATTTTCATGGCTCTGCGTTATAAACTTCTGTGAAGCACCTGGGGGTTTAAAGTGCTCAATATGCATCTAGATAAGTTCCTTGGGGGGTCTAGTTTCCAAAATGGGGTCACTTGTGGGGGAGCTCCAATGTTTAGGCACACAGGGGCTCTCCAAACGCGACATGGTGTCCGCTAACAATTGGAGCTAATTTTCCATTCAAAAAGTCAAATGGCGCGCCTTCCCTTCCGAGCCCTGCCGAGTGCCCAAACAGTGGTTTACCCCCACATATGAGGTATCGGCGTACTCGGGAGAAATTGCCCAACAAATTTTATGATCCATTTTATCCTACTGCCCATGTGAAAATGAAAAAATTGAGGCGAAAATAATTTTTTTGTGAAAAAAAAGTACTTTTTCATTTTTACAGATCAATTTGTGAAGCACCTGAGGGTTTAAAGTGCTCACTAGGCATCTAAATAAGTTCCTTGGGGGGTCTAGTTTCCAAAATGGGGTCACTTGTGGGGGAGCGCCAATGTTTAGGCACACAGGAGCTATCCAAACGCGACATGGTGTCCGCTAACGATGGAAATAATTTTTCATTCAAAAAGTCAAATGGCGCTCCTTCCCTTCCGAGCCTTACCATGTGCCCAAACAGTGGTTTACCCCCACATGTGAGGTATTGGTGTACTCAGGAGAAATTGCCCAACACATTTTAGGATCCATTTTATCCTGTTGCCCATGTGAAAATGAAAAAATTGAGGCTAAAAGAATTTTTTTGTGAAAAAAAAGTACTTTTTCATTTTTACGGATCAATTTGTGAAGCACCTGGGGGTTCAAAGTGCTCACTATGCATCTAGATAAGTTCCTTGGGATGTCTAGTTTCCAAAATGGGGTCACTTGTGGGGGAGCTCCAATTTTTAGGCACACGGGGGCTTTCCAAACGTGACATGGTGTCCGCTAAAGAGTGGAGCCAATTTTTGATTCAAAAAGTCAAATGGCGCTCCTTCCCTTCCAAGCCCTGCCGTGCGCCCAAACAGTGGTTTACCCCCACATATGAGGTATCAGCGTACTCAGGACAAATTGGACAACAACTTTCGTGGTTCAGTTTCTCCTTTTACCATTGGGAAAATAAAAAAATTGTTGCTAAAAGATCATTTTTGTGACTAAAAAGTTAAATGTTCATTTTTTCCTTCCATGTTGCTTCTGCTGCTGTGAAGCACCTGAAGGGTTAATAAACTTCTTGAATGTGGTTTTGAGTACCTTGAGGGGTGCAGTTTTTAGAATGGTGTCACTTTTGGGTATTTTCAGCCATATAGACCCCTCAAACTGACTTCAAATGTGAGGTGGTCCCTAAAAAAAATGGTTTTGTAAATTTCGTTGTAAAAATGACAAATCGCTGGTCAAATTTTAACCCTTATAACTTCCTAACAAAAAAAAATTTTGTTTCCAAAATTGTGCTGATGTAAAGTAAACATGTGGGAAATGTTATTTATTAACTATTTTGTGTCACATATCTCTCTGGTTTAACAGAATAAAAATTCAAAATGTGAAAATTGCAAAATTTTCAAAATTTTCGCCAAATTTCCGTTTTTATCACAAATAAACGCAGAATTTATTGACCTAAATTTACCACTAACATGAAGCCCAATATGTCACGAAAAAACAATCTCAGAACCGCTAGGATCCGTTGAAGCGTTCCTGAGTTATTACCTCATAAAGGGACACTGGTCAGAATTGCAAAAAACGGCAAGGTCTTTAAGGTCAAAATAGGCTGGGTCATGAAGGGGTTAATTAAGAAATTGGAGCTGGTGGCAACGGATTTGGCCTGTGCGTTTGGGAGACTTTGTTGCAACAGATGGCGTTGATAATTATTGTTCCCGCCTGAGTGTGAGTAGTTATATTGCCCTCACTGCAGCATGCCCAGTAGCCAGTACAAAGAAAGGCAGCCTTTCTGGCAACTAATTATCCTAGGTGCAGTACCCGGTCAGACCTGAGGGTAAGGGGTGTGCTAGAGAGCTGCTAGTTCCAAACCACAACTGGGAAGTGGGCTATAGATAAATCCCTTTCAGAAAGAAACCAGGGGCAAACCAAACAACCCCGGTTCATGACAAATTGGTGTGAGCGGTGGAGATGATAAGGTACATTATCTTCCCGGGGATCCGTGACAGGGATCTCTAAACCCGGTTTCAGGGTAGCTTCCCTATAAGTTCTGGCCTGGAGGAGGGCTTACAGAGTTCAGTGTGAGACAGTGAAGGGAGAGAAAGCATGTGAGGAGAGCCTGGGAGTGTAGCTGCGACTGAGCTCACCTCAGGATTGAGGGCAACAGAGCGGACACCGGAGTCCGTGGTTGTGTGGGAACTACATTCCCCGCAGCCAAATCTGGAGGACAGGAGATTGCAGGTCTCCTGGCCACAACTGACACCCGAAGGCACAGCTGCATACCAGAACCCGGAGTCACCACGAGGGAGTGGCCCCTGGAAAAGGCTCCAGCTGCCTGCCATGCGGGTAGCGTTTCACTGAGTGGACAGACTGAAAGAGAGACTTGAGGAGAACTAGATGCATCAGGAACCCAGAGAGAAGTGCAGTGGGGAGGCTTCCGACCCCACCTGGCTAGTGGAATTCTGAACTGCTTCCAGGCTGCCTGGATATCTAATACCACTTGTTACATGTGTCCTCCAACTATCCTTGCACCCCAACATCCACAAACCCTCATAGACTGTTCTAGTAGCCCTGGGGCCCCGCTCCATCTGTGGGGAGTCAAAGCATCTCAGCTGCAACACGACCGGCCCCAGCGGTCCCCTTAAGCAGCATCAGCCATCTCTAGCCGAACACCACAGGTGGCGTCACGAATAATCCCCTAAAAACATTTCCCTCATTCGTCTTATTTCAGGCCCAGGGCCATGGACCGGGTCTCTGCTGCTGTGACCACCCCTTTAAAAGCCGTCCGACCCAGTTCCGAGTACCCCACGGCCCTAGCAGGTGTTGCAATTATGCTATGTATGCAAAGGAAAAAAGGGAAGGAGAAAAATTCAGCTCACCAGTTTGAAGCTGAAGTCCATGTATGCAAGCTTGCTCAGGAACAAAAGTCTTGATTGACTCAGAATGAAATTCACGCAAGGAGGTGCCTGGATCAGAGGTATTGTCCACAACAGAAAAAAAAGAGGGGGAAGTAAATCTCCAGTGTGAAACTTGGATAAAAGTTCAATTTATCATGAGCGTATCATGTACTCCATCATTTGTTGTACCACTATGAAACAAGGATTTTAATGGATTTGTCTAAATAAATTGAACTTTTATCCAAGTTTCACGCTGGAGATTTACTTCCCCCTCTTTTTTTTCTGTTGCAATTATACTAAGCGAGAAGCTGTGAGAGCCTCTATATTGAGCTGGGGACTGTCAGAGTCACCATATTGAGTCGGGGACTGCGAGATCCCCCATATTGAGTTGGGACAGCTATGGGGGCTCTCATATTGTGTGTTAGACTGTGTGGACCTTCATACTAAGTAAGAGAGTGTGGGGCCCATCATTCTGAATAGGGGAGTCTGAGGAGCCTCATACCAAGTAGGGTAGGGCTGTAGGGACCATCATACTAACTAGGGTGCTGTGGGGGCATTATACTGACAGTCCGTCAATTACTCTGTAAGGGTCATGATACTGTGTGAGATTATGGGGATATTATATATAGGGAGGTACAAATTGCCATTTTTTGCAGTTTATGCTTTTTTTTTACCAACGAGTGAACTAGTGGTGTTTTCCCAAGTGCATGGAGTGAGGCCGCTCTCACTGGATGGGCTCTGGCCAGGAGTATGTATAAGGCCGGCGTCACACTAGCGAGTTTTACGGACGTATGAGCGCAGAAAATACGTCCAGAAAATATGCATTGCACACGGTCCAATGATTCTCTATGGGGCAGCTCCTATCTGACATTTTTTGATCGCTTTTTATTCCGATTTTTGTGAGGCAGAATGACCAAAAACCAGCTATTCATGAATTTCTTTTGAGGGGGGGGGAGCGTTTATACCATTGCGCGCTTGGTAAAATGGATAAAGCAGTTTTATTCTTTGGGTCAGTACGATTACAGTGATACCTCATTTATATCTTTTTTTATGTTTTGGTGCTTTTATACGATAAAAACTATTTTATAGAAAAAATAATTATTTTTGCATCGCTTTATTCTGAGGACTATAACTGTTTTATTTTTTCACTGATGATGCTGTGCGGCAGCTCCTTTTTTGCGGGACAAGATGACATTTTCAGCGGTACCATGGTTATTTATATCTGTCTATTTGATCGCGTGTTATTCCACTTTTTGTTCGGTGGTATGATAATAAAGCGTTGCTTTTTGCCTCGTTTTTTTTTTTTACAGTGTTCACTGAAGGGGTTAACTAGTGGGACAGTTTTATAGGTCTGGTTGTTGCAGACACGGCAATACTAAATATGTGTGCTTTTATTGTTTTTTTTTTAATTTAGAAAAAACACTGTGTTTGTGCGGGCTGTGGTGCTGAACTTGAGCGAGACTTTTCAGGCCAAAGCAAAGAACACTGATAAACCTTCTCCTTGCTGACACCACCTGCATATTTCTGGACTTCCATGAAACGTGTCGGCTCCACTGTCAGCATATTTATGGACTACCACATGTAAGTACCAGTCGCACTTTTGCTTCATATATCTGCTGGACTTGCTTGTATTAGTGGTGCCCCGCTATCATAGTTGATGGACATTTTTGTTTTTTGTGCTATGCTCTTCCCTGTAATTTGAGGATTGTTTCTGTTAGTTTGTGTTATACTCCTTGTTTTGTTAAATACAGTTTATTTGTCTCAACTTTGGACTCGGATTCGTTTTAACCCATGCAATCAGATTCCATAGTACCTCCATAAATGTTACACTGGGTGACTCGGGTGGCTGTGGGAACAGGCTGTTCCACAAGTCTTTGAATCCCGAAGGCTTGCGGGACAAACCTGTTTCTAACACTGCTTTTTCCACCCCCTCTAGGGATTCCACCTGTGCCCTTAAACTCTCCTTTAATCAGACACATGTTCCAACAGTGCAGATATAATCTCCCCCACCTTCGTACTGCGCAGTCATGGCTCACCACAATCAGGCAGTGTTTAAATTAATATGCCTTGGAGGTCGCAGTCACACAGCTCAAGTAATGAACAGGTATCCAGGCCGAGTTAGAGCATTGGCTGTCTCCATTAAACCTGGAGCCAGGGGCCAGGGAGGGCCATGTGCGATAACGGTGCAAACCTGGTAGCAACCTACGCCATGGCAACCTAACAAACGTGGTTGCACTGCTGCAGAAATCATGGTGGCTGTGTGCTCACCTCTGATGATCATACCTCTCAGATCATCGCTACAGAGGTCTTTCGGGCTACCGGTTAACCGTTTGATTAGCGATGTTCTGACACATTGGAATTCCACTCTACACATGTTGCAGCGGCAGTGGCTGCAGCGATGAGCCCTGGTGCAGTATGTCCTTTTGCATAACCTGGGCCACCGCAGTTCGGATGTGGTGCAAATCACGCTTGCGGAGTGCGAACAGTTTAACCCCTTTCTGCCATTGGAAGTACTATTCCATCCATGTGGGGTGGGCCCTAATTCCCAAGGACGGAATAGTATGTCCAGAGCGATCAGCCACGCTCACGGGGGGAGCGCGGCCGATCGCGGACGAGTGTCAGCTGACTATCGCAGCTGACATCCGGCACAATGTGCCAGGAGCGGTCACGGACCACTCCTGGCACATTAACCCCCAGCACACTGCGATCAAACATGATCGTAGTGTGCCGGTGGTATAGGGAAGCATCGTGCAGGGAGGGGGCTCCCTGCGGGCTTCCCTGAGACCCCCGGAGCAACGCGATGTGATCGCTTTGCTGCGAGGGTCTCTTACCTCCTCCTCCTCAGAGCAGGCACCTGTAAGCCTGAATCTGTGCACCTCAGATCGCCGATCTGACACAGTGCACAGCAAAGTGTCAGATCAGCGATCTTACACTATAACATGATGTCCCCCCTTCCCTCCCCCCCCCCCCCCCCCCCCCGGGGCAATGTTATAGTGTAAAAAAAAAATTCACATGTGTAAAAAAAATGAAAAAAAATTCTCAAAAAATTCCTAAAAAAATATATATATATTGTTCCTATAAATACATTTCTTTAAATAAAAAAAACAATAAAAGTACACATATTTACTATCTCCGTGTCCGTAATGACCCGACCTATAAAACTGTCCCACTAGTTAACCCCTTCAGTGAACACCGTAAAAAAAAAGAAAAAAACGAGGCAAAAAACAACACTTTATTATCATACCGCCAAACATAAAGTGGAATAACACGCGATCAAAAAGATGGATATAAATAACCATGGTACCGCTGAAAACGTCATCTTGTCCCGCAAAAAATGAGCCCCAATACAGCGTCATCAAAGAAAAAATAAAAAAGTTATAGTCCTCAGAATAAAGCAAGCAAAAATAATTATGTTTTCTATAAAATAGTTTTTATCGTATAAAAGCTCCAAAACATAAAAAATGATATAAATGAGGTATCGCTGTAATCATACTAACCCGAAAAATAAAACTGCCTTATCCATTTTACCAAACGCGGAACAGTATAAACGACTCCCCCAAAAGAAATTCATGAATAGCTGGTTTTTGGTCATTCTGCCTCACAAAAATGGGAATAAATAGCGATCAAAAAATGTCACATGCTCGAATATGTTACCAATAAAAACATCAACTCGTCCCGCAAAAAACAAGACCTCACATGACTGTGTGGACAAAAATATGGAAAAATTATAGCTCTCAAAATGTGGTAATGCAAAAAATATTTTTTGCAATAAAAAGCGTCTTTGCCAATCATAATAATCAGCTAAAAAACTCGCTATAAAAGTAAATCAAACCCCCCTTCATCACCCCCTTAGTTAGGGAAAAATACAAAAATAAAAAAAAATGTATTTATTTCCATCTTCCCATTAGGGTTAGGGCTAGGGTTAGGGTTAGGGTTAGAGCTAGGGTTTGGGCTAGGGTTAGTGTTAGGGTTAGGGCTAGGGATAGGGTTAGGGTTAGTGTTAGGGCTAGGGTTAGGGTAAGGGCTAGAGTTAGGGTTGGGGCAAGGGTTAGGGCTAGGGTTAAGTCTAGGGTTAGGGTTAGGGCTAGGGTTAGGGCTAGGGTTAGGGCTATGGTTAGGGTTAGGGTTAAGGCTACAGTTAGGGTTAGGGCTAAAGTTAGGGTTAGGGTTTAGATTACATTTACGGTTGGGAATAGGGTTGGGATTAGGGTTAGGGGTGTGTCAGGATAAGGGGTGTGGTTAGGGATACCGTTGGGAATAGGGTTAGGTGTTGTGAATTCCGCTCTTGGGCTCCCTCCGGTGGTTGTAAGTGGCACTTTTGTGAGTTCTGCTCTTGGGCTCCCTCTTGTGGTTTCAAGTGGCATGGCTGCTCCTTGGAGTTAGCTGTCATCAGCTGCCTCCACTTGTCGTCTCTTCTGCTCGGCTATTTAGGCCTGGCTTTTTCTTCAGCCAGTGCCACTTGTAAATGGTTCCTGGTTGGATTCACATCTCTTTGGATTTCCCTGTTATCCTGACCAGTTCAGCAAAGCTAAGTTTTTGCTTGCGCTTTTCTGTTCACAGATTGTGGACTTATCCGTTCAGTGCTTTTTATGTTTGTCCAGCGTTATCAGTATGAATTAATTCTGTCTTGCTGGAAGCTCTGGGAAGCATATTTACCCTCCACACCTTTAGTCAGGTGTGGAGATTTTTTTTGTAAACTCTGCGTGGATTTTTGTAGTGTTTTATACTGACCGCACAGTATTCCATCCTGTCCTATCTATCAAGCTAGACTGGCCTCCTATGCTCATCCTGGTTTCATTCTGTGTATGTCTTTTCCCTCTCCACTCACAGTCATTATTTGTGGGGGCTAATCTATCCTTTGGGGATTTTCTCTGAGGCAAGATAGTTTTCCTGCTTCTGTCTTTAGGGGTAGTTAGCTCTTAGGCTGTGACGAGATGCCTAGGGAGAGTTAGGAGCATTCCATGGCTACTTCTAGTGTTGTGTTGAGCTTAGGGACTGCGGTCAGTACAGTTACCACTTCCTTCAGAGCTCGTTCCATGTTGCTCCTAGACCACCGCATCATAACAGTTAGGGGTGTGTTTGGATTAGGGTTTCAGTTATAATTGGGAGTTTCCACTGTTTAGGCACATCAGGGGCTCTCCAAACGCGACATGGTATAAGATCTCAATTCCAGCCAATTCTGCGTCGAAAAAGTAAAACAGTGCTCCTTCCCTTCTGAGCTCTTCTGTGCGCCTAAACAGGGGTTTACCCCAACATTTGGGTATCAGCATACTCAGGACACATTGGACAACAACTTTTGGGGTCCAATTTCTCCTGTTACCCTTGGAAAAATACAAAACTGGGGGCTAAAAAATAATTTTTGTGGAAAAAAAAGATTTTTTATTTTCACGGCTCTGCGTTATAAACTGTAGTGAAACACTTGGTGGTTCAAAGTTCTCACAACACATCTATATAAGTTCCTTGGGTTGTCTAGTTTCCAATATGGGGTCACTTGTTGGGGGTTTCTACTGTTTAGGTACATTAGGGGCTCTGCAAACGCAATGTGACGCCGGCAGAACATTTCATCAAAGTCTGCATTCCAAATGGCGCTCCTTCCCTCCCGAGCCTTCCCATGCACCCAAACGGTGGTTCCCCCCACATATGGGGTATCAGCATACTCAGGACAAATTTGACAACAACTTTTGGGTCCAATTTCTCCTGTTACCCTTGGGAAAATACAAAACTGGGGGCTACAAAATAATTTTTGCGGAAATCTTTTTTTTTTTATTTTCACGGCTCTGCGTTATAAACTGTAGTGAAACACTTGGGGGTTCAAAGCTCTCACATCACATCTATGTGCGTTCCTTAGGGGGTCTACTTTCCAGAACGGTGTCACTTGTGGGGGGTTTCAATGTTTAGGCACATCAGTGGCTCTCCAAACGCAACATGGCGTCCCATCTCAATTCCTGTCAATTTTGCATTGAAAAGTCAAACAGCGCTCCTTCCCTTCCAAGCTCTCCCATCCGCCCAAACAGTGGTTTACCCCCACATATGGGGTATCGGCGTACTCAGGACAAACTGTACAACAACTTTTGGGGTCCAATTTCTTTTCTTACCCTTGGGAAAATAAAAAATTGGGGGCGAAAAGATCATTTTTGTGAAAAAAATATGATTTTTTATTTTTACGGCTCTGAATTATAAACTTCTGTAAAGCACTTGGTGGGTCAAAGTGCTCACCACACATCTAGATAAGTTCCTTAGGGGGTCTACTTTCCAAAATGGTGTCACTTGTGGGGGGTTTCAATGTTTAGGCACATCAGTGGCTCTCCAAACGCAACATGGCATCCCATCTCAATTCCTGTCAATTTTGCATTGAAAAGTCAAACGGCGCTCTTCCCTTCCGAGCTCTCCCATCCGCCCAAACAGTGGTTTACCCCCACATATAGGGTATTGGCGTACTCAGGACAAATTGTACAACAACTTTTGGGGTCCATTTTCTCCTGTTACCCTTGGTAAAATAAAAAAATTGGAGCTGAATATTTAAACATTCCAAAAATTCCTGTGAAACACCTGAAGGGTTAATAAACTTCTTGAATGTGGTTTTGAGTACCTTGAGGGGTGCAGTTTTTAGAATGGTGTCAAACTTAGTTATTTTCTATCATATAGACCCCTAAAAATGACTTCAAATGAGATGTGGTCCCTAAAAAAAAAATGGTGTTGTTAAAATGAGAAATTGCTGGTCAACTTTTAACCCTTATATCTCCCTAACAAAAAAAAAATGTATTTCAAAATTGTGCTGATGAAAAGTAGAAGTGTGGTAAATGTTATTTATTTAGTATTTTGTGCAACATATCTCTGTGATTTAATTGCATAAAAATTCAAATTTGGAAAATTGCGAAATTTTAAAAATTTTCGCCAAATTTCCATTTTTTTCACAAATTAACGCAGGTAATATCAAAGAAATTTTACAACTATCATGAAGTACAATATGTCACGAGAAAACAGTGTCAGAATCACCTCATAAAAGGACAGTGGTCAGAATTGTAAAAATTGGCCCAGTCAATAACGTGCAAACCACCCTTGGGGGTAAAGGGGTAAAGGACCTCTGCACACTTTTGCATAATTTTGAAATGGCTACAAAGATGGTTAGCACTGACAATGCCATCTTCAGCATCACTTTTCCAGTCATCTACATGTTGGCGCACACTTTGAATAGTCTGCGTGAGGAGGTGATGGTCCCAGAGGAAGAGGAAAAAGCAGAGGAGGATATGGAAGGGATAACAATATCTCAAATTTCCAGACTGTCATGCACAGGTGGGTGCCATCTTAGGGTACCTTACAGCGATCAAGGGTGGCTCATGGTACCAGACAAACTATTAGTGAAGATGCAGGAGCGGAGTAGCAAATTGAGGAGGATGATGTGATAGATGCACAACACTCAGGAGTTGAAGAGAATAACAATATGCTCTCTTTTGCCCGTAGTTGGCGAGAGGGGACAAAGGAAGCAAACTTGAGTGTTACCCCGCCACCAACACAGCATGGACTTGGACCTCATGGAAGTACCTGACACATGAGTGCCTTCTTGCTACACTATCTTCAATATGATGCCCATATTCGTAGGGTTAGAAATAGTGCTGACTACTGGGTTGCCACTCTGTTAGATCGACAGTACAAGAGTAAATTTAGCCAGATGCTTCCAGCTGAAAAGGGATGCGTGCATGCTATATTATTGATATGTAGACAATCTTAACAGTGGTTTTGCCAAAAACAGCAGTGAGGTACATAATGTACATCCCAACTCTAGACGTCCAACCCCAGGAACGTCAAGGCGTCATTGCCAAAACATTAGCAGCAGCAGCATAAGTGGCATAAGGAATTTCTGAGAGTCAATTAACACATTTTTTAGACCAAACCAGGCACCAGCAGAACAGATTACAAGTCTGTCACGTTGCGAGCAACTGGAAAGGATGATGCAGGAGTATCTAGAACTCAATGTCAATGCCATCAGGGGTGGTTTGAACCCTTTTACATTTTGAAAGAGTGGCCTGAGCTCACCTGTCACGCCTTGGAGGTTTTGTCATGACCGGCAGCCAGCGTTCTCTCAGAACGTGTCTTCAGTGCTGCTGGTGTTGTCCTGATGGATAAGCACATCTGTCTGCTCTCTCAAAGCACAGACCACCTAACTTTCATTAATATCAACAAGTCATGGAATTCCAATGACATTTGCACCCCAGTTGCAGATTGGGCAGACTAGGCAATAGTGTGGTTTTTAGTGTCATGCATTGATCTCACGTTATTGCAGTTTGTGCCATCTTTGTGGTGTCTTCTGTGCCTGCTGTTGCTACTGCTGCTGATGTTACAAACATTTTTTTGAAATGTGGATATTTCAAGTTGGGTTTCCATCAGGTGGGTTGCCTGTGGTGGAAGGTGTGTCAGAGGCCTAATATAACATTTCTACTCTGTGAAAATTGATGCCACTTTAGTTGTGTATGACAATTATTTTTTGAAATCTGAAGATTGCCATTGTAAGTCAGTATCCCAATAGGCAGACCTGCACTTGCTTTCAGTCAACTAACTGTGTTACTTTCCTTATATTTAGATCTTTTAATAGTAGTCTACAAAACTGATGTTTCTGCCATCTGAGTGTGCTGAAATAAAACAAAAATTGGAGCTGTTGCATGAGGTGTGAGGTCTCCCAGCTAAGAAGGCTTACACGGTTCCCTTAACCATCAGGTCCTCATTAAAACTTCAAAACTTCAATTCCAAGCTGTAAATTCTGGACCAGACCCTGGTACCTCATGCATGGCTCTTGGCTGACTGCTTGTGTGCCAGTATAGCTGGTTCTACTGTGGGTCAATTGATCAGTCAACTACCTGTGTTACTTGTCTTAAATTTTTCTATCAATAGTAGTCTATAAAATTGATGTTTGTGCCATCTGAGTGTGGATGGATTAAAAAAAAAATTGGAGGTGCTGAATGAAGTGTGAGATCTCCCAGCTAAGAAGGCTTACACCGCTCCCTTAACCATCAGGTCCTCATTAAAACTTCTCATGGCTGACTGCTATTATGCCATTTGCAAATTTCTACTGTGGGTCAATTGATGCCACTTTTCCTGTGGTGTGCCCCTATTTTAGCTATTTGTGAAGCTTTTTGTCTCCCTTTAAGGTGTTGTATATGCATTTGTTTTTGCCTCCCATTGAATCTAATGAGGTTTACGTTCGACGAACTGTTCGGCGAGCAGAGGTCAGTTCGGCGAATCCAAACTGAATCGAACCTTGAAAGGTTCGCTCATCTCTACTAGTAACTGAAGTAAGCATTATATTTGCCACAGGTGTCGGCTGGAAATTTATGTGTGCAGCATATGTTTTTTCACTCAAAAGGAATTGCTACTATAATTGGTTTCTGAGAGATTAATTACATTAGAAATTGTTGATGTTATACATCTATGGTGATCCAGTGTTTTTCTAAGATCAGTAAAACTATTTTTTTTTTTACTGATAGGAAGCATTGATTTTATCAGTATCCTATCATATGCTACTACCTCCTGTAACTCGGACTGTTATGTGCCTTTCCCGTTGTGATTTTATAAGCATAAGATTATTTGTATAATCATTTGGTAATGATATAGTTTAGACCCATTTCAAGAACATTATGTAGATAAGATCTGTAAAAAGTTTATTACACTTGAATTATAAGCGGTGCGCTAGAGACCAAAATTGTTGTCTATGAATTTAATTCATATTGGGTACATACAAGTTGTACAGCAGATATTACATGAAGTCTCAGACTTTCTTCAAGATTTTAAAAGCATACTAAATGCCTTTCAATTCATAATATCAGACAAACAGGAACATGGATTTTTTGTAGTTGACCCAAATCTGCCAAAGCTGAGTCAGTGACCAAAATGCCACTTCAGAGTGAAACACAATAGGCTATAATAAAACTGTAAAGTCACAGCTATGGTACCAGAATTTGATTTTGTCGTGATACTGAGCAGTAAGAATATGATGCATAGCATGCTTGAAAAAGGTTCTAACTTTAGAACCGAAACCTCCTGCTTGTCTCTATCCACCTTACAGCAGCAATGGCATATGGGATTTCAGCATGTAATCACTGGGGCATGTAAAACTGATAAATGTGATTGGGGCCTAAGTTATGGGAGAAATCAGATCAGTTAACAGTTATTTTGTATACTGCCAGCTTTAGTTTGTGACTTACTAATGACCATTGTATGTTTGTATTAATTATGGCCTCATACATAAAGTCATTTTGCTTCATATTATATTAAAAGGTTCTTCCCAAAAACATCAAGTTATCCCCTAGTCATTGTTAATCTTTGGGGGTCCAAGCACTGCAACCCTAAGCAAACTCAAGATTAGGGCTTGGTAGCCCCATTTTAAATGAAGCAGAACTACACTTGCGAAAGCTCTACTCCATTGATTGTCAATGGAATTTTTGGAAATAGCT
Organism: Ranitomeya imitator; assembly: GCF_032444005.1. Classification (NCBI taxonomy): domain Eukaryota; kingdom Metazoa; phylum Chordata; class Amphibia; order Anura; family Dendrobatidae; genus Ranitomeya; species Ranitomeya imitator. The sequence continues at coordinate 135,446,336 of NC_091286.1, forward strand.
AAGTACAGAACTCAGCTTTCTCCAGGAGTTCCATTGACAAGGAATAGAGCAGAAGTCAGGCATGTGCATCTCTGCACCATTCAAGATGGGACTGCAGAGTACGAGGATCACCGGGGGTCCAGTGGTTGGAACCCCAGCGTTCATCAAGCCTTCCACTATCCTATGAAGATGAATATGTTTTTTAGGGAAATAACACTTTAAGAAGAAATGTAAAAACTATTTTATAAAAAACATTTTGTAGATTTCATGAAAAAGCAAGAAACAGTATCTTAATACTTTTGCTTTCTATTATAATTAAAAAACAATTCGTTATTAATGCAGAATAACTATTATTGCTAGTCATACACGTGGCATTAACTGCAACGGACAAGCTCCAAAATGTAATTATTGCAATTTACTGATAAAAATACATCATGTTCATACTGAATATCTTCTTATTTTTTTCAATTTTTTGTTAATACTGTTTGTAAGACTAGTTCTACAATTTTGCAACATTGTGTTTCCATTCTTCATGCTGTGACTGATTGAGAGCACTAGTGTGGACACCAAACTGGTTCATAGTCCTGCTTTCAGCTGAGAAATGGATGCAACTGTAATGTTCTGTAAGCTAAACAGCCTAAACTCCAGTTTGCTACTTTGAAAATTATCAATGAGATTTGTACTGCTGCTGGAGCATTTAATGTAGCTTGTTATGATCAGGTAATTCAGTACCACAATGGACATAGAAGTCAGAGCACATACAGTGACCTGACAATAACCCAAAAACATAGAACGAGCTCTGAGACGTGGGAACTCTGTTGACCGCAATCCCTAATCCTCTCCAACCACACTAGAGGCAGCTGTGGATTGCGCCTAACGCTCCCTATGCAACTCGGCACAGCCTGAGAAACTAGCTAGCCTGAAGATAGAAAATAAGCCTACCTTGCCTCAGAGAAATACCCCAAAGGAAAAGGCAGCCCCCACATATAATGACTGTGAGTTAAGATGAAAAGACAAACGTAGAGATGAAATAGATTTAGCAAAGTGAGGCCCGACTTTCTGAACAGAGCGAGGATAGAAAAGGTAACTTTGCGGTCAACACAAAACCCTACAAACAACCACGCAAAGAGGGCAAAAAGACCCTCCGTACCGAACTAACGGCACGGAGGTACACCCTCTGCGTCCCAGAGCTTCCAGCAAGCAAGAAAAACCAAACAAGCAGGCTGGACAGAAAAAAACAGCAAACAAAATAACAAAAGCGGAACTTAACTATGCAGAGCAGCAGGCCACAGGAACGATCCAGGAGGAAGCAAGTCCAATACTAGAACATTGACTGGAGGCCAGGATCAAAGCACTAGGTGGAGTTAAATAGAGCAGCACCTAACGACTTCACCACATCACCTGAGGAAGGAAACTCAGAAGCCGCAGTACCACTCTCCTCCACCAACGGAAGCTCATAGAGAGAATCAGCCGAAGTACCACTTGTGACCACAGGAGGGAGCTCTGCCACAGAATTCACAACAGTAGCTCAGAGAGCAGACTTCAAGCACACTGTAAATAAAGGGTTTAATGGAAGACATTTCCCCTTGCAGAGAGTGCAAGGCCAGCATAAGGAAACTTATAGGCAAATATGGGAAATGAAATATGCAACTAGCCTGTCAAAGGCCTCTTGCCTGGTCAAATAAGACCTCCTGCTTTGCACTGATGTGGGCTAACACCCTGAAACACATGTCTGCGAATGGTGTGTCTGCTTTGGCTTTTTATCCTAAGTGGTGGCAAGACTTGTTAAGGACTTGATATTAAATTTAACTTGTTCTTTTAATGGAGAAAAAAAATAACGGACCCACTACCAGATACCACTGGCAGGAGCTTATCACGTCTGAAAAAAAGGATTGTGCATTGTTGTTCCAATTGCCTGCTTTTCCTGCCATCTTTTGTCTGGGGAGACACTGAAGACCACCATAAAAATTAAATGGCTAACTAGTCCTGCCAAAATCACCAGCTTCATCAAACTTTTATCTAATGTTTGCTGTGGCCTCAGTCGAAGTGACAGTGGTGTGATTACTCCAAAGGGCCAATCATATTTACCTAAAATGCCATTTTTTGTCATATTCTCCCAACTGCAAGCCACTTCTGGTCATCTGTTTTAGCTGATAGAATAAGTTTCCCATTTAAACGTAGACAGGAGAGGTTTTTTAGGGGGAAATGAGACCCTTAATAGCTGTTACTTGGTTCTAATTTGTCAGTTTAGAAACAAAAATTAAATGATTTGTACTCTTAATCTTTACAAGTCCCATCATGTTATATGATCAGCTGTCATATAAACACAAGTTTTTTAAATGACAGTGATTATTTTGAATTTGTCCCACAATAAAATTAGGCGTGGATGGATTAAAAATAATAAATGAAGGCATACTTGCCTTTCAGTGCCCTTGCAGAACCAGCACAGGCAGCTCTTGCTTCGGAATTGGTGTCCAACCTGTTCAGAAGTTATAGCACCAGTACAGCCATTTACCGTAAATTAGAAGAGTGCATTATCCTGTGGATAAGCTACAAATGTAAGAGATACTACTAAAATAAACTGAGAAAGTTAGGCTTTATCTACATTAATTTCTGTGGAATGCAAACTGGGCATCAAAACCAACCACTTTGGCAGTATTGGTACAGCCCACGGTAACTAGCACTCCACTTTAATTTGAGAACTAAATTTCCTATCAGATTTACAATGGCTTGGAAATTTTCACTTTTAAAAATTGTTGTAATAGCAGCTAACTAATACTTGATATTTCTTTATATAACTAGATAAAACATAGATAGCATGATAAGTTTTGTGTTGATGAATTGTGTAGCCATGCTTTTAACCTTGGGATTGTCTGTCCCTTTCCTTGTCCCTTGATTACCTTCTTGATTATTTTATGTTTGAGTCTAAACATAATGCTTTACACACATATAAGAAAGAAAACATTGGGAATAATTACTAGAAACCTTAATTTTAACAATCTTAAAAGGGCAGTCCGAAACTAATATTGATTTTCATCCTAAGTGTAGCTCTATTTATTTTAATAGTATATTAGTTTTTCTAATATTGTTTAGTTAAATGTTCCCTACCCTTCCCTCTCTAATCTAACTGCTTTTGTTTTTTTCCAACTATTTCTGTTTTGATGACATTTTGTTTCTGAATACTCAGTTCATGCTGGGTTACTTAAATAGGTCATCATCAGGGGGGCAGAACTGTGGTCACTGCTGCAGCCTCAGTCCCCTCTCTGAAATGAAGCATCATCATTGGTGCCTGTTTCAGGGGCTGGGCTTGTCCCTGTACTAATGAGCATGCATCGGTTGTCAATTCTGATATATGCTCAATACGAGCTCTCTTCTTACTGTGCAATATTCTTCTCAATACACAGTGACAGTGCACTCCCTCATCAGCTCTAATTAGAAGTGATCAGCAATAGAGAGCACTGTCAATGCCTATTGTAAGGCGATAACCCATTGAACTCTGCCTCCGAAAATGACATGAAAGTGACATTTTGATTGTGTTATTGAGGGGACCAGGTCTCCAGTTCTAATGATCATGAGCATTCCAGTAGTTGGGTCCTAACTGATCATACATTTTTTTTACCTATTTTGTGCATAGGTGAAAAATGGATTTTTATTCCAATAATCCCTTAAACCTGCAGAAAACCTTAGATTGCTGAATTAAAAGAGCCTTGTTAAGATTATTGTTCAATAATAATAACCAAGACAGAACCAAGATTGATGAAAATTGTGCCAAAATTTTGCTTTTGGGAAAGACATAGATCTGGCATAATGTGTTCTAAAATGTATGATTCTTGGTTCTCATAGAGGTAAGCACTTATTCCCTTACCCAATAGGAATAAATATAAACACTAAATTACTGGATTTATTCTATTTCAACAAGCTTGGAGCAAATAAATAAGGGGTTTAAACTATGTCTTGGTGCTGGAAAAGGACTTGAGGGAACTGTAATGTGTGGGCTCCTAGATGGAGGAGACCCTTGTGGTTTTTTTGCCTTCCCTATAATCCAGACATGGAAATAGTAATAACTAAATTATCTCAATGTCTTTAAACTTTTTTTAGTTTAAAATAGAAAAATAGGGAATATTGTGGCACCGGTTACTTTATATGATGTCAGTGTAGCCCTCGAGCATCATATTCGGTCCATAAATGAACGAGTGTCCTGTTTTTTTCATGTGTCTACAAAGTGCGGTTTGTGAGCACAGTGAGTACATACATGTAATCAAACCCACCACATACACCTTGGTGGTTACATTAGGATATAGCGTAAATTACGTACATTTTATTATCTCTTTGAATAGTAATTTTTCATTTAAGCATTTTACTTTCCATGTATAGTTATTATTTTCATGAAAAATGTATCCAATGTAGTTTATAGGCGGTCATTTAATACCCTGTTTAAACTGGCTGACCCCACTTCTAAGTACACAGAACATTATATAAAGTTTCTGTGTGCATGGAAAATCATGTTATGAGCAGCATATCACCTGTTTACACAGGATGAAGTCCTGCCGATAACGAAGGTGGTTAAGCCATTTAGATGGGCAGATAGTCGGGAAATTAACATTTGAAGGAAGGTATATTTCTGATTATTGGTCCAACTAAACAGGTTGGTAAACACTCTGCTTGTTTGCCAGGTATGATGATTTTTATACTGGCTTAAAAACGATCATTTTTTGTCAGCACATCACCGCATGGAAACAAGACGTGCTACCAATAACATGGTATTCTTTAGGCATAAAACAATTGCACTAAGTAGGCTATAAAAAGTATGGTCGTGATCATAGTATCTAAATCCAGAACAAACAAGTTTTTAGTGATGCCCATAGTTGGTGTAAACAAGTAAAAAGGGGAAAGGAGACTGTCCTGTCTCTACGTTCGAGGGACTTTTAATTAACTCACAGAATTATCAAGTAAACTAGATGGTGGCCCGATTCTAACGCATCGGGTATTCTAAAATATGTATGTATGTATGTACATCGCGCTGTGAGTGGGGGTTAAATTTTGCGCCAATATCACTGATTGGTCGCGCACGGCTGGCCGAACAGCGAATCATGGTTTAAATCTGGCGCAAATTTGGGGCCAGACTGCGCCTGTCGCTGATTGGTCACGGCCAGCCGGGCATGACCAATGACCGAAGCGGTGTTTAAATACCACGCCAATATTGCTGATTGGCCATGCCCGGCTGGCCGATCAATGAAGTGTGGTTTAAATCTGGCGCCAATTCGCGGCCAGACTGCGCCTGTCACGGATTGGTCACGGCCGGGCATGGCCAATGACCGAGGCAGTGTTTAAATAGCACGCCAATATCGCTGATTGGCCGCGCCCGGCTGGCCGATCAACGAAGCGTGGTTTAAATCTGGTGCCAATTCGCGGCCGGACTGCACCTGCTGCTGATTGGTCGCGGTCGACCGGGCACGACCAATGACCGAAGTGGTGTTTAAATACCACGCCAATATCGCTGATTGGTCGCGGCCGGCCGTGAGCTACCAATCACTGAAGCGGTGTTTAAATCCCGTGCCAAGTGTGGTTTACATCCCGCGTCAATTCGCAGCTGGACTGCGTCTGTCACTGATTGGTCGCAGGATGTCGGGGGATCGGGGCACTGGATGTCAGGGGTTCCGGGTGCAGGATATAGTACAGCCACGTAGTATATAACACAGCCACATAGTATATAGCACAGCCACGTAGTATACAGTTATATGAAAAAGTTTGGGCACCCCTATTAATCTTAAGCTTAATGTTTTCTAAAAATTGCTTTTTTTGCAACAGCTATTTCAGTTTCATATATCTAATAACTCTTGGACACAGTAATGTTTCTGCCTTGAAATTAGGTTTATTGTACTAACAGAAAATGTGCAATCTGCATTCAAACAAAATTTGACAGGTGCAAAAGTATGGGCACCCCACCAGAAAAGTGACATTAATAGTTAGTAGATCCTCCTTTTGCAAAAATAACAGCCTCTAGTTGCTTCCTGTAGCTTTTAATGAGTTCCTGGATCCTGGATGAAGGTATTTTTGACCATTCCTCTTTACAAAACAATTCCAGTTCAGTTAAGTTTGATGGTCGCCGAGCATGGACAGCCCTCCTCAAATGATCCCACAGATGTTCAATGATATTCGGGTCTGGGGACTGGGATGGCCATTCCAGAACAGTGTAATTGTTCCTCTGCATGAATGCCTGAGTAGATTTGGAGCGGTGTTTTGGATCATTGTCTTGCTGAAAGATCCATCTCCTGCGTAACTTCAACTTTGTCACTGATTCATGAACATTATAGTCAAGAATCTGCTGATACTGAGAGGAATCCATGCGTCCCTCAACTTTAACAAGATTCCCGGTGCCGGCATTGGCCACACAGCCCCAAAGCATGATGGAACCTCCACCAAATTTTACTGTGGGTAGCAAGTGTTTTTCTTGGAATGCTGTGTTTTTTGGCCGCCATGCATAACACCTTTTTGTATGACCAAACAACTCAATCTTGGTTTCATCAGTCCACAGGACCTTCTTCCAAAAAGAAATTGGCTTCTCCAAATGTGCTTTTGCATACCTCAGCCGACTCTGTTTGTGGCGTGCTTGCAGAAACGGCTTCTTTCGCATCACTCTCCCATACAGCTTCTCCTTGTGCAAAGTGCATTGTATAGTTGACCGATGCACATTGACACCATCTACAACAAGTTTATTGCTGCAGCTCTCTGGAGGTGGTCTGAGGATTCTCCTTGACTGATCTCACCATTCTTCTTCTCTGCCTTTCTGATGTTTTCTTGGCCTGCCACTTCTGGCCTTAACAAGAACTGTACCTGTGTTCTTCCATTTCCTTGCTATGTTCCTCACAGTGGAAATTGACAGGTTAAATCTCTTAGGCAGATTTTTGTATCCTTCCTCTGAACAACTATGTTGAATAATCTTTGTTTTCAGATCATTAGACAGTTGTTTTGAGGAGCCCATGATGCCACTCTTCAGAGGAGATTCAAACAGGAGAACAACTTACAAGTGGCCACTTTAAGTAGCATTTCTCATGATTGCATACACCTGACTATGAAGTTCAAAGCTCAATGAGGTTAGAAAACCAAAAAAAGTGTTTGAGTAAGTCAGTAAAAAGTAGGTAGGAGTATTTAAAACAAGAAAATGATAAGGGTGCCCATACTTATGCACCTGTCAAATTTTGTTTGAATGCAAATTGCACATTTTCTGTTAGTACAATAAACCTCATTTCAAGGCAGAAACATTACTGTGTCCAACAGTTATTAGATATATGAAACTGAAATAGCTGTTGCCAAAAAATTATTTTTAGAAAACATTGAGCTTAAGATTAATAGGGGTGCCCAAACTTTTTCACATAACTGTATAGCACAGCCACATAGTATATAGCAGCCACGTAGTATATAGCAGCCACATAGTATATAGCAGCCACATAGTATATAGCACAGCCACGTAGTATATAGCAGCCACGTAGTATATAGCACAGCCACGTAGTATATAACACAGCCACGTAGTATATAGCACAGCCACGTAGTATATAGCACAGCCACGTAGTATATAGCAGCCACATAGTATATAGCAGCCACGTCCAGCCAGCGCAACCAATCAGAGACATTGCCGTGGTATTTAAATCCCGCTTTGCAGATTGCTCGAGCCCAGCTGGAGCGACCAATCAGAGACATTGGTGGAGGATTTAAATCCCGCTTCGCTGATTGGTCACGCCCAGCCGGTGCGACCAATCAGCGATATTGGCGCAGGATTTAAATCCCACTTCGCTGATTGGTAGCGCCCAGCTGGCACGACCAATCAGAGACATTAGCGCGGGATTTAAATCCCGCTTCTCTGATTGGTCGTGCTGGCTCGCCAGGACCAATCAGCAACATTGGGGTGGGATTTAATTAAATCCAATGCCAATGTCGCTGATTGATCGCTTCTGCTGGGAGCAACCAATCAGCGAAGCGTGATTTAAAACCCGCGCCAATATCACTGATTGGTCGCGCCGGTTGGCCGCAACCAATCAGCGAAATGGTGGTACCGGAGAAAGCTGCTGCGGAGGCGACGGAAGGTGAGAATATCACGATTTTTTTTATCATTATTATTTTTAAAATTATATCTTTCTACTATTGATGCTGCATAAGCAGCATCAATAGTAAATCCCGCGGCAATGTCGCTGATTGGTCGCAGCGGCTGGGCGCGAGCAATCAGCGAAGCCTGATTTAAATCCAGCGCCAATCTCGCTGATTGGCCACGCCCAGCTGGCGCAACCAATCAGAGACATTGCCATGGGATTTAAATCCTGCTTTGCTGATTGCTCGAGCCCAGCCGGCGCGACCAATCAGAGACATTGCCACGGTATTTAAATCCCACTTCGCTGATTGCTCGTGCCCAGCCGGCGTGACCAATCAGAGACATTGGCGCTGGATTTAAATCACGCTTCGCTGATTGCTCGTGCCCATCCCACGGCAATGTCGCTCATTGGTCGCGCCGGCTGGGCCCGACCAATCAGCAAAGCGGTGGGGTTGGCGGGCGCTGACTGGTGGGGCACTGACGACAGGGGAGTACGGAGCAGCCATTTCATGGCCGGACTGTGCCCATCGCTTTCAAGAGTGCATTGCGGGCTCTTATGAGATGATGATGTGCGGTCTCGCGAGACCGCACGTCATCATCTCGCGAGACCGCACGTCATCATCTCACGAGACCGCAATGCATGGACCGGACCGTCACGAGGAGCGGGAAAGGCCTGGGCTGTATCCAGGGGCCGACAGAAGGTGAGTGTATAATGATTTTTTCTTTTTCTTTATTATTTTTAACACTCACACAGGGTTAATAGCAGCATTAATGGAGTGCATTACACCACGGCATAACGCGGTCCCTTAATGCTGCTATTAACCCGGGCGGGGTTAATAGGCTGGGGAGTAAGGAGGGACTAATTCTTGGCCGGACTGTTCCTGTCGCTGATTGGTCGCGGCCAACCGGGCATAACCAATGACCAAAGCAGTGTTTAAATACCATGCCAATATCGCTGACTGGTCACGGCCGGCCGTGAGCTACCAATCACTGAAGCAGTGTTTAAATCCCGTGCCAATATCACTGATTGGTCGCAGCTGGCCGGGCACGACCAATCAGCTAAGTGTGGTTTAAATCCCACGTCAATTCGCAGCTGGACTGTGTCTGTCACTGATTGGTCGCAGGATGTCGGGGTTCAGGGCACTGGATGTTCAGGGTGCAGGATATAGTACAGCCACGTAGTATATAACACAGCCATGTAGTATATAGCACAGCCACGTAGTATATAGCAGCCACGTAGTATATAGCACAACCACGTAGTATATAGCGTTAGCCACATAGTATATAGCACAGCCACATAGTATATAGCACAGCCACGTAGTATATAGCACAGCCACGTAGTATATAGCAGCCACATAGTATATAGCAGCCACGTCCAGCCGGCGCGACCAATCAGAGACATTGCCGCAGGATTTAAATCCCGCTTCGCTGATTGCTCACGCCCAGCCGCCGCGACCAATCAGAGACATTGGCACTGGATTTAAATCCCACTTCGCTGATTGGTCGCTCCCAGCCAGTGCGACCAATCAGAGACATTGGCGTGGGATTTAAATCCCGCTTCGCTGATTGCTCGCACCCATCCGGCATGACCAATCAGTGATATTGGCACGGGATTTAAATCCCGCTTTGCTGATTGGTTACACCCAGCCGGCGCGACCAATCAGAGACATTGCCACGTTATTTAAATCCCGCTTCGCTGATTGGTCGCGCCATTTCTACATTTCTGTTTTTTTCTGTCAAGATGTGGTGCATAGTTTCCATTAATATGAAAAAAAATAAACTTTTTTGAATTTACCAAATGGCTGCAATGAAGAGTGAAAAATGTAAAAGGGTCTGAATACTTTCTGTACCCACTGTATAGCGTCACTTACACTTGTGAAAAAAGCAAAGCTAGTAGTATGGAAATAAAAATAAAAAACATTTCAACCATCTGTCAATTCCAAAGGAGGAAGTCCACAAACATCATTCAATGCTGCAGTGCTGTTCCAGCATTGCCCTATTGATCCCTTAGACGTCTATACAGTATCTAAATGCTCCAAATACTCTAGCCCTCATAATGGCAGTCCACGGCAAGCCCTATGAAGACAATGCCCTACAATTGACCTGCATTCCTCCCAGGTCCATAGTTGGGACTGATCCTTATTGCGAATACTTGTTACCCAATTACAAGCTCTTTTAACTAGGCACTCGCTATCATTTTTACCTGCAGATTTTGACGTTATGATTATTATGTATAGGCCTTGTATTTAGATGAGTGGCATTTTGTGAGTCATTGATATATCTGATCTGTGGATAACGGTTATATTATGTAAGTGCTAACCTTTCATTGTTCTGGCCAGCTTCACATCATTCTGTGCCGTTGATCTAAAATTCTCTCCTCTCAAGGGCATGCCAAGTGCATGGTAATTTATAAGCTGTATGCAACAAGTTGCTACAAACAAATATAGCATACAGTTATGTCTGTTTAAAAAAGTCTCCACAGAGCCGCCATGTGTGGTTCTGAGTAATCTTTGTAAGAACTATTTTATGGACGCTGTGCTGATGGAATCATACATTCAGAGGAAAATATATTCAAGGACAGTCAGAAAAGATAGCATGTCCGCTATATTGAACTGGTTCATCTCTACTACAACCAAATCACTGTCAGGGTCAGACAAGCAAAATCTAGTGTTTTCCATCACAAGTTACATTAAACAAGATAAGTCATTTTCAGAAAGAAAGTTTTCTACGAGCGCAGAAATAATGGTGATATGATTATTGGCGTGGAGGAGGACTGCAGTATTATGCTGCATGGAAAAAGAATAGTAAAAGGCACAGCAAAAAGGAAAAAAATCTAAGCTAAAATAATCCAGTTGTGACACACAGATGTGACATACCAATGTCAATTAAATACAGCAGCGCTTGACAATCTGCCATTAACACTGTGTGGATTAACTTCGACAAGAATGAGCCTAGGATGGAAAGAGAGAATCAGTTAAAAAAGGGAGGATGGATTTTTTTTGTGGTGTGTTCAGCTCTCACTTGTACCTCCTCCTTACTAGAGCTTGCTGAATACCTGTGCAGTGCTGAGCTACAGCATGATTGCTGATCAGACTAACATCAGGTTGTGTTCTGTTCTCAGGTGGCCATCCATGTGCTGACTCCAACCTGGCAAGAAGACGGTCAACAGCCATGCCACATTCTCTCTGCCAGTAGTTATGACCATGCCCCTCCACAGCAAAACATCTGGAATAACCTTATTGCATCAGATTCAAGCCTCAGAATTGGAGACAATAAGCAGACCACCACTGAAGTTACCACTAGAGAGACCCCTCGGTGAAATGTATGTGGAGGCCAACAGGACAGGGATTTTTAACTACCCAGAGGGCACTTCTTATGACTTCACTGCTGCTACTGCTCCGGTTTACAGCTCTGCCAGCCTCAGCTATGCAGCCAGTTCTGAAACATTTGGATCAAGCAGCCTAGCTGGGCTTCATTCTTTGAACAATGTACCACCAAGTCCAGTAGTTTTTCTGCAAACAGCCCCACAGATCTCACCATTTATACACCACCATGGCCAGCAGGTACCATACTATCTGGAAAGTGAACAGAGCTCCTTTGGAGTAAGAGAAGCAGCACCCCCAACCTACTACAGGTAAGTTACAATGTATATTTTCAATTCTAAATGAACGTCTTTAATTTTACTCAATGAACTTCTACCTTGTTTTTGTTTATGTGCATTACATTTTCACCCAAATTCTCTTTCAATAATAATTTTCTTTCTACAGAATTAGTCTCTGTACTGCAGCCTAAATTTACACCCATTAATTTTTAATTCTTCTAGATTGTGTTTAAATATTAAATGATCAAGGCCACACTGTTAAATAAAGCTTAGTGTTTTTACCTAATAGATTCTGTTCACTTTATAAAATCCTTTTTGAAATAATCTAAGAAATAATGAATTATTAGTTACTCCTCTTTAAACCTGATGTGTAGTTAAAATGTTGTAAATTCAGTTGATTTTGAAAGTTTATTTTCTTAAAATATTAACTTTATAGTGACAACAAAGTGAGGAACTGAATTATCAGATTATATTTTTTTACAAAACTGATGTTATAAGTAATAGTAAAATTAAAGATACATAAAAAGTATGTAAGTATTAAGCTTAATTATTTGCGGCTAAAAAATAAAACATTATAGTTTTATATTCGGCAGAAGACATCATGCACGAACGGCAGGAATTTATGTAGAGGACTGAATATATTTCTATTTAATGTACATTGTATGTTGAACTAAATATCTACTAATCCATATTAATATACCGTATATGAATTTACATCAGAAATGAGACTTAATACAGGAGGAAGAAATCAGTAGTCCTAACTGTTGTTCTTTTCAATGACTGTCCACACATGTCCAGTCTTCTCACTAATTATGGTGCTCCTTAGCAGACATTTATTTCGAGTGCTGCAGATTTGTTGAGAATTCTAGTGTCAAATCAATTGGTATAATAATTTGACTTGAAGGATGCGCTGACACATAATTGAAGACATAAGTATCTCGTGTAGCTTCCAATTTATTTCTAGAAATCAGTCATTACCAAAGAATCTTTTTCATATGTCTCAATTTCTCTTTCTAAATCATTCTATTTTACATTGAGCAATTTATTTTGCAATTTATGGAGAAACAATAATTCCATACAACCCAACTCCTGGCAAGTCCATTTTGTTTCTTGTGGTGTTGAAAATATTTATTAAAAGTAATGTTTGATATCAGAATATCAAAGATGTTAATTGTTTGGGCACATAACGAGTTTATTCAGCTTTATTTCCAATGTCTTATGCGCAAAGGATTATATATAAGCCATTTATTTAGGGGGAGGGTGGTAACTTATACAGATTGACCAAGTGTGCTTGATTTAGGGATGTGTCAACCTTTCTGACACATTCTGTAGTAATAAAATTGTTTAGTCCACATGATGTGTACATGATGTGTACATGATGGCACCAGGTCATTGTGACAAAGTGAGCTTTACTTTTCATGCTGGCATTAACCCGTCAATGCCAGAAAACAACCAACCCAGGAGAAGATTTTACAGCCACTTTTTATTATTATTATTATTAGTAATAATATTAAGAACAAAAATTGAAAACTAGTTATATGAATGAGTATTGATGGGTCACATGTACCATGTTTGCCTTAACCTAATATTAATTTCATTACTAAATAATTTATTCATTATGAAATGTTTTAGTCTTTTGTGGAATGTATGTGAGTGCCATGTGGGTTAACCAAACATGGATTCCAGATGCTTAAAAGTTTTACAAAATAATGACCGTATACAAATGTTATTATTAATATATTCTGTAATATATTTTGTCTCAAAACTGTACATGTACACCTTAAGTTTTTTTCAGTATATTTCATATTTTTTGTTTCATTCGCAGTATTGTATTTAAGAGACTTTTTAGTTACGGTAATTAATTTAACTTTTTGGTTAATTCAAAGACCATTTATTTATATCCTTAGAAACTAAAGTGTTGGGGGAATACGAGCCATACTGGACATTTTTAATCTCTACTAACAAAAGCTTTTACTCGCATGACATTATTTAATGACATACACAAATTATATTTTCTTTTAGAAGAGGTTGGTTGGCCTATACTTGCTCCTTACTTCACGGTAAAACATGGGTGACTACCAAATAGTAATCACTACAGCTTGTAAGCTTACTGTTGTGATTGCAATAAAATTAAAAAATCTTTTACTTTGATAATTATATATTAAAGGAACATTGTGGGCAAAACTAATATTATAAAGACAATTGTATGTGAAGTGGAGGGCGTAAGAAGGTCACGTATGCCACAGAGATCCTCTCTTTAGAGTGATTTGTAGACAGCTTCTACAAGGCTTTACGCAGTTTATTTGCTTTGTCTGTAGTATGTCTTTAAACATGCACATGAAAAGTCCAAGCACAAAAGTTGTGTAGTACCTTTCAGATGTCCTGCAGGCACTTTAGAGAGAAAGCAAAGCTGCTTTTCACCTACCTGTAGCTATATACGCAGAACTCAGAAAGTTTCTTCTACACACTAGACTGCAATTCTGCTTTCTGTATGAATCACGTGATCTCTCGGTGCTGGTTGTATGCAGAGTGGTAGGGTCTTACTAGATCTGTTCTGATTGAAACAAATGTTACAACAGATGGCTGTTTTCCCATGTAAATATCAAGTTAATAAGTTCCAAAAAGTTATTTTTCTGCCCCCAAAATTACTTTCTTGAATGTAAATCTTAAGACAAAGAAGTTTTCTGGGATAACTAAGTCAAGAGCAGAGAAGGAGTTAAATTTAACTCACCTATTCGATCCCTGTAGATCCAGTGCTGACACTCCACAGTCCCTGCCTACTTCCTGCCTGTGATCACGTGCCATACATCTTTCACATGATCGCTGCAGCCATTCACTATCTGGCTTGTATGGCATGTGATTGGCTATGCTGCCACCTGCAAATGATAGCTGCAGAAAGTAGGCAGAGACTGGTAAGGACCACTGAAGCGGTGGTGTTGGAGTGGTAGGAGGACATGGGCATTTTATTTTATTTAACCCATTTTTTGATCTTGTCTAAATTTTATTGAACCTGAAAAACAACATTAAACATATATTTTAGATTTTGCAAATCTCTTGAATATTCAGATAATATTTTTACAGGGGAACTATAAAGAAAATAATTTTCCACAATATTCATCCTAGTGCAAATGCAATGCATGGCAAATATCACCCAGATATGATGAGGTAGTTTGGTCAGGTGGTAAATATGTTGGAAACTTTTCTCCTGTTCAAAAGAGAGCACTACATCCACAACACTGCAGAAGGGCTGGCAAGTTATATTGATAACATGCCAGCACAATTTTTGCCCCCTGAGTAAAAAGACATCTAGGGTAGTTGAGGTGGCCAGGACCAGTAAACCATGATACTTTTTTGTTTTGTTTATCATTTGAATTTGATAAAGTTATGATGGAGGAAAATAGGAGCAAAATATGTCCTTAGATAAGTCTTCTTTAATTTAAAAAAGTTATTTTCGTTATTAATTTTAGTTCATAAATCAATAGCGCACATGAAAGTAAGGAACTTTGTAATATGTTTTAGCAGATACATCTGTCTTTTTCACCTCTTGAACTGATCTTCCACTCTAAATTCATGGGCAAAATCTGTAAAATTTGTAGTCAGTGAAGACAGATTTTCACATGAGACAGGAAATGACAGTTGCTACTTTATAAGATTTTACGGAGCATTGGGGAGGAGGAGGGACAAGCAAAAGGCAGACACGTGCCCAAAATGTAAGACATTCTGCAGCAAGTCCTCCTGAATAGACAGTCACATTGTCGCAAAGTGTCTGTGCCTGCCTTTTGCTCCACTTTCCCTATTAAATAAAAATTAAAAGGACAGTTACTGTTTAAGCTTGGAATGTAACCCTAGAGTGCTGGCATATTCAGTACTATTTTATACTGGTATATACATGTATTACAGGAAGCAGACTGTAGTCCTGGGTTTAAATCCCACCAAGGACAACATCTGCAAGGAGTTTATATGTTCTCCCTGTGTTTGCGTGGGTTTCCTCCAGGTACTCCGGTTTCCTCCCACATTCCAAAGACTGATGGGGAATCTAGATTGTGACCCCCATCAGGGACAGTGATGATAATGTGTGCAAACTGTAAAGTGCTGCGGAATTTGTTAGTGCTATATAAAAATAAAGATTATTATTATTAATGCAAGGATTAGAAGAGCTGGTGGGAGGTAACAATGTTGTCTTTCAGTCTTCTGACCATAAGAGCCCCTGGGCTTTTCTTTAAGAGACCTTTTCACCAATTTTTTCATGTTAAATTGAGCACAAGATGTAATAGTTGCTGCAAATAAAACTTTTTTTTGCAGTTGTTTTAAAATTTTCCTCTCCATTGCAGAGCTATCATCAATCAAATAATTTGACCACCAATGAGTTAACTTTTGTTAAATCAAGTGGGTGTTATCAGATAGTGTTCTCTGTGTACAGATACTTCTTCTGTCTGTATGATGTTGATTAGTGATGAGCGAGCATGCTTGGTAATGCTCGTTACTTGCCCGAGCATTGCAGTGCTCGTGATGATCTGCGAGCGCCGAGTATTTCTGAGGTTGTTTGGTGGGAGTTTGGGTCCCTGCCATGCATGTTTGGCGTTCTTTAGAGCCCCAATCAACATGCAGGGATTATCTGCCACACACTGTAATGCCACAGCCATGTTGGTTGTGGCATTACAGAGATTGGCTGGCCGCACAGTCATCAGGTCTATAAGAGACCTGCCGCCGCCCTGCTAGTTACATTCAGCTCTGGATTCCGACAGTGTAGGGAGAGGTGCTGCCGAGATAGGGTCAGATTTGGGGATTCATCAGTTAGTGTGGGTACAAATCATAGAATACACAAATCCAGCTAAACCAATAGTCCTTCTAAGGACTAATTATGGAGTTTACAGATTGCAGTGCTAGGTAGGCAGGGGAGTGTATGTGGCTCTATACATATCAGTGCAAGGCATGCAGGCAATGTATGTGGGTATATAGATATCACTGCATAAATCAAGAGGACCCATTCCATCAGTGTCTGCTGCTGCTTATTACATATATTGACCGTATATACCTAGCCCCAGGTATTAGTAGCTAGGAATAATTTTTTTTTGCATCTTGATCCTGATTATTTTATTTCAAAGCAATCTAGGGCCCCTTTTTTTTCTCCATTTGCCTGTTGACACTGCAGACTACAGCCAGATCCTTTTCATAGTACAGCGTGAAAATCCAGCAATTTTAAACGGGTTTGCTCCTCCCAGCCATCACATCTGAGTGTGCAGAAAATTCTACAATTTTTGTAGTACTGTAGAATTTATTTGGAGTGTCTTATACAATTTCTTGACACCATTTTGCTGAACAAAAAATATGTAGCTGCCCAAAAAAATATTTAGCTACAGGGCAGAAATATCACACTGGGTTTTGTCTGCCACACGGATCGCATATCATTGCACTCAAAATTGTGCCATTTCAGCCCTCCTTGCAGTATTTTGCATTAAAAAACAAATATAGGCCACATATTGAACAGTGTGTTATCTCCATCAGACGCCTCATCTATCTGTGGGCTACAAATTGTAGCATTTGAGGGTTCCATTCAACTTTTTTTTGCTGTGTCTTACCCTATTTCTATACACTATTGCTATAAAAAAACAAAAATACAGGCCACATAATTAACAGTGTGGTATCTCCGGCAGGCGTCTCATATATCTGTGGGCTACAAATTTGGGCATTTCAGGTCTACATTCACTTTTTTAGGTTGTGTGTTACCCTAATTCTATACACTATTTTTCTGGGAAAAAAAATACAGGCCACATATTGAACAATGTGGTATCTCTGTTAGATGCCTCATCTATCTGTGGGCTACAAATTATGGCATTTCAGGCCTACTTTCACCCTTTTTGCTGTGTGTTACCCTAGTTCTGTACACTATTTTGCGGTAAAAATACAGGCAACATATTGAACAGTGTGGTATCTCCATCAGACACCTCATCTATCTGTGGTCCACAAATTGTGGTATTTCAGGCCTACATTCAGCATTTTTTTGCTGTGTTACCCTAGTTCTATACACTATTTTGGAGGAAAAATACAGGCCACATATTAAACAGTGTGCTTTCTCCGTCAGACACCTCATCTCTCTGTGGGCTACAAATTGCGGCATTTGAGGACTCCATTCAACTGTTTTTGCTGTGTCTCACCCTATTTCTATATACTGTTTTGCTGTAAAAAAAAATACAGGCCACATATTTAACAGTGGTATCTCTGTCAGAAGCCTCATCTATCTGTGGGCTACAAATTTGCGCATTTCAGTTCTACATTCATTTTTTTGCTGTGTGTTATCCTAATTCTATACACTATTTTGCGGTAAAAATACAGGTCACATATTTAACAGTGTGGTATCTCCGTCAGAAGCCTCATCACTCTGTGGGCTACAAATTGTGGTATTTCTGGCCTACATTCACCTTTTTTTTGCTGTGTGTTCTATACACTATTTTGCATTAAAAAAAGGCCACATATTAAACAGTGTGATATCTCCGTCAGATGCCTTATCTATCTGTGGGCTACAAATTGTAGCATTTGAGGGCTCCATTCAACTGTTATTGGCACCAGTTTGATTAAAAAAATACCTACAGGCAAGATATTTTAAACTGGTTTTCCTGCACACAAAACACATATAAGTTCGCTCCAAATTCAGCCAATTGTAGCAAACATGGAGAATACTGCAGTCCATTTAAAATGGGCAAGGCGCATGGCAAGGGACAGGGAAGTGGGCGTGATGGTGCATGCAGAGGCCGAGACCATGGGCAAGCTGAAATTGGTTCACAACAAACACCTACATCTTCTCGCGTGACCTTCCAGTCCCAATTACTAGGGGTCTGCAGCAGCACACCACTATTGCAGCCAGAGCAGTGTCAAAAGGTTGTTGGGTTGATAGCGGATAATGCTTCCAGTCACTTTGCCACCTCCACCAGCACCATGTCTTCCACACGGTCAAGTCTGAGTAGCTGTGAGTCTGGACCGCATATTACTCATCCTGATCCTCCTTCCTCCCACCATGCCGAGTGCCCAGAGACACCTGATCCCATACTTGGACACTCCGAAGAGCTGTTCACTTTTCCATTTATAGATTCAGGCCTCTCACCTGGTCCACTTGAAGCGAGGCAAGATGAAATCGCATGTAGCGATGGCCAAATATTTGAGCTACCATGGTCACACGAAGGCGATGGTGGGATTGGGTGACAAGAGGTGGACGATGATGAGACACAATTAGCAGAAAGTCAGGAGGATGACCAAAGTGTGGAAGTGGAAGACAAGGTGGTGGATGTTATAGTAACTGACCCAACCTGGCAGGAGGACATGCAGAGCGAGGACAGCAGCACACATGGGGAGGGAGGCGTAGCACCCCCAATAGGCAGGAAGAAGCAGTGTGGTGGCCGCAAATAGAAGGTGGGTAACCGATCCTCATAACACCAACACAACGGAAGTTGGCAGCACAAATGTTAGGTCTTCCCGAGTCTGACTTCTTTGTAAAGACTCTGCGGATAACCCCAAACAGGTAATTTGCACCACCTGTCATGCCCACATCAGCAGGGTAGTAAAACTACCAGCCTGACCACCACCAGCATGATCAGGCACATGGCAGCAAAGCACCTGACTTTGTGTGCCAAAGTACAGGCTCCAGTAACCATGTCTGCGGGTGACGCCACTGCTTCTTCCACTGTTGGGCATGCAAGCCAATCCTCTGTCCATGATGCATGTGAAGATGCCTCCTGCCCTGCACCTGACATTGCCCACAATCAACTAGCACCATCATCAAGCACATCCTTGTCCCAGCACAGCCTTCAGTTGTCCATACTCCAGACATTGGAACGCAAGCGGAAAAAGGCAGCCAATGCCCTACAGGCCACAGTACTAATTTCACACATTTCTCTTCTGCTTGCGCTCGAAATGTTGTCTTTTATGCTAGTGGAGATGGAAGCTTTCCGCAACCTGATAGTGGCGGCCGTCCCATGGTGCTCGGTCTCTAGCTACCAATAATTCTCCCGGTGTGCCATGCTGGCATTACACAAGCACGTATGTTGTGAATTCTGCTCTTGGGTTCCCTCCAGTGGTTGTTGGTGGGAATGCAGTTGTTCTGACTCACAGTCCTGGCCAGGTGTATCGGATAATTACAATTCTGACTGGGATATTTAGGTGTGCAGGATCGTTTAGCCCTTGCCAGTTGTCAATGTTTCTTTGGAAGTGTTGGATCTCTGCCTGGCCTCTCCTGCTTATCTGCCTGTTCAGCAAAGATAAGTGTCTGTTTCTTTTCCTGTGGCACACATGCAGTGTGCTTATTTTCAGTACTGTTCATTTGTTTTTCTTTTATCCAGATTAGACTGTGTCTGTGTTTTCTCAGTCTGGTTGGTTTCACTGGAGTTGCAGATATACGCTCCTACATCTTTAGTTAGATGTAGGAAGTTTTTTGTATATTCTGCAGTGGATTTTTTTGAAGGGTTTTAATACTGACCGCGCAGAACTCTGTCCTATTCTGTCCTATCTAGCTAGAGTGGCCTCCTGTGCTAAATCCTGTTTTTTCTGCCTGTGTATGTTTTTTCCTCTCCGACTCACCGCCAATATTTGTGGGGGGCTGTCTATCCTTTGGGGATTTTCTCTGAGGCAAGATAGTATTCCGATTTCCATCTTTAGGGGTATTTAGTCCTCCGGCTGTGACGAGGTGTCTAGGTGTGGTAGGTACACTCCACGGCTACTTCTAGTTGTGGTGTTAAGTTCAGGGTTGCGGTCAGTATAGTGGCCACTTTCTCCAGTGAAAGTTCTCATGCAGCTCCAAGGTCACCGGATAATATCACACGTATCCCACAATATTACCCATGCCCTTAACAATGCTATTACTGGGAGAGTCCACCTAACCACGGACACATGAACAAGTGCTTGTGGGCAGGGACGGAACAACTCACTGATGGCACACTGGGCTAACATAGTGGAAGCTGGGACCCAGTCGGACCTTGGGATGGAATATGTCCTCTCGATGCCAAGGATTATGGGCCCTACATTAATCAGGGTTGCCCCCACAGTGTACATCTCCTGCACCTCCTCCTCCTTCTCCTCTTCAGCTTCCATCTCTGAAATGACCAAATAAGTCACAAGCTGGAAGCATTGCAGCACTGCCTCAGCCAAGCGGCAACAGGCTGTGTTGAAGCTAATATGAATAGGGAACAAGACCAGCACATCCAAGCTAGTCTGAACAGGTACCAACCAAAAAAACATTTAAGTTGAAAAACGATAAAGGTTGCACCATTATTTACCAAAATACTTAGGTGACAAACAGCACAATGCAGAAGAGTTGTGGACAGCTCTGAAAGAGCAGGCAGATCTGTGGCTGACACTGCTGAACCTACAGCCAGGCATGGTCGTGTGTGACAATGGCTGGAACTTGGAGGCAGCTCTTAGGTGAGGCGAGCTCACACACATACCATGCCTGGCTCATGTGCTTAACCTCGTTGTTCAATGGTTACTTAAAAGCTCCCCGGAGATGCCAGATCTGCTTGTCAAAGTATGCTGCCTGTTTGCCCATTTTAGAAAGTCAGCTACAGCTTCAGCCGCCCTTGACATGCTTCAGCAGCATTTTCAGCTTCCAGCTCAACGACTGTTGTGTGATATCCCCACACGTTGGAACTCTACCCTGCATACGTTGGAAAGGATTTGTGAGCAGAAGAGGGCAGTTGTTGTCTACCAGCATCAACAAGGCAATCGTTATTCAGTTCAGACTCCACACATAAGACCTCAGGAGTGGACATGGATGTCAAACATATGTACCATCCTACAAAACTTTGAGGAGTCCACCAAGATGGTGATCGGCGATGATGCCATAATTAGCATCACCATCCCACTTCTTTGTGTTCTGAAACACTCTCTGCTCAAAATCAATGAGAATACATTGCAGGCAGAGTATGATGAGATGGAGCAAGGAAGCATACACACAGCCCAGCCTCATGTCATCCCAAAGTGGATTGGTTGATAATGAGGAAGAGGAGGAGGAGGAAGTACAGGAACTGTCATACCATCTGTTCAGCATGGATGGCCTGACGACAGGGAGGAGGTGGAGGAGAGCATGGTCAGTCGTCCTTGGTGATGACACAGAAGTCTTGCCTCCTCCTCATCCTCATCATCCACCACCACTAGATCACCAGGGTGAACATGTTCCTTGATGCAACAGCCACGCTATTATTTTCAAGGGTGTTTATGATGCCCGTAAAAAAAGAAGTTGACACAGTAGGTTGATGCATACCCTCCAGGGGGAAATGTTTGTCAGCCCCCACACTCAGTGTGTGGGCACTACAAGTATGGGAGACCCAGTCCTTTAAACTGGGAAACATTTTTCAGAGGCCACACTCCACGTCTGTTTCAACAACACCACTAGATCACCAGGGTGAACGTGTTCCATGATGCAACAGCCATGCTATTATTTTCAAGGGTGTTTATGATGCCCATTGAAAAAATTTTTGATACACTAGCCTGATGCTGCTCCTTTAAATTGGGAAAAGATTAATAGGAGGACATCCTCCATGTCTCTTCACACACCACCACTGGAACACCAGGGTGAATGTGTTCCGTGATGCAACAGCCACTATTGTTTTTTGCAAGGGTGTTTATATTGCCCTTAAAAAATGTTTTAAAATGTTTATCAGCCCATACACTTAGTGTATGGGCATTACAAGTATAAGAGACCCGCTCTTTTATAATGGGAACAAGGGGCATTGTAGTGCCTCCAAATTTTTAGCAGGCCTTGCATTCACTGCATAGGCAAACACTATGGGAGACCCACTTCCTAATAATGGGAACATTGCTTTCAGGAGGCCCACCTCTACGTCTCTTCCAAGGGTTTTTGTGGTGCGTGTAACTTTTTGGCAGGGCAGGCCTTGCATTCAATGCATAGGCTAACAGTATGGCAGTACCAAATGAAAAATAATGGCAACTTTGGTTTCATGTAGCCATCCAGTATGTCGTTTCAAATGGTTATTGGGGTGCGTGTAACTTTGTGGCAAGGCAGGCCTTGCATTCAATGCATAGGCTAACCCTATGGGAGACCCCCTTTCTTATAATGGGAACATTTTTTCAGGAGGCCCTCCTGTACCTCTCGACAAAGGGGTATTGGGGTGT
The DNA here is from genome assembly GCF_032444005.1 of Ranitomeya imitator. NCBI lineage: Eukaryota > Metazoa > Chordata > Amphibia > Anura > Dendrobatidae > Ranitomeya > Ranitomeya imitator. The sequence goes on from NC_091286.1 coordinate 135,469,117, forward strand.
GTCATATTTTTTGGTAGCCCAGCCACTCACTTCATAGGCAATAACAGTATAGGAGACCCACTGTATAATAATGGCCCTTTAAGAAATTAATGCCGCATGATGCCCCTATAAAAATTGGCTTTGAGACTTTCAGAGTCCCTCCTTCATAAATGAAACAAGATGTGTCTGATGATGTGTCACACACCACATGGCAAGCTAAGGTAGTAAAATGATAAAATGACATTTCCCAGTGAAAGCATTTGTCTTGGTTGAAAGCAATGCTAAAATTTAAAAACGCATCAAAAATGCTATGTGTGAACAAAGCCCAAGTGGTTGAGGTACATTTTGGGGGGGTTAATTCTTTTGCCTTACATGCACATTATTACCCTGGAAAGAATGTTCCTTAACACATTTCCCAGGAAAATCCATTTTGGCTTCGCTTTTATATGTTTTAGGGCGCGTGTTCATGGGCCAGATTACTTCTGGATTAGCTGCCTATTGAATGCTTTGTACAGCCACAGCATTCAACCTACAGAGTCCAGATGTTACAGAATAGTGTAAATAACACAGTTCTATGCATAGGTTGCTGCAATTCGGGATGTGTTCAATGAGTACATGCGGAATCATCGCACGTACAGAAGGGGCGACGCTTTGGGCGGAACGGGTATTCGCTCCACCAAAGCGCCGACAATCCGGCCCGTGGACACACACCCTGGTTTTTTTCTGTTTTCGCAGCTTAAGGATGGCTTGTTTCACCTGCAGGAATGCATGCTCCTTTGACTGCATGTTTACTTCACAGCAAAACCTTCCAAATGCAAGCACCACACCACAAATCAACTCCAGGCCTTCTATCTGCTTAATTGAGAAGGACATAATGAAGGCATTGCCCACACCTGTCCATGAAATAGCCTTGGAGTCAATTGTCCAATTACTTTTGGTCCCTTTAAAAACAGGGTGGCACATGTTAAGGAGCTGAAACTCCTAAACCCTTCATCCAATTTTAATGTGGATACCCTCAAATGAAAGCTGAAAGTCTGAACTTCAACTGCATCTGAATTGTTTTGTTTAACATTCAATGTGGTAATGTCTATAACCACAATTAGAAAAATGTTGTCTCTGTCCAAATATATATGGACCTAACTGTATGGCCCCCATCCTGGTATATATGATCCACATCCTTTCATATATGGCCTCCATTCTGGTATATACAGTATGATCCCCATCCTGGTATACATGGCTGTCATCCTAGTTTAAATGATTCCCATCTACGGTAAGTACTGTATACAGTATATGATCCCCATCCAGGTATTTATGGCCCCCACCCTGGTATATATGGATCCCTATCATGGTATATACACTGTGTTCCAAATTGTTATGCACAAAGAGTTTAGGAGTGATAAGGTTAGAATTTTTTGTTTGGCATTTAAACTCATTGATGGTGATGTGTGTCAGGGCTCTTTATATCACTGAAAGCAATTGCAGATACCTGTGCAAATTAGTTTGGCAGGTGTGTCCAAATAAAGGCAAGGCTACTTAAGAAGGATGTTCCACATTATTAAGCAGCCTACATTTTTGGCCAAAATGGGAAAGAAAAAAGGATGTGTCGGCTGCTGAGAAGCAACAAATTGTGGAGTATTTAGGTCAAGGCATGACTGCAATCAACATTGCCAAGACACTTTATCGTGATCATCGCACAATCAAGAAGTATGTAGCAGATTCCCAGCACACATGTGTGCGTGCTGATAAGGAAAAATTGAGGACTCTTTCCAACAGGCAATTGCGTAAGGTTTAAAGAGCATCTGCAAAAATGCCTTGTCATAGCAGCAGACAAGTTTTTGAAGCTGCTGGTGCCTCCAACGTCCCCAGAACAACAAGATGCAAGGTCCTTCTGAGGTTTGCAGCTGTGCGTAAGCCATCCTGTCTAGGGTTGAGCGAAACGGATCGGACAATTTAAAAAATCGCCGACTTTTGGCAAAGTCGGGTTTCGTGAAACCCGACCCGATCCCACTGTGGGATCGGCCATAAGTTCGGCGATCTTCGCGCCAAAGTCGCGTTTCATATGACGCTTTAAGTGCCATTTCTCAGCCAATAAAGGAGCACGCAGAGTGTGGGCAGCGTGATGACATAGGTCTCAGTCCCCACCATCTTAGAGAAGGGCATGGCAGTGATTGGCTTGCTTTCTGTGGCATCACAGGGGCTATAAAGGGGCGTGCACACCGACCGCCATCTTACTTCTGCCGATCTTAGCATAGGGAGAGGTTGCTGCAGCTTCATCAGAAGAAAGGATATAGTTAGGGAGGGAAGATTAACCCCGAAACTGCTTGTGCTGTAGTGATTTCCACTGTCCAACACCACCTTTTCTTTGCAGGGACAGTGGAGTTTTTTTTGGTGCATCAGCTCTGTAGCTTATTAGGCTGCATTCTAAGGCTCCCTGATAGCTGGATTGCTGTTTGTATGCCGCTGTGCAAACCAACTGCTTTTTTAAAAGCAAAAATCCTGTTGCTCCTTTCTGCACAGTTCTCTTGTTTCTTTGTCCACACTCTTTTGTGTGCAGCAGTCCTTTTTATTGCTGCCATACTTGTCCTTTGATCATTGTAGGGAGATTGAAATAGTACTACAGCCCTTGTATTTTTTTATATATCTTCCAGCCACGTTCTGCCACTGACATTGTGTAGTGTAATACACAGGGCCTGTTTTTTGCTGCAGTCTCCCCCCAAAAAAGGGAGAGTTAAATTGCCAACAAGTTTCTATACGTCAGTTCTGTTGGTCGTATATCTGGCAGCCACGTTCTGCCACTGACATTGTGCAGTGTAATACACAGGGCCTGTTTTTTGCTGCATTCTCCCTCCCAAAAAAGGGAGAGTTAAATTGCTAACAAGTTTCTATATGTCAGTTCTGTTGGTCGTATATCTGGCAGCCACGTTCTGACACTGACATTGTGTAGTGTAATACACTGAGCCTGTTTTTTGCTGCATTCTCCCCCGAAAAAAAGGGATTTAAATTGCCAACAAGTTTCTATATGTCAGTTCTGTTGGTCATATATCTGGCAGCCACCTTCTGCCACTGACATTGTGTAGTGTAATACACTGGGCCTGTTTTTGGCTGCATTCTCCCCCCCAAAAAAGGGAGAGTTAAATTGCCAACAAGTTTCTATATGTCAGTACTGTTGGTCATATATCTGTCATCCACGTTCTGACACTTACATTGTGTAGTGTATTACACAGGGCCTGTTTTTGGCTGCATTCTACCCCCCCAAAAAGGGAGAGTTAAATTGCCAACAAGTTTCTATATGTCAGTACTGTTGGTCATATATCTGGCAGCCACGTTCTGACACTTACATTGTGTAGTGTATTACACAGGGCCTGTTTTCGGCTGCATTCTACCCCCAAAAAAAGGGAGAGTTACATTGCCAACAACTTTCTATATGTCAGTTCTGCTGGTCGTTTATCTGGCAGCCACGTTCTGCCACTGACATTGTGTAGTGTAATACACTGGGCCTGTTTTTTGCTGCATTCTCCCCCCCCCCCAAAAAAAAGGGAGAGTTACATTGCCAACAAGTTTCTATACGTCAGTCCTGTTGGTCGTATATCTGTCAGCCACGTTTTTCCACTGACATTGTGTAGTGTAATACACTGGGCCTGTTTTTAGCTGCATTCTCCTCCCAAAAAAGGGACAATTAAATTACCAACAAGTTTCTATATGTCAGTTCTGTTGGTCGTATATCTGGCAGCCACGTTCTGCCACTGACATTGTGTAGTGTAAGACACAGGGCCTGTTTTTGACTGCATTCTCCCCCCCCCCAAAAAAAAGGGAGAGTTACATTGCCAACAAGTTTCTATACGTCAGTTCTGTTGGTCGTATATCTGGCAGCCACGTTCTGACACTTACATTGTGTAGTGTAAGAGACAGGGCCTGTTTTTGGCTGCATTCTCCCCCCTCCCCAAAAAAGGGAGAGTTACATTGCCAACAAGTTTCTATACGTCAGTTCTGTTGGTCGTATATCTGGCAGCAACGTTGTCCTCCACTGAACAAAGCTGAGCTTCAATTTTCAGGCTTTCAGCCTATAGAAAGTATTAAACTGCATTTGGCCTACTTGTTTGTTTGGGCCTACTAACGGTGTCGGCCACTGCTTGTTGTTCTCCTCCACTGAACAAAGCTGAGCTTCAATTTTCAGGCTTTTAGCCTATGGAAAGTATTAAACTGCATTTGGCCTACTTGTTTGGTTGGGCCTACTAACGGTATCTGCCGCTGCTTGTTGTCCTTCACTGAACAAAGCTGAGCTTCAATTTTCAGGCTTTCAGCCTATAGAAAGTATTAAACTGCATTTGGCCTACTTGTTTGTTTGGGCCAACTAACGGTGTCTGCCACTGCTTGTTGTGCTCCGCTGAACAAAGCTGAGCTTCAATTTTCAGGCTTTCAGCCTATAGAAAGTATTACACTGCATTTGGCCTACTTGTTTGGTTGGGCCTACTAACGGTGTCTGCCGCTGCTTGTTGTTCTCCTTCACTGAACAAAGCTGAGCTTCAATTTTCAGGCTTTCAGCCTATAGAAAGTATAAAACTGCATTTGGCCTACTTGTTTTGTTGGGCCTACTAGCGGTGTAAGCCGCTCCTTGCTTTTCACCTCCACAGAACAAAGCTGAGCTTCAATTTTCAGGCTTTCAGCCTATAGAAAGTATAAAACTGCATTTGGCCTACTTGTTTGGTTGGGCCTACTAGCGGTGTAAGCCGCTCCTTGCTTTTCTCCTCCACTGAACAAAGCTGAGCTTCCATTTTCAGGCTTTCAGCCTATAGAAAGTATAAAACTGCATTTGGCCTCCTTGTTTGGTTGGGCCTACTAACAGTGTCTGCCGCTGCTTGTTGTTCTCCTCCACTGAACAAAGCTGAGTTTCAATTTTCAGGCTTTCAGCCTATAGAAAGTATTAAACTGCAGTTGGCCTACTTGTTTGGTTGGGCCTACAAATGGTGTCTGCCGCTCCTTGCTTTTCTCCTCCAATGAACAAAGCTGAGCTTCAGTTTTCAGGCTTTCAGTCTATAGAAAGTATTAAACTGCATTTGGCCTACTTTTTTGGTTGGGCCTACTCATGGTGTCTGCCGCTGCTTGTTGTTCTCCTCCACTGAACAAAGCTGAGCTTCAATTTTCAGGCTTTCAGCCTATAGCAAGTATTAAACTGCATTTGGCCTACTTGTTTGTTTGGGCCTACTAACGGTGTCTGCCACTGTTTGTTGTTCTCCTCCACTGAAAAAAGCTGAGCTTCAATTTTCAGACTTTCAGCCTATGGAAAGTATTAAACTGCATTTGGCCTACTTGTTTGGTTGGACCTACTAACGGTGTCTGCCGCTGCTTGTTGATCTCCTCCACTGAACAAAGCTGAGCTTCAGTTTTCAGGCTTTCAGCCTATAGAAAGTATTAAACTGCATTTGGCATACTTGCTTGGTTGGGCCTACTAACGGTGTCTGCCGCTGCTTGTTGTTCTCCTCCACTGAACAAAGTTGAGCTTCAATTTTCTGGCTTGCAGCCTATAGAAAGTATTAAAATGCATTTGTCCTTCTTGTTTGAATGGGCCTACTAACGGTGTCTGCCGCTGCTTGTTGTTCTCCTCCACTGAACAAAGCTGAGCTTCAATTTTCAGGCTTTCAGCCTATAGAAAGTATAAAACTGCATTTGGCCTACTTGTTTTGTTGGGCCTACTAGCGGTGTAAGCCGCTCCTTGCTTTTCACCTCCACAGAACAAAGCTGAGCTTCAATTTTCAGGCTTTCAGCCTATAGAAAGTATAAAACTGCATTTGGCCTACTTGTTTGGTTGGGCCTACTAGCGGTGTAAGCCGCTCCTTGCTTTTCTCCTCCACTGAACAAAGCTGAGCTTCCATTTTCAGGCTTTCAGCCTATAGAAAGTATAAAACTGCATTTGGCCTCCTTGTTTGGTTGGGCCTACTAACAGTGTCTGCCGCTGCTTGTTGTTCTCCTCCACTGAACAAAGCTGAGTTTCAATTTTCAGGCTTTCAGCCTATAGAAAGTATTAAACTGCAGTTGGCCTACTTGTTTGGTTGGGCCTACAAATGGTGTCTGCCGCTCCTTGCTTTTCTCCTCCAATGAACAAAGCTGAGCTTCAGTTTTCAGGCTTTCAGTCTATAGAAAGTATTAAACTGCATTTGGCCTACTTTTTTGGTTGGGCCTACTCATGGTGTCTGCCGCTGCTTGTTGTTCTCCTCCACTGAACAAAGCTGAGCTTCAATTTTCAGGCTTTCAGCCTATAGAAAGTATTAAACTGCATTTGGCCTACTTGTTTGTTTGGGCCAACTAACGGTGTCTGCCACTGCTTGTTGTGCTCCGCTGAACAAAGCTGAGCTTCAATTTTCAGGCTTTCAGCCTATAGAAAGTATTACACTGCATTTGGCCTACTTGTTTGGTTGGGCCTACTAACGGTGTCTGCCGCTGCTTGTTGTTCTCCTTCACTGAACAAAGCTGAGCTTCAATTTTCAGGCTTTCAGCCTATAGAAAGTATAAAACTGCATTTGGCCTACTTGTTTTGTTGGGCCTACTAGCGGTGTAAGCCGCTCCTTGCTTTTCACCTCCACAGAACAAAGCTGAGCTTCAATTTTCAGGCTTTCAGCCTATAGAAAGTATAAAACTGCATTTGGCCTACTTGTTTGGTTGGGCCTACTAGCGGTGTAAGCCGCTCCTTGCTTTTCTCCTCCACTGAACAAAGCTGAGCTTCCATTTTCAGGCTTTCAGCCTATAGAAAGTATAAAACTGCATTTGGCCTCCTTGTTTGGTTGGGCCTACTAACAGTGTCTGCCGCTGCTTGTTGTTCTCCTCCACTGAACAAAGCTGAGTTTCAATTTTCAGGCTTTCAGCCTATAGCAAGTATTAAACTGCATTTGGCCTACTTGTTTGTTTGGGCCTACTAACGGTGTCTGCCACTGTTTGTTGTTCTCCTCCACTGAACAAAGCTGAGCTTCAATTTTCAGACTTTCAGCCTATGGAAAGTATTAAACTGCATTTGGCCTACTTGTTTGGTTGGACCTACTAACGGTGTCTGCCGCTGCTTGTTGATCTCCTCCACTGAACAAAGCTGAGCTTCAGTTTTCAGGCTTTCAGCCTATAGAAAGTATTAAACTGCATTTGGCATACTTGCTTGGTTGGGCCTACTAACGGTGTCTGCCGCTACTTGTTGTTCTCCTCCACTGAACAAAGTTGAGCTTCAATTTTCTGGCTTGCAGCCTATAGAAAGTATTAAAATGCATTTGTCCTTCTTGTTTGAATGGGCCTACTAACGGTGTCTGCCGCTGCTTGTTGTTCTCCTCCACTGAACAAAGCTGAGCTTCAATTTTCAGGCTTTCAGCCTATAGAAAGTATAAAACTGCATTTGGCCTACTTGTTTTGTTGGGCCTACTAGCGGTGTAAGCCGCTCCTTGCTTTTCACCTCCACAGAACAAAGCTGAGCTTCAATTTTCAGGCTTTCAGCCTATAGAAAGTATAAAACTGCATTTGGCCTACTTGTTTGGTTGGGCCTACTAGCGGTGTAAGCCGCTCCTTGCTTTTCTCCTCCATTGAACAAAGCTGAGCTTCCATTTTCAGGCTTTCAGCCTATAGAAAGTATAAAACTGCATTTGGCCTCCTTGTTTGGTTGGGCCTACTAACGGTGTCTGCCGCTTCTTGTTGTTCTCCTCCACTGAACAAAGTTGAGCTTCAATTTTCTGGCTTGCAGCCTATAGAAAGTATTAAAATGCATTTGTCCTTCTTGTTTGAATGGGCCTACTAACGGTGTCTGCCGCTGCTTGTTGTTCTCCTCCACTGAACAAAGCTGAGCTTCAATTTTCAGGCTTTCAGCCTATAGAAAGTATAAAACTGCATTTGGCCTACTTGTTTTGTTGGGCCTACTAGCGGTGTAAGCCGCTCCTTGCTTTTCACCTCCACAGAACAAAGCTGAGCTTCAATTTTCAGGCTTTCAGCCTATAGAAAGTATAAAACTGCATTTGGCCTACTTGTTTGGTTGGGCCTACTAGCGGTGTAAGCCGCTCCTTGCTTTTCTCCTCCACTGAACAAAGCTGAGCTTCCATTTTCAGGCTTTCAGCCTATAGAAAGTATAAAACTGCATTTGGCCTCCTTGTTTGGTTGGGCCTACTAACAGTGTCTGCCACTGCTTGTTGTTCTCCTCCACTGAACAAAGCTGAGTTTCAATTTTCAGGCTTTCAGCCTATAGAAAGTATTAAACTGCAGTTGGCCTACTTGTTTGGTTGGGCCTACAAATGGTGTCTGCCGCTCCTTGCTTTTCTCCTCCAATGAACAAAGCTGAGCTTCAGTTTTCAGGCTTTCAGTCTATAGAAAGTATTAAACTGCATTTGGCCTACTTTTTTGGTTGGGCCTACTCATGGTGTCTGCCGCTGCTTGTTGTTCTCCTCCACTGAACAAAGCTGAGCTTCAATTTTCAGGCTTTCAGCCTATAGCAAGTATTAAACTGCATTTGGCCTACTTGTTTGTTTGGGCCTACTAACGGTGTCTGCCACTGTTTGTTGTTCTCCTCCATTGAACAAAGCTGAGCTTCAATTTTCAGACTTTCAGCCTATGGAAAGTATTAAACTGCATTTGGCCTACTTGTTTGGTTGGACCTACTAACGGTGTCTGCCGCTGCTTGTTGATCTCCTCCACTGAACAAAGCTGAGCTTCAGTTTTCAGGCTTTCAGCCTATAGAAAGTATTAAACTGCATTTGGCATACTTGCTTGGTTGGGCCTACTAACGGTGTCTGCCGCTGCTTGTTGTTCTCCTCCACTGAACAAAGTTGAGCTTCAATTTTCTGGCTTGCAGCCTATAGAAAGTATTAAAATGCATTTGTCCTTCTTGTTTGAATGGGCCTACTAACGGTGTCTGCCGCTGCTTGTTGTTCTCCTCCACTGAACAAAGCTGAGCTTCAATTTTCAGGCTTTCAGCCTATAGAAAGTATTACACTGCATTTGGCCTACTTGTTTGGTTGGGCCTACTAACGGTGTCTCTCGTTCCTTGCTTTTCTCCTCCAGTGAACAAAGCTGAGCTTCAATTTTCAGGCTTTCAGCCTATAGAAATTATTAAACTGCATTTGGCCTACTTGTTTGGTTGGGCCTACTCACGGTGTCTGCCGCTGCTTGTTGTTCTCCTCCACTGATCAAAGCTGAGCTTCAATTTTCAGGCTTTCAGCCTATAGAAAGTATTAAACTGCATTTGGCCTACTTGTTTGGTTGGGCCTACTAACGGTGTCTCCAGCTCCTTGCTTTTCTCCTCCACTGAACAAAGCTGAGCTTCAATTTTCAGGCTTTCAGCCTATAGAAAGTATTAAACTGCATTTGACCTACTTGTTTGGTTGGGCCTACTAACGGTGTCTGCCGCTTCTTGTTGTTCTCCTCCACTAAACAAAGCTGAGCTTCAATTTTCAGGCTTTCAGCCTATAGAAAGTATTAAACTGCATTTGGCCTACTTGTTTGGTTGGGCCTACAAATGGTGTCTGCCGCTCCTTGATTTTCTCCTCCACTGAACAAAGCTGAGCTTCAATTTTCAGGCTTTCAGCCTATAGAAAGTATTAAACTGCATTTGGCCTACTTGTTTGGTTGGGCCTACTAACGGTGTCTGCCGCTTCTTGTTGTTCTCCTCCACTAAGCAAAGCTGAGCTTCAATTTTCAGGCTTTCAGCCTATAGAAAGTATTAAACTGCATTTGGCCAACTTGGTTGGTTGGGCCTACTCACGGTGTCTGCCGCTGCTTCTTGTTCTCCACTGAACAAAGCTGAGCTTCAATTTTCAGGCTTTCAGCCTATAGCAAGTATTAAACTGCATTTGGCCTACTTGTTTGTTTGGGCCTACTAACGGTGTCTGCCACTGCTTGTTGTTCTCCTCCACTGAACAAAGCTGAGCTTCAATTTTCAGGGTTTCAGCCTATAGAAAGTATTAAACTGCATTTGGCATACTTGCTTGGTTGGGCCTACTAACGGTGTCTGCCGCTGCTTGTTGTTCTCTTCCACTGAACAAAGCTGAGCTTCAATTTTCAGGCTTTCAGCCTATGGAAAGTATTACACTGCATTTGGCCTACTTGTTTGGTTGGGCCTACTAACGGTGTCTGCCGCTGCTTGTTGTTCTCCTCCACTGAACAAAGCTGAGCTTCAATGTTCAGGCTTTCAGCCTATAGAAAGTATAAAACTGCATTTGGCCTATTTGTTTGGTTGGGCCTACTAGCGGTGTCTGCCACTCCTTGCTTTTCTCCTCCACTGAACAAAGCTGAGCTTCCATTTTCAGGCTTTGAGCCTATAGAAAGTATTAAACTGCATTTGGCCTACTTGTTTGATTGGGCCTACTCACAGTGTCTGCCGCTGCTTGTTGTTCTCCTCCACTGAACAAAGCTGAGCTTCAATTTTCAGGCTTTCAGCCTATAGAAAGTATTAAACTGCATTTGGCCTACTTGTTTGGTTGGGCCTACTAACGGTGTCTGCAGCTCCTTGCTTTTCTCCACCACTGAACAAAGCTGAGCTTCAATTTTCAGGTTTTCAGCCTATAGAAAGTATTAAACTGCATTTGGCCTACTTGTTTGATTGGGCCTACTCACAGTGTCTGCCGCTGCTTGTTGTTCTCCTCCACTGAACAAAGCTGAGCTTCAATTTTCAGGGTTTCAGCCTATAGAAAGTATTAAACTGCATTTGGCATACTTGCTTGGTTGGGCCTACTAACGGTGTCTGCCGCTGCTTGTTGTTCTCTTCCACTGAACAAAGCTGAGCTTCAATTTTCAGGCTTTCAGCCTATGGAAAGTATTACACTGCATTTGGCCTACTTGTTTGGTTGGGCCTACTAACGGTGTCTGCCGCTGCTTGTTGTTCTCCTCCACTGAACAAAGCTGAGCTTCAATGTTCAGGCTTTCAGCCTATAGAAAGTATAAAACTGCATTTGGCCTATTTGTTTGGTTGGGCCTACTAGCGGTGTCTGCCACTCCTTGCTTTTCTCCTCCACTGAACAAAGCTGAGCTTCCATTTTCAGGCTTTGAGCCTATAGAAAGTATTAAACTGCATTTGGCCTACTTGTTTGATTGGGCCTACTCACAGTGTCTGCCGCTGCTTGTTGTTCTCCTCCACTGAACAAAGCTGAGCTTCAATTTTCAGGCTTTCAGCCTATAGAAAGTATTAAACTGCATTTGGCCTACTTGTTTGGTTGGGCCTACTAACGGTGTCTGCAGCTCCTTGCTTTTCTCCACCACTGAACAAAGCTGAGCTTCAATTTTCAGGTTTTCAGCCTATAGAAAGTATTAAACTGCATTTGGCCTACTTGTTTGATTGGGCCTACTCACAGTGTCTGCCGCTGCTTGTTGTTCTCCTCCACTGAACAAAACTGAGCTTTAATTTTCAGTCTTTCAGCCTATAGAAAGTATTAAACTGCATTTGGCCTACTTGTTTGATTGGGCCTACTCACAGTGTCTGCCGCTGCTTGTTGTTCTCCTCCACTGAACAAAGCTGAGCTTCAATTTTCAGGCTTTCAGCCTATAGAAAGTATTAAACTGCATTTGGCCTACTTGTTTGGTTGGGCCTACTAACGGTGTCTGCAGCTCCTTGCTTTTCTCCTCCACTGAACAAAGCTGAGCTTCAATTTTCAGGTTTTCAGCCTATAGAAAGTATTAAACTGCATTTGGCCTACTTGTTTGATTGGGCCTACTCACAGTGTCTGCCGCTGCTTGTTGTTCTCCTCCACTGAACAAAGCTGAGCTTCAATTTTCAGGCTTTCAGCCTATAGAAAGTATTAAACTGCATTTGGCCTACTTGTTTGGTTGGGCCTACTAACGGTGTCTGCAGCTCCTTGCTTTTCTCCTCCACTGAACAAAGCTGAGCTTCAATTTTCAGGCTTTCAGCCTATAGAAAGTATTAAACTGCATTTGGCCTACTTGTTTGGTTGGGCCTACTAACGGTGTCTGCTGCTGCTTCTTGTTCTCCTCCACTGAACAAAGCAGTGCCGCCTGTTTACTCCTGTTACCAATTTTGAACAGCATTTAGCCTACTTTTTTATTTTAGGCCTACTAAGTCTGTCTGCGCCACTCAGTACAGTTGTCCTCCTCCACTGAACACACCAATGCCGCCTGTGTACTTCTGTTACAAATTTTGAACTGCATTTAGCCTACTTTATTATTTGGGCCTATATCTGTGTTTCCTCCTCTTCCTGCCCATTGCCCAGCCACTGCTAGATGAGTCTACTGGTACATTGACCCAGATAACTACATTCCCCTTGCGCTCTACACAGCCAGAATCTGACCCTGCTGATGGTCAGGTTTCCCTTCCCGCATACTATATCACCTTACACGGGGACAAAGAGGAAGGTGCAGATGAAAGTGCAGGCTCCTTCATCAGGTGTGGGGGCATACTCGTTGGCACTGGCACAGGGCCCCTCATAGTATGCAAAAGTGTCTTTGGCAGCGAGAGGCGCCGCCCACTGTCAAACACACCACCGTACTATGAGGGGCCCTGTGCCAGTGCCAACTAGTGGGCCCCCCTGCTTGCTCAGGATCGCAGCACTTGCAAAGTTGAAATACTTACCTCTCCCTGCTACACCGCCGTGATGTAGTCCGCGTTCCTGGGCCCATAAAAAACTTGAGCCAGTCCTACCCCCCCACAACTTTAGTCAAATGACCCCCAATTTTCAATGTCTAACTATTATTATAAAGTAAATTAAGATTGACAAGCTTAATTAATAAGAATTGATGTTTTAGCATTAAAATGGGCACTGTAGGTGTTTTCCTGTCCTCCACTCACTGCCGGCTTTGATTCCCCATTGACTTGCATTGGGTTTCGTGTTTCGGTCGGCCCCCGACTTTTCGCAATAATCGGCCGATTTCACCCAACCCGACTTTTGAGTAAGTCGGGTTTCGTGAAACCCGACTCGATCCAAAAAAAGTAAAAGTCGCTCAACTCTAATACTGTCGACCACCTGTATCCACTGCACACAAGCAGAAACGGCTCCAGTGGGCCAAACAATTCATGAAGACTGACTTCCAAACTGTTTTGTTCACCGATGAGTGCCTTGCAACGCTTGATGGTCCACATGGATGGAATGGAGGATGGCTAGTTGATGGACACCCCATGAAAACACGGCTAAGGTGCCAACAAGGAGGAGGTGGAGTAATGTTTTGGGCTGGAATCATGGGGAAAGAGATTGTCGGCCCCTTTATGATCCCTGAAGGGGTAAAGATGAACTCCATAATCTATGTGGAGTTTCTAAAACAACACTTCCTGCCATGGTTCAAGAGGAAGAACCGTGCATTTGCATGCATGATAATGCACCGTCTCATGCTGCAAAAAACACATCTGCATCTCTGGCTGCTATGGGCATAAAAGAGGACAAACTTATGGTGTGGCCACCATCTTCCCCTGACCTCAACCCCATTGAGAACCTCTGGAGCATCATCAAAAGGAGTGTCTATGATGGCGGGAGGCAGTTCTCATCTAAGCAACAGCTCTGGGAGGGTATTCTGTCCACATGCAAAACAATTGAAGCAGAAACCATCCAAAAACTGACAAATTCAATGGACGAGAGAGTTCAGAAGCTTCTTTCGAACAAGGGGTCCTATGTGCAAATGTAACATCACCTAGAATAAAGTTTTCCCTTGAAAACTGTTTTATTTCATTTTGTAATAAACTGATAATGCTTATAACTTCACAATTGACCATTTTTTGTTCAAAATTAAATAAAAAAGGTTGAAAACTCTGCTGTTCATAATAATTTGGAACATGCATTTTGAGTGTTTTTTTTTTTTAAAGATACTGTTTTCATAGGCAGTTTGTTCCAAAACTTTGCAATTATACTAGAATAGTAGATGACTGGAAAATAACAATGACTGCCATTCAGATAGGTAATTTAGAGAAAATATGAGGAAATATTATTTGCATAATAATTTGGAACACAGTGTATGTCCTCCATCATGCCACACACAAAAAAATAAACTATTCTACTCACCTTCCCTGTGCTTCCTTGCAGAGCAGCATCCTCTTCTGACATCACTGCCATGTTCCCCACGCGTCGATGTAAGCTGCCGGAATATTCACTGCTCCCCACGCCTGGCATGATGGGTCTGAAGAGCATTGAATATTAATTTTCCTTAATAGCAGACACACGGGATCGTCGAACCACTGCAGGGAGACGGCAGCTGTGGCTAAAACGTGTGTCTAATATTAAACAAGATTAATATGTACTGGTGGTCCCCACACCCTTAGTCCCACACACCTCTTGGTGCCAGCTTCAGTTTTTGTCCCTTGGGAGGGACTATTTTCCTTAAAAGGGGGCACACATGTTAGCCTGCCTCATGTGACCTTCTCTGCTGCTCACCCAAGTCTCAGCCACAGCCAGGTACATCTGGACTATGAGATGCACCCCCCAATCTCCTTCCAAACTTTGTGGGGAAAAAAGTGCTTCCTATAGTCTGCAAAGTACATATGCTCAGTTTGTTTGTTTTCTATGACTTAGAATAAGAGACAAAGACATAAACTCTATTTGCTTAGACACCTTTTGGGATATTTGCCCCTCATCAGTGAAAAGCAGGAGAGCTGATTTGGGTGGGTGAGAGGCCTCTGACAAGAGTGTCTGAAGGGTAAAGATTCTCCTTGTGGAGAGTGCCAAGTCAGAACAATAAAACTTAAAGGCTATGAAATGCTCATTTGGGAATTCAAGTAAGCAAATAGACTCTTCAGAGAGGAAGAAGATAGGAATTATAAGAAAGCCAGTCGGGCAAAACGGCGCTGTCAGAGTTGGACTGTGGGCACCAGGAAAGTGCACTTATGCACTTTACACTATGAACTACAATATAAACTGTGTTAGGGATTATCATAAAACCTATATGATGGATACTTTGCTGCAATAGTTGAGCACTAGGCAATTTATTTTATATTGCTGCTTATTATCATTAGGATTTAACTTTAAATAATATAACATAGCATATTGTTTCTTTCCTGCTACTTTTACTATCAACACTGGTTCCTGTCTCCCCAGTCACCAAATACCTGTTTGAGAAACTTCCTGTGTTACTTGTTTTTTTTTTATATAATTTTAAATATTATTAATAAATATGTAGTTTTAATTATTTTGTCGTCTATGAGTTTTTATCCCCCTTTACTCTTTGGGGTTTTTGCTTGAATTGCTTGAATATGTTTTGGGGTGTTTGCTCACCATCCGTGCAAAGCAGGATAGCCTGATTTGGCAGGGTAGGTGGCACTCTGACAGTAACACTGTATATTTTGATCATATCCCATTTTATCACTATTTCAAAAGCAAATTTCTAAAACACCTTTAAAGGGACACTGTCACCTGAATTTGGAGGGAACAATCTTCAGCGATAGGGGCGGGGTTTTTGGGTGTTTGATTCACCCTTTCCTTACCCACTGGCTGCATGCTGGCTGCAATATTGGATTGAAGTTCATTCTCTGTCCTCCATAGTACACGCCTGCGCAAGGCAATCTTGCCTTGTGCAGGCATGTACTACGGAGGACAGAGAATGAACGTCAATCCAATATTGCAGCCAGCATGCAGCCAGCGGGAAAGGAAAGGGTGAATCAAAAACCCCAAAACCCCGCCTCCATGGCTGAAGATTGTTCCCTCCAAATTCAGGTGACAGTGTCCCTTTAAGGTAATATCCTCAAGATTTAAAGGGAACCTGTCACCCCCAAAATCGAAGATGAGCTAAGCCCACTGGCATCAGGGGCTTATCCACAGCATTCTGGAATGCTGTAGATAAGCCCCCAATGTATCCTGAAAGATGAGACAAAGAGATTATACCATACTCATCCAGGGGCGGTCCCGCTGCCATCCGGGTCTGATGTGCATCGCGGTCTGGGGCCTCCCATCATCTTACGATGACATCCTCTTCTTGTATTCACGCTGTGGTGCAGGCTTACTTTTCTGGCCTGTTGACGCACAGCAAAGTACTGCAGTGCGCAGGTGCCAGGAAAGGTCAGAGAAGCCTGGTGCCTGCGCACTGCAGTACTTTGTTCTGCCCTCAACAGGGCACACAAAGTACGCCTGCGCCAGAGCCGCAGCGTGAAGACAAGAAGAGGACGTCATCCTATGAAGATAGGAGGTGCCGGACCTCGACGCCCATCGGACCGCACCGCCCCCCCAGGTGAGTATAATCTAACCTCTTTTTCTCATCTTTCAGGATACATCGTGGCTTATCTACAACATTACAGAATGCGGTAGATAAGCCCCTGATGCCGGTGGGCTTAGCTAATCTTCGATTTTGGGGGTGACAGGTTTCCTTTAAAGAGGATTTGTCTCCAGATTTCACAATAAATTTATGTCAGATGAGCATTTTATGACTCCAGCTATGAAGTGAAATGGCTCATGAGTCGTAATGTATTCAGTCTCCACTCATGCAGCCTGATAGACAGCTGCAGCTAGTACTGAGCAGCAGGAGATCTCAACAGCAAGAGGGAGGAAGAACCCTGAGGAATTGTCAATTAGGCTAGGAGAGCGCAGATTGATTTAAACTTTCATAAAGAATAATAAGAAAGCCATTTTGACATGGATGCAACAAATACAGCACTCTATTAGTGTTGAGCGATACCGTCCGATACTTGAAAGTATCGGTATCGGATAGTATCGGCCGATACCCGAAAAATATCGGATATCGCCGATACCGATATCCGATACCAATACAAATCAATGGGACATCAAGTATCGGAAGGTATTCTCATGGTTCCCAGGGTCTGAAGGAGAGGAAACTCTCCTTCAGGCCCTGGGATCCATAGGGATGTGTAAAATAAAGAATTAAAATAAAAAATATTGATATATTTACCTCTCCGGCGGCCCCTGAACTCAGCGCGGGTAACCGGCAGGCTTCGTTGTTCAAAATCAGCGCTTTTAGGACCTGAGAATCACGTCCCGGCTTCTGATTGGTCGCGGGCCGCCCATGTGACCGCCACGCGACCAATCACAAGCCGCGACGTCACCGCAAGCTATTAACGCGCTCATTTTTAAAAATGAGCGCGTTAATGACTTTCAAAGACGTAGCGGCTTGTGATTGGTCGCGGCCACGCGACCAATCACAAGCCGCGACGTCACCGCAAGCTATTAACGCGCTCATTTTTAGAAATGAGCGCGGTAATGACTTTCAAAGACGTAGCGGCTTGTGATTGGTCGCGGCCACGCGACCAATCACAAGCCGCGACGTCACCGCAAGCTATTAACGCGCTCATTTTTAAAAATGAGCGCGTTAATGACTTTCAAAGCCGCTACGTCTTTGAAAGCCATTAACGCGCTCATTTTTAAAAATGAGCGCGTTAATAGCTTGCGGTGACGTCGCGGCTTGTGATTGGTCGCGTGGCGGTCACATGGGCGGCCCGCGACCAATCAGAAGCCGGGACGTGATTCTCAGGTCCTAAAAGCGCTGATTTTGAACAACGAAGCCTGCCGGTTACCCGCGCTGAGTTCAGGGGCCGCCGGAGAGGTAAATATATCAATATTTTTTATTTTAATTCTTTATTTTACACATCTCTATGTATCCGATACTGATACCCGATACCACAAAAGTATCGGATCTCGGTATCGGAATTCCGATACCGCAAGTATCAGCCGATACCCGATACTTGCGGTATCGGAATGCTCAACACTACACTCTATGTCTAATAAATCTATTTAGTTACATATGTAGTTTGAATTGCGAAACATAGTGGAGATCCACTTTCAACTTCACTTTTCAAGAAATTTTATTATTTCGCTGAAATATCCCCCTAATAGGAATTAATAAAATAAATACTTTGAGCTGTTTTTTAATGTCCTCTGTAACAGTTCCAGGAAAAATGATGAATCCTCGAGTGACCTTGTACACATGCAATGTATTTACTAAGCGGCTAGCCTTTGTTTGACCTTGTCAGATACTTTTTTACTCAGTGACTTTTAAGATACATGAAATAAGCAAATACACATGATTATAATTATTATTTAAATATCATATTACTTAGACCTTGACATTTACTATGTGGGCTGTCACAGTGTAAGGGAGTTGGAAGCGCGGTGGTTGAAATATACTCATGGCTGCAGGAAAGATGTTCACAGCTAATACTGTATGTGATCTCCTTTCTTGCTATTTAGTGTGGTATTCCCGCTATGTGAGGAGTACATCTCTCCAAGACCCAGGGAGGAACTTTGACATTCTTGAGATTAGAGAAAGATTTTAGAATTCCTCATACTGCTCTACATGACAGTTTTTGGTGCAGTACTTTATTGGTTAAAACATTAAAAAAAGATTTAGGTGTCTTAATTGTTTCGAAGAGACCTGAGTAGTCTCGAAAGCTTGCAATTTGTTACCATCTTTTCAGTTAGTCATTAAAAGGTATAAACCACTGAAGACTCTCAATTCTAAGTATTTGTAATTGTTTCGCTAACAATCCAAGTAGATTCTTATGTTTAACTTATACTCGGATTAACTTAAAAATTGCATGTAGATTTGGATAGAATTCTATATAGAATCCCATTATTATTGTACACTAACAGAATCACACATCACACATCAAATAAGAAAATTATATTCAGGGCAATATTCTCATACCTACGCATTTTCATTGACTGCTGGGAAATTGTTGATACAGTTTTTTTTAACACTGATAGACTGCCTCTGAGAACTGAATCACAGAGGATATAAAAAAGTAACACGCACCTTCATTAACTACATATTGGAACAAATACTAATTATAGAAAGTACATAGCAGAGTCTTATCAGTAAATCTGTCGCCAGATTTCAAGCTTCAAAGTGCATACATTAATAAATCGATCTTTTAGTTCGGTGACCATTTTGATTCATGAAATGCTTATTTTGGTATGATTTTTCCTTATTTCCTACTTAATGCATGTGATTTGTACAATGAAATCTTGAAATCTGGTGACAGACCTACTTTAAGTGAAACAATATGGACTAAACAAAAAAGATCCCATTTATTATAAAGGGAAAACTCAAAGTAGAAAAGAGACATCTGCATAATTCATTTTTAAAAGGAATATGTCAACATAATGGACAACTTTAGCTCCCAATGGTTGCATTAAAAATACTCAACATGAAAGTCAATTTAGCAGTCCTCTTAGTTACGTCCTTCAACTTAAATGGAACCTGTCAGCAGCATTTTATGAAGTAAAGTAGAGGCACTGTCATGCTGATTTAAATGATATATTAGGTGAAGAAATCAGTTTTGCAGATTGATTTTCTTTAATCATTGTTTGAAATTTCTTTGCATTTATATCTTCGAGCATCGAGGTAGGCCTGGGGGAACACCTGTGGGTAGGGCCTTCAGCTTTGTTCTGGCCCCCGCTGTATCTGAGTATCTCTTCTTTATTTAAAATTTCACATTGGCTCCGTTCCAGCCATGGACAGCGTTTGTGCAGATTGAACTCTTGTGCATCTTCAGTGAAATGGTGTGCATGCATAGATTGCTCAGTGCCACCAGCACACCGTTCTTCTGCTTGTAGGCTACCTGTGGGGCTGTGGTCTCGGTATGATTGACAGACATGACTTCGCCACTAACCCAAACTGTGTCCGCTTCGATGCTGCAAGCAGAGGCAGCTTTGTCTCTTCAGCATTGAAGGATCACAGGGGCATGATCCGATCTGCTCCAGAGTGGTGTTTGCAAGCTCTATAGCAAAGATCTTGTTAATGCTGTGTTTCTTGCCTAGAAAATAGGCCAATGCTGGTAGGCTGTTCTTAAGAATGGAGGAGACTTTTAATAAGAGGTAAATTGCAAAGTTTGTTTCTTACAAACACTTTTCCATTTTATCTATTTAAGAAGATTAGGCAATTCCTATAATCTGATTCTCTTTATTGACCCTATTATGTCTCATAAATTTGAGATTTATAAAGACATTTTCTGTGTGTTTCTCAGGAATGCCTCCATGTCCACAATAATTCCTTCTCTTGACTAAAGCAAAACCATCCCTCCAGTTGACCACCTGTAGGATGATGAAAAATTGGTAAGCTCTACCACGACTAGTGGGGTGGAGGTTCAGTTAACCACTAGCTGAAGATGGAACTGATCAGCAGAAGACTAACCTTGTGTTCTTTGCAGTATTTCTATGAAACTAACCATTTCAGCAGTATGCAGGAAATTCTGCCAACTAAGACGTTATAAGGGTAGCTGTTAGTGATGAGCGAGTGTACTCCTTGCTCAGGTTTTCCTGAGCATGCTCGGGTGACCTCCGAGTATTTATGACTGCTCGGAGATTAAGTTTTCATCGCAGCCTCTGAATGATTTACAGCTTCTACCCAGGCTGAGTACATGTGGGGGTTGCCTGGTTGCTAGGGAATCCCCACATGTAATCAAGCAGGCCAATAGCTTTAAATCATTCAGCTGCTGCGATGAAAACTGAATCTCCGAGCAGTCATAAGTACTCTGAGGTCAATCGAGCGTGCTCGGGAAAACCCGAGCAACGAGTATACTCACTCATCACTAGTAGCTGTACATCATGCTTTATAGATTTGATTCTAGGTTTAATGCTTCTATAAGCTGATCTTACAGTATCTTGTTAGAAAATTGAGTATAAGTCAAAGGACCATAAAGTCCTCTCATTGCTGCGATAAAGAATAGGGTCAGGTGAAAAAAATCTATCCTGTTAGGTCTCTATTAGTGTTGAGCATTCCGATACTGCAAATATCGGGTATCGGCCGATATTCGCTGTATCGGAATTCCGATACCGAGTTCCGATATTTTTGCGATATCGGAAATCAGAATCGGAAGTTCCTATAGTGCAATTACGCAGTATAATGACGTGTGGGCGGTGCGTGGGCGGAGACTGGTGTGTGCAGGCGGTGTCTATGCATGACTGTGGGGCTCTCTGGGTGTGTGCCGGGGCTCTATGCTGCATGCGGGGTCTCTGCACGGCGCGCGGGGTCTCCGTGCGGTGGGCGGGATGTCTCTGCGGTGGACGTTGTCTCTGTGCGGCAGGCGGGGTCTCTGCGGGGCGTGCGGGGGTCTCTGCGAGGCATGCGGGGGTCTCTGCGGGGCGTCCGGGGGTCTCTGCGGGGCGTGCGGGGGTCTCTGCGGGGTGTCTGTGCGGGGTCTCTGCGGCGTGCGGCATGTCTCTGTGCGGGGTGTCTCAGTGCGGGCATCGTCCGATGGGACTACAAGTCCCATCGGATGATGCCTACTACACTGAGAGTGATTGACACATTAGCCAATGATGCGACAGTAGTAGTCCCATCATCCAGCTAATGTGTTGAATGAAAAAAAAATAAATACTCCATACATACTCCATACATACTCCATACATACTCCATACAGTACATTCATACATTACATACATGACATACAGTACATTAAACATAGAGTTCATACTCACCATTACTTGTCATTTTGATCCCCGAAGCCAGTGTCATCTGTAAAAAGGTGAAAAAAACAAACAACCAATATAGTACCTGTCCGCAGAAAACCACGAGTGTCCCACGACGATCTCCCGTGGAGAATGGCAGCAACAGCTGTTGCAACCGCTCTCCAGGGGCCACAGAAACACAATGACAGGATTCCTCCGCCGCTGTAAAAAAAATAGTCCCTAGCCTCACTTATGGTATTGCTGCATGAGAAATTTTCCCACGCAGCAATTGCCATAAAGTGACACTTTGAACTTTAGTAACCTCAGTGATGCACTGCAGGAGCCATTGTCTCCTGTCAGTGTGTCACTGAGGGTCCTATAGAGCAGTGACATCACCCGATGTCACTGTTCTATACGGGAGATCGTCGTGGGACACTCGTTATTAATTGGACTACGGCGGACAGGTAGTATACGGTTTATTTTTTTACGTTTTTTTGCAGGCGCTGAAGTATGGTTAAATGAAGAATATTAAAATACTTTTTTCCAAATGTGTGCGTGTTTTATTAACCCTTTCTTACTATTGGCTTAATAATGGTCCGCAGCCGCCCCAGAAATGGCGCATCTGTAAGATGCGCCAATTCCGGCACTTAGCCCCTCTCTTCCCACTCCCGTGTAGCGGTGGGATATGGGGTAATAAGGGGTTAATGTCACCTTGCTATTGTAAGGTGACATTAGGCCGGGTTAATAACGGAGAGGCGTCAATAAGACGCCTATCCATTAT
The DNA here is from genome assembly GCF_032444005.1 of Ranitomeya imitator. Lineage (NCBI taxonomy): Eukaryota > Metazoa > Chordata > Amphibia > Anura > Dendrobatidae > Ranitomeya > Ranitomeya imitator. The sequence goes on from NC_091286.1 coordinate 135,491,155, forward strand.
TAAGCCAATAGTAAGAAAGGGTTAATAAAATACGAACACATTCGGAAAAAAGTATTTTAATATTCTTCATTTAACCATACTTACCATACTTCAGCACCTGCAAAAAAACGTAAAATAATAAACCGTATACTACCTGTCTGCCGTAGTCCAATTAATAACGGGTGTCCCACGACGATCTCCCCTATAGAACAGTGACATCGGGTGATGTCACTGCTCTATAGGACCCTCAGTGACACACTGACAGGAGACAATGGCTCCTGCAGTGCATCACTGAGGTTACTTAAGTTCAAAGTGTCACTTTTTGGCAATTGCTGCGTGGGAATATTTTTTTTACAGCGGCGGAGGAATCCCTTCCTCCCGTCATTGTGTTTCTGGGGCCCTTGGAGAGCGTTGCAACAGCTGTTGCTGCCGTTCTCCACAGGAGATCGTCATGGGACACTCGTGGATTTCTGCGGACAGGGAGTATATTGGTTGTTTGTTTTTTTCACCTTTTTTACAGATGACACTGGCTTTGGGGATCAAAATGACAAGTAATGGTGAGTATGAACTCTATGTTTAATGTACTGTATGTAATGTATGAATGTACTGTATGGAGTATGTATGGAGTATGTATGGAGTATTTTTTTTTTCATTCAACACACTAGCCGGATGATGGGACTACTGCTGTCCCATCATTGGCTAATGTGTCAATCAATGTCAGTGTAGTAGGCATCGTCCGATGGGACTTGTAGTCCCATCGGACGATGCCCGCACTGAGACACCCAGCACAGAGACACGCCGCACGCCGCAGAGACCCCGCACAGACACCTCGCACGCCCCATAGAGACCCCTGCACGCCCCGCAGAGACCCCCGCATGCCCTGCAGAGACCCCGCCCGCTGCACAGAGACCACGCCTGCCGCACAGAGACCACGCCCGCTGCACAGAGACCCCACCTACCACAGAGATACCCCGCACGCCCCGCAGAGACCCCGCACGCCCCGCAGAGACACCCCACACGCCCCGCAGAGACCACACCTGCCGCACAAAGACCCCTCCAGCCGCAGAGACACCCTGCCTGCCACAGAGACACCCCACACGCCACACAGACCCCAGAGAGCCCCGGTAGGCAGGTACACATCCCTGGCAGGCCCGCACAGATACTCACAGTGTCCGCCCACGCACCGCCCACGCACCACCCACACTCTTCCCCCCTCCGGAACAGGATGTTTAAGGACAGAAAGGGCTTATTTACATTCCAATATTTGTGTCCCATTGACTTGCACTGGTATCGGGTATCGGCGATATCCAATATTTTTTGGATATCGGCTGATCCAATCCGATACCGATACTTCTGGGTATCGGAAGGTATCGCTCAACACTAGTCTCTATGTTTACTATGAAAAAAGTTTACCATCTATGTTGCAAACCAGTAATCAGGAAGCTTGGCCATTATTGATAGTAACTTTTGAATTTAGCTGTTCAGGAACTTAACTTTAAATTGGTTATTTCTGTTGGCAAGTTTAGTTCTGAGCCAGTTCAGTGACCACCAAAAATTGACTTTTTGTCTGGGTAGAAATCTTTCTTATAATGTTTATGTCTTCTGAGCTCTTGGCAATGAAGCATTATCGAAAAACTACAAAGCTGAAGTATCAGCTGGGACTTACAGTAAAATCCTGCTATTTTCCAAAAAATGAGTCGTAAATATCTCCCTTATAAGTTTGTCACCTATAAAACCATTTTTTACATCACAAAATAGAATGGGTATATGTGAATAGAACAGGCCTACCGTTTTAGCTAAGCTAATGTGTGTGATTTCTTGCTATTTCCATTAGAAGTCTTATGTCAAAAAGCTGTGTGGAAGACTGTCAAATACATCTTTTAAGTGATTTTAAGTGAGTTCAAGTGGAGGCTACCGAATTACATAGTGACAGGAAGAAAATCATCTCCTCTTACGTGTTAACAAATACATTTATTTTAAAATATTCTTTTCAGCAAAGAATATGATATAATAAAACACATCAGGATTTGTTGGCTTTCACCTATTCTGAGGCTGGCATCACATTTTGCCAATATGATCTCTACTTGCTGTTCGCTCATGACCACAACTTACTAACGCTGTTCTTGCTGTCACACTAAATTGTTGCCATTAAAAAACAGTGTCATATGGCTGCTGGCTGTGCTCTTCTATTATTTTAACTGTCCCAGGACAAAATATGGTGTTTTGGGATTTTGATCATACAGATTTGGAGAGACGAGGTTTGCATGATTAGTAGACAACCTGTTTCATTCTATGCCTATTGTACTGATATAATGGATGCCAACCTGTCAATTTATTACAAATGTGACTTGTTTTCACTAATTGAATTATTTTGAAGGCTGAGCTTGGGATGCATAACCAAAATAGTCCATGCCACCTTAAGAGGGAGTTAATTGACCCATTTCACTATTAGGCTATGTGCACACGTTCAGGATTTGTTGCAGAAATTTCCTGTGCAAAACCGGACATTTTCTGCAAGAAATCCGCATGCATTTTTACCGCGATTTTTCCACGTTTTTACAGAGTTTTGGTGCGTTTTTTTTTGCGAGTATTTCCGGAGTTTCTCAGTGCAGTAATATAGTGGGAAATCCGCAAAAAATCCGCAAATTAATGAACATGCTGCATTTTTATCGCGATGCGTTTTTTTCGTGGAAAAAAACGCATCATGTGCACAAAAATTGCGGAATGCATTCTAAATGATGGGATGCATAATGTATGCATTTTTTGTGCTTTTATAGCGTTTTTATAGTGAAAAAATGCAAAAAATGCAAAAAATCTGCAACGTGTGCACACAGCCTTAGAGTACATAAACAACACTGAGGAAACTCTCCCTTCTATATATTCCAGTCAGAAGAGTTACTCAAAAGAGTGACTGCTGCACATGGAGGACTATGTATTGCATTATTGGTTTGCTTGAATAAGATACTGTATATATTTACTGATGTCATATACAGTAGTTGGTTTCTGGACTAAAGAAGAATGGACTAATTTAAAATTAATTATGAATTGAGTAATTGATGATATGTAGCTATATGGGCAAATAAACAAAGTCACTGGACAAGGTCTTCAAATTAAAGGGAACCTGTCACCCCGTTTTTTCAGTACGAGATAAAAATACTGTTAAATAGCGCCTGAGCTGTGCGTTACTATAGTGTATTTTGTGTACCCTGATTCCCCACCTATGCTGCCGAAATAACTTACCAAAGTCGCCGTTTTCGCCTGTCAATCAGGCTGGTCAGGTCATATGGGCGTGGCGACATGGCTATTTCTTCCCCCAGATCTTGCATATATTTCCATTGGTGGCGTAGTGGTTTGCGCATGCCCATCTTCTGAATCCACTGGGCAGGAGAAGAAAAAACGCACGATCGGCGCTATTTCCCTGGTGATCTGTGGGGGCGGCCATCTTCCTGAGGCCGCGCGTGCACATATGGAGTCCTCTGCTGCCCGGGGCTTCAGGAAAATGGCCAAGGGATGCCGCGCGTGCGCAGATGGAGATCGCGGTGGCCATTTTCCTGAAGCCGAGTTTGCATCTCGGCTTCAGGAAAATGGCCACCGCGATCTCCATCTGTGCACGCGCGGCATCCCACGGCCATTTTCCTGAAGCCACGGGCAGCAGAGGACTCCATTTTCACACGCGCGGCCTCAGGAAGATGGCCGCCCCCACAGATCACCAGGGAAATAGCGCCGATCGCGCGTTTTTTCTTCTCCTGCCCAGTGGATTCAGAAGATGGGTATGCGCAAACCACTACGTCACCAACAGAAATATATGCAAGATCTGGGGGAAGAAACAGCCATGTCGCCACGCCCATATGACCTGACCAGCCTGATTGACAGGCGAAAACGGCGACTTTGGCAAGTTATTTCGGCAGCATAGGTGGGGATTCAGGGTACACAAAATACACTATAGTAACGCATAGCTCATGCCCTATTTAACAGTATTTTTATCTCGTACTGAAAAAACGGGGTGACAGGTTCCCTTTAAGGAAAATTTCACTTTCAATGAAGACATGGCTTGGACATAGTTTGGTCTTTTCTGTGGTAACATATGGATGCAAAACCTGTACGATAAAGAAACAAGACAGAAGAAAAATCTATGGCTTTCAAATGAGGTGCTGGAGAAGGATTTTATCAATACCAAGGATGATATGAAGAGCAAACAAATCAATTTTTTAACAAATCAAGCCAGACATGTCACTCAAAGAAATGAGGTGCTGGAGAAGGATGTTATCAATACCAAGGATGATAAGAAGAGCAAACAAATCAATTTTTGAACAAATCAAGCCAGACATGTCACTCAAAGTAAGGATCACCAAGCTGCAACTTGCCTACTTTAGATTCATCCTATGAAGACATCAATCACTGCCGATGGACATCATGGTCAGAAGAAAAGAAGGAACAAGGCCATGAGGAAAGCCAGCATCCTGATGGCTTGATACTATGATGGTAACAGCGAAGAAGACCATAGTAGACTTATCTAGGCTTGCAGCACATTGATCTTCCTACGGATCATTCAGCCATAAAGTCATCACGGCTAGTGTTGAGCGATACCATCCGATATTTGAAAGTATCGGTATCGGATGGTATCGGCCGATATCCGAAAAATATCGGATATCGCCGATACCGATATCCGATACCAATACAAGTCAATGGGACACAAATATCGGAAGGTATCCTCTATGGTTCCCAGGGTCTGAAGAAGAGGAAACTCTCCTTCAGGCCCTGGGATCCATATTCATGTGTAAAATAAAGAATAAAAATAAAAAATATTGATATACTTACCCTCGGACGCCCCTGGCTGTCACCGCTGCAACCGCCATGCTTCCCTTCTTAAGAATGAGCGCGTTAAGGACCTTCGATGACGTCGCGGCTTGTGATTGGTCGCTGAGCGGTCATGTGACCGCTCAGCGACCAATCACAAGCCGCGACGTCATCGAAGGTCCTTAACGTGCTCATTCTTAGGAACGGAAGCATGGCGGTTGCAGCGGTGACAACCAGGGCGCGTCCGAGGGTAAGTATATCAGTATTTTTTATTTTTATTCTTTATTTTACACATGAATCTTAATCCCGATACCGATTCCCGATATCACAAAAATATCGGAACTCGGTATTGGAATTCCGATACCGCAAATATCGGCCGATACCCGATACTTGCGGTATCGGAATGCTCAACAGTAATCACGGCTTGAGATCGAGCTGAAGGTAGTTAAAAAAAAGAAGATATATAGTAAACTTAAAAAGGGTACCTAGTTCTTTAAATCTATACATACAGTATATCAATTCAATATTAGATTATGTGGGGTTTCAACTCTCAACAACCCCTCCATTCAGTTGTTTAAAAGGGCTGTGCTCTATTCAAATTTTCTTCTCATAAATAATGTCACCTTAGTTCTTTCAACTACAACAAAATCTTGAAATCAAAAACAGTTCTCTTCAAATTTTACAAATATTTGGATTCTCCAGATTGGGAATTCTTAACAATTGCTCCGGCTGGCTGCCATTTTGCTGAATCATTCAGGGCTGGCAAACAGTTAAAAAAAATTAAACAGGTACACCGGGGAGATAAAAACATTTTGTATTGTCCCTGTCCTCATAAACTATAAAGATGAGATGTCCATTGCAGCTATATCATTTTTATAACCCTTGTAACTTTGTGTGACAGGATCTGCTCCTCACTGCTTCCCCTTCCTCAGAAAAGGGTGTGTGGCCACTCTCTTGTTCTCTGCTGAGAAGCAGCTATTGTCAGGAGAGTAGTTCAATGAAAAGCAGCCATGCCCCCTCTTCTCAGGATGGCTGTTCCTTTCAGGGGAGGAGCAGCACTTTGCTTATGATGTACTGACCCAGACAGAAAAAGGGAGCAGTGAGGAGCAGATCCTGTCACATGAAATGACAAGGGTAAAATAGATAATTAAACCACACTGGGCATCTCTTCTTTATAGTTTATGAGTGCAGGAAAAGTACAAAAATCAGTTTTGTCTCTCCAGAGTACCCATTTATTGCTCACAATACCACTTGTCTATCCTTCTGTTCCTGCAGTAGGCTGTCCAGCCCTTGTCACCTCTTGTTTTTGCTTTTACACATTGTTCTCATCCTCTTTAGTCTGCTTCACTCTATTCAAGGGCTTCTAGTGCTAAGTAGGCCTTTGATGTCACTGTGGCCTACTTAGCTGCGTGGGAATTTTCCCACGCAGCTGTAGTGTCGTAAAGTGACAGCACGAACTTCGATGATAAACTGCTGGAGTATTATCTCTGGTCAGTGTGTCATCGAAGCCCCTGTAGAGCGGTCACATCTCCTGATGTGGCAGCTCTACACTGGAGATTGTCATGGGACAGTCGTCATTAACCCCTTGCTGACCTCGGACGGGATAGTACGTCCGAGGTCAGAACCCCCGCTTTGATGAAGGGCTCCAACGGTGAGCCCGCATCAAAGCCGGGACATGTCAGTTGTTTTGAACAGCTGACATGTGCCTGCAATAACGGCGGGTGAAATCGCGATTCACCCACCGCTATTAACTAGTTAAATGCCGCTGTCAAACGCAGTGGCATTTAACTGGCGCTTCCGGCCATCGGGCCGGAAATGAGTGCATCTCTGACCCCCGTCACATGAGCGGCGGTCAGCGATGCATCAGAATGGTAACCATAGAGGTCCTTGAGACCTCTATGGTTACTGATCCCGGCTAGCTGTAAGCGCCACTCTGTGGTCGGCGCTCATAGCAAGCCTGTTATTAAGCTACATAGCAGCGATCTGATGATCGCTGCTATGTAGCAGAGCCGATCGAGTTGTGCCAGCTTCTAGCCTCCCATGGAGGCTACTGAAGCATGTCAAAAGTTAAAAAAAAAAGTTAAAAAAAATGTAAAAGTTTAAATTACCCCCCTTTCGCCCCATTCAAAATAAAACAATAATTTCGTTCAGAATCGCCCGATCTATCAATAAAAAAAGCATTAACCTGATTGCTAAATAGCGTAGTGAGAAAAAAATTTGAAACGCCAGAATTACTTTTTTTGGTCGCCGCGACATGTAAAATGCAATAACGAGCGATCAAAAGAATATATCTGCACAAAATTGGTATCAATAAAAATGTCAGCTCGGTGCACAAAAAATAAGCCCTCACCCGACCTCATATCATGAAAAATTGAGACGCTACGGGTATCGGAAAATGGCGCAATTTTTTTTTTTTTAGCAAAGTTTGGAATTTTTTTTCACCACTTAGATAAAAGAGGACCTAGACATGTTAGGTGTCTATGAACTTGCAATGACCTGTAGAATCATAATATTAGGTTAGTATTAGCATTTAGTGAACCTAGCAAAAAAGCCAAACAAAAAACAAGTGTGGGACTGCACTTTTTTTGCAATTTCACCCACTTGGAATTTTTTTCCCGTTTTCTAGTACACGACATGGTAAAACCAATGATGTCGTTCAAAAGTACAACTCGTCCCACAAAAAAATAAGCCCTCACATGGCCAAATTGATGGAAAAATAAAAAAGTTATGGCTCTGGGAGGGAAGGGAGCGAAAAACAAACATAGAAAAACAGAAAATCCCAAGGTCATGAAGGGGTTAAATGGATTACATCGGAACAAGGAGTATTTGTGTTGGTTTATTATTTTATCTTTTTTGCAGGAGAATGACGGCATCGCAGGAATTAGGAGTACAATAATGATGGCAAACTGTGGTGTTTTATTTCATTAAAAGACTTTATTCTGGCTGTGTCTTTATTTACCATATAACTATAGGATTAGTAATGGAGAGGTGTCTTATTGTCACCTCTCGATTACTAAGCCAATCTTGATCTCACCTTCCATTACAAAGGTGACATCAACCCCCCAACTATTACCCTACTTGCCACCGCTACAGGGCAATTGGGAAGAGCGAGGCTAAGTGCCGGAATTGGTGCATCTTAGAGATGCGCCTTTTCTGGGGTGGCTGAGTGCTGATGTTTTTAGCCAGGGGGGGCAATATCCATGGCCCCTTCCTAGGCTATTAATATCAGCCCGCAGCTGTCTGCATAGTTTTTGCTGGTTAATAATTATGGGGGAACCCCACGTCATTTTTTGTGGGCTCCCCTATTTCAATATCCAGTAAAGGTTAAGTATACAGTTGTGAGCTGATATTAATAGCCTGGGAAACTCCATGGGCATTGCCCCCTTCCCAGGCTATAAACTTGGCCCCCCCAGTCGCTGGCTTTACCTTGGATGGTTTTGAAAATTGCGCTGGAGCCCACGCAATTTTTTTTCCATTTTTTTTTAAATTAAACAGATATTGCCTTTAAGGCCAGGGTCCCACTTGCAAGAAACTCGCACAAGTCTCACACCTCAAAACCCGACACTGCCGCCAGCACTCGGGACTGGAGTGTGCAACTGCATGTATTTCTATGCAGCTGAATGCTCCGGTCCAAGTGCTGGTGGCAGTGCCGGGAATTGATGCAAGAGACTTGCGCAAATTTGTTGTAAGTGTGACCCCGGCCTTAGGGTATGTTTCCACGGTAAGGAAATGCTGCGGATTCCAATCCGTAGCATCCAGATGTTACAGCATATGGAGGGGATTTTATGAAATCCCATCACCACTATGCGTTCAAAGACGCAGGTGGCAGACCGGCATATACGGACATGCGGCGCATCTTTATAGACTGCAGCATGTCTATTTATCTTGCAGAGACGCTCAGTCTAAATTACACAGTCTATGTATAGGATGCGGTGATTCCACATGGTTCTATGAACACATGCAGAATCACTGTGCATACAAAAGCCGGCAGCGCTTTGGACAGGGCGGGTGTCCGCTGTGTCCAAAGCGATCAGAATACGCCAGGTGGAAACAAACCCTAACACAGATTTTGTGTTAACTCTTTATGTACCTTTTTATTATGTTCCTTACTAAACATCGGGCTTGGTAATATCTATCTATCTATCTATCTATCTATCTATCTATCTATCTATCTATCATCTATCTATCTTTGTTTCATTATATTTCAACATGGTATGTGAAGATATTATGGTCTTCAATGGAGTATGTAAATGAAGAGGTTGGACAAGAAATGACATCACAATTCTTTTTTTTGTTAAATAATATATCTTTAGCTTACAAAAATGCATACAAATCCGCATGAAAATCCGCATCAAAACGAATCAAATCCGCGCAGATTTTCAACTGCGTTTTCTGCCAAGAAAGGAAGAATTCGTGCAGAAAATTCCACAGGCAAATCTGTAATGTCTGCACAAACCCTAATATTGGCCAGAGGTGCCCAAACTTTTACATGCCACTGTATGTGCACGCCACAATATCTCTTAGACGTCGGAGAACCTCATGATTTTTTCAATTGGAATACATTTCATGAAAACGCCGACAGTGCTTTTTTTATACTTGTATGAACAAAATAATGAGCAGTTTCTAAGCGGAAGCCCCTGAAGAATGTTTAGACCAGGTCACTTCTTTTAAACTTTTTAGGGTTTTGGAGAAAATTATAAGAAGCTCAAATGATGGAGCATATACAAAGCAAGTCATTATCATGCATATGTTCATTCTTTTTAGCGTTTCTTTAGCACTTTTTCAGACAGGTCATGGAGCAGATCCGCATGTGTGCACATTTCCTAAGACTTCAACTTTCCCAAATAATTAAATTATATAATATTGTCCCCATATTGTTTCAATATATTTGTATATAGATTTTGTATGCCAACTAAACATGCAGTAATAACTAGTAATGAGCGAATACTGAAATGTTCGGATTTGGGAAAATCAGCTCGAATAATTTCTAATATCCATGTATTTGTACCGTATATTGCCAAGAAACATTTTTTCCTTCATATTTACTTGTATATAATGCAAAATAAAAAAAAAAAAATATATATATATATATATATACCTCCCTTTTAGCATATGTTCACCCACAGCATTTTCACTTTAGTTTTTCCTTTTATATTTTTGAGGGCTCTCACTCCTACATTTGTCCAAAGACATACTGATAGAGAATTTAGATTGTGAGCCCCATCGGGGACAGTGATGATAATGTGTGCAAATTGTAAAGCACTGCGGAATATGTTAAAGCTATATAAAAATAAAGATTATTATTATTACATTTGTGAGGTCACTCCTGCATTTAAAATTGTAAGCTAGATAATCGAATACATATCACTTTACAATGCTAGCTAAAAATGCCCACCTGAATTTTGGGCTTCGCCCTCTACCACCACCACATCCACCGCCGTGTAATTATGCAGCCCTCGCTTCACATTTTCAGAGGGTCAGCAAGTGCCGTGAAACCTGAGTTTGGGAAGGGCCCTCAGGTGGCCCTGTATCATACATTTGGGAGAAATCTCACTCCTACATTTGGGAGGTCCCTCCCTCCTTCAAAATTGTTAGCTAGATAGTGGAACACATATTCCTCATCACTTTACAATGGCAGCAAAAACATGTCCATTTGAATTTTGGGCTTCGCCAGCCACCGCCATGTCAACCTCCGTGTCATTATGCGGCCCCGGCTTCACATTTCCAGAGGGCCAGCAGGTGCCGCAAAACATGAGTTTTGTGAGCTCCACAGTTCATTTTGGCAATGGAACCACAGTCATAGCAGGTGAAGCCACTGTTAGGTTAATATAATACAGGAGTTAGAGGAGTTATATGCTCAATGTCAGTAAATTGGATTCTACCAGACACCAAAAGCATTTAAACTAAATTCCTGAATAAAGTGTATGCAAGCGAGGGCCTGTATTTTGGTCAGTCTGTCAGGCCTGAAACCCATGTCAGCACGTACAAGCCTCATTTTAATTGGAAGCAGCCTCTCCAAGGGAAAGAGTCAGGAGTGCCATTGACCAATCTGTACAAGCCTACACACTTCTTCTGGAAACTACCCAACCAGGCAGAATTTATTTTTTGCATGGTTTTGAGTAACAAAGGAGTAATTACAGGATATGTCCCAGAGAGTGACAAGGTCTGTGGAGTGTATTACTCAGTTAAGGTTAGGCAGTGCTACAGAGCTCAGGTGAAGGGCTTAGTGTGGCAATGACCATGTTTCAATATGTGGTAAACAATTTGGCCAAATGAAGAGATCCATATATAAAATTACATTTTTTATGAAATATTGCATAAAAATGAAAACATTAAAAGACACAGAACAGTATTATACAAGATACCCAGCAGGGGAATCTCCATAACCACGCAACCTATATAAAACAAGACTATATAGAGGAGGGCCCTGAACAATGTCATCATCCTTAACTGTACCGCCAAAATGAGGTATACATGTCAGAAAAAAACATACCAAAGTGTCACTGTGGAGACATGAATTGAACTAGGACATAGGCCATATAATTATCCAATATAGCATGTATCTGTGGCTTAAAGGGAACCTGTCACCCCGTTTTTTGAGATTGAGCTATAAATACTGTTAAATAGGGCCTGCGCTGTGTGTTCCTATAGTGTATGTAGTGTACCCCGATTCCCCATGTATGCTGAGAAATAACTTACCAAAGTCGCCGTTTTCGCCTGTCAATCAGGCTGGTCAGGTCGGGAGGGCGTGGTGACATCGCTGGTTCTTCCTCAGCTTTACGTTGGTGGCGTAGTGGCGTAGTGGTGAAGACACAGCGCGCGATCTGCGCTGTCATCCCTTTCGTCGGTGGGGGCGGCCATCTTCCTGGGGCCGCGCGTGCGCAGATCGAGTGCTCTGCTGCACGGGGCTTCAGGAAAATGGCCGCGGGATGCCGCGCGTGCGCATTAGAGATCGCGGCGGCCATTTTCCCAAAGCCGAGTTTGCATCTCGGCTTTGGGAAAATGGCCGCCGCGATCTCTAATGCGCACGCGCGGCATCCCGCGGCCATTTTCCTGAAGCCCCGTGCAGCAGAGCACTCGATCTGCGCACGCGCGGCCCCAGGAAGATGGCCGCCCCCACCGACGAAAGGGATGACAGCGCAGATCGCGCGCTGTGTCTTCACCACTACGCCACTACGCCACCAACGTAAAGCTGAGGAAGAACCAGCGATGTCACCACGCCCTCCCGACCTGACCAGCCTGATTGACAGGCGAAAACGGCGACTTTGGTAAGTTATTTCTCAGCATACATGGGGAATCGGGGTACACTACATACACTATAGGAACACACAGCGCAGGCCCTATTTAACAGTATTTATAGCTCAATCTCAAAAAACGGGGTGACAGGTTCCCTTTAAATGAGCAAGGTATATGGAGTGAGTATAATAACTGGGCGTCTATAGCATCCCTAAACAGATCTCCCCCTTAAAAGAAGGCCAGATGTAAGACCTATTAATCATATAAATAAGGTGCAATATGAACGATAATAATAATAACGATACCTTAGCTCCAAAACAACAGTAGTGGTGCAAGTGATAGTGAGTGACCCTGGCATTACCCCTCACTCCGATGCGCGTTTCACCCTGAGCTTCTTCCGGAAGTGTTTGTGCAACTGCAGGTTGTGGGCAAGAGGCATCAGTGCCTGCTTCCTGGAAAGCAGACTGGGACGGACGTAACAAAGAGGAAGGACCAGTGGTTTCACACTCAAACACAGATTTTGTAGCGCTCACCTACTGGGGTGCTGCGTATGTCAGCAGTATATGACATATGCTAACACGAAGTATTATGTCAAATTTCCCTTTATAAAAGGATGAGTGGGTAAAGTTTTCAAAGTAGCTGCATATGTATAGAGTATGTTTCATTACTCAAATTATTATTCTGTGTAAGGCTGAAACCTGAAGAAGTGTGTGGATTATATTAATGCATTGATGTCCAAGTGCAGACACAAAAATCAACATCAGGCTCCCAGATACAAGCTTAAAGAGACCATGAAAAGGGCAACACAATAAAAAAATAATAAAATATATAGAGATTGACAGTAGAAATTTGACCATTGCACACTGTACAAAGGTTTCCCAACTTTACCCAAGGGATCTGTATCATACACGCTGAAAGAACCCGTGATGATGATCTGACAATAAATATTGCAGTTATTATAATTGCTAGAGATAGGGAGTACAAGTTTCACTATTTCAAAATGTACATAGGTTTCCAAAAATTACCCAAGGGTTCTGTATCATGCAGGCTGAAAGAGACCGTGATGGAGACCTCACAAAAAAATTTGCAGTTGTTAGATTAGCTAGTGATAGGGAGTATAAGTTTTACCATTGCATAATGTACAAAAGTTTCCAATAATTTATAAACATTACCCACATTGGGTATACATATATGACCACTAAGAACTTGTTGCAGGAGCAGGACATGATTTCCAAAACAAAATGGGTTTGGATGGTAAGGGATGGACATTAAGGCAAATTCAAAAAAAGAACATTTGGGCTGCATTTACGTTGGGTTGCTGTCATCTGTAGGGCTTACAAAGTCGGAGGAAATCCAGCCCTTGTTCAATTTTAGAAGAGTCAGCCTGTCTGCATTTTCCGTTGACAGGCATGTGCGCTTATCCGCTATGATTGCATCAACCGAACTAAAAACCTGTTGAGACAGCACACTTGCGGCGGGGCATGGCAGCACCTCCAAGGCATACAAGGAGAGTTTGGGCCAAGTGTGCAGCTTGGACAATCAATAGTTAAAGGGCACTGAAGAATCAGGAAGGACATTGGAATAGTCACTTACAGTGGGGCAAAAATGTATTTAGTCAGTCAGCAATAGTGCAAGTTCCACCACTTAAAAAGATGAGAGGCGTCTGTAATTTACATCATAGGTAGACCTCAACTATGGGAGACAAACTGAGAAAAAAAAATCCAGAAAATCACATTGTCTGTTTTTTTAACATTTTATTTGCATATTATGGTGGAAAATAAGTATTTGGTCAGAAACAAAATTTCATCTCAATACTTTGTAATATATCCTTTGTTGGCAATGACAGAGGTCAAACGTTTTCTGTAAGTCTTCACAAGGTTGCCACACACTGTTGTTGGTATGTTGGCCCATTCCTCCATGCAGATCTCTTCTAGAGCAGTGATGTTTTTGGCTTTTCGCTTGGCAACACGGACTTTCAACTCCCTCCAAAGGTTTTCTCTAGGGTTGAGATCTGGAGACTGGCTAGGCCACTCCAGGACCTTGAAATGCTTCATACGAAGTCACTCCTTCGTTGCCCTGGCGGTGTGCTTTGGATCATTGTCATGTTGAAAGACCCAGCCACGTTTCATCTTCAATGCCCTTGCTGATGGAAGGAGGTTTGCACTCAAAATCTCACGATACATGGCCCCATTCATTCTTTCATGTACCCGGATCAGTCGTCCTGGCCCCTTTGCAGAGAAACAGCCCCAAAGCATGATGTTTCCACCACCATGCTTTACAGTAGGTATGGTGTTTGATGGATGCAACTCAGTATTCTTTTTCCTCCAAACATGACAAGTTGTGTTTCTACCAAACAGTTCCAGTTTGGTTTCATCAGACCATAGGACATTCTCCCAAAACTCCTCTGGATCATCCAAATGCTCTCTAGCAAACTTCAGACGGGCCCGGACATGTACTGGCTTAAGCAGTTGGACACGTCTGGCACTGCAGGATCTGAGTCCATGGTGGCGTAGTGTGTTACTTATGGTAGGCCTTGTTACATTGGTCCCAGCTCTCTGCAGTTCATTCACTAGGTCCCCCCGCGTGGTTCTGGGATTTTTGCTCACCGTTCTTGTGATCATTCTGACCCCACGGGGTGGGATTTTGCGTGGAGCCCCAGATCGAGGGAGATTATCAGTGGTCTTGTATGTCTTCCATTTTCTAATTATTGCTCCCACTGTTGATTTCTTCACTCCAAGCTGGTTGGCTATTGCAGATTCAGTCTTACCAGCCTGGTGCAGGGCTACAATTTTGTTTCTGGTGTCCTTTGACAGCTCTTTGGTCTTCACCATAGTGGAGTTTGGAGTCAGACTGTTTGAGGGTGTGCACAGGTGTCTTTTTATACTGATAACAAGTTTAAACAGGTGCCATTACTACAGGTAATGAGTGGAGGAAAGAGGAGACTCTTAAAGAAGAAGCTACAGGTCTGTGAGAGCCAGAAATCTTGATTGTTTGTTTCTGACCAAATACTTATTTTCCACCATAATATGCAAATAAAATGTTAAAAAAACAGACAATGTGATTTTCTGGATTTTTTTTTCTCAGTTTGTCTCCCATAGTTGAGGTCTACCTATGATGTAAATTACAGACGCCTCACATCTTTTTAAGTGGTGGAACTTGCACTATTGCTGACTGACTAAATACTTTTTTGCCCCACTGTAAGTACTTCTTCACCATCTTGGTCAACTTTTCCCTCCTCATCATAGTTGTACCCACAGATAGCCCTTGCTGATGTAACAGTTTCATGAAAATGGCCCAGTTGATGGACATTTCAGCCCCCAAGATGCACATGGTGTGCATGTCCTCCCATGTAATCCTTGTGGTTGAAAAGAACCAGTACCTCTGTCAACAGCATTGTCTGAGAGTAATCTTTTGAGCAAGTCTTCTACTACAGCCCTCTGGCATGTATGCACTGAAAATGGCACGTCTGCCTCCGACATGAGAGGAGATTTCTCCTTGTATTGTGGGTCAAGAAAAGTGCAGTCAGTATTTCAAGGTAGACAAAAGCAGTAATGGGATAAAAAGGAAATAAGGGAGCACAATAGGCTCTTATCTATATATATAATTGTCTAAGGGTCACTTCCGTCTGTCTGTCTGTCCTGTCTGTCACAGATATTCATTGGTTGCGGCCCTGTCTGTCATGGAATCCAAGTCGCTGATTGGTCGTGGCAAAACGCCCACGACCATTGCCACGACTAGAGTTGAGCGACCTTGACCTTTTTAGAGTCGAGCCGGGTTTTGCGAAACCCGACTATGTCCAAAGTCGGGTCGAGTGAAATCGGCCGATTATGACGTAAAGTCGGGATCGACCGAAACACGAAACCCAATGCAAGTCAATGGGGCAGCATAGTCGGCAGTGAGTGGGGGCCAGGAAAACACCTAGAGTGGCCATTTTAATGTCAAAACCATCCATTCTTCTTAATGAAGCTTGTCAAGCGTAATTTACCTTATAATAATTGGAAGGCATTTGAAATTGGGGGTCATTTGGCTAAAGTTGTGGGGGGTAGGGCTGGTTCAAGTAATTAGTGGGCCCAGGAAATCTGGACCACGTCACGGCAGTGGAGCAGGGAGAGGTAAGTATTTCAACTTTGCAAGTGCTGTGAACCTGAGCAAGCAGGGGGGGCCCACTCGTTGGCATTGGCACTGGCACAGGGCCCCTCAAAGTACAGCGGTGTGTTTGCACGGCGGGGGCGCCTCCCACCGGCAGCAACACTTTTGCGTACTATGAGAGGCCCTGTGCCAGTGACGTCGCCAACTAGTATTCCTCCCCCCACCTGATGAAGGAACCTGCACTTTCATCTGCACCTTCCTCTTTGTCCCCGTGTAAGGTGGTATGGTATGCGGGAAGAGCAACCTGACTTTCAGCAGGGTCACAATGTTGTTGTGTAGCGTGCACGGGGAATGTTGCGTTATGGGTCAATGTACCAGCAGACTCATCTATCACTGGCTGGGCAATGGGCACGATGAAGTGGAAACACAGATATAGGCCCAAAGAAGAAAGTGGGCTAAATGCAGTTCAAAATTGGTAACACAGGAATAACCAGGGGGCATTGCAGTGGAGGACAACTGGAATGAGAGGCTGACACAGAGAGTAGGGCCAAATCAGTAAGTAGTCGAAATGCAGTTCAAAATTGGCAACCGTAGTAAACAGGCGGCACAGCTTTGTTCAGTGGAGGAGAACAGCAAGGAGTGGCAGACACCGATAGTAGGCCCCAAACCAACTAGTACGCCAAATGCAGTTGTTCCATTTAACCACAATTTAATGAGAGCCTGAAGATAGAAGCTCAGGAAAGGCAACCTGGGGAACACCTTGGAGTGTAACACACCATCTCTCTCCACCCCATACCCATTTTGTATGGCCTAATGCAGTGTACTTTTCTACAACTACTAAACGAGAGTCGGAAGACCGAAGCAATGGCAAGGAAACCTGGGGAACACCTTAGAGTGTAACACACCCTCTCTCTACACCCCATACCCAATTTGAAGGCCTAATGCAGTGTAGTTTCCAAGAACTACTAAACGAGAGCCGGAAGATCGAAGCTCAGGAAAGGCAACCTGGGGAACACCTTGGAGTGTAACACACCCTCTCGCTACACCCCATACCCAATTTGAAGGCCTAATGCAGCGTAGTTTCCAACAACTACTAAACGAGAGCCGGAAGATCGAAGCTCAGGAAAGGCAACCTGGGGAACACCTTGGAGTGTAACACACCCTCTCGCTACACCCCATACCCAATTTGAAGGCCTAATGCAGCGTAGTTTCCAACAACTACTAAACGAGAGCCGGAAGATCGAAGCTCAGGAAAGGCAACCTGGGGAACACCTTGGAGTGTAACAAACCCTCTCTCTACACCCCATACCCAATTTGTAGGCCTAATGCAGCGTAGTTTCCGACAACTACTAAACGAGAGCATGAAGATCGAAGCTCAGGAAAGGCAACCTGGGGAACACCTTGGAGTGTAACACACCCTCTCTCTACACCCCATACCCAATTTGTAGGCCTAATGCAGCGTAGTTTCCGACAACTACTAAACGAGAGCCGGAATATCGAAGCTCAGGAAAGGCAACCTGGGGAACACCTTGGAGTGTAACACACCCTCTCTCTACGCCCCATACCCAATTTGTAGGCCTAATGCAGCGTAGTTTCCGACAACTACTAAACGAGAGCCGGAATATCGAAGCTCAGGAAAGGCAACCTGGGGAACACCTTGGAGTGTAACACACCCTCTCTCTACGCCCCATACCCAATTTGTAGGCCTAATGCAGCGTAGTTTCCGACAACTACTAAACGAGAGCCGGAATATCGAAGCTCAGGAAAGGCAACCTGGGGAACACCTTGGAGTGTAACACACCCTCTCTCTACACCCCATACCCAATTTGAAGGCCTAATGCAGTGTAGTTTCCAAGAACTACTAAACGAGAGCCGGAAGATCGAAGCTCAGGAAAGGCAACCTGGGGAACACCTTGGAGTGTAACACACCCTCTCGCTACACCCCATACCCAATTTGAAGGCCTAATGCAGCGTAGTTTCCAACAACTACTAAACGAGAGCCGGAAGATCGAAGCTCAGG
Organism: Ranitomeya imitator; assembly: GCF_032444005.1. NCBI lineage: Eukaryota > Metazoa > Chordata > Amphibia > Anura > Dendrobatidae > Ranitomeya > Ranitomeya imitator. Next base: position 135,509,276 of record NC_091286.1, read on the forward strand.
AAAGGCAACCTGGGGAACACCTTGGAGTGTAACACACCCTCTCGCTACACCCCATACCCAATTTGAAGGCCTAATGCAGCGTAGTTTCCAACAACTACTAAACGAGAGCCGGAAGATCGAAGCTCAGGAAAGGCAACCTGGGGAACACCTTGGAGTGTAACAAACCCTCTCTCTACACCCCATACCCAATTTGTAGGCCTAATGCAGCGTAGTTTCCGACAACTACTAAACGAGAGCATGAAGATCGAAGCTCAGGAAAGGCAACCTGGGGAACACCTTGGAGTGTAACACACCCTCTCTCTACACCCCATACCCAATTTGTAGGCCTAATGCAGCGTAGTTTCCGACAACTACTAAACGAGAGCCGGAATATCGAAGCTCAGGAAAGGCAACCTGGGGAACACCTTGGAGTGTAACACACCCTCTCTCTACGCCCCATACCCAATTTGTAGGCCTAATGCAGCGTAGTTTCCGACAACTACTAAACGAGAGCCGGAATATCGAAGCTCAGGAAAGGCAACCTGGGGAACACCTTGGAGTGTAACACACCCTCTCTCTACACCCCATACCCAATTTGAAGGCCTAATGCAGTGTAGTTTCCAAGAACTACTAAACGAGAGCCGGAAGATCGAAGCTCAGGAAAGGCAACCTGGGGAACACCTTGGAGTGTAACACACCCTCTCGCTACACCCCATACCCAATTTGAAGGCCTAATGCAGCGTAGTTTCCAACAACTACTAAACGAGAGCCGGAAGATCGAAGCTCAGGAAAGGCAACCTGGGGAACACCTTGGAGTGGAACACACCATCTCTCTACACCCCATACCCAATTTGAAGGCCTAATGCAGAGTAGTTTCCAAGAACTACTAAACGAGAGCCGGAAGATCGAAGCTCAGGAAAGGCAACCTGGGGAACACCTTGGAGTGTAACACAACGTCTCTCTACACGACGGAAGGGCTGATTCTTAGGAAGGAAGGCTGTTGGAAATAAGCATTGCGCGTCCGAGGGTGATTATATTCTTATTAGGTATATACTCACCCTCGGACGCGCCCTGCTTCTTTATTTGGAATGAATGTTTATTTGCAATGTGGTGTTGACTTTCTCTATTATTTTGGTAATTAATGATTTTATTATTTTCATTATTTTGCATCTTCTCGGCAATAATATAAAGAAGACGCGACAGGACAACACTCGGTGGATGCCATATGTGTGTTTTCAATTTAAAAAAACTTTCAGTTAACTACTTGCAGGAGAAAGTAATTGTAGCTGGTGGCCATTTTTAGTACTGTACCAGATTAGAGTTGTGTGTTTGTTTTTAATGTTAAAATGTCTGCATTTGATATCTCACCAGTATTTTCTTTTTTATAAGCAAAATACTTATTTTTATATTTTCTGATGTTGGTTCCAGGGGTACACGGCCAGCAGTGCCCTGGTCAGTGTAGTAGTAGTTGAAAGAATGGACCGCAGACAGGCATCGAAGGCCTAAAATAATAACATATGGCTGTAGGCAATTTTAAATTGGTTCCAGGGGTACACGGACAGCAGTGGTGTGGTCAGTGGAGGCCTAGTGGAAGGAGTGACCGCAGACAGGCATCGAAGGCCTAAAATAATAACACATGGCTGTAGGCAATTTTAAATTGGTTCCAGGGGTACACGGGCAGCAGTGACCTGGTCAGTGTAGTAGTAGTTGAAAAAATGGACCGCAGACAGGCATCGAATGCCTAAAATAATAACACATGGCTGTAGGCAATTTTAAATTGGTTACAGGGGTACACGGACAGCAGTGACCTGGTCAGTGTAGTAGTAGTTGAAAGAATGGACCGCAGACAGGCATCGAAGGCCTAAAATAAAAAAATTGGGCTGGCTGTAGGCAATTTTAAATTGGTTCCAGGGGTACACGGACAGCAGTGGTGTGGTCAGTGGAGGCCTAGTGGAAGGAGTGACCGCAGACAGGCATCGAAGGCCTAAAATAATAACACATGGCTGTAGGCAATTTTAAATTGGTTCCAGGGGTACACGGACAGCAGTGGTGTGGTCAGTGGAGGCCTAGTGGAAGGAGTGACCGCAGACAGGCATCGAAGGCCTAAAATAATAACACATGGCTGTAGGCAATTTTAAATTGGTTCCAGGGGTACACGGACAGCAGTGACCTGGTCAGTGTAGTAGTAGTTGAAAGAATGGACCGCAGACAGGCATCGAAGGCCTAAAATAAAAAAATTGGGCTGGCTGTAGGCAATTTTAAATTGGTTCCAGGGGTACACGGGCAGCAGTGGTGTGGTCAGTGGAGGCCTAGTGGAAGGAGTGACCGCAGACAGGCATCGAAGGCCTAAAATAATAACACATGGCTGTAGGCAATTTTAAATTGGTTCCAGGGGTACACGGACAGCAGTGACCTGGTCAGTGTAGTAGTAGTTGAAAGAATGGACCGCAGACAGGCATCGAAGGCCTAAAATAAAAAAATTGGGCTGGCTGTAGGCAATTTTAAATTGGTTCCAGGGGTACACGGGCAGCAGTGGTGTGGTCAGTGGAGGCCTAGTGGAAGGAGTGACCGCAGACAGGCATCGAAGGCCTAAAATAATAACACATGGCTGTAGGCAATTTTAAATTGGTTCCAGGGGTACACGGGCAGCAGTGACCTGGTCAGTGTAGTAGTAGTTGAAAGAATGGACCGCAGACAGGCATCGAAGGCCTAAAATAAAAAAATTGGGCTGGCTGTAGGCAATTTTAAATTGGTTCCAGGGGTACACGGGCAGCAGTGGTGTGGTCAGTGGAGGCCTAGTGGAAGGAGTGACCGCAGACAGGCATCGAAGGCCTAACATAACAAACTTGGGCTGGCTGTAGGCACTTTTAAATTGGTTCCAGGGGTACACGGGCAGCAGTGGTCTGGTCAGTGGAAGTCTAGTGGAAGGAGTGACCGCAGACAGGCATCGAATGCCTAAAATAATAACACATGGCTGTAGGCACTTTTAAATTGGTTCCAGGGGTACACGGGCAGCAGTGGTCTGGTCAGTGGAAGTCTAGTGGAAGGAGTGACCGCAGACAGGCTTCCAAGGCCTAACATAACAAACTTGGGCTGGCTGTAGGCACTTTTAAATTGGTTCCAGGGGTACACGGGCAGCAGTGGTCTGGTCAGTGGAAGTCTAGTGGAAGGAGTGACCGCAGACAGGCTTCCAAGGCCTAACATAACAAACTTGGGCTGGCTGTAGGCACTTTTAAATTGGTTCCAGGGGTACACGGGCAGCAGTGGTCTGGTCAGTGGAAGTCTAGTGGAAGGAGTGACCGCAGACAGGCTTCCAAGGCCTAACATAACAAACTTGGGCTGGCTGTAGGCACTTTTAAATTGGTTCCAGGGGTACACGGGCAGCAGTGGTCTGGTCAGTGGAAGTCTAGTGGAAGGAGTGACCGCAGACAGGCTTCGAAGGCCTAACATAACAAAATTGGGCTGGCTGTAGGCACTTTAAATTGGTTCCAGGGGTACATGGGCAGCAGTGTATGGTCAGTGGAAGTCTAGTGGAAGGAGTGACGGCAGACAGTCTTCGAAGGCCTAACATAACAAAATTGGGCTGACTGTAGGCACTTTTAAATTGGTTCCAGGGTAACACGGCCAGCAGTGGCCTGGTCAGTGTAGTAGTTGTAGAAAGAAGGGACCGCAGACAGGCTTCGAAGGCCTAACATAACAAAAATGTCAAAACAATGGTATTGTCAGTGCCAGGCATTGAAGGATGTCAGCGGCTAGACTACACATTGGTGAAGCTGTGAGAGATAATTTTGCTAGTGGTAGAGCACTGTTTGAGCTGGGGGGGGGAACTGTCTTGTGGCCGGCGGTACAGGCACAGGGCCCCTCATATTACAACGGTGTGTCTGACGTTGGGTGCGCACCACCACCGCCAGAGACACTTTATTGTACTATGAGGGACCCAGTGGCAGTGCCGTCGACCAAAAGCGGCCACACCCACCTCTTCAGACAAACAGCACTCTCAAGGGTCCAAGCGCAAAGTGGCGATAGCACGGCCCCGTGTGGGGAGTTTGGCCATTTCGTGAGGTGGAAACATGTCGTATGCTGGACAATCAGGTGAAGAAAATTACGAGATTGGAAAAGTCATTCAGAATAGTCCACAGGCAAGACCTTTTCATAGGAAAGCTAGGTGTCAGCCGGGCAGGGTGGGGCAAAAGATTTTGAAATCCAGTTGTGGTTCATTTTAATGAAGGTTAGATCATCTACATTTTGGGTAGCCAGACGAGTCCTTTTTTCTGTTAGTATTGAACCTGCAGCACTGAATACTCTTTCTGATAGGACACTAGCTGCCGGGCAAGCAAGCTCCTGCAATGCATATTCTGCCAATTCTGGCCAGGTGTCTAATTTGGATGCCCAGTAATCAAATGGGAATGACGGTTGAGGGAGAACGTCGATAAGGGATGAAAAATAGTTTGTAACCATACTGGACAAATGTTGTCTCCTGTCACTTTGAATTGATGCTGCAGTACCTGTCCTGTCTGCGGTCATAGAAAAATCACTCCACAACCTGGTCAGAAAACCCCTCTGTCCAACGCCACTTCTGATTTCTGCCCCTCTAACACCTCTGGTCTGCTGGCCCCTGGAGCTCGTGTGAGAACGATCACGGGCGCTGTGTGCAGGGAATGCCAGAAGCAAACGGTCAACAAGAGTTGATTGTTTTGTTGCTAATATTAGTTCCAAGTTCTCATGTGGCATAATATTTTGCAATTTGCCTTTATAGCGAGGATCAAGGAGGCAGGCCAACCAGTAATCGTCATCGTTCATCATTTTTGTAATGCGTGTGTCCCTTTTGAGGATACGCAAGGCATAATCCGCCATGTGGGCCAAAGTTCCCGTTGTCAAATCTGCGGTTGTGCTTGGTTGAGGGGCAGTTGCAGGCAAATCTACGTCACTTGTGTCCCTCAAAAAACCAGAACCCGGCCTTGCCACGGCACCAATTTCCCGTGCCCCCGGGAAAGCTTCCTCATTAAAAATATACTCATCCCCATCATCCTCCTCATCCTCCACCTCCTCTTCGCCCGGTACCTCGTCATGTACACTGCCCTGACCAGACAATCGCTGACTGTCATCAAGGCTTTCCTCTTCCTCTGGTGCAGACGCCTGATCCTTTATGTGCGTCAAACTTTGCATCAGCAGACGCATTAGGGGGATGCTCATGCTTATTATGGCGTTGTCTGCACTAACCAGCCGTGTGCATTCCTCAAAACACTGAAGGACTTGACACATGTCTTGAATCTTCGACCACTGCACACCTGACAACTCCATGTCTGCCATCCTACTGCCTGCCCGTGTATGTGTATCCTCCCACAAAAACATAACAGCCCGCCTCTGTTCGCACAGTCTCTGAAGCATGTGCAGTGTTGAGTTCCACCTTGTTGCAACGTCTATGATTAGGCGATGCTGGGGAAGGTTCAAAGAACGCTGATAGGTCTGCATACGGCTGGAGTGTACAGGCGAACGGCGGATATGTGCGCAAAGTCCACGCACTTTGAGGAGCAGGTCGGATAACCCCGGATAACTTTTCAGGAAGCACTGCACCACCAGGTTTAAGGTGTGAGCCAGGCAAGGAATGTGTTTCAGTTGGGAAAGGGAGATGGCAGCCATGAAATTCCTTCCGTTATCACTCACTACCTTGCCTGCCTCAAGATCTACAGTGCCCAGCCACGACTGCGTTTCTTGCTGCAAGAACTCGGACAGAACTTCCGCGGTGTGTCTATTGTCGCCCAAACACTTCATAGCCAATACAGCCTGCTGACGTATGCCAGTAGCTGCCCCATAATGGGAGACCTGGTGTGCAACAGTGGCAGGTGCGGATGGAGTGTTTGTGCGACTGCGGTCTGTGGACGAGCTCTTGCTTCTGCAGGAGGACGAGGAGGAGGAGGAGGAGGGGGTGCGAACGGCTACAGACAACTGTTTACTAGACCGTGGGCTAGGCAGAACTGTCCCAAACTTGCTGTCCCCTGTGGACCCTGAATCCACCACATTTACCCAGTGTGCCGTGATGGACACGTAACGTCCCTGGCCATGCCTACTGGTCCATGCATCTGTTGTCAGGTGCACCTTTGTGCTCACAGATTGCCTGAGTGCATGGACGATGCGCTCTTTAACATGCTGGTGGAGGGCTGGGATGGCTTTTCTGGAAAAAAAGTGTCGACTGGGTAGCTCGTAGCGTGGTACAGCGTAGTCCATCAGGTCTTTGAAAGCTTCGCTTTCAACTAACCGGTAGGGCATCATCTCTAACGAGATTAGTCTAGCTATGTGGGCGTTCAAACCCTGTGTACGCGGATGCGAGGCTAAGTATTTCCTTTTTCTAACCATAGTCTCATGTAGGGTGAGCTGGACTGGAGAGCTGGAGATCGTGGAACTAGCGGGGGTGCCGGTGGACATGGCAGACTGAGAGACGGTGGGAGATGGTATTGTTGCCGCCGGTGCCCTAGATGCAGTGTTTCCTACTACGAAACTGGTGATTCCCTGACCCTGACTGCTTTGGCCTGGCAAAGATACCTGCACAGATACAGCAGGTGGTGCGCTAAATGGTGGTCCTACACTGCCGGAAGGGATGTTGCGTTGATGACTAGCTTCATTGGCCGAGGGTGCAACAACCTTAAGGGACGTTTGGTAGTTAGTCCAAGCTTTCAAATGCATGGTGGTTAAATGTCTATGCATGCAACTAGTATTGAGACTTTTCAGATTCTGACCTCTGCTTAAGGAAGTAGAACATTTTTGACAGATGACTTTGCGCTGATCAATTGGATGTTGTTTAAAAAAATGCCAGACTGCACTCTTTCTAGCATCGGATACCTTTTCAGGCATTGCAGACTGAGCTTTAACCGGATGGCCACGCTGTCCTCCACCAGGTTTTGGCTTTGCCACGCGTTTTGGGCAAGATACGGGCCCGGCAGATGGAACCTGTGGCGATGTTGATGCCTGCTGCGGCCCCTCCTCCTCCTCTGCTTCAGAACTGCTGCCGCCTGCACCCTGTTCCCCCAATGGCTGCCAATCGGGGTCAAGAACTGGGTCATCTAATAACTCTTCTTGTACCTCCTGCGCAACTTCGTCTGTGTCACCGTGTCGTTCGGTGGTATAGCGTTCGTGATGGGGCAACATAGTCTCATCAGGGTCTGATTCTTGATCAGCACCCTGCGAGGGCAATGTTGTGGTCTGAGTCAAAGGACCAGCATAGTAGTCTGGCTGTGGCTGTGCGTCAGTGCACTCCATGTCAGATTCAATTTGTAATGGGCATGGACTGTTAACTGCTTCACTTTCTAAGCCAGGGACGGTATGTGTAAAGAGCTCCATGGAGTAACCCGTTGTGTCGCCTGCTGCATTCTTCTCTGTTGTTGTTTTTGCTGAAGAGGACAAGGAAGTGACTTGTCCCTGACCGTGAACATCCACTAACGACGCGCTGCTTTTACTTTTACCAGTTTCACGAGATGAGGCAAAAGAGCTAGAGGCTGAGTCAGCAAGATAAGCCAAAACTTGCTCTTGCTGCTCCGGCTTTAAAAGCGGTTTTCCTAATCCCAGAAAAGGGAGCGTTCGAGGCCTTGTGTAGCCGGACGACGAACCTGGCTCCACAGCTCCAGACTTAGGTGCAATATTTTTTCCCCCACGACCACCTGATGCTCCACCACTACCACTACCCTCATTACCAGCTGACAATGAACGCCCCCGGCCACGACCTCTTCCACTAGACTTCCTCATTGTTTTAAAAACGTAACCAAACTAACGTTATTTGTTGCAGTCACACAACTTACACGGTGAGCTATAACTTCAGTATGATTTAGCTACCCCTTTACAGGTTGGTGAGACCACAGCGAAAATCAGGCCCAATGTTACACACTCTTTTTTTGGTGGCTGCAAATTAGAGAGATGCCCCACACGCAGGACTGTCACTGAAGCACAAATGTTAAAATTAATGTCACACTATTATTTTTTTTTTATTTTTATTTTTTTCAGGAACACTTTAGAAACCCCCCAAAAAAAAAAAAATAGATTTTTGCAGGGAGAATTTAGAAAACAAATGTAACAAACTATATGCTTTCTATGGGCCACTGAGTGAGAGATGACGCACACAGGAATCAGGAGTGGCACACAAGCCCAGAGGCCAATATTTTTCTACCAATGATTGATGGAGTTATTTTCTCTGGTAGATTTTGGAACCCAAATCAAGGAAAAAAAATGTAGGCTTTCTATGGACCACAATTGGAGAGAGAGAGAGAGAGAGATGGCACACCCAGGAGTCAAGACTGGCACACAAGCAGAAAGGCCAATATTAATCTCCCACTGTTTTTTTTGGTTGTTTTTTTTTTTTTTTTTTTCAGGGAGACTTTAGAAAAAAAAATAATAAAAAAAATATGATTTTATCAGGAAGAATTTAGAAACCAAATAAAATAAAATGATTTTTTCAGGGAGAATTTATAAAACAAATAAAACCAAAAATAGGCGTTCTATGGCCCACTGACTGAGAGATGACGCACCCAGGAGTCAAGACTGGCACACAAGCAGAAAGGCCAATATTAATCTCCCACTGTTTTTTTTGGTTGTTTTTTTTTTTTTTTTTTCAGGGAGACTTTAGAAAAAAAAATAATAAAAAAAATATGATTTTATCAGGAAGAATTTAGAAACCAAATAAAATAAAATGATTTTTTCAGGGAGAATTTATAAAACAAATAAAACCAAAAATAGGCGTTCTATGGCCCACTGACTGAGAGATGACGCACCCAGGAGTCAAGACTGGCACACAAGCAGAAAGGCCAATATTAATCTCCCACTGTTTTTTTTTTTTTTTTTCAGGGAGACTTTAGAAAAAAAAATAATAAAAAAAATATGATTTTATCAGGAAGAATTTAGAAACCAAATAAAATAAAATAATTTTTTCAGGGAGAATTTAGAAAACAAATAAAACCAAAAATAGGCGTTCTATGGCCCACTGACTGAGAGATGACGCACACAGGAGTCAGGAGTGGCACACAAACCCAGAGGCCAATATTTTTCTACCAATGATTGATGTAGTTATTTTCTCTGGTAGATTTTAGAACCCAAATCAAGGAAAAAAAATATAGGCTTTCTATGGACCACAATTGGAGAGAGAGAGAGAGAGAGAGAGAGAGAGATGGCACACCCAGGAGTCAAGACTGGCACACAAGCAGAAAGGCCAATATTAATCTCCCACTGTTTTTTTGGTTGTTTTTTTTTTTTTTTTTTCAGGGAGACTTTAGAAATAAAAATAATAAAAAAAATATGATTTTATCAGGAAGAATTTAGAAACCAAATAAAATAAAATGATTTTTTCAGGGAGAATTTAGAAAACAAATAAAACCAAAAATATGCGTTCTATGGCCCACTGACTGAGAGAGAGAGAGAGATGGAACGCTTAGTACTGGCACACAAGCCCAAAGGGCAATATTAATCTCCCTTTTTTTTTCCAGGGAGAATTTCTGAAACCCAAAAAAAAAATAAAATAGGCTTTCTATGGCCCACTATTTGTGAGAGAGATGGGACGCTCAGGACTGGCACAGATGGCACGCTCAGGACTGGCACAGAAGCCCAGAGGCCAATATTAATCTCCCTTTTTTTCTGGGAGAATTTATAAAACCAAAAAAATATTTAAATAGGCTTTCTATGGCCCACTATTTGTGAGAGAGATGGCACGCTCAGGACTGGCACAGATGGCACGCTCACAACTGGCACACAAGCCCAGAGGCCAATATTAATCTCCCTTTTTTCAGGGAGAATTTCTAAAACCCAAAAAAAAAATAAAATAGGCTTTCTATGGCCCACTATTTGTGAGAGAGATGGGACGCTCAGGACTGGCACAGATGGCACGCTCAGGACTGGCACAGAAGCCCAGAGGCCAATATTAATCTCCCTTTTTTTCTGGGAGAATTTATAAAACCAAAAAAATATTTAAATAGGCTTTCTATGGCCCACTATTTGTGAGAGAGATGGCACGCTCAGGACTGGCACAGATGGCACGCTCACAACTGGCACACAAGCCCAGAGGCCAATATTAATCTCCCTTTTTTCAGGGAAAATTTATAAAACAAAAAAAAAAATTAAATAGGCTTTCTATGGCCCACTATTTGTGAGAGAGATGGCACGCTCAGGGCTGGCTGGCACAGATGGCACGCTCAGGACTGGCACACAAGCCCAGAGGCCAATATTAATCTCCCTTTTTTTCTGGGAGAATTTATAAAACCAAAAAAATATTTAAATAGGCTTTCTATGGCCCACTATTTGTGAGAGAGATGGCACGCTCAGGACTGGCACAGATGGCACGCTCACAACTGGCACACAAGCCCAGAGGCCAATATTAATCTCCCTTTTTTCAGGGAAAATTTATAAAACAAAAAAAAAATTAAATAGGCTTTCTATGGCCCACTATTTGTGAGAGAGATGGCACGCTCAGGGCTGGCACAGATGGCACGCTCAGGACTGGCACACAAGCCCAGAGGCCAATATTAATCTCCCTTTTTTTCAGGGAGAATTTATAAAACCAAAAAAAAAAATAAATAGGCTTTCTATGGCCCACTATTTGTGAGAGAGATGGCACACTCAGGACTGGCACACAAGCCCAAAGGCCAATATTAATCTCCCACTGTATTTTTATCAGGGAGAATTTATACACCCCACAAAAAAAAATACAGAAAAATGAAAAGGCTTTCTATGGCCCACTATGTGAGAGAGATGGCACACACAGGGATGGCACTCTAGCAGAAATGCCAAATTGCCAATCTTAATCTCCCACCAAAAAAAAAAAAAAAAAAAAAACAGGGAATGTCCTACAATTACTATCTCCCTGCCTGCAGTAATCTCAGCCAGGTATGGCAGGCAGCTACTATCTCCCTGCCTGCAGTAATCTCAGCCAGGTATGGCAGGCAGCAATAAGGAGTGGACTGATGCACAAATGAAATAAAAAGTGTGGACAAACAAAAAAGATAGCTGTGCAGAAAGGAAGGAACAAGAGGATTTGTGCTTTGAAAAAAGCAGTTGGTTTGCACAGCGGCGTACACACAGCAATGCAGCTATCAGGGAGCCTTCTAGGGCAGCCCAATGAGCTACAGCGCTGAGGGGAAAAAAAAAAAAAAAAAAAATTCCACTGTCCCTGCACACCGAGGGTGGTGTTGGACAGTGCAAATCGCTGCAGCACAAGCGGTTTTGTGGTTAATGGACCCTGCCTAACGCTATCCCTGCTTCTGACAAAGCGGCAGCAACCTCTCCCTAAGCTCAGATCAGCAGCAGTAAGATGGCGGTCGGCGGGAACGCCTCTTTATAGCCCCTGTGACGTCGCAGACAGCAAGCCAATCACTGCAATGCCCTTCTCTAAGATGGTGGGGACCAGGACCTATGTCATCACGCTGCCCACACTCTGCGTTTACCTTCATTGGCTGAGAAATGGCGCTTTTCGCGTCATTGAAACGCGACTTTGGCGCGAAAGTCGCGTACCGCATGGCCGACCCCGCACAGGGGTCGGATCGGGTTTCATGAAACCCCGACTTAGCCAAAAGTCGGCGACTTTTGAAAATGTTCGACCCGTTTCGCTCAACCCTAGCCACGACCAATCAGCGATGCCCGCAGTCTGGCGGCAATATGGCTGCTCTTTCCTCTCCGCAGTCAGTCAGTGCCCGCTCCATACTCCCCTCCAGTCCGCCCTCACACAGGGTTAATGCCAGCGTTACCGGAGCGCGGTGTTACGCAGCTATTAACCCTGTGTGACTAACTTTTTACTATTGATGCTGTGTATGCAGCATCAATAGTAAAACGATTTAATGTTAAAAATAATAATAATAAAAAAATAAAACATTATACTCACCCTCCACCGTCGCGTCCTCTCCTCGACACTGCAAGCGTCAGGTTCCGCTTCCAAAGATGCTATGGGACAAGGACCTTCCATGACGTCACGGTCATGTGACCGCGACGTCACGGAAGGTCCTGCACTCATACCAATCCTGGGACCGGCCCTTAAAAAGGCTTATAGAGACTTAAGCTGCTGCAGATACACTGGTCTGCCAATGACCACACCAAAGATTATAAAATGGGATATAGAGATGGATTCTTCTCTGCCGCGCTCATAAAATTAGAAGTCCAATTGAGTAATCCAGTGAAAAGTGGCATTATTTCAACGCGTTTCGGAGCACCAAGGCTCCTTCAATCAGGATTCCACAAGAAATATATTTCATGAGGTATCCTGATGAAGGAGACATGGTGCTCCAAAACGCATTGAAATAAAGCCACTTTTCATTGGATTACTAAATTGGACTCCTAATTTTATGAGCGGGAGAAGAATCCATCTCTAGATACCATTTTTTTATCTATGGTGGACAAAATGTCTTTCATGTGAGGGTCTTGGGAAAGGCATTTGGACATGAACTGTGCCATGAGTGGCAGACTACAAAGAGTTAAACATTCAGTGCCCACCAGGACAAATAACCATCCTCTCCCCTTTAAGATGCATCATCTTCTCCTCCTCTTTAGGCCATCCATGCTGGACAGGCATGAAGCTGGGAATGATAGTCCCCTCTGTAGCGCTGGTCAAAAACTCCTGTTCCTCCTTACCCTCCTCTTCCTTCTCCTCCTGTTCCTTGTCATCACCCAATGTGGCCTGACAATATTGTCTGAGGCTAGGCTGTGTGGTATCAGCCAATGTAAAATGTTGCTCCATAGCCACCTGCTTTGCATTCAAAGCTTCCTCTTTGAGATTCTGCAATGAACATTTTAATAGACAGAGCACTGGGATGGTTATGCTGATAATAAAGTCATTAGCGGTCACCATCTTGGTGCAGTACTCAAAGTTTTGAAGAACCTCACCTATGTCAGCGATCCACCATCTGACCGGCATTGAGAAGCTGGAATTCAGACACTGCACTCTGCTGCTCACGAAGCCTTCCCAATATATGAAAGGTTGAATTCTAACATGTGGACAGGTCAGAAATCAGTCGATGACGAGGCAGATTAAAGTGCTGCTGCAGTGCAGCCAGACCGACAAAAGCCTGGAAGGATTTTTGGAAATAGGTGCTGACATGGCACACCTTGGCAAGTCAGGGTATGATTTTAAAAATCGCTGTACAACCAAATTCAGCACGTGTGCCATGCATGGAACATGTACCAGCTTGCCGAGCTGTAAAGCCGCCACTAAGTTTCTTCCATTATCACACACAACCAGACCTGGTTGGAGGTTCAGAAGGGAGAGCCATTGATTGCTCTGGTCTTTTATTCCTTTCCAAAGCTCTGCTGCGTTGTGAGCTTTATCACCTAAAAGATGAGCTTCAGCAGAACGTGCTGCCACTTTGCCAAGAAGGTGATGCAAAGGTCACAGCAGGGGAGTGATGGGGAGGCTAGTTCAGCTGAGGATAAAGAGGAGGAGGAGAGACAGGAACTGGAATATGAGGAGACTCAAACCCTGATGGAAATTGGGCCCTCTATTCTTGCTGTGGGTAAGATGTGTGATGTTCCAGCATCTGACTCTGTCCCAGACTCCACCAGGTTTACCCAGTGTGCCGTCAGAGAAATTTAGCATCCCTGTCTACAATAACTTATCCACATGTCTGTGGTTAGGTGGACCTTCCCTGTGACTGCCTTGGCCAGAACACGGCTGATATTGTGTTGCACGAGCTTCTGTTACGCAGAGACTGCACACCGGGAAAAATAGTGGCGGCTAGGAATCGATTGCTGCAACCGACAAAAGGTCGTGGAAAAACTCAGTTCTCACAAGCTGAAACTGCATCATTTCCAGGGCTAGTAATCTGGCAATGTGGGTGTTTAGCGTTTGTGCCTGTGGGTGGGTGGATGTTTCTGTTTCCTGTGAAACGTCTGGGGCAGGGACAACTGAACGCTTGTGGGCAGGTTGTGGGAAGGATATAACAGGGGAAGTCGTTCTGCCCACCTACTGGGGTGCATGGCTACCATGTGCTTCTGTATGCTGGTGGTGCTCAGGTTGGCAGTGTTCTTGCCTCTTCTCAGCTTAGTATGGCAGATGCTGCTAACTGCAGTTGTTTTGTCTGGAGGACTTTCAGAAAAAAAGATGCCATACAGGGGAACATCACCCCCTTGGCCTGATATCTAGCAGAATAGGGGGACTCTGTGGAAGAAGGCTGAAAAGATGGCAACTATGCATCATGATTATCCTCCATCTCTTCAGACATGAATTAACCTTCCCCAACTTGGCTTTCTTGTGGCTGTGGGTGTGCAAATGTTTGTGCATCACTGCACTCCACCTCCTCATGACCTTCTTTAATGGGGCACTGTTAGAGTCCAGAATAATTACAAGGGAATGTAAACAGTTCCTCGCAGTGGCAAGCATTGGGGTCATGTATCTCCTAGGATTCTTGATGGGGGGAGGAAGGAGGACCAGGTTGAGGATTGTGAGGCCCAGCCTCTTGGCTACTGAGAATGGACCGTGCAGAAGACTTGATGTTGCTACTTGTCATGAGACTGGAGCCTTTGTCTGCCATCCAACCCACGACATCCTCACACTTATCTGGGTTCAACAGTGGTGTAGCATGCAGACAGAATTTTGACAGGAATCTAGAATGACATAAAATCACCTTCTGATCTGTCACATGGCCTTGGCGGCCACCAACACATCCACTTCCCCATTCCTTAACGTCACCCTTTCTCATATTGAATGTGTTATTGTGAAAAAAAATTTAATGGCTTTGTTTTTCACAAGTACTCTCACAGAGTTGTTATGTACAAATTCACTGTATCCTAGCAATGTGTGGGTAATTTTTTTTCAGCTTTCAGCTTTATTACACATGGCAACAGCAGACTCAGGAAAATTACTGGTAAATATTGATGTTTGATATATCTCAGCAGGCTTTGCGCCAGTCTCACAACTGCTAGATAAATATACACTATTTATTTAACCAATAGAAAATTATCATTTTTTTATATCGCCTTTATGATAAACACCAACAGCAGAGTGAGGAAAATTATTGGCACTGGTAAATAGTGATGTTTGCGTATTTCTGCTGGCTTTTCCCAAGTCGCACAGCTGCTAGATAAATATAGGCTATTTATTTATCCAATAGAATTTTTTTTTATATTGCCTTTATGACACATGCCAACAGCAATTACTGGTAAATAGCGACGTTTGCACATCTCTGCAGGTTTTGCGCCAATCGCACTACTGCTAGATAAATATTTGCGATAGGCGAGGAATATTATTTAGCAATTAGCTTTTAAAAAAGATGTTTAGTATATTCTGGCACAGAGGAATATTATTTAGCTTTAAAAAAAAAAGCGGTTAGTATATGCTGGTACCCAGAAACATTATGTAGCTAAAAAAAAATTGTTTAGTATCTGCTGGTACTGAGTAATATTATTTGGCTCTAAAAAGAGCTGTTTTGTATATTATGGTTCAAGATATGAAACCCTGCCTCTTTCCCTAATCCCATAGTCTGTTCTTACACTATACATCACAATGCAAACTAGCAAACTAGCAGAGATCTGCAGCATATACTTGCCTGCCTTTCCCTCTCCCTCATATTAAATCTCTCCCTATGCTATCTCCACCTAACAGAGAACTAATCTTCCCTCTCAGTAGCTGTTAAAAGAGCTTTTTGTAATCACAAACTCTCCTTATATGCTGCTTTCACTCTCCCTACACTCACACTGTGCTCACACTATGCTATTTCTGGCTGTATTGTGTGCAAAATGGAATCGGCAGGGATTAAATATCCCCTCTTATGCTGTAAGGCCAGCCAATCACAGTAATGCCACATCAAATATATGGATATTGACCCCCCAGCCTAAAAATAGCAGCCCGCAGCTGCCCAGAAAAGGCACATCCATTAGATGAGCCAATTCTGGTGCTTTGCCCAGCTCTTCCCACTTGCCCTGTAGCAGTGGCAAGTGGGGTTCATATTTCTGGGGTTGATGTCACCTTTGTATTGTCAGGTGACATCAAGCTCATGGATTAATAATGGAGAGGCATCTATAATATTACTAATCCTATAGTTGTATTGGAAATAAAGTCACAGCCAGAATATAGTCCTTTAGTAGAAATAAGACTAAACACAGTTTTCCATTTTATTTAAAAATAACAAACACAGTTATACTCATCTAACGCCTAATTCCACCAAAGCCCTCGCTCTCCTGTAATAAAATTAATATAAAAAACAACAATATCCCTCATCTGTCGGTTGTTCTGTCCCATGCCTTTATCCATGTCTAGGGGATTAATAGTTTTCAGCCTGGATGATGTCAAGATGCGACTGTCAAGGCTGAGAACAACTGGTGAATGAACTGCTGTGAGTGCAGTGTAAGTGACCGGCAGTGACATCATCGAGGTTACCTTCGGACACTGATGCTGGACTCGCAGCAGCTCATTCACCAGTGGTTCTCAGCCTGGACGGTCGTATCTTGGCACCATCCAAGTTGGAAATTATTAATCCCCCAGATGTGAATTTCGGCATGGGACAGAGTGATAGATAGGTGGGGGATATTGTTGTTTTTTATTTTAGTTTTAATACAGGAGAAGGAGGGCTTCACTGGAATAGGTGTTTGGTGAGTATAACTGTGTTTGTTATTTTTAAATAAAATGGAAAACTGTGTTTAGTCTCATTTCTAATTAAATAATTTATTCTGGTTGTGTCTTTATTTACCATATAACTATAGTAATAGTAATGGATAGGTGTCTTACACCTCCTCATTTTTAAGCCATGGGCTTGATGTTACCAGACAATACAAAGGTGACATCAACCCCACAAATATTAACCCCACATGCCACTGCTACAGGGAAAGTGGGAAGAGCCAGGCAAAGCGCCAGAATTGCTGCATCTAATAGATGTACCTTTTCTGGGCAGCTGCGGGCTGCTATTTTTAGGCTGAGGGAATCAATATCCATGGACCCTTACCAGCCTGAGAATACCAGCCCCCAGCTATCTGCTTTAGCAAGGCTGGTTGTCAAAGATGGGGGGTGACCCAGTCTATTTTATAAATTATTTATTTAAATAATTAAAAAAATTTGCATGGGGACCCCTCTATTCTTGATAGCCAACCTGTTGTGAATTCTGTGGTCAAGCTCCCTCCTGTGGTCATGAGTGGTACTTCGGCTGGTTCTGTCTATGAGCTTCCTCTGGTGGATGTGAGTGGGGCTGCGGCTTCTGAGTTTCCTTCCTCAGGTGACGAGGTTAAGTCGTTAGGTGCTGCTCTATTTAACTCCACCTAGTTCTTTGTTCCTGGCCTCCAGTCAATGTTCCAGTATTGGTCTTGCTCACTCCTGGATCGTTCCTGTGGCCTGTCTGCCCTGCATAAGCTAAGTTCTGCTTGTGTTACTTTTGTTTGCTATTTTTTCTGTCCAGCTTGCTATATTGGTTTTTCTTGCTTGCTGGAAGCTCTGGGACGCAGAGGGAGCACCTCCGTGCCGTTAGTTGGTACGGAGAGTCTTTTTGCGCCCTCTGCGTGGTTGTTTGTAGGTTTTTGTGCTGACTGCAAAGCTATCTTTCCTATCCTCGGTCTATTCAGTAAGTCGGGCCTCACTTTGCTAAAACCTATTTCATCTCTGTGTTTGTATTTTCATCTTTACTCACAGTCATTATATGTGGGGGGCTGCCTTTTCCTTTGGGGAATTTCTCTGAGGCAAGGTAGGCTTATTTTTTTATCTTCAGGGCTAGCTAGTTTCTCAGGCTGTGCCCGAGGCGCCTAGGTCTGGTCAGGAGCGCTCCACGGCTACCTCTAGTGTGGTGTGATAGGATTAGGGATTGCGGTCAGCAGAGTTCCCACGTCTCAGAGCTCGTCCTATGTTATTAGTAACTATCAGGTCACTTTGTGTGCTCTTAACCACCAGGTCCATTGTGTTTCTGAATCACCAGTTCATAACAGTACTGGAGGCCCAAAGTACTAATGCTTCTCAATAGAGGGAAAAGAGAAGTTCTGAGACCATTTTTTTTTCTCTGCACTGTGTTTTGTCTTTCTTTTCCCCTAGACATTTGGGTGGTTCAGGACACAGGTGTAGTGATGGACATTAAAGGTCTGTCTTCTTGTGTGGATCATCTCACTGCAAGAGTACAAAATATTCAAGACTTTGTGGTTCAGAATTCTATATTAGAACCTAGAATTCCTATTCCTGATTTGTTTTCTGGAGATAGAGCTAAGTTTCTGAGTTTTAAAAATAATTGTAAACTATTTCTGGCTTTGAAACCCCGCTCCTCTGGTGACCCAGTTCAACAAGTTAAGATCATTATTTCTTTATTACGTGGCGACCCTCAAGACTGGGCATTTTCCCTTGCGCCAGGAGATCCTGCATTATGTGATGTTGATGCGTTTTTTCTGGCGCTCGGATTGCTTTATGATGAACCTAATTCAGTGGATCAGGCAGAGAAAAATTTGCTGGCTCTGTGTCAGGGTCAGGATGAGGTAGAGATATATTGTCAGAAGTTTAGAAAGTGGTCTGTGCTCACTCAATGGAATGAATGTGCGCTGGCAGCAATTTTCAGAAAGGGTCTCTCTGAAGCCCTTAAGGATGTCATGGTGGGATTTCCTATGCCTGCTGGTCTGAATGAGTCTATGTCTTTGGCCATTCAGATCGATCGACGCTTATGTGAGCGTAAAACTGTGCACCATTTGGCAGTGTTATCTGAGTATAAACCTGAACCTATGCAATGTGATAGGACTTTGACCAGAGCTGAACGGCAAGAACACAGACGTCGGAATGGGCTGTGTTTTTACTGTGGTGATTCCACTCATGCTATTTCCGATTGTCCTAAGCGCACTAAGCGGTTCGCTAGGTCTGCCACCATTGGTACGGTACAGTCGAAATTTCTTTTGTCCGTTTCTTTGATCTGCTCTTTGTCATCCTATTCCGTCATGGCATTTGTGGATTCAGGCGCTGCCCTGAATTTGATGGACTTGGAGTTTGCTAGGCGCTGTGGGTTTTTCTTGGAGCCCTTGCAGTATCCTATTCCATTGAGAGGAATTGATGCTACGCCTTTGGCCAAGAATAAGCCTCAGTACTGGACCCAACTGACCATGTGCATGGCTCCTGCGCATCAGGAGGATATTCGCTTTCTGGTGTTGCAGAATCTGCATGATGTGGTCGTGTTGGGGTTGCCATGGCTACAAGTCCATAACCCAGTATTGGATTGGAAGTCTATGTCTGTGTCCAGCTGGGGTTGTCAGGGGGTACATGGTGATGTTCCATTTCTGTCTATTTCATCATCCACCCCTTCTGAGGTCCCAGAGTTCTTGTCGGATTACCGGGATGTATTTGATGATCCCAAGTCCAGTGCCCTACCTCCGCATAGGGATTGCGATTGTGCTATCGATTTGATTCCTGGTAGTAAGTTTCCTAAAGGTCGACTGTTTAATTTGTCTGTGCCTGAGCACGCCGCTATGCGGAGTTACGTAAAGGAATCCTTGGAGAACGGTCATATTCGCCCGTCGTCGTCGCCATTGGGAGCAGGGTTCTTTTTTGTGGCCAAGAAGGATGGTTCGTTGAGACCTTGTATTGATTACCGCCTTCTAAATAAAATCACAATCAAATTTCAGTACCCCTTGCCGCTGCTGTCTGATTTGTTTGCTCGGATTAAGGGGGCTAGTTGGTTCACCAAGATAGATCTTCGTGGTGCGTATAATCTTGTGCGTATTAAACAGGGCGATGAATGGAAAACAGCATTTAATACGCCCGAGGGCCATTTTGAGTACCTGGTTATGCCATTCAGGCTTTCCAATGCTCCATCAGTATTTCAGTCCTTTATGCATGACATCTTCCGAGAGTACCTGGATAAATTCCTGATTGTATACTTGGATGATATTTTGGTCTTCTCGGATGATTGGGAGTCTCACGTGAAGCAGGTTAGAATGGTGTTCCAGGTCCTGCGTGCAAATTCTTTGTGAAGGGGTCAAAGTGTCTCTTTGGTGTTCAGAAGGTTTCATTTTTGGGTTTCATTTTTTCCCCTTCTACTATCGAGATGGACCCTGTTAAAGTTCAGGCCATTTATGATTGGACTCAGCCGACATCTCTGAAGAGTCTGCAAAAGTTCCTGGGCTTTGCTAATTTTTATCGTCGCTTCATCAATAATTTTTCTAGTATTGCCAAACCGTTGACTGATTTAACCAAGAAGGGTGCTGATGTGGTCAATTGGTCTTCTGCTGCTGTGGAAGCTTTTCAGGAGTTGAAGCGTCGTTTTTCTTCTGCCCCTGTGTTGTGCCAACCAGATGTTTCGCTCCCGTTCCAGGTCGAGGTTGATGCTTCTGAGATTGGAGCAGGGGCTGTTTTTTCGCAAAGGAGTTCTGATGGCTCGGTGATGAAACCATGTGCCTTCTTTTCCAGGAAGTTTTCACCTGCTGAGCATAATTATGATGTTGGCAATCGAGAGTTGCTGGCCATGAAGTGGGCATTCGAGGAGTGGCGTCATTGGCTTGAAGGAGCTAAGCATCGCGTGGTGGTCTTGACTGATCACAAGAACTTGACTTATCTCAAGTCTGCCAAACAGTTGAATCCTAGACAGGCTCGTTGGTCGCTGTTTTTCTCCCGTTTTGACTTTGTGGTTTCGTACCTTCCGGGCTCTAAAAATGTCAAGGCGGATGCCCTGTCTAGGAGTTTTGTGCCCGACTCTCCGGGTTTGCCTGAGCTGGCGGGTATTCTCAAAGAGGGGGTAATTTTGTCTGCCATCTCCCCTGATTTGCGGCGGGTGCTGCAAAAGTTTCAGGCTAATAGACCTGACCGTTGCCCAGCGGAGAAACTGTTTGTCCCTGATAAATGGACGAGTAGAGTTATCTCTGAGGTTCATTGTTCGGTGTTGGCTGGTCATCCTGGAATCTTTGGTACCAGAGATTTGGTGGCTAGATCCTTTTGGTGGCCGTCTCTGTCGCGGGATGTGTGTTCGTTTGTGCAGTCCTGTGGGATTTGTGCTCGGGCTAAGCCCTGCTGTTCTCGTGCCAGTGGGTTGCTTTTGCCCTTGCCGGTCCCGAAGAGACCCTGGACACATATCTCTATGGATTTTATTTCGGATCTCCCCGTCTCTCAAAAGATGTCGGTCATTTGGGTGGTTTGTGATCGCTTCTCTAAGATGGTCCATTTGGTACCCTTGTCTAAATTGCCTTCCTCCTCTGATTTGGTGCCATTGTTTTTCCAGCATGTGGTTCGTTTACATGGTATTCCGGAGAACATCGTTTCTGACAGAGGTTCCCAGTTTGTTTCGAGGTTTTGGCGAGCCTTTTGTGCTAGGATGGGCATTGATTTGTCTTTTTCCTCGGCTTTCCATCCTCAGACAAATGGCCAAACTGAACGAACCAATCAGACCTTGGAAACATATCTGAGATGTTTTGTTTCTGCTGATCAGGATGATTGGGTGTCCTTTTTGCCTTTGGCTGAGTTCGCCCTTAATAATCGGGCCAGCTCGGCTACTTTAGTTTCGCCGTTTTTCTGCAATTCTGGTTTCCATCCTCGTTTCTCTTTAGGGCAGGTTGAGTCTTCAGACTGTCCTGGTGTGGATACTGTGGTGGATAGGTTGCAGCAGATTTGGACTCATGTAGTGGACAATTTGACATTGTCCCAGGAGAAGGCTCAACATTTCGCTAACCGCAGGCGCTGTGTGGGTCCCGACTTCGTGTTGGGGATTTGGTTTGGTTGTCGTCTCGTTATATTCCTATGAAAGTTTCCTCTCCTAAATTTAAGCCTCGTTTCATTGGTCCGTATAGGATTTCTGAGGTCCTTAATCCTGTGTCTTTTCGTTTGACCCTTCCAGCTTCTTTTTCCATCTATAATGTATTCCATAGGTCATTGTTGCGGAGATACGTGGCACCTGTGGTTCCATCCGTTGATCCTCCTGCCCCAGTTTTGGTTGAGGGGGAGTTGGAGTATATAGTGGAGAAGATTTTGGATTCTCGTATTTCGAGACGGAAACTCCAGTACCTGGTTAAGTGGAAGGGTTATGGTCAGGAAGATAATTCCTGGGTCTTTGCCTCTGATGTTCATGCTGCCGATCTGGTTCGTGCCTTTCATTTGGCTCATCCTGGTCGGCCTGTGGGCTCTGGTGAGGGTTCGGTGACCCCTCCTCAAGGGGGGGTACTGTTGTGAATTCTGTGGTCAAGCTCCCTCCTGTGGTCACGAGTGGTACTTCGGCTGGTTCTGTCTATGAGCTTCCTCTGGTGGATGTGAGTGGGGCTGCGGCTTCTGAGTTTCCTTCCTCAGGTGACGAGGTTAAGTCGTTAGGTGCTGCTCTATTTAACTCCACCTAGTTCTTTGTTCCTGGCCTCCAGTCAATGTTCCAGTATTGGTCTTGCTCGCTCCTGGATCGTTCCTGTGGACTGTCTGCCCTGCATAAGCTAAGTTCTGCTTGTGTTACTTTTGTTTGCTATTTTTTCTGTCCAGCTTGCTATATTGGTTTTTCTTGCTTGCTGGAAGCTCTGGGACGCAGAGGGAGCACCTCCGTGCCGTTAGTCGGTACGGAGGGTCTTTTTGCGCCCTCTGCGTGGTTGTTTGTAGGTTTTTGTGCTGACTGCAAAGCTATCTTTCCTATCCTCGGTCTATTCAGTAAGTCGGGCCTCACTTTGCTAAAACCTATTTCATCTCTGTGTTTGTATTTTCATCTTTACTCACAGTCATTATATGTGGGGGGCTGCCTTTTCCTTTGGGGAATTTCTCTGAGGCAAGGTAGGCTTATTTTTCTATCTTCAGGGCTAGCTAGTTTCTCAGGCTGTGTCCGAGGCGCCTAGGTCTGGTCAGGAGCGCTCCACGGCTACCTCTAGTGTGGTGTGATAGGATTAGGGATTGCGGTCAGCAGAGTTCCCACGTCTCAGAGCTCGTCCTATGTTATTAGTAACTATCAGGTCACTTTGTGTGCTCTTAACCACCAGGTCCATTGTGTTTCTGAATCACCAGTTCATAACACCAACCTTGCTGAAGCTAACAGCTGATTGTTGCAGCCCCCAGCTGTGAGTTTTGGCTGGCTGGCTATCAAAAATACAGGGGAACCCACACAGGATTTTTTTTTAATTATTTACTTACAGTGCAGGAGCGGCTGATGAATACTCCCGTGCGCCACTTCTGCTGTCACTGTTATTAGCGTTAGCAGGTGTCGGCTGATAGGAGCTGTAGTCCCATCAGCTGATACCAGTGACCAGAGGTAAACATTTTTTACCTTTGATCACAGCTGAGCTCTCACGCTGTCTTCTGACAGTGTGTGAACCGCAGCTCTCTGACTGGCAAGGGATGATTTCAATGCTGATCAGAAGCGCTACGCTGGTGTTTCCCACACAACATGGGAAACACTGGCTTTTGTGCTGTGTATGTTCGGCTATATTCAGCAAATATTGCAAATTCGGCGATCGTGACCCAAACTGAACATTGAAATATTCGCTCATCTCTAGTCAGGAGTTGAACGAGGGGGAGGGTGGGAGATGATAAATGTAGGGACAAGAGACTTCCTGTTTCTACATAGAGCAGAGAAAAGAATTAACTGGTATAACGACAAAATGAGCAATTCTAAGTACAAAGTGCTATATAATATGATGATTGCAATTTATTAACAGGATAAAAACTTTGATAGGAATTCTTTTTTTAATAACAACCTGACTAATCTACATTGAAAAACTTCTTTTGGCAGAGGTTCTTTTTCAATTTCCCTTGTAAAAGCATGAAGTCGCCCTTGCTGATAGATTGACTGCTTCAAGGAATGCAGTAGTTTTCTATTTTAGATACACATGCTTTAGCAGACCTTCAGATTTCATTTTTAGACGTTCTTATTTGTCTAAGTACAATTACAGCAGTAAAGTTCCTTCATTATGCTGTAATGGGATAGAAAATCTCTTATGTCCCATTTTTCAAATCAGAATTTCTACTTGGAACAGAAAAGGTTGCTCTTTCAACACTTACCTAACTTCAAAACCAGTAGATAGCAGCTAGTGTTCAAACGAAAGACTCTCGCCAGGAAATATTGTTTCATACACTGTCTTAGCTCCCAGTTCTCAGTACAGATATTGTCCTATTGTCCATTTATCACTTGTATATATGAGGTGGAGATGATTATATGCTGAGCCTTGCTAAGGAAGCTAATAAAACATTAAACTTAAGAGACACAGTACATATTAGCATTTGTTCTTAGTAATTGTGTGTTTTTTTTTCTGTAAAAACCAAAGCTTTGGGAGGCAAGGATGTTTAAAGAAGCACTCTCATCAAAGTTTTTGTCTTCTTAATATATTGCAATCATCATATTATATAGCACTATGTACTTAGAATCGCTTATTTTGCCTTTCTACTCCGTTAATTCTTCTCTTTTCCATTATGTCTATGACATCATATGATTTACACTGATGAGCAAAAGGGTAACAATGTATTGAACTTTTGACTTTCAGGCTCCATATCTCACCATCTACTGTCATCGTTTTATAGACAATCATCTTGGCTATCTCATGCATAAATATGACTTGAAACTATTTTGCATATGATTCATGCAGATGAGTCGCACAGATTCTTGCCATGTCACTGCATTGTTACTGTATTGCTCCTTAAAATCTAAATGTTAATTTTGATTATTTTGTTATGTAAATCCATCTTTGGCTTTCAACATTACCTGAATCCTTCTTGGCACTCTCTCGATGAGATTAAAGCATGTCTTGAATAAAATCTGTTTCCAGGTCTTTTCTACATGTTACCAAAGTTGGTGCATACTGATCGACTCACTTGGCTATGTTTACAGTTTTTTCTTCAACTTCACAAACAAGTCTTTGATTTAGTTGTGGTCTGGAGACTTTGGAGGCCAAGCCAGCACCTCTACCTCATTGTCATTGAATAATTTCTCCACCAATCTCGACATATTCTTCGGGTCATTGTCCTGCTGGAACACTATGTTGTATTTGACTGTATGAAGTAACTCATCTTGTAGGATTCTCACATATAGCTCAGCATTGAGATCAACATTGATCCTGATCAAGTATCCAATGTCTTTGGCTTTGAAACAAACCCATATCATCAGACTTCCTCCACCAAATTTGACAGTTCTTCCAATTTCTAGATCCATTAGCCCCTTTTTCCCTTGTCTCTTCTAGACCCATTTGTACCCATCAGAGCCTATTCTATTGACTTTTGTCTCATCATTTCAAATCACCCGTTTCCAATCTCCTACTGTCCATAATTAGTACTTTTTGTGCAAACTTGAGACAATGCTACTTATGACAATATTGAAGTATAATGAAGAGTAGAAAACGGTCACAGGAGCGCTGAAAGGATGCTCTGACACGAGATGGAGTTTAGCCACAACACGTTTCAAAGAAAATACCATCTTCATCAGGTGGAAAACTCCCACCTGATGAAGATGGTATTTCCATTGAAACGCGTTGTGGCTAAACTCCATCTTGTGTCAGAGTCTCCTTTCAGCACTCCTGTGACCGATTTCTACTCTTCATTCTGTGTCCATCCTCCTTTGGAGGTTTTCGGCTGGAGCTGCGGTGGTGCCTGGCACTTTCCCTATCCCTGGGGCTGCCTCCTCAGTGCTCCTAAATGACCGCCTCACATTGACTTTTACTTTTACTTAATATTGAATTAGAGGCTTTTTCACCATTTCTCAGACCACGATTCCAAACTTGTGTAACATGCGTCACAGGGTGCTTGCATGGACCTCTGTGACTTCACAATTGCAAAGCATATGAGCCACATCCACTGCAGTGTTTGTAGAGTCAGAACTGAAAAACCTTGAGATTAACCAACTTGTTGACTGCTATATTTTGCCTGGACCATCCACCACTTGGCTTTTGAATGCATGGAAGGAATTCATTTCATGTTCTTCCAACTGTCATGGCACATAATGGAGTTTGTAATTTTCTTGGCCAAGAGACCGCTATCGATGAGCTGAATGATGCTGTTTCTCTATTTTGGGAAATTTTCTTCATGGCTGACCCTCAATTTTAAGCAGTGACCTTTCGCTTGGGAATCAATCTAATAACACAGAGAGCTATTAGGAAATGTGAGAACAGGTTATAGTTTGCACTATAGTGAAGGAAAAAGATTTTTCCACCACAAGGAGCAAAACAGTAACAATGCAGTGACCTGAATCTGCATCTGCATAACTAACCATATGCAAAATAGTTGCAAGTCAAATTTAAATAGGAGATAGCCAAGATGATTGTCTATAAAATGATGGTAGTCTCACATTCACAGCAATAATGGATGGTGAAGATATGAAGATAGAAAGTCTAGAGTTCAAAAGATTGTTACCCTTTTGTTTATGAGTGTACTTGAATTAAATATTCTCTATCCTTCCCTAACTACTCTAAATAACTGCTTCTCTTTTTTTTTCAACTTCCTTTTTGATGATACTTAGTTTGAGAGCCTCAGTGCATGCTGGGATACTCAAACGAAGCGTCATCAGGGGCAGAGGCTTTGGTCACTGCTTCAGCCTCTGTCCCCTCCCTGAAACGAAACATAAATCATCAGGGATGCTGGTTTCAGGGGCTGGGTTAGTCCTAGTATAATGTGCACAATGACTGTGCTCTGTTGCCATCCTAGAGCAGCAGTAAAAATCCAGGAACAGACCAAGGGACCCAGCTTGCAGAGACCAGTCACGTGACTTGTGGGGGTGGCACTGGTCTCTGTACACCCGGTATTCTAATAAAGCTTTCTGTTGCTGGCTTGTTACTGCGCTGATTCTAAGCCGGCAACAGAGAGCATGCTGCACATCACGCTGGGACGACCACAGCCCCTGACTCTCATCACTGAAGATGCTTCGTTTCAGGCAGGTGGATGGGGGCAGTGACCTCAGCTTGTGCCCCCTGATGACATTTTGTTTAAATATCCAGGCTAGCAATGGGATTCTCAAACGAATCGTCATCAAAAAGAAAGTGGAAAAAAAAATCAGTTAGATAGTGTAGTTAGGGAAGTGGTAGGGAATTTTTCATTCAAGTATATTAGATAGTAGTTTAGATTATGGCACTAAATAGATAGGAATTTAGGATGAAAACTACTTTGGTCCAGCCCTATAAGCACCAGTTTACTGCCACTGCTCAGTATTAGCAGTAACAATATATCAGCAGTAATACATCAACTCTTATACAATGTGTAACCAGTCCTATTTAAACATTTTTTAGAAACCTAACAGTTATATTGTAATTTGTGAAGAAGGGGCACCAGACTTATTTGCCTTGGGTGAAATAACAAATAAGTAAAAAAGTAGAAAAAACACAATAGCACTCACCAATCAGTGGCAATTCAAACGTCCTTTATTGGAGCATATAGCAAAACATCTTCGCGGTTCATGGGAGGGAGTGAGAGAGGGAGTGCGACAGGCAAGACGACGACGGCCGTTTCGCGCTAATACCGAGCGCTTCCACGGGTCTGTGTCTGATTGGTGAGTGCTATTGCGTTTTTTCTACTTTTTTATTTATATGGACACTTTGTTTCACGCAAGCACCGCCTTTCAGCTGACCGGACTACCTATTGTTGGGAAACTCTCCACATCGAGTTATTAATCTCTGGAAAGTCGAGCTGTGCCGCTTACTTTTTTTCTTTTCTTTTTTTTCTTTTCTTGGTTTGGAAATAACAAATAAGCTTCACATTTGTTAGGGGTCGAGTTCCCGCTTCTGCACTGGGGGAATCTCGAGCCACTTCCGCTGCGGTCTCCCATTCTTGTCCAGCCGCAGTGGAGCGTGCTCAGCAAGGACGTCGGTCCCAGCGTCTTGCTCATTCTCACTCTGTTCAGAGAGTTAGTGCTGCTTCTCCAGTCTCTGCCATTAAAGTCAGTACTGGTCAGCAGCGAGCGGACTTCTCTGGGACTAAGTCCTTGTCTGCATGTACTGAGCATGCCCAGCGTAAGGTCTCCCGTTGGAGATCGAGGGTCATGTGCTCAGGCTCTGCAGCACATTCCATTGGTCCTCTTGGCAGGTCCTAGAAGGGCAAAAGTGCTGTGGCCACTTCCTGTGCTGCTCCTATATAAACTGCGCATGACCGCACGGCCATGCGCTAGTATTGTCTAACAATTGTTGATGTGTGTATGTTGTGAGTGCAAGTCGTCCTTGGAAACCCCTTCCCTATTGAATGTCTGTTCGCGGAAGGTGTATGGCTGCTACCTAGCGCCCGACTTAGCCTACAGCACTAGACACACATCTCAGCGTCCTGTAGCTGTGCCTGCCAGTACGGCGCCGTGCGCCTGCCTTGCGCTTTCCATACCCGAGTCTGGGTGGTTAGTGGCGTCCGTTAGTGCGGCATCGCTCGCACTCTTGTGCACTTATACTTCTTAAGGTTCTCTACACACCCAGTTGCGGTGTTACGCCAGCAAGGGTCTAATCGGGCTCCAATCCCTTCTGGGGTTAAGTCCGCTGACCACTTGCTCGCGCACTAGTGCGGTACTGCGGTCCTGTGGATTAACAGGATCGCTTTCTTCACGCTGGGTGAGGTTTAACCCACGCGTGTATCCTTTAGTGTACCGCCATATTGTCCGTCTTGCTAGCTGCAGGGTCTTTTACCTGCACGGTGGACCTCGGACTGCGAACGCACCTAGTTTCGTACCATCTATACATGGTGCGTTCCGCCAGTCCTTAACATAATACTAGCGCCAAGGTCTGGCTAGTATGGCGGACATTCAGCAATCTTTGCGGTATATCCAGCAGTTGGAGGGTAGGTTGAAGGTTCTCGAGAACTCAACCTCAGCTGTGGATGTTACCGCAGTTGCTGTAAAGGCTGCTGGCGTGGCGGCAGCAACCTTGTCCACTGCCACCCCTGTTCCGACATTATCCCGCCTCCCGTTGCCAGAAAAATTTTCTGGAGATTGCAAAACTTGTAGGGGATTCGTGAGTCAGTGCTCTATCCACCTCGAGCTCCTGGCTGCACGTTTTCCTACAGAGCGGGCTAAGGTGGGATTTATTGTCTCGCTGTTGTCGGACAGGGCGTTGGAGTGGGCTACGCCGCTGTGGGAGCGTGATGATCATGTGGTGCAGAGTGCTCCGTTGTTTCTGGGCACGCTGAAAAAGGTCTTTCTAGGACCTCAACTCACCCATGATACAGCGCTCCAACTACTGGCATTAACTCAGGGTGAGTCCTTGGTCAGCCATTTTTCCGTCCGATTCCGTACTTTAGCTTCCGAGCTGGAGTGGTCGGATAAAGCCCTTATCCCCATATTCTGGAGGGGCCTGGCTGACCATGTTAAGGACGCTCTGGCCACTAGGGAGATTCCTGCCACACTGGAGGAGTTAATATCTATTTCTACTCGTATAGACCTCCGTTTTAACGAGCGGAGGTTGGAACGAGCCCAGTGTAGGCAGAGGTTTCGGCTGGCTCCTACCTTCGCCAAACCTTTGAAATCTCCAGTCCAGGCATCTGAGTCACATGAGACCTTGGAGGTGACACGAGCGGGATCCAAGTCTCAGTCCGCTCGTGCACATAAGGTTCGTCATGTTCGCCAGCAGTCAGGACGTCTTGCCTCCAAGAGTCCTCAGCGGTCGGGGAAACGTCAGCGTCTAGTGGCAGTTGGAGGAGGTACACTAGACACGGCGACGTTTGCCTCAAAGTTGTCCTTCAAGGGGACAATTACCATAGGCCCATCCACTCTCACGGTCGAGCTATGCTTGGACTCTGGGGCAGAGGGTAACTTTATGTCCTCCGCCTTTGCCCAGCGTCACGCAATACCCTTGGTGATGCTCGCCCAGCCAGTGACCGTTCGAGTGGTAAATGGGTCAACACTACCTTCACAGATTACCCACCAAACCATTCCTTTCACCCTATCTGTGTCTCCATCACATCAGGAGATAATCTCCCTATTAGTCATTCCTGAGGGAATTGATGAGGTCCTGTTGGGGATGCCATGGCTTCGCTACCATTCTCCTCATATTGAGTGGTCCTCTGGGAGAATTTTGGGATGGAGTAAATCCTGTGAGGGTAGATGTCAGAGGGAGTGCGTTCAGGTTGCTACTACACAGGTACCCGCAGATCTTTCCTCTCTCCCCAAGCACTATTGGTCCCATGCAGACGTGTTCTCCAAAAGAGCTGCGGAGACCCTTCCGCCTCACCGCCCCTATGACTGTCCTATTGACCTCTTGCCTGGTGCTGAGCCTCCCCGGGGTCGAGTCTACCCGTTATCTCTCCCGGAGACGGAGGCAATGTCCCAGTATATTCAGGAGAATCTGGCAAGAGGATTCATTAGGAAGTCAGTGTCACCGGCAGGGGCTGGGTTCTTCTTCGTACAGAAGAAGACTGGAGACTTACGTCCATGCATAGACTACAGGGGTCTTAACGCAATTACCGTTAAGAACAAGTACCCATTACCCCTGATATCTGAGCTCTTTGATAGGCTACGGGGAGCAAAGGTATTTACAAAGTTAGATCTGCGGGGTGCTTACAACCTGATTCGCATCCGTGAGGGGGATGAATGGAAGACGGCTTTTAACACCAGGGATGGGCACTATGAATATCTAGTGATGCCCTTTGGGCTCTGTAATGCCCCAGCCGTTTTCCAAGACTTTGTGAACGACATCTTTCGGGATATGCTCACCACCTCGGTCGTAGTCTATCTGGATGACATTCTCATCTACTCTCCAGATATAGACTCCCATCGGAGAGATGTTCGCAAAGTCTTCGACCTCTTACGGGCAAACTCCCTCTACGCTAAGTTGGAGAAGTGTGTGTTTGAGCAGGAGTCCTTGCCTTTCCTTGGATATATCATTTCTGCCCAGGGTTTGGCTATGGATCCTGCCAAGCTACAGGCTGTAATGGACTGGCAGGAACCCCATTCTCTTAAAGCGGTGCAGCGCTTTATGGGGTTCATTAATTATTATCGCCAGTTCATTCCACACTTCTCAACTTTGGTAGCTCCCTTGGTCGCCCTCACCAAGAAGGGAGCAAATCCCAAGTTGTGGTCAGAGGAGGTCTCCAAGGCCTTTCTCTCGATTAAGTCACACTTCGCTAGCGCTCCCATCCTACATCGCCCCGATGTAGATAAACCATTCATCTTGGAGGTGGATGCCTCATCCGTTGGTGCTGGAGCAGTCCTTTTCCAAAAGGATGCTCAAGGTCGGAAGCATCCTTGCTTCTTCTTCTCCAAGACCTTCACACCAGCGGAGAGGAATTATTCCATCGGGGACAGGGAGTTGCTAGCTATGAAGTTGGCTTTTTCAGAGTGGAGACACCTCTTGGAGGGAGCTCGCTTTCCCTTCCAAGTCTTCACTGACCACAAGAACTTGGTGTATATACAGACGGCCCAGCGGCTGAATTCTCGCCAGGCTAGATGGTCCCTGTTCTTCTCCCGGTTCCATTTTACTCTCCATTTTCTCTCCGGGGAGAAGAACGTTCGTGCCGACGCTCTCTCCCGCTCCGTAGTGTCATCTGAGGAGGAGGAGGAGGAGCCTCGGCTTATTGTCCCTTCTGAGAGCCTGAGAACTGTAGCTCCGGTTTCGCTAGAGTCTGTGCCCCCGGGCAAGACTTTCGTGCCAGCTAACTTGCGACCGGAGGTTCTCTCTTGGGCTCACTCCTCCAGAGTGGGGGGGCATTTTGGGACCAAGAGGACATCAGAGCTTTTGGCGAGAACATACTGGTGGCCGCATATGGCCCGAGATGTCAGGGACTACATTCAGGCGTGCGTTTCTTGCGCCCAGAATCGGTCTCCTCGGCAACGGCCTGCTGGGTTGCTTTACCCTCTACCGGTGGCAGACAGGCCCTGGGAGATGGTCGGAATGGACTTTGTGGTGGGTCTACCCAAGTCGCGTGGCTGCTCCATTATTTGGGTTGTCACTGACCATTTCTCTAAGATGGTGCATTTGGTGCCGCTTCCTCGGTTACCCTCAGCACGGGCCTTGGCGGTGTTGTTCGTTAAACACGTTTTCCGTTTGCATGGTATGCCTGATAAAATTGTCAGCGATCGGGGTCCCCAGTTCGCATCTCGGTTTTGGAGAGAGCTCTGCCGTTTACTCAGCATAGAGTTAAACCTCTCCTCTGCTTACCATCCCGAGACGAATGGGTTGGTGGAGAGAACCAACCAGACTCTGGTGACATATTTGCGACATTTCGTCTCTGCTAGGCAGGATGACTGGGCATCTTTGCTACCTTGGGCGGAATTTGCCCTGAACAACGCCGTAGCCGATTCCACTGGTCAAACTCCTTTTCTCCTTAATTACGGCCAGCATCCGCGTGTCCCTGTGCCCATGCCCGTGTCCTCCACCGATTCTAGGGTGGCAGACTGGGCGGTGGAGGCACGTGACATCTGGGACCGCACACAGGATGCTATCCGGGCCTCCAAGGAGAGAATGAGGGTTTCGGCTGATACACACCGGCGCCCCGCTCCGGTCTTTGCTCCCGGCGACTTAGTGTGGCTCTCCGCCCGTAACATCAGGCTGCGAGTTGAGTCCACTAAGTTTGCTCCTCGCTACATTGGCCCGTTTAAAGTTCTGGAACAGGTCAACCCTGTGGTTTACCGTTTGGCCATTCCTCCACGCCTTGGTATCACCGATACCTTTCACGTTTCCCTCTTAAAGCCCGTTCGTTTGTCTCGGTTTTCTGAGTCATCTGCTGGGACATCGGGTTCATCCACGGATGAATTTGAGGTGAATGCTATTGTGGGAAGCAAGGTGGTACGTGTCAAAAAATTTTTTTGGGTGGATTGGAAGGGTCATGGTCCAGAGGATAGAACCTGGGAGCCTGTGGAGCACATTCGGGCTCCGCAGCTCATTGCTGCCTTTGAACGTAGCGAGGCCCAAGGAGGGGGGGGCCCTAGGAGGGGGGGTAATGTTAGGGGTCGAGTTCCCGCTTCTGCACTGGGGGAATCTCGAGCCACTTCCGCTGCGGTCTCCCATTCTTGTCCAGCCGCAGTGGAGCCTGCTCAGCAAGGACGTCGGTCCCAGCGTCTTGCTCATTCTCACTCTGTTCAGAGAGTTAGTGCTGCTTCTCCAGTCTCTGCCATTAAAGTCAGTACTGGTCAGCAGCGAGCGGACTTCTCTGGGACTAAGTCCTTGTCTGCATGTACTGAGCATGCCCAGCGTAAGGTCTCCCGTTGGAGATCGAGGGTCATGTGCTCAGGCTCTGCAGCACATTCCATTGGTCCTCTTGGCAGGTCCTAGAAGGGCAAAAGTGCTGTGGCCACTTCCTGTGCTGCTCCTATATAAACTGCGCATGACCGCACGGCCATGCGCTAGTATTGTCTAACAATTGTTGATGTGTGTATGTTGTGAGTGCAAGTCGTCCTTGGAAACCCCTTCCCTATTGAATGTCTGTTCGCAGAAGGTGTATGGCTGCTACCTAGCGCCCGACTTAGCCTACAGCACTAGACACACATCTCAGCGTCCTGTAGCTGTGCCTGCCAGTACGGCGCCGTGCGCCTGCCTTGCGCTTTCCATACCCGAGTCTGGGTGGTTAGTGGCGTCCGTTAGTGCGGCATCGCTCGCACTCTTGTGCACTTATACTTCTTAAGGTTCTCTACACACCCAGTTGCGGTGTTACGCCAGCAAGGGTCTAATCGGGCTCCAATCCCTTCTGGGGTTAAGTCCGCTGACCACTTGCTCGCGCACTAGTGCGGTACTGCGGTCCTGTGGATTAACAGGATCGCTTTCTTCACGCTGGGTGAGGTTTAACCCACGCGTGTATCCTTTAGTGTACCGCCATATTGTCCGTCTTGCTAGCTGCAGGGTCTTTTACCTGCACGGTGGACCTCGGACTGCGAACGCACCTAGTTTCGTACCATCTATACATGGTGCGTTCCGCCAGTCCTTAACAACATTTATGCTTGGTTTCGTGGTTTAATCTTAAAGGAGTGCACTACTAAAGAATCTCCTTGAAATTGGTCCATGGAAATGGTAAAATAAAAACTAAACCATACTCACTGCTGAACCACTGCCACTTCTTCATACTGCTGCCGGTGTCCAACAGTGGTCTTTTTTACTTCGTCTTCCAATACGCTGCGTCAGGTGACTGCTCCATTCAGTCAGCTGCCACTAATTTGCTGTAGCAGTCATGTTCCATCTAAGCTGGTAGGAATAGTGAAAACAGTCTCATGTTTCTTTTTTCCATCTCAGATGGAAAAAATGTATGATTTTTCCTGTTTTCCTTTCTTAGATTTCTTTTCTTATGAAGCTCACAATGTGACGTGTCCACATTAGGTTTATTCTTTGTTTAATACAATTATAGCAGTGCCAAATTTATTTAATCATATTTCACTACTTTTGCAAAATAGAAGCTCTTAAAAGAAATAATTTGTTTTTGTGTCTCTATAGTCTGAGTCATACTTTTTTTTATTCTGCAATGGAGCTGTGTGAGATCCTGTTTTTGCTGTATATGTTGACACCTTTATTGTTCTTATTTTCTGATACTGCACATATTTTTTTTTTTGTAGTGGCAATTCTGTCAATTTTTTTATTGCTTCATGATATGGTTAACCCCTTAACGACGGCCGACCTTTTAACGGCAGCAGTTAAGGGTATTTAAACCACAGCTCTGCTTTTTAATGGTGCTGAGGTTTAAGGGTATAATACCCCCTCCGGGTCTCAGCTGTTCAGGATAGCTGAGACCCCAGAGAAAATGATTCGGGATGGGTTTTACCGACCCCGGTGTTGCCATTATTAATGGTATAACTGCAACCGCAAAAAAAGTCAGATTTTCCATTTAATATCTCTCTCCTCTGACGTGATCACACATCAGAGGAGAGAGAAATGCTGTTTGCCGATCCCCCAATCACCCTCCGGTACCTCCAGAGTCCCTGCTTGCCACCATGAAGTCCCCCGGGCCGCTGGCATCTTCTTCCAGGAGAAAATAGCGTGTGCATGCGCAGTGCATCTACCGAGATCTGCTGGCCGGCACCCAGCAACAATAGGAAATTTTTCCTATTGGTTCATTTTGATCACTGTGATAGACCCTATCATAGTGATCAAAATAAAAAAAAGTAAATAAAACCTCTTTTTATCACCCCCCTCAGTTAGGGAAAAATAATAAAATAAAAAAAATATTTCCATTTTTCCATTAGGGTTAGAGTTGGGCTTAAGTGACTTGGGCTAAAATGAGTGAGTGACTTTTATGCAATCCTAAAAAGACGGACACCGCTGGATCTCAGGTCAGACGGCATCCACAGTGCCTCCATCTGTCACATTATAGGGAATCTTCCACCAGAGGTTCCATCTGAATCATATATTTCAGAGATTTACACAGAAACCCCGATGCAAGCGCTCAGCGCGAAACGCAGGATAAATGTGCCCCGAACCTTACTGCGATCTTACTGCGAGGCAGAATGAAAAACAGTAGGTGAAGAATTGGTTTTATTTATTTTTTACGCTGGTCCTCGTGTGGTATAAGTGATTACGCGACTTTACTCTTCGGGTCGTTGTGATTACAGCGATACCAGATTTATATTAGGTTTTTATGTTTGGCTGCTGTCACACACTAAAAGATGCTTTTTATTGCAAAAAAAAATAGTTTTTGCATCACCATATTTTGAGAGCTATAATTTTTCCATATTTTGGCCCACAGAGGCATGAAATAGCTTGTTTTTTGCAGGGCAAGTTGACGTTTTTATTTGCACTATTTTTGGGCACGTAATTTTTGGAAGGCAGAATGAACAAAAAACAGCAATTCAGGATTTTTTTGGGGGGTTATGCCATTCCATGTGTGGTTAAAATTGATAAGGCAGTTTTATTCTTTGGGTCAGTACGATTACAGTGATTCCACATTTATATATTTTTTTTATGTTTTTGTTCTTTTACACAATAAAAACTATTTTATAGACAAAATAATAATTTTTGCATTGCTTTATTCTGAGACCTATAACTTTAAAAAATTTTCCGGCGATGATGCTGTATGGCGGCTCTTTTTTGCAGGACAAGATGATATTTTCAGCTGTACAATGTTTATTTACATCCGTCTTTTTGATCGCATTTTATTCCACTTTTTACTTGACTGTATGATGATAAAGCAATGTTTTTTGCCTTGTTTTTTATCTATTTTTTATGGTGTTCACTAAAGGGTTAACTAGTGTGACAGTTTTATAGGTTGGGTCGCTACGGATTAGGTTATGCCAAATATGTTTACTATTATTGATTGCTTTTTTCAATCAAATATTTATTGATAAATTCATGGTTTGATTTTTTAATTATTGTTTTTTTTTTTAAATGTTTTTACAATTATTTAAAAAAAGTTTTGCTTAACTTTTTTACTTAATCCCACTATGGGATTGTCAGTTTTTGCAGGCTGATCGCTTCTACAGCATGGGGATGCTGTCAGCTCTGCACTGCTCTGATCATGCATCAGGTCACCATGACAACGATCGTGACCCCGTGACATGCCGCTGGGTCTCCGATCCAAAGGCAGAGGTGCTGTCACCTCTCTGCCGGCTCCCAAAATGCTGCGATTTTGTTTGATTGCAGCATTTCAGTGGTTAAAGTGTCTGGGGGGGTGCGTGACCGCTCCTGGCACTTAGTGCCGGGTGTCAGCTGTCAGAATCGTGTGCACGGGTGATCGTGCAGATGTAATAATCCATCCCTGGTCAGATAGACCCATGTCACATGGATGGATTATTACGTCTGAAGGTACCGTCACACATAACGATATTGTTAACGATATCGTTGTTTTTTGTGACGTAGCAACGATATCGTTAAGGAAATCGTTATGTGTGACAGCGACCAACGATCAGGCCCCTGCTGGGAGATCGTTGGTTGCTGAGGAAAGTCCAGAACTTTATTTCGCCGCTGGACTTCCCACTGACATCGCTGGATCGGCGTGTGTGACGCCGATCCAGCGATGTCTTCACTGGTAACCAGGGTAAACATCGGGTTACTAAGCGCAGGGCCGCGCTTAGTAACCCGATGTTTACCCTGGTTACCAGCGTAAACGTTAAAAAAGCAAACACTACAAACTTACCTTCAGCTGTCTGTCCCCGGCGCTCTGCTTCTCTGCACTCCTCCTGCATCCTGTGTCAGCGCCGGCCAGCCGGAAAGCAGAGCGGTGACGTCACCGCTCTGCTTTCTGGCTGACCGGCGCTGACAGTGCAGAGGAAAGCACAGCGCCGGAGGACAGACAGCTGAAGGTAAGTATGTAGTGTTTGTTTTTTTGACGTTTACGCTGGTAACCAGGGTAAACATCGGGTTACTAAGCGCGGCCCTGCGCTTAGTAACCCGATGTTTACCCTGGTTACTGGGGACCTCGGGATCGTTGGTCGCTGGAAAGCTGTCTGTGTGACAGCTCTCCAGCGACCAAACAGCGACGCTGCAGCGATCGACATCGTTGTCGGTATCGCTGCAGCGTCGCTAAGTGTGAAGGTAACTTAATGTCAGAATGGGGTTAAGCTCTTCGGGCTTGACGACTCATATAATGTACTGGAAAGGAGACCTCTTGATTGCAGCAAATTATTCCTTACAGCCTAACACTGGCAGTAATCCTATTAGACCCTGCCTCTAACAGCATGACAGTAAAAGTAAAATATCCTTCTATGTCCTGCATAGGCAGAGCATATAGCAAGCAGCCTCTTGCTGGCTCCACATGAAAAGCCAATGTATTTCAAATATTTTTATTTAAAATTTTTATAAGGGTATATAAAGGGAGGGAGGAGGAGTAAACAACAAAGAAAAGGGAAACTTGGAGAGGGAAGGGAAGAAAGGGAATATAAATTTAGAGAGCACAAATATTTATATACGAAAGATATTGTGTCATAAAAATGAACATATATATCATGTATAGCAATGATACCTTAAATATAGTGAAAGTTTAAGTGAATGAAATATGTCTTGACCAAACCTAAAAATTTGCATTAAAACAAAATAGTAAATAAACCCAATTCATGTATTAGTGACATTTCCGCAACATGTAGATCAGAAGCCAAGGCTTAATAGAAAGCAAGACTAGGATTTGGGGAATATTTAATAGAATATTTTGCTAAGGAATTATCATTAATGGCAAATCTTAGTTCAAGAGAACTATGTAGAACAATTTTATCCAAATGTCAGAAAATGTTGGCACATCTGTTTTTTTTGTCCTGTAGAATTCTAAAGAATTTTTGACCACTAAAAAGGTATGAATTAAAGGAAATTTAACTTCTGGGTCAATATCCTCTAATCCAATAGAGAGAAGTGCCATCTGCGGGGAAATCAAAAAATTTCTCTTGAGGAGTTTATTCATAGCTAATGAAACTTGTTTCCATAGATTCTTAATTTTTCTTTGGACAACTCCAAAAAATGTGTAGTAAATTGCCAGGAAGACCGCAATACCTCCAGCAAAAAGGGGAATTTTATGGGTTTATGTGTGAAAGTCTAGAGGGAGAGTAATACCATCTAGTCGGTAATTTGTAGAAAGATTTGTGAAGTGACATAGAAATACTGGAGACATAAGTGGCTGATAGCTTTTTCCCACTGTTCCACTTGCAGAGAGATTTTTAAGTGAGATTCCCAACATATCATATAAGCATTTTTCATTACATTGTTACCTTTATTAAAATATCCTTATAAATGTTTAGTACTCCAAAATAGCTTGTGATCTTTATTAGTAATAAGGGTAGAAATAATTTCTGCTTTTGGAGATTTATTATGAAGGAATTTCTGAGCATTCTCTTTCAAAATCAGAAAAAAGTATACTGTACAATTTGAAGGTGACAAGTTATATTTGCTTTTGATATCTTTAAATGTAGGAAAACTGTCATCATTATATACAGCTCTGGCAAAAATTAAGAGACCACCACATCAAAACCCTGTCATGGGCAGTCCAACTCCAGACCTGAACCCCATTGAAAACCTCTGGAATGTAATCAGGAGGATGATGGATAGTCACAAGCCATCAAACAAAGAACTGCTTACATTTTTACGCCAGAAGCAGTGTGAAAGACTGGTGGAAAGCATGCCAAGACGCATGAAAGCTGTGATTAAAAATCATGGTTATTCCACAAAATATTTCTGAACTCTTCCTGAGTTAAAACATTAGTATTATTGTTTCTAAATGATTATGAACTTGTTTTCTTTGCATTATTTGAGGTCTGAAAGCGCTGTTTTTTTTATTTTGAACATTTTTCTTTTTCAGAAAAAAATACAAAAATTATTGCTTGGAAATTCGGAGACATGTTAGAAGTTTATAAAATAAAAGTACAATTTACATTTTATTCAAAAATCTACCTATAAAGAGAAAAATCAGACAAACTGAACATTTTGCGGAGGTCTCTTAATTTTTCCCAGAGCTATATATATTTATATATATATATATATGTGTATATATATATATATATATATATATATATATATATATATATATATATATATATATACTGTATGTATATACAAGGCACAGAAGTTTTCATGTGATTGATTAAACAAGAAAGAATTTTAAATGACAATCTATAGGTAAAGAGAGAAAGAACAAATTAGCCTTTGTCTTTGTGAGTTGGGTCTTCTGAAAGAGATGTAATAAAATTTACCCCATCAACAGGGGAGTTAATAGAAATACTTTTAACCCTATATAGAATTAATAGTTTCATGGGAAAACTCCATCTATATGGGATTTCCATCTCTCTAAGTTTGATTGTCACTTCTCTAAATGACTTGCGGGCGTTAATAGTGGCTTTAGAAAGATCAGAGAATATTTTAATATGGCTGTAAGGATCTGGAATGAGCCATTTTCTTTTATATAATTTTGGACTCTTTCTTTTGTACCAACAAAATGCAAACGTAAAATAGTGTCTCTCGGTTTATCTGGAGAAATTGAGGCATGGGAGATGATGAATTCTATCTACCGTATATACTCGTGTATAAGCCAACTTTTTCAGCACTTTTTTAATGCTGAAAATGCCCCCCTTGGCTTATACACAAGTCACGGTCCCAGAAAGCAAGCGGGGGAGGGGGAGTGGCGGAGCAGCGGGTCACAGCCTGTGCCACTGCTGTAATAGTGCACAGTGCCAGCTGCAACCGTCGGCTTCCAGCACTCATCATACTCGCCTACCGGCGTGCCTTCAGTGTTGGCACTGTATCTCGTTCCGGCCGCCAGCACCCACAGTTCTACCTGCAGAGAGTTCACGTGACACCACTCATTAAGGTAGTGAATATGCACGCCTTTCCACTCCAATAGGCATGGCATACATATTCATTACCATATTGACTGGGGCAATGCGATCGCTCGGCAGTAAGAGCTGCTGGAAGCCGGAACAAGATGCAGTGCCACTGAGGTAGCACAGGCAGATAAATAAGATTTTTTTTTATAACAGCAATCATACATAGGGATAAGGAGATAAGGAGCCATGAACACCAGGACAGGGACTGGGGAGCCATGCACACCAGGCAAGGGACTGGGGAGCCATGCACACCAGGACAGGAACTGGGGAGCCATGCACACCAGGACAGGGACTGAGGAGCCATGCATACCAGGACATGGACTGGGGAGCCATGCACACCAGGACAAGGACTGAGGAGCCATGCACACCAGGACATGGACTGGGGAGCCATGCACACCAGGACATGGACTGGGGAGCCATGCACACCAGGACCAGGACTGGGGAGCCATGCACACCATGACAGGGACTGGGGAGCCATGCACACCAGGACAGAGTCAGGAGAGCCAAGCATACCAGGACAGGGACTGGGGAGCCATGCACACCAGGATAATGATGGGAGAGCCATTCATACCAGTTCAGAGACGGGAGAGCCATGCATACAATGACAGGGATGAGGTGACAATGCATAACCAGCTTATACTCGAGTCAATAAGCTTACCCAGTTTTTCATGGCAAAAGTAGGTGCCTCGACTTATACTTGTGTCGTCTTATACCCGAGTATATACGTTACATTTCAATCTAAATCGGTTATAGATGGCAAAGCTTTTTTGAAGATAGATTTAGCATATTCAAATACATTATTTTGAAGAATACTCTCTGGCATTCCTCAAATTTTCAAGTTGTTATGCCAGCTTCTGTTCTCTAAATCTGGATTTGGATTTTAAATTTCGAATTTTTGCTTGAGCATCGAAATTTTGTTTTAAAAGAGTTTCTGTCTTATTCTCTTCCACTCCTATTATTTTCTCGTTATCCTCAAATCTCTGATTAAAACCACTGCAAACTAACTTAAGCGCTTCTTGTTGCTTTTCATAGACTAATCTTAGGTTTTCATTAAGCACACAACTTTCAGAGACTTGTTTTCCCGAAGTAGAAAGATCCTCAATAATAATAAAAGGAATAAAAACATCATCAGATTTAAATGATAAGGGGTGTTCTCTTTTAACCCAATTTTTAATGAGACTATTATTTGGAGATGTATCATCAGAGAGATTATCTGAGTCATCCTGATAAATAACCCCTTCTTTATCACGGTCGCTAGGACCTTTCGTTTTAGCTTAGGATGAAAGATCCATATCCTCTATAAATGTAGTGTCTAATGGAAGAGATACGGGAAAGATATATATCTTGGTAGCCAGTGGATAGAAAAATATTTAGAATCCTCAGTTTTTCAGTAAGCCATTAAAAGGTATCAACCACTGAAGACTCCCGATTCTAAATATTTTCTAATGGAAGAGATGTAATTTTTCCCTTTTTTGAGTCTATTGTTGCGTGTGTCTTATTGCAGGGGTTTTCATGGCGTTAGTGTATGAATTAAAAAAGGATTGTTTGTTAGGGTTAGAAAATGACTCTTCTCGTTTTAAAGGGAATCTACATTTTTCAGAACTTATTAGACTAAGAAAGTCCTCAGATGATTTTGATTGAGAATGATATATTGAGTGTCTGTCTCTCTGATTTTTATTTTTGCCACTGATTGGTAGCAGCGGGAACAATAGTTTTTAATTTAGTTCCCCCTCTTTCCACCTTAGTTTATTGAGATGAGAAGAACAACAACCAAAGTGAGACAGACTCACCATAAGATAACTACATTAGCTAGGATATACACAGAAATGTAATCACTATACTCAAAATTAGTGAATAAACCAAATAAATCAGAGTATACATACAATATATAATTTTATTGAATCATGATAATAAAAACATAGTGGGTGAGGGGAACACCAAAGAACAAAATACAGAAACCACAGCACAAAAAAAAATCAATAATGGGTATACTGACTAAATAGCATAATCATACATTATAACAAATGTATGAGAAAGCCACGAGGCATACATTGGAGTCACAGGAGCCACGGGATACTGATTACTGGTATACAGTGGGGGGAAAAAGTATTTTAGTCAGTGACCAATTGTGCAAGTTCTCCCACTTAAAAAGATGAGAGAGGCCTGTAATTGACATCATCCGAAGCACAACGCCAGGGCCATGAAGGAGTGGCTTTGTAAAAAGCATATGACAGTCCTGGAAAGGCCTAGCCATTCTCCAGATCTCAACCCCATAGAAAACTTTGTGAGGGAGTTGAAAGTCCATGTTGCCCAGAGACAGGCTCAAAACATCACTGCTCTAGAGGAGATCTGCATGGAGAAATGGGCCAATATACCACCAACAGTGTGTGCCAACCGTGTGAAGACTTAACGAAAACGTTTGACCACTGCCATTGCCAACAAAGGATATATAACATAATATTGAGATGAACTTTTGTTAGTGACCAAATACTTATTTTCCACCATAATTTGCCAAATAAATCTTGCCAGATCAGACAAGGTGATTTTCTGGATTTGTTTTCTCATTTTGACTCTCATAGTTGTGGTCTACCTATGATGTCAATTACAGGCCTCTCTCGTCTTTTTAAGTGGGAGAACTTGCACAATTCGTGGCTAACTAAATACTTTTTTCCCCACTGTATATGAGTTTCACTTTCTGTATTGAAGAACTGAAATAAATTAACTTTTTGATGATGTTCTAATTTTGTGAGAAGAACCTGTATATTCTCCAAAAAAGACAAAACCTCACTTTTACTTTCTCACATATTCAGGTTTCAAGTTCTTTAACGTTTTAGATTGACTGACTGCACTATAGTTGCTAAAGGGAGCCAGTCATCAGGTTTTGCCAATATAAACTATAGCTACCACCTTTACCGCCTGTTTTACAGTATTCTAGGAAGATGTTTATGAGTCTCCAACCCCCTCTGCATAGCTCCAGGAAATATCTTTTGTCCCCATATGGCACAATCCGGTCCTATAGGCGTCACAGGGTTCAGTTGCAACTGCCCTGCTGATCATGGATTCCTGGTGATCCTTTACAGTCCACTGTGGCCACATGCTTTCCTGCTCGCTTATTCATTGCCCGGAGTACGTGTGCCCACCCAGACCTGGGCTTTACAGAATCCACCTCACATGGTCTTCTGTCACACTAACAATATGTTGTGTAAGGACCTGAAGCAAGCTGTTTATGTGAGAAAATCCACCAATATAACAGAATTCAAGCTTGTTTTGTTTGGTGGAATATGTTAAATTTCCTCCATACTAGGAAGAAGGACTAATAAAC
The DNA here is from genome assembly GCF_032444005.1 of Ranitomeya imitator. Lineage (NCBI taxonomy): Eukaryota > Metazoa > Chordata > Amphibia > Anura > Dendrobatidae > Ranitomeya > Ranitomeya imitator. The sequence continues at coordinate 135,552,536 of NC_091286.1, forward strand.
AATTACTATAAACATTTACATACAGCTATTGCAGTACAAGGGGGACACTCAAGATAATGAAAGCAAAGGTTCACATAGTTTTGCCATTGCAGACGTGACTTTGGATCATTTTTCTTATTTCAAAACAAAAAGTGTAATATCTTGACTCATTTGTTTAATTTGGATCTCTTTATCTATTTGTAGGACTTTTGTGAAAATATGGTGTAGCTTTAGGTCAAATAAATGCAGAAATATGGAAAATTCTGAAGGGTTCACAAGGTTTAAATCACGGTTTGAGTGTGCATTGAGAACGCTTTTTTAGCAGTGTTGGATATTGAGACAGCATCAAAGTTTAATATCATATGGATGCACGAGCGCTTCAGGTGGATACTGTCTCTCCTGAAATTGCTTTTAAATATACACAAAGACATAGTTCTGGGCTAATACAGAGCTATAACTGTCTCATGGACATCTCAACCTAGACTTTCTCGTTGATGGCAATGAAGTATGGTCCAATAATTTCCTTTAATGCACTCCAATTATTTATCTCAATGAATCTGGATGCCTCAAAGCTTTGTGCAATGTCAAGTATTACATACTTTACATCCCACTGGTTACATAGCACTAAAATATTCCACAGTGCTATACAGGCATTGTCACTGTTCACAACATTGACCTCTTAGTACATTTTTGGAGAATGAGAGGAAACTCATGGCAAAACAGGGAGAAACTCCTTGCAGATATTTCTCTTGAGTGTACTGAGATCTAAAACTCAAAGTATTAAAAAGATAATGTGGGACACTGGAGTATATTGTTGGCTTAATCACTCTTACAAACCAGTAGAGCCAATGGATGCATAGTGTACAGGCTATTTCTCATCACAACCTCATAGTTACATAGCTACATAGGTTGATAGTTGGCTCTTTGCATATAACAGCCCCTCCAAAATCCTCATTGACCCCCACTGCCTCACTCTCTCTCTCTCTCTCTCCTCTATCTATCTCCTTTTTAGCACAACTACACTCCTTCACCCCAGATCTTAGTTTAAAAGTTCCTCCATCTGTCTGGCCATTTTTTCCCCAAGCACAGCTGCACCATCCACATTGAGGTGCAACCCGTCCCTACAGTAGAGCCTGTAACCGATAGAAAAATCGGGTCAGATCTCAATGAACCCAAACCCTTCCTTCCTGCATCAATTTCTAAACCACGTATTTATCTCCCTTGCGGCACTGGCAGTATTTCTGATAACACCACCTTGGAGGTCCTTGCCTTCAGCTTCTCTCCTAGTTCTCTGTAATCGTTTTTAAGGACCTTCCAACTTCCTCTAACTTTGTCATTAGTACAGATGTGTACCATGACTGCTGGGCTTTCCTCAGCCCCACCAAGTAATCTGTCTTTTCGATCCACAATACAACGAACTTGAGCACCGGGCAGACAACATAATGTTTGGCATTCACGGTCTCGGCGACAGAGGACCCTGTCTGTCTGCCTAATTATAGAGTCGCCTACCACCAACATCTGTCTAGCCTTTGCAGCACTCCAATTTCCCTCCTTCCTACAGCAGCCATTTTCCTGGTTGCTAGGAGCAATGTTCTGATGTATTAATTCCAGTCCTGGGCCTGCGTTCCTAATATCAGCCAAACAGGCATATTTACTAGTTTGTGCCAGATCAGGACTGAGCTCTCTGGCATTTTATCCCCTACCCCTTCTTGTAACTGTCACCCAGCTATGTACTTTTTTGTCCTGATCTTCCTCACCTCCACCCTCCTCCATATCACTGGCCACAGGCAGCACTTGTCAGTGAGCTCTAATCTCCTTTACCAGTTTGCAATGCTCCTGCGTGTTGCAAGCTGCACATTTAGATGCAGTATCTGGGCTTCCAAACGTAACATGCTGACATTGAGTGCTGATATATTCACCCTCAAACGGCGGTTGAAGGCATGCATACATCTCACAAGATGCACACATAGTAGCATTGTCCATGGAGCCCATACTAAATGGTGATGAACAGCAAAGAAAAAAGTGGAAAAACAATGGGAAACTAGTATGGAAAATATCAAACTATGCTTTTGTGCTAAACTCACTTAGAGTCACTGGAACTTGTAGTTCTCCAACGAGCAAAGCACAGGTGGAGCTGCTAGAAGCTACTAGAACACAAATCACAGACACTTGATCGCATGGACTAATCAGAAGATCCCTTTTTTCCCAACAAGCTTCAACCCACCCACAAACACAGATAGTCACCCCTAAAATCAAGTATTAAAGAGTTATCAAAAACAATGATATTGTGTTTAACTATGCCCTTATCTTCAGCCACGCACTTCGCATTTGTATATTTCTTTCTAAATTCTCTGCCTAACAAGCCATTTATACAGCGGCATGTAAAAGTTTGGGCACCTCTGGTCAAATTACTGTTATTGTGAACAGTTCAGCAAGTTAAAGATGAAATAATCTCTAAAAGGCCTAAAGTTAAAGATGACACAGCCCCTTTGTAATTCTTTGTCCAGCAAAGCACAGGTGTTATCCTCAAAGATGATTTCTCTTTAAAATATTCTTCTTTTCTTTCTTCATGTGAAATGAGGACTATCCAAAGTTGCCAAGGACAGGTTGACATGAACCAATACTGTATGAGGTGGTGGATATGACAACATTTTTTGATTTTGACATATAGGAAAAACATTGTGAGCACAACCTTTTAACTACAGTATATCTTTACTGTAAGCATGTCAGACATGACTATTTGTGTATAAGATTATTGATCTACATCACTGCATGTTTTGTGTTCATAGTTGTGCTAAACACAAAGTGATATCACAGCATTGATGGCCTCATTATTTTTCCATTTTATATCCAGTCCTATCAAAGTTTTCTGAGATAATTTAGCAAACTTTAACATTTGTTTCGTTTGCTTTTTAAAGTGTATTTTGTGCCCTGGAAGAGTTGCCAACACTTAGATCCAAAGTCCCCTTTTCACTGTAATATGTGGTCACTGAACGAGCACTCTTCTTTTTTGCCGCTCTCATTCTGTACATGTTATTTTAGAATGACCTTGTCCTTTGCTGTTGGTCTCTGTTTTCCAGCTCTCATTATCCATTAATCTTTTTTTCTCTTTCTTATATTTCCAATAAAGCTTCAATAAGAAATCAGTGTACAGTACATATTCTCCCTAAACTTTTCCGCTTGAAATTTAATTAGTCTGACATGTATTTATTTCCTTTATTAAGATCAATAAATTCAGATGTTGGAATAGAAGCATGCTGATTAATAAATAACTGATCTTGCTACCTCTGTTATCAAATCCCTATTTTTTAAGCAGACTGGCCAAGTTTGCAGATGGATATAGCAATCACGTAAGGTTAGGAATATTTATTTCAAATTACTCAAGAGGGTTTTTCAAAATAAAAAATGGATCAAAGTGGATCAAAAATATTTTTTTAAAGGGCTGAGATTACACTCTGACCCCTTGCAGCTATAGATGTAATAATTAGCTGATCCCTACTGGTAATGACTTCCTGCTTCTGTCTCAATGGACTGGAAATTGCTTGAAGCACCCACTCAACTAATCACTGGCCATACTGGTAACCTACCTTAGCCAGCGATTGTGTCATGATCAAGTATTAGAGAACACTGAAAATGTAAAACTATTTGGATTGGAACTGAAAGGCATGACTTAGGAAGAGAATTCCTATTTTTAAAAAACTTTAAAAACTTACTTTATTAGTTGTAATAATTGTAATAATAGCTATAAAGGGTGGCCTGCTTTTGATTATCCCTTATTAATAAGAGTCTCCTGAAAATATGATCAACAAAAGGTGTTCTTCTGCAGGGACCCCAGAAATCTGCTACTCTCTGTAAAATAATATGGTAACAAATGTCCTATTCCCTTGCAGTCCAGTTTCTAGGACAAAGAAGCATTAAATGGCACCAAATTAACCCCTTAGCGATGGACGATATGCCTTTTAACAGCAGCAGTTAAGGGTACTTATGCCTCAGCGCCGCTTTTTAATGGCGCTGAAATATAAGTGTATAGCACCCCTAGAGTCAGGGGGTAGCTGAGACCCCAGAGAACATGATTCGGGTCAGTTTTTACCGACCTCAGTGTTGTGATCACCATTATTAATGGAATAATGGTGACCGCAAACAAAAAAAGTCTGATTTCCCATTTAATTTCTCTCTCCGCCGACGTGATCGCACATCAGAGGAGAGAGCAATGGGGTCCCCCGATCCCTCCCAGTACCTCTGGTGTCCGTGCAACCCCTGTGAAGTTCCCCGGGCTGCCAACATCTTTTTCCGGGAAGAAAATGGCAGGCACATGAGCAGGATGCCCGCCGAGATCTGCCGCCTCGCACCCGGCAACATTAGGAAATTAGGAAGTGAAAAATAATAAAATAAAAAATATATTTATTTCCATTTTTCCATTAGGGTTAGAGCTGGGATAAAAATAGAGGTAAGCTAAAGTTAGGGTTGGGCTAAAGTTAGGGTTAGGGTTGGGCTAAAGCAAGGGTTAGGGTTGGGCTAAAGCTAAGGTTATGGTAGGGCTAAAGCTAGGGTTAGGGTTGGGCTAAAGCTAGGGTTAGGATTGGGCTAGGGTTAGAGTTGGGGCAAGGGTTAGTGTTGGGCTAAAGTTAGAGCTGGGCTAGAATTAGGGTTGTGGTTATGGTTGGGATTATAGTTGGGGTTGGGATTAGGAGTGTGTTAGGGTTAGATTTGTGGTTAGGGTTATGGTTAGAGTTGGAATTAGGGTTAGGGGTGTGTTGGGGTTAGGGTTGTGGTTAGGGTTGGGATTAGGATTAGGGGTATGTTGGGATTAGGGTTGGAGAAAGAATTGGGGGGTTCTACTGTTTAGGTACATCAGGGGTCTCCAAACACGACATGGCGCCACCATTGATTCCAGCCAATTTTGCATTCAAAAAGTTAAATGGTGCTTCCCTCCCTTCTGAGCCCTTCCATGTGCCCAAACAGTGGCTTTCCCCCACATACGGGGTATCGGCATACTCAGGAGAAATTGAACAACAAATTTTGTGGTCCATTTTCTCCTGATACCCTTGTGAAAATAAAAAACATTGGTTCCAAATTAAATTTTTGTGAAAAAAGTAAAATGTTCATTCTTTCCTTCCACATTGCTTTAGTTCTAGTAAAGCACATGAAGGGTTATTAAACTTCTGGAACGTGGTTTTGCACACCTTGAGGGGTGCAGTTTTTAGAATGGTGTCACATTTGGGTATTTTTTGCTATATTGACCCCCCAAACTCACTTCAAATGTGAGGTGGTCCCTAAAAAAAGATTTTCTACATTTTGTTGGAAAAATTAGAAATCGTTGGTCAACTTTTAACCCTTATAACGTCCTAACAAAACAAAATTATGTTTCCAAAATTGCACTGATGAAAGTTAGACATGTGGGAAATGGTATTTCTTAACTACTTTGTGTGACAGCACTCTGATTTAAGGGTACAAAAATTAAAAGTTTGAAAATTGCAAAATGTTTTACATTTTTGCCAAATTTCTATTTTTTCATAAATAAGCGCAAGTTATATCAAAGAAATTTTACCACTAATATGAAGTATACTATGTCATGAAAAGACATTCTCAGAATCAGTGGGATACATTGAAGCATTCCAGGACTATAACCTCATGAAGTGATAGTGGTCAGAATTGTAAAAATTGGCTTGGTCATTAAGGACAAAATTGGTTCTGTCACTGAGGGGTTAAAGCACTGTGCTTTTACTTGTAAGAGAGTACATGAATCCATTATCCCCTTTTGCCACATGAACTCCACTGTTTTGTTCTGATCAAGACAGGACAATTGTTTTTTGTTTGCTGTGTTTTGCCCTTGAGATCCTGTTGTGAATACCACCTTGTTAGACCTGCTACCTTAGTACTATGAATGTCATATTGATACTGTCATATAATGTCTTATTTATACTGATGTTGTGCCACGTCATGTGATATAATATAGTATTTTATACCTGATTTGTAGCATCGGCAATGCCATGCCAGATAAGTAGACATTGTCACTATAAAGTTTAGTTATAATATTGTTAATGTGTGGTGCTGTGACTCAATTGTGACAGATATGTGATGATAATATGTGTAACAATTTTGAGTAACGTTGCATTAAAAGGAACCTACCATGTCCCCCATGCCCACCAACACACTAGCATTTGTATATTTCATGCTAAATACTCTGGCCATTTATACACTGTCATGTAAAAGTTTGGTCACCCCTGATCAAAATTGCTGTTATTGTGAACAGTTAAGCAACTTGAAGATTAAATGATCTCTAAAAGGCCTAAAGTTAAAGATGACACCTTTCCTTTCTATTTTAGGCTAAATAAATAAATAAATAAATAAATAAATAAAGCAGTGGGTACTGAAAGTATTCAGAACCCTTTAAATGTTTCACTCTTTGTTTCATTGCAGCCATTTGGTAAATTCAAATAAGTTCATTTTTTCACATTAATGTACATTCTGCACCCCATCTTGACTGAAAAAAAACAGAAATGTAGAAATTTTGGCAAATTTATTAAAAAAGAAAACCTGAAATATCACATGGTCATAAGTATTCAAACCCTTTACTCAGACACACATATTTAAGTCACATGCTGTCCATTTCCTTGTGATCCTCCTTGAGATGGTTCTACTCCTTCATTGGAGTCCAGCTGTGTTTAATTAAACTGATAGGACTTGATTTGGAAAGGCACACACCTGTCTATATAAGACCTCACAGCTCACAGTGCATGTCAGACCAAATGAGAATCATGAGGTCAAATGAACTGGCCAAGCAGCTCAGAGACAGAATTGTGGCAAGGCACAAATCTGGCCAAGGTTGCAAAAGAATTTCTTCAGTACTCAAGGTTCGTAAGAGCACATTGGCCTCCATAATCCTTAAATGGAAGAAGTTTGGGACCACCAGAAGTCTTCCTAGACCTGGTTGTCCAGCCAAACTGAGCAATCATGGGAGAAAAGCCTTGGTGAGAGAGGTAAAGAAGAACCCCAACAAGATCGCTGTGGCTGAGCTCCAGGGATGTGGTAAGGAGATGAAAGCAAGTTCCACAAAGTCAATTATCACTGCAGCCCTCCACCAGTCAGGCCTTTATAGCAGAGTGGCCTGATGGAAGCCTCTCCTCAGTGCAAAACATATGAAAGCCCGCACAGAGTTTGCTAAAAAATAAAACATGACGGACTCCCAGACTATGAGAAATAAGATTCTCTGGTGTGATGAGACGAAGATAGAACTTTTGGTGATAATTCTAAGCGGTATGCGTGGAGAAAGCCGGGCACTGCTCATCACCTGCCCAATACAATCCCAACAGTGAAACATGGTGGAGGCAGCATCATGCTATGGGGGTATTTTTCAGCTGCAGGGACAGGACGACTGGTTGCCATTGAAGGAAACATGAATGCAGCCAAGTACAGAGATATCCTGGATGAAAACCTCTTCTAGAGTGCTCTGGACCTCAGACTTTGCTGAAGGTTCACCTTCCAACAAGACAATGACCCTAAGCACACAGCTAAAATAACAAAGGAGTGGCTTCAGAACAACTCTGTGACCTTTCTTGACTTGCTCAGCCAGAGCCCTGACCTAAACCCAATTCAGCATCTCTGGAGAGACCAGAAAATGGCTGTCCACCAATGTTCACCATCCAACCTGATGGAACTGGAGAGGATCTGCAAGGAAGATCCCCAAATCCTGGTGTGAAAAACTTGCATCATTCCCAAGACTGTACTAGCTCAAAAGGGTGCTTCTACTCAATACTAAGCAAAGGGTCTGAGTACTTATGACTATGAGATATTTCAGTTTTTCTTTTTTTTATAAATTTGCAAAAATGTCTACATTTCTGTTTTGAAACAATCAGACAAGGTCATTTTCTGGATTTGTTTTCTCATTTTGACTCTCATAGTTGTGGTCCACCTATGATATCAGTTACAGGCCTCTCTCTGGCTGATTAAATACCTTTTTCCCCACTGTATATGTGTGATTCCTGTCATGGCCAAAACTTCCAGTATGGTGCAACTTTGGCTTATTCTCTGCTCTATTATCATCCTTTTCTCCCCTTGTGACATGTTGCAGGATACACCTGATGGTACTTGCAGCAAGTATTTTATTTTCTTCTGAGGAATTAAGACTTTAAGGCTGCCGTCACACTAGCAGTACTTGGTCAGTATTTTACATCAGTATTTGTAAGCCAAAACCAGGAGTGGAACAATTAGAGGAAAAATATAATAGAAACATATGCACCACTTCTGCATTTATCACCCACTCCTGGTTTTGGCTTACAAATACTGATGTAAAATACTGACCAAATACTGATAGTGTGACAGCAGCCTAAGGCTGCTGATGTTTTACAATTATTATAGGAAAGTAATAGGAGAATATAGAGACAATTTTGTAATAATTCATCATATGTTTTATTCATTTGGGAAATTTGTTCGAGTAGTTTTTACATTTTTTTCTCTATACTTATGTTCTTTTTAATTTGATTCTGTGGATTCTAATTCAGATTCCATTTTTATACTAATGTAATAGAAATAGTTGAAGTTAAATGAAACAGCACAGAACAGATGTGAGAGCTAAATATGTAAGGGAGGTTTTCTTGATTTAATAGTATTTGAAAAATAATCATATTTTAAATATCCAAGGAGAAAAAGGAAAATGCGGCACTCACCCAGGTAGATTGCGATTCAAAGTCCTTTATTCATCATAACGTAACAACAGACATAGTAAGGAAAGGCGGCTGGGAGAGATCAGCGGTGCGGGGAGAAAGAACAGGACTACGATCGTTTCGCGCTTGTGCGCTTCCACGGGTCCGGGTGCTTTTTAATCATATTTTAGCCACAAGCTCATTTTGTAAAGGTGTTCATTAATAAGTCATCTTAAATACATGCTTCAGTTGCAACCTTAAAGGTAATATTGTCATTTCCTTACTATATACTAGGCAAGTAATGTCTGGAGGAAGCACAAGAGAGTTGCAGTACTTTTGTCTCATGTCACCAGTTTTGACCGACATGAGAGATCACTATCTTTCAGGACTTCTATATAGCATTCTATAATGCTATATATAAGTCCCAATTGAACCTGCAAGACAAGAAAAATATATTTTATTATACTCACCTGTGGGGCTGTCCAGTCCAAATGATGTCACTGGTCTTGGTCCAGTGCCTCCCTTATTTTTCTGATGCCATCCTCCTTCTGTTTCATGTGAATGACGTGTCCCTACGTCATTCTCATAGTCTCCCCGGTATTGCTCTCCTGCACTGGCGTACTTCTCTGACCTGGCTAGGGTAAAGTAAACTAGAGTAAAGTATTGCAGTGTATAGGGGCCAGGAAAGGCCAAAGAAGCCTGGAAGACTTTTTCATGTCTTGCAGGTCAGGTTGGGGGATTATATACAGCATTATCAAATGCCGTATATCAGGCCTGAAAGGTGGTGGCCGTAACTCATATTGGTCAAACCTGGTGACAGGTTTGCTTTAACTTAATAGAAAATATAAAGCAGAAAATAAACATTACGGATTTTTAGTTAACACATTTGGTGTGTTTTTTTTTGTTCACACATTTGGGTGCGGTGTCCAAATGCAGCATGCCATAGGTGCAGTGCTGGACTGGGGTGCCAAGGGTCCACCAGTAACATTGACTCTGGTAGCCCACATTTCAGCTACATGCAAATATCACATTACCTTTGTTAAATGAAGACTGTTGAAGAAAATAGCGCAAAAATAGTCTTATCTGAGAGACAAATGGTTAATACAAAGGATTGCACTCATCAAATGTGGCTGAGATCAAGCATTGAGAAGATTCGCTGCAGCAGATCCACGGGTCCAAAAAGGACTGGCCGCTAGGTATAAAATTATGGAAAAAACGTGGTCCTGTTCTGCGCTGCTGAATCACTGAAATACAGAAGTATTAATAATTGTGGTTTTTATTCAACGCGTTTCAGAGTTTCATAGCTCTCCTTCATCATTACCTTTGTTCACAATTTTTTTTTTAATTCGTTTATTAAACAACAAAAAGGATAAGTAAAAGATTTACATATTTTGCATATGACCGAATTACCATAAACATATTTGTCACAGTTAACAAGAAAATCACAAAAGTATACAATAAATTTGTTGACAATGCAGATCTTAGTACCTGGAACGGGTCATACAAATCCTAACGTATCACAAATTGTCTAGGATACCTATACTAAATCCTTAGAAAAACAAAAGGAACAAAACATAACCATATCCTGCTGCCAAAACCATCCCCATCACATCAATTGTTTAATATTGAAACTAGGCGTGATCCAATGTACATTACATCTTATTATAGTGGGGTTAGGCTATCTGCCCTGAGTCGACACAGTGAGAGGTGATGAATTCCATACATCCCATATTTTGCTAAATTTCCCCAAACATCCTCTATTTTGGTATAACGTTCATTCGTAAGGTATAATAGAATTTACCAGATCAATCCAGGCCCTAAGAGATGGATGAGTGTTACCCATCCAATAAAGTGCTATTACTTTCCATGCCAGAAAAAGTGTCTCCCTCAGTAAAATGTGAGTATGATATCCCCATGTCTCTTCCTCCAGTACCCCAAATAAACGAACTAAAGGATTCAAGAGAACGGGATTATGCACAAGGGAAGTCAATATCGAAGTTATCTCACTCCAAAATGATAGGACAATTGGACATCCCCAAATCATATGAATAAAGTCAGCTTCCATTGCGTGGCAACTTAGACATTCTGAGGAGTTAGACCATCCCATTTTAAATAACCATATTGGGGTTAGATTTACTTAATGTAAGATATACAATTGGATCAATTTATTATTAGCCGAAGGAGACACTCCCATTGGGGATTCAAGAATCATTTCCCAATCCTCTTCCTCAGATAAGGAATTAGGAATTTCCATTTTTCTTTAACTGCCAATACAACGGAATCAGTACCTACAGCCAGCATATGTGTGTACAATGCGGAGATAAGACCACGTGGTTCCTGAGATTTAAGGATTTAAGGATGGGAAAGATGATATTATTTGACTGGCCCTGATCCCATGTATATGTGATTGTATTGCCGAACTGAGTTGTAAATATCGAAAAAATCGGGGTCTCGGAATGTTGTATTTAATTTTTAATTGTTCAAAATGTGCCTTGTTCATATAAATCATTAACTGAAACAACACCATGTAAAATCCAAAATTGTGTAGATGGGTGATTCAATAGCCCAGGAAAGTACATATTATTCCATAATGGCATTTCGGCTACAATACCACCAAAGTGGGTCACCTTCTTTGCCTGTTTCCAAACCAGCCTCGCTAACCGGAGCAATGGTAGTAATCTAGGAGTGGTGGGTCTATCTGTTTCTAAAAAACCTATCGGACAATCAGATCTTGCAGCCTGGATTAAATAGTTCTTTGAATTTGGTAAAAAGTTTTCTGGCATCAATTTACTCAATGCCCTAAGCTGTCCAGCTAAATAGTATAGGAAAAAATCAGGCAACGGCGTCAACGCTGTCCCTCCCATTTGCTTAGATCTATGTAAAGTAGATAATTTGAGTTTAGGCCTGGCTTTCCCCCAGATAAATGATGAAATTAAAGAGTTCAAATTTGAAAAAAAGGATTTGGGAACAGGAACTGCACTATGTTGAAGGGAGTCATTAAGCTTCGGGAGTAATATCGTCTTAATCAGATTTATACGGCCAGAGACAGATAGTGGTAATTTGCTCCAGATTGCAAAGTCATATTTAACCAAGTCTAGTAACGGGAGAATATTAAATTGTAAATCAAGTCTCCTATATTTTGGTATAATTATTCCTAAGTATTTAAAGCTAGATACTACCGGTAATGAGGAGAGTTCTTCAAGGTGATCTGTTGAACCATGGGTAAGAGGTATCAAAGTAGACTTATCCCAATTAACATATAATCCCGAACGCTTAATAAATCCGTTTATATTATTGATCACATGCGGCAAGGTCTCTTCTACATTATCCATAAATATTACCATATCATTCGCATATAAAACAATAACATCCATGCGATCAGCTATTTCAATACCCTTAATAGATGGTGTAGATCTCATATGTATTGCTAATGCTTCAATCGCGATAGCAAATAAAGCTGGGGAGAGTGGGCACCCCTGACGAGTTCCTCTTTTCAGGGAAAATGTTTCTGACATGGAGTTATTAATAATTATCCAGGCTTTAGGTTTCAGATAAATTGCACTAATCCATCTTTGAAATTTAGGACCGAATTGATTTCTCTGTAAACATGTGGATAAAAAGGGCCACTCTAAAGAGTCGAATGCCTTGGCTGCGTCCAGCGATTCTCGCTTACCAATGAACTATACTGGGCTATTGATTGAACTCTTCTAATGTTAATGGATGTACTCTTATCTGGCATAAATCCTGTCTGGTCTGGGTGTATTATGTCCAAAATTACCGTCTTTAATCTAGTAGCTAAAATTTTAGTAACAATTTTATAATGAACATTAACTAATGAAATAGGGCGATATGATCCACAGTCCATTGGCTCTTTTCCTTCTTTTATTAACACTATAATATTTGCTTCATGGTAGGAGTCTAGCAGAGTACCCACCTTCCAAATACCTTGGAATACCTAAAAGACTCGGCACTAACATGTCTCAATATTTTCTATACATTTCTATGGGAAACCCATCTCGGCCTGGTGCCTTTCCTGAGGCCATATCTGCTATAGCCAGGTTAATCTCTTCCAAAGTAAAATCTGCATCCAGAAAAGCCTGTTGTGTAGGGCTTAGTGTAGGAAATTCAATATCTAAGAGGCAATCTAGACAACTTAAATTATCAAAATCCCCTTTGGATCTATATAGTTCTTTATAATTATCATGGAAGTATTGGAGGATATCATCTGTTGAGGTCATAATTGTACCATCTACAGTAATTTACGGATTTTAAGTATAGTATTAGATGTGTTGTGTCGTTGTACCATAAATGCTAAGAGTTTACTAGATTGATTTCCTAATTCAAAATATGCTTGCCTAGTAAAAAACAGTTTATGCTTAGATTTAGTATCTACATACTGGGTATATAATCTATGGGAGTGTAACCACTCAGCCCTATTCTCACTGGTTTGATTAGCTATATAAGCTGCTTCTGAGTCTTTCAGATGTTTGTCAATATCATCATCTTCCTGTGAGGTCACACGTTTAATATGAGAGATTATAGAGGATAAATAACTTCGCAGGTACGCCTTGAGAGAATCCCAGAAGATATTAATATTTTGCGGCTCTGGATCAGACGTTATAAAACATTCTAGCTGGTCTACAGTAGGGTTGAGCGACCTTGACCTTTTTAGAGTCGAGCCGTGTTTCGCGAAACCCGACTATCTTAGAAGTCGAGTCGAGTGGAATCGGCCGATTATCGCGAAAAGTCGGGTATCGCCCGAAACACGAAACCCAATGCAAGTCAATGGGGGAGCATAGTCGGCAGTGAGTGGAGGCCAGGAAAACACCTACACTGCCCATTTTAATGGCAAAAACATCCATTCTTGTTAAAGAAGCTTGTCAATCGTAATTTACCTTATAATAATTGGAAGGCATTTGAAATTGGGGGTCATTTGGCTAAAGTTGTGGGGGGTAGGGCTGGTTCAAGTAATTAGTGGGCCCAGTAAATCTGGACCACGTCACGGCAGTGGAGCAGGGAGAGGTAAGTATTTAAACTTTGCAAGTGCTGTGATCCTGAGCAAGCAGGGGGGGCCCACTCGTTGGCATTGGCACTGGCACAGGGCCCCTCAAAGTACAGCGGTGTGTTTGCACGGCGGGGGCGCCTCCCACCGGCAGCAACACTTTTGCGTACTATGAGAGGCCCTGTGCCAGTGACGTCGCCAACTAGTATTCCTCCCCCCACCTGATGAAGGAACCTGCACTTTCATCTGCACCTTCCTCTTTGTCCCCGTGTAAGGTGGTATGGTATGCGGGAAGAGGAACCAGACTTTCAGCAGGGTCACAATCTTGCTGTGTAGCGTGCACGGGGAATTTTGCGTTATGGGTCAATGTACCAGCAGACTCATCTATCACTGGCTGGGCAATGGGCAGGATGAGAAGGAAACACAGATATAGGCCCAAAGAATAGAGTGGGCTAAATGCAGTTCAAAATTGGTAACACAGGACTAACCAGGGGGCATTGCAGTGGAGGACAACTGGAATGAGAGGCTGACACAGAGAGTAGGCCCAAATCAGTAAGTAGTCGACATGCAGTTCAAAATTGGCAACCGTAGTAAACAGGCGGCCCAGCTTTGATCAGTTGAGGAGAACAGCAAGGAGTGGCAGACACCGATAGTAGGCCCCAACCCAACTAGTAGGCCAAATGCAGTCTAACATTAACAACTACTTAACAAGAGCCTGAAAATGGAATTTCAGGACAGGAAACCAGGAGAACAGCAAGGAGTGGCAGACACCGATAGTAGGCCCCAAACCAACTAGTACGCCAAATGCAGTTGTTCCATTTAACTACAATTTAATGAGAGCCTGAAGATAGAAGTTCAGGAAAGGCAACCTGGAGAACACCTTGGAGTGGAACACACCATCTCTCTACACCCCATACCCAATTTGTAGGCCTAATGCAGCGTAGTTTCCAACAACTACTAAACGAGAGCATGAAGATTGAAGCTCAGGAAAGGCAACCTGGAGAACACCTTGGAGTGGAACACACCATCTCTCTACACCCCATACCCAATTTGTAGGCCAAATGCAGCGTAGTTTCCAACAACTACTAAACGAGAGCATGAAGATCGAACCAATGGTAATGAAACCTGGGGAACACCTTGGAGTGGAACACACCATCTCTCTACACCCCATACCCAATTTGTAGGCCTAATGCAGCGTAGTTTCCAACAACTACTAAACGAGAGCATGAAGATTGAAGCTCAGGAAAGGCAACCTGGAGAACACCTTGGAGTGGAACACACCATCTCTCTACACCCCATACCCAATTTGTAGGCCTAATGCAGCGTAGTTTCCAACAACTACTAAACGAGAGCATGAAGTTTGAAGCTCAGGAAAGGCAACCTGGAGAACACCTTGGAGTGGAACACACCATCTCTCTACACCCCATACCCAATTTGTAGGCCTAATGCAGCGTAGTTTCCAACAACTACTAAACGAGAGCATGAAGATTGAAGCTCAGGAAAGGCAACCTGGAGAACACCTTGGAGTGGAACACACCATCTCTCTACACCTCATACCCAATTTGTAGGCCTAATGCAGCGTAGTTTCCAACAACTACTAAACGAGAGCATGAAGATTGAAGCTCAGGAAAGGCAACCTGGAGAACACCTTGGAGTGGAACACACCATCTCTCTACACCCCATACCCAATTTGTAGGCCTAATGCAGCGTAGATTCCAACAACTACTAAACGAGAGCATGAAGATTGAAGCTCAGGAAAGGCAACCTGGAGAACACCTTGGAGTGGAACACACCATCTCTCTACACCCCATACCCAATTTGTAGGCCTAATGCAGCGTAGTTTCCAACAACTACTAAACGAGAGCATGAAGATTGAAGCTCAGGAAAGGCAACCTGGAGAACACCTTGGAGTGGAACACACCATCTCTCTACACCCCATACCCAATTTGTAGGCCTAATGCAGCGTAGTTTCCAACAACTACTAAACGAGAGCATGAAGATTGAAGCTCAGGAAAGGCAACCTGGAGAACACCTTGGAGTGGAACACACCATCTCTCTACACCCCATACCCAATTTGTAGGCCTAATGCAGCATAGTTTCCAACAACTACTAAACGAGAGCATGAAGATTGAAGCTTAGGAAAGGCAACCTGGAAAACACCTTGGAGTGGAACACACCATCTCTCTACACCCCATACCCAATTTGTAGGCCTAATGCAGCGTAGTTTCCAACAACTACTAAACGAGAGCATGAAGATTGAAGCTCAGGAAAGGCAACCTGGAGAACACCTTGGAGTGGAACACACCATCTCTCTACACCCCATACCCAATTTGTAGGCCTAATGCAGCGTAGTTTCCAACAACTACTAAACGAGAGCATGAAGATCGAACCAATGGCGATGAAACCTGGGGAACACCTTGGAGTGGAACACACCATCTCTCTACACCCCATACCCAATTTGTAGGCCTAATGCAGCGTAGTTTCCAACAACTACTAAACGAGAGCATGAAGATTGAAGCTCAGGAAAGGCAACCTGGAGAACACCTTGGAGTGGAACACACCATCTCTCTACACCCCATACCCAATTTGTAGGCCTAATGCAGCGTAGTTTCCAACAACTACTAAACGAGAGCATGAAGATTGAAGCTCAGGAAAGGCAACCTGGAGAACACCTTGGAGTGGAACACACCATCTCTCTACACCCCATACCCAATTTGTAGGCCTAATGCAGCGTAGTTTCCAACAACTACTAAACGAGAGCATGAAGATTGAAGCTCAGGAAAGGCAACCTGGAGAACACCTTGGAGTGGAACACACCATCTCTCTACACCCCATACCCAATTTGTAGGCCTAATGCAGCATAGTTTCCAACAACTACTAAACGAGAGCATGAAGATTGAAGCTTAGGAAAGGCAACCTGGAAAACACCTTGGAGTGGAACACACCATCTCTCTACACCCCATACCCAATTTGTAGGCCTAATGCAGCGTAGTTTCCAACAACTACTAAACGAGAGCATGAAGATTGAAGCTCAGGAAAGGCAACCTGGAGAACACCTTGGAGTGGAACACACCATCTCTCTACACCCCATACCCAATTTGTAGGCCTAATGCAGCGTAGTTTCCAACAACTACTAAACGAGAGCATGAAGATCGAACCAATGGCGATGAAACCTGGGGAACACCTTGGAGTGGAACACACCATCTCTCTACACCCCATACCCAATTTGTAGGCCTAATGCAGCGTAGTTTCCAACAACTACTAAACGAGAGCATGAAGATTGAAGCTCAGGAAAGGCAACCTGGAGAACACCTTGGAGTGGAACACACCATCTCTCTACACCCCATACCCAATTTGTAGGCCTAATGCAGCGTAGTTTCCAACAACTACTAAATGAGAGCATGAAGATTGAAGCTCAGGAAAGGCAACCTGGAGAACACCTTGGAGTGGAACACACCATCTCTCTACACCCCATACCCAATTTGTAGGCCTAATGCAGCGTAGTTTCCAACAAATACTAAACGAGAGCATGAAGATTGAAGCTCAGGAAAGGCAACCTGGAGAACACCTTGGAGTGGAACACACCATCTCTCTACACCCCATACCCAATTTGTAGGCCTAATGCAGCGTAGTTTCCAACAACTACTAAACGAGAGCATGAAGATTGAAGCTCAGGAAAGGCAACCTGGAAAACACCTTGGAGTGGAACACACCATCTCTCTACACCCCATACCCAATTTGTAGGCCTAATGCAGCGTAGTTTCCAACAACTACTAAACGAGAGCATGAAGATTGAAGCTCAGGAAAGGCAACCTGGAGAACACCTTGGAGTGGAACACACCATCTCTCTACACCCCATACCCAATTTGTAGGCCTAATGCAGCGTAGTTTCCAACAACTACTAAACGAGAGCATGAAGATCGAACCAATGGCGATGAAACCTGGGGAACACCTTGGAGTGGAACACACCATCTCTCTACACCCCATACCCAATTTGTAGGCCTAATGCAGCGTAGTTTCCAACAACTACTAAACGAGAGCATGAAGATTGAAGCTCAGGAAAGGCAACCTGGAGAACACCTTGGAGTGGAACACACCATCTCTCTACACCCCATACCCAATTTGTAGGCCTAATGCAGCGTAGTTTCCAACAACTACTAAACGAGAGCATGAAGATTGAAGCTCAGGAAAGGCAACCTGGAGAACACCTTGGAGTGGAACACACCATCTCTCTACACCCCATACCCAATTTGTAGGCCTAATGCAGCGTAGTTTCCAACAACTACTAAACGAGAGCATGAAGATTGAAGCTCAGGAAAGGCAACCTGGAGAACACCTTGGAGTGGAACACACCATCTCTCTACACCCCATACCCAATTTGTAGGCCTAATGCAGCGTAGTTTCCAACAACTACTAAACGAGAGCATGAAGATTGAAGCTCAGGAAAGGCAACCTGGAGAACACCTTGGAGTGGAACACACCATCTCTCTACACCCCATACCCAATTTGTAGGCCTAATGCAGCGTAGTTTCCAACAACTACTAAACGAGAGCATGAAGATTGAAGCTCAGGAAAGGCAACCTGGAGAACACCTTGGAGTGGAACACACCATCTCTCTACACCCCATACCCAATTTGTAGGCCTAATGCAGCGTAGTTTCCAACAACTACTAAACGAGAGCATGAAGATTGAAGCTCAGGAAAGGCAAC
The DNA here is from genome assembly GCF_032444005.1 of Ranitomeya imitator. Taxonomy (NCBI): domain Eukaryota; kingdom Metazoa; phylum Chordata; class Amphibia; order Anura; family Dendrobatidae; genus Ranitomeya; species Ranitomeya imitator. Next base: position 135,570,868 of record NC_091286.1, read on the forward strand.
CTGGAGAACACCTTGGAGTGGAACACACCATCTCTCTACACCCCATACCCAATTTGTAGGCCTAATGCAGCGTAGTTTCCAACAACTACTAAACGAGAGCATGAAGATTGAAGCTCAGGAAAGGCAACCTGGAGAACACCTTGGAGTGGAACACACCATCTCTCTACACCCCATACCCAATTTGTAGGCCTAATGCAGCGTAGTTTCCAACAACTACTAAACGAGAGCATGAAGATTGAAGCTCAGGAAAGGCAACCTGGAGAACACCTTGGAGTGGAACACACCATCTCTCTACACCCCATACCCAATTTGTAGGCCTAATGCAGCGTAGTTTCCAACAACTACTAAACGAGAGCATGAAGATTGAAGCTCAGGAAAGGCAACCTGGAGAACACCTTGGAGTGGAACACACCATCTCTCTACACCCCATACCCAATTTGTAGGCCTAATGCAGCGTAGTTTCCAACAACTACTAAACGAGAGCATGAAGATTGAAGCTCAGGAAAGGCAACCTGGAGAACACCTTGGAGTGGAACACACCATCTCTCTACACCCCATACCCAATTTGTAGGCCTAATGCAGCGTAGTTTCCAACAACTACTAAACGAGAGCATGAAGATTGAAGCTCAGGAAAGGCAACCTGGAGAACACCTTGGAGTGGAACACACCATCTCTCTACACCCCATACCCAATTTGTAGGCCTAATGCAGCGTAGTTTCCAACAACTACTAAACGAGAGCATGAAGATTGAAGCTCAGGAAAGGCAACCTGGAGAACACCTTGGAGTGGAACACACCATCTCTCTACACCCCATACCCAATTTGTAGGCCTAATGCAGCGTAGTTTCCAACAACTACTAAACGAGAGCATGAAGATTGAAGCTCAGGAAAGGCAACCTGGAGAACACCTTGGAGTAGAACACACCATCTCTCTACACCCCATACCCAATTTGTAGGCCTAATGCAGCGTAGTTTCCAACAACTACTAAACGAGAGCATGAAGATTGAAGCTCAGGAAAGGCAACCTGGAGAACACCTTGGAGTGGAACACACCATCTCTCTACACCCCATACCCAATTTGTAGGCCTAATGCAGCGTAGTTTCCAACAACTACTAAACGAGAGCATGAAGATTGAAGCAATGGAGAGGAAACCTGGGGAACACCTTGGGGAGGCAGACACCGTTAGTAGGCCCTACCAAAGTTGTACACCCAATGCAGTTTTAAAATTCCTAGAGGCTGAAAATAAGACTATTGACGCTCAGCTTTTTTCAAAGGAACACAGCTGAATTGAGTGGCGCAGACACACACAGGTAGTAGGACTCAAACCAAAAATGTGGCTCACTGCAGCAGAAAAAAGTTACAGGGGTACACAAGCTGCAGTGCTCTGGGCAGTGGAGGACAATTTCAATAGTGAACCGCAGACAGACTTTGTACGCCTACTATTAAAAAAAGGATGCTCTATGCAATTATAAATAGGTTCTAGGGGTACACGGGCAGCAGTGGTGTGGTCAGTGGAGGCCTAGTGGAAGGAGTGACCGCAGACAGGCATCGAAGGCCTAAAATAAAATAATTGGGCTGGCTGTAGGCAATTTTAAATTGGTTCCAGGGGTACACGGGCAGCAGTGGTGTGGTCAGTGGAGGCCTAGTGGAAGGAGTGACCGCAGACAGGCATCGAAGGCCTAAAATAATAACACATGGCTGTAGGCAATTTTAAATTGGTTCCAGGGGTACACGGGCAGCAGTGGCCTGGTCAGTGTAGTAGTAGTAGAAAGAACGGACCGCAGACAGGCATCGAAGGCCTAAAATAATAACACATGGCTGTAGGCAATTTTAAATTGGTTCCAGGGGTACACGGGCAGCAGTGGTGTGGTCAGTGGAGGCCTAGTGGAAGGAGTGACCGCAGACAGGCATCGAAGGCCTAAAATAAAAGTATTTGGCTGGCTGTAGGCAATTTTAAATTGGTTCCAGGGGTACACGGGCAGCAGTGGTGTGGTCAGTGGAGGCCTAGTGGAAGGAGTGACCGCAGACAGGCATCGAAGACCTAAAATAATAACACATGGCTGTAGGCAATTTTAAATTGGTTCCAGGGGTACACGGGCAGCAGTGGCCTGGTCAGTGTAGTTGTAGTAGAAAGAACGGACCGCAGACAGGCATCGAAGGCCTAAAATAAAAAAATTGGGCTGGCTGTAGGCAATTTTAAATTGGTTCCAGGGGTACACGGGCAGCAGTGGCCTGGTCAGTGTAGTAGTAGTAGAAAGAATGGACCGCAGACAGGCATCGAAGGCCTAAAATAAAAAATTGGGCTGGCTGTAGGCAATTTTAAATTGGTTCCAGGGGTACACGGGCAGCAGTGGTGTGGTCAGTGGAGGCATATTGTAAGGAGTGACCGCAGACAGGCATCGAAGGCCTAAAATAATAACACATGGCTGTAGGCAATTTTAAATTGGTTCCAGGGGTACACGGGCAGCAGTGGTGTGGTCAGTGGAGGCATATTGTAAGGAGTGACCGCAGACAGGCATCGAAGGCCTAAAATAATAACACATGGCTGTACGCAATTTTAAATTGGTTCCAGGGGTACACGGGCAGCAGTGGTGTGGTCAGTGGAGGCATAGTGGAAGGAGTGACCGCAGACAGGCTTCGAAGGCCTAACATAACAAAAATGTCAATACAATGGTATTGTCAGTGGCAGGCATTGAAGGATGTCAGCGCATAGACTAAACATTGGTGGAGCTGTGAGATAATTTTGCAAGTGGTAGAGCACTGTTTGAGCTTGGAGGGGGGGAACTGTCTTGTGGCCGGCGGTACAGGCCCAGGGCCCCTCATATTACAACGGTGTGTCTGACGTTGGGTGCGCACCACCACCGCCAGAGACACTTTATTGTACTAGGAGGGACCCAGTGGCAGTGTCGTCGACCAAAAGCGGGCACACCCACCTCTTCAGACAAACAGCACTCTCACGGGTGCTGTCGCCAAGTGTCGATACCACGGCCCCGTGTGGGGAGTTTGGCCATTTAGTGAGGTGTAAACATGTCGTATGCTGGACAATCAGGTGCAGAAAATTACGATATTGGAAAAGGCATTCAGAATAGTCCACAGGCAAGACCTTTTCATAGGAAAGCTAGGTGTCAGCCGGGCAAGATGGGGCAAAAGATTTCGAAATCCAGTTGTGGTTCATTTTAATGAAGGTTAGATCATCTACATTTTGGGTAGCCAGACGAGTCCTTTTTTCTGTTAGTATTGAACCTGCAGCACTGAATACTCTTTCTGATAGGACACTAGCTGCCGGGCAAGCAAGCTCCTGCAATGCATATTCTGCCAATTCTGGCCAGGTGTCTAATTTTGATGCCCAGTAATCAAATGGGAATGACGGTTGAGGGAGAACATCGATAAGGGATGAAAAATAGTTTGTAACCATACTGGACAAATGTTGTCTCCTGTCACTTTGAATTGATGCTGCAGTACCTGTCCTGTCTGCGGTCATAGCAAAATCACTCCACAACCTGGTCAGAAAACCCCTCTGGCCAACGCCACTTCTGATTTCTGCCCCTCTAACTCCTCTGGTCTGCTGGCCCCTGCAGCTCGTGTGAGAACGATCACGGGCGCTGTGTGCAGGGAATGCCAGAAGCAAACGGTCAACAAGAGTTGATTGTTTGGTTGCTAATATTAGTTCCAAGTTCTCATGTGGCATTATATTTTGCAATTTGCCTTTATAGCGAGGATCAAGGAGGCAGGCCAACCAGTAATCGTCATCGTTCATCATTTTAGTTATGCGTGTGTCCCTTTTGAGGATACGTAAGGCATAATCCGCCATGTGGGCCAAAGTTCCAGTTCTCAAATCTGCGGTTGTGCTTGGTTGAGGGGCAGTTTCAGGCAAATCCACGTCACTTGTGTCCCTCCAAAAACCAGAACCCGGCCTTGCCGCGCCACCAATTTCCAGTGGCCCCGGAAAAGCTTCCTCATTAAAAATATAATCATCCCCATCATCCTCCTCGTCCTCCTCCTCCTCTTCGCCCGCTACCTCGTCCTGTACACTGCCCTGGCCAGACAATGGCTGACTGTCATCAAGGCTTTCCTCTTCCTCAGCTGCAGACGCCTGATCCTTTATGTGCGTCAAACTTTGCATCAGCAGACGCATTAGGGGGATGCTCATGCTTATTATGGCGTTGTCTGCACTAACCAGCCGTGTGCATTCCTCAAAACACTGAAGGACTTGACACATGTCTTGAATCTTCGACCACTGCACACCTGACAACTCCATGTCTGCCATCCTACTGCCTGCCCGTGTATGTGTATCCTCCCACAAAAACATAACAGCCCGCCTCTGTTCACACAGTCTCTGAAGCATGTGCAGTGTTGAGTTCCACCTTGTTGCAACGTCTATCATTAGGCGATGCTGGGGAAGGTTCAAAGAACGCTGATAGGTCTGCATTCGGCTGGAGTGTACGGGCGAACGGCGGATATGTGAGCAAAGTCCACGCACTTTGAGGAGCAGGTCGGATAACCCCGGATAACTTTTCAGGAAGCACTGCACCACCAGGTTTAAGGTGTGAGCCAGGCAAGGAATGTGTTTCAGTTGGGAAAGGGAGATGGCAGCCATGAAATTCCTTCCGTTATCACTCACTACCTTGCCTTCCTCAAGATCTACAGTGCCCAGCCACGACTGCGTTTCTTTCTGCAAGAACTCGGACAGAACTTCCGCGGTGTGTCTGTTGTCGCCCAAACACTTCATAGCCAATACAGCCTGCTGACGTTTGCCAGTAGCTGCCCCATAATGGGAGACCTGGTGTGCAACAGTGGCAGCTGCGGATGGAGTGGTTGTGCGACTGCGGTCTGTGGACGAGCTCTCGCTTCTGCAGGAGGACGAAGAGGAGGAGGAGGGGGTGCGAACGGCTACAGCCAACTGTTTCCTAGACCGTGGGCTAGGCAGAACTGTCCCAAACTTGCTGTCCCCTGTGGACCCTGCATCCACAACATTCACCCAGTGTGCCGTGATGGACACGTAACGTCCCTGGCCATGCCTACTGGTCCATGCATCTGTTGTCAGGTGCACCTTTGTGCTCACAGATTGCCTGAGTGCATGGACGATGCGCTCTTTAACATGCTGGTGGAGGGCTGGGATGGCTTTTCTGGAAAAAAAGTGTCGACTGGGTAGCTCGTAGCGTGGTACAGCGTAGTCCATCAGGGCTTTGAAAGCTTCGCTTTCAACTAACCGGTAGGGCATCATCTCTAACGAGATTAGTCTAGCTATGTGGGCGTTCAAACCCTGTGTACGCGGATGCGAGGCTAAGTACTTCCTTTTTCTAACCATAGTCTCATGTAGGGTGAGCTGGACTGGAGAGCTGGAGATCGTGGAACTAGCGGGGGTGCCGGTGGACATGGCAGACTGAGAGACGGTGGGAGATGGTATTGTTGCCGCCGGTGCCCTAGATGCAGTGTTTCCTACTACGAAACTGGTGATTCCCTGACCCTGACTGCTTTGGCCTGGCAAAGAAACCTGCACAGATACTGCAGGTGGTGCGGAAAATGGTGGCCCTACACTGCTGGAAGGGATGTTGCGTTGCTGACTAGCTTCATTGGCCGAGGGTGCTACAACCTTAAGGGACGTTTGGTAGTTAGTCCAGGCTTGCAAATGCATGGTGGTTAAATGTCTATGCATGCAACTTGTATTGAGACTTTTCAGATTCTGTCCTCTGCTTAAGGTAGTTGAACATTTTTGACAGATGACTTTGCGCTGATCAATTGGATGTTGTTTAAAAAAATGCCAGACTGCACTCTTTCTAGCATCGGATACCTTTTCAGGCATTGCAGACTGAGCTTTAACCGGATGGCCACGCTGTCCTCCAACAGGTTTTGGCTTTGCCACGCGTTTTGGGCAAGATACGGGCCCGGCAGATGGAACCTGTTGCGATGTTGATGCCTGCTGCGGCCCCTCCTCCTCCGCTTCAGAACTGCTGCCGCCTGCACCCTGTTCCCCCAATGGCTGCCAATCGGGGTCAAGAACTGGGTCATCTATTACCTCTTCTTATAGCTCGTGTGCAACTTTGTCTGTGTCACCGTGTCGGTCGGTGGTATAGCGTTCGTGATGGGGCAACATAGTCTCATCAGGGTCTGATTCTTGATCATTACCCTGCGAGGGCAATGTTGTGGTCTGAGTCAAAGGACCAGCATAGTAGTCTGGCTGTGGCTGTGCATCAGTGCACTCCATGTCAGATTCAACTTGTAATGGGCATGGACTGTTAACTGCTTCACTTTCTAAGCCAGGGACGGTATGTGTAAAGAGCTCCATGGAGTAACCCGTTGTGTCGCCTGCTGCATTCTTCTCTGTTGTTGTTTTTGCTGAAGAGGACAAGGAAGCGACTTGTCCCTGACCGTGAACATCCACTAACGACGCGCTGCTTTGACATTTACCAGTTTCACGAGAGGAGGCAAAAGAGCTAGAGGCTGAGTCAGCAAGATAAGCCAAAACTTGCTCTTGCTGCTCCGGCTTTAAAAGCGGTTTTCCTACTCCCAGAAAAGGGAGCGTTCGAGGCCTTGTGTAGCCAGACGACGAACCTGGCTCCACAGCTCCAGACTTAGGTGCAATATTTTTTTTCCCACGACCACCTGATGCTCCACCACTACCACTACCCTCATTACCAGCTGACAATGAACGCCCCCGGCCACGACCTCTTCCACCAGACTTCCTCATTGTTTTAAAAACGTAACCAAACTAACGGTATTTGTTGCTGTCACACAACTTACACGGTGAGCTATAACTTCAGTATGATTTAGGTACCCCTTTACAGGTGAGTGAGACCACAACGAAAATCAGGCACAATGTTACACACTCTGTTGTTGGTGGCAACAAATGAGAGAGATGCCAAACACGCAGGACTGTCACTGAAGCACAAATGTAAATATTAATCTCCCACTGATTTGATTTTTTTTTTTTTTCAGGGAGACTTTAGGAAAAAAAAAAATAGAATAAAATGATTTTTTCAGGAAGAATTTAGAAACCAAATAAAATAAAATGATTTTTTCAGGGAGAATTTAGAAAACAAATAAAACAAAAAAAGGCTTTCTATGGCCCACTGAGTGAGAGATGACACACACAGGAGTCAGGAGTGGCACACAAGCCCAGAGGCCAATATTTATCTCCCACTGATTGATGTAGTGATTTTTTCAGGTAGATTTTGGAACCCAAATCAAGCTAAAAAAATAATAGGCTTTCTATGGCCCACAATTGGAGAGAGAGAGAGAGATGGAACACCCAGGAGTCAAGACTGGCACACAAGCAGAAAGGGCAATATTAATCTCCCACTGATTTGATTTTTTTTTTTTTTCAGGGAGACTTTAGGAAGAAAAAATAATAGAATAAAATGATTTTTTCAGGAAGAATTTAGAAACCAAATAAAATAAAATGATTTTTTCAGGGAGAATTTAGAAAACAAATAAAACAAAAAAAGGCTTTCTATGGCCCACTGAGTGAGAGATGACGCACACAGGAGTCAGGAGTGGCACACAAGCCCAGAGGCCAATATTTATCTCCCACTGATTGATGTAGTGATTTTTTCAGGTAGAATTTGGAACCCAAATCAAGCTAAAAAAATAATAGGCTTTCTATGGCCCACAATTGGAGAGAGAGAGAGAGATGGCACACCCAGGAGTCAAGACTGGCACACAAGCAGAAAGGGCAATATTAATCTCCCACTGATTTGATTTTTTTTTTTTTCAGGGAGACTTTAGGAAAAAAAAATAATAGAATAAAATGATTTTTTCAGGAAGAATTTAGAAACCAAATAAAATAAAATGATTTTTTCTGGGAGAATTGAGAAAAGAAATAAAACAAAAAAAGGCTTTCTATGGCCCACTGAGTGAGAGATGACGCACACAGGAGTCAGGAGTGGCACACAAGCCCAGAGGCCAATATTTATCTCCCACTGATTGATGTAGTGATTTTTTCAGGTAGATTTTGGAACAGAAATCAAGCTAAAAAAATAATAGGCTTTCTATGGCCCACAATTGGAGAGAGAGAGAGAGATGGCACACCCAGGAGTCAAGACTGGCACACAAGCAGAAAGGGCAATATTAATCTCCCACTGATTTGATTTTTTTTTTTTTCAGGGAGACTTTAGGAAAAAAAAATAATAGAATAAAATGATTTTTTCAGGAAGAATTTAGAAACCAAATAAAATAAAATGATTTTTTCTGGGAGAATTTAGAAAAGAAATAAAACAAAAAAAGGCTTTCTATGGCCCACTGAGTGAGAGATGACGCACACAGGAGTCAGGAGTGGCACACAAGCCCAGAGGCCAATATTTGTCTCCCACTGATTGATGTAGTGATTTTTTCAGGTAGAATTTGGAACCCAAATCAAGCTAAAAAAAATAATAGGCTTTCTATGGCCCACAATTGGAGAGAGAGAGAGAGAGATGGCACACCCAGGAGTCAAGACTGGCACACAAGCAGAAAGGGCAATATTAATCTCCCACTGATTTGATTTTTTTTTTTTTTTCAGGGAGACTTTAGGAAAAAAAAATAATAGAATAAAATGATTTTTTCAGGAAGAATTTAGAAACCAAATAAAATAAAATGATTTTTTCTGGGAGAATTTAGAAAAGAAATAAAACAAAAAAAGGCTTTCTATGGCCCACTGAGTGAGAGATGACGCACACAGGAGTCAGGAGTGGCACACAAGCCCAGAGGCCAATATTTATCTCCCACTGATTGATGTAGTGATTTTTTCAAGTAGATTTTGGAACCCAAATCAAGCTAAAAAAATAATAGGCTTTCTATGGCCCACAATTGGAGAGAGAGAGAGAGATGGCACACCCAGGAGTCAAGACTGGCACACAAGCAGAAAGGGCAATATTAATCTCCCACTGATTTGATTTTTTTTTTTTTTTCCAGGGAGACTTTAGAAAAAAAAAATAATAAAAAAAAAATGATTTTTTCAGGAAGAATTTAGAAACCAAATAAAATAAAAAATAGGCTTTCTATGGCCCACTGAGTGAGAGATGACGCACACAGGAGTCAGGAGTGGCACACTAGCCCAGAGGCCAATATTTATCTCCCACTGATTGATTTATTGATTTTTTCAGGTAGAATTTAGAACCCAAATCAGCCAAAAACATAAATAGGCTTTCTATGGCCCACTATTTGTGAGAGAGATGGCACGCTCAGGACTGGCACACAAGCCCAGAGGCCAATATTAATCTCCCACTTTTTATTTTTTTTCAGGGAAAATTTATAAACCCAATAAAAAAAATAATAAATAGGCTTTCTATGGCCCACTATCTGAGAGAGAGAGATGGCACGCTTAGGACTGGCACACAAGCCCAAAGGCCAATATTAATCTCCCTTTTTTTTTCAGGGAGAATTTATAAAACCAAAAAAAATAAATAAATAGGCTTTCTATGGCCCACTATTTGTGAGAGAGATGGCACGCTCAGGACTGGCACACAAGCCCAGAGGCCAATATTAATCTCCCACTTTTTTTTTTTTGTTCCAGGGAAAATTTATAAACCCAATAAAAAAAATAATAAATAGGCTTTCTATGGCCCACTATCTGAGAGAGAGAGATGGCACGCTTAGGACTGGCACACAAGCCCAAAGGCCAATATTAATCTCCCTTTTTATTTCAGGGAGAATTTATAAAACCAAAAAAAAAAAAATAAATAGGCTTTCTATGGCCCACTATTTGTGAGAGAGATGGCACGCTCAGGACTGGCACACAAGCCCAGAGGCCAATATTAATCTCCCACTTTTTTTTTTTGTTCCAGGGAAAATTTATAAACCCAATAAAAAAAATAATAAATAGGCTTTCTATGGCCCACTATCTGAGAGAGAGAGATGGCACGCTTAGGACTGGCACACAAGCCCAAAGGCCAATATTAATCTCCCACTGATTGATTTATTGATTTTTTCAGGTAGAATTTAGAACCCAAATAAAGCAAAAAAAAAAATAGGCTTTCTATGGCCCACTGAGTGAGTGATGATGCACACAGGAGTCAGGAGTGGCACACAAGCCCTGAGGCCTATATTTTTCTCCCACTGATTGATGTAGTGATTTTTTCAGGTAGAATTTGGAACCCAAATCAAGCTAAAAAAATAATAGGCTTTCTATGGCCCACAATTGGAGAGAGAGAGAGAGATGGCACACCCAGGAGTCAAGACTGGCACACAAGCAGAAAGGGCAATATTAATCTCCCACTGATTTGATTTTTTTTTTTTTTTCAGGGAGACTTTAGGAAAAAAAAATAATAGAATAAAATGATTTTTTCAGGAAGAATTTAGAAACCAAATAAAATAAAATGATTTTTTCTGGGAGAATTTAGAAAAGAAATAAAACAAAAAAAGGCTTTCTATGGCCCACTGAGTGAGAGATGACGCACACAGGAGTCAGGAGTGGCACACAAGCCCAGAGGCCAATATTTATCTCCCACTGATTGATGTAGTGATTTTTTCAGGTAGATTTTGGAACAGAAATCAAGCTAAAAAAATAATAGGCTTTCTATGGCCCACAATTGGAGAGAGAGAGAGAGATGGCACACCCAGGATTCAAGACTGGCACACAAGCGGAAAGGGCAATATTAATCTCCCACTGATTTGATTTTTTTTTTTTTTTCAGGGAGACTTTAGGAAAAAAAAATAATAGAATAAAATGATTTTTTCAGGAAGAATTTAGAAACCAAATAAAATAAAATGATTTTTTCTGGGAGAATTTAGAAAACAAATAAAACAAAAAAAGGCTTTCTATGGCCCACTGAGTGAGAGATGACGCACACAGGAGTCAGGAGTGGCACACAAGCCCAGAGGCCAATATTTATCTCCCACTGATTGATGTAGTGATTTTTTCAGGTAGATTTTGGAACCCAAATCAAGCTAAAAAAATAATAGGCTTTCTATGGCCCACAATTGGAGAGAGAGAGAGAGATGGCACACCCAGGAGTCAAGACTGGCACACAAGCAGAAAGGGCAATATTAATCTCCCACTGATTTGATTTTTTTTTTTTTTTCAGGGAGACTTTAGGAAAAAAAAATAATAGAATAAAATGATTTTTTCAGGAAGAATTTAGAAACCAAATAAAATAAAATGATTTTTTCTGGGAGAATTTAGAAAAGAAATAAAACAAAAAAAGGCTTTCTATGGCCCACTGAGTGAGAGATGACGCACACAGGAGTCAGGAGTGGCACACAAGCCCAGAGGCCAATATTTATCTCCCACTGATTGATGTAGTGATTTTTTCAGGTAGATTTTGGAACCCAAATCAAGCTAAAAAAAATAATAGGCTTTCTATGGCCCACAATTGGAGAGAGAGAGAGACATGGCACACCCAGGAGTCAAGACTGGCACACAAGCAGAAAGGGCAATATTAATCTCCCACTGATTTGATTTTTTTTTTTTTTCAGGGAGACTTTAGGAAAAAAAAATAATAGAATAAAATGATTTTTTCAGAAAGAATTTAGAAACCAAATAAAATAAAATGATTTTTTCTGGGAGAATTTAGAAAACAAATAAAACAAAAAAAGGCCCACTGAGTGAGAGATGACGCACACAGGAGTCAGGAGTGGCACACAAGCCCAGAGGCCAATATTTATCTCCCACTGATTGATGTAGTGATTTTTTCAGGTAGATTTTGGAACCCAAATCAAGCTAAAAAAATAATAGGCTTTCTATGGCCCACAATTGGAGAGAGAGAGAGAGAGATGGCACACCCAGGAGTCAAGACTGGCACACAAGCAGAAAGTGCAATATTAATCTCCCACTGATTTGATTTTTTTTTTTTCAGGGAGACTTTAGGAAAAAAAAATAATAGAATAAAATGATTTTTTCAGGAAGAATTTAGAAACCAAATAAAATAAAATGATTTTTTCAGGGAGAATTTAGAAAACAAATAAAAGAAAAAATAGGCTTTCTATGGCCCACGGAGTGAGAGATGACGCACACAGGAGTCAGGAGTGGCACACAAGCCCAGAGGCCAATATTGTTCTCCCAATGATTGATGTAGTGATTTTTTCAGGTAGATTTTGGAATCCAAATCAAGCTAAAAAAATAATAGGCTTTCTATGGCCCACAATTGGAGAGAGAGAGAGAGATGGCACACCCAGGATTCAAGACTGGCACACAAGCGGAAAGGGCAATATTAATCTCCCACTGATTTGATTTTTTTTTTTTTTTCAGGGAGACTTTAGGAAAAAAAAATAATAGAATAAAATGATTTTTTCAGGAAGAATTTAGAAACCAAATAAAATAAAATGATTTTTTCTGGGAGAATTTAGAAAACAAATAAAACAAAAAAAGGCTTTCTATGGCCCACTGAGTGAGAGATGACGCACACAGGAGTCAGGAGTGGCACACAAGCCCAGAGGCCAATATTTATCTCCCACTGATTGATGTAGTGATTTTTTCAGGTAGATTTTGGAACCCAAATCAAGCTAAAAAAATAATAGGCTTTCTATGGCCCACAATTGGAGAGAGAGAGAGAGATGGCACACCCAGGAGTCAAGACTGGCACACAAGCAGAAAGGGCAATATTAATCTCCCACTGATTTGATTTTTTTTTTTTTTTCAGGGAGACTTTAGGAAAAAAAAATAATAGAATAAAATGATTTTTTCAGGAAGAATTTAGAAACCAAATAAAATAAAATGATTTTTTCTGGGAGAATTTAGAAAAGAAATAAAACAAAAAAAGGCTTTCTATGGCCCACTGAGTGAGAGATGACGCACACAGGAGTCAGGAGTGGCACACAAGCCCAGAGGCCAATATTTATCTCCCACTGATTGATGTAGTGATTTTTTCAGGTAGATTTTGGAACCCAAATCAAGCTAAAAAAAATAATAGGCTTTCTATGGCCCACAATTGGAGAGAGAGAGAGAGATGGCACACCCAGGAGTCAAGACTGGCACACAAGCAGAAAGGGCAATATTAATCTCCCACTGATTTGATTTTTTTTTTTTTTTCAGGGAGACTTTAGGAAAAAAAAATAATAGAATAAAATGATTTTTTCAGGAAGAATTTAGAAACCAAATAAAATAAAATGATTTTTTCTGGGAGAATTTAGAAAACAAATAAAACAAAAAAAGGCCCACTGAGTGAGAGATGACGCACACAGGAGTCAGGAGTGGCACACAAGCCCAGAGGCCAATATTTATCTCCCACTGATTGATGTAGTGATTTTTTCAGGTAGATTTTGGAACCCAAATCAAGCTAAAAAAATAATAGGCTTTCTATGGCCCACAATTGGAGAGAGAGAGAGAGAGATGGCACACCCAGGAGTCAAGACTGGCACACAAGCAGAAAGTGCAATATTAATCTCCCACTGATTTGATTTTTTTTTTTTCAGGGAGACTTTAGGAAAAAAAAATAATAGAATAAAATGATTTTTTCAGGAAGAATTTAGAAACCAAATAAAATAAAATGATTTTTTCAGGGAGAATTTAGAAAACAAATAAAAGAAAAAATAGGCTTTCTATGGCCCACGGAGTGAGAGATGACGCACACAGGAGTCAGGAGTGGCACACAAGCCCAGAGGCCAATATTGTTCTCCCAATGATTGATGTAGTGATTTTTTCAGGTAGATTTTGGAATCCAAATCAAGCTAAAAAAATAATAGGCTTTCTATGGCCCACAATTGGAGAGAGAGAGAGAGATGGCACACCCAGGAGTCAAGACTGGCACACAAGCAGAAAGGGCAATATTAATCTCCCACTGATTTGATTTTTTTTTTTTTTCCAGGGAGACTTTAGAAAAAAAAAATAATAAAAAAAAAATGATTTTTTCAGGAAGAATTTAGAAACCAAATAAAATAAAAAATAGGCTTTCTATGGCCCACTGAGTGAGAGATGACGCACACAGGAGTCAGGAGTGGCACACTAGCCCAGAGGCCAATATTTATCTCCCACTGATTGATTTATTGATTTTTTCAGGTAGAATTTAGAACCCAAATCAACCAAAAACATAAATAGGCTTTCTATGGCCCACTATTTGTGAGAGAGATGGCACGCTCAGGACTGGCACACAAGCCCAGAGGCCAATATTAATCTCCCACTTTTTATTTTTTTTCAGGGAAAATTTATAAACCCAATAAAAAAAATAATAAATAGGCTTTCTATGGCCCACTATCTGAGAGAGAGAGATGGCACGCTTAGGACTGGCACACAAGCCCAAAGGCCAATATTAATCTCCCTTTTTTTTTCAGGGAGAATTTATAAAACCAAAAAAAATAAATAAATAGGCTTTCTATGGCCCACTATTTGTGAGAGAGATGGCACGCTCAGGACTGGCACACAAGCCCAGAGGCCAATATTAATCTCCCACTTTTTTTTTTTTGTTCCAGGGAAAATTTATAAACCCAATAAAAAAAATAATAAATAGGCTTTCTATGGCCCACTATCTGAGAGAGAGAGATGGCACGCTTAGGACTGGCACACAAGCCCAAAGGCCAATATTAATCTCCCTTTTTTTTCAGGGAGAATTTATAAAACCAAAAAAAAAAAAAATAAATAGGCTTTCTATGGCCCACTATTTGTGAGAGAGATGGCACGCTCAGGACTGGCACACAAGCCCAGAGGCCAATATTAATCTCCCACTTTTTTTTTTTGTTCTAGGGAAAATTTATAAACCCAATAAAAAAAATAATAAATAGGCTTTCTATGGCCCACTATCTGAGAGAGAGAGATGGCACGCTCAGGAGTGGCACACAAGCCCTGAGGCCTATATTTTTCTCCCACTGATTGATGTAGTGATTTTTTCAGGTAGATTTTAGAACCCAAATCAAGCAAAAAAATAATTAGGCTTTCTATGGCCCACTGACTGAGAGATGGCACACACAGGAGTCAAGAGTGGCACACAAGCCCTGAGGCCAATATTTTTCTCCCACTGATTGATGTAGTGATTTTTTCAGGTAGATTTTATAACCCAAATCAAGCAAAAAAATAAATAGGCTTTCTATGGCCCACTGAGTGAGAGATGGCACACACAGGGATGGCACTCTAGCAGAAATGTCAATCTTAATCTCCCACAAAAAAAAAACAAAAAAAAAAACAGGGAGTGTCCAACAATTACTATCTCCCTGCAGTAATCTCAGCCAGGTATGGCAGGCAGCAATAAGGAGTGGACTGATGCACAAATTAAATAAAAAGTGTGGACAAACAAAAAAGATAGCTGTGCAGAAAGGAAGGAACAAGAGGATTTGTGCTTTGAAAAAAGCAGTTGGTTTGCACAGCGGCGTACACACAGCAATGCAGCTATCAGGGAGCCTTCTAGGGCAGCCCAATGAGCTACAGCGCTGAGGGAAAAAAAAAAATGTAGCTTCCACTGTCCCTGCACACCGAAGGTGGTGTTGGGCAGTGGAAATCGCTACAGCACAAGCGGTTTGGTGGTTAATGGACCCTGCCTAACGCTATCCCTGCTTCTGACGAAGCGGCAGCAACCTCTCCCTAAGCTCAGATCAGCAGCAGTAACATGGCGGTCGGCGGGAACGCCCCTTTATAGCCCCTGTGACGCCGCAGACAGCAAGCCAATCACTGCAATGCCCTTCTCTAAGATGGTGGGGACCAGGACCTATGTCATCACGCTGCCCACACTCTGCGTTTACCTTCATTGGCTGAGAAATGGCGCTTTTCGCGTCATTGAAACGCGACTTTGGCGCGAAAGTCGCGTACCGCATGGCCGACCCCGCACAGGGGTCGGATCGGGTTTCATGAAACCCGACTTTGCCAAAAGTCGGCGACTTTTGAAAATGAACGACCCGTTTCGCTCAACCCTAGTCTACAGTCCTATCCTTGGGGTCTATTAACTTTAGCCAAAATGGGTTTAACTTCCACACTACGTTGTGCCTTGCCTGACCAAACCCAAGCGTAAGTATCACCGGGATACGGTCTGAAATACCCCTATTCCCATGCTCTACTCCTCCCACCCACGTTGCTAAATTACTAGATCCAAATATGTAGTCCAGGCGGGAAAGAGTGTGTCTAACAGATGAGTGACAGGTGTATTCTCTTGCATCAGGATGACGCAGTCTCCACAGATCCAAACAACCACATCCCTCCATAAATATTGACAGATGAGATGAAGAGGAAGCCAGCCCGGAGCCGCACCATCCAATTTGAGCCTATCTAGGCAATCATCCATTACCAGTTTAACGTCTCCCATACATATAACATGCGCATCTGGGTAATTTAAAGCAAAACTCACCACTTTTTTTTATAATTGATAGGTTAGCAGGAGGGGGATTATATATGCACCTTATAACATAATCTCTCATATTAACCCATGCATGTACAAAAATAAAGCGGCCCTCGGGATTTCTTTGTACCTCTCTGACCTCCCATCTGACATCTCTATGTATCAAAAGAGAGACCCCTCTAGAATAGCTAGTGTGAAACGTATGTACAGACCATTGTACCCATGGTTTCTGCATATATCGAGCCGAGTCCCTAGTCAAGTGTGCTTCAACCAGGGTTACAATGTGAGGATGATATCACCGTATTTGAGAAAATACTTTAACTCTCTTTCGAGGTGACCCAAGACCTCTCACGTTCCAAGTCATGAACCTAAGGTCAGATGTCATACCCCTTCATCCACATATAATTGACATTGTCACGCCTATTACCCTTCTGGCATATAATGAAAAAACTATCGCAGCAGATGCTATACAACCAACGACTAACAATACTAAAACAAAATAGAACAGAGTACATTTCAAAAGGGAGCAAAATCTCATGCTCTTATCACAGTCCAAAAAGGGGTACCATCTCTGAACTCAGAGTCCGATATAGTTGTTTTCCTGGACTTTGGCGGAAAGAGCTATATCATTGAGAAAAAAAAAACAACAACCGCCTCAACACCCAATGAGAGAGTTCCATTTCCTGTATATCCATATATATAGGAACAGCAGACAGACTAGGATTTTAATCCTTCTCCATTGGCCCCCACACACGACCGCATCCAATCCTCGGCTTCCGCTGGGGTGGTAAAGAAAGAGGAAGAGCCCTTGTAAACAACCCTGAGTCGAACAGGATAGAGTATTGAATATAAGATGTTTTTTCCCTGAGTTGCTTCTTTATCTCCATGAACTGAGCCCGTTGTTTTTGAAGTTCCATTGAAAAATCTGGAAATATCGAGACAGTAACATTATTATATTTAATAGGGCTTTTTTGCCTTGCCATGCGAAGGGTGACATCTCTGTCTCTGCAATTTAATAGGCACGCCAAAAATGGCCTTGGCAGGACGCCCAGAGGAAGAGGCTTTGTTGGAACTCTATGGGCCCTTTCCACAGATAATGTGGGGGAGAATTCATCCCCCAAAGTATCTTTCAGCCAGTTCTCCAAGAATTTTTCGGGATGTTGACCTTCTGAGTGCTCTGGCAGGCCAATAATAAGGACATTATTCGGACGTAATCAAAATCATCTGCTTTCTGTTTCCAAGCATTTATAGAGACGGCCACTTTTGTCAATTTAGTCTCCATGGATGTAGATTTATGTTTCAGGCAAGATACCCGTGATTCAACCTCTGTGATATGACCTCTCATGGATTGCATATCTTGCCAAAGGCGCCTCCTCTATCTTCCCAGTCAGAGATGTCCTGGTTAAAGGTATAGCTTGCATCATTTGTTCAGATGCCTGCTTCAAAGTTAACTCTTCCTGATCTCCCTCCTCCTCACTATCCAAAGTACGATGTTTTGACTGACTAACTGCCTTGACCTCAGGCGAGTTATTTTTATGTGACCGCAAATTATCAGGAGGATCAGAACGCGCATATTTTTTAAGCTTCTCAGTTGCACTTGAGGTTTTAGAGCGATGCATGGTTGCTATATTAGCTGTAATAGGATGCCGTCACCACGTGGCTAATGTGCCGGTGCGTTACAATGTGGAATAGCTCCTTGGTAGTTAACTGCACAGCTTGCACGGGTCAGTGATTTAATGTAGTCTGTGCACTTATAGTCACAGAAGAGGGTGAGGAACAGGGGAGCAAATCCAAGATAGGCTTCTCCTCCCAGTATTGCAAGGATATAATAAAGGATTTGTTTAAAATTTCCCCCCAGCGAGACAGTTATTAGACCTGGCCGTCCACCAGTGATAATAGATTCTGCAGCTGTAATGTAAACGGCGGGAGCCAAGGGAGAAGCACCAGTTCCAGTGCGGACATCAGGGCCAGACAGCATTATATGATGTTAAGGAGGGGAAAGCATGGAGCCTGTCTCTCAGGGCTCACACCGCGCAATCCCCCTCTCATACCTCTAGACAGTTCTCCGGTGCCTAGCCAGCTCTTCCGCAGCCAAGCGTCCTCCGTCTGGGTTTTCCCCAGAGCTCACCCGACCGGAGCCGCTCTCCGCATCTCCTCAGAAGCCGGGTGCCTCCAGGTGTCCAGGGGAGCACAGCAGTGTCCAAGGAAATGCTCTCAGGGTGAGTATAATCAGGATTTAGATCCAGATAATGGGAGCTCCAGCCAGACGCGTCCTCACAGCTCCACTACATTGCCACGCCCCCCTTTGTTCACAGATTTGACAATGTTTCTATATAATAATAAATTAGGTAGTTTGTTAAATGAATGTTGAAATTTTGCCCTTTTCTGCACACAGTGAAACAAATGTATTGTGCCGACCACTTCTCATATAGGTGGAGTGGAGAGCCTATTCCTGCATGGGGGCCCACCGAAGAATTCTTTTGTTCTCCTTTCGGCTAGCCAAATCGTGCATATGTGTGCTATTTTTCAAATGCACCAGTGTGTTGGATTTTTATATGTTTTCACAGCCTTCTCTATAGGAAAAATAGCTACAAAAAGCCTGTAAACACATGAAAATCATGATTTTTTTTTAGAAAAGACAAAAAACTATGTAACGGATTTTGAACTATGTATAGCTAAGCCAAAGGAAGACAAAAATGTAAATTGGTCAATTTTAACAGATTAATAAATATTAAATGTCGTCTGAAAAATAAACATTCTTTTTTCAAAAGTAAAATGTTATTATAATGTTATAATATTATCAACCTCTGCCCGGGCAGAGCCCAGTGGAATAACCTTGAATGAAGAAACAGCATTTTGAGCTGATACACGTGCTTTTCACCAAATTAGAATATCATCAAAACGGTAATTGATTTCAGTTCTTCAATACAAAAAGTGAAACTCATATATTATATAGAGTTATTACAGAGTGATCTATTTCAAGTGTTTATTTCAGCCAATGAAAACCCAAAAGTTATTATCTCAGTAAATTAGAATACCGTATTTTCCGGCATACTGGGCGTATAAGACGATCCCCCAACTTTTCCAGTTAAAATATAAACTCTTTTTAAAAGTCGGGGGTCTTCTTATATGCCATGTGTCGTCTTACAGGGCTGGTGACTAATGTGCCTTTTGGGGGGGGAGTGGTCCTGATGACGAAGAGAGGGGGCGTCTCACAGGAAAGTGTGAGTGGAGTATCCCCCTATTACCTCATTGTAGTAGCGTGGGGTCTCTATCCTGGGGAGCGGCGGTGGCTGCTCCTCTTTGTGCCGCATGGGTGCTGTGCTGTAGGGCGGCGTATCTTTGTGCAGCGTTGGGGCTCTGTGCTGTGGGGTGGCGGCCCGGGACGAGATCTGAATCTGAGCATGCGCCGCCCCCAACGGCCATTTTCCCGGACGCCACTGCATCGCCGCAAAGGAGCTGCCGGTGCCTCTGGGCTTTGAGGAAATGCCGGAGGAGCCCCGACTGTGCACAAAGATACACCGCCGCCGCCCCACAGCACAGAGCCCTGACACTGCACAAAGAGGAGCAGCCGCCGCCGCTCACCAGCGGAGAAACCCCACGCTGCTACAATGAGGTAATAAGGGGATACTCCACTCACACTTTCCTGTGAGACACCCCCTCTCTTCATCATCGGGACCACTCCCCTCCACCCACCATATACACATTGGTCTGCACCCGGCGTAGAAGACGACACCCGGCATATAAGACGACCCCCGACTTTTAAGAAGATTTTCAGGGGTTAAAAAGTCATCTTATACGCCGGAAAATACGGTAATTAACAAACAATACCTGCAATGGCCTCCTAAGCATTTAAAAATTTCCCTTAGTCAGTTTCAGCAGGCTCCACAATCATGGAGCCTTTCATCTCCTTGCAGTAAACCTCCCACCAGTCATCTCTCTATATTTACATTTCCTTTTATTCACCTTTTTTTCATTTTGTTTACCATGAGATGCATTGAATACTTGAATGGTTATTTTTTAAGATCATGAAGCATGGACAAAACTTTATTTTTATGACCTTTCACCAAATGATCACGATGAATGGTTTATACATAACTGTATAAAATTATCTTCTGTTCAATGGTCAATGTGAACTTGCTGTCTTTTCATACTGTATCTAGAAATGGTATTGACCCAGACGTCTTTATAATTATTGCTTAAAATAAAATAATTGTCTTTATGTATTTATAGATAATTGCAAATGTCTGACATATATAGACTGTAATATTATCTCTTGTCTACACTTTAAATCACAAAGTAATAAAGAATATTATATGTGCTACAAATGTATAAACAGGGATATGATTTAGGAGTCTTATTCAAGTGATGTAATCCACTTGAAAAAAACACGTCTTCACCATAATAGAATGTGGAGCTTTTAAAAATAACATTAGGCATTGGCTTCTTTTTTAAGTAGTAACTCAATTTTATTTTCAACTAGATCTTGAGAAAATAGTAAAGATCATCATGTAATTTATTAAACTTTGGCGTAAAAATTACATTTGAGCTATCAGTTTTTTTAGTGGTTTTATTAGTCAAACATATTATCTTTCATTGCCATTAATGTTAATTTAATGCTCCAAGTAGGAAACCAGGTTAGTCTCCAGATTACTCATATAGCATTTGACTTTAAAGATGGGTTTGTTTAAAACGTCCTTAAGCATTTATTAACCACATAACCCCCGGAGGTATTTTCGTTTTTGTGTTTTTGTTTTTTGCTCCTCTTCTTCCCAGAGCCATAACGTTTCTATTTTTCGGTCAATATGGACACGTGAGGGCTTGTTTTTTGCAGAACGATTTGTACTTTTGAACGACATCATTGGTTTTAACATATCATGTACTGGAAAATGGGAAAAAAAATCCAAGTGCAGTGAAATTGAAAAAAGTGCAATTCCACAATTGTATTTTGTTTTGCTTTTCTACAATGTTCACTAAATGTTAAAACTGACCTGCTATTATGATTCTCCAGGTCACTACAAGTTCAAGGACACCAAATATGTATAGGTTCCTTTTTATTTTATCTGGCGTTTCGAATTTTTTTCTCGCTACGCCGTTTAGCGATCAGGTTAATAATTTTTTAAATTGATAGATCGGGTGATTCTGAACGCGGCGATACCAAATATGTGTAGATTTGTTTTTTATTATTATTATTATTTTTTATTATTATTTATTGATTTATTTTGATTGGGGCGAAAGGGGGGTGATTTAAACTTTTATTTATTTTTTTTTTTTTCACATTTTTTTTAACTTTCTTTTTTTACTTTTGCCATGCTTCAATAGCCTCCATGGGAGGCTAGAAGCAGGCACAGCACGATCGGCTCTGCTACATAGCAGCGATCTGCTGTTCGCTGCTATGTAGCAGAAAATCAGGTATGCTGTGAGCGCCGACCACAGGTGGGCGCTCACAGCCACCGGCGATCAGTAACCATAAAGGTCTCAAGGACCTCTATGGTTACAATACTGAAGCATCGCTGACCCCCGATCATGTGACGGGGTCGGCCATGCCGTCATTTCCGGCCGCCCGGCCGGATGCGTTAGTTAAATGCCGCTGTCTGCGTTTGACAGCGGCATTTAACTAGTTAGTAGGCGCGGGCAGATCGCGATTCTGTCCGCGCCTATTATGGGCACATGTGAGCTGTTCAAAACAGCTGACATGTCCCGGCTTTGATGCGGGCTCACCGCCGGAGCCCGCATCAACGCGGGGCTTCTGACCTCGGACGTACTATCCCGTCCGAGGTCAGAAAGGGGTTAAAAAAATTGCGCCATTTTCCGATACTCGTAGCGTCTCCATTTTTTGTGATCTCAGGTTGAGTGAGGGCTTATTTTTTTGCATGCCAAACTGAGGTTTTTAATTATATAATTTTGGTGCAGATACGATCTTTTAATTGCCCGTTATTGCATTTTAATGCAATTTCTTGGCGACCAAATAAATGTAATTCTGGCATTTTGACTTTTTTTTCGCTACACCATTTAGCAATCAGGTTAATTTTTTTTATATTGATTGATCGGGCGATTCTGAAAGCGGCAATACCAAATATGTGTATGTTTGATTTTTTTTTATTGCTTTATTTTGAATGGGGCAAAAGGGGGGTGATTTTAACTTATATATTTTTTATTTTTTTAAATTTTTAAAACATTTTTTTTTTACATTTGGCATGCTTCAATATTTTCCATGGGAGACTAGAAGCTGCCATAACCCGACTGGCTCTGCTACATGCAAGCGATGATCAGATTGCCTGTATGTAGCAGAATTGCTCACTTGCTCACCATAGAAATCTCTGGTTGTCATGTCAACCCATCGGCAACATGCGGTCATATAACATGGCGCCGATGGGCGGGATTTTTGGCACACTTGCGGAAGCGCGTGTTAAATGCCGCTGTCAGAGTTTTATAGCGACATTTAACTAGTATATAGCTGTGGATCACAGCTGACATGTGCCGGAAAAGATGTGGGCTCAGTGCCGGAGCCCACATAAAAAGTAGGGAGTCCGACATCGGTGTACTATTACTCCCAATGTTGGAAAGGGGTTAAGGATTACATTTTGTCTGATTTTGACATGCATTTATATGCAAAGTGGCACTTGGCTTAAATGCCATTTTTTGAATGCTTAAAAGCTGCTGGTGACACCGATAAAGGGGTTGATGAGCAGAGTATAAACCTCAAAATTGATTGGATTGCATATGAGGCAGTTTATTGTGGTGACTTTCTGTATATAGTGAACACCTTGACCTCTGAGTTATGCTGAAAGACTGCAGATACATTATTTACATTATTTACATTATTGGAAAAAGACACTCTGTCTAATAAAATGAGGTAATAAAGGAGTGAAACTGCCTATTGTCTAATAAGAGTTGAATCATATAGCATGTCTATATTCAAACTCATAGAAGACGTTGGTTATAAATATAACCCCTGGTTTTGTAAGACTCATTGCTCCCAATCATCTTGTATTCAGTGGGACAGGCTCGCTATCCCGGCAGCTCAGGGATTTGTCCAGGTGTCTTCAGCACTCTTTAGCTCCTCCTTCTCAGGTAGCGGGGCTGGTATCTCTCTGCATATCATTACTTTAATTAAATAAACAATTCTTTAGTTTTCTTGTTATGTGGTCTCACCGGAAATCGAACCTACATCCTCTATCATTACAGGAAGCAGATAAAGCAATGAGCCACAGCCTGAACTGATCAGTGTAGGAGAATTTTGAATACTTGAAGCTACTTTCCAGGCCCTGAACTCACAGGTAGAGTTAACTGATTCAAATAGATTGTTACACACCTATCTCGGATCCATGCTTTACTTCCCTCACCCCCATCTGCTAGACTTTCTTGTGCTGCGTGTTGGGCTTTTCCAGTAGCTCCCATTTGTTGTATTTCCTAGGCCTATATAAGGCCTCCTAAGACACACACCTGTTTCTTGGTATTAAGACTTGCTAGTATGATTTTTGGCTTGTCTGCGCACAGTTCCCATCCACAGTCCACAAGACGCCCTTGGATGCTAATCCCTGAGTTACATGTCTATAGCTTTCAGTACCACTGCTAACCGGCTTCCATGGTTTTCATACTATTTAGTTACTCTGGTGTTCTGTCTGCTACTTGTTCCTTACAGATCTTCTAGAACTTCCGCTGCATATACAGCAGGTATCCAGGTTGACACAGCCACTTGCGTCCTCCGTTGTATTTGAACTTTCTTGCTACTCCAAAGTTTTGTGTGCAGCCTGTCTGCAGTCTCCATGACACCTCATGTCTGCTGGTTTGCAGTCCTCGAGTCTTCAGTCTGTCTGTGGTCTTCAGTAACTCTGCAATCTGTCTTTGAGGTCTTCAGTAACTCTTCTATCTGCCTGTGGTGTGTACTAATTCTGCAATCTGCATGTGTTATCTAGTAACTCTAAAGTTTGCCTGTGGTCTTCAGTAACTCTGCTATTTGCTTGAGATTTTTAGTGGCTCTGCAATCATGCCTACGTTCCTCAGTAACTTTGCAGTCTGCCTGTGGTCTTCAATAACTCTGAAGTCTGCCTGCGGTCTTCAGTAACTCTGCAATCTGCCTGAGGTCTTTAATAACTCCTTACCTGGCTTCTGACTAGTACTGACTGTCTACAGTCTTCAGGAAGTTACCCGTATGTATGCGGCTTCCATTCCCAAAGTTACTTTTTAAGTCTATGGCTTTTAGTACCCTCTGTTAATGGTCTCCTACCTGTTATCTGTGTCCTGCGTGCCTCGCCCACATGCCGCACTGATGCCTGTGGCCCATGTTCCCACTAGGAACTTGGCTTAGAGGAGTCACATCATCCAGTGAGCATGCATTATATAGTTGTAGATCAAGACCATGGTTCCCAAAGGAGCAGAAGCAACAACATTGTTGCGCTGGCTACAGACTTTTTTTTGGGAGGGGCCTTTAAGGAGGTACTGTTGTGCACCTGTCCCAGATCCATGCTTTGCTTCCCTCACACTTGTCTGCAAGACCTTCTTGTGTTGCACATCAGGCTTTACAAGTAGACTGGCATGCTCTCATGTGTTGCATTTCTTAAGCCTATATAAGGCCTCCCAAGACACATACCTGTGTCATGGTATGAAGACTTGCTAGTATAATTTTTAGTTTGTCTGTACACAGTTCCCATCCACAGAGTTACATGTCTGCAGGTTTCAGTACCTCTGCTAACTGGCTAGATTTTCCTGGACGTCTCTTATCTGCATGCAGCTTCCATGGTTTTCAGATTTTCTAGTTACTCAGGACTTCTGTCTGCTCACATGTTCCTCGTCTTCTAGCACTTCTGCCACATGTTCGGCTTCCAGGCTTCCTAACCGCCTGCAGCTTCTATGGTATTTGGACTTTCTTGTTACTCCAGAGTTTTGTCTGCAACCTGTCATCTCCATGATGCCTCCAGTCTGCCTGCGACTTTCAGTCCTTGAGTTTCCAGTCTGCCCGTGGTTTTCAGTAACTCTGCAATCTGCCTGTGGTCTTCATTAACTCTGTACCTGGTTGTCTGTGGCTTCAAGTCCCTGAGTTATATGTGTACAACTTTCAGTATAATCATATGGTTAACTTCAAAGGGTCAATTGTAATTGTTAGGGCTCATGCAGACATCCATGCAACATGGTTCGAGCATGGACTTCAGGGCACAGACTGATTATAGGCTATAAAAGAGATGTCCCTTGTTAGCAGGGCTCAGAGAGCTGTCCCTGGTGTAGTGCTATGGTAGCACACTTATGCAGTGAGAAGACAGTAACCCAACAAAGATTCAACACTAATTTTCTTTAATGCGGTTACTTCACAGCATTAATGTTCAGTTCACACAAGTATGTATCATTAAAGTCAAATTCACAGCACAACATAATGCACAGTATCCTCCGCATTGCTGCCGGGAATCATATCCTCTGCTTTGCAGCCATTAAACACTCTAGTCCACCTCCTTCGGGCACAGGACAGTCTATTTCCGATTAACCGCTGGGCACAAAACAGTCCACATCCGAGACTAGTTGCCGTGGGTGACTGCACCATCATGTTAAAGTCTCTTTACTCACAGCTTTTCACAGTACATGATATCCTTCAGTTTATAGTCACTAAACATGCCAGTCCTCCTCTGACCTGTTACCATGGGCGACTGCACCGCTGCATATTCTGTGGGTGCCAGGAGTCTCAGCTTCCCTGGCTGCTTGGCTCCATTTTCCTGTGTTGTCTCACACAGGAGCTCTGCAGAGCCGATTGCTCTGCCTTCTAGCATACACCAGACTGATACTGACTCTTACCCTGACACACCCATACAGTTTACTGCAGGGATTTTAACTGGGATCTGTGGCCTTCAGCCACATGGAAAACCCAGCCTGCAATGAAATGTACCGCACGACTATCATCCCGCAGTCTGTTTCAAAACACAACAGCCCAGAGCAGGTTTTCCCAGTTCTGCCTTGGACAACCAGCATGTCCAAGACCAACACTTATTTTTAGTCTGCATTGCAATCACATCTACGCCTGTGACTGCAATGCACTCTCATGGCCTCCATATGCCTCCAACCTGGGGAGAACACACAGCGACCCCTACCTGTGACATCGGTCACTGCCTCACAGTTGCAATCACAGCTACGCCTGTGACTGCAATGCACTCCCATGGCCTAAACACACTTCCTTGCGCATCCCGAGGAGAACACACAGAGCCACCCTACTTGTGACAGCAGTCACTGCCTCACACTGGGTAGTAGGACTAAGAGAGCTCTGTAATGGGTAATGGGACTAACATTTCAATCCCTTGGTAATAGTGCTAAGAGAGCTGTTAATGGGTAGTATGGCATATTTGTGTGTCATCAGCATGACACGTGCCGGCGCCTGCGAAGAAGTGGTACAGTTGCGCTGTTCCCAGGTGCTGGCTTAATGATATCATTGCAGTTCATCGTTTCCACTCACAGTGATCTGCCGGTGGGAACGCATATTTGTAAACCAGAAGTTGCAGAGATGAATTGCGGCGTGGCACAGCATAGCATGGGTTATCTTTACTTCTGATAGGTGAGGGATATGGTTGTTTATTATTTTAGTTTCTGGGGTCCCTCATAAATTCACCAGGATATGCTAAGAAAACAGGGATATTAGCCCTTTTCCCAGCTTAAAATCAGCCCCCAGCAGTGGGCTTTCCCTCTGCTAGCTATGGAAATTATGCTGGAGCCCACACCATTTTTTCATTTAATTCTTTATTTTACACAGGAGCGACACAGCTGTTGCTGAATACATCTCCCATCATTGTTGCCAGGATGCGTTGATCTCAGGGAGACCAGGCGGCAATGATGTGAGAGCTGCCTTCAGCAGCCAGTGCCTGGGATCAGCGCAAACTGTACTGCTTTTCCCAGGCAACGGAAGTGTCACATGGACACACAGACTGCACACGGATGCCACACAGATGTGAAACGCGGACAGCAAATGGACACACGGATATCACATTGATGTCACATACGTACATACAGATGGCACACAGACACAGATCACGGATCTCACCAGTTGTGGTTTTTCCTGTACAGGAATCACAAGGACATGTGAAGGAGGCCTAACCCAGTGATCTCACATTATGTAACAGAGATACACCTGTACATAGCAGTGTTTTAGCCTGTACCTGTAATGTAGAGTCAGATTTTTTCTTCATATAACATTTTTTTTAAATAATGAAAAACAATTACATCTTCTTTTTTAATGTGTTTTTTTTTTTAAAAAATAACATACATCACAAATCAGCAAATAACATGGACTTATTTGGTGTCCCTGTAATTGTAATACTGCACACATCAGATTATCTAAGGTGATCGGTAAATGGTGTAAAACAAATGGCGCGATTAACACAATTTTTTTATCCATTAAGCCAATAAAAATGTATCGCTAAGGCCATATTCATATGTAGTGTAAATGTTGCATTTTTTCTAAAGCTTTTTTTCTGCATGTTTCATGCATGTGTTTGCACCACTATTTGATGCAGTTTTGGTGCCGATTAGTACAGAAAAACTTTGTTTCTGCACTTACAAATGCAACAGCATTTTATTACATGCTTATTTCCAGGCTCCGCATACAAGCCTATAGAGAAAAAGGCACTAAACTGCATAGTACATCATCTTTAGACGCATTGAGCGCTGAGTTTTCATGAAATCACATCATTCTTACTTTTTTCTTAAGCCGTGTTCATATGTAACGTAAATGCTGAACTTTTTCTTGATATTTTTTTGCACAAAAAATACTCTCTCCTCCATCATTGCATTCAACTGTACCGGTGTCTATGAAGCCGGTATAGTTGAATGCGGGGGGCGGGTGTGAGTCGACGCTAGCGGGAGGAGTCAGCCCTGGCGCCGCTGATAGCGGCAGCGGCCCACTCCTGGCACCGGCCCTTCTGGCATTTGTCAGAATTGCCCAATAGCCAGTCCGGCCCTGTATATACTAGATCGTAGCCCGATTCTAACGCATTGGGTATTCTAGAATATGTATGTAGTTTATTTATGAAGATTTTAGAATAATACACTGAATACACAGGATTCGGCCGGCCGCGACCAATTAGCAAAGCGTGGTTCAAGTCCTGCGCCAATTCGCGGCCGGACTGCGCCTGTCACTGATTGTTTGCGGCCAGCCACGTAGTATATAGCAAAGCCACATAGTATATAACAGCCCACATAGTAAATAGCACAGCCACGTAGTATATTGCACAGCCATGTAGTATATTGCACAGCCACATAGTATATAGCACAGCCACGTAGTATATAACACAGCCCAGTGAGTATATAGCACAGCCACGTAGTATATAGCACAGCCCATAGAGTCTATAACAGCCCACATAGCATATAACACAGCCACGTAGTTTATAACAGCCCACGTAGTATATAACACAGCTCACTGTAGTGAATTCTGTGGCTGAATTCACTCCTATGGTCACAAGTGGTACTGCAGCTTCTGAGCTCCCTCCCTCAGGTGTTCTGGTGAGCTCGTTAACTGCTTCATTACTTAACTCCGCCTGATGCTGCTATCCTTGCTCCTTGTCAATGTTTCAGTGTTGGATCTGAGCTTCTCCTGATTGTTCCTGTGACCTGCTGCTCTGTATAGCTAAGTGCTTTTTGCTTTTTTGTTGCTTTTTTTCTGTCCAGCTTGTCTTTTGTTTTGCTGGAAGCTCTGAGACGCAAAGGGTGTACCGCCGTGCCGTTAGTTCGGCACGGTGGTTTTTTTTTGCCCCCTTTGCGTGGTTCTGCTTTAGGGTTTTTTGTAGACTGCAAAGTTCGCTTTACTGTCCTCGCTCTGTCCTAGAATATCGGGCCCCACTTTGCTGAATCTATTTCATCCCTGCGTTTTGTTTTTTCATCTTACTCACAGTCATTATATGTGGGGGGCTGCCTTTTCCTTTGGGGAATTTCTCTGGGGCAAGTCAGGCCTATTTTTCTATCTTCAGGCTAGCTAGTTTCTTAGGCTGTGCCGAGTTGCCTAGGTAGTTGTTAGGCGCAATCCACAGCCGCTTTTAGTTGTGTTTAGGATAGGATCAGGTGTGCAGTCTACAGAGTTTCCACGTCTCAGAGCTCGTTCTTGTATTTTTGGGTATTTGTCAGATCACTGTGTGCGCTCTGATTGCTAAGCACACTGTGTTTCTGGATTGCCTTCATAACACCTGTCATTAGCATACATTACAGTACAAGGAGCCAAACTAATGATTCTCAATAGAGGGAAAGAAAAACTTCTGACATCATTTTTTTTTTTTTTTTTTCTGCTCTGTGTTCATTTTTTTTTTTTTCCCCCTAGACATTTGGGTGATTCTGGACACAGGTGTGGACATGGATATTCAGGGTCTGTGCTCTTCAATGGATAATCTCGTTATAAATGTACAAAAAATTCAAGATACTATTGATCAGAAATCTATGTTAGAACCAAGAATTCCTATTCCTGATTTGTTTTTTGGAGATAGAACTAAGTTTCTAAGTTTCAAAAATAATTGTAAGCTATTTCTGGCCTTGAAACCTCATTCTTCTGGTAATCCTATTCAACAGGTTTTGATTATTATTTCTTTTTTGCGCGGCGACCCTCAAGACTGGGCATTTTCTCTTGCGCCAGGAGACCCTGCATTGAGTAGTGTCGATGCGTTTTTCCTGGCGCTCGGATTACTGTACGATGAGCCTAATTCAGTGGATCAGGCTGAGAAAAATTTGCTGGCTTTGTGCCAGGGTCAGGATGATATAGAAGTATATTGTCAGAAATTTAGGAAATGGTCAGTACTCACTCAGTGGAATGAATCTGCGCTGGCAGCTTTGTTCAGAAAGGGTCTCTCTGAGGCTCTTAAGGATGTCATGGTGGGGTTTCCTATGCCTGCTGGTTTGAATGAGTCTTTGTCTTTGGCCATTCAGATCGGTCGACGCTTGCGCGAGCGTAAATCTGTGCACCATTTGGCGGTACTGCCTGAGGTTAAACCTGAGCCTATGCAGTGCGATAGGACTATGACTAGAGTTGAACGGCAGGAATACAGACGTCTGAATGGTCTGTGTTTCTACTGTGGTGATTCCACTCATGCTATTTCTGATTGTCCTAAGCGCACTAAGCGGTCCGCTAGGTCTGCCGTCATTGGTACTGTACAGTCCAAATTCCTTCTGTCCATTACCTTGATATGCTCTTTGTCGTCGTTTTCTGTCATGGCGTTTGTGGATTCGGGCGCTGCCCTGAATCTGATGGATTTGGATTATGCTAAACGTTGTGGGTTTTTCTTGGAGCCTTTGCGGTGTCCTATTCCATTGAGAGGAATTGATGCTACACCTTTGGCCAAGAATAAACCTCAATACTGGGCCCAGCTGACCATGTGCATGGCTCCTGCACATCAGGAAGTTATTCGCTTTCTGGTGTTGCATAATCTGCATGATGTGGTCGTGTTGGGGTTGCCATGGCTACAAACCCATAATCCAGTATTGGATTGGAATTCCATGTCGGTATCCAGCTGGGGTTGTCAGGGGGTACATGGTGATGTTCCATTTTTGTCGATTTCGTCATCCACCCCTTCTGAGGTCCCAGAGTTCTTGTCTGATTATCAGGATGTATTTGAAGAGCCCAAGTCCGATGCTCTACCTCCGCATAGGGATTGTGATTGTGCTATCAATTTGATTCCTGGTAGTAAATTTCCTAAAGGTCGATTATTTAATTTATCCGTGCCCGAACACGCCGCTATGCACAGTTATGTGAAGGAATCCCTGGAGAAGGGACATATTCGCCCATCGTCATCACCACTGGGAGCAGGGTTCTTCTTTGTAGCCAAGAAGGATGGTTCGCTGAGACCGTGTATTGATTACCGCCTTCTTAATAAGATCACTGTGAAATTTCAGTATCCCTTGCCATTGTTATCTGACTTGTTTGCTCGGATTAAGGGGGCTAGTTGGTTCACTAAGATAGATCTTCGTGGTGCGTATAATCTGGTGAGAATCAGGCAAGGAGATGAATGGAAAACTGCATTCAATACGCCCGAGGGTCATTTTGAGTATCTAGTGATGCCGTTCGGACTTGCCAATGCTCCATCTGTGTTTCAGTCTTTTATGCATGACATCTTCCGTGAGTATCTGGATAAATTCCTGATTGTTTACTTGGATGACATTTTGATCTTCTCAGATGATTGGGAGTCTCATGTGAAGCAGGTCAAAATGGTTTTTCAGGTCCTGCGTGCTAACTCTTTGTTTGTGAAGGGATCAAAGTGTCTCTTCGGTGTGCAGAAAGTTTCATTTTTGGGGTTCATCTTTACCCCTTCTACTATCGAGATGGATCCAGTTAAGGTCCAAGCCATCCAGGATTGGATTCAGCCGACATCTCTGAAAAGTCTGCAAAAGTTCCTGGGCTTTGCTAATTTTTATCGTCGCTTCATCTGTAATTTTTCTAGCATTGCCAAACCATTGACCGATTTGACCAAGAAGGGTGCTGATTTGGTTAATTGGTCTTCTGCTGCTGTGGGAGCTTTTCAGGAGTTGAAGCGTCAATTTTGTTCTGCCCCTGTGTTGTGTCAGCCAGATGTTTCTCTTCCGTTCCAGGTCGAGGTTGATGCTTCTGAGATTGGAGCAGGGGCGGTTTTGTCACAGAGAGGTTCTGATTGCTCAGTGATGAAACCATGTGCTTTCTTTTCCAGGAAGTTTTCGCCCGCTGAGCGTAATTATGATGTGGGCAATCAAGAGTTGCTGGCCATGAAGTGGGCATTCGAGGAGTGGCGTCATTGGCTTGAAGGAGCTAAGCATCGCGTGGTGGTATTGACTGATCATAAGAACTTGACTTATCTCGAGTCTGCCAAGCGCTTGAATCCTAGACAGGCCCGTTGGTCATTATTTTTTGCCCGCTTCGACTTTGTGATTTCGTACCTTCCGGGCTCTAAAAATGTGAAGGCGGATGCTCTGTCTAGGAGTTTTGTGCCCGACTCTCCGGGTTTATCTGAGCCAGCGGGTATCCTCAAGGAAGGAGTCATTGTGTCTGCCATCTCCCCTGATTTGCGGCGGGTGCTGCAAAAATTTCAGGCGAATAAACCTGATCGTTGTCCAGCAGAGAAACTGTTCGTCCCTGATAGGTGGACTAATAAACTTATCTCTGAACTTCATTGTTCGGTGTTGGCTGGTCATCCTGGAATCTTTGGTACCAGAGAGTTAGTGGCTAGATCCTTCTGGTGGCCATCTCTGTCACGGGATGTACGTACTTTTGTGCAGTCCTGTGGGATTTGTGCTAGGGCTAAGCCCTGCTGTTCTCGTGCCAGTGGGTTGCTTTTGCCCTTGCCGGTCCCAAAGAGGCCTTGGACACATATTTCGATGGATTTCATTTCTGACCTTCCCGTTTCTCAAAAGATGTCAGTCATTTGGGTGGTCTGTGATCGCTTTTCTAAAATGGTCCATCTGGTGCCCTTGGCTAAATTGCCTTCCTCCTCTGATTTGGTACCTTTGTTCTTTCAGCATGTGGTTCGGTTGCATGGCATTCCTGAGAATATTGTTTCTGACAGAGGTTCCCAGTTTGTTTCAAGGTTTTGGCGAGCCTTTTGTGGTAGGATGGGCATTGACCTATCCTTTTCCTCGGCTTTCCATCCTCAGACTAATGGCCAGACCGAACGAACCAATCAGACCTTGGAAACATATCTGAGATGTTTTGTTTCTGCAGACCAGGATGATTGGGTGTCCTTTTTGCCGTTGGCTGAGTTCGCCCTTAATAATCGGGCCAGCTCGGCTACCTTGGTTTCTCCATTTTTTTGCAATTCTGGGTTCCATCCTCGTTTCTCTTCAGGACAGGTTGAGTCTTCGGACTGTCCTGGTGTGGATTCTGTGGTGGATAGGTTGCAGCAGATCTGGACTCAGGTAGTGGACAATTTGATCTTGTCCCAGGAGAAAGCTCAACTTTTCGCTAATCGCAGACGCCGTGTGGGTCCCCGACTTCGTGTTGGGGATCTGGTTTGGTTATCTTCTCGTCATATTCCTATGAAGGTTTCCTCTCCTAAATTTAAACCTCGTTTTATTGGTCCGTATAGGATTTCTGAGGTTCTCAATCCTGTGTCTTTTCGTTTGACCCTCCCAGACTCCTTTTCCATACATAATGTATTCCATAGGTCGTTGTAGCGGAGATACGTGGCACCTATGGTTCCATCTGTTGAGCCTCCTGCCCCGGTTTTGGTGGAGGGGGAATTGGAGTATATTGTGGAGAAGATTTTGGATTCTCGTGTTTCTAGACGGAAACTCCAGTATCTGGTTAAATGGAAGGGTTATGCTCAGGAAGATAATTCCTGGGTTTTTGCCTCTGATGTTCATGCTTCCGATCTTGTTCGTGCCTTTCATGCGGCTCATCCTGGTCGGCCTGGGGGCTCTGGTGAGGGTTCGGTGACCCCTCCTCAAGGGGGGGGTACTGTTGTGAATTCTGTGGCTGAATTCACTCCTGTGGTCACAAGTGGTACTGCAGCTTCTGAGCTCCCTCCCTCAGGTGTTCTGGTGAGCTCGTTAACTGCTTCATTACTTAACTCCGCCTGATGCTGCTATCCTTGCTCCTTGTCAATGTTTCAGTGTTGGATCTGAGCTTCTCCTGATTGTTCCTGTGACCTGCTGCTCTGTATAGCTAAGTGCTTTTTGCTTTTTTGTTGCTTTTTTTCTGTCCAGCTTGTCTTTTGTTTTGCTGGAAGCTCTGAGACGCAAAGGGTGTACCGCCGTGCCGTTAGTTCGGCACGGTGGGTTTTTTTTGCCCCCTTTGCGTGGTTCTGCTTTAGGGTTTTTTGTAGACTGCAAAGTTCGCTTTACTGTCCTCGCTCTGTCCTAGAATATCGGGCCCCACTTTGCTGAATCTATTTCATCCCTGCATTTTGTCTTTTCATCTTACTCACAGTCATTATATGTGGGGGGCTGCCTTTTCCTTTGGGGAATTTCTCTGGGGCAAGTCAGGCCTATTTTTCTATCTTCAGGCTAGCTAGTTTCTTAGGCTGTGCCGAGTTGCCTAGGTAGTTGTTAGGCGCAATCAACAGCCGCTTTTAGTTGTGTTTAGGATAGGATCAGGTGTGCAGTCTACAGAGTTTCCACGTCTCAGAGCTCGTTCTTGTATTTTTGGGTATTTGTCAGATCACTGTGTGCGCTCTGATCGCTAAGCACACTGTGTTTCTGGATTGCCTTCATAACACCTGTCATTAGCATACATTACAGCTCACATAGTATATAACAGCCCACCCACGTAGTGTATAACACAGCCCACGTAGTGTATAACACAGCCCACATAGTGTATAACACAGGCCACGTAGTGTATAACACAGGCCACGTAGTGTATGACACAGCCCACTTAGTATATAGCATAGCCACGTAGTATATTGAACAGCCCACGTAGTATATTGCACAGCCCACGCAGTATATTGCACAGTCCACTTAGTATATTGCACAGCCCACATAGTATATAACACAGCCCAAGCAGTATATTGCACAGCCCATGCAGTACATTGCACAGCCCACATAGTACATTGCACAGCCCACATAGTACATTGCACAGCCCACGTAGTACATTGCACAGCCCAGGTAGTACATTGCACAGCCCATATAGTTTATTGCACAGCCCACGTAGTATATTGCACAGCCCATGTAGTATATTGCACAGCCCACGAAGAATATTGCACAGCCCAAATAGTATATTGCACAGCCCACGTGGTATATAGCACAGCCCATGCAGTATATTGCACAGCTCACGCAGTATATTGCACAGCCCACATGGTACATTGCACAGCCCACATAGTACATTGCACAGCCCACGTAGTACATTGCACAGCCCACATAATTTATTGCACAGCCCATGTAGTATATTGCACAGCCCATGTAGTATATTGCACAGCCCACGAAGAATATTGCACAGCCCACATAGTATATTGCACAGCCCACGTAGTATATAGCACAGCCCATGCAGTATATTGCACAGCTCACGCAGTATATTGCACAGCCCACACAGTTTATTGCACAGCCCACGTAGTATATAGCACAGCCCACGCAGTATATTGCACAGCCCACGCAGTATATTGCACAGCTCACGTAGTATATTGCACAGCCCAGGTAGTATATAGCAATGTGGGCATTATATCTCTGTTGAAAAAAGAATGAAAATAAAAAATAGTTATATACTCACCTTCCGTTGGCCCCCGGATCCAGGCGAAGGGTTTACCGATGCTCCTCGCGCACTCCGGTCCCAAAAGTGCATTGCAGTCTCGCGAGATGATGACGTAGCGGTCCCGCGAGACCGCTACGTCATCATCTTGCGAGATCGCAATGCATGGAGCGGTCACTGGAGCATCGCGAGGAGCGGGAAAGGCCTGTTCTTGATCCGAGGGGCTGACGGACGGTGAGCATATAACTATTTTTTTTATTATTATTATTTTTAACATTAGATCTTTTTACTATTGATGCTGCATAGGCAGCATCAATAGTAAAAAGTTGGTCACACAGGGTTAATAGCAGCGTTAACGGAGAGCGTTACACCGCAGCATAACACGGTCCGCTAACGCTGCCATTAACCCTGTGTGAGCGCCGACTGAAGGGGAGTATGGAGTGGGCACTGACTGTGGGGAGTAAGGAGCGGCTATTTTGCTGCCGGACTGTGTCCATCAGTGATTGGTCGTGGCTGTTTTGCCGCAACCAATCAGCGACTTGGGATTTCCATAACAGACAGACAGAAGGACAGACAGAAAGACAGAAGTGACCCTTAGACAATTATATAGTAGATATATATATATATTGTAGTTCCATGAAAAAGTTTTCACACCCTGTGAACTTATTTGTGAAGTGTAGAGGAAATTATACATTTTTCTAATTACTTTAAAAAGTTAAATCTGCATATTGTGACATGCATTTAAATTCAGCCCACTGTAGTCTGATACCCCAAAATTAAATTCTGAGTGACCAAATGCCTTCAGAAGTCACATAATTAATAAATGGAGTCTACCTCCATTTTTTCTCAATTTAACTACAGCTGTTCTGTAAAGACCTCGGAGGTTTGTTTGAGAACATTAGGGATCAAAAAGCATCATAAAAAATAAGGAACACACCAGATAGGTCAGGAGGAATAAAGTTCTGGAGAAGAGTAAAGCAGGGTTAGGTTATAAAAAATGGCCCAAGTTCTGAATATCTTTCAGAACACTGGTCAATCCATTATCCAAAAATGGAAGGAGTATGGCACAACTGCAAACCTAACTTTACTGAGAAATCAGCATTTGAATTGATACGCTGAAGCTTCTGTTACTCCAGCTCTATTTCCATTGCTTAGACCCCCAAGAATCCTATTAATATGATCATTTCTACACTTAGCACAAACTCTTTAAGGGTATGTGCACACGTATCTGTGAGGGCTGCGGATTTCTCCGCAGCGGATTTGATAAATCCGCAGTGCAAAACCGCTGCGGATTCTGCTGCGGGTTTACACCTGCACCTTTCTATTGGAGCAGGTGTAAAACCGCAGCGGAATCCGCACAAAGAATTGACATGCTGCGGAATGTAAACCGCTGCGTTTCCGTGCATTTTTTTCCGCAGCATGTGCACTGCGGATTTCGTTTCCCATAGGTTTAAATTATACTGCAAACGCATGGGAAACCGCTGCGGATCTGCAGCAAAATCCACAGCGTGTGCACATACCCTAATACTTGCTACGAAAAGAAGATGTTAGTGTTGTGCGAGAGACCGCCACCACTCAGTAAGGCACTACTAATGTAAACCCACAGTGCCGTGATGTAGTGACCAGTAGGGTTGAGCGAAACGGATCGTTCATTTTCAAAAGTCGCCGACTTTTGGCAAAGTTGGGTTTCATGAAACCCGACCCGACCCCTGTGTGGGGTCGGCCATGCGGTACGCAACTTTCGCGCCAAAGTCGCGTTTCATTGACGCAAAAAGCGCCATTTCTCAGCCAATGA
Organism: Ranitomeya imitator; assembly: GCF_032444005.1. Classification (NCBI taxonomy): domain Eukaryota; kingdom Metazoa; phylum Chordata; class Amphibia; order Anura; family Dendrobatidae; genus Ranitomeya; species Ranitomeya imitator. The sequence goes on from NC_091286.1 coordinate 135,607,928, forward strand.
AGGTGGACGCAGAGTGTGGGCAGCGTGATGACATAGGTCCTGGTCCCCACCATCTTAGAGAAGGGCATTGCAGTGATTGGCTTGCTGTCTGCGGCGTCACAGGGGCTATAAAGAGGCGTTCCTGCCGACCGCCATCTTACTGCTGCTGATCTGAGCCTAGGGAGAGGTTGCTGCCGCTTCGTCAGAAGCAGGGATAGCGTTAGGCAGGGTCCATTAACCACCAAACCGCTTGTGCTGTAGCGATTTCCACTGTCCAACACCACCTTTTGTTTGCAGGGACAGTGGAAGCTACATTTTTTTTTCCTCAGCGCTGTAGCTTATTGGGCTGCCCTAGAAGGCTCCTTGATAGCTGCATTGCTGTGTGTACGCCGCTGTGCAAACCAACTGCTTTTTTCAAAGCACAAATCCTGTTGTTCCTTCCTTTCTGCACAGCTATCTTGTTTGTTTGTCCACACTTTTGATTTAATTTGTGCATCAGTCCACTCCTTATTGCTGCCTGCCATACCTGGCTGAGATTACTGCAGGGAGGTAGTAATTGTAGGACAGTCCCTGTTATTTTATTTTTTATTTTTTTAATTCTCCCTAAAAAAATAAGTTGTGGGAGATTAAGATTGGCATTTCTGCTAGAGTGCCATCCCTGTGTGTGCCATCTCTCTCACATAGTGGGCCATAGAAAGCCTTTTTATTTTTCTGTTGTTTTTTTGGGGGGGGTTATAAATTCTCCCTGAAAAAAAAAAACAGTGGGAGATTAATATTGGCCTTTGGGCTTGTGTGCCAGTCCTGAGTGTGCCATCTCTCTCTCAAATAGTGGGCCATAGAAAGCCTATTTATTTAAAAAAAAAAAAATTTGGTTTCTAAATTCTCCCTGAAAAAATAACAAAAAACCGTGGGAGATTAATATTGGCCTTTCTGCTTGTGTGCCATTCCTGACTCCTGGGTGTGCCATCTCTCTCTCTCAAATAGTGGGCCATAGAAAGCCTATTTTTTTTTTATTTCGTTTCTAAATTCTCCCTGAAAAAATAAAAAAAAATCAGTGGGAGATTAATAATGGCCTTTCTGCTTGTGTGCCAGTCTTGACTCCTGGGTGTGCCATCTCTCTCTCTCAAATAGTGGGCCATAGAAAGCCTATTTTTTTTTATTTGTTTTCTAAATTCTCACTGAAAAAATAAAAAAAAAACAGTGGGAGATTAATATTGGCCTTTCTGCTTGTGTGCCAGTCTTGACTCCTGGGTGTGCCATCTCTCTTTCTCAAATAGTGGGCCATAGAAAGCCTATTTTTTTTTTTTATTTGTTTTCTAAATTCTCACTGAAAAAATAAAAAAAAACAGTGGGAAATTAATATTGGCCTTTCTGCTTGTGTGCCACTCCTGACTCCTGGGTGTGCCATCTCTCTCTCTCAAATAGTGGGCCATAGAAAGCCTATTTTTTTTTATTATTTGTTTTCTAAATTCTCCCTGAAAAAATGAAAAAAAATCAGTGGGAGATTAATATTGGCCTTTCTGCTTGTGTGCCAGTCTTGACTCCTGGGTGTGCCATCTCTCTCTCTCAAATAGTGGGCCATAGAAAGCCTATTTTTTTTTAATTTGGTTTCTAAATTCTCCCTGAAAAAATCAATTTTTTTTATTTGGTTTCTAAATTCTCCCTGAAAAAATCATTTTTTTTAATTTGGTTTCTAAATTCTCCCTGAAAAAATAAAAAAAAATCAGTGGGAGATTAATATTGGCCTTTCTGCTTGTGTGTCAGTCTTGACTCCTGGGTGTGCCATCTCTCTCTCTCTCTCTCTCTCAAATAGTGGGCCATAGAAAGCCTATTTTTTTTTTATTTGTTTTCTAAATTCTCACTGAAAAAATAAAAAAAAAACAGTGGGAGATTAATATTGGCCTTTCTGCTTGTGTGCCACTCCTGACTCCTGGGTGTGCCATCTCTCTCTCAAATAGTGGGCCATAGAAAGCCCTTTTTTTAATTTGGTTTCTAAATTCTCCCTGAAAAAATCATTTTTTTTTTATTTGGTTCCTAAATTCTCCCTGAAAAAATCATTTTTTTAAATTTGGTTTCTAAAGTCTCCCTGAAAAAATGACAAAAAATCAGTGGGAGATTAATATTGGCCTTTCTGCTTGTGTGCCACTCCTGACTCCTGGGTGTGCCATCTCTCTCTCTCAAATAGTGGGCCATAGAAAGCCTATTTTTTTAAAATTTGGTTTCTAAATTCTCCCTGAAAAAATCATTTTTTTTTATTTGGTTTCTAAATTCTCCCTGAAAAAATCTTTTTTTTTTATTTGGTTTCTAAAGTCTCCCTGAAAAAATAAAAAAAAAATCAGTGGGAGATTAATATTGGCCTTTCTGCTTGTGTGCCACTCCTGACTCCTGGGTGTGCCATCTCTCTCTCTCAAATAGTGGGCCATAGAAAGCCTTTTTTTTTTAATTTGGTTTCTAAATTCTCCCTGAAAAAATCAATTTTTTTTATTTGGTTTCTAAATTCTCCCTGAAAAAATCATTTTTTTGTATTTGGTTTCTAAAGTCTCCCTGAAAAAAAAAAAAAAATCAGTGGGAGATTAATATTGGCCTTTCTGCTTGTGTGCCAGTCTTGACTCCAGGGTGTGCCATCTCTCTCTCTCAAATAGTGGGCCATAGAAAGCCTATTTTTTTTTATTTGTTTTCTAAATTCTCACTGAGAAAATAAAAAAAAAACAGTGGGAGATTAATATTGGCCTTTCTGCTTGTGTGCCACTCCTGCCTCCTGGGTGTGCCATCTCTCTCTCTCAAATAGTGGGCCATAGAAAGCCTATTTTTTTTTTATTATTTGTTTTCTAAATTCTCCCTCAAAAAATAAAAAAAAATCAGTGGGAGATTAATATTGGCCTTTCTGCTTGTGTGCCAGTCTTGACTCCTGGGTGTGCTATCTCTCTCTCTCAAATAGTGGGCCATAGAAAGCCTATTTTTTTTTAATTTGGTTTCTAAATTCTCCCTGAAAAAATCAATTTTTTTTATTTGGTTTCTAAATTCTCTCTGAAAAAAAAAAAATGTGGGAGATTAATATTGACATTTGTGCTTGAGTGACAGTCCTGCGTGTGTGGCATCTCTCTCATTTGGTGCCACCGAAAACAGAGTGTGTAACATAGTGCCTGATTTTCCTTGCGGTCTCACCCACCTGTAAAGGGATATCTAAATCATACTGAAGTTATAGCTCACCGTGTAAGTTGTTTGACAGCAACAAATACCGTTACTTTGGTTACATTTTTAAAACAATGAGGAAGTCTGGTGGAAGAGGTCGTGGCCGTGGGCGTTCATTGTCAGCTGGTAATGATGGTAGTGGTAGTGGAGCATCAGGTGGTCGTGGGAAAAAAATATTGCACCTAAGTCTGGAGCTGTGGAGCCAGGTTCGTCGTCTGGCTACAGAAGGCCTCGAACGCTCCCTTTTCTGGGAGTAGGAAAACCGCTTTTAAAGCCGGAGCAGCAAGAGCAAGTTTTGGCTTACCTTGCTAACTCAGCCTCTAGCTCTTTTGCCTCCTCTTTTGAAACTGGTAAATGTAAAAGCAGCGCGTCGTTAGTGGATGTTCACGGTCAGGGACAAGTCGCTTCCTTGTCCTCTTCAGCAAAAACAACAACAGAGAAGGATGCAGCAGGCGACACAACAGGTTACTCCATGGAGCTCTTTACACATACCGTCCCTGGCTTAGAAAGTGAAACAGTTAACATGCCATGCCCATTACAAGTTGAATCTGACATGGAGTGCACTGATGCACAGCCACAGCCAGACTACTATGCTGGTTCTTTGACTCAGATAACAACATTGCCCTCGCAGGGTACTGATCCAGAATCAGACCCTGATGAGACTATGTTGCCCCATCACGAACGCTCTACCACCGACTTACACGGTGACACAGACGAAGTTGCGCACGAGCTAGAAGAGGTGGTTATAGATGACCCAGTTGTTGACCCCGATTGGCAGCCATTGGGGGAACAGGGTGCAGGCGGCAGTAGTTCTGAAGCGGAGGAGGAGGGGCCACAGCAGGCATCAACATCGCAACAGGTTCCATCTGCCGTGCCCGTAGATGGGACAAAACGCGTGGCAAAGCCAAAACCTGTTGGAGGACAGCGTGGCCATCCGGTTAAAGCTCAGTCTGCAATGCCTGAAAAGGGATCCGAGGCTCGAAAGAGTGCATTCTGGCATTTTTTTAAACAACATCCAATAGATCAGCGCCAAGTCATCTGTCAAAAATGTTCAACTACCTTAAGCAGAGGTCAGAATCTGAAAAGTCTCAATACAAGTTGCATGCATAGACATTTAACCACCATGCATTTGCAAGCCTGGACTAACTACCAAACGTCCCTTAAGGTTGTAGCACCCTCGGCCAATGAAGCTAGTCAGCAACGCTACATCCCTGCCGTCACTGTAAGGCCACCATTTTCCGCACCACCTGCAGTATCTGTGCAGGTTTCTTTGCCAGGCCAAAGCAGTCAGGGTCAGGGAATCACCAGTTTCGTTGTAGGAAACACTGCATCTAGGGCACCGGCGGAAACAATACCGTCTCCAACCGTCTCTCATTCTGCCATGTCCACCGGCACACCCGCTAGTTCCACGATCTCCAGCTCTCCAGTCCAGCTCACCCTACATGAGACTCTGGTTAGAAAAAGGAAGTACTTATCCTCGCATCCGTGTACACAGGGTTTGAACGCCCACATAGCTAGACTAATCTCGTTAGAGATGATGCCCTACCGGTTAGTTGAAAGCGAAGCTTTCAAAGCCCTGATGGACTACGCTGAACCACGCTACGAGCTACCCAGTCGACACTTCTTTTCGAGAAAAGCCATCCCAGCCCTCCACCAGCATTAAAGAGTGCATCGTCCATGCACTCAGGCAATCTGTGAGTACAAAGGTGCACCTGACAACAGATGCATGGACCAGTAGGCATGACCAGGGACGTTACGTGTCCATCACGGCACACTGGGTGAATGTGGTGGATGCAGGGTCCACAGGGGACATCAATTTCGGGACAGTTCTGCCTAGCCCACGGTCTAGGAAACAGTTGGCTGTAGGTGTTCGCACCCCCTCCTCCTCCTCCTCGTCCTTCTGCAGAAGCGAGAGCTCGTCCACAGACCGCAGTCGCCCAACCACTCCATCCGCAGCTGCCACTGTTGCACACCAGTTGTCTCATTATGGGCCAGCTACTGGCAAGCGTCAGCAGGCTGTATTGGCTATGAAGTGTTTGGGCGACAACAGACACACCGCGGAAGTTCTGTCCGAGTTCTTGCAGAGAGAAATGCAGTCGTGGCTGGGCACAGTAGAACTTGAGGCATGCAAGGTAGTGAGTGATAACGGAAGGAATTTCATGGCTGCCATCTCCCTTTCCCAACTGAAACACATTCCTTGCCTGGCTCACACCTTAAACCTGGTGGTGCAGTGCTTCCTGAAAAGTTATCCGGGGTTATCCGACCTGCTCCTCAAAGTGCGCGGACTTCGCTCACATGTCCGCCGTTCGCCCGTACACTCCAGCCGTATGCAGACCTATCAGCAGTCTTTGAACCTTCCCAAGCATCGCCTAATCATAGACGTTGCAACAAGGTGGAACTCAACACTGCACATGCTTCAGAGACTGTGCGAACAGAGGCGGGCTGTTATGTTTTTGTGGGAGGATACACATACACGGGCAGGCAGTAGGATGGCACACATGGAGTTGTCAGGTGCAGTGGTCGAAGATACAAGACATGTGTCAAGTCCTTCAGTGTTTTGAGGAATGCACACGGCTGGTTAGTGCAGACAACGCCATAATAAGCACGAGCATCCCCCTAATGCGTCTGCTGATGCAAAGTTTGACGCACATAAAGGAGCAGGCATCTGCAGCCCAGGAAGAGGAAAGCCTTGATGACAGTCAGCCATTGTCTGGTCAGGGCAGTGTACAGGATGAGGTAGCGGGCGAACAGGAGGAGGAGGACGAGGAGGATGATGAGGATGAGTATTTTTTTTAATGAGGAAGCTTCTCCGGGGCCACTGGAAATTGGTTGCGTGGCAAGGCCGGGTTTTGGTTTTTTGAGGTACACAAGTGACGTAGATTTGCCTGAAACTGCCCCTCAACCAAGCACAACCGCAGATTTGACAACTGGAACTTTGGCACACATGGCGGATTATGCCTTACGTATCCTCAAAAGGGACACACGCATTACGAAAATGATGAACGATGATGATTACTGGTTGGCCTGCCTCCTTGATCCTCGCTATAAAGGCAAATTGCAAAATATTATGCCACGTGAGAGCTTGGAACTAATATTAGCAACCAAACAATCAACTCTTGTTGACCGTTTGCTTCAGGCATTCCCAGTACACAGCGCCCGTGATCGTTCTCACACGAGCTGCAGGGGGCAGCAGACCAGAAGTGTTAGAGGTGCAGAAATCAGAAGTGGCGTTGGACAGAGGGGTTTTCTGACCAGGTTGTGGAGTGATTTTGCTATGACCGCAGACAGGACAGGTACTGCTGCATCAATTCAAAGTGACAGGAGACAACATTTGTCCAGTATGGTTACTAACTATTTTTCATCCCTTATCGATGTTCTTCCTCAACCGTCATTCCCATTTGATTACTGGGCATCCAAATTAGACACCTGACCAGAATTGGCAGAATATGCATTGCAGGAGCTTGCTTGCCCGGCAGCTAGTGTCCTATCAGAAAGAGTATTCAGTGCTGCAGGTTCAATATTAACCGAAAAAAGGACTCGTCTGGCTACCCAAAATGTTGATGATCTAACCTTCATTAAAATGAACCACAACTGGATTTCGAATTCTTTTGCCCCACCTTGCCCGGCCGACACCTAGCTTTCCTATGAAAAGGTATTGCCTGTGGACTACTCTGAATGACTTTACCAATCTCGTAATTTGCAGCAGCTGATTGTCCAGCATACGACATGTTTACACCTCCCTAAATGGTCAAACTCCCCACACGGGGCCGTGGTATCGCCACTTGGCGCAAGCACCCGTGAGAGTGCTGTTTGTCTGAAGAGGTGGGTGTGCCCGCTTTTGGTCGACGGCACTGCCACTGGGTCCCTCATAGTACAATAAAGTGTCTCTGGCGGTGGTGGTGCGCACCTAACGTCAGACACACTGTTGTAACATGAGGGGCCCTGGGCCTGTACCGCCGGCCACAAGAGAGTTCCCCCACCCCCAGCTCAAACATTGCTCTACCACTTGCACAATTATCTCTCACAGTTCCACCAATGTTTAGTCTATGCGCTGACATCCGTAAATTCCTGCCACTGACAATACCATTGTGTTGACATGTATGATGGTACTTAACATAGTCAGGGGCAGTGTCCTATATTTACCCAAGTAAATACTTTGTGCCAAATTACTAGGTCTGAAACTACGCATAGGAGCCCATCCCTGTACCTAATGATTGCACCCTTTTGTGTTTTCGTTTTGTTGTAATGTGAGACATTAACATGTATTTATTGTTTGGGACTACTAACTGGCAGACACTCATTACAATCGGCCTCCGCTGACAACACCAATGCTGCCTGTGTACCCCTGCAAGAGAATTCAAAGTGTCTACAGCCAATTTTTATTATGTTAGGCCTTCGGAGCCTGTCTGCGGTCCCTCCTTCCACTAGGCCTCCACTGACCTGTCTACTGCTGCCCGTGTACCCCTGGAACCAATTTTAAAGTGCCTACAGCCCAATTTTATTATGTTAGGCCTTCGAAGGCTGTCTGCGGTCACTCCTTCCAATAGTTCTCCACTGACCAGACCAATGCTGGCCGTGTACCCCTGGAACCCAGGTGAAAGTGCATGGAGTCTACTTTTTTTCTTTGTTTTATATTTAGGAAGCCCAGATGAACTACGCTGTACCACGGTTCAAGCTACCCAGTCGACATTTCTTTTGCGAGAAAAGCCATCCCAGCCCTCCACCGGCATGAAAAAGTCTGCATTGTCATAGCACTCAGGCAATCAAACAGTAGAAAGGTGCACCTGACAAGAGACGCATGGACCAGTAGGCATGTCCACAAAAAGTTACGTGTCCATTACGGCGCACTGGGTTAATGTGTTGGATGCATGGTCCACAGGGGACAGCCTACAAAGTCTGTCTGCAGTCCCTAATTCAAATTGTCCTCCGCTGACCACACCACTGCTGCCCGTGTACCCCTGGAACCAATTTTAAAGTGCCTACAGCCTAATTTTGTTATGTTAGGCCTACTACGCCTGTCTGCGGTCCCTCCTTCCAATACTCCTCCACTGACCACACCACTGCTGCCCGTGGACCCCTGTAACCTATTTTTAATTGCATAGAGCATCCTTTTTTTAATAGTAGGCGTACAAAGTCTGTCTGCGGTCCACTATTGAAATTGTCCTCCACTGACCATAGCAATGCTGCCTGTGTACCCCTGTAACCTTTTTTAAACTGCATTGAGCCACATTTTTGGTTTAAGGCCTACTACCTGTGTCTGTCTGTGCCACTCAATACAGCTGTCCTCCTTTGAAAAAAGCAGAGCGTCAATAGTCTTGTTTTCAGCCTCTAGGAATTTGAAAACTGCATTGGGGCTACTACTTCGGTAGGGCCTACTAACGGTGTCTGCCGCTCCAAGGTGTTCCCCAGGTTTCCTTGCCATTGCTTAGGTCTTCCGACTCTCGTTTAGTAGTTGTTGAAAACAACACTGCATTAGGCCTACAAATTGGGTATGGGGTGTAGAGACGGTGTGTTCCACTCCAAGGTGTTCCCCAGGTTTCGTCTACATTGCTTCGGTCTTCCGACTCTCGTTTAGTAGTTGTTGAAAACAACACTGCATTAGGCCTACAAATTGGGTATGGGGTGTAGAGACGGTGTGTTCCACTCCAAGGTGTTCCCCAGGTTTCGTCTACATTGCTTCGCTCTTCCGACTCTCGTTTAGTAGTTGTTGAAAACGACACTGCATTAGGCCTACAAATTGGGTATGGGGTGTAGAGACGGTGTGTTCCACTCCAAGGGGTTCCCCAGGTTTCGTCTACATTGCTTCGGTCTTCCGACTCTCGTTTAGTAGTTGTTGAAAACTACACTGCATTAGGCCTACAAATTGGGTATGGGGTGTAGAGACGGTGTGTTCCACTCCAAGGTGTTCCCCAGGTTTCCTCTCCATTGCTTCGGTCTTCCGACTCTCGTTTAGTAGTTGTTGAAAACTACACTGCATTAGGCCTACAAATTGGGTATGGGGTGTAGAGACGGTGTGTTCCACTCCAAGGTGTTCCCCAGGTTTCCTCTCCATTGCTTCGGTCTTCCGACTCTCGTTTAGTAGTTGTTGAAAACAACACTGCATTAGGCCTACAAATTGGGTATGGGGTGTAGAGACGGTGTGTTCCACTCCAAGGTGTTCCCCAGGTTTCCTCTCCATTGCTTCGGTCTTCCGACTCTCGTTTAGTAGTTGTTGAAAACAACACTGCATTAGGCCTACAAATTGGGTATGGGGTGTAGAGACGGTGTGTTCCACTCCAAGGTTTTCCCCAGGTTTCCTCTCCATTGCTTCGGTCTTCCGACTCTCGTTTAGTAGTTGTTGAAAACAACACTGCATTAGGCCTACAAATTGGGTATGGGGTGTTGAGACGGTGTGTTCCACTCCAAGGTGTTCCCCAGGTTTCCTCTCCATTGCTTCGGTCTTCCGACTCTCATTTAGTAGTTGTTGAAAACAACACTGCATTAGGCCTACAAATTGGGTATGGGGTGTAGAGACGGTGTGTTCCACTCCAAGGTGTTCCCCAGGTTTCCTCTCCAGTGCTTCGGTCTTCCGACTCTCGTTTAGTAGTTGTTGAAAACTACACTGCATTAGGCCTACAAATTGGGTATGGGGTGTAGAGACGGTGTGTTCCACTCCAAGGTGTTCCCCAGGTTTCGTCTACATTGCTTCGGTCTTCCGACTCTCATTTAGTAGTTGTTGAAAACTACACTGCATTAGGCCTAAAAATTGGGTATGGGGTGTAGAGACGGTGTGTTCCACTCCAAGGTGTTCCCCAGGTTTCCTCTCCATTGCTTCGGTCTTCCGACTCTCGTTTAGTAGTTGTTGAAAACAACACTGCATTAGGCCTACAAATTGGGTATGGGGTGTAGAGACGGTGTGTTCCACTCCAAGGTGTTCCCCAGGTTTCCTCTCCATTGCTTTGGTCTTCCGACTCTCGTTTAGTAGTTGTTGAAAACAGCACTGCATTAGGCCTACAAATTGGGTATGGGGTGTAGAGACGGTGTGTTCCACTCCAAGGTGATCCCCAGGTTTCCTCTCCATTGCTTCGGTCTTCCGACTCTCGTTTAGTAGTTGTTGAAAACAACACAGCATTAGGCCTACTAGTTGGGTTGGGGCCTTCTATCTGTGTCTGCCGCTCCTTGCTGTTTTCCTCCAGTGAACAAAGCTGTGCCGCCGGTTTACTACTGTTGCCAATTTTGAACTGCATTTAGAATACTTACTGATTTGGGCCTACTCTCTGTGTCAGCCTCTCATTCCAGTTGTTCTCCACTGAACAAAGCAATGCCCCCTGGTTAGTCCTGTTACCAATTTTGAACTGCATTTAGCCCACTTTATTCTTTGGGCCCAAATCTGTTTCCCCCTCATCCTGCCCATTGCCCAGCCAGTGATAGATGAGTCTGCTGGTACATTGACCCATAACGCAACATTCCCCATGCACGCTACACTGCAAGATTGTGACCCTGCTGAAAGTCAGGTCCCCCTTCCCGCATACTATACCACATTACACGGGGACAAAGAGGAAGGTGCAGATGAAGGTACAGGTTCCTTCATCAGGTGGGGGGAGGAATACTCGTTGGCGACGTCACTGGCACAGGGCCTCTCATAGTACGCAAAAGTGTTGCTGCTGGTGGGAGGCGCCCCCGCCGTGCAAACACACTGCTGTACTTTGAGGGGCCCTGTGCCAGTGCCAATGCCAACGAGTGGGCCCCCCCTGCTTGCTCAGGATCACAGCACTTGCAAAGTTGAAATACTTACCTCTCCCTGCTCCACTGCAGTGACGTGGTCCAGATGTCCTTGGCCCACTAATTGCTTGAACCAGCCCTACCCCCCACAACTTTAGCCAAATGACCCCCAATTTCAAATGCCTTACAATTATTATAAGCTAAACTACGATTGACAAGCTTCAGTAGCAAGAATGGATGTTTTTGCCAATACAATGCGCTCTGTACATGTTTTCCTGGCCTCTATTCTCTGCCGACTATGCTCCCCCATTGACTTGCACTGGGTTTCATGTTTCGGTCGATCCCCGACTTTTCGCGATAATCGGCCGATTCCACTCGACTCGACTTTTGAGATAGTCGGGTTTCGCGAAGGTCAAGGTCGCTCAACTCTAGTGACCAGGAAAGCCATTACTAATTTATGTTATATGTCATAAGGTAAGTGTGTTCTCTATTCCTTACATGATTATCCTTGCGACACCAGCTCCTTGTCTTGTCTTGTGAGGAGGTAAACTATTTAATTCTATGCTGCCCTCTCCTGCCTTGTTTTGGTATTACAACTTGTAGTACTATGCTGCCCTCTTCTGCCTTATTTTGGCATTGCAACATGTTTTTCTGATTTGAAGATAAGTTGCAGTTGGAGGTGGTGTGTGCGGGACGAAAGGCACTTTATGGATGGTTTTGCTGGGGAGAAGAGATAGAAAATCTGATTAAGGTCAGTTTGATCCTTCCCCTTCATGCAGCACAGTTAGTCAAATGAAAAGTTACCACCATCTTCCCAAGGCCGGGACCGAGAAAAGCCTTTATCCTGTTCGTGACGCCATTTTTTAATTTGACGCACCGCCTTGTGAGATGCATGGCCTAGTATTTCTGAGGATGGTTCAGTCATGGTGACTCCGATGGCTTTAACAATCCCTACTTTTGGTGGCAATTATAAAGGGGGAGACGACGGATAGATGAGACTGTGAGTTATGTTGATGCCCGCAAGGGATGAGGCTGCGGACGAAAGAAGCATACTCCGGGGTCTCATGCAAACTTGAAAGATGAACTTTACTGAAGGCTTGTAACAATCCTTATATTTTTCAATATAACAGTCATGGGTAGCCGATAAAATTTTTCTTACAATTGCGATGGTCAAAGTATTTTCTCGGTCCTGGCCTTGGGAGGATAGTGGTAACTTTTCATTTTACTAACTGTGCTGCATGAAGGGGGAGGATCAAACTGACTTTAATCAGATCGGTGTATTCAGGGAATCTGCTTCGCAGTTCTACACTTCATTCGCTTGTCTCAGCACTCTGTTGCTGTAAGATGCGGGGCACTCCGAATAGGGTGCTATTTGTACACCCTGCTTGTCCCAATCCAGGCGCCCCAATTTTCTATCTCCTCTGCCCACCCAAGCCAAGTGCCTTTCATCCAGCACGCACCACCTCCAACTGCCACTTATCTTCAAATCAGAAAAACACATTGCATTGCCAAATTAAAGCAGAAGAGGGCAGCATAGTACTACAAGTTGTAATACCAAAACAAGGCGGGAGAGGGCAGCATAGAATTAAATGGTTAACCTCCTCCCAAGGCAAGACAAGGAGCCGGTGTCCCTAGTGTAATAATGTAAGGAATAGAGAACACACTTACCATATGATATATAACATTATTATTATTATTTATTGTTATAGCGCCATTTATTCCATGGCGCTTTACATGGGAGGAGGGGTATACATAATAAAAACAAGTACAATAATCTTAAACAATACAAGTCATAACTGGTACAGGAGGAATGAGGACCCTGCCCGCGAAGGCTCACAATCTACAAGGGATGGGTGAGAATACAGTAGGTGAGGGTAGAGATGGTCATGCAGCGGTTTGGTCGATCGGTGGTTACTGCAGGTTGTGGGCTTGTCGGAAGAGGTGGGTCTTCAGGTTCTTTTTGAAGGTTTCGATGGTAGGCGAGAGTCTGATGTGTTGAGGTAGAGGGTTCCAGAGTAGGGGTGATACGCGAGAGAAATCTTGTATACGATTGTGGGAAGAGGAGATAAGAGGGGAGTAGAGTAAGAGATCTTGTGAGGATCGGAGGTTGCGGGTAGGTAAGTACCGGGAGACGAGGTCACAGATGTATGGAGGAGACAGGTTGTGGATGGCTTTGTACGTCATGGTTAGGGTTTTGTACTGGAGTCTCTGGGTAATGGGGAGCCAGTGAAGGGATTGACAGAGGGGAGAGGCCGGGGAATAGCGGGGGGACAGGTGGATTAGTCGGGCAGCAGAGTTTAGAATAGATTGGAGGGGTGCGAGAGTGTTAGAGGGGAGGCCACAGAGCAGGAGGTTGCAGTAGTCAAGCCGAGAGATGATGAGGGCATGGACTAGGGTTTTTGCAGATTCATGGTTGAGGAATGAACGGATTCGGGAAATATTTTTGAGTTGAAGTCAGCAGGAAGTGGAAAGGGCTTGGATATGTGGTTTGAAGGAGAGATCAGCGTCAAGGATTACCCCGAGGCAGCGAGCTTGTGGGACTGGGGAGAGTGGGCAGCCATTTACTGTAATGGATAGGTTCGTTGGGGGGGTCGCGTGAGATGGGGGAAGGATGATGAATTCTGTTTTGTCCATGTTAAGTTTCAGAAATCTAGCGGAGAAGAAGGATGAAATAGTGGACAGACATTGAGGGATTCTGGTTAGAAGGGAGGTGATATCTGGTCCAGAGATGTAGATCTGTGTGTCGTCAGCATAGAGGTGATACTGAAAGCCATGAGATTCTATGAGCTGTCCCAGGCCAAAGGTGTAAATGGAGAAGAGCAAGGGCCCAAGGACTGAACCTTGTGGGACTCCGACAGAGGGCGAGGTGAGGAGGTGGTGTGTGAGTGGGAGACGCTGAATGTCCGGTCTGTTAGGTATGATGAGATCCAGGATAGGGCCAAGTCTGCAATGCCAAGGGATGAGAGGGTCTGTAATAATAGGGAATGGTCCACTGTGTCAAAGGCAGCCGACAGGTCGAGGAGGAGGAGGACAGAGTAGTGTCGCTTGCTCTTGGCGGTTAAGAGGTCATTGGTGACTTTAGTTAGGGCAGTTTCGGTGGAATGGTGTGACCGGAAGCCAGATTGTAGGCAGTCAAAGAGGGAGCAAGAAGAGAGATGGGAGGACAGTTCAAGGTAAACGTGTTGTTCCAGTAGTTTGGAGGCATAGGGGAGAAGTGATATAGGGCGATGGCTAGATACAGAGGATGGGTCAAGAGAGGGCTTTTTGAGGATACGTGTGATGGAGGCATGTTTAAAGCTTGTGGGGAAAACACCAGTTGTTAGTGATAGGTTGAAGAGATGGGTTAGGGTTGGGATGAAGATTGTGGAGAGGTTTGGGATGAGGTGGGATGGGAGCGGGTCGAGTTCACAGGTGGTGAGATGCGATCTTGAGAGTAGAGTGGAGAGTTGATCTTCTGTAATGGTGGAGAAGTTGGTTTTGGAGGTGGAGGGCTGGGAAATTGGGAGGAAGGGCTCTGGGGGTTGTTGACCAAAACTGTCTCTAATGCTATCAATCTTCTGCTTGAAAAATGAGGCAAAGTCTTCAGCGGAGATAAGTGGGGAGGGAGGAGGTGCTGGGGGACGGAGGAGAGAATTGAAGGTGTTGAATAACTGTTTAGGGTTGTGAGAGAGAGAGGATATGAGAGATGAGAAGTAGGTTTGTTTAGCTGTGGCGAGTGTGGTCTTGAAAGTAGTGAGGGACTGTTTGAATGCGATGAAGTGCTCGTTAGAGTGGGATCTTTTCCATCTGCGCTCAGCAGCCCTGGAAGCTCGCCTCAGTTCTTTGGTCAGGCTGGTGTGCCAGGGCTGTCTGTTGATTTTGTGAGCTTTGGTATGTGTAAGTGGGGCAGCAGATTCCAAAGCTACAGCTATTGTGGTGTTATATAGAGCGGCAGCGTCATCCGCATTGTGTATGGAACTTATGCCTGTGAGGGGGAGGAGGGATTCAGAGAATGAATGTAGGTCAAGATGTTTAAGATTTCTGCGAGGGTGTGAAAGTTTGTGGGGTGGGGATTGTAGACATGGAGTGGAGAGGGATGAGAATGTGAGAAAGTTGTGGTCAGAGAGTGGAAGAGGTGAGAGGTTAGATAGAGAGCAGAGGCGGGTGAAGATGAGGTCCAGTGTGTGACCGTCTTTGTGAGTGGCTGCAGAAGACCATTGAGTGAGGCCGAAGGAGGAAGTGAGAGTTAGAAGTTTAGTGGCAGCTGAGAGTGAAGTGTCAATGGGTATGTTGAAGTCGCCCATGATGATAGTGGGGATGTCCGCAGAAAGGAAATGAAGTAGCCAGGTGGTGAAGTGGTCAAAGATGGTGGTGGCTGGCCCTGGGGGGCGGTAAATGACAGCCAGTTGGAGGTTGGTGGGGGAGTAGATGCGCATAGAGTGCTCCTCAAAGGAAGGGAGGGTAACAGAGGGTGGCAGTGGGATTGGGGTGAAGGAGCAGTTATCTGACAGGAGAAAACCAACTCCTCCGCCATGTTTGCTGCTGGGGCGGGGTGTGTGGGAAAGGTGGAAGCCACCGTAAGAGAGTGCAGCAGGGGAGACTGTGTCAGAAGGGGTGAGCCAGGTTTCGGTGATGGCGAGGAAGGAAAGTTTGGTAGTAACAAAGAGATCATGGATGTAGGAGAGCTTGTTGCAGACAGAGCGAGCGTTCCACAGAGCTCCTGTTAGTGGGACTGGAGAGGCGGGGGCTGGGCGAATGGGTATAAGGTTAGAGAGGTTACGGAAGTTTGTGATAGAGCGTGGATGGGAGATAGAAATGATTGTGGGAATATGGTGAGGAGGACCAGGATTTGGAGAGATATCACCAGCAGTGAGAAGGAGCAGAGAAAGTGTTAGCAGGTGGGAGCAGGAGAGGGCATGAGGGGGCTGTCTGTGCTTGGAGACAGAAGATTGTATGTTAAGGATCAGTTCTGAGGAGGAGGTGAGGTGGATGGGGAGGATTGAAGAGGAGATGAACAGTTCCTTACTTGGTGTGGGGATTGGGGGAGGTAGCAGAAAGTGAAGGATTATAGGGGTGAAAGTGAAAACAAACAGAAACATTGTTTACAATGACTGTGGCCAGTTACCTTCAGTTCCCTTCAGGTTCAATTCAGGTTTTAATTCTCCTGTAATCCACACTTTTAAGGACAAACTTCTGTGGGATCACACTGCAGACTGAAGTCATTGCAGACTTTTGCTATGCAATATATGGCAAACTAAGTGCGTTCAGGTGTGAAGCAGAGAGGAGTGGTCTCTGCTCATCTTGGTCAGAGAATTAAGAGTGGACAGATGCATACAATCAGGCCTGAGTAAACAAGGTCATAAATATCACAGGGTAAGCTGGGGTTAGCTGAAAAGCATACCATGAGAATGCTAGGAGCAGAGGAAAGTCTGTGTGGAAAGCTGGGTGATGTACTATGTGCACTTCATAGACAGACAAAGCAGGAGAGCAGGCTGGAGAGCTGGGTGGATAAACATACCATGAGAATGCTAGGAGCAGAGGAAAGTCTGTGTGGAAAGCTGGGTGATGTTCTATGTGCACTTCATAGACAGACAAAGCAGGAGAGCAGGCTGGAGAGCTGGGTGGATAAACATACCTGTTGGAAGAATAGAGATGCTTGTTAGAGTGCGATGGTGGCAGGTAGCAGGGCACAGTCTGTATACATACATTAGTAATGGCTTTCCTGGTCACAACAGCAGCAGCCTCCACAAAGGGGCGGAAGGATAGTCAATAAAGCCAGGTCAGCAACAGACAGGAGTGCGGTACCAGTGGGGAGAAATGAATGAGTAATCAGAAACAAGCCAGAAGGTCAGAGCCAAAATATGTCACATTCACATCCAACAGATGAGATATATGAGATAGATGGGGCATTTTAACATGCAAGCGACACACATTTGAATGGACTTGGTTTTATTTCTAGAATGGGTCTTGGCAGTCCACTCCAGCTATTTTGAATGATATCGCTCATGATTGTAAACCAGATGTAGCTTGAAATCACTTTAGTAGATAGGGCCTTTACTTAATGATGTGTGAGGTGTATTAATGAGAACTGCACCTTTCACAGTTGGCTGCTCCCACTCATGACAAAATCTAAAACATTGATTAAAAACACTAAACTTTCAAAAGAATGTATCACTCCCACAGAAACAGTAGTGAAGTCACATAACTCATTTCTTCATTCTACATTCAAAATAGTTAAAACAAACTGTACAAAAAAGAATGAAGCATTAAACGGGGTAAGGAAAGTAGTCTGTTATTTAAGTAAAATATATTATAGGATTATACAGTTGTGCTCAAAAGTTTACATACCCCACAGAATTTTTGCTTTCTTGGCCTTTTTTTGAGAGAATATGAATGATAATATCAAAACTTTTTTTCTACTCATGGTTAGTGATTGGGTGAAGCCATTTATTGTCAAACTACTGTGTTTTCTCTTTTTAAATCATAATGACAACCCAATGCATCCAAATGACCCTGATTGAAAAGATCACATACCCTGGTGATTTTGGCCTGATAACATGCACAGAAGTTGACACAAATCATGGCTACTAAAGGTAACATCCTCACCTGCGACCTGTTTGCTTGTAATCCATGTGTGTGCATAACAGCTGAATGAGTTTCTAGGATCCAGACAGACTCTTGCATCTTTCATCCTGCCACTGACATTTCTGGATTGTGAGTCATGGGGAAAGCAAAAGAATTATCATTGGATCTACGGGAAAAGTTAGTTGAACTGCATAAAACAGGAAAGGGATACAAAAATATATCCAAGAAATTGATAATGCCAGCCAACAGTGTAATTGTCCAGGATGCAAAGAAAAACCCACAAATAACATCAGCTGAAATATAGGACTCTCTGAAAACTAGCGTCATGCTAGACAGCCCAGGAATTTACAGGAACTGGAGGATTTTTCCCCAAAATTGGGCTGCTTTACCATCTGAGAAAATAAAGAACCTCATCCACAACTACCACAAAAGACTTCAAGCTGTCATTGATGTTAGAGGGGGCAATACACAGTATTAAGAAATGGGGTGTTGGGGTTTGCGGATCGCACTAAATATAAATTATGATGAAGTGCGATCACAACCCGGGATCCACCATGCAGTGATATTAAGCTGCAGCTAGTGAACAATGGCAGAGCGAAGCTGCTAGCTAGCTCTATAAACACCCCGAGTTAGAGGTCACTCAGTTTCAACAGAGCGCTAAATAATAAATAAATCTTTATTTTTATACAGCGCTAACATGTTCCGCAGCGCTTTACAGTTTGCTCACATTATCAGAAAGAAAAGCACTCAGAACTTTACCCTGTTAGACGTCACAGGAGTAAAGCAGTAATAATGCTAGTTGGGGTCCCTATACCTTAACCCCCAGGGAATTCTATGCTGGTGGTTGTGCCTGCTCTGAAACTCAGCTGTGCCAATCGCGCACACGACCGGAGACAGATGCTAAGCCCAAGCGGGAGTTCCCATCCTACACTGCCTGCCTAGACACATAATTGACGTGCTAGAATCGGCACACGTGCACACACAGAGTGGTAACGTATCCACCAACATACATAACATAAATGATCTTAGTGCACTGACGCTCACTCCAGGAAATCTTTTATACATTCCTGTTCAAGTCCAGCCAAACAGGACCTTGCTCATGGACAAATCCGGAACTGCCACGTCACCCGAGCAGCTGACGACCAACCACCAATGAGAGGCCGCCACCTTCACTAGCATGCTCAGTAGGGCGATTTCTGGACTTAGCTTCTGGAACGCCTGTTACTATAGCTTTGGCTGGAGAGCCCGCAGTAACCAAGCGAACAGCACGAGTCAGAGCTGAAGCAGAATGGAAGACCGCAGAGGCAGACAAGGCAATCTACCCTGTGCAGTGTGAGAATCCTGGTGCCTAACATGGGGTATGTGAACTTTTGATCAGGGTCATTTGGATGTTTTGGGTTGTCATTATGATTTAAAAAGATAAATCACAATAGTTTGACAATAAATGCCTTTACCCAACCACTAACCGTGAGTGGAGAAAAAAATTTGGTGTTAACATTCATATTCTCTGAAAAAAGGCCAAGAAAGCACAAATTCTGCCAGGGTATGTAAACTTTTGAGCAAAACTGTATATTATATATATTGTATAAATAATATAGAATAATTTATCATAATAAAGGGAACCTGACACCAGATTTTCCAAAAATAAAGTACGACCACCACCTTTAACGCCTCTTTTACAGCATTCTAGTAAGATGTATATGAGTCCCCTAGCCCCTCTGCATAGCACAGAAGAAGAGCTTTTCTTATACTCACAGATGGCGTGGTCAAATGGGCATGGCTGGTCTTGATTCAATCTTTAAGTTGGCCCACTTTTCTGCCTATGCATCAGCTGTGACAGAAAAGAGGCACTGGCTTAGCTATTGAAATGAGCCAGTCAATCACCACCTTCATTTACAGAATGTCAAATTGACTCAGAGGAAGCTCCTATGGTGAAACTAAGTCTGAAGTAGAGCTGCCAGGGCCCGGGACTGAGTCTAATATCTTGACATCTGGGCAACTTTCATACTTAAATTACATTAGTAAGTTTCATCTATTTTTATTATTGTTATTTTAATTTCTGGTTCATTTTTGCAGGTCAGGTTCAGATAATAGGCGCCAAAGTGGAAGAGAACGAATATCTACTTCTAATGAAAAGGGATCCCCACCAATGGAGTCCAGCAAAGAAACTCGATATTGTGCAGTATGCAGTGACTATGCATCTGGATACCACTATGGAGTATGGTCATGTGAAGGTTGCAAAGCTTTCTTCAAAAGAAGTATACAAGGTATAGGAAATTTTATTTCTGCCCTAGTATACAGAAGTGTACAAGTTGTAGAAGGGTTCCTTTCTGCCATAGTAATAGAAGTATACAATGTATAATATCACTTATTTATGCCCTAGTAACAGAAGTTTAACAGGTATAGTAGGGTTCCTCTCTGCAGTAGTAATAGAAGTATACACATTATAGTAGGGCTTTCTTTGCCCTGGTAGCGAAGTGTGCAAAGTATAGTGCAGTTTTTCTCTGCCCTAGTAATAGAAGTATACAAAGTATAGCACAGTTTCCCTTTGCCCTAGTAGTAGAAGTATACAAGTTATAGTGCAGTTTCTCTCTGTCCAAGTGTCCTAAATGTAATTGTAATATAGGAGCAATTTCTCAGACCATCTATTGAGAGGATACATGTAACCCTCATATTGAGCTTAGAAGCATGACTTTATCATAAAATGTATATGGAAAAAGAGCTGAAGAGTATCACTCCATTTGACCTCTTTTACTCTCTGACCCTGCTGTGAGCAGGTAATTGAAGTAGATTATCTGATGGAAAACAGACATGAAATCTGGGCACAGAGGCTATGAGGTGATACTTTTCTCACCTGAGTAAATACATTTCCTTTGCTCAAAGCAGCATTTGGCCAAGAATGTCAAACGCTTTGGCACCGGATAGCAGATATGAATATTAGATTTTTTGTGACCAGTCTAGGTTTTATTGTTATAGTTGATATTTTTTTTGTGTTGTAATGAAGTGGTGAACATAATACATTTCTTTACATCACGTGCAGTCTGCGCATCAGTTCCGAATTAACTTTGGCCATACGGAAAAAGTTGAATGTGCCATGTCTCCTATCTATAGAAATCTGAAATCATAATAGGAAATATGGCATTAATATTTCGTGCCTAGAACCTCCAGGTGGCAGATATCATTAAGATTGGGCATTTCATAATTTTTGGAACCTGAGACGCATCCCATATACTAGCCTTCATCTGAAGTCACCAAGGGGATTGATTCGCACCTGCTAAAAGGAGATTCTGAATTATTGCCAGTGTTCAGTGCTAAGTGATATATCTTGCTGTTGGAC
Organism: Ranitomeya imitator; assembly: GCF_032444005.1. Classification (NCBI taxonomy): domain Eukaryota; kingdom Metazoa; phylum Chordata; class Amphibia; order Anura; family Dendrobatidae; genus Ranitomeya; species Ranitomeya imitator. Next base: position 135,628,701 of record NC_091286.1, read on the forward strand.
TGCACCATTTTCCAATCAGAGTGCCCCCAACTGCAAAGATCTGCTATAATTTGTTAATCTCACTGTCACATCTCTACATGAAGTTTAATACATATAATTGTTTAGCTAATCAATTTTATCTTTTTTGACGACAGTAGAAAGAAACGCAAAATGTATGAGTTCTTTTGAAATTATGGAATCAACGCACTAAGGTTTTTGCACGTTGCACTTTCACCTTTGTAGTGGGTATCTAAGATTTCTCTTTTTACAAAACTTATTAAAAGTTATATTTTATATAAAGGTTTTTTTCAGTTAGCCAACCAAGACTAAAGAAAGGTTTACCAAAGATCAAAGAAAATACACAGATTAGAAATATGACACAAAACAATGTTTAGTTACTAACTTACCGGTAACCTGTCTCTAGATTCATGGTGTCTGAACCACGGTCAGCAGGAATCAGAGCCTGGCTGCGCGACTGCTGCTAAGTATGACTCAAACATAGTTTGACTTTCTCAAACTATGCTCTTCGGAAATGCCAAAACTTTATGTAATCATAAACAACAAAAAACAGATTAAGTTTTCTAAGTTTCTGAATTTTTTAATCCCTTAGTGATGGATCTAAATTAATAAACAAGCCCCATTTTTAAAGTCACATATTCTGGTATTTACTCTGGAAGGCGTCAACGTGTCCCAGTGATTTTTAGAATATTTTTCCTTGACACATTGTACTTTAATTTTGTGGTACATTTAGGTCAATATGTTTTGCATTCTTAATAAAAATATCTGAAATTTGATGAAAATTTTACAAAGATTAGCACTTTTCAAACTTTGAATGATTAGACTCTTAAGACAAAGAGAGTAGTTAATAAACAACATTTACCAAATGTGTACTTTTTATCAATAAAAACATCAGCTCATAGTGCAAATAAACAAGCCCTCACATAGCCCCATATCCCAAAAATATTAAGCGTTATGGCTCTCGAAATGTGTCGCCACAAGCAAAATTTTTTTTTTTACAAATTTCTGATTTTTTCAAAATGCTTAAATAAAGCAAAAACTATGGATGTTTCATATTTGCATATAATCATACGGATCTGTAGAATTATACTGCCAGGTCAGTTTTACCATAAAATAAATGCTGTAAATAACAAAAAAAAGCAATAGCAGAATTGCACTTTTTTTGCTACTTCGACACTCTGAATTTTATTCCCACTTTCCAGTATATCACATGCTAAAATGAATGTTGTCATTCCAAAACAAAACTCATTCTGCAAAAAAATAAGCTCTCATGTTTTTCTATTACCGTATTATTTTGCTTGCTTAGAAAAAATTCTATTTTTCTTTCAATGGAGGGCCTGTAGTTATTGGTGTAATTTTAAAGTTTACCCTATCTACCAAATTAATTTATATTTTAATTTTGATAGATTAGTCTTTTACAGACACAACAATACATAATATGCTTTTGATCTACCTTATTTCTTAATTTTAGGATAGGGCAAAAGGGGATAATTTTAACTTTTATGGGGATTTTTATATTTTAATTTTTTTTGCTACATTTCACTTTATTTTTTTAGACATACTTTTTACTTTAGTATGTTTTCCATGTATTATCTCTTTTTCACTGATAAGAGTCAATGGATAAATAAAAGATCTAACTCCTTCCTTTAAGAACTAATGAGAAAAAAGGACAAAATGGGGGCAAAATGGATGACATAAAACGTAAAAAAGGTCAGGTTCTCACGGATGTAAAAGTTCACACAGATGCGTTAATGCAGCTTTACAATGAGGATGCATCTTTTCCTGCTTAGTGATTGAGTTTGTTTCTATTTGTTCCTTTGGTTGTAATACAGAATTTTATATTGGATGTTCCCTCAAGAGTTTATGTAGGGATGTACTGAGGTTGACATTGAGTTGAGGAGGAGTGAATTAGTATTAGGTTCACTTTGCCAAATCAATTAAATCTAGACTATGGTGGAACCGACAATTAAATCCATTTGGATACTATGAGGAAAGAAACAACATTTGTCACTGGATGATACAATTAGCCTAGTACAAGTTGTACAGTGTAATGAGTTGGCATAACATGTAAGTTTTTTTCCCGTTTATCTGGTTTTCCTTTAGAAACTCTTTAATCCTTTCTGGGGGAGACTTTTGCATAAAAAGATTTTTTTTATTTGTAAGATTCAAACAAAAAGGCCTCCTCCAAGGCCTTAATCTTTTTACAGCTTTGTCTAATAAACTAGAAGGCTGACATTACAAAGTGATTGCAAGTCATATCTGTTATCTTCTTAAAACAAGCTGTGAATGCTAAGAAAGCAGATGGTTAATTGCAATGGCTTAATTGACAGCATTGTTCTAACAGGTGTTTATACAAAATAAAATTAGATTCTTCTTATATCACCAAGGTCAATTCTCCAATCCTCCAGTACCTTAAAACCTTTTATGCCCCTATGGCTTTACACATTTCAGTAGCAGACTTTCATACAGTATATATATATACAGTTAGGGCCAGAAATATTTGGACAGTGACACAAGTTTTGTTATTTTAGCTGTTTACAAAAACATGTTCAGAAATACAATTATATATATAATATGGGCTGAAAGTGCACACTCCCAGCTGCAATATGACAGTTTCCACATCCAAATCGGAGAAAGGGTTTAGGAATCATAGCTCTGTAATGCATAGCGTCCTCTTTTTCAAGGGACCAAAAGTAATTGGACAATGGACTCTAAGGGCTGCAATTAACTCTGAAGGCGTCTCCCTCGTTAACCTGTAATCAATGAAGTAGTTAAAAGGTCAGGGGTGGATTCCAGGTGTGTGGTTTTGCATTTGGAAGCTGTTGCTGTGAGCAGACAACATGCGGTCAAAGGAACTCTCAATTGAGGTGAAGCAGAGCATCCTGAGGCTGAAAAAAAAGAAAAAATCCATCAGAGAGATAGCAGACATGCTTGGAGTAGCAAAATCAACAGTTGGGTACATTCTGAGAAAAAAGGAATTGACTGGTGAGCTTGGGAACTCAAAAAGGCCTGGGCGTCCACGGATGACAACAGTGGTGGATGATCGCCGCATACTTAATTTGGTGAAGAAGAACCCATTCACAACATCAACTGAAGTCCAGAACACTCTCAGTGAAGTAGGTGTATCTGTCTCTAAGTCAACAGTAAAGAGAAGACTCCATGACAGTAAATACAAAGGGTTCACATCTAGATGCAAACCATTCATCAATACCAAAAATAGACAGGCCAGAGTTAAATTTGCAGAAAAACACCTCAAGAAGCCAGCTCAGTTCTGGAAAAGTATTCTATGGACAGATGAGACAAAGATCAACCTGTACCAGAATGATGGGAAGAAAAAAGTTTGGAGAAGAAAGGGAACGGCACATGATCCAAGGCACACCACATCCTCTGTAAAACATGGTGGAGGCAACGTGATGGCATGGGCATGCATGGCTTTCAATGGCACTGGGTCACTTGTGTTTATTGATGACATAAGAGCAGACAAGAGTAGCCAGATGAATTCTGAAGTGTACCGGGATATACTTTCAGCCCAGATTCAGCCAAATGCTGCAAAGTTGATTGGACGGCGCTTCATAGTACAGATGGACAATGACCCCAAGCATACAGCCAAAGCTACCCAGGAGTTCATGAGTGCCAAAAAGTGGAACATTCTGCAATGGCCAAGTCAATCTCCAGATCTAAACCCAATTGAGCATGCATTTCACTTGCTCAAATCCAGACTTAAGACGGAAAGACACACAAACAAGCAAGACCTGAAGGCTGCGGCTGTAAAGGCCTGGCAAAGCATTAAGAAGGAGGAAACCCAGCGTTTGGTGATGTCCATGGGTTCCAGACTTAAGGCAGTGATTGCCTCCAAAGGATTTGCAACAAAATATTGAAAATAAAAATATTTTGTTTGGGTTATGTTTATTTGTCCAATTACTTTTGACCTCCTAAAATGTGGAGTGTTTGTAAAGAAATGTGTACAATTCCTACATTTTCTATCAGATATTTTTGTTCAACCCTTCAAATTAAACGTTACAATCTGCACTTGAATTCAGTTGTAGAGGTTTCATTTCAAATCCAATGTGGTGGCATGCAGAGCCCAACTCGCGAAAATTGTGTCACTGTCCAAATATTTCTGGCCCTAACTGTATATATATATATATATATATATATATATATATATATATAGTGAAGGAAATAATCATTTGATCCTTTGCTGATTTTGTAAGTTTTCCCACTGACATAATGGAAAATAGATATTGGCTTGCACTTTGAGTTTCACTGGTGGAGGTGCCAATTGAGGGCATTGGTGAAATCCCTCGTAGACCATGTGAAATAAATGTCAATTGCACACTCCTTTTGAATGCAAATAAGCTTTATTTTATTAAAGGTCAAAAATAAGAGCAACCTTTGAATGTAAACGCGATTCGGCCAACTAGACCTTTTTCACGACAGTTCCACTCAGCAGGTATTCTCTTCTAGACAGGGATTTTTCTTCCCTGGAGGTGCGATTTGTTAAATTTGGAAGGTATAGTTCATGAGATATCCTTGGGTAGATTGATGAATGTGGAAAGCCTGTATTTCACATGTCCCAGACCTGGTACTTGATTCGATACTTGATTCCAGCTCACCCAGTTGCTCTATGCTCATCCACCAGGGGCTCAGACTCCGGCCTCGCCCTGGCCTCACATCAAGGAAAATAGAAAAAATTGGAGTCCGGCTCAACAGGACTGGATTTTCCTTTTCTTTTTCTTTTTCAAAAGAAATTATGGTGCAAACAAAAGAAAAATGTACATGGTCGACATGACCATGACCCACTGACAAAGACATGAACAGTCTATAAATTTAAGAGTAAAAATAAATAAAATCCAAAAAAATCACATTGTATAAATTATATAAATTTATTTGCATTTTGCTGTGAGAAATAAGTATTTGATCCTTCTGGCAAACAAAGCTTAATACTTGGTGGTAAAATCATTGTTGGCATGCACAGTACTTAGATGTTTTGTGTATTTGATGATGAGGTTTGCACACATGTCTGGAGGAATATTGGTCCACTACTCTTTTGCAGATCATGTCTAAATCAATAAGATTTTGAAGCTGTCGCTTGGCAACTCGGAGCTTCAACTCCTTTCATAAGTTTTCTATGGGATTAAGGTCTGGAGACTGGCTAGGCCACTTCATGACCTTAATGAGCTTCTTTTTGAGCCACCACTTTTTTGCCTTGGCTGTATGTTTTGGGTAATTGTCTTACAGGAACACCCAGCCACGACCCATTTTTAATGTTCTTGCGGAGGGAAGTAGGTTGCTACTCAGGATTTTATGGTACATGGCTAAATCCATTCTCCCATTGATGCAGTGAAGTAGTCCTGTGCCCTTAGCAGAGAGACACCCACAAAGCATAATGTTTCCACCTCCATGCTTGACAGTGGGGACAGTGCTCTTTGGGTCATAGGCAGCATTTCTCTTCTTCCAAACACGGCGAGTTGAGTTAATGCCAAAGACCTCAATTTTTGTCTCATCTGACCACAGCACCTTCTTCCAATCACTCTCAGAATCAGAAAGGTGTTCATTGGCAAACTTAAGACAGTCCTGCACATGTGCCTATATGAGCAGGGGGACCTTGCGGGCACTGCAAGATTTTAAGCCTTTACGCCGTAATGTGTTAAAAATGGTTTTCTTGGTGACTGTGGTCCCAGTTGCTTTGTAATCATTAACATGTTCCCCCATGTAGTTTCAGGCTGATCTCTCACGTTCCTCATGATCAATGATAAGCCACGAGGTGAGATATTGCATGGTGCCCCTGATCGATGTCGATTGACAGTCATTTTGTATTTCTTCCATTTTCTTACTATTGCACCAACAGTTGTCTCCTTCTCCCTCAGCGTCTTACTTATCTTATGGTTTTGTAGCCCATTCCAGCTTTGTGGAGGTCTATGATCCTTAGGAAGCTCTTTGGTCTTGCCCATGTTGTATAGGTTAGAGTCTTACTGAATAATTGAGTCTGTGGACAGGAGTCTTTTATAAAGGTGACTATGTTTAGTTCAGCTGTCTTTAATGCAGGTAACGAGTTGATTAGGAGCGAATAACTGGTCTGTAGGAGCGAGAACTCTTAATGGTTGGTAAGGGATCAAATACTTATTTTTTACTGCAAAATGCAAATAAATTTAAATAATTTATACAATGTGATTTGCTGGATTTTATTTTTCATATTCTGTCTATCAATATTAAAATGAACCTACTCTTAAATTTAAAGACTGTTCATGTCTTCGTTAGTGGGCAAACTTACAAAATCAGCAAGGGATCAACTAATTATTTCCTTCACTGTATATATATAAATATATGTGTGTGCATACTATCTATATATATAATTGTCTAAGGGTTTTTCCGTCTGTCTGTCTGTCTGTCTTTCTGTCTGTCTGTCTGTCTGTCTGTCTTTCTGTCTGTCTGTCTGTCCTGGAAATCCCGGCTCTCTGATTGGTCGAGGCCTGGCGGCCTCGACCAATCAGAGACCGGCACAGCATTGACGTAGAAATCCCGCGTCTCTGATTGGTCGAGGCCGCCAGGCCTCGACCAATCAGCAATGGGCACAGCGACGATGATGTTATAAAGGACGTAGAAATCCCGCGTCTGATTGGTCGAGGCCGCAAGGCCTCGACGAATCAGCAACGGGCACAGCGACGATGATGTCATAAAGGACGTAGACATCTCACCTTTCTGATTCAGCGACGAGCACAGTATCGACGTAGATGTCATAATGGTTGCCATGGCGACGATGATGTCATAAAGGTTGCCTCGACCAATCAGCGACGGGCACAGTGTGCCGCGAATTCTGGAATCATCATTGTCCATATACTACAGGGACATGCATATTCTAGAATACCCGATGCGTTAGAATCGGGCCACAATCTAGTCTACTATATAATTGTCTAAGGGTCACTTCCGTCTGTCTGTCCTTCTATCTGTCATGGTTATTCATTCGCTGATTGGTCTCGCCAGCTGCCTGTCATGGCTGCCGCGACCAATCAGCAACAAGCACAGTCCGGAAGAAAATGGCCGCTCCGTACTCCCCGCAGTCAGTGCCTGTCGCCCGCATACTCCCCTCTGGTCACCGCTAACACAGGGTTAATGCTGGCGGTAACGGACCGCGTTATGCCGCGAGTAACACACTCCGTTACCGCTGCTCTTAACCCTGTGTGTCCCCAACTTTTTACTATTGACGCTGCCTATGCGGCATCAATACTAAAAAATGTAATGTTAAAAATAATGTAAAAAAAATAAACCTGCTATACTCACCCTCCGTAGTCCGCTGAGCCGCTCCCGCCGGCCGCCATCTTCCGCTGCAGTTTCCGGTGGCAAAGATGGTATGGCAGAAGGACTTGCCATGACGTCACGGTCATGTGACCGCGACATCATCACAGGCCCTGTGCGACAAGGACCTGCCATACCGTCACGGTTATGTGACCGCGACGTCTTCACAGGCCCTGCGCGCCTGCGCTAGAAAGACCTGCCATGACGTCACGGTCATGTGACCGTGACGTCATCACAGGTCCTGCACTCTGATACCACCCCTGGGACCGCAAGCTGCCGTGGACTACAAGGGTTCTTCGGAAAGGTGAGTATATGTTTATTTTTTTATTTTTTCACATGTGACAAACCTGGCTGGGCAATATACTACGTAGCTGGGCAATATACTACATGACTGGCCAATATACTACATGGCTCTGTGCTGTATGCTACTTCGCTGTGCAATATACTACATCACTGGGCAATATACTACGTTATGGGCCAATATACTACGTGGCTCTGTGCTGTATACTACGTCACTGGGCAATATACTACGTAACTGGGTAATATACTACGTGGCTGGGCAATATACTACGTGACTGGGCAATATACTACGTAACTGGGCAATATACTACGTGGCTGCGCAATATACTATGTGGCTGGGCAATATACTATGTAACTGGCCAATATACTACGTGGCTGCGCAGTATACTACGTAACTGGGCAATATACTACGTGGCTGGGAAATATACTACGTGACTGGGCAATATACTATGTAACTGGCCAATATACTACGTGGCTGCGCAATATACTACGTCACTAGGCAATATGATACGTAACTGGGCAATATACTACGTAACTGGCCAATATACTACGTTGCTGCGCAATATACTACGTCACAGGGCAATATACTACGTGGCTTGGCAATATATTACGTGGCTGGGCAATATGCTACGTGGCTGTGCAATATACTATGTGACTGGGCAATATACTACGTAGCTGGGCAATATACTACATGACTGGCCAATATACTACGTGGCTCTGTGCTGTATACTACTTCGCTGTGCAATATACTACGTCACTGGGCAATATACTACGTTACGGGCCAATATACTATGTGGCTCTGTGCTGTATACTACGTCACTGGGCAATATACTATGTAACTGGGAAATATACTACGTGGCTGGGCAATATACTACGTAACTGGGCAATATACTACGTGGCTATGCAATATACTATGTGGCTGGGCAATATACTACGTGGCTGGGCAATATACTATGTGACTGGACAATATACTATGTAACTGGCCAATATACTACGTGGCTGCGCAATATACTACGTCACTAGGCAATATATTACGTAACTGGGCAATATACTACGTGGCTGGGCAATATACTACGTGACTGGTCAATATACTACGTGGCTGCGCAATATACTACATCACTAGGCAATATACTACGTAACTGGGCAATATACTACGTAACTGGCCAATATACTACATGGCTGCGCAATATACTACGTCACTGGGCAATATACTACGTGGCTGGGCAATATACTACGTGGCTGGATAATATACTACGTGACTGGGCAATATACTATGTGGCTGGGCAATATACTACGTGGCTGTGCAATATACTATGTGGCTGGGCAATATACTACGTGGCTGGGCAATATACTACGTCACTAGGCAATATACTACGTAACTGGGCAATATACTACGTAACTGGCCAATATACTATGTGGCTGCGCAATATACTACGTGGCTGTGCAATATACTATGTGGCTGGGCAATATACTACGTGGCTGGATAATATACTACGTGACTGGGCAATATACTACGTGGCTGGGCAATATACTACGTGGCTGTGCAATATACTATGTGGCTGGGCAATATACTACGTGGCTGGGCAATATACTACGTGGCTGGGCAATATACTACTGCGCTGTGCAATATACTACGTGGACATGCATATTCTAGAATACCTGATGCCCGAATACCCGATGCGTTAGAATCGGGCCACCATCTAGTATATATACATATATATATATATACATATATATATATATATATATATATACTGTATATATATATATCTTCTATATATATAATTGTCTAAGGGTTTTTCCGTCTGTCTGTCTGTCTGTCTGTCACTGTGCCCGTTGCTGATTGGTCGAGGCCTGGCGGCCTCGACCAATCAGAGACGCGGAATGTCTACGTCCTTTATGACATCATCGTCGCTGTGCCCGTTGCAATCAGAGACTGGCACAGCATCGACATAGAAATCCTGCGTCTCTGATTGGTCGAGGCCGCCAGGCCTCGACCAATCAGCAACGGGCACAGCGACGATGATGTCATAAAGGACGTAGACATCCCGCGTCTCTGATTGGTCGAGGCCGCCAGGCCTCGACCAATCAGCGATGGGCACAGCGACGATGATGTCATAATGGTTGCCATGGCGACAATGATGTCATAAAGGTTGCCTCGACCAAGCAGCGACGGGCACAGTCTGCCGCGAATTCTGGAATCATCATTGTCCATATACTACGGGGACATGCATATTCTAGAATACCCGATGCTTTAGAATCGGGCCACAGTCTAGTCTATATACAGTGGGGCAAAAAAGTATTTAGTCAGTCAGCAATAGTGCAAGTTCCACCACTTAAAAAGATGAGAGGCGTCTGTAATTTACATCATAGGTAGACCTCAACTATGGGAGACAAACTGAGAAAAAAAAATCCAGAAAATCACATTGTCTGTTTTTTTAACAATTTATTTGCATATTATGGTGGAAAATAAGTATTTGGTCAGAAACAAAATTTCATCTCAATACTTTGTAATATATCCTTTGTTGGCAATGACAGAGGTCAAACGTTTTCTGTAAGTCTTCACAAGGTTGCCACACACTGTTGTTGGTATGTTGGCCCTTTCCTCCATGCAGATCTCCTCTAGAGCAGTGATGTTTTTGGCTTTTCGCTTGGCAACACGGACTTTCAACTCCCTCCAAAGGTTTTCTATAGGGTTGAGATCTGGAGACTGGCTAGGCCACTCCAGGACCTTGAAATGCTTCTTACGAAGCCACTCCTTCGTTGCCCTGGCGGTGTGCTTTGGATCATTGTCATGTTGAAAGACCCAGCCACGTTTCATCTTCAATGCCCTTGCTGATGGAAGGAGGTTTGCACTCAAAATCTGACGATACATGGCCCCATTCATTCTTTCATGTACCCGGATCAGTCGTCCTGGCCCCTTTGCAGAGAAACAGCCCCAAAGCATGATGTTTCCACCACCATGCCTTACAGTAGGTATGGTGTTTGATGGATGCAACTCAGTATTCTTTTTCCTCCAAACACGACAAGTTGTGTTTCTACCAAACAGTTCCAGTTTGGTTTCATCAGACCATAGGACATTCTCCCAAAACTCCTCTGGATCATCCAAATGCTCTCTAGCAAACTTCAGACGGGCCCGGACATGTACTGGCTTAAGCAGTGGGACACGTCTGGCACTGCAGGATCTGAGTCCATGGTGGCGTAGTGTGTTACTTATGGTAGGCCTTGTTACATTGGTCCCAGCTCTCTGCAGTTCATTCACTAGGTCCCCCCGCGTGGTTCTGGGATTTTTGCCCACCGTTCTTGTGATCATTCTGACCCCACGGGGTGGGATTTTGCGTGGAGCCCCAGATCGAGGGAGATTATCAGTGGTCTTGTATGTCTTCCATTTTCTAATTATTGCTCCCACTGTTGATTTCTTCACTCCAAGCTGGTTGGCTATTGCAGATTCAGTCTTCCCAGCCTGGTGCAGGGCTACAATTTTGTTTCTGGTGTCCTTTGACAGCTCTTTGGTCTTCACCATAGTGGAGTTTGGAGTCAGACTGTTTGAGGGTGTGCACAGGTGTCTTTTTATACTGATAACAAGTTTAAACAGGTGCCATTACTACAGGTAATGAGTGGAGGAAAGAGGAGACTCTTAAAGAAGAAGTTACAGGTCTGTGAGAGCCAGAAATCTTGATTGTTTGTTTCTGACCAAATACTTATTTTCCACCATAATATGCAAATAAATTGTTAAAAAAACAGACAATGTGATTTTCTGGATTTTTTTTCTCAGTTTGTCTCCCATAGTTGAGGTCTACCTATGATGTAAATTACAGACGCCTCTCATCTTTTTAAGTGGTGGAACTTGCACTATTGCTGACTGACTAAATACTTTTTTGCCCCACTGTATATAATTGTCTAAGGGTTTTTCCGTCTGTCTGTCTGTCTGTCTGTCTGTCCTGGAAATCCCAGCTCTCTGATTGGTCGAGGCCGCCAGGCCTCGACCAATCAGAGACCGGCACAACATCGACGTAGAAATCCCGCGTCTCTGATTGGTCGAGGCCGCCAGGCCTCGACCAATCAGCGACGGGCACAGCGACGATGATGTCATAAAGGACGTAGAAATCCCACGTTTCTGATTCAGCGACGGGCACAGTATCGACGTAGATGTCATAATGGTTGCCATGGCAACGATGATCTCATGAAGGTTGCCTCGACCAATCAGCGACGGGCACAATCTGCCGCGAATTCTGGAATCATCATTGTCCATATACTACGGGGACATGCATATTCTAGAATACCTGATGCGTTAGAATCGGGCCACAATCTAGTATATATATAATTGTCTAATGGTTTTTCCGTCTGTCTGTCTGTCTGTCTGTCTGTCCTGGAAATCCCGCGTCTCTGATTGGTCGAGGCCGCCAGGCCTCGACCAATCAGAGACCGGCACAGCATCGACGTAGAAATCCCGCGTCTCTGATTGGTCGAGGCCGCCAGGCCTCGACCAATCAGCAACGGGCACAGCGACGATGATGTCATAAAGGACGTAGACATCCCGCGTCTCTGATTGGTCGAGGCCGCCAGGCCTCGACCAATCAGCAACGGGCACAGAAATATACATACATACATATATATATACTAGATTGTGGCCCGATTCTAATGCAGCGGGTATTCCAGAATATGCATGTCCCCGTAGTATATGGACAATGATGATTCCAGAATTCGCGGCAGACTGTGCCCGTCGCTGATTGGTCGAGGCAACCTTTATGACATCATCGTCGCCATGGCAACCATTATGACATCTACGTCGATACTGTGCCCGTCGCTGAATCAGAAACGTGAGATGTCTACGTCCTTTATGACATCATCGTCGCTGTGCCCGTTGCTGATTGGTCGAGGCCGCCAGACGCGGGATTTCTACGTCGATGCTGTGCCGTTCTCTGATTGGTCGAGGCCTGGCGGCCTCGACCAATCAGAGAGCCGGGATTTCCAGGACAGACAGACAGACAGAAAGACAGACAGACAAACAGACGGAAAAACCCTTAGACAATTATATATATAGATATACAGTATATATATATATATATATATATATATACACACACACAGTGTCTTGCGAACATATTCTGCTCCCTGGAATTTTTCAACCTCTTCCCTCATATCATGCTTGAAACATAAAGATGCCAAATGCAAATGTGGAACACAATTGTGAAGATGAATAAAATATATTGGTTATTTTAAATTTTTGTGGTAATTCCAAAACTGAAAAGTGGAGCATGCAATATTATTCGGCCCCTTTACTTTCAGTGCAGCAAACTCACTCCAGATGTTCATTGTGGATCTCTGAATGATCCAATGTTGTCCTAAATGCCTAATGATGATAAATATAATCCACCTGTGTAATCAAGTTTTCGTATAAATGCACCTGCTCTGTGATAGCCTCAGGGTTCTGTTTGAAGCACAGAGAGCATCATGAAGACCAAGGAACGCAACAGGCAGGTCAGTGATACTGTTGTGGAGAAGTTTAAAGCCAGATTTGGATACAAAATGATTTCTAAAACTTTAAATATTCCAAGGAGCACTGTGCAAGCGATCATATTGAAATTGAAGGAGTATCATACCACTGCAAATCTACCAAGACCCAGCCGTCCCTCTAAACTTTCATCTCAAATAAGGAGAAGATTGATTAGAGATGCAGCCAAGAGGCCCATGATCACTCTGGATGAACTGCAGAGATCTACAGCCGAGGTGGGACAGTCTGTCCATAGGACAATAATCAGTCATACACTGCACAAATCTGGCCTTATTGAAGAGTGGCAAGAAGAAAGCCATTTCTCAAAGATTTTCATAAAAGGTGTCACTTAAAGTTTGCAACAAGCCACCTGGGAGACACACCAAACATCTGGAAGAAGGTGCTCTGGTCAGATGAAACCAAAATCAAACTTTTTGGCAACAATGCCAAACGATTCAGTTTTTGAATTTCCACAAAAATTTTAAATAACCAATTAATTTCGTTCAACTTCACAATTGTGTTCCACTTGTTGTTGATTCCTCACCAAAAATTTACATTTGGTATCTTTATGTTTGAAGCATGATATGGGGGAAAAGGTTGAAAAGTTCCAGGGGGCCGAACACTTTCGCAAGGCACTGTATATATATATATATGTATATATACATATATATATATATATGTAAGTATATATATATATATATGTATAGTAAAAATTAATTTGCGCTAATGCCACCATAATAATAGTGCATTGTTAAACATTGCACCCATTATATAGTGTAATGTAAATTTTCTTTCCAAGGGAGGGTGAATTTTAATTTTAATATAACATGTGAAGACACAGCATTGCATCTTAATTAACCAGATGACTATTTTCAGAAAGCTGGGAAGAATAGATTATCTATATGTTGACTTTTGAGTTTAACCATTTCTTTCTGGTTAGTCAAGAAAACAGACTTATGCATGTGTAAGGCTGTAATATTGACTTTTGATATACAGTTGTGCTCAAAAGCTTACATACCCCTGCAGAAATTTTGCTGTCTTGGACTTTTTTTCAGAGAATATGAATGATAACACCAAAACTTTTTCTCCACTCTCGGTTAGTTGTTGGGTGAAGCCATTTATTCTCAAACTACTGTGTTTCTCTTTTTAAATCATAATGACAACCCAAAACATCCAAATGACCCTGATCAAAAGTTCTCATACCCTGGTGATTTTGGCCTGATAACATGTACAGAAGTTGACACACATGGGTTTGAATGGCTACTAAAGGTAACATCCTCACCTGTGACTGGTTTGCTTGTAATCATTGTGTGTGCGTAAAAGCTGAGTGAGTTTCTGGGATCCAGACAGACTCTTGCATCTTTCATCCAGCCACTGACATTTCTGGATTGTGAGTCATGGGGAAAGCAAAAGAACTGTCAACAGATCTACGGGAAAAGGTAGTGAACTGTATTAAACAGGAAAGGGATACAACAAGATATCCAAGGAATTGATAATGCCAGTCAGCAGAGTTCAAACTGTGATTAACAAATGGAAACTCAGGAGCTCTCTAAAACAAAACCACGGTCAGGTAAACTAACAAAAACTTTTTCCACAACTGCCAGGATAATTGTTCGGGATGCAAAGAGAAACCCACAAATAACATCAGCTGAAATACTGTACTCTCTGAAAAGTAGCTGTGTGGCTGTTTCAAAATGCACAATAAGGAGGCACTTGAAGAAAAATGGGCTGCATGGTTGAGTAGCCAGAAGAAAGCCATTACAGCGCAAATGCCACAAAGTATCTTGCCTACAATACGCAAAACAGCACAGAGAAAAACCTCAAAACTTCTGGAACAAGGTAATTTGGAGAGATGAGACCAAAATTGAACTTTTTGGCCACAACCATAAACGTTACATTTGGAGAGAGGTCAACAAGGTCTATGATGAAAGGAACACCATTCCTACTGTAAAGCATGGATGTGGATCACTGATGTTTTTGGAATGCGTGAGCTACAAAGGCACAGGAAACTTGGTCAAAGTTGAAGGAAAGATGAATGCAGCACGCTATCAGCAAATACTGCTGCGTATGGGACATATTTGGACGTTCCAACATGAAAATGTTCCACAACACAAGGCCAAGTTGACCTGTCATTGGCTACAGCAGAATAAAGTGAAGGTTCTGGAGTGGCCATCTCAGTCTCCTGACCTCAATATCATTGAGCCACTCTGTGGAGATCTCAAGCATGCAGTTCATACTAGACAGCCCAGGAATTTATTTCCAGGAACTGGAGGCTTTTTGCCAAGACGAGTGAGCAGCTTTACCATATGAGAAAATAATGAACCTCATCCACAACAACCACAAAAGACTTCAAGCTGTCATTGATGTTATAGGGGGGGGCAATACAGAGTATTAAGAAATGGGGTATATAAACTTTTGATCAGGGTCATCAGGGTCAGGGATGTTTTGGGTTGTCATTATGATTTAAAAAGAGAAAACACAGTAGTTTGACAATAAATGCCTTCACCCAACCACTAACCATAAGTGGAGAAAAACTTTTGGGGTTATTTTTCATATTCCCTGTAAAAAGGCCAAGAAAGCAAAAATTCTGCCAGGGTATGTAAACTTTTGAGCACAACTGTAACATAGCGTGCTTGATGACTAGTGATGTTACACTGGATACACAATGTAATAGCAGCAGCAGGGTGAAAGAAAATGTTTTAAATTTTTTTTACATTTTGCCTCATCGTTGTGGAAATATTCACAATAAAAATATTTGGCACTTAATGAGTTCTTTTGTTAAGTCCATGTGGGAGTTATTAGGTACTTCTCACTGGAAAGCATGCACTTCTTCTCCCTTTATGAGTTGCTATCAGATAACACCCACTTGGACTTCACAATTGTTAACTTATTTGGTGCCAAATAATTTGATTTCTAATATCTCTGCTTCAAAGAGGCAAAATAAAAATAAAATAATTTTATACTGCTCTGTAGCCTCTATTACATCAAGTCAAGTGTCCAAGTTTAACATGAATAACTTGATAAAAGGTCATCTTTGAAGACTATGGAAAACAAGTAGTAAATTAGATGGACAAGCAGGTAATTGATTATTGAGTCATTAGTCTGAGCCCCGCATCTCTATATATCTAGACATTTACCTTTGAAGAGAACAGGAAAATTCTTGTTAGATCACATAATCATGAACCACATAAATGCATGTTTTCTCAAACATATTGGGAAATAATCATTCAGTAGCTGACCTGGTTTTCAAACATCTTTTACCATCTTATTTATTTTCATATATATGGCGCCATTAATTTAACAGCGCTTTACAAAGGTCACATCACTGTCCCTGCTTAGACTCACAATCCCTTGTCAGTATCCCTTTGGAGCATGGGAGGAAGCTGAGGTACCCGGATGAAACCGACGCAAACATGTGTGATTCAAAACAGAAAAACATCCAAAAAATTATAGCAAAATTTAAAAAAACCTGCCTGAAAATGTACGGTAATTTAGAATAAAGCTATAAAATGTAACTTTTTTTATATGCAATAGTCATATTTTCCATATAAACATATACACTTCTGCAATGAGAACTGTAGAGTTCTTCTTTTAATGATCTGCCCATAGAGTATGAAGCTAAAAAGATGAGGGATAATCCAGTTAGTTTTATATTGTAAATGTGTATTAAACATTATTGTTACTCATTGCTTGCTACTCTCCCATGGATCCTACTTTTGATCTGTTTATAGCCTACAAATTGTGAGAGTTCTCCTAGCATAAGACTAGTTAAGTTTTTGTCATGCAGATGTGGGATTGATCTGGTGCCAGAGTTTTAAAAGTTATGTGATTTATAAAAATCAGATAAAAAAGTAGAAGGGGAATATTGCAGTTCTTGCCAAGTTGTAAGGAAAAAAAGATTAGAATCAGCCATGTGACTCTGGTGGACTTTTTCTTTTAATTTACTTCAGTTTTTATTTTTAAGGGGGTTATCCAGGACTATTTTTTTTCTTATGAGTCTAAAGACATATAGGCATGGAGTTCCTAACTACCTGCCTATTGTGCTCTGCGCTAATCTCTGTTGGTTCAGAGAGGTCACGGACCAATCCTGCCGGCAATTCTGTGGCTTCTGGTGACATCACATTGACACAGTCATGGCCGCTCTGCTCTGTTGATGGGGCATGACTGTGAATGCCATGCTGACAAAAAGCAGGCTCCCCATTGCACTGTGGGGAAACAGATGTCAATCAGCAGGATGCTGGCAGTTACAATTAACATCAATAAGTGAGACCGGAAGACAAAAAACTGCTCTGTTGATGTGAAGCACCAGAATTGACAGAATGCGAGGTTTGGAAAGCTTCTCAATCTGACAAAACTGTATAAATAGTAATAGCATACATATTAGTCCATAGATAATACGAGAGAACACATTCAATAATCTCATCAACACATAAGGACCCCTCACATGAGAGACCACATGAATGTAAAGTTCAAAAACATGAATAATTTTATTGAAAAAAACATACAATTAAAAAATCTCAACCATAATATATAAATAGGTCATTGAAGTTAAAAAGTACCTCCGATCTACAAAACAGCAGGTCACATGGGATTCATGTCAAAATACCTAAAGCATCGCCTATTATTGGCCAACCTAAACGGTAAATAGCCTAAAAATGGCGTCATGGTCGTGGTAAAAGAGAAACATCTGATGAAAACAGTTGTGCGTGAAGGCGTTGTGTATGTGCTAAATAATGGACTGCTACTAAAACTGCATGATAAATGCTAATAAAGTATGTTTATATCATGAGAGATACTATAACGATGGTAAGTAGAAATACCACTTGCAACCACATTAGTTAGCAGGAATCAGTCCAATACAAGGAAACTGAAAATATAATTACCACATTACAAGAGACACAGGACCTGCCGATTGCCCTACGCACGTTTTGATAGAATTCTTCTTGCAGGGGCGTGGGACGCCCCTGGAAGAAGAATTCTATCGAAATGCGCGTAGGGCAATCGGCAGATCCTGTGTATTGGACTGATTCCTGCTAACTAATGTCGTTGCAAGTGGTATTTCTACTTACCATTATTTGGCACATACACAACGCCTTCATGCACAACTGTTTTCATCAGATGTTTCTCTTTTACCACGACCATTACGCCATTTTTAGGCTATTTACCATTTAGGTTGGCCAATAATAGGCGATGCTTTAGGTATTTTGACATGAATCACATGTGATCTGCTGTTTTGTACATCGGAAGTACTTTTTAACTTCAATGACCTATTTCTAGATTGTGAGCCCAATCGGGGACAGTGATGATAATGTGTGCAAACTGTAAAGCGCTGCGGAATATGTTAGCGCTATATAAAAATAAAGATTATTATTATTATTTATATATTATGGTTGAGATTTTTTAATTGTGTGTTTTTTTCAAAAAAATTATTCATGTTTTTGAACTTTACATTCATGTGGTCTCTCTGATTATTCATGTGAGGGGTCCTTATGTGTTCATAAATAGTAATAGATAGCTCACAGTTTATTATTTTACTATTTTGGTACACGGTTTGGTGTTTGCTCACCACTTTTCAAAAACAAAAACATATTTGCTCTATCTTTGACAAAGCTATGGGACAAGAATTCATAGTGTAAAGTGAACGCAGTGTAAAATAGTAGTTCTTAGAAAGCCAAGTTATATTTTCAGTGGTTCCATTTTAGGGTACATACTGTATAATGCATTGAATAACTTTTAATATTTATTTTAGAGAAGGGGGCACATGATGGTGGTGGCCTCCATTTGTTAGTCAAATTGCACTTTCCTCCAAAAAGCTCAGGTTCATCAATGAACCTGGCAAAAAAAGGAGAAAAAAGTGAGAAAAATTAATGAAATCCTGGATGGTGTTAAACGAGACTGTGATAAGGAATATCACATACCAATATACAGTGGTTGATATGTGTTCTACCAAGGTGTTCTGCAGAACATACAGCATGTGAAATAAGTATTGAACACGTCACCAATTTTCTAAATAAATATATTTCTAAAGATGCTAACGGCATGAAATTCTCACCAGATGTCGGTAACAACCCATCTATTCCACCTAGGGAAAGAAATTAAACCATAGTTATCCATAAGTTATATGCAATAATAAGAAATGACACAGGGAAGAATAATTGAACACATGAAGAAAGAGAGGTGCCAAAAAACATGGAAAGTCATGACACAAGCTGAAATATTTCAGTAATAAGAAAGCAATACTGCCACTTAGTGAAAAATAATATCAGCTGGTTCAACTGATGACCTATAGAAAGATATCTCATTGCCAAGGTGCCAGACCAGAAACATCTCATCATGATGGGTTAAACCAGTGTGCTGTCTCAAGATCTTTGCAACCTTATTGTTGCAAAACATACTGATGGCATTAACAGAAGAATTTCTAAAGCTCTGAAGGTTCCAGCAAGCACTGTTGGGGCCATTATCCAGAAGTGGAAAGAACATCATTACATCATAAACCGGTCATGAGCAGGTGCTCCACGCAGGATTTCAGACAGATGAATGAAAAGAATTATCAGATGTGTTGTCCAAGAGCCAATGACTGTATGAGGAAAGCTACAGAAAAACCTGGAATCATCAGGTAAAATTGTTTCAAAGAAAACTATAAGTAATGCACTCAACCTCCATGGCTTGTATGCACGCTCACCAAGCAAAACTTCATTGATGAAGAAAAACCATGTTCAAGCGCATTTTGACAGGGTCACTGGCACAGTGTATGAGGGGAGATATGTGTCACTGGGCATATTGGTGTCAGTGGTATGAAACCAGGATATTTTACCTCCAGCACACTAAGTGGTAGGATGGTTAAAGTAAGCTGCATGCATGGGCTGTTTTTATGAGCACTCACAGAGTGAGTGGGAGAGTGCTCACCATATCTCTTCCTGCAGCCGACATTGGCAGGTGTACTAGCAGGACCTGTGGTGATGTCACAATCATGTCATCATCACATGGTCCTGGTTAAATACCTGGACATGTGAGACAGTCTGGGTGGTGTCTTGGGAGAGGACGTACTCGAAAATAGCTCCAAGGAGGAGCGGAGGACATTGCCTGGTGCCTGCAGATTGAGACCTGCTGAGTCAAGCACTCTGTTACTCTTTATTTGTTTTTGTGTTTTTTACCTTAAGCCAGAAAGGCTCTATTTGTTTTGTGAACCCTGCCCTGGCATATGCTGACTCCAATAAACCAGCCGGTGTTTCACCAATAAAGGGTTCCATGTATAACTGAAGAAGCAGCTGAGCGTGTGAGGGGTTGACACGCTCAGCTGCTTCTTCAGGTAAACACAGAACTCTTTAGTAGGAAGGTGAAAGGTCAGCCTAAAACTACATGGGGGAATGATCTCAAGGCAGCTGGGACCACAGTCACCAAGAAAACCATTGGTAACACAATACACCGTAAAGGTTTAAAATCCTGCAGTGCCCGCAAGGTTCCCCTGCTCAAGAAGACACATGTGGCCCATCTTTTGTTTGCCAATGAACACCTATATGATTCTGTGAGTGATTGGGAGAAGGTGCTGTGGTCACCTGAGACAAAAATTGAGGTCTTTGGCATTAACTCAACTCGCCGTGTTTGGAGGAAGAGAAATGCTGCCTATGACCCAAAGAACACCATCCCCACTAACAGGCCTTGAGGTAGAAACATTATGTTTTGTGAGTGTTTCTCTGCTAAGGTCACAGGACATCGCATCAATGAGAGACTGGATGTAGCCATGTACTGTAAAATCCTGAGTGACAACCTCCTTCCTTCCACCAGGACATTAAAATTGGGTTGTGGCTGTGTCTCCCAGTAAGACTATGACCCAAAACCTTGCAGCCAAGGCAACAAAGGAGTGGCTCAAAAAGAAGCACCTTAAGGTCATGGAGTGGCCTAGCCAGTCTCCAGACCTTAATACCATAGAAAACTTATAGAGAGAGTTGAAGCTCCGAGTTGCCAAGCGACACCCTCAAAATCTTAATGATTTAGAGATGATCTGCAAAGAGGAGAGGACCAAAATTCCTCCTGACGTGCACAAACCTCATCATCAACTACATAAATGTCTCACTGCTGTGCTTGCCAACAAGTATTAAGTCTTGTGTGTCAGAGGGATCAAATACTTATTTCTCACTGCAAAATGCAAATAAATTTATATAATTTATACAATGTGATTTTCTGGATTTTATTTTTGATATTCTATCTCTCAGTGTTAAAATGAACCTACCATTAAAATTATAGACTGTTCATGTCTTTGTCAGTGGGCAAACTTACAAAATCAGCAAAGAATCAAATATTTCCTTCACTGTATGTACCAATAAACCTAATAATACTCACTTGGACCATTCCAATGTAACACATAACAGTGATGGCATTACGTAGTTCAACAGCAATTATAAGAGAGTTAATTGGTGCATTATAGATTCATCATGATGGGGCACTGGATCACAAGTTTGCCCCTATGTACCTATGTATGTCCAATCTATAGTATACCTCCAGATAGTATTGCAGCTTCCATCTTAAAATTTTAAGTGGTGCCATGTCTGTGATCTGTGCTGGACCCATCTGAGATTGACCTGTTGAGTTCCTGACCCCCTGATAAAAGTAATTATGGTAAAATTAAGGGGGTATTCTCATTTTACACATTAATAGCATATCCGCAACCTCTTAATTTACATTAGATGCAGCACAAGGCAGGACAGTGGTTGAGGAGTTCCTCTATTCTGTGTATCCCAGAGGTGACACTGACATTAATTACACATGTGCTGCATATTCTTTAGATATGCCATCAATTTATAGATGAGAATGCACAAGTCCAATGGCTTGTAGGTAACGTCCTCTCTGAGTATAAACATTCTGCATCCTTTTTTTTCCATCTAGCATAGATTCATATGATGATGTTTCCTGGCAACTGCAGAGTCTCCTTTTGAGAAATCTTTGGCTCCTTACTTCTGCAATCCACACACTCTATAATAACATGAGTGAATTGAGATCCTACACCAAAAAAGTAAATAATATAAATTACTGAGCAAACTCAGCCACAGAAATCCCCCTCTAGAACAGACTTCTACATTTATTTGACTGGGCCTGGCCAGTTGCAATGTGAGAATTGTCTTGTTTCAGGCTCGAAGTGTGGATAGAAAGGTCCCAGATTGTTCGACTCACCTAATTAGATTAAAGCAACTTAACTGCCAGAAATCTGCATCACTTCCTATAGAAGTCTATATTAAGTCTAGAACACTTACCAATTTACAGAATGAAAAGACTGAGAGTTTGATGATGCACTAAACCCTCCTAAGACTGTTCACAATGAGGGCACGGAGCTGCAACCATAAGAGGGGTACATAGTCTGTGGGAGGATGGACAATGCTGAACTCTTCACATACAGGACTTTGTGTGCTCCACAACCTTGGGCAACCTCTTTAATAATATGTAACACAACCCTTTAATTTGAAACTTTATAAAAGTCAAACCATACAGGAATGGGTAATAATTAGAGAAGAGCGAATCGATTCACAGGGTCAGGGTCCAGTGTCCACATCAGTATTCCATGGCCACCAGTCGGGGGCCCTGCGATCCACTTCCTACCTGCTGAAATCTCAAGCGTCTTTTCTGATTTGTTGGCCTGTTGCAACATTATTCATGCTGTGTGACACACATCATCAACTAATCATAAGAGGCACTGGGGATGCCTGCAGGTAGAGAACGGTTCGCAGGGCTCCAGCCCAATGCCCATGCAATACTGATGTGTCTGCTAACCCAAGGTACTGCAAATTGATTTGCTCATCTCATTGCTTTATAAAATTTATTACCCTTCTCATATTGGGAATTGGCTCCACACAATCATGGCATGTGTTCTCATGGTAGCTGGGGGCTTGCTGAATAGGGATGCCATTTAGGTCCTCCTATGAAGCCCAGCCTGTGAGTGGACTGCATAGAGTAACGTCTTTTCAAGTATCCTGCGTGTTGCAACAAGGTTTTATTGCAGTTTATAAGTATAAGTAATAGAATGATTGCGGGTTCAAGTCCCCTTTGAAAAAAAAAATACAAAAAATGAATATAAAAACAAAATAAATATTGAATCAATAAAATTCGAAGAAATTAATACAAAATGTATTTAAACACGTTTGATGTAGCTGCAGCCACTCTGTCAAAATATTAAATGATTTAGCGCTCAGTATACTCCACAAAGAAAAAAAGTCCAGAAGTGCATTTTCAGTAGCCACAACACTGCAAAAAATTGCAATAAGAAGTAATGAAATCATCATATCTACCCCTACCATATGGTATCAATAAAAAAAAGTCAGCTTACCGTACAAGGCATAACCTCATCAATGTAAAAATGAAAATGTTACGGGTCTCGAATAACAGCAACACAATCACATTTTTTGCACTACTTGAACAAAAAAAATATACAAGTTTGGCATTGATGCAATCACACTTACCTGCAGAATCATACTACCAGGTCATTTTTTTTACTACACAATAAACACCATAAAAAGAAAATTCAAAAAATAAATAAGATTGCATTTTTTGCAAAATTGTATCGCAATTTTTCCTATTTTTTAGAAAATTGAATAGTAAGATGGCTGGTCATTCAAAACTGGAACTTACTCTATATGAAAGAAACTCCAACAATGACGCTTCAATAGAATACATTTTATTATTGCAATAAATATAAAAGAAGCCACAAGGGTTTTATAAAAACATAAATGAAAACTTATGGGGAGGAACAAAATACAGGAAAAAGGGGTGGGTGTGGCTTTAAAGTGGCAAAATATATAGTATACTGTATATAATGAAAAGGGGTACAGAATTTTATTACATGAAGTGCAAGCGCACATTTAAATATAATATAGCATAAATAAACATGTATACAAATGCTATCAAGATAACCACCACACCATATAGTGTAAGCAATGTAATTTTAGTAAAAATAAATATATGCATATTAAGAGTAAGAGGATAAGGTATCCAGAATACACCATGAATAACAAAAAAGCTTGGGCACTCAAATGAAAATTTATTGTCCAATGTAGACCAATGAGGCAAATGCCACCACCATACAACAAAGAAAAAATGCAGGATGACCCGATTGAAAAACAGATTAACTTTTGCAACGTTTCGGCATGAACATGCGTTTCTCAAGCTGAATCTGCTGTAGAAGGGGGACAAAGGTAATGGGATCTAGTCTCCTTTTATGCCTGAATGGTGTGGGGGCGCCGACCACGAGTGCCAGAGTGACTCACTCGGGTCATCCTGCATTTTTTCTCTGTTGTATGGTGGTGGCATTTGCCTCATTGGTCTACATTTGACAATAAATTTTCATTTGAGTGCCCAAGCTTTTTTGTTATTTATTGCTAATACCTTGGAGCACAACCTAGTACGCACAGTGAGCACCCCCTTATATTCTCTACAGAATACACCATGGGCAGAGCGAAAAAATTCACATAAGGTAGCATACATTGAAAACAGACCCAAGTATACAAACAGTGATAATAATAAGTGAGAGCCACAAGCCAGGGAGCCACCACCACACCCGATGAGCGTTTCGCTGTGGAAAGAGGAAACATAAAGTTAGGGTTCTTAACAGAAATGGAAGAAAAAACGGATGTGCAAAAGCACAAAATTATTAAGTGGGAATAAGGTTAAGTAAAAAAAAAATCTTATTCCTAAAAACTCAAAGAAAATATCTAATGTGTTATTTTGTCTTTCTAAAGTTTTTCATACAAGGTTGTCAAAGCAATCAAACCAAGCCCATTGAAATATGTATATTTTTTTGCAGGCCATAATGACTACATGTGTCCCGCAACCAATCAGTGCACCATTGACAAGAACAGGAGAAAGAGCTGTCAAGCCTGTCGACTCCGCAAATGCTATGAAGTGGGCATGATGAAAGGGGGTAGGTACTAAGTGCACCAAAGGATGAATATGCTGAATGTAAAGCATATCTTGCTTTATTCCAAAGTAACCTACAATGTAAAAAACCTGAGTTTGTCCATAAGTGCCTACAACCTGTATGCTCTCCGATCACTACATTGAAATATAAAGGCAATCTATGCACATAGTAAATTAGCCTTCATTTCACGCCATTGTTTCCTGAAAAGTTGGCACAAAATGTAAGATACCTAAGATGACTTTTGTAACACAATCAAGTAAGTGTAATCATTTTGTAATGTAATAGACTTTTTCACTTTTCTTATCTTTAAATTTTATATCAAAGCTTCTTTCTGTTTGGTTTTCATATATTTTTTGTTAGTTTGGTAAGACATTTAAACCACTATCATTTTTGGAAATGAGACAAAACCTCACTCTGAAACAGAAGAAACAAAACAACGGAAATTAAGAATCCATAAAAAATGCTACATAGGAAGACAACGATGGGCAGCACAGTGGCTCAGTGGATAGCATTGCAGCGTTGGGGTACCGGGTTCAAATCCCACCAAGGACAACATCTGCAAGGAGTTTGTATGTTCTCCCCGTGTTTGCGTGGGTTTCCTCCTGGTTCTCCGGTGTCCTTCCACAATCCAAAGACATACTGATAGGGAATATAGATTGTGAGCCCCATCAGGGACAGTGATGATAATGTCTGTAAAGTGCTATGGAATATAATAGTGATATATAAGCAAAACATAATAAACAATATTTGGGGTTGAACAGGACAGCCCCTTTTTAAATCTGACAGAAAATGCACTTTAACCCTATCCTGACATATGACATACTGGTGGGCATATGTCGGATCCCCCCACTTGATGCTGGCTCAGTTTGCATCTTTCCTGGCAGATGTTGGTTGGGTTACACAGCCATCATCTGCCTCTAACATCAGGGAGTGGAGCTGGGCGCTACCCACTGCTGTTAATGCCTTACATTTTCCATGTGATGTTTGGCACCTCTGTGACACGATCGGGGGTGCTGGTGAATTGTCATGGTAGATGGAGGCCTGATCGAGACTCCAATACCTACCATGACAATGCTTTTATGAAGATCAGGCTGTGACAGGAGAACTCAGATTTTATTATAACTGCAATATTGTGGTGTATAACATTAGCGATCAGACAATTGCAGGTGCAAGTCCCATAATGAGGCAAAAAAAAAAGCAATAAACATTGTTTAAAAAAATATAAAATAATATTAAAACGTGAATTACTCCCACCCCCTTTCAAAACATAAAACTTGAATAATCTCATAAAGACTTTTTTGGCCATTGCAACACAGCAAAAAAATGCAATAAGAAGTAATCAAAATGTCATAACAACCCCAATGTGGGATCAATAAAAACATCAGCTCGCCACAAAAAAAACTATCACACAGATCCATTGACATAAAAATGTTACAAGTCTCCGAAAATTGCGACACAAGAAAAACTTCACTTTTACAAATTTCCAAATTCTTTGTCAGCACTTTCATTAAAAAAACACCTATCCAAATTTTGCATCACCATAATTGGACTGAAAAATCAAATTTACAGTTAATGCTTACAGTACAATGAAGGTCGTAAAAATAAAACCCTTTTTTTTTTGGCACAATTTCACCGTACTGGCATTTTTTTCTCATTTCCTAGTGCAATGCATGGCAATATGAATGGACTTATTTAAAATTACAAGCAAAAAACAAGCCCTCATATGGCTATGTACAGTAGATGAAAGAAAGTGATGGCTCTTGGGAGGTAGGGAGAAAAAAACAAAAATGCAAAAACATAATATCGCATCTTCAGTAAATCGGAGCATCACATTATGGTTTACATAATACACACAATCTGTAGTTAAAGTTACTTTAGGTTAGGATTTTTAGTTACTTGAACGTGTGTAGCTTTTAATAAAATGCAAAGAAAATATATAATTGTAGTTATTAATACACAATGATTTATGATAATCTATGATTTTTGTAACAGCATTTTCTGTGGTTGAGTTACTAAGCATTTAAAAAATCTCGCTGGGCATTTACTTTGTTATCACCCACCTACACAAATATGAAAAAAACCTGCATATTTCCAAATCCTAGAGAATCGTAATCCATGGGAACTGTTTTCTAGTTCTACGAATATACAAGTGAAATTCAACCCAAAAAGTTTTCACTTTCAGTAGTATATACTGAACTGTAAGCCTGTTGGCCCTTAGTGTGTTATATGAGCCCATAAAGTTTATAAACCACTGATTTTGATGAATCAGCGGATGGTGTTGCCCTTATTAGATTAGCAGCTGATGTACAACATGATGGACAATCACTTTATTTCTTAAAAAATTGTGAAAAAATTGATGTCACAATAGCCCAATTTTAAGCTGTTTTAGAGAAAATCTTAAATTCCTAAATCATATCCTTACCTCTTAAAGTGGTTGTCTCATGACTGATTTTCAGGAGTGTGCTGCTCCCAAGCCTCCCGGCTTCCTGCTGCAAGGGGCAATGTTCTTATAAATGACTGACAATTCAGCATCTTTGTTGCCCCACTGTTCTGAACCATATGTCCTTTGATGATGCAAATGGAGGTAGTTTTTCCTCTCCAGTAGGGGTGAGTGGACCCGTCGAAGTTCGGTTCGGGTTTTAGAACTGTACCCGAATTTGAACCAGAACCCGAACTCCATTTAAAAGAATAGGGACCCGAACGTTTGAGCTGGAAAATATTCTCTCTCTCCTCCCAGACTTTCTGGATCGCCCCCACGTAAGGGCAATGGGGTACTCGGTACCGAGTCCTTCAGTTCCCTCAACGAGGATGTCACGGTGGCCCGACCCGGACCGTGGCCCTATGAGGGGCACCCAATAAAAGGCAGAGTTTGTAGATAACGGTAGTGTTCGTGATGCCACCTGTGGTATTCAGTCAGAGTGACCGACACTGCTTAGGGGTCTGCTGATTAGGGGTCCGCCTTGCGCAGGCGTGTACTATGGAGGACAGAGAATGAACTTCAATCCAATATTGCAGCCAGCATGCAGCCAGCGGGTAAGGAAAGGGTGAATCAAACACCCGAAAACCCCGCCCCTATGGCTGAAGATTGTTCCCTCCAAATTCAGGTGACAGAGTCCCTTTAAAAACGATTTTATCTGCTGCAGATCTACCAGTTCTCTGAATGCTGAGTTCTGTGTAACCCCATCTACCTCACTGCTTGGCAGCTTTTTGTGTACACTGTGCATAGGCAGAAAGCTGCCAGTCAGTGATGGGATGTGGTTGCACTACTTGGCAGCAGGCCACATTGTTCTCAAGTGATAATTTTCTGCTGAGAAAACAATAAGTTCATTAAAGCTACACTAAACGGAACAGTAAGTGATACCTTGCTGGAATCAGGGTCTCTTTCTCTACATTCTGCTGATCTCAGATTAGGTAGCAAAAATGTGGTGACTGATTCCCTTTAAAGAACTTGAGAACAACAATTGAAATACGTTCCATGCATGATTATCAAAACCCAAAGTAAGCCAAAGACAAAGTACTGCTATGAATAAGGCCAACCAATTAAACTCATAAATAGTCTTATGTATAGGGCTAAAGAGCATCTGTTTTCTTCATCATTACTACATTTGCTGCACTGATTAGCAAAGCCATGCAGTGCTATTCATTCAATGAGTGACTGACACTTTCTGTCTGTACATCCCTTCTCTTCATGTCCGATGAATTGGACTGATGCTTCTTACTGAGTAAATACGGCAAGATATGGCATTCGAGTTACCCTATTAATAAACATTGGATTACCCTGACCTTAGGCTCTTGGGTTTACACGGTTAAGGCAAGAAATATTCATGCATTTCTATATTTGATTAGGATAATGTTCTGTTGAAAAATATCTTCTAAGTGAGGGGTGAAGGATGGATCACAAACAGGCAGAATGAGCTTACAGCAAAGCAGATGTTTAAGTGGAAGAACAAAACATTCCAGACATATACTAACACAGAATCCTCTCTAGATTTACCACAAGTAATGTTTTCTCCAGAGGACTGATTTCCCATGGGGGGCATACAGGAAGTTCTTAATAAGTTGAAAATGTTGGGAAACTATAGTTATTTCTTATAATATGAAGCTTGCCTTATACCTCCCATCTTCAGATTTCGATAGCTATGTCTCAATTGTTCTTCTCACCATGCCTAACTTTTTTTTTGATAAATGCAAAAATGGAGACCAGTGATTTTCCCCCTTGGCTGACTGAAGCTCCGGCATTGCCAGTAATGTGTCCTCTTCAGGAGCCAAGCAAAATAATGTTACATGTCAGTTGAGAGAGAAACCACGGCTCATTCTTCGCATAATAAAACATGATATATCTCATGTAATCCCACTTCAACACTCATCACAGTGTGCAAGCAAGTGGCACCGATTCAAAATGCCAATCTATGGCAGGGAGTTAACGCTTGGCACTTATGTCCTCTTATCTAAATTTGCCTAAACTGCTATCTGCTATGGCATTTACTTTTTGAAGTCTTTGACCAGGCAGATGGCAGAAATAAATGGAAGCAAGGTAATTCCTCACATAGTTCTCAATGATCATAATTTTACTTTCACCTTTGCCAGATATAAAGTCCAGCTAAAAAAATTGACTTAGATAACACTTCCAAACTTGCAAGGATGGGACAAGCTCCATAGGTGCCCGCGATCTCCGAACTTCAGAGTAATAGCAGATTGAAAATCATTTTAATTCTTTTCTACTCCTCCTGAGATCACATGTTTTCAGCATGTAAGGACAAGTCTTATTGACAGGGAAAATGGTAGCACCCAATTTCTAATTTATTCACGTTTCCCAAAGGAAAAACAGAATTCTATAAAGTGTTACCGAATTGTTTTTTCATTGGAGAATATAAGTCTTTACTAAACCAGGCATATCGGCAAATCCAGTTTTAAACAAATCCCCTCCCTTCTTAGGCCACGTGCACATGTTGAGCTTTTGGTGAGTTTTTTACCTCAGTATTCAAAACCAGGAGTGGGTGATAAATACAGAAGTGGTGACGTGTTTCTATTATACTTTTCCTCTCACTGTTCCACTCCTGGCATTAGCTTACATATTCTGAGGTAAAAAATGTACTAAATACTCAACGATACCCCTTTGATAAAGCAGGTATGGAAAACGCACATCAGGGGCTGCAAGGGGGACAGCGGTCCAGACCTACCATAGGTAAGCAGGAATGACCTCTTATGGCAGCTTATGACCCACACTATGCACTTTTTAACTAGCTATATCTATCATCTGGTGCTACATCTATATACACTCTAGTGACTCTGCGGCTCTGCTTCCCCAGGTCTTATTCTGACCTCCACCCTCTCCTTGCCTACCTCCATGTCTCCTCCACATGTTTTCATAATTTCATATGTGTCTTCGGTTTTAACATGTTTGCATATTTTGTATCAATAAAATTAATTTAATTTATATTAATTCCTGGTGCTTTATGGCTTACTCCATTTTTCTCTTAGTCTTACAATAATATTTGGAGTACTCCACTTGTGTTATCATACCCCTTCCTTACATTGGGGGAGCTGTACTCTAATATGCTTTCAGCCCTAATACAGAATTGTGCTTTTTGATTACTGTTTTACTATGCACATAACCTTATAGTGTTCCACGCGTTACTGCTCATTCAAGTACATGTCAACACATGCTGCTTAAGACATGAAGCCCAGAGGATTGTGTTAACCCCAATGACATGCTTCAGTAAACTGTAATATGATTATCATTCTACGTGCATAAAATTTCCTGCAATGAGCAATGAATATAATACTTGGTCTTATACCATTGGTTTCCTACCTGTGGCTTTCCAGCTTTTGCGATACTACATCTGCCAGAATGCGAAAGTTGAAGAGTCTCAAGATGGTGTCCACAAGTATATACAGTACATCTGTGTTTCTAGACTTGTGTACTGTGCTTAGTGCTGACGAAAAGTAGAAAGTTATCCAGCAGCAAGTCCAAGAGTGAAAAAAAAATGTTTTAAAAAAGAAAAAAATAATAATTAACTCATGTTATAAAATGCAAGGAAATTTGCTATGGGGTCTAGCTTATGCATTTCGAACAATGATGTGTTCTTACTCATAGTATGAGAATTTTTTTTCTCTTCTTGGACGTGCTGCTGGATGACTTTACCATTGATTGGATACCCACTTACAGCCGACTCAAGTCTTCATCCATTCACATTCCACTGGGATCAGTCCATTGCATTAGATTATAGGTGAGCTAAAAAGTTGCTTTTTGTTTTGTTTTTCCCTTCACAAGTTTTTGTGCTTAGTACTGAGTATCCTCCAATGGTCTCTTTTGAAGTTGAGAGTATCTCTTAGTCAAATTCACTCATTTCAGAGTGGAAACTCAATTGCAGTGAAATAAACTTGATCTGAATTTACTTGGGAAGAGGTTAAAAAAGTCTTATACTCACTTACCCACAGCTACTCCCTATACCAATTCAACCCCCGGCTTCCCGATTGGCTTTTCTATCGACTGTCTTCTATCTTCTTTCCAGCTGGGTCTTTTATTCACTTGGCCAATAGTCATCATGCCGGGCATGATCCATTTCATAAATGTACGATATGCGGCATGGGTCAATGCAGATTCGACGCACGTCATTGACCCAACTGGAAGGAAGACAGAAGATAGAAGAATGGCGATGGAAGATAGAAGTGTCGAGTGGAGGAGGGCTGATACAAGGTAAGTATGCATTTTTTTCTTTTAAACCCTCCTCAGCCCTCTATAATACAGCAAAATGGTGACCAGTGGCCCAAAACAAATGACAAACAAAATAGATTGTGATGAATCCAAATGTATTTTTATACTATTTAAGGTTAAATCAATTCACCTCAAATAGATTTGCTCACCTCTAAGGCTGGGTTTACACTGCGTTAACAGCAGCCTGTTCAACACATACGTTAGCGGGCTGCTGTTGACGCAAGTGCCGACTTGTCACATCGCTAGCGCAGATAGAGCAACTGCTAGCGTTATCTGCGCTAACAGTGACGGACCTGGAAACGCTGCAGCCCGCGTCTCAGGGTCCGTCACTCAATGACGGCACATCCCTAGCGCACGCCCATTGTGAGCGTGCGCTAGCGATGTGTCTGACATAGGAATTAATGGCGGCCTTAACGGACTACGTTACACCGCGTTTATGCCGCGGTGTAACGTAGTCCATCTAACGGACGCCCATAACAAACTGTAAACCCAGCCTAATCTCTTTATAAGTCACAGGCTAAGAAAAAGTAACCGATGGCCTGGAAAAAATATCCAACTTTGCATGAGACGGCAGTGACCGACAGAGCATTTTGAAATGGAATATTTTGTAAGAAATATTATGCAGATACTATTGGAGAAAGAGACTGCAAAACAGACTATAAAAAATACTACATAGGCAGTAGTTTAGTGAAAGAAATTGGATTATAGTGTTCCTTTTGTAACACCGTTAAGGTATATGCCCACACTTGTGCTTTCCGCTTGTCATATAGCAGCCTTTTCCAGATGTGAAATCTTATTTTATTGTTGTACAGAGATAACTGAACTTATCACATGTCAGGAGCATGCTTAAAATGACCCACTGGACTTCTAGATGACCTACCATTACTGTTAGTTCCTGTAATGAGTATGACTGATTGGACGTTGCATTCAATATTCACTATATATTTTGCTATTGAAAAGAAGATGAAAGGACAATTTCTGAAGTCCACAGATTTGTACAAGTGCCTAGATTTGAAAAAGAAGAATATATGTCTTATTTCAAAATGGTACAATTTTGTGA
The DNA here is from genome assembly GCF_032444005.1 of Ranitomeya imitator. NCBI lineage: Eukaryota > Metazoa > Chordata > Amphibia > Anura > Dendrobatidae > Ranitomeya > Ranitomeya imitator. Next base: position 135,661,468 of record NC_091286.1, read on the forward strand.
CTTCTGATAATAAAGTCATTTTCAATAATAGCGCAATTTTTCTACTATCCATCTTCTTTGAAAAATATCTTTCGCCCATTTTCTTTTTTTCTGTTCTAAACTAAGATATTTGTGTATATGTGTAAGAAGAAGGATCGGGCCGTGGGGATCTGTTCTGTGCCGGGTCTGTAACTGTCGCGTGTGTCTCCTCTGTTGTCTGGGGAAAAACTTAAGAGACCAGACAAACCTTTACATCCGAAAGCAGAGGGTGTGGCTAAGCGGTTGCAGCCACAGCACGCGCAGAAGCAGTCAGTCTTGGTGGGAGCAGGCAGCACACAGCAGAGAGAAGTGAGTGCTCTGCCCCTCAAGCACTGGTGCAGAGCAGGGCCACGGCCGAGCATCCCTGCTGCCACTAGCTGAGTCCGGGAGGAGAGACATGCAGTACGCCCACAAAGTACGTCACCACAAAACAGGGTTCCAAACGCTCTGGGCCTGTGAGTAGTGCGCACGTTCTGCCTAAGAGAGACTCATTGTGGGACTGTAAGTTGCGCCCTGATTCCCCCGTGTATGTCCACGGGTCTACGTTCGACCCGGACAGTGTTGAGGCCCATACATTCTTGACTGCAGCAATATATGGAGTAGGGGCTCAGCGGAAGGTACTGGAGACCAACTGCTGCTACCAGAAGATGGATCATCATTACCCATAGGACCTCTTTAGACCAACTCCACGCCCGCCGTTGTGGGCGCCATCTTCAACTCAGTAACATCCATGACCCGAGGACTGATCCACACAAAAAGTTAACCAAGATAACGGCTGTTGTTTCACTGTCCTTTAACAGGGAGCAACACTCTGCTATGGGACTGGACTGAGCGGGTCAGGGGTATGTTGAGGATGCACCTCATGACCCCCATGATGGAGGCAGAGATTGCCATTATGGCCCTAGTCGGAGAGTCGAGGAGCTCCGTCATGTTCCGCCCCCCCACCATAAGCGAGATACCTTCAACAAGGTGTTACAAATTATAGAGTAAATGCATGGAGACCCCATGGACATCAGAGAATTGCGCATGCACTTGTTTAGCTGTGTCCAAAAGGAGGGGGAGTCCGTGACCCAATACATGAACTCAGGAGATCCACGCTGCAATTGCTAAGCGAGATAGAGTAGATGTAGGACCCCTTGATACAGTTTTGAGAGATCAGTTGGTGGCAGGCTTTAGAGATGCGCTACTTAAACAGGCCTTGCAAGAGAACTTGCGGATTAATCCGCGTATGTCCTTTTCGGAAGTTAGGGCCGAAGCGCGTGCACAGGAGCAAGAGCAGAGGTGACAGTCCCGACGGGGAAGGTCCGGAGCAGAGAGGTATCCATTTCACTGGCAACTGAACCAAGTCAGGTGAGAGAGCTTTAGAAGGAAATCCAGGACATGCGAGAGGAATGGTGCGACTTGAAGGAACCTTCAGTACCAATGGGCCCATCCAGAGGCAGAACTGGTCCCGAGCCTCACCAGGAAACAAGATTGCATTGCACAGAAGGGCAGCCGACCTGTTTCAACTGTGAGAGCACTGGACATTACGCTTGAGGATGCGCTCGCCGGGGAAGACCCCTCCACCGCCATCCATTAAACTAGTGGGCTCCGTGGCTGGGAGACAGCGCCCGGAGCCTGAACGTCCAAGAAGGAGAGAAAGAAGTCCCACAAGTTTAGTTTCCATGAGTCTTCTCGTTTGGACTGAAATGGATGGTCGGGCCATCCGCTGCTTAGTTAATACAGGCTCTCAAGTAAATACAAAAGCCTGAGACTTATTTCAGATTTCATTTCCCCGAGACGATGTGGCCAGAATGGGGCCCAGTGATCAAGCTGACAGCAGCCAATCAGTTGTCCATCTCTGTCGCAGGGGTGGTCTGGATGCAAATAAATGTATGCGGAAAAGATGTGGGCTGGAAAGGAGTCGTGTTGATTGCTGGGGCCCTGGCAATGGCCCCACTTTGACTTTAGAAATCAAAAGAAAGAGCTTGGGAACATTCTGGTCAATGAGTCGGCAAACATGTTTCTGAATCGATGTAGCCCTCACACCACCCAGAGAAAAGTGTTCCAACAGTTGATTCGGGTGGCCCAGGCCCAAGAGACATCAACTGAGGGAAAAACATTGGGCAAGGTAATCGTTCTGGCCGCCGTCAACCTCATCTTAACACCAGGTCGAATTCCAGATAGAGCCAGCTTATATGGATCAATTACCTCTAGGGCTCCTTTTTGCAGGGACGGTAGCCATTATTCATAAAGGTAATGTACCAGTGCAATGTGTCAACCGCCCAAGAGTGAAGTAGCACAGATCATGGGAATGCCGGAATAGCTGATACCACCAGAGGCCGTTCAGTTGGCAGTGAAGCAGTGAAGATCCCTGGACAGTGGCCTTAATGTTGTCCTCCGAACCAGAATCTAACCAGCTAAAGGAAGGATGCCAAATCCTGGAACAGATGAGGGCCGAATTAACGGAACTCTCATCACAACAGGTACAACAAGTGGAAGCGGTGCTAGAGCGATACTAAGATTTTTTTGTTCAGCATGATGATTGAGTATACCAAAGCTATTACCCACGAGATTCCAACAGGAAACGCCGCACCCAATAGGGAACGATATCGACAAATCCCACCACAAATGTACCAGGAGGTGAAGGAGATGTTGGCGCTCATGCTGCAGAGTGGAGTCATCCAAGAGAGCAAAAGTCAGTGGGCTGCACCCATTGTCCTAGTATGGAAAAAGGATGAGTCTTTGCACTTCTGTGTAAACTACCGGGAGTTGAACGCCTGCGCCGTGCGAGACTCATACGCGCTACCAAGAATAGAAGAATTGTTGTCTGACTGGGAAAAGTGAAGTACTTCTCATTGTTGGATCTGGCCAGTGCATATTGGCAAGTGCCCATGTCCAAGCATGACCGGGCAAAGACAGCATTCATACTGCATTGGGTTGTTCACGTTCAATCGGATGCCTTTCGGCCTTACCAATGCAGTCAGAACATTCTAATGATTGATGGAGAGATGTTTGGGAGACTTTAACTTCGAGGATACCCTCATTTATTTGGATGACATCATCGTCTATGCAGACACCTTTGGGGAGAACCTGCAATGGCTGTAGCAAGTGTTGAGTTGGCTACAGAGGCATGGCCTGAAAGTGAAACATTGAAAGTGTCACCTCTTCCGCAAGCAGATTGCATACCTGGGGCATGTCATCTCCGCTGAAGGGGTGAGACTGTCTTGTGAGAAGATAGCAGTATAGGAATGGCCCACCACGAAGACCGTAAAGGATGTCTGGGCCTTTCTGGGACTCACTGGGTATTATCGTTGGTGTGTGAAAAACTTCCCTCGCATTATTAACCCGCTGCTGGAGTTGTTGAAAAGAGTGCCGTCCGGCGCAAAGAATCGTACCATTCAATGGTGGAATAGTCAGGAAGAAGATTTCCGATCCCTAAAGATGCCTCTGACTGAAGCACCTGTACTGACCTATGCAGATTTCTCTCAGTCCTTCATCCTTCACACTGATGGAAGTCTACACGGACTAGGAGCCGTATTGTCATAAATGCAGGACAGAAAAGAGCAAGTGATCACTTACGCGAGTCAGTCCCTCCACGACTCCGAACGAAATCCAGAAAAGTACAGTTCTTTCAAGCTGGAACTGCTGGCATTGGTGTGGGCAATGACCCAGAAGTTTGCTGAGTACTTGTCCGGGTCCAAAGTCTTGGTGCGCACCAACAACAATCCTCTGGCTCATCTGGAAAATGCAAAACTAAGGGCCCTGGAGCAGAGATGAGTGGCTGCATGGCCAAGTACAGATACAAATTCGCTTATCAGATAGGAACTGAGAACACACATGCCAATGCTTTATCCAGAGTGACTCACGAGTGACCTGGACCTAACCGGGACGTAGAGCTGGAAGCTGAAGAGGTCCCTGAGTTTCGTAATCCCGCTAGGACATTGGCGGTAATGCAAGGACAGATCGGGGAGGCATCCAGAGGGCACACCTGCATGATCCCCTGACCACTGGGTACGGCTTCAACAGGAAGATGGGGATCTCACTCTGATGAGGCAATGAGTGGCTCTGAAACATTTCCCAAGCCAAAGTGAGAGGGACAAACTGTCCCCGGGAACTTTACAGATCCTTCTGCAGTGGGAGAGACTACAACTGGAAGATGGCCTCCTGTACCAGAAAGTACAGTTGACATGAGAGTTGGGAGTCACCTAGCAAGTGGTGCTCCCAGAAAAGATGCTTCAAAAGGTGGCCACAGAAGATCATGAAAGGGGTGCCCACTTTGTTCCAGTGGCTGCAGAAGTTGGTCTACCATCCTCGGCTGAAAGCTGCAGTAGATGAAGCATGTCAACATTGCAGAAACTGTGAGCTAGCTAAGACTCTGGAACAGAGGGCTCCTACACAGACCATTATGACTTCTGCTCCCCTAGAGGTGTTGATGATCGACTACCTGACTATAGATCTGGCTCAACACTGTCTGGTGATGACTGATCACTTTACCAAATTTGCTGTGCTGACTCCGACCCGGTATCAGACTTCTGATTCCGACGCAGGATCAGACTTTCTGATTCGGCGGGGCAGGCTATTTGCAGGGACTTCATTCGAGTGTATGGTTGTCCAAAGAGAATTCACTCTGATCAAGGTGCCTGTTTCCAAGGACGAGTGATGGAGGAACTGCATCTCCTGTATCAGATTGAGAAATCCCAGATGACGCCCTACCATCCTCAGGGAAATGGGGCCTGTGAGCGTTTCGGATGCTGATTCAGATGCTGAGGATGTTGGAAGAGGACATGAAAGTTTGCTGGCCTGAGTTTGTGGCTGAATTAGTCTAGGTGTACAACAACTGTGTGCACAGCCCAACTGGATGCACACGATACACCCTGCTGTTTGGCTGAAAATGGAGAGAGATCACTGAGCTGGAATTGGATCTGGAGGAGGACTGCCCGCAGACGGGGGTGTCCACTTGGATCCGTGAACATCGACACCGTTTGCAGACTCTACAACAACTCATGCAAACCAAGTTTTGGGAGCTTGAACATCCTGAGACAGCTTCCCTGCGAGGGACAGCTCTTAAGGCCGGGGACCATGTGTTAGTCCAAGACAAACGCCCTCGAAGCAAGTTGGAGTATCGGTGGGAATAGACCCCGTATTGGGTGAAACACCAGATCGGAACTGAACGACCTGTTTATGAGATTCAACCTGAAGGGTAAGAAGGCCCTCCCACCAGAGTAGTTAATCGGAAAATGCTACATCCTTGCTTGTCATGAGACCCCGACCAACCAGAGAGGGCACAAGTTGTTCCTGAAAAACTTCCTTCTGCAGCTTTTGACTATTACGAGGACGAATGCTCCGACCCATTACTCATTGGCCCAGAAGAGGAAAAGGAGCCTGAAGCTCCCAAAATGGATGATTCATTGAACCTGGGCATGTCCCAATCTTCACCCACTCAACCTGACTCCGCTACCCAACCGAACTCCACTACCCAACCTGACTTCTCTACTCCACCTGACTCGACTACTCAACCTGACTTACACCGCACTGAACGGACAACAGCTGGAATACCACCCAATCTATACAAACAAGACCAATTCATTTGGCAGCGAATCATCCAAGAGATGGAGGAGTGTCCACATTTACTGCAGGAACTCTCGCCCGTGGAATGGCGAGCAAAAGGAGAGGGAGAGTGTAACAAGAATTGGGCTGTGGGTACCTGTGCTGTGCCAGGTCCGGAACTGTCAAGCTGTATCCTCAGTTGTGCGGGGGGAAACTTAAGAGACCAGACAAACCTTTGCATCCAGAAGCAGGGGGTGTGGTTAAGCGGTTGCAGCCACAATGCACATAGAGCAGTCAGTCTTGACGAGAGCAGACAGCGCACAACAGAGAGAAGTGAGTGCTCTGCCCCTTGAGCATGGTGCAGAGCATGCCCACACCCGAGCATCTCCATTACTACTACTGAGTCCGGGAGGACAGACACGCAGTATGCCCATTGGTCACCACAAAGAAGGGTGCCAAATGCTCTGGGCCCATGAGTACCGTGCACGTTCCGCCTAAGAGAGACTCCTTGTGGGACTGTAAGTTGCACTCCGATTCCCCCGTGTATGTCCACTGGTCTATGTTGGACCCGGAGAGTGTTGAGGCTCATACATTCTTGACTGCATCAATATATGGACTAGGGGCTCAGCGGAAGCTACCGGAGACCAACCGCTGCCACCAGAAGATGGATCCTCATTACCCATAGGACCTCATCAGACCAGTTCCACGCCTGCCATTGTGGGCGCCATCTTCAGCTCAGCAACATCCATGACCTGAGGAACAATCCATACGATACGTTAACCAAGAGAACTGCAGTTGTTTCATTCACTGTCCTTTAACCCTGCATATAATCACCAATTTCCCCATTTAAACTTTTTATCTCCCTGCGTGGAGTTTTCAAATGTTCAATTAAAGTCATTAACCCTTGCTCTGCCTCTTGTGCCTCACTCCATCCCATAACCTGCTCACATATGTATGATGTGTAGGATATCTATATAGATAGATCTATGATCATACGCAGATGGAGTTCTCGGCACCAAGATCTCGGGAGATGAGATCTCAGCACTGAGATCTCCCGATATCTCCATCTGCGCATGCGCTGCCCCCGGCCGCCAGCCATTTTCCCGGAGTCAAGTCCATCGTATAGGAATCCATGTCACTGCGGGGGCTCTAGGCATTCACAAGATGTTGGCAGAGCCCCCGCAGCACCGGACACCTGAAGCACTGGACCCAGGCAGCACCGGACACCCGCAGCAGCGGGCCGCTCTGCACATATGAGCACACCCTCATCCCGCAATGCTCCACTCTTCAGCAGCGACTCTGGGACCCCGCTTCACCACAGCCACCACCCCCGGTAAGCAATAAGACGCCTGGATTATAAGAAGCACCACCATTTTATTAAAAAAAAATAGTTTTTTTCATATTTTTCTCCTCAAAATTTGGTGCGCGTCTTATAATCCGCAAAATACGGTATGTACTAGGGATATTAGGTTCAATGGTGTGGCAATTTGTGAGAGGGATTTAGTGAGTTCTAATGGTTCGTTGTCTAGGGACTAGTGTTGAGCGATACCTTCCGATATCGGAAAGTATCGGTATCGGTTTGGATCGGCCGATATTCAAAAAATATCGGATATCGCAGATACCGATACCCGATCCCAATGCAAGTCAATGGGACCAAAATATCGGAATTAAAATAAACCCTTTCTTTCCTTGTAGGTTCATTCTACATGAAGGAAAACAACTAAGAATAATGTAGGATGTATGGGGGAGGTGGCGGAGACATTAAAGGCAATGAGGATTAGTCCAATCAAATAGAATAGCATGTTTTTGTTTTTTTTTAAAGACGTTCGGATTGAAAAAGATATTGACTATGTAAATTTTTTTTTATTTTGTCAGATATTGATGTTTCACTATTCCACGACCTTCCCCTTCTTTTTTTTTCTTTTCCCACACTTTCATCTTCATCATCATCAGCATCTTTGACATCAACTTCTTCACCTTATTCATCTTCTTCTTCATCTTCTACCTATTTTTTTTTTTATTACATTCTTCATATTCATTTTCTTCAACTATTATTATTCTTCCTATTCTACATATTCTTTTTATTCCACTGTTATTATTCTTCCTATTCTACTTCTTCATCATATTCTCATTTGTGACAGCCTCAGGCATTCCCGTAGTTGTTATCTATAAAAGTTGGAAGATTACACCTTCCGTTCTGCCAGTCACAAAAGTTACATTTGTCCGCGTTCAGTTTGGCCTGCAGCATCAGGCTTTATCCAGGGGCACCACGAGGAGGAACGGACTCACCCCCATACACTGCTTAGTCTTCTTCTGCATATAATTTAGATAATATCTTTTGCTCTGATATTAAGTCTTATGCTTAATGTTCTTCTGCTCTTTGTTCTGCAGCCTCTTGTTCTTCTGCTTCTCGGTCTTCCATGTCGTCGTCTCCAGGGTCGTCGTCTCCAGTGTCGTCATCTCCGCCGTCGTCGTCTCAGCCGTTGTCGTCTCCGCAGTCGTCGTCTCTGCCGTCGTCATCGGGGGGGTCTTCCGGGTCGTCGTCGTCGTCATCGGGGTGGTCTTCCGGGTCGTCGTCATCAGGGTGGTCTTCCGGGTCGTCGACTTTAGGGTCTTAAACTTGGAAATGTAGCAGAAGGTACAAGAAGGCTGAGAAAATGCCAAGAACCAGCTGATGGAACTGGAACTCGGATGGCTACCCGAAGGTTCAAGAGCCTATGGAACTACCGAGGACCAGCTGACGTTACTGGAACCCGGTTACTAAGCAGGAGGTACCCGTGCTAAAAAGCACTACCAAGGACCGCCTGACGTTGGCGGAACTCGGATACCCAGAAGGAGGCACCTTAGCCAAAGGCTCTGCCCGGAACCAGCTGACGTTACTGGAACCAGGATGGGGAGCAGAAGGTACAAGAGCAAAAGACACTGCCGAGAACCAGCTGACGGTACTGGAACCCGGATGGGTAGCCGAAGGTCCAAGAGCCAATGGAACTACCGAGGACCAGCTGACGTTACTGGAACCCGGTTACTAAGCAGGAGGTACCCGTGCCTGAAAGCACTACCAAGGACCACCTGACGTTGGTGGAACTTGGATACCCAGAAGGAGGCACCTAATCCAAAGCCTCTGCCCGGAACCAGCTGACGTTACTGGAACCAGGATGGGGAGCAGAAGGTACAAGAGCAAAAGACACTGCCTAGAACCAGCTGACGGTGCTGGAACCAGGTGGTGGACCCGAAGGCCCACAGGAGAGGAGAGAACAGCTAGGCCGCGAGGCAGCCGCAGTTACCGAACCCCAACAGTCCTACAGGGGGAGCTGGGCCTACTGGCACTACAGAACCAGCCTTGACTACCAGTTCACGCAGCCCACATAGGAAGCTCCTAAACTGGAGGCACCCTGGAGTTGGCTAACTCGACCGCACCACGACGGGGCAAGCATAGGCGTCTCAGTGAGCTTGACACAACCCGGAAACAGCTGACGGTGCTGAAACCAGGCTTGGCACGAGGGAGTACCTGTGACAAGAACACTGCCGAGAACCAGCTGGCGGTGCTGGAACCCAGATGCGTTGCCCCAGTGTGCAAGAGCCAATGGCACGACCGAGGACCAGCTGACGGTGCTGGAACCCGGTTACTAAGCTGTAGGTGCCCGCGCTTAAAAGCACTACCAAGGACCGCCTGGCGTTGGCGGAACTCGGATACCCAGGAGGAGGCACCTAAGCCAAAGGCTCGGCCCGGAACCAGCTGACGGTGCTGGAACCAGGTGGTGGACCCGAAGGTCCACAGGAGAGGAGAGAACAGCTAGGCCGCGAGGCAGCCGCAGTTACCGAACCCCAACAGTCCTACAGGGGGAGCTGGGCCTACTGGCACTACAGAACCAGCCTTGACTACCAGTTCACGCAGCCCACATAGGAAGCTCCTAAACTGGAGGCACCCTGGAGTTGGCTAACTCGACCGCACCACGACGGGGCAAGCATAGGCGTCTCAGTGAGCTTGACACAACCCGGAAACAGCTGACGGTGCTGAAACCAGGCTTGGCACGAGGGAGTACCTGTGACAAGAACACTGCCGAGAACCAGCTGGCGGTGCTGGAACCCAGATGCGTTGCCCCAGTGTGCAAGAGCCAATGGCACGATCGAGGACCAGCTGACGGTGCTGGAACCCGGTTACTAAGCTGTAGGTGCCCGCGCTTAAAAGCACTACCAAGGACCGCCTGGCGTTGGCGGAACTCGGATACCCAGGAGGAGGCACCTAAGCCAAAGGCTCGGCCCGGAACCAGCTGACGGTGCTGGAACCAGGTGGTGGACCCGAAGGTCCACAGGAGAGGAGAGAACAGCTAGGCCGCGAGGCAGCCGCAGTTACCGAACCCCAACAGTCCTACAGGGGGAGCTGGGCCTACTGGCACTACAGAACCAGCCTTGACTACCAGTTCACGCAGCCCACATAGGAAGCTCCTAAACTGGAGGCACCCTGGAGTTGGCTAACTCGACCGCACCACGACGGGGCAAGCATAGGCGTCTCAGTGAGCTTGACACAACCCGGAAACAGCTGACGGTGCTGAAACCAGGCTTGGCACGAGGGAGTACCTGTGACAAGAACACTGCCGAGAACCAGCTGGCGGTGCTGGAACCCAGATGCGTTGCCCCAGTGTGCAAGAGCCAATGGCACGACCGAGGACCAGCTGACGGTGCTGGAACCCGGTTACTAAGCTGTAGGTGCCCGCGCTTAAAAGCACTACCAAGGACCGCCTGGCGTTGGCGGAACTCGGATACCCAGGAGGAGGCACCTAAGCCAAAGGCTCGGCCCGGAACCAGCTGACGGTGCTGGAACCAGGTGGTGGACCCGAAGGTCCACAGGAGAGGAGAGAACAGCTAGGCCGCGAGGCAGCCGCAGTTACCGAACCCCAACAGTCCTACAGGGGGAGCTGGGCCTACTGGCACTACAGAACCAGCCTTGACTACCAGTTCACGCAGCCCACATAGGAAGCTCCTAAACTGGAGGCACCCTGGAGTTGGCTAACTCGACCGCACCACGACGGGGCAAGCATAGGCGTCTCAGTGAGCTTGACACAACCCGGAAACAGCTGACGGTGCTGAAACCAGGCTTGGCACGAGGGAGTACCTGTGACAAGAACACTGCCGAGAACCAGCTGGTGGTGCTGGAACCCAGATGCGTTGCCCCAGTGTGCAAGAGCCAATGGCACGACCGAGGACCAGCTGACGGTGCTGGAACCCGGTTACTAAGCTGTAGGTGCCCGCGCTTAAAAGCACTACCAAGGACCGCCTGGCGTTGGCGGAACTCGGATACCCAGGAGGAGGCACCTAAGCCAAAGGCTCGGCCCGGAACCAGCTGACGGTGCTGGAACCAGGTGGTGGACCCGAAGGTCCACAGGAGAGGAGAGAACAGCTAGGCCGCGAGGCAGCCGCAGTTACCGAACCCCAACAGTCCTACAGGGGGAGCTGGGCCTACTGGCACTACAGAACCAGCCTTGACTACCAGTTCACGCAGCCCACATAGGAAGCTCCTAAACTGGAGGCACCCTGGAGTTGGCTAACCCGACCGCACCACGACGAGGCAAGCATAGGTGTCTCAGTGAGCTTGACACAACCCGGAAACAGCTGACGGTGCTGAAACCAGGCTTGGCACGAGGGAGTACCTGTGACAAGAACACTGCCGAGAACCAGCTGGCGTTGCTGGAACCCGGATGCGTTGCCCCAGTGTGCAAGAGCCAATGGCACGACCGAGGACCAGCTGACGGTGCTGGAACCCGGTTACTAAGCTGTAGGTGCCCGCGCTTAAAAGCACTACCAAGGACCGCCTGGCGTTGGCGGAACTCGGATACCCAGGAGGAGGCACCTAAGCCAAAGGCTCGGCCCGGAACCAGCTGACGGTGCTGGAACCAGGTGGTGGACCCCAAGGCCCACAGGAGAGGAGAGAACAGCTAGGCCGCGAGGCAGCCGCAGTTACCGAACCCCAACAGTCCTACAGGGGGAGCTGGGCCTACTGGGACTACAGAACCAGCCTTGACTACCAATTCATGCAGCCCACATAGGAAGCTCCTAAACTGGAGGCACCCTGGAGTTGGCTAACCCGACCGCACCACGACGAGGCAAGCATAGGTGTCTCAGTGAGCTTGACACAACCCGGAAACAGCTGACGGTGCTGAAACCAGGCTTGGCACGAGGGAGTACCTGTGACAAGAACACTGCCGAGAACCAGCTGGCGTTGCTGGAACCCGGATGCGTTGCCCCAGTGTGCAAGAGCCAATGGCACGACCGAGGACTAGCTGACGGTGCTGGAACCCGGTTACTAAGCTGTAGGTGCCCGCGCTTAAAAGCACTACCAAGGACCGCCTGGCGTTGGCGGAACTCGGATACCCAGAAGGAGGCACCTAAGCCAAAGGCTCGGCCCGGAACCAGCTGACGGTGCTGGAACCAGGTGGTGGACCCCAAGGCCCACAGGAGAGGAGAGAACAGCTAGGCCACGAGGCAGCCGCAGTTACCGAACCCCAACAGTCCTACAGGGGGAGCTGGGCCTACTGGCACTACAGAACCAGCCTTGACTACCAGTTCACGCAGCCCACATAGGAAGCTCCTAAACTGGAGGCACCCTGGAGTTGGCTAACCCAACCGCACCACGACGAGGCAAGCATAGGTGTCTCAGTGAGCTTGACACAACCCGGAAACAGCTGACGGTGCTGAAACCAGGCTTGGCACGAGGGAGTACCTGTGACAAGAACACTGCCGAGAACCAGCTGGCGTTGCTGGAACCCGGATGCGTTGCCCCAGTGTGCAAGAGCCAATGGCACGACCGAGGACTAGCTGACGGTGCTGGAACCCGGTTACTAAGCTGTAGGTGCCCGCGCTTAAAAGCACTACCAAGGACCGCCTGGCGTTGGCGGAACTCGGATACCCAGAAGGAGGCACCTAAGCCAAAGGCTCGGCCCGGAACCAGCTGACGGTGCTGGAACCAGGTGGTGGACCCCAAGGCCCACAGGAGAGGAGAGAACAGCTAGGCCGCGAGGCAGCCGCAGTTACCGAACCCCAACAGTCCTACAGGGGGAGCTGGGCCTACTGGCACTACAGAACCAGCCTTGACTACCAGTTCACGCAGCCCACATAGGAAGCTCCTAAACTGGAGGCACCCTGGAGTTGGCTAACTCGACCGCACCACGACGGGGCAAGCATAGGCGTCTCAGTGAAGTTGACACAACCCGGAAACAGCTGACCGTGCTGAAACCAGGCTTGGCACGAGGGAGTACCTGTGACAAGAACACTGCCGAGAACCAGCTGGCGGTGCTGGAACCCAGATGCGTTGCCTTGCCTATTAAAGATTGTCTTCCTAGAGCCCCAACTAGCGGTGTTGGAGCAAAGGGTAAGCAGGGGGAGATGAGTGTAGGCCGAAGCCTGCACTGGAGGCAGCTTTGTGTCTGCGTTGCGTTTGCAGGACACTTTGCCGGCTACACACTGGGGGAACAGCTGGCGTTGCTGAACCCCACTAACACAATGGCGTGTGTTTTTCTCTGTGCAGCTAGCACTTGCGGGCAAAAACTAGCGATGTTAGAGCCCGTGTTGAAGCAGGAGGAGGAGGAGAGCAGCAGAGTGTAGGCCGAAGCCTAGTTGAACCAATTTCAAAGGAAACCTTTAACCCCCCCTCAGGTGTTACAAAGTACAAGAGACACACCTTGTGCAGTATTAATGCTGCACCAGTGAAAGGTTGCTCTATTAATTTGTCTACTTGCACACGCTGAATGAAAGACATACACAATTTACCCCATTCTACAGTCAAACTGTAGTGGATGCGTGACTTGGTTTTTTGATGAGACGCAGCACAGGTGTCCAAAATAACGCCTTGGTGCTTGGCGCAGCTTCCTGAGCGTTGTTATTTGCTGTACAGGAGTCTGCGCTCTTGTGTTATCCCTTGGCAATGCCCTGTTAGCGCTGCCCATCTTATGACATCATTTCATGTTGGCCGGTGCGGTTAACGATGGCCATAAATCCCAGACCCACAGTGTCTTTTCATAAAGCCACACTGCGGTGCTGGGATTCGTGGCCTTGAGCAGTAAATATTTTGGCCGCTCACACACGTCCTTACACCTGCTTCAGACTGGGCGGCCTCTGCTGATCCCTTCTCGCATGCCGCGGCCATGAGGCTGCACAGTCTGAAGAAGGCGGAAGGAGATGAGTTAAGACAGGCGAAGATATGCACTGCTCGTGCCCATCAATCACACCCTCGCAGTCAAAATAATTAAGACAACAAGGAGCATTTTATTCAGGCAGGGCGGACGAACAGGCGCAAGTAGCCAACCAATGATGTCAGAAGACGGGAAGCGCTACCAAGGGGGGTGCTGCGTATCATTAGAAAGGAAAGTCACACCTCAGGGACAGTGGAATGGTCTCAAAGAGACACATTTTGTACGTGTTGAGTTCCACGTGGGCAAGGAGAAAACATCAGCCACCTTGTACAAATGCAGCAGTACTGCTGTACAAGGTGGCTGTTATACATAGAAACACCTGGGGGTGGGGGCCAGGCTCCCTTCAATTTCAGTTCATGTGCCTGCGTGGCGTTTGCAGGTCACGTTGCAAGCTGCACAGCAGGGGAACAGCTGGCGGTGCTGAACCCCACTAACACATTGGCTGGTGTTTTTCTCTGTGCAGCTAGCATTTCCGGGCAAAAACTAGCGGTGTTTGAGCCCAGGGTCAGCAGGAGGAGGAGGAGAGGAGCAAAGTGTAGGCCGAAGCCTGCACTGGTGGCAGCTTTTGGTCGGTTGTGCCAGCGTGGCTTGTGCTGGACACGATGCCGGCTACACAGCGGGGGAACAGCTGGCGGTGCTGAACCCCACTAACACATTGGCTGGTGTTTTTCTCTGTGCAGCTAGCATTTCCGGGCAAAAACTAGCGTTGTTAGAGCCCAGGGTCAGCAGGAGGAGGAGAGGAGCAGAGTGTAGGCCGAAGCCTAGTTGAACCAATTTCAAAGGTTACCTTTAACCCCCCCTCAGGTGTTACAAAGTACAAGAGCCACTCCTTCTGCAGCATTAATGCTGCACAAGTAAAAGGTTGCTCTATTAATTTTTCTACTTGCACAAGCTGAATGCAACACGTAGACTATTTAGCCCATTATACTGTTAATCAGTAGTGGAGGCGTGACTTGTCTTTTTAAAGAAAAGCAGCACAGGTGTCGAAAACAACACCTTTTTGCATGGGCGCAGCTTCCTGAGTGTTGTTAGTTGCTGTACAGGAGTCTGCGCTCTTGTGATCCTTTGGCCATGCGCTGTGAGCGCTTCCTGTCTTATGACCTCATTTCATGTTGGCCGTTGCGGTTAGCGATGGACATGAATCCCAGACCCACAGTGTGTTTTTAAAAAATCACACTGCGGTGCTGGGATTCGTGCCCTGGTGCACTAAATATGTTTGCCGCTCACACATGTCCTTACACCTGCTTCAGACTGGGCGGCCTCATCTGATCCCTTATCGCCTGCCGCGGCCATGAGGACACCCAGTCTGAAGAAGGCGGAAGGAGATGAGTGAACACAGGCAAACATATGCACTGCACATGCCCATCAATCACACCCTCGCTGTCCAAAAAAATAAGACACCGAGGGGCATTGTTTCGAGCAGGGGAGATGCACAGGCACAGCCAGCTAACCAATGATGTCAAAAGACGGGCAGCGCTAACAAGGGTGGTGCTGCGTGTCATTACAAAGGAAAGTCACACCTCAGGGACATTGTAATGGTCTCTAATGAGACACATTTTGTACGTGTTGAGTTCCACGTGGGCAAGGAGAAAAAGTCAGCCACCTTGTACAAATGCAGCAGTACTGCTGTACAAGGTGGCTGTTATACATAGAAACACCTGTGGGTGGGGGGCAGGCTCCCTTCAATTTCAGTTCATGTGCCTGCGTGGCGTTTGCAGGTCACGTTGCAAGCTACACAGCAGGGGAACAGCTGGCGTTGCTGAACCCCACTGACACATTGACTGGTGTTTTTCTCTGTGCAGATTGCATGTCCGGGCAAAAACTAGCGGTGTTAGAGCCCAGGGTCAGCAGGAGGAGGAGGAGAGGAGCAAAGTGTAGGCCGAAGCCTGCACTGGTGGCAGCTTTTGGTCGGTTGTGCCAGCGTGGCTTGTGCTGGACACGATGCCGGCTACACAGCGGGGGAACAGCTGGCGGTGCTGAACCCCACTAACACATTGGCTGGTGTTTTTCTCTGTGCAGCTAGCATGTCCGGGCAGAAACTGGCGTTGTTTGAGCCCAGGGTCAGCAGGAGGAGGAGGAGAGGAGCAAAGTGTAGGCCGAAGCCTGCACTGGTGGCAGCTTTTGGTCGGTTGTGCCAGCGTGGCTTGTGCTGGACACGTTGCCGACTACACAGCAGGGGAACAGCTGGCGGTGCTGAACCCCACTAACACATTGGCTGGTGTTTTTCTCTGTGCAGCTAGCATTTCCGGGCAAAAACTAGCGGTGTTTGAGCCCAGGGTCAGCAGGAGGAGTAGAGGAGCAGAGTGTAGGCCGAAGCCTAGTTGAACCAATTTCAAAGGTTACCTTTAACCCCCCCCTCAGGTGTTGCAAGGTACAAGAGCCACACCTTGAACAGCATTAATGATGCACAAGTCAAAGGTTGCTCTATTTAATTTTGCTCCTTGCACACGCTGAATTAAACACGTACACTATTTAGCCCATTATACTATCAAACAGTAGTGGAGGCGTGACTACTAGTCTTTTTAAGGAGACGCAGCACAGGTGTACAAATTTACACCTAGGTGCTGTGCGCAGATTCCTTACCGTTGTTATTTGCAGTACAGGAAACTGCGCTCTTGTGTTATCCCTTGGCAATACCCTGTTAGTGCAGGCCGTCTCATGACCTCATTTCATGTTGGCCGGTGCGGTTAACGATGGCCATAAATCCGAGACCCACAGTGGCTTTTCCTAAAGTCACACTGCGGTGCTGGGATTCGTGGCCTTGTGCAGTAAATATGTTCGCCGCTCACACATGTCCTTACACCTGCTTCAGACTGGGCGGCCTCAGCTGATCCCTTATCGCATGCCGCGGCCATGAGGCCGCACAGTCAGAAGAAGGCGGAAGGAGGGGATTGAAAACAGGGGAACATATGCACTGCTCGTGCCCATCAATCACACCCTCGCAGTCAAAATATATGAGACAACGGGGGGCGTTGTGCCGGGCAGGGGGGACGCACAGGCACAGCCAGCCAACCAATGATGTCAGGAGACGGGCAGCGCTAACAATGGGGGTGCTGCGTGTCATTAAAAAGAAAAGTCACACCTCAGGAACATTGTAATGGTCTCTAATGAGACACATTTTGTACTTGTTGAGTTCCACGTGTGCAAGGAGAAAAAGTCAGCCACCTTGTACAAATGCAGCAGTACTGCTGTACAAGGTGGCTGTTATACATAGAAACACCTGGGGGGGTGGGGGGCAGGCTCCCTTCAATTTCAGTTCATGTTCCTGCGTGGCGTTTGCAGGAAACATTGCCAGCTACACAGCAGGGGAACAGCTGGCGGTGCTGAACCCCACTAACACATTGGCTGGTGTTTTTCTCTGTGCAGCTAGCATGTCCGGGCAGAAACTGGCGTTGTTTTAGCCCAGGGTCAGCAGGAGGAGGAGAGGAGCAAAGTGTAGGCCGAAGCCTGCACTGGTGGCAGCTTTTGGTCAGTTGTGCCAGCGTGGCTTGTGCTGGACACGATGCCGACTACACAGCAGAGGAACAGCTGGCGGTGCTGAACCCCACTAACACATTGGCTGGTGTTTTTCTCTGTGCAGCTAGCATGTCCGGGCAGAAACTGGCGTTGTTTGAGCCCAGGGTCAGCAGGAGGAGGAGGAGAGGAGCAAAGTGTAGGCCGAAGCCTGCACTGGTGGCAGCTTTTGTTCTGTTGTGCCAGCGTGGCTTGTGCTGGACACGTTGCCGACTACACAGCAGGGGAACAGCTGGCGTTGCTGAACCCCACTAACACATTGGCTGGTGTTTTTCTCTGTGCAGCTAGCATTTCCGGGCAAAAACTAGCGGTGTTTGAGCCCAGGGTCAGCAGGAGGAGTAGAGGAGCAGAGTGTTGGCCGAAGCCTAGTTGAACCAATTTCAAAGGTTACCTTTAACCCCCCCCCTCAGGTGTTGCAAGGTACAAGAGCCACACCTTGAACAGCATTAATGATGCACAAGTCAAAGGTTGCTCTATTTAATTTTGCTCCTTGCACACGCTGAATTAAACACGTACACTATTTAGCCCATTATACTGTCAAACAGTAGTGGAGGCGTGACTACTAGTCTTTTTAAGGAGACGCAGCACAGGTGTACAAATTTACACCTAGGTGCTGTGCGCAGATTCCTTACCGTTGTTATTTGCAGTACAGGAAACTGCGCTCTTGTGTTATCCCTTGGCAATACCCTGTTAGTGCAGGCCGTCTCATGACCTCATTTCATGTTGGCCGGTGCGGTTAACGATGGCCATAAATCCCAGACCCACAGTGGCTTTTCCTAAAGTCACACTGCGGTGCTGGGATTCGTGGCCTTGTGCAGTAAATATGTTCGCCGCTCACACATGTCCTTACACCTGCTTCAGACTGGGCGGCCTCAGCTGATCCCTTATCGCATGCCGCGGCCATGAGGCCGCACAGTCAGAAGAAGGCGGAAGGAGGGGAGTGAAAACAGGGGAACATATGCACTGCTCGTGCCCATCAATCACACCCTCGCAGTCAAAATATATGAGACAACGGGGGGCGTTGTGTCGGGCAGGGGGGACGCACAGGCACAGCCAGCCAACCAATGATGTCAGGAGACGGGCAGCACTAACAATGGGGGTGCTGCGTGTCATTAAAAAGGAAAGTCCCACCTCAGGGACATTGTAATGGTCTCTAATGAGACACATTTTGTACTTGTTGAGTTCCACGTGTGCAAGGAGAAAAAGTCAGCCACCTTGTACAAATGCAGCAGTACTGCTGTACAAGGTGGCTGTTATACATAGAAACACCTGGGGGTGGGGGCCAGGCTCCCTTCAATTTCAGTTCATGTGCCTGCGTGGCGTTTGCAGGTCACGTTGCAAGCTGCACAGCAGGGGAACAGCTGGCGGTGCTGAACCCCACTAACACATTGGCTGGTGTTTTTCTCTGTGCAGCTAGCATTTCCGGGCAAAAACTAGCGGTGTTTGAGCCCAGGGTCAGCAGGAGGAGAGGAGCAAAGTGTAGGCCGAAGCCTGCACTGGTGGCAGCTTTTGGTCGGTTGTGCCAGCGTGGCTTGTGCTGGACACGATGCCGGCTACACAGCGGGGGAACAGCTGGCGGTGCTGAACCCCACTAACACATTGGCTGGTGTTTTTCTCTGTGCAGCTAGCATTTTCGGGCAAAAACTAGCGTTGTTAGAGCCCAGGGTCAGCAGGAGGAGGAGAGGAGCAGAGTGTAGGCCGAAGCCTAGTTGAACCAATTTCAAAGGTTACCTTTAACCCCCCCTCAGGTGTTACAAAGTACAAGAGCCACTCCTTCTGCAGCATTAATGCTGCACAAGTAAAAGGTTGCTCTATTAATTTTTCTACTTGCACAAGCTGAATGCAACACGTAGACTATTTAGCCCATTATACTGTTAATCAGTAGTGGAGGCGTGACTTGTCTTTTTAAAGAAAAGCAGCACAGGTGTCGAAAACAACACCTTTTTGCATGGGCGCAGCTTCCTGAGCATTGTTAGTTGCTGTACAGGAGTCTGCGCTCTTGTGATCCTTTGGCCATGCGCTGTGAGCGCTTCCTGTCTTATGACCTCATTTCATGTTGGCCGTTGCGGTTAGCGATGGACATGAATCCCAGACCCACAGTGTGTTTTTAAAAAATCACACTGCGGTGCTGGGATTCGTGCCCTGGTGCACTAAATATGTTTGCCGCTCACACATGTCCTTACACCTGCTTCAGACTGGGCGGCCTCATCTGATCCCTTATCGCCTGCCGCGGCCATGAGGACACCCAGTCTGAAGAAGGCGGAAGGAGATGAGTGAACACAGGCAAACATATGCACTGCACATGCCCATCAATCACACCCTCGCTGTCCAAAAAAATAAGACACCGAGGGGCGTTGTTTCGAGCAGGGGAGATGCACAGGCGCAGCCAGCTAACCAATGATGTCAAAATACGGGCAGCGCTAACAAGGGTGGTGCTGCGTGTCATTACAAAGGAAAGTCACACCTCAGGGACATTGTAATGGTCTCTAATGAGACACATTTTGTACGTGTTGAGTTCCACGTGGGCAAGGAGAAAAAGTCAGCCACCTTGTACAAATGCAGCAGTACTGCTGTACAAGGTGGCTGATATACATAGAAACACCTGTGGGTGGGGGGCAGGCTCCCTTCAATTTCAGTTCATGTGCCTGCGTGGCGTTTGCAGGTCACGTTGCAAGCTACACAGCAGGGGAACAGCTGGCGTTGCTGAACCCCACTGACACATTGACTGGTGTTTTTCTCTGTGCAGATTGCATGTCCGGGCAAAAACTAGCGGTGTTAGAGCCCAGGGTCAGCAGGAGGAGGAGGAGAGGAGCAAAGTGTAGGCCGAAGCCTGCACTGGTGGCAGCTTTTGGTCGGTTGTGCCAGCGTGGCTTGTGCTGGACACGATGCCGGCTACACAGCGGGGGAACAGCTGGCGGTGCTGAACCCCACTAACACATTGGCTGGTGTTTTTCTCTGTGCAGCTAGCATTTCCGGGCAAAAACTAGCGGTGTTTGAGCCCAGGGTCAGCAGGAGGAGTAGAGGAGCAGAGTGTAGGCCGAAGCCTAGTTGAACCAATTTCAAAGGTTACCTTTTAACCCCCCTCAGGTGTTGCAAGGTACAAGAGCCACACCTTGTGCAGCATTAATGCTGCACAAGTAAAAGGTTGCTCTATTTGTTTTGCTCCTTGCACACGCTGACTAAAACACGTACACTATTTAGCCCATTATACTGTCAAACAGTTGTGGAGGCGTGACTTGTCTTTTTAACGAGACGCAGCACAGGTGTCAAAATTTGCACCTAGGTACTGGGCACAGATTCCTGAGCGTTGTTATTTGCTGTACAGGAGTCTGCGCTATTGTGATCCCTTGGCCATGCGCTGTCAGCGCTTCCTGTCTTCTGACCTCATTTCATGTCGGCCGTTGCGGTTAGCGATGGACATGAATCCCAGACCCACAGTGTGTTTTCAAAAAATCACACTGCGTGGCTGGGATTCGTGGCCTTGTGCAGTAAATAGGTTTGCCGCTTACACATGTCCTTACACCTGCTCCAGACTGGGCGGCCTCAGCTGATCCCTTATCGCCTACCACGGCCAGGAGGCCGCACAGTCTGAAGAAGGCGGAAGGAGATGAGTTAAGACAGGCGAACATATGCACTGCTCGTGCCCATAAACCACACCCTCGCTGACAAAATAAATATGACAACGAGGGGCGTTGTTTCTAGCAGGGCGGATGCACAGGCGCAGCCAGCTAACCATGATGACAAAAGACGGGAAACGCTACCAAGGGGGGTGCTGCGTATCATTACAAAGGAAAGTCACACCTCAGGGACAGTGGAATGGTCTCAATGAGACACATTTTGTACGTGTTGAGTTCCACGTGGGCAAGGAGAAAAAGTCAGCCACCTTGTACAAATGCAGCAGTACTGCTGTACTAGGTGGCTGTTATACATAGAAACACCTGGGGGGGTGGGGCCAGGTTCCCTTTAATTTCAGTTCCTGTGCCTGCATGGCGTTTGCAGGTCACGTTGCCGGCTACACAGCAGGGGAACAGCTGGCGTTGCTGAACCCCACTAACACATTGGCTGGTGTTTTTCTCTGTGCAGCTAGCACTTCCGGGCAAAAACTAGCGGTGTTTAAGCCCAGGGTCAGCAGGAGGAGGAGAGGAGCAGAGTGTAGGCCGAAGCCTGCACTGGTGGCAGCTTTTGTTCTGTTGTGCCAGCGTGGCTTGTGCTGGACACGTTGCCGACTACACAGCAGGGGAACAGCTGGCGGTGCTGAACCCCACTGACACATCACCTAGTGTTTTTTCTGTGTAGACAACACTTCCAGGTGGCAACTGACAGTGTTGAAACCCAGGGAATCAAAGAGGAGCAGAGTGTAGGCCGAAGCCTGCAGTGGAGCAAGTTGAAAGGGATCCTTTAACCCCCCCCCCCAGGCATTGTTGCTGAAAGAGCCATCTTGTACAGCAGTAATACTGCACATGGAAAATGGTGGCTCCGAAAATTATGCTCCTTGCAAACGCTGAAGTACACACTCATATAATGTGTCCCCTCACACCGTCAAACCATCCCGGAAGTGGGACTTTCCTTTGTAATGTGACACAGCACAGCCGTCATTCCAACCCCCTTGGTGCCGGGCGCCACCTCCTCAACGTTGTTTGGTTCTGTCACGGAGCCCGCGCTGTAATGTTATCCCTTGGCCATGCACAGTTAGCGGTGCCCGTCTTCTGACATCATGTAGGTGTCAGGCTGGCAGTGCCTGTGCGTCCAAGCTGCCCGAGATCCAACCTTGCAGTGTCATCTAATGTAGTCCCACTGCGGGCCAGGGATCCATGGGCATGCGCAGTGCATATCATCGCCTCTCACTCACCTCCTTCCTGCTTCTTCAGACTGTGCGGCGTCACGGCCGTGGCATGCTATTAGGGATCAGCTGACGCCGCCTAGTCTGAAGAAGCGTGAAGAAGGGGAGTGAGAGGCTAGTATATGCACTGCGCATGGCCATGGATACCAGGCCCACTGTGGGATCACATTAGACGACACTGCGAGGTGTGATTTCGGGCAGCGTGGACGCACAGGCGCAGCCAGGACGACAACAAATGATGTCAGAGGACGGGCAGCGCAAACTGTGCATGGCCAAGGGATAACATAACAGCGCAGGGTCCATGACGGAATCAAACAACGCTAAGGAGGCAGCGCACGGTGCCAAGGGGGTAGCAATGACGGCTGTGCTGCGTCACATTACAAAGGAAAGTCCCACCTCCGGGACGGTTGGACGGTGTGAGGGGACACATTACATGAGTGTGTAGTTCAGCGTTTGCAAGGAGCATAATTTCAAGAGCGACCTTTCCCTTGTGCAGTATTAGTGCTGCACATGGTGGCTCTTTCAGTAACAAACGCCTAGGGGGGGGGGGACAGGTCCCCTTACATTTTAGTTGTGCCAGCGTGGCGGTCGCATGACACGTTGCCGGATACACAGCTGGGGATCAGCTGACGTTACTGAACCCCAATAACAGAGGAGCGACTGTTGACTGTGCACACAGCACTTCCAGGCACCAACTGGCGGTGTTAGAGCCCAGGGACAGCAGGAGGAGCAGATTGGAGGTATTGCCGCACACACAGCTGGGGATCAGCTGACGTTACTGAACCCCAATAACAGAGGAGCGACTGTTGACTGTGCACACAGCACTTCCAGGCACCAACTGGCGGTGTTAGAGCCCAGGGACAGCAGGAGGAGCAGATTGGAGGTATTGCCGCACACACAGCTGGGGATCAGCTGACGTTACTGAACCCCAATAACAGAGGAGCGACTGTTGACTGTGCACACAGCACTTCCAGGCACCAACTGGCGGTGTTAGAGCCCAGGGACAGCAGGAGGAGCAGAGGAACAGAGTGTAGGCCGAAGCCTGATTGGAGCAAGTTGAAAGGAAACCTTTAACCCCCCCCCCCCCCAAGACGTTTGTAGCTGAAAGAGCCATGTTGTGCAGCACTAAGGATGCAAAAGGAAAAGGTTGCTCTTTTAATTATGCTCCTTGCAAACACCGAAGTAAACACTAAAAATGTGTCCATTTATACCGTTAAACCGTCCCGGAGGTGCGAATTTCCTTCGTAATGGGACACAGCACAGCTGTCATTCCTATCCCCTTGATGCCGTGCGCTGCCTCCTCAGCGTTGTTTTAAGCTGTCACGGAGCCTGCGCTGTTCTGTTAGCCCTTGGCCATGCCCAATTAGCGCTGCCTGTCTTCTGACATATTTTGGTGTCAGGCTGTCAGTGCCTGTGCGTCCACGCTGCTCCAGATCCCACCTCGCAGTCTCATCTAACGTAATCCCACTGCGGGCCTTGGAACCATGGGCATGCACAGTGCATAACCTCGACTCTCACTCCCCTCCTTCCCTCTTCTTCAGACTGTGCGGTGTCACGGCCGTGGCATGCTAGGGATCAGCTGACGGCGCACAGTCTAAAGAAGGCGGAGGGAAATGAGCGAGAGCCCGAGGGGAAGATATGCACTGCGCATGCCCATGGATCCCAGGCCCGCAGTGTGACTCAATCAGAAGACACTGCGAGGCGGGATCTCGGGCACCGCGGCCGCACAGGCGCAGCCAGCCTGACACCAAATTATGTCAGAAGACAGGCAGCGCAAATAGGGCATGCCCAAGGGATAACAGAACAGCGCAGGCTCCGTGACAGTTTAAAACAACGCTGAGGAGGCAGCGCATGGCACCAAGGGGGTAGGAATGACGGCTGTGCTGCGTCACATTACGAAGGAAAGTCCCAGCTCCGGGACGGTATAACGGTATCAGTGAACACATTTTATAAGTGTTAAGTTCTGCGTGTGCAAAGAGCTAAAAAAAAAAGAGCTACCTTTTCCTTGTGCAGCATTACTGCTGCACAAGATGGCTCTTTCAGTAACAAACGACGGGGGGGGGGGGGGACAGGTTCCCTTACATTTAGGTTGTTGTGCCAGCGTGGCGGTCGCAGGACACATTGCCGGCTACACAGCTGGGGATCAGCTGACGTTACTGAAACCCAATAACACTGGGTCGTATGTTTTTACTGTGCAGCCTGCACTTCTGAGCCGCAACTGGCGGTGTTGGAGCCCAGGAATAGCAGTTCAGGTGGTAGAAAGATGAACACAGCAGGAGACCTGGATGACACCCAATTACTTAATCAGGCAGAGGAGTGGCAAATTCCTGCGAGATCCAGGCCTGGTTCATTTTCAGGAAAGTAAGCCGGTCAACGTTATCGGAGGATAGTCGCATGCGACGGTCTGTTAGTACACCACCTGCGGCACTAAAGACACGTTCCGATAAGACACTAGCCGCAGGGCAAGCCAGCACCTCCAATGCATACTGGCTTAGCTCTGGCCATGTATCCAGCTTAGAGACCCAAAACTTGAACGGGGAAGAGCCGTCTGGGAGTACAGTAAGAGGGCAAGCCATGTAGTCTGTCACCATCTGACGGAACCGTTGCCTCCTGCTGACTGGAGCCGCCGGTGATGGTGTAGACATTTGGGGCGGGCACACAAAAGTGTGCCAGAGTTGTGCCATACTGGGCTTGCCTTGGGCAGAGGCACTGCTTCTGCTCCCTCTTTGGGCAGAGCCTCCCCCACTGCCTCGACGCACTGAGCTGCTTTGTAAAGCACTAGCAGCACTCCTCTCAGTTGGACAGGAGAAGATGATGGAATTCACCAGTGTGTCGTGGTACTCCCGCAATTTACGCTCCCGGGTCAACGCAGGGATGAGGTTTTGGACGTTGTCCCGGTAGCGAGGATCGAGGAGGGTGAACACCCAATAATCAGGCATGTTGAGAATGTGGTCGATGCGGCGGTCGTTTCTCAGGCACTGCAGCATGAAATCCACCATGTGCTGCAGAGTGCCAACTGGCCCAGAAACGCTGTCCCCTGCTTGAGACATGATCTCTGCCCGCTCGTCATCACCCCACCCTCGCTGTACACACTGACCACTGGACAATTGTGTCGCTCCCTCCTCTGGACGGAGCTCTTCCTCCTCCATTGACTCCTCCTCATCCTCCTCACAAATTGGCCCCTGCGTACCCCTTTGTGAGGAACCACGTGGCGCTGACTCCCCAGAAGCTGATGGAAAAGGTGACTCCTCATCCTCCACCTCTTCCACCACATCATCCCTTAACCCTTGCAAAGTTTGCTGAAGCAGGCAGATAAGGGGGACAGTCATGCTGACTAGTGCATCATCTGCACTTGCCATCCGCGTGGAATAATCAAAAGGACGCAAAACCTGGCAGACGTCCTTCATAGTGGCCCACTCTGTGGTTGTGAAGTCTGATCGGCGCTGACTGCGACTTCTTTGCGCCTGATGCAGCTGGTACTCCATAACTGCTTGCTGCTGCTCACACAACCGCTCCAACATATGTAACGTGGAATTCCACCGGGTAGGTAGGTCACATATGATGCGGTGTTCCGGAAGGCGGAATCGGCGCTGCAGAGCAGCAATGCGGGATCTGGCCAAGCTGGAACGCCGCAAGTGAGCACACTCTAGGCGGACCTTGTGCAGCAGGGCATCAAGATCCGGATAGTCCCTCAGAAAACTCTGCACAACCAAATTGAGCACATGTGCCAGACATGGGATGTGAGTGAGGTTGCCAAGGGCCAAAGCTGCCACCAGATTTCGGCCATTGTCACACACTACCATGCCTGGCTGGAGATTCGCTGGCAGTAACCACACATCGCTCTCCTGCTTTATGGCATTCCAGAGCTCCTGCGCTGTGTGGCTTCGATGCCCCAATGAAACTAGTTTCAAGACGGCCTGCTGACGTTTGGCCACGGCTGTGCTCATGTCGGTCATAGGTAAACGTTCACGGGTCCATGTGGGGGTGGACTGTGACGGATCCTGCAGAGAGGAATCAGAGGAACTGGTGTAAGAGGAGGAGTCGATGCGTACAGACTGGATTCCTGCAATCCTTGGAGTGGTCAGGACACGTCCTGCGCCACTCGCACGATCTGTACCTGGCTCAACAACATTAACCCAATGGGCAGTGAGGGAAACATATCGCCCCTGTCCATGCTGACTGGTCCACGCATCGGTGGTGAGGTGGACCTTGCTACTGACGGCGTTCAGTAGCGCATGTTTTATGTTTGCCTCAACATGCCTGTGCAGGGCAGGGACAGCCTGCCTGCTGAAGTAAAAGTGGCTGGGCACCTTGTACTGTGGGACTGCCAATGCCATCAAGTCACGGAAGCTGTCAGTCTCCACCAGCCTGAACGAGAGCATTTCCAGGGACAACAGTTTGGCAATGCCTGCATTCAGAGCCTGTGCTCGGGGGTGGTTGGCCGAGAATGCCCGCCTTTTCTCCCATGCCTGTACTACCGATGGCTGTAGAGTAGACTGGGAGTGTGAGGATGACTGGGAAGGTGGTGCTGTGGGTGGAATTACACAAGGTCTCTGGGAGGAAGCCAAACCAGCTGTGCGTGAGCTGGAGGAAGAGGCAACACGAGCTGAAGAGGTGGTAGCTGCCGCTGTTGGTTGGCCTACATCTTCAGTGTGTTTCTGTAACTCCACCGCGTGCCTGGTCCGCACATGTTTCCACATATTTGTGGTATTGAGGTTGCTGACATTTTTCCCTCTTTTTACTTTATGATGACACAGCTTGCATTTGACAAAACAAATGTCATCTGCAACTGTGTCAAAAAAGGACCAGGCACTGCAAGTCTTGGGAGCGCCCTTTTTGGCTTTGGAAAGAGACAGGCTCCTAACGGGTGCCAAAGTGGAGGCTACAGGCTCCGCAGTCTTCCCCCTCCCTCTCCCTCTTTGGCCCGTAAGAGGAAGCTCTTCCTCTGAGCTGCTCCCACCACCTTCCTGTTCCTCACGCCACGATGGGTCAAGGACCTCATCATCTCCACTACCCTCTGCCACCAACTGCTCCTCCTGGGTAGTCTCAGCAGCACAGTACGCACGAGAAAGCGGCACCTGAGTTTCATCATCAGATGCGTACTGCGCTGTGGTCACCGGAGGCACTGGCCCACCTGCCTCTTCAGAGTCAGAGAGAAAAAGGTGTTGGGCATCACTGCACACTGCCTCTTCTTCCATTTCTCCAATGCTGCTTGGCTGGCCCCCTGTTTCCAAGCCAAGAGATTCAGAGAACAGAAGTAGAGACGGCTCCTGTCCTGGGCTCTCTGACTGCCTGGCCAATTTGGCAGGTGGTGAAGAGACAGATGGCTGCTCTCCAGTGCTCTGTGCCTGAGAGGATGTGGCACTAACTGAAGTCGATGCCGAGGCGTTAGCTGCCATCCACCCGACAACGGCTTCAATTTGGTCTTCACGCAGCAGCGGTGCACGGCGCTCTCCGACAAAGCTGCGCATGAAGGACTGTTCCCTGCTGAAACTGAGTGACGACGAGTCACCGGCACCCGCAGCAGGCACAGAATCACCACGTCCTCTCCCTGCTCCTCTCCCTGCTCCGCGCCCACGCCCACGTGCCTTACTCCCTGCCCTCTTCATCTTGGTTGACAGATAAAGATAAGCAGAAAAGTACTAAGGCCTTAGTGTGCTTATTCCTGTAATGCTCCTCCTAACAGGTGTAAGAAACACTAATGTTGTAAATTGTGGACTAAACTTTATTATTTTTCAAATGTGGCCTACACAAGTGTTAAGTTGTGTTTGGTGAACTTAACCTTTTTTTTGGTGCAGATCGGGCTACAGAGCTAGTTTAAATCACACGGAGACCGTGCAGACAGCCGTAAACGGCGCTGCAAGGCCAAAAAACCCTCCTCTAGGTTATCCTATATAGTGTTTTTCCACTATTTAGCTGGATACAAGTGGAAAGACACTAATAGGAATTTTTTTTTTCAAATTTTAAACTGGCTGCACTATTTGAAAAAAAGGAAATTGTTTTTCAAGGTATGAGGCAGTAACGCACCCTGAGCTGAATCCAACCGGCTATGGCTGCACACAGACTACAGGGCGAGCTGCGCTCACACAGAGACCGTGCAGACAGCCGTAAACGGCGCTGCAAGGCCCCAAAAAAACCCTCTAGGTTATCCTATGTAGTGTTTTTCCACAATTGAGCTGGAGACTGGTGGAAAGACACTAATAGGAATTTTTTTTTTTTCAAATTTTAAACAGGCTGCACTATTTCAAAAAAAGGAAAATTTTTCTCAAGGTATGAGCCAGTAACGAACCCTGAGCTGAATCCAACCGGCTATGGCTGCACACAGACTACAGGGCGAGCTGGGCTCACACGGAGACCGTGCAGACAGCCGTAAACGGCGCTGCAAGGCCAAAAAACCCTCCTCTAGGTTATCCTATATAGTGTTTTTCCACTATTTAGCTGGATACGAGTGGAAAGACACTTATAGGATTTTTTTTTTCAAATTTTAAACAGGCTGCACTATTTGAAAAAAAAGGAAAATTTTTCGCAAGGTATGAGCCAGTAACGAACCCTGAGCTGAATCCAACCGGCTATGGCTGCACACAGACTACAGGGCGAGCTGGGCTGACACGGAGACCGTGCAGACAGCCGTAAACGGCGCTGCAAGGCCAAAAAACCCTCCTCTAGGTTATCCTATATAGTGTTTTTCCACTATTTAGCTGGATACGAGTGGAAAGACACTAATAGGAATTTTTTTTTTCAAATTTTAAACAGGCTGCACTATTTGAAAAAAAGGAAAATTTTTCTCAAGGTATGAGCCAGTAACGAACCCTGAGCTGAATCCAACCGGCTATGGCTGCACACAGACTACAGGGCGAGCTGGGCTCACACGGAGACCGTGCAGACAGCCGTAAACGGCGCTGCAAGGCCCAAAAACCCCCCTCTAGGTTATCCTATGTAGTGTTTTTCCACAATAGAGCTGGAGACTGGTGGAAAAACACTAATAGGAAATTTGAGAAAAAATGTGCAGCAGGCTGCACTAAGAGCAAAAAAGAACAACTGTGTGAGGCAGTGTGAACCCCCCCTGAGCTGAATACAACCGGGTATATGGCTGCACACAGACTACAGAGTGAGCTGCACACACACACACACACACAGAGACCTTGCAGAACGCTGTTAAAACAGCGCTGCAAGGCAAGAGCAAGGTGAACAGTGAAGAACACACAGCGTTTTGCTAAATTAGCCTTTGGAAAGGAAAATAAAGCAATTAGCAAGCTCAACTGGCCCTCAGTTAGAACACAGCGTCCTGTTCCTAACTGAAATCACAGCAGAGTGAGCGCAAAATGGCGGCAGCGCTTTTTTATAGTGCAGAGTGACATCATTTCAGCAGCCAATCCAAGCCTTGCCAGTACTTACATGCCCACCATGCTAAACAGGATGTGCCCACACTTTCATTCATTCCTCATTGGCTGCTGCATTCAATTTGAATTCTGGGAACTTCCGATTCCGGTATCCGATACGCGGGAAGTATCGGAATTCAGTATCGGAATTCCGATACCGCAAATATCGGCCGATACCCGATACTTGCGTTATCGGAATGCTCAACACTACTAGGGACTCAAAATACTTTCTTTGCTCCAATTACTGTCCATACATCAGAACTCGGCTATAGATCATTGGAAGAACATGGCCTGGCCTGATAAATCACATTTTCTATTGTATAATGTGGATGATCAGGAATGTGTGCTTCTATTAATGGGGAGAAGGATGTCTCAATGATGCACTTTGAGAACATCCCAGCGGAGTCATATGATGCTCTGGGTAATGTTCCGCTAGTAAACATCTAACCATCTCTCAATTGTTGCACATCTTTGTGACTACTTGGGGGTAAAGTAACTCATGGGTTCGCCATCTCCTAAAATGGAGCGGTGTATAAAGAAATTTTACTCGAACTCAGTATATTTTTTTCAACTTGTCGCAACCAGCTTTAGTTTCATGTTAGATGACCAAAAATTAATCAGATTTCTGGTTGACACTTGTAGCTAGAAGGTTTGAGGTGGTCTTTAGTTGGAAAATGAAGAAACATCCAGCTCCCACATTCCAAATAAAATAATTGAAGACTTTATTTAATATTCCGCAAAAAATATGAACAAGACACAGAGTGTAGCTATGCTATGCATCCCAGATCAATTATGAGCCTTCTTCATGCCATGAAGAATCATAATCATAATGGATCTGAAATGTGTAGCATATCTACACTCTGCGTCTTATTCATATTTTTTGTGGACTTTTCAATAAAGCTTTCGATCATTTTATTTGGATCGTGGGAGTTGGATGTTTCTTCTTTTTTCTCTCAGTACAGACAGACCGTGTGATCTGTGCACCCGGTGGTGAATGAGCTGCACTTTTCTTTACTATAGTGTTTTTTGTTGAGTACCACTCAAAACAATATGGCAAAATACCATGGCACTCACTTAAAAATGCAATTAAAGTTTTATTGATAAGACAGTGTGTGGGAATAGAAATTACAGCATACTTTATGGTTTGTCCCAGACCTTGATCATGACTTACAGCTCTGGCAAAAATTAAGAGACTACTAAAAAATCTTCTCTTTATAGGTATATTTTTTAGTAAAATGTAAATTGTTCTTTTAGTCTATAAACTTCTGACAACATGTCTCCGAAATTCCAAGCAATACATTTTTTATTTTTTTTCTGAAAAAGAAAAATAGTCAAAACTAAAAAAAACAAAACAGTGCTTTCTAATCTCAAATAATGCAAAGAAAGCAAGTTCACAATCATTTAGAAACAACAATACTAATGTTTTAACTCAGGAAGAGTTCAGAAATCAATATTTTGTGGAATAACCATGATTTTTAGTCACAGCTTTCATGTGTCTTGGCATGCTTTCCTCCAGTCTTTCACACTGCTTTTGGCGCAAAAATGTAAGCAGCTCTTCTTTGTTTGATGGCTTGTGACTATCCATCATCCTCTTCATTACATTCCAGAGGTTTTCAATGGAGTTCAGGTCTGGAGATTGGGCTGCCCATGACAGGGTTTTGATGTATGTCTTATGGTACATAGCAGATACAGGAGCAGCCCCAGTTGGCTCCTATATTCCCTTCTATTTGCATATGCTGGACACAACCTCCAATCCTCACAAGATCTCCTTCTCTACTCCCCTTTTTTCTCCTCTTCCCACAATGGCATACAAGATTTCTCCTGTGCATCTCCCCTACTTTGGAACTCTCTACCCCGACCTATCAGACTCTCGCCTAACATGGAAACCTTCAAAAGGTACCTGAAGACCTCCCTCTTTCAACAAGCCTACAACCAGCAGTAACCACCAAAGAGCTGCACGACCAGCTCTACCTTCACCTACTGTATCCTCACCCACCCTTGTAGATTGTGAGCCCTCGGGGGCAGGGTCCAGCCTCCTCCTGTACCAGTCGGTGACTTGTATTGTTTTAGATTATTATACTTGTTTTTGTTATGTATACCCCTTTTCACATGTAAAGTGCCATGGAATAAAGGGTGCTATAATAATAAATAATAATATGCTGACTTATCAATATAACTTTATTTTTTGTTTAAGACTGTGAATAATAGTCTATGGAGACCCTGTGTTTTGTGCATGTATGTACTCGCCTTTCGCACAGTTCCAGGTTGTTTTAGATATTACTTTTCTACTGCAAGCTACTAACATATGTTACTAACATCAAAAGATATATAAAGGTAATTTTTCCACCTAAACCAAAAAAATAAAAAGAACAATGTTGACGATATTTTGCACTTTTGATTCATTTTATTTTATATCATTGATAAAGATGCGGAGTGAACGTTCTTTACACATTTTTTCATTCCTTTTATGATATAAATTATTTCTGAAGTTTATGAAGGACAAATATATGGTGATGGAAACCCATAAAATGATTTTAAATGCTTACTTTATTTTTGTTTATAATAATCTTGGAAGAGAGGCGCCACATTTACAATGAGTGTCTATTGCTTGGCAGGAACATCTATAGCAATTGTTATCATAAGATGATATAATACACATGTATCCCAAATATACAGCATGAAACCACTTCCAAAATTCATCTGGTCAAGAGCATGGAGTTTTGGGAAGTGGTTAAATGTTAAAGCATATAATGACATAATGTTGGTTTTAATTCAACAATTGGCTTAAAAATCTGACTAAGAGTTTACCAATAATAAATATACTAAAGAAGCCTGTCGGGGACACACAGTGAATGCTTACAGCATTTAAAATATATCCATAAATTATAGCCATACATTCATATATTTCTATACTTATATTTTTTGTATACATTTCGGTCCTTTCCAAAAAGGTCAAGCTTCCCCAACCAGTGCAGGTTCATGTGAAAAAATGGATGCCATACAAATATAATCCATATGACCTCAATTTCTAATACCCTACAGTAATGGTCTGAAACCTATAAAGACCTTTTATAAATACCTATCTTTAAACCCTAACCACTTCTGTAATTAGCTTTATTATTCAATTCCCTACACTTCTCCCTATCTATCTAATCCCAAAATGCAAAATGTGATTTTTTTAACATTACCTTTTGTGATGTTTTGTTGGAGATGTGTCTGAAATGGGACAACACAGGAGGCTGGGGCTGCACTCACTTCTTGGAAGATAAAGAAAGACGTGGCAACACTCACCAATCCTGTGAAGCAGACTGTGACCTTTATTCAAGCAATGGTGAAGCCATCTTCACGGCGCGGGGGAGAGAGGAACAAGAGAGGTGAGCGGGGAGAGGACCTCCCCGCTCACCTCTCTTGTTCCTCTCTCCCCCGCGCCGTGAAGACGGCTTCACCATTGCTTGAATAAAGGTCACAGTCTGCTTCACAGGATTGGTGAGTGTTGCCACGTCTTTCTTTATCTTCCATTAAGTAAACACTTGCTGTGCTTCAGACGTGAGCACCTCCCTATGGATGTCAGGCTCAGCAGTTCTTTGAGTGATTCCACACTGCTTCTCGTTATCAGGCTGTGCTGCTTTCTGTTTCTTCGTTGCATTCTGCACTCACTTCTATTGCGTCTATTGCCCCTGGTGGCACAAAATGTCATCATGGGGTGGCGTTGGGACATTTAGCTTTATTATTAAATTCCCTACACTTCTCCCTAGCTAACTAATCCCAAAATGCAAAATGTGATTTTTTTAACATTACCTTTTGTGATGTTTTGTTGGAGATGTGTCTGAAATGGGACAACACAGGAGGCTGGGGCTGCACTCACTTCTATTGCGTCTATTGCCCCTGGTGGCACAAAACGTCATCATGTGGTGGCGTTGGGACATTTAGCTTTATTATTAAATTCCCTACACTTCTCCCTAGCTAACTAATCCCAAAATGCAAAATGTGATTTTTTTAACATTACCTTTTGTGATGTTTTGTTGGAGATGTGTCTGAAATGGGACAACACAGGAGGCTGGGGCTGCACTCACTTCTATTGCGTCTATGGCCCCTGGTGGCACAAAACGTCATCATGTGGTGGCGTTGGGACATTTAGCTTTATTATTAAATTCCCTACACTTCTCCCTAGCTAACTAATCCCAAAATACAAAATGTGATTTTTTTAACATTACCTTTTGTGATGTTTTGTTGGAGATG
Organism: Ranitomeya imitator; assembly: GCF_032444005.1. Classification (NCBI taxonomy): domain Eukaryota; kingdom Metazoa; phylum Chordata; class Amphibia; order Anura; family Dendrobatidae; genus Ranitomeya; species Ranitomeya imitator. The sequence goes on from NC_091286.1 coordinate 135,695,172, forward strand.
TGTCTGAAATGGGACAACACAGGAGGCTGGGGCTGCACTCACTTCTATTGCGTCTATTGCCCCTGGTGGCACAAAACGTCATCATGGGATGGCGTTGGGGCATTTAGCTTTATTATTAAATTCCCTACACTTCTCCATATCTAGCTAATCCTAAATGTGCTTTTTTTTAACTTTACTTCCTGTGACGTTTTGTGTGAGATGAGTCTAAAGCGGGACATCACAGGAGGCTGGGGCTGCACTCATTTCTCTGCAGCACCTATCGCCCCTGCTGGGACAAAACGTCATCATAGGATGGCATTTGGGGCACTAACCACAGCTACTGTCACTGCCATGACATGATAACATCCTGGATCAATAGTAGTGATTGAGAACATGTATAGCTTTATAGGTATCGCACCACCCTTTTAAGAACTGGGCTTTTGGTTTCGCACTTTTCATTTTTCCTTCGCCTACTTCCAGGAACTATATTTTATTTTTGACATTCATTGTTTGATAAAAAATAACCTGGCAATATGATTCTTCAGGTCTGTATCATTATAGCAATAGCAATGTTGTAGAATTTTTTTTTTATTTAAAAAGGTAAAAAAAAATAAAAAATGAAATTTTGAAAATTAGCTTGTGGCAAGCTAAATTGCTTCTTAATGTTTTTTTTTTTTTTTTTGCAGAGTTGCCATTTTGATTTTTGTTTCTCTTTACAGTGTTTACCGTTTGGGTTAATTTGTTTTATTTAATGATAGATCAGATTTTTATGGTGGGGTGATGCCAAATAGGTATACATTTATAAATATCTTTTATTTTTAATTTTGGAAATTTGATGTTTTTCAAATTTTTATAAAAAAATATTTTTTTAACATTTTACTGTACTTTTTAGTCAAGTTGGGGGATTGAAAGCTGCGATTGTCTGAGTTGCTTGTACTATATACTGCAATACAACTATATTTCATTATGTAGTAAACATCATGTCTACTATGAATGTCCTCTACAGGTACTGTGTTAGCACTGCTGTACTGTGCTTGTTCCCATCTCACTGCAGAGCTGTATGTGATTTTGAAAGTAAAGTGTCAGTTATTACACTTCACCCTGGTAATGCCTCCTTTTATTAGAAATATTCCCTGGAGGAGGATTTTCATGTAGATCAGTGTCCAGTCCATGGTTCTGAACAGCTCATTCCCGTACAGGAAAAACATGGATTTTTCTGGAATAAGACATCAGATTTCAGATATCAATATATAATTGTATTTGAATTTCTGTAACTTACATGCCCATATAGACAGCTTAGGAGGATTGATCCTACTGACAAATTCCCTTTAACAGCAGCAGACTGAGATCAGCACTACATGCAACTGATAGAAGCAGAAGATGGCTGAATAACAGCCATCAATTGATGGGAATGGTGACGGCTCGACTCCAGAACCCGCTCAATACCCTCTACCCACAAGCGCTGTCCATGTACAGCGCTCCTCATCATTAAAAGGAATCTGTCACCCCTTTTTTTTTTCTATTTGAGATAAAAATATGGTTCAATTGTGCTTTAGCTCCACAATGCTGAGAAAATACCTTTGTAATCTCTCCGTTTTCATATGTAAATTACCCCAGTCTGGTCCGATGAGCGGGGCCTATTCGCCGTTTCTCCCCACCTCCTGCCTTGCTCTACTCTTCTTTCCTGCATTGGCATTGTTTTCCTGTGCCTGCCCTTTGTAGTGGCCTCTCGTGCGTGCGCAGTATGTTTTGCCCAACAGTGGGCAAAGCATAAAAATCATTATTGCGCATGCGCCATTTTACATTACGTTCTGTGCCCCGGAAGTCTTGCCATGCAAGGGGGCAAAGAGCGTAATGAAAAATGTGGGCGCATGAGCAATAGTGATTTTATGCTTTGACCACAGTTGGGCAAAGCACACTGCGTAGGCGCTAGAGGCCAATTCAATGCGCATGCGCAGAAACTGTAAGGGATCTGTGCTATTCACAGATCTCGTTACGTCGAGAACGCTGAGGAGTGATGGTAAATAGGCCCTGCCCATAGGACCGGATCGGGGTAATTTACATTGGAAAACAGGGAGATTACAAAGGTATTTTCTCAGCAAAGGTGGGGAATCGGGGGATATGAAAAGTACTGCTGTAATGCAGAGCTCATGCACAACTGAACCATATTTTTATCTCAAATCGAAAAAAAGGGGTGACAGACTCCCTTTAAGGGATCCATTAGATCCATTGCAATTATTGTATTATTTTTGAGTTATGTAACATATGTCATACGGGTGTCAAATATAGTCATAGAGAATACATACAAAATACCAACAATTGAAAAATCATCCTTTCTTTACTGGATTAAAAACAGTTGATTTTTTTTATAAACTTGTCTGTTTTATACACTTAGGAAAAGTGTAGCATAGCATAGTACCAATGGATGAGTTGAGATGTCTAGAATGTACCGTAATAGGATGTTTGGTCACGATTGCATCACATTAATACTTTACTGTGTCTATTACTTTCATGTGGGACTGAACAAACATCATTGACTTAATGAGACGCATCAGGAGTTCATTCATATTGACAGCAAGAATAATAACATATTATGAGCTATCATTTCCATAAAAAGTGATAAAATTGTTAAAGGAATCTGAAAGGGCAGTGTGAGCATAGTTTTAACACAGTTGCCAGAGTTGTTATCTAGTTTTTTGCCCAGTGAGCCAGCACTGGCCCTCTTGTAGAGCTCTTGGTCTTTGCTTACATTCCAAAAGTAAAATCCAATCTATCAAAATATAAAATTAATTAACCTGATCGGTAAACAGCATAATGAGAAAATCTAAACACCAGAATTACATTTTTTGCCTAATGTAAAAAATGCAATAAAAGGGGATCAAAATGTTGTATCTACCTCAAAATGGGATCAATAAAAACATCAGCTCAGGGTACAAACAAAAACAGACCTAACACAGCCCCATTGACCAAAAACTGAAAATGTTATGGGTCATGGAAAATGGGGACACAAGTGATTTTTTTTTGTTTTTTACCAACATTTTTTTCACCAGAGTAAAAAATTATTTATACATGTTTGGTAGCTCTATAATCATATTTACCTGGAAATCCATATTTCCAGGTAATTTTTACCATACAGTAAACATGGTAAATTTTAAAAAAGAAATTATGGTATTGCGCTTTTTTTGCTATTTTGCCACACTTTGAATTTTTTTCCCATTTTCCAGCATATCACATAAGAAAATGAACAGGGTGATTCAAAAGTACAGTTTGACAATTACAAGTACAATTTCAAGAACAACTTCTTGTAGGTCCTACTGATTTGCAACTCGCTGCTTTGACTTTGGGGTAGTGCAGATGACCATTTTCAGTCCAAGTGAGATCTGACAAAACACCAGATCGCGATCGGACCAATGTTTTCCATGGGTCTGTGCACGTATCTGATGTTTTCCTCGTTGTCTCGATCCATTACAACGAAAAATTAGCTGCAGACACAATTTGCATCAAATATTTGGATGGCACTTGGCCATGATGGTCCGTTGGAAAAATCAGAGTGCGTTGATCCAGGGAACTAGTCTGATTGCCGTATGTGGAGTCGGGAAGGAATTTTTTTCCCCAATGTGGAGCTTACTCTTTGCACATGGGGTTTTTTTGCCTTCCTCTGGATCAACATGTTAGGGCATGTTAGGTTAGGCTATGGGTTGAACTAGATGGACATATAGTCTTCCTTCAACCTTAATAACTATGTAACTATGTAACTATGCCAGAATGGAAAAGATAGAGAAATTTTTTTCTCCATCTTCTCCTCATCCGAGAAAATCGGATCACAGTCTGATCACACTCTGATCAGAGTTTGATCAAAATGTGATAAGTATAAGAAGCCCATTCCCTCAAATAAGAGAAAATATGGTGGTGTGATGTCACTTTTTGGGGTGACTTTGGTCTCTGAATGTTGGGTATCCTGACAAATGCACTAACAGCGTGCATTGTTCTGTTCACTACTGCTGATCGGAGCTGGCAACACAGAGCACGCTGTAATTGTGCACATCGCTCAATAACAGTGTGCAGGGACAGAGCAGGGACTAGACCCGCCCTGCCACACCCTTGAAAAGAGCATAATCGATGATGCTTGATTTCAGGGAGAGGGCAGAGGCTGTGGTAGTGACTGCAGCCTTTGCTCCCCAATGATGCCTCACTTGAATATCCGAGGATGCACTGTGATAGTCAGATGAAGCATCATCACAAAGAAATTAAGAAAAAAAACACAGTAGCAGTTAGATAGCGTAGTTAGGGAACATTAGGGAATTTTTTATGCAAGCATATTAAAAAATAGTTTAGATTATGGGACTAAATAGAATGGAATTTAGATAAACAAAATTATTGACCTTTGGAGCACCCCTTTAAGCATGTGAACTGCTTGGTCGATGGGATTGTGAAAGGGTGATTGACTGTTCCATTGCAGAATATTCCCCTTTTTTGTCTTAAAAAACTCCTGAGTTGTTTTTGCAGTATGTTTTGAATTGCTGTTCAATTAATCATGCTGCATTTGGTTGAATCTGAGCCGAAAGAATAGTCTTGTAAACTTCAGAATTCATCTGGCTGCTTCTGTCTTCAGTTATATCATCAATAAACACTAGTGACCCAGTGCCTTTGCAAGTCATGCAGGTCCATGCCATCTCACTGCCTTCAACATGTTTTACAGATGAAGTGGTGTGCTTTGGATGAGCCATTCCAAGTCTTCATTTTCATCTTCACATCATCCTGGTACAGGTTGATCTAGTTTCATCTGTCCAAAGAATGCTTTTCCAGAACTGGGCTGGCTTCGTTAGATTTTTTTGGCAAAGTCTAATCTGGCCTTTCTATTTTTAAGACATATTAATGGTTTGCACCTTGTGATGAACCCACTGAATTTGCGCTCATGAAGTCTTCTCTTTATGGTAGACAATCATGATACTGATGCTGAAACACCTACTTCCTGGAGAGTGTTCTTCACTTGGGTGGATGCTGTGAAGGGGTTTATGTTCACCATGGGAATGATTCTGCGATCATTCAACACTGTTGCCGAGTCGTGAACGTGTAGGCCATTTTGAGTTCCTATTCTAAGCTCACCAGTTCACTCTTTTTTTACAGGATGTACCAAACTGATGATTTGGACACTCCTAACTTTTCTGGAATCTCTCTGATGGATTTCTTCTTTTTCTCAGCATGTTTCTCTTTCATTGAGCGTTCCTTTGACGACATGTTGTGGGTTAACAAGCAACAGATTCCAATTGCAAATGCCACACCTGGAATCAGCACCAGACTTTTTACCTGCTTAAATGATGAAGGATTAATGAGGAAATAACCAATGCAGCCCATTAAAGAGCTGTTGAGATAATTATCCAATTACCTTTGGTCCCCTTAAAAAGAGGCCTCTACATACTAAAGTACTGTAATTCTTAAACCCTTACTCCAATTAAGATGTGAATACACTCAAATTAAAGCTGAGAATCTGCACTTTAAACCAATATTGATTTTTTAACTGTATGTTGAATATGTTTTGGTAAACAGCTAAAATGTCAACATTTGTGTCAATATCCAAATATTTCTGGACCTAACTGTAGACAGACTAGGTTGACACAATTGGATAAAAAATTGGTCCAATTTTTATCCAGAAATTCATGACTGTATGGTGAAAACATTAGGTGACAGTGCCCATGCATATTCAACTGTAGTGAGTAGCACAGAGAGTTTCTCCATTTTTGAAAATTTATATCAGTTTATTCAGTATAACAGCATATAAAATTTTAGGAAATCTATGAATTTGTCTCAAATTTGTCAAACTAGTTCATAAAGATTTACAATATATTTATCAACAATTTATATGCATTTGATGTTTTTAATAAGGCTGTCTTCTGGGGCCGTGGCCTGCAAGCAGATGGCAGCAGTCGCATGAATCCAGGGCTCCTGAGACTGTGGACCTAACACTGGCACACAGCAGCTTCCAGCCAGAATCCTTACCTTCATAACACAGGCTGCATGTGTCTGAAAGCTCCAAGCGCATGATGATCAGGGGAAGAACACAGAAACGTGGATCCCCACAAAGATTGGAGGACTTTTCCAGAGAGAAGCCTGCTGGGAGTTCAGGTAAAATGGTACTGCCTGCATCTCCCTCTGGATTTTCTCACTCCCCATATGGCATGGGGGGAAGTGCACTGGACACAGGGGAGCAGGAGCATAATGTACCTCTTGCAAAAGGAGATATAGAGAGTCTCCTCTCTTCATTAAGAGCCTCATTAAGAGAGGACTTGGGGAGATGAAAGGAGCGATTTCCAGCCTGGGAGAACACACTTCCCATGTGGAAAATAAGATGGTAGCATTTACCACATAATATAATGCCCTGATTGATGAGAATGAAGCTCTGAAAGAAGAATTAGCCCAGCTTAGTGACAAAGTATATGATCTAGAGGACAGATCTAGAAGGAATAATGTTCATAGAAGAGGCATCCTGCAATCATTTCTTCAAGCAGTTCTCCCTGATTTTAGCCTTAGAAATCTGATGGTGGATAGAGTTCATAGAACCCCTAAACCATGCCATATAAATCCTGATCTCCCTAGAGACACATAAGCCAGACTGAATTTTTTCACCACTAAAGAAACATTTCTGCAGAGACTAAGGAAAAACCCAAGCCTGCCAGAGGATTTGCAAAACCTCCAAGTTTTTCCAGATCTTTCTGCAGCAACATTGGCTAAGAGGAGGGAATATGCCCATGTTTGTCTCTTAGAGACAACAATATCCGATACAGATGGGGTTTCTCGCAGGTGAAGTTGTTAGTCTCGTATGAAGGTCGACTGGTGGTATGTCACTCTCCCAAACAAGCGGAAGAAAAACTGTCTGAGTGGAAGATTCCTTTCTCTCCTAGGAAAATCAATCAGTTGAAGAAATTAACCCAGGAGTTGTCTAACCATGATCTGGAGGTTTGGAGCAGGTCCATGTCTTCCCACACACATTCTTTGCAAATAACCCTGGCAAGAAATCAGGGGTATGTATATTAATTAAAAATATGGTGGCCTTTCATTGTAAAAATTCTTATAAAGACCCAGTGGGTCGATTCCTGATTTTAGTGTGTTCTTTTAACGGTCAGATGCATATTATTGTTGCAGTGTATGCTCCAAATAATGCACAGATTCTCTTTCCACGCAAAGTATTTCAGAAGGTAACCGAATAATCTCAGGGAGATCAAATTATTTGTGGAGATTTCAGTATTCCTGTGGATAGACTTTTAGATTGTTCTAATAAAAAGAACTACTTCCGGAATGAATTAAAACCTTTGATTAGCGAGTTCCATTTACATGATTACTGGAGATATTATCACGCCAGCGAAAGGGGCTATGCTTTCTATTCTTTTCGACATCAGACCTACAGTACACTGGATTATTTTCTAGTCAATAGTAAAGGTACCTTCACACATAACGATTTTGTTAACGATATCGTTGCTTTTTGTGACGTAGCAATGATATCGTTAACGAAATCGTTATGTGTGACAGCGACCAACGATCAGGCCCCTGCTGGGAGATCGTTGGTCGCTGGGAATGATCAGGACCTTTTTTTGGTCGCTAATCACCCGCTGTCATCGCTGGATCGGCGTGTGTGACGCCGATCCAGCGATGTGTTCACTGGTAACCAGGGTAAATATCGGGTTACTAAGCGCAGAGCCGCGCTTAGTAACCCGATGTTTACCCTGGTTACCATTGTAAAAGTTCAAAAAAACAAACAGTACATACTTACATTGCGGTGTCTGTCCCCCGACATCAGCTTCCCGCACTGACTGTGGCAACGCCGGCTGGCCGTAAAGCAGAGCACAGCGGTGACGTCACCGCTGTGCTCTGCTTTACAGCCGGCCGGCGCTGACACAGTGCAGGGAAGCTGACACCGGGGGACAGACACCGGAATGTAAGTATGTACTGTTTGTTTTTTTAACTTTTACAATGGTAACCAGGATAAACATCGGGTTACTAAGTGCGGCCCTGCGTTTAGTAACCCGATGATTACCCTGGTTACCCGGGGACTTCGGCATCGTTGGTCACTGGAGAGCTGTCTGTGTGACAGCTCTCCAGCGATCACACAATGACCTAAACAGCAACGCTGCAGCGATCGGCATCGTTGTCTATATCGCTGCAGCGTCGCTAAATGTGACGGTACCTTAAGGCCTTAGCAGATGAGTCTCAGCAAAAATTGGATTAGTTTCCTGGTTGGATCACGCCCCAGTGACCTTGATACTTGCCCTGCGACACCAAGCAAACCCATCCACTAGGTGGTGATTAAATACCTCTCTTCTCCTTGACAAGCATGGGCTGGAGAAAGTGTCATCAGAACTTTAACATTACTTTAACATTAATGATGTGGTGGAGGTTTCAGATGAGACCTTATGGTCAGTACATAAGGCGGTGATTAGAGGAATATTCATTCAACAGGTGTCTTACTTGAAACGGAAAAGAGAGAGGAGATGAAATAAGATAACGCAACTCCATCAATTAGAACTAATTAATAAATCCAACCCTTCCTTTGATAACTCAGAGGCTATATGCAAGCTTACATATAAATTACGAGATAATCTCCTTTCTATTTATGCATATAATCTTTAAAAAAATGAAAACGAGATTTCATGTAACTGGGGACAGAACTGGAGCCCTACTAGCACACAGAGTCAAAAAAGTGAAATGCGAACCAGAATTGATCACCTTGTAGACCCTCATATAAATTATGTTCAGAACCCCACGGAGATAGCAGGCCTATTTGCCCAATACTACGCCCAACTTTATAATCTACATAGAGACCCTCAAACTCCTCAACCATCTCAGTTGGATATTGATCAATATTTACAAAATATTAATTTACCCCTAGTATCCCAAGACCAGTTAAACTGTCTTAATGCTCTCTTCACTGAGGAGGAGATTGGGACTGCTATTAAATTGATGAAGAGTAATAAAGCCCCGGACCAGACGGGTTGCCAAATGAATATTATTGCCATTTCCAACAAATATTATACCCATTTCTTTTGTGACTTTGTAAGCATTGGCAGGTAAAAGAATCTGTGTCCGCTTCTAATCTGTAGGCTACGATTACTACATTACCGAAACCAGGTAAACCACCTACATGCACAGGTAACTTCAGGCCTATTTCTCCTTTGAATTGTGACGTGAAGATATTTTCAAAAATATTAGCAATGAGACTGCACCACATTATCCCTTCACTTATCTCCCCTGACAAAGTTGTGTTTGTGGCGGGATGCGAGGCAATGGATGGGACACATAGAATGCTTAATCTGATTAACCCCTTACCGGCATCGGACGTACTATACCGTCCGATGCCGGCTCCCCTGCTTTGATGCAGGGCTCCGCGGTGAGCCCGCACCATAGCCGGGACATGTCAGCTGTTTTGAACAGCTGACATGTGCCCGTAATAGGCGCGGGCAGAATCGCGATCTGCCCGCACCTATTAACTAGTTAAATGCCGCTGTCAAACGCAGACAGCGGCATTTAACTACCGCTTCCAGCCGGGCGGCCGGAAATGACGTCATCGCCGACCCCCGTCACATGTCCGGGGGTCGGCGATGCGTCTCCATTGTAGCCATAGAGGTCCTTGAGACCTCTATGGTTACTGATTGCCCGTCGCTGTGAGCGCCACCCTGTGGTCGGCGCTCACAGCACACGTGCAATTCTGCTACATAGCAGCGATCAGCAGATCGCTGCTATGTAGCAGAGCCGATCGTGCTGTGCTGCTTCTAGCCTCCCATGGAGGCTATTGAAGCATGGCAAAAGTAAAAAAAAAAAGTTTAAAAAAATGTGAAAAAAATAAAAAAAACATAAAAGTTTAAATCACCCCCCTTTCGCCCCAATCAAAATAAATCAATAAAAAAAATATCAAATCTACGCATATTTGGTATCGCCGCGCTCAGAATTGCCCGATCTATCAAATAAAAAAAAGTATTAACCTGATCGCTAAACAGCGTAGCGTGAAAAAAACTCGAAACGCCAGAATTACGTTTTTTTGGTCGCCGCGACATTGCATTAAAATGCAATAACGGGCGATCAAAAGAACGTATCTGCACCGAAATGCTATCATTAAAAACGTCATCTCGGCACGCAAAAAATAAGCCCTCAACCGACCCCAGATCATGAAAAATGGAGACGCTACTAGTATCGGAAAATGGCGCAATTTTTTTTTTTTTTTTTTTAGCAAAGTTTGGAATTTTTTTTCACCACTTAGATAAAAAATAACTTAGTCATGTTTGGTGTCTATGAACTCGTAATGACCTGGAGAATCATAATGGCAGGTCATTTTTAGCATTTAGTGAACCTAGCAAAAAAGCCAAACAAAAAACCAATGTGGGATTGCACTTTTTTTGCAATTTCACCGCACTTGGAATTTTTTTCCCGTTTTCTAGTACACGACATGCTAAAACCAATGATGTCGTTCAAAAGTACAACTCGTCCCGCAAAAAATAAGCCCTCACATGGCCAAATTGACGGAAAAATAAAAAAGTTATGGCTCTGGGAAGGAGGGGAGCGAAAAACGAACACGGAAAAACGAAAAATCCCCCGGTCATGAAGGGGTTAAAGTTGCTGAGCTCTGTGGTTCCCCCAGTGCATTGTTGTAACTTGATGCTGAAAAATCTTTTGATCAGATGCACTGGGGTTACCTAAGGAGTGTACTAAGTAAATTTGGACTAACAGGTCCCATCATTTCAGCTGTGGTAGCCATGTACTCTAACCCCAATGCAAGAGTGTTATCCTTGGGGTTCCTATCAGATCCATTTAAAATATCTAATGGCACCCATCAGGGGTGTCCTCTATCCCCCATTATTTTTGCCCTGTGTATGGAGCCAATGGCTGAAAGGATTAGAGCTTCCTGTGGCATGCGGGGAATTAAGGTGGGGTCAGTGGAACATACAATTGGCCTATATGCAGCAGATATTATTATATTATGTACAAATGTAGAATCATCTTTTCAAAATATTCTATTCGCATTGGAGGAGTTTGCCAAAATATCTTATTACAAACTTAACACCACTAAATCTTTCGTTCTCTCTATTTTAGTTTCCCCCAATGTGAGAGACCGCCTGAAGCATCAATATCCTTTTGAGTGGGTGGAAGATGGAATCCCATACTTGGGTATTATGATCACCCTCTCCAAAAGTCTGCTAGACAGGAATATACCCAAATTATTGAAGTCCATAAAAAAGGACCTAGAGAATCTTCAAATTGTATCTGTTGTTGATAGCCAGAATTAATACTTTTAAGATAATGTTACTTCCAAAAATGTTATACTGCTTTAGATGCCTCCCAATTAAGATCCCCCTGAGATATATATCTTCCGTTCAGAGGATGTCCAACCAATTCATATGGGCTAATAAGATGCCCAGAGTGGCCAGTAAAACAATGTACTATCCCTACGATTTGGGAGGAATTGGAATTCTGAATATATTAGCGTATCATAGAGCAGCCATTCTAGGAGTATCCGGAGTTGGTGGCTAGTCAACAACCCCAACAAATGGTTTCAAATAGAATCTTTTTTTGCTAAGCGGATCAGATCGGTATTGGAAACTGTGACTAGTAAACATAGCTTCTATACTCCGTGCCTCCCGACAATGGAGGTTGCCTAAAATATGGGAGAACACTGGCTCCAAAATTGATAAAAATTCCCCTGACATCTCACTAAGAGCCCTTGAATCTCACATTCCCTTTCTTTATCTTCAAAAATGGGTAGAGGTGGGAGTAAAAAATGTACAAGACTTAATGGACAATTTTTCGGTCATCCCCTTCGATCAATTGACAGCAAAATTTCCAGGGATTCGGCATTATTTTTGCCAATACCTACAACTTCGACACCTCATCCAGACCTCACCACAATCTGTATTTTTCACTCTTCCCATAGAACACCGGGCTAATAGTTATATTCTACGACCGGAATCTAATTCTAAAGGGGTTTCAATCAAGCTCTGAATGAGATAGATTTAGTTGATTAACTGTTAGGGGTCAAATTCCCACCTCTGCACAGGGGGAATCTCGAGCCATCTCTGCTGTGGTCTCCCATTCTTCTCCTGCCACAGCGGAGCCTGCTCAGCGGACGCGTCGTTCCCAGCATCTTGCTCAGTCTGACTCTGTGCAGAGTGTTACTGCTGCCTTTCCAGCTTCTGCCATTGTGGCCAGTACTGGGCAGCGGCGAGCAGATGTTTTTGGGACTAAGTCCCACTTTTCTCCTTCTGAGCATGCCCAGGGTAAAATCTCTCATTGGAGATCAAGGGTCACATGCTCAAGTACTGCAGCAAATCCTTTTGGTCCTCTAGGAAGGTCCTGAAAGTGTTCAACATCTGTGGCAGCCTCTCATTGGTCCTTCTAGGAAGGTCCTGTACTTGCTGCAGCTATAAAAGGTGTGCATGACCACACGGCCATGCGCTAGTATCAATTTATTTATGAGCTCAGCGCCAGTGTGGTCATGTTTGTATGCAGTCAGGGACCCGGCTGAAATAAGCCCCTAGAATGCTGGCACCTCTGGCGAGGAGTTTTGCATGTGTGTATTCAGGGACCCGGCTGAAATAAGCCCCTAGAATGCTGGCACCTCTGGCAAGGAGTTTCATGTGAGTGGATTCAGGGCTGGCGTATAGCCATTAGAATTCCGGCTCCACCGGAGAGGAGCTGCATGTTTGCATTTGACTGCATGACCACTATCTGCTCTACTAAGTAGCTGTGTTCCTCTGTGAGATAAACAGGGCACAGCGTTCTCTTTGCTAACAGACTCTGTGAAGTAACAGAGTCTGTTTATACTACTATATTGTACCGCCATATCTAGCAGCAGGTTCTTTCCTGCATGGTGGATCCCGGGTTGCGAATGCACCAACTTCTTCTAATAAATATATATTCGGTGCGTTCCGCCAACCCTTACATAAACTATCCTATATGAAGCAATGGGAATCAAAATTAGGCATATGCCTGGAACTGGACGAATGGAGGGTGGGTTTGGTAGAGGTACAACGTGTATCCTCGTGCATAAACCATATTGAACACTTGAAAAAGATACACCTACGATGGTACCAGTGGCCAGTGAAACTAGCTCATTTTGTTCTAAATCAGTCCTCAGTATGTTGGAAAGGATGTGGGAAGAAAGGTACATTAGGTCATCTGTGGTGGTTTTATCCCATAGTCACTAAATTTTGGGAGGGTGTAGCCGATCTTATTTAAAAGGCTCTTATGATGCGGATATTATTGAACCCCAGCTTAATGGTACTTCACATTGGAATGGATAAAGCTCCTTTGATCTTAGAGGTTCCCTAACTCACACTTTAATTGTGGCTAGATTAACTCTCGCGGCTCAATGGAAAGATCAGAATGTACTTACTATTAGAGAAGTGGTTGAACGAATTAACTTAAATTGTCAACATGAATTATCTTTTGTTCAATCCTTAACAGCTAAGAATAGAATATCCCACATATGAGATCCCTGGTTAGACAGTCCTATGTCCACCCCACTTCATTGAGACAGGACGAGAATTAGAAAAGTAATGGTGGAATCTCCATCTCCTATGTGACCATGCACATTTTGAGTTTGGGTTTAATTATGGAGTAACAGTTCATATTGCCTGCTTGTCCAATATATTATGTTCACTGCTTAATATTCATAATTTAATATACAATACATGATTACTTGATGGAAAAGCTGAGATCATTGTGTTATTGATATATTGCACAGATATCCTCTGTTAGTTACCATATTTTTCAGACTATAAGCCGCACCGGACCATAAGACGCACCCCAAATTTTCAAAAGGAAAATGGGGGGAAAAATGTGTCAAATGGGGGTCCGTCAAATAGTCCGAATTCAGCTTAACAGGGAAGGGATCGGCACAGGTGGAGGAGTGGTCACAGGGGTCATTCGGTGGTCCGGGCTGGTGCAGTGGCCTCTGGGAAATCCCATCCCAGGCTGCTGCGGTGGTGGTGTTCTGTGTTGCAGCGGTGCTCTGTGCAGTGGCGGTGCTCTGAGGGATGGATGGGCTGTGTGGGGTGGCGGGGCTCTGTGGGGTGGCTGGGCTCTGTGGGGTGGCTGGGCTCTGTGGGGTGGTGGGGCACTGTGGTGTGGCAAGGCTCTGTAGGGTGACAGGGTGGCAGCGCTCTGTGGGGCAGCAGCACTCTGTAGTGTGGTGGTGGTGGGGCTTTGCCAGCATTTCTTCAAAGCCCTGAAGCCCCTGAAGCTCCGTTGCTGCGATGTGATAACGTGGTCTCCAGCAAAATGGCCGCCGGGAGCCGTGTCAAATTCAGATCTTGGCAACAACCAAAATTTTGGGGGAAAAAAGTGCGTCTTATGGTTCGGAAAATGTGGTATGTGGTCCCGCCAGCCATGTTGGCAGGTGGCTGTATTGAATTTTGAAAACTTAACAAAAATTTATTGGAATAAAAAAAAATAAGGCTGTCTTCTACACCAAACCTGCCCTTTAACTGGCCAATATGTTACGCGATTTAATCTTATTATAAGTGCAAACAGGATAGTGGGTGAAGGTTAAGATAACACGAGTGCAGAGAGACATATTGTGGGAATTTAGGTGTGTTCCTGTAATTTAATTTTCTGATATAAAGCAGATACTGTATCATTTCTGGACAGCTTTAATTTTTGAAGACCAGAACATCTCATGGAATCTAAGTTCATCAATCACAGAAGTTGGTGGGAAAACCAAGCCAAACAGAGAACAGTCCAAATAAAAGCATTTCCATCATTTTCAGTAGCTGGTAAACCACAAATATTTGAGGCAACCTTTAGGAGTATTTAGTCTTCTTTAGAAAACATGATAACCGTTATCATAAGCCATGTCCAAAATATTTTTTTTTCTAATATGTAATCATAAGTGGATTCTGGAAATTTTAATCCCCTAAAGAGAATAAGAAACGATGGTGAAATAATTTACCATTTGTCATGGAGGTTATCAATGCTGAAGGCCCTTCCTGTGCAGTCTTAATCCCACTAAAAATTAAATAGTGCACTAGAATCATTGACTGCCAAATAAGCAACATCTTACATGAAATACGTGGAACCAATTGGCTTGTTTTCTATAAAATCCACACCTTTGGCCCCTTGTCCTAGGATAATGAGTATGTTATTCTCATTTGCTTTTTAGGCTATTTTCAGTTTTTTTAGCATTTCATTTAATGATGTTTACTGGTACCATAGCATCTGTGGTGGGTGTTTTTATTTTTCTTTACAAAATAACGCACATGGTGTCATCAGAGAATTTAAGACTAATATTCAAGTATAGTTCTTTGTTATTTAGGGGTTTAAACCTAAACATCATAGCAATGTGAGATTGTAAAACCACTATTTCTAGAACAATAGAATAATAATTTGGGGTAGGTTCAACCTTTGTGGCTACAAAGCTTTTCTAAGAAGCTGTTTCACTAAAATTTGGAACATAGCTACACAATATTCATTCGGTCACTAGTGAGTTCAGATATTCATATTGGGAAATGAAACATAACTTAAAATTTCCAGTTTTACTAATCAAAGTGGAAGAACTGGTGTTAGATGGAGTAAAGGTATTTCCACACGGAACATATGTCCTGCAAAATCTCAGCGGCATTATCTGGAGTAATTGTATCGATATTTCTACAAACAGAAAATCCACAGCACATACAACCCATGTCAACAAGCCATTAATGTTGGAGATACAGCGGGTGAAATAAGTATTTAACAGGTCTCCAATTTTCTAAACAAATACATTTCTAAAGGTGCTACTGACATGAAATTCTCACCGAATGTTGATAACAAACCATCCAATCCACAGAGGCAATGAAATCAAACCATTGAAATCCACAAATTAAGTTATGTGTAATAATTAGAAATGACACAGTGAACAGGTATTGAACATGCTTATTGAAATTTACTTCATACAAAAGCCTTTGTTTGTGATAACAGCTTCAAAACACCTCCTGTATGGGGAAACTAATCGCATTTATGGAAACAAGTAAATCTCAGAGTTTATAGAAGTAGCCCACGGAACCTTCAGGATTTGAAGAATGTTTGTATGGAATAATGGGGCAAAATCACACCTGAGCAATGCATGCAACTAGTTTCTCAATACAGGAGAGGTCTTGAAGCTGTCATCCCATCAATTACTTATAAAATTTGTGACGTGATCAATACTTATTCCAACCGCTGTACATGTTTGAGATCAAACAACATCCAGAAGTCTTCACAGAAAATCATGAATTTACCCATAAGTCTTGAAATCGATTAGATATTTCATATTCATTATGGCCATGGCTGAACTGCAACATTTTACAGCTCTACTAATTGATTTTAACTATTAAGTGGAAGCTGTAGTCCACAGAATTGCATACAACTGAATGACTGCTTTTGACTGCACAAATAGCTCAAGAGTTAAAATAAATCAGTAGCGCCACAAAAAGTCATAGTGTAGCCAAAGCCTAATGCTTGACATTATGCATCTGTTAGTATTGGCTTTTTGGTGCCATGGTGCAAATCTACTTTCAACCAAACAATTGAGTAATTGGTATATTTTATAGCCCATGAACATACAATATCATGGTAAATTGGTGGATTTATCATTATTGTAAGAGGTTTAATAGTGTCTGTATTTGTTTTTAGGTATTAGGAAAGATCGCAGAGGAGGACGAATGATGAAACACAAACGTCAGAAGGAGGAGCAGGAGCAGAAGGGTGATGGGAATACATCTGAAATAAGGACAGCATCAATTTGGGTGAACCCCAATGTTAAAAGCATGAAATTGAGCCCAGTATTGTCTCTGACAGCAGAACAGCTAATTAGTGCCTTAATGGAAGCTGAGCCACCCATTGTATATTCAGAGCATGACTCAACCAAACCTCTCAGTGAAGCCTCTATGATGACACTGCTCACAAACCTTGCAGACAAGGAGCTGGTGCACATGATTAACTGGGCCAAAAGAGTGCCAGGTAGGTCTGCAAAGTACCACTAAAGACCACTATGCTATTCATTCAGTGGTGAGAAATTTTAACTAACAGTACTGACTGTGTTTTAAGCCTTTCCTCCATTTCCTTTCTATATTTCTGCCTTCCAAAAGCTATATCTTTCTATTATCTATTTAATTTACCTTATTTTAGATTGAAAAAGGGAAAAAATTCTTGTGGGGTGCAATGAAATAATATAACACTTCCTTGATTTGTTTTGGGCATTCATTTTGTACAGTATTAGTTCATTATACTGTAAAAATTACATGTCAAGATAATTTATCTCTACAATGTAATGGGTGGATTTATTCTCAGCACTCTGGTCCATTCTCCAGTCAGTAGTCTCTAGTCACCTGGTGGGAGGCTCACAAATCTCCTACCTTCCGGGATTACCAGTATGGCTTTTGACTAGCACCAGTGAAGATGTCGCGCCAGCCAGTCTAACCAAAAAGTGATGTCGGGAATCCCAGAAGGTAAAGCCCCCGCCACACATAGCGAGATCGCTAGCGAGATCGCTGCTGAGTCACAAGTTTTGTGACGCAACAGCGACCTCAGTAGCGATCTCGCTATGTGTGACACGTACCAGCGACCAGGCCCCTGCTGTGAGATCGCTGGTCGTGTCGGAATGGCCTGGACCGTTTTTTGATCGTTGAGGTCCCGCTGGGTCGCACACATCGCTGTGTTTGACACCTTACCAACGACCTAATTTACATTACGTCCCATTGAATCGTCATGAAATAGCATCGTTTTACAGGTCGCTACAGGTCGCCGCATCGCTGCTGCGTCATTGGGGAGATCGCACTGTGTGACATCTCACCAGCGACCACATAGCGACGCAGCAACGATCCCTGACAGGTCGTATCGTTGTCGGGATCGCTTTAGCGTTGCTATGTGTGACGGGGCCTTAAGAGATTCTGAAGATCCTGTCCAGCAGCCAGAAACTACTGACCTGGTTGATAGGACAGAGCCTAGTGAATTGAACCACCAATCTCTAATTAGGAGTGCTTTATCGGGTTCCTCAAAATTTTTTTAATCATTCCTTTATCATAAGTAACTGTTAGTGCAGTCTTTTTCCCACCTCCATGCTCTGAAACCCACATATTCTTTACACTAGACTAACATATATACCCCAACTAGTCCCAGATGTCTCTGTGTATTTGTTTTGTAAGGTCATGTTAATGTTGTGACGTCAGGACGCGGAGAACAACCTTATGACAGATACTCTAATCACATGCAGATAAAAGTCCTGGCCTAGCGCAAAGATGCCCAAGGTTTCAGAATGTGGCGGTGGTAAGAAGACACGCCATGCGCCATACAGTGTATAGTAATTAGCAGAAATCAATTATGAGGAGAGTGTTGGTTTCTTAGTTTTGTTATATCTTACATTTATTGTGCTATGGGGTCTCGCTCTACAGACCCCAGAGAAAAATAAAAAACACTCAATTCACAGAGACTAAATTGGCTGTATATTGAATTTCCCAATAAAATCAAGCAGGATTTGGTGAATTCGAATTTCATCAGTTCCACTCCTCTCTAGAATCTTCCTTTTGTTTTCTGCAGCATCACCAAAGTCTGACATTGCTAGAAAAGCCTTACGAAGCCAATGCTCGAAAGTCACGTTTTATTAGATGTAACATAGTAAACATAATTGCTGATATGTATAGGAATCAATAGGATATCATTCAATGTAGATAAATATATTTCTGTGCAATAAATCAAAAGAAAATGTCCAGAATGGTGACAGTAGTGTGATAAAAAAAATACTTGGAATGTCAGAGATATATTTTCACGGCTGCTACAGCTTTTAACATTCTGAAGATATACAATAATGAGAGCTTTAAAATGCTACTGAAAAGGTCAAAAGCAGAAGAAAATGTGTATTTTTATGTGTCCCTACCTGCAAGGATTTATTCATTTCTGAAGACACAGTTCTGAATGAACCTTAATACCAACCTGCAGCTTTGCTGCTAGTGATTGAAACTCAAAAAGTTCAAATACAGTATGTGCCGTAATTATCATGAATATCTATATTTATTATATGCTGTTAGTACATGCAATTCTAAAGATAGAGATTAACCACTAACATGTAAAAATTCCCTAATCTGTGCTCATTTTAAGAGTACCTGTCATGGTGTCTGATCTGCAGGCGGGATGTTATAGAGCAGGAGGTGCTCCTCAGATTCACCACCCACTGGCCTCATATCATATGTATGCAAATAGAAGGGATTTGAATTCTACAGGTGCATCTCACAAAATTAGAATATCATCAAAAAGTTAATTTATTTCAGTTCTTCAACACAAAAAGTGAAACTCATTTATTATATAGAGTCACTACTAACAGCTTCTTCTTCTCTATACCATGCTGTGCACAGGTCTAGAGAGGCGTAAAAACAGTAAAGTGGGGGCAGTACGTCTAAGTATTAAGGGAAGTTTAAACAGAATTAAAAAAGTCATAATATTATAATTGGTGAGAGTAATACTGTTCTTCCAACAAAACACAAGCAATTTACAGACATAAATGTGAAATCAGAGGGCATATATTTTAGAATAATTAGAAATATATTAATTACCTGCATATGTTCCAAGATGAAAAAAGCTTGTAAGTCTCACTACCCTTTGAGTATGTGTGATTTATTCCTTGAAAATAGTATCTTTGCTTAAAAGGAAGAAAATATTGTTTATATCTTGGTAATTTTTGTTTCCTGTAAGCAAGCTTTGTTAGTTTGTCTTTTAATTACTTCTCACCAAGCCAATGAGCATTTGTATTGGCTATTTAGGCCCTTAACATTTAGGCCATGTGCACACGTTGAGGATTTTACCGCGGATCCACAGCGTTTTGGACGCTGCGGATCTGCAGCAGTTTCCCATGCGGTTTACAGTACCATGTAAACCTATGGAAAACCCAATCCGCTGTGCACATGCTGCGGATAAAAACACGCGGAAACGCAGAGTTGTTTTTTACACAGCATGTCAATTCTTTGTGCGGATCTGCAGCGTTTCTGCACCCATAGACTTGCATTGAGTCGGGCACACCCACGGTTTAGTTGCGGGTGAAATGCTGCAGATCGGGAGGAGGGAAGTGTGTGGGCGGAGTGTGGGCGGTGACTGTGTGCGTGTATGTGTGTGAGTGGGGTGTGCGGGCTGTCAGTGGGTCTGCGGGGGCTGTCAGGGGTCTATGCGGGGCTGTCGGGGGTCTGTGTGGGGCTACCGGGGGTCTGTTTGGGGCTGCTGGGGCTGTTGGGGGTCTGTACGGGGCTGCTGGGGGTCTGCGATGCTGTCGGGGGTCAGTGCCGGGCTGTCCGGGGGTCTGCGGGGCTGTGTGGGGGGGTCTTTGGATATGTCTGTGTGTGTGCATGCAGACATTGTCCGATGGGACTACAAGTCCCATCGGGCTATGCCTGCTACAATGACAGTGATTGAAACATTAGCCAATGTTGGGTCAGTAGTAGTCCCATCATTCGGCTAATGTGTTGAATGTAAAAAAAAAAAAACACATACACACATACAGTACATACAACATATGACGAGTACATGCAACATACAGCATGCAGTACATACAACACACAACATATGGCATACAGAACATACAACAGTACATACAACATACAACAGTACATACAACAGAACATACAACATACAACAGTACATACAACATATGACATTCAGTACATATAACATACAGCAGTACATACAACAGTACATACAACATAATACATACAACATACAGTACATACAACATACAGTACATACATACAGTACATACAACACATACATATAGACATACAGTACATACATATAGACATACAGTACATACAACATAGAGTACATATTCACCATCACCTTGATCCCCAAAGCCATTGTCACCTGTAAAAAATATTAAAATAATAAACAAACAATATACTCCCTGATCTGCAGATATCCAGTTAATACAAGTGTCCCACGACGATCTCCTGTGGAGAGCAGCCACATCAGCTAATGCGACCACTCTCCAGGGGCTCCAGGAATACAATGACAGAAGGTATCCTTCTGCAGTGTATTCCTCCGCTGCTGTGAAACATAGTCCCTGTTCTCACTTGTGGCACAGCTGTGTGGGAAATTTCCCACGCAGCTTTGCCATAAAGTGAGACCCTGAACTCAGGTAACCTCTTCAGTGATGCACTGCAGGAGCCATTGTCTCCTGTCAGTGTGTCACTGAAGGTCTATAGAGCAGTGAAATCACCCAATGTCACTGTTCTATAGGGGTGATCATCGTGGGACACTCATTATTAATTGGACTATGGCGGAAAGTGAGTATACGGTTGCTTTATTATTTTTATTTTTTTGCAGGTGATCGAGTATGGTAAGTATGGTGAAATTAATAATATTAAAATACTTTTTTCTGGCTGTGTGTTTAACCCTTTCACTACTATAGGATTAGAGAGAGGGGCTAAGTGCCGGAATTGGTGCATCTTACAGATGCGCCATTTCCGGGACGGCTGGGGGCTGTTATTTGTAGCCAGGGGGCAAATATCCATGGCCCCTATCTAGGCTATGAATATCAGCCCGCAGCTGTCTGCATAGCCTTTCTGGCTATAAAATATAGGGGGACCCTACGTAATTTTTTTTGGGGGGTCCCCCTATTTTAATAGCCAGTAAAGCCTACGCAGACAGCTGCGGGCTGACATTCATAGCCTAGAGAAGGCCATGGGTATTATCCCCTTCCCAGGCTACAAATATTGGCCCCCAGCCATCGGCTTTCCCCCTCTGGCGCAGAAAAGTGTGCGGGAGCCCATGCCATTTTTTTTTCCAGCTTTTTCAATTAGACATGTTCATTAATCAACATCGGCCTTGCTATTATACAGTACAGACCAAAAGTTTGGACACACCTTCTCATTTAAAGATTTTTCTGCATTTTCATAACTATGAAAATTGTACATTCACACTGAAGGCATCAAAACTATGAATGAACACATGTGGAATTATATACTTAACAAAAAAGTATGAAACAACTGAAATTATGTCTTATATTCTAGGTTCTTCAAAGTAGCCATCTTTTGCTTTGATGACTGCTTTGCACACTCTTGACATTCTCTTGATGAGCTTCAAGAGGTAGTCACCGGAAATGGTTTTCACTTCACAGGTGTGCCCTGTCTGGTTTAAAAAGTGGGATTTATTGCCTTATAAATGGGGTTGGGACCATCAGTTGTGTTGTGCAGAAGTCTGGTGGATACACAGCTGATAGTCCTACTGAATAGAATTTGTATTATGGCATGAAAAAAACGCTAAGTAAAGAAAAATAAGTGGCCATCATTACTTTAAGAAATGAAGGTCAGTCAGTCTGAAAAATTGGGAAAATTTTGAAAGTGTCCCCAAGTGCAGTGACAAAAACCATCAAGCGCTACAAAGAAACTGGCTCACATAAGGACCGCCCCAAGATAGGAAGACCAAGAGTCACCTCTGCTTCTGAGGATAAGTTTATCCAAGTCACCAGCCTCAGAAATCGCAGGTTAACAGCAGCTCAGATTAGAGACCAGGTCAATGCCACACAGAGTTTTAGCAGCAGACATATCTCTACAACAACTGTTAAAAGGAAACTTTGTGCAGCAGGCCTTCATGGTAAAATAACTGCTAGGAAACCACTGCTAAGGACAGGCAACAAGCAGAAGAGACTTGTTTGGGCTAATGAATACAAGGAATGGACATTAGACCAGTGGAAATCTGTGCTTTGGTCTGATGAGTTCAAATTTGAGATCTTTGGTTCCAACCACCGTGTAACAACTCTGCTGGCATCACGTCATGGCCTCACATCTCTCACACAATCTTACCCACTGCTCCAGGCCATGATGTGGTTTCTGTTTCATCCCAGCTCCATGTTCTGTGTCTCTGCTCTCTGCATGCCTCATGGCTATGTGTATAGGGGGCCGGCGCCTGAACTCTCTGGTTCTTATAGGAATCAGGTGCACCTGTCTAATCAGTTCCTGACCAATTATCAAGAGGCCTCCTGTATATAGTGCAGCTCCACCCTGTGGTCTGGGCCTGTGCAATGTGTTAGCTCAGTTAGTGTTTAGCTGCTGAGTTTGCCTGGCCTTGCTCTGAGTTACTCCCTCTGAGCTTTTCTCTGTGCTATTGCCTTGATCTTGTAGTCCACCCTCCAGGAGGCAGAATATCCTGGTCCCTGTGTCTTTGTCCCTGTGTCTTGTTCTATTGCCTTGTCTGTACTTTGTCTTTTCTCGGTCTCCTTGCCTGTGGCTTCCTTCCCTGCTTTCTTTCCTTGTGTTTTCTGTATATTCATGTATGGAGGTAGCTGCTCCTGGTATGCACCTATTCACACTAGTTTGGATGTGCGAGTCTCTTTTTTTGTCAGCTCTCTACAACCAACTTCTGGCCTATGAGGAAGAGCACAACCCAGCAGACCCACCTAGGTTCTATGGGAATCCAGAGGAATGCCAAAGCTTCCTGGAACAGTGCTTGCGCTACATCCTGCAGAATGCAGCCTGTTTTCCCTCTGACCGGATTAAGGTGGGCTATATCATGTCCTATCTAGCAGGAGATGCTTTAATGTGGATTTGTCCCCTCTGGGAAGCAGGAGATCCTATCGTCATGAGTCTTGGGGCCTTCCTGGTGGCTTTCCATAAAGTCTTTGACAAGCCTCGTCCTGCTGCTCCTGTGAAGTCTTCCCCATCTAGATCTGAGAGGCGGTCCAGACGGGCGAAACCCGTGAAGAAATCGTCACGTCTGACCAAGTCCGTCCAAGACCCACCTGTTCCTCTACCTGTCCCAGCAGCTACCCAAGCAAAACCCCAGAAGGCTGATAAAAGTGGGCTGGCAAAGCAGCAGCCCAAATCCAGCCGCAAGAAGGGAACGCGGTATCGCTGCGGTTGCAAGGAACATCCTGACGGTCTCTGCCCTGTAGATCTAAAACTCCAAAACCCTGGGCCAGCAGGAGAGGCTGCCCTAGGTGAGAGTTCTTCCTCTCCATTAAAATCAAAGACTGTGTCTCTGTTTTCCAGGAGTTTTGGTGTGGTAAAGTCGCCAACCATTCGGAGTCAGTGTGTGGTCTCTGTCATACAGCTCCAGAACCCTGTAAGGGCGTTGTCTGAAATTGGTCAAGCCCTACTCAAGAGCAGTCTAGTCCTGCAAGGACAACTACAGTTCCAAGTTGGAGTCTTATACACGAAGAAGTTTGTCTACCGTATGCTGTCTGTTATGCCCATGGGTCATTCTGAGCCAAGGACTCTACCACCCGCTCTGGTCAAGAGTTCTTGCAAAATACTTCGCTTGAATTTACCCAGTCACTCATGAGAGGTGTCTGGTTCCCAAGCATCAAGGACAGTCAACTGTGTTGTCTTCTTCTTCAGCTGGTCTGCTAGTCGTCGAGTCAAGGTGTGTTGATGTCACCCAAGATGAGGAAGCGGTGACTATTTCTCCACACGTCTCTTGTGACTATACCAGTAACCTGTTAGTCGTCGAGTCAAGGTGTGTTGATGTCACCCAAGATGGGGAAGCGGTGATTATCTCTCCACACGTCTCCGGTGACTATACCAGGAACCCGTTAGTCATCGAGTCAAAGAGTGCTGATGTTACCAAAGATGGGAAAGCGGTGAAAATCTCTCCTCACTACTCTAATGACTATACCTGTAACCTGTTCGTGGAAATACCTCCGCCTCTTAAACGTTTTTTTCTGGATAATCAGCAGAAAATGGTTCCTATGTGGGTGCCTTCATCGTCCATATGGCCGGCTGGTGAAGATTCCAAAACAGAAGTTTTCTCCTCTCAGTTTTTTCCTGATCCGGTGGAGTTATTATTCTCCAGTGATTTTTCCTGTGTTCAGTACTCTGGAACATTTCAGCTACCTGAAAGTTCGTCTCTGGATATCGGGCAGAAGGTGTATCCTGTGAGTGTTCCTTCGGCTTCCATGTGGCCGGCTGGTGAAGATTTCAAGACATCTCTGCTACCTGAAAATTTGTCTTTGGATATCGGGCAGAAGATGTATCCTGTGAGTGTTCCTTCGGCTTCTAAGTGGCCGGCTGGTGAAGATATCAAACCAGTAGCATCCAAGTCCCTGCTTCTTGTCTACCCAGAGGAAATGGTCCAGTCCATTGAGGAGGCTAGCCCTGTTGGGCACAAAGAGACTTTGTCTTCTGAGATTCCTGGTGACCCGTTTGCCTTATTCTACACTGAAGATGTCATGTTGGCCTGGACTATGTGTGCTCCTATCCTTCTTCTACAAGTTATTCTAGCGGGCTTGAAGAAGAGGGGCCGTAAAGGGGGGGTACTGTAACAACTCTGCTGGCATCACGTCATGGCCTCACATCTCTCACACAATCTTACCTGTCATGAACAGGCGATTCAGAACCACAATGGACCTTGAAGTTCAGAGCACACAAAGTGACCTGACAATTACCAAAAACATAGGACGAGCTCTGAGATGTGGGAACTCTGCTGACCGCAATCCCTAATCCTATCCAACCACACTAAAGGTAGCCGTGGAGCGCTCCTGACCAGACCTATGCGCCTCGAGCACAGCCTGAGAAACTAGCTAACCCTAAGAAAGAAAAATAAGCCTACCTTGCCTCAGAGAAATACCCCAAAGGAAAAGGCAGCCCCCCACATATAATGACTGTGAGTTGAGATGAAAATACAAACGCAGAGATGAAATAGATTTAGCAAAGTGAGGCCCAACTTACTGAACAGACCGAAGATAGGAAAGATTGCTTTGCGGTCAACACAAAACCCTACAAACAACCACGCAGAGGGGGCAAAAAGACCCTCCGCACCGACTAACGGTACGTAGGTGCTCCCTCTGCGTCCCAGAGCTTCCAGCAAGCAAGAAAAACCAATATAGCAAGCTGGACAGAAAAAATAGCAAACAAAAATAACACAAGCAAAACTTAGCTTATGCAGGATAGACAGGCCACAGGAACGATCCAGGAGGAAGCAAGACCAATACTAGAACATTGACTGGAGGCCAGGATCAAAGCACTAGGTGGAGTTAAATAGAGCAGCACCTAACGACTTAACTTCATCACCTGAGGAAGGAAACTCAGAAGCCGCAGTACCACTCTCATCCACCAAAGGAAGCTCATAGACAGAACCAGCCGAAGTACCACTCACGACCACAGGAGGGAGCTTGGCCACATAATTCACAACAGTACCCCCCCCTTGAGGAGGGGTCACCGAACCCTCACCAGAGCCCCCAGGCCGACCAGGATGAGCCACATGAAAGGCACGAACCAGATCGGCAGCATGGACATCAGAGGCAAAGACCCAGGAATTACCTTCCTGACCATAACCTTTCCACTTAACCAGATACTGGAGTTTCCGTCTCGAAACACGAGAATCCAAAATCTTCTCCACTATATACTCCAACTCCCCTTCAACCAAAACCGGAGCAGGAGGATCAATAGATGGAACCACAGGTGCCACGTATCTCCGCAACAATGACCTATGGAACACGTTATGGATGGAAAAAGAAGCTGGAAGAGTCAAACGAAAAGACACAGGATTAAGAACCTCAGAAATCCTATATGGACCAATGAAACGAGGCTTAAACTTAGGAGAGGAAACCTTCATAGGAATATAATGAGATGACAACCAATCCAAATCCCCAACACGAAGTCGGGGACCCACACAGCGCCTGCGGTTAGCGAAACGTTGAGCCTTCTCCTGGGACAAAGTCAAATTGTCCACTACATGAGTCCAAATCTGCTGCAACCTATCCACCACAGTATCCACACCAGGACAGTCTGAAGACTCAACCTGCCCTGAAGAGAAACGAGGGTGGAACCCAGAATTGCAGAAAAACGTCGAAACCAAAGTAGCCGAGCTGGCCCGATTATTAAGGGCGAACTCAGCCAAAGGCAAAAAGGACACCCAATCATCCTGATCAGCAGAAACAAAACATCTCAGATATGTTTCCAAGGTCTGATTGGTTCGTTCAGTCTGGCCATTTGTCTGAGGATGGAAAGCTGAGGAAAAAGACAAATCAATGCCCATCCTAGCACAAAAGGCTCGCCAAAACCTCGAAACAAACTGGGAACCTCTGTCAGAAACGATGTTCTCTGGAATGCCATGTAAATGAACCACATGCTGGAAAAACAATGGCACCAAATCAGAGGAGGAAGGCAATTTAGACAAGGGCACCAAATGGACCATCTTAGAGAAGCGATCACAAACCACCCAAATGACCGACATTCTTTGAGAGACGGGGAGATCCGAAATAAAATCCATAGAGATATGTGTCCAAGGCCTCTTCGGGACCGGCAAAGACAAAAGCAACCCACTGGCACGAGAACAGCAGGGCTTAGCCCGAGCACAAATCCCACAGGACTGCGCAAAAGAACGCACATCCCGCGACAGAGACGGCCACCAAAAGGATCTAGCCACCAAATCTCTGGTACCAAAGATTCCAGGATGACCAGCCAACACCGAACAATGAACCTCAGAGATAACTTTATTCGTCCACCTATCAGGGACAAACAGTTTCTCCGCTGGGCAACGGTCAGGTCTATTAGCCTGAAATTTTTGCAGCACCCGCCGCAAGTCAGGGGAGATGGCAGACAAAATTTCCCCCTCTTTGAGAATACCTGCCGGCCCAGGCAAACCCGGAGAATCGGGCACAAAACTCCTAGACAGGGCATCCGCCTTCACATTTTTAGAGCCCGGAAGGTACGAAACCACAAAGTCAAAACGGGAGAAAAACAGCGACCAACGAGCCTGTCTAGGATTCAACCGTTTGGCAGACTCGAGATAAGTCAAGTTCTTGTGATCAGTCAAGACCACCATGCGATGCTTAGCTCCTTCAAGCCAATGAGGCCACTCCTCGAATGCCCACTTCATGGCTAGCAACTCTCGATTGCCAACATCATAATTTCGCTCAGCAGGCGAAAATTTCCTGGAAAAGAAGGCGCATGGTTTCATCACCGAGCAATCAGAACTTCTCTGCGACAAAACAGCCCCTGCTCCAATTTCAGATGCATCAACCTCGACCTGGAACGGAAGCGAAACATCTGGTTGGCACAACACAGGAGCAGAAGAAAAACAACGCTTCAACTCCTGAAAAGCTTCCACAGCAGCAGAAGACCAATTGACCACATCAGCACCCTTCTTGGTTAAATCAGTCAACGGTTTAGCAATACTAGAAAAATTATTGATGAAGCGACGATAAAAATTAGCAAAGCCCAGGAACTTCTGCAGACTCTTCAGAGATGTTGGCTGAGTCCAATCATAAATGGCCTGAACTTTAACAGGGTCCATCTCGATAGTAGAAGGAGAAAAAATGAACCCCAAAAATGAAACCTTCTGAACACCAAAGAGACACTTTGACCCCTTCACAAACAAAGAATTAGCACGCAGGACCTGGAACACCATTCTCACCTGCTTCACATGAGACTCCCAATCATCCGAGAAGACCAAAATATCATCCAAGTATACAATCAGGAATTTATCCAGGTACTCTTGGAAGATGTCATGCATAAAGGACTGAAACACTGATGGAGCATTAGAAAGCCCGAATGGCATAACCAGGTACTCAAAATGGCCTTCGGGCGTATTAAATGCTGTTTTCCATTCATCGCCCCATTTAATACGCACAAGATTATATGCACCACGAAGATCTATCTTGGTGAACCAACTAGCCCCCTTAATCCGAGCAAACAAATCAGACAGCAGCGGCAAGGGGTACTGAAATTTGACCGTAATTTTATTTAGAAGGCGGTAATCAATACAAGGTCTCAGCGAACCATCCTTCTTGGCCACAAAAAACCCCGCTCCCAATGGCGACGATGACGGGCGAATATGACCCTTCTCCAAAGACTCCTTCACGTAACTCCGCATAGCGGCGTGCTCAGGTACAGATAAATTAAACAGTCGACCCTTAGGAAACGTACTACCAGGAATCAAATCGATAGCACAATCACAATCCCTATGCGGAGGTAGGGCATTGGACTTGGGCTCATCGAATACATCCCGGTAATCAGACAAGAACTCTGGGACCTCAGAAGGCGTGGATGATGAGATAGACAGAAATGGAACATCACCATGTACCCCCTGACAACCCCAGCTGGACACAGACATTGATTTCCAATCTAATACTGGATTATGGACTTGTAGCCATGGCAACCCCAACACGACCTCATCATGCAGATTATGCAACACCAGAAAGTGAATATCCTCCTGGTGCGCAGGAGCCATGCACATGGTCAGCTGGGTCCAATACTGAGGCTTATTCTTGGCCAAAGGCGTAGCATCAATTCCTCTCAATGGAATAGGACACTACAAGGGCTCCAAGACAAACTCACAGCGCCTAGCAAACTCCAAGTCCATCAAATTCAGGGCAGCGCCTGAATCCACAAATGCAATGACAGAATAGGAAGACAAAGAGCAGATCAAAGTAACGGACAAAAAAAATTTCGACTGTACCGTACCAATGGTGGCAGACCTAGCGAACCACTTAGTGCGCTTAGGACAATCGGAGATAGCATGAGTGGAATCCCCACAGTAGAAACACAGCCCATTCTGACGTCTGTGTTCTTGCCTTTCAGCTCTGGTCAAAGTCCTATCGCACTGCATAGGCTCAGGTTTATGCTCAGATAATACCGCCAAATGGTGCACAGATTTACGCTCACGCAAGCGTCGACCGATCTGAATGGCCAAAGACATAGACTCATTCAGACCAGCAGGCATAGGAAATCCCACCATGACATCCTTAAGGGCTTCAGAGAGACCCTTTCTGAAAATAGCTACCAGCGCACATTCATTCCATTGAGTGAGCACGGACCACTTTCTAAACTTCTGACAATAAATCTCTATCTCATCCTGACCCTGACACAGAGCCAGCAAATTTTTCTCTGCCTGATCCACTGAATTAGGTTCATCGTACAGCAATCCGAGCGCCAGAAAAAACGCATCAATATTACATAATGCAGGATCTCCTGGCGCAAGGGAAAATGCCCAGTCTTGAGGGTCGCCACGCAATAAAGAAATAATGATCTTAACTTGTTGAACTGGGTCACCAGAGGAGCAGGGTTTCAAAGCCAGAAATAGTTTACAATTATTTTTAAAATTCAAAAACTTAGATCTATCACCAGAGAATAACTCAGGAATAGGAATTTTAGGTTCTAACATAGGATTCTGAACCACTAAATCTTGAATATTCTGTACATTTATAGCGAGATTATCCATCAAAGAGAACAGACCCTGAATGTCCATGTCCACACCTGTGTTCTGAACCACCCTGATGTAAAGGGGAAAAGAAAGACAGAACACAGTGCAAAGAAAAAAAAATGGTCTCAGAACTTCTCTTTTCCCTCTATTGAGAAGCATTAGTACTTTGGGCCTTCAGTACTGTCATGAACAGGCGATTCAGAACCACAATGGACCTTGAAGTTCAGAGCACACAAAGTGACCTGACAATTACCAAAAACATAGGACGAGCTCTGAGACGTGGGAACTCTGCTGACCGCAATCCCTAATCCTATCCAACCACACTAAAGGTAGCCGTGGAGCGCTCCTGACCAGACCTATGCGCCTTGAGCACAGCCTGAGAAACTAGCTAGCCCTAAGAAAGAAAAATAAGCCTACCTTGCCTCAGAGAAATACCCCAAAGGAAAAGGCAGCCCCCCACATATAATGACTGTGAGTTGAGATGAAAATACAAATGCAGAGATGAAATAGATTTAGCAAAGTGAGGCCCAACTTACTGAACAGACCGAAGATAAGAAAGATTGCTTTGCGGTCAACACAAAACCCTACAAACAACCACGCAGAGGGGGCAAAAAGACCCTCCGCACCGACTAACGGTACGGAGGTGCTCCCTCTACGTCCCAGAGCTTCCAGCAAGCAAGAAAAACCAATATAGCAAGCTGGACAGAAAAAATAGCAAACAAAAATAACACAAGCAAAACTTAGCTTATGCAGGATAGACAGGCCACAGGAACGATCCAGGAGGAAGCAAGACCAATACTAGAACATTGACTGGAGGCCAGGATCAAAGCACTAGGTGGAGTTAAATAGAGCAGCACCTAACGACTTAACCTCATCACCTGAGGAAGGAAACTCAGAAGCCGCAGTACCACTCTCATCCACCAAAGGAAGCTCATAGACAGAACCAGCCGAAGTACCACTCACGACCACAGGAGGGAGCTTGGCCACAGAATTCACAACACTTACCCACTGCTCCAGGCCATGATGTGGTTTCTGTTTCATCCCAGCTCCATGTTCTGTGTCTCTGCTCTCTGCAAGCCTCATGGCTATGTGTATAGGGGGCCGGCGCCTGAACTCTCTGGTTCTTATAGGAATCAGGTGCACCTGTCTAATCAGTTCCTGACCAATTATCAAGAGGCCTCCTGTATATAGTGCAGCTCCACCCTGTGGTCTGGGCCTGTGCAATGTGTTAGCTCAGTTACTGTTTAGCTGCTGAGTTTGCCTGGCCTTGCTCTGAGTTACTCCCTCTGAGCTTTTCTCTGTGCTATTGCTTTGATCTTGTAGTCCGCCCTCCAGGAGGCAGAATATCCTGGTCCCTGTGTCTTGTTCTATTGCCTTGTCTGTACTTTGTCTTTTCTCGGTCTCCTTGCCTGTGGCTTCCTTCCCTGCTTTCTTTCCTTATGTTTTCTGTCTGCTTTCACTCCGCACTCTTGCGGCTCTGCACTCAGACCTTGCTTCGCACTCTATGGCTTTGCTCTGTGGCTCCGCTCTTTGCGGTTCTATCTGGCTCCGCTCTTTGTGGTACTATCTGGCTCCGCCTCCTGTGTTTCTGCACTTGGCTCCGTCTCCGCTCTTGGCTCCGCCTCCAGGGTCTCCGCTCTTGGCTCCGCCTCCAGCGTCTCCGCTCTTGGCTCCGCCTCCAGCGTCTCCGCTCTTGGCTCCATCTCCAGCGTCTCCGCTCTTGGCTCCGCCTCCAGCGTCTCCGCTCTTGGCTACACCTCCAGCGTCTCCGCTCTTGGCTCCGCCTCCAGCGTCTCCGCTCTTGGCTCCGCCTCCAGCATCTCCGCTCTTGGCTCCGCCTCCAGCGTCTCCGCTCTTGGCTCCGCCTCCAGCGTCTCCGCTCTTGGCTCCGCCTCCAGCATCTCCGCTCTTGGCTCCGCCTCCAGCGTCTCCGCTCTTGGCTCCGCCTCCAGCGTCTCCTTCTCTACTCTCTGCTCTGCCTTCTCCTTCTCTGCTCATAGCTCTGCCTTCTCCTTCTCTGCTCATAGCTCTGCCTTCTCCTTCTCTTCTCTTGGTTCCACCTTCTACTTGTTACTTAGTCCTCCTGTCTGAACAGGTTCCTACCTGTTACACATACCTGCCTGCAGACCGGTCCCTACCGGATCTTCCTATGTTCCAGCTGTACCCGCCTGCCTACCAGAGAGCCAGCCGTGTCCGCCTGCCCGCCAGTGTCTCTGTTGTACCTGTCTGCCTGCCTGTGTCCCAGCTGTGTCCGCCTGTCAGCCAGAGTGCCAGCCGTGCCCGCTCCGTTCCTTAGTGGGATCAGCAGCCACAGCCAGACATCACCCTGGAGTGGCACCTGGTAGCTTCCTATTGTACAAGTCTGACCTCACCATCAGAGGCTCCAGCGAACACCTAGGAAGCTACTTAGTCACGCCCCTTCCAGGGTAGTCTGGTTTGTGGCACAGTGGGGCCACAAAACCCCCGTATGCCCGCGCCAACCAGTCTGGGCGCGTGCGTGACACACCGTGTCTTTGTGCGACGCAGAAAAGGTGAACAGATTTGACTCTACATGCCTGGTTCCCGACTTGAAGCATGGAGTAGGAGGTGTGATGGTGTGGGGGTGCTTTGCTGGTGACACTGTTGGGGATTTATTCAAAATTGAAGGCATACTGAACCAGCATGGCTACTACAGCATCTTGCTGCGGCATGCTATTTCATCCGATTTGTGTTTAGTTGGACCATCATTTATTTTTCAACAGGACAATGACCCCAAACACACCTCCTGGCTGTGTTAGGGCTATTTGACCAAGAAGGAGAGTGATGGAGTGCTACACCAGATGATCTAGCCTCCACAGTCACCAGACCTGAACCTAATCGAGATGGTCTGGGGTGAGCTGGACCGTAGAGTGAAGGCAAAGGGGCCAACAAGTGCTGAGCATCTCTGGGAACTCCTTCAAGATTGTTGGAAGACCATTCCCGGTAACTACCTCTTGAAGCTCATCAAGAGAATGCCAAGATTGTGCAAAGCAGTCATCAAAGCAAAAGGTGGCTACTTTGAAGAACCTAGAATATAAGACATAATTTCAGTTGTTTCATACTTTTTATATACAGTATATAATTCCACATGTGTTAATTAATAGTTTTGATGTCTTCAGTGTGACTGTACAATTTTCATAGTCATGAAAATGCAGAAAAATCTTTAAATGAGAAGGTGTCTCCAAACTTTTGGTCTGTACTGTATATCTATGGATATATCTATGTATAAATCTATATATCTATAGATGGATATCTATGGATATATCAATTGATATATCTATAGATATAACTATGGATATATCTATAGATATAACTATGGCTATATCTATCTATAGATATATTTATAGATAGATATATCTATAGATACATAGATATATCTATCCATATATCTATCTGTCTACTTTCACACATCAGGTTTTTGCCATCAGGCACATTTTGGCGAGTTTTGAAAAAAACTGATCCGTTTTTTTTCCACCGGATCCGTTTTTTTCTCGTAGAGTTGTATTAGTGCAAAATTGCACCTGATGGCCACACGTTTCATCAGTTTTTTGCTGGATCCGTCAAAAAAGCTGTTTCCAGCAGACAGAGAAAACATACAGAGGAAGGTTTTTTCTGTCGGGCGAAAAAACGCCCAGCGACTGATCCAGTGAAAAATGTATGAAACTGAGATGTGAAATAATGAAGCCGGCCTACGAATCCGGTTTCTCATGGATTTTCAATTCAAATCATGCACATTTTCCCTTCTCTATCTCTCAAAAAAAGGATCTGTTGCATCAGTTTTTCACTATTTGCAACGGATCCGTTTTTTCAAAAATTCACCGGATCCTGCCTGACGGAAACAAACTGATGTGTGAAAGTAGCCTTACTATCCATATATCTATCTACATCTATCCATAGATATATCTATAGATAGATACATAGATCTATCTCTTCATATATCTATAGATCTATCTATATCTATCTATCCATCTGTCTATCTGCGTGTGTAATGGAGTGTGAGTTGAACAAATGTAAAAGAAGAGGTTGGAGAAGAAATTACATCACAATTTTTTTTTTGCTCAATGATTAGTGTTGAGCGATACCGTCCGATACTTGAAAGTATCGGTATCGGATAGTATCGGCCGATACCCGAAAAATATCGGATATCGCCGATACCGATATCCGATACCAATACAAGTCAATGGGACATCAAGTATCGGAAGGTATTCTCATGGTTCCCAAGGTCTGAAGGAGAGGATCCTTCAGGCCCTGGGATCCATAGGGATGTGTAAAATAAAGAATTAAAATAAAAAATATTGATATGCTCACCTCTCCGGCAGCCCCTGGACATCACGCTGCTAACCGGGAGGCTTCTTTGTTTAAAATGCGCGCCTTTAGGACCTGTGAATGACGTCCCGGCTTCTGATTGGTCGCGTGCCGCCCATGTGACCGGCACGCGACCAATCAGAAGCCGCGACGTCATTCGCAGGTCCTCAATTCCTAGAATTAGGAGTTTTTGTGAATGAGAATGACGTCGCGGCTTCTGATTGGTCGCGTGCCGGTCACATGGGCGGCACGCGACCAATCAGAAGCCGCGACGTCATTCTCATTCACTAAACTCCTAATTCTAGGAATTGAGGACCTGCGAATGACGTCACGGCTTCTGATTGGTCGCGTGGCGGTTACATGGGCGGCACGCGACCAATCAGAAGCCGGGACGTCATTCGCAGGTCCTAAAGGCGCGCATTTTAAACAAAGAAGCCTCCCGGTTAGCAGCGTGATGTCCAGGGGCCGCCGGAGAGGTGAGCATATCAATATTTTTTATTTTAATTCTTTATTTTACACATCCCTATTGATCCGATACCGATACCCGATATCACAAAAATATCGGATCTCGGTATCGGAATTCCGATACCGCAAGTATCGGCCGATACCCGATACTTGCGGTATCGGAATGCTCAACACTATCAATGATACATCTTTATTTAGCTTTCAAAAATGCATACAAAAGCGCATCAAAAAATGCATCAAAACCGTGCCAAAAACATGCAAAAAAACGCATAAAAAACACACCTGCGTTTTCTGCCAAGAGCTGCGGATTTAGTGCAGAAAAATCCACAGGCAAATCTGCAACATGTGCACATAGTCTAATGCAACAAAAAGAAGGTGGTGTTCAGTTCAGGGCAACACATTTTAAAAAAGACATTGAAAAACTGGAGAAAGTTCAGAGAAGAGCTACCAGGATGGTGAACTGACTGCAAACTATGTCCTATGAGGAATAATCAAAGGTTCTAAGAATGTTTAGCTTGCAAAAAAGGATAGGAGGAGACTTATTAGCTGTCTACAAATATCTGAAGGAATGTCACAGTGTAGAGGGATCTCATTCTCATTTGCGCATGGAAACACGATAAGCAATGGAATGAAACTGAAAGGGAGAAGATACAGATAGATAAGAGAAAAAACTTTTTGACAGTGAGTGGAATCGGTTGCGACGAAAGGTGGTGAGTAGGGTTGAGCGACTTTTCTTTTTTTAGGATCGGGTCGGGTTTCACGAAACCCGACTTTCTCAAAAGTCAGGTCGAGTGAAATCGGCCGATCCTATAGAAAAGTCGGGGTCAGGGTCGGCCGAAACACGAAACCCAATGCAGTGCAATGGGATACTAATGGTTCCCAGGGTCTGAACGAGAGGAAACTCTCCTTCAGGCCCTGGGATCCATATTAATGTGTAAAATAAAGAATAAAAATAAAAAATAGGGATATACTCACCCTCGGACACGCCTTGGTTCTAACCGGCAGCCTGCGTTCCTAAAAATGAGCAAGTGAAGGACCTTCGATGACGTCATGGCTTGTGATTGGTCGCGTGAGCGGTCACATGAGCGGTCACGCGACCAATCACAAACCGCGACGTCATCGAAGGTCCTTCACGCGCACATTCTTAGGAAGGAAGGCTGCCGGTTAGAACCAGGGCACGTCCGAGTGTGAATATATCCCTAATAGGAATATACTCACCCTCGGACGCGCCCTGGTTCTAACCGGCAGCCTTCCTTCCTAAGAATGAGCGCGTGAAGGACCTTCGATGACGTCGCGGCTTGTGATTGGTCGCGTGACCGCCCATGTGACAGCTCACGCGACCAATCACAAGCCGCGACGTCATCGAAGGTCCTTCACTTGCTCATTTTTAGGAACGCAGGCTGCCGGTTAGAACCAGGGCGCATCCGAGGGTGAGTATATCCCTATTTTTTATTTTTATTCTTTATTTTACACTTAAATATGGATTCCGATACCGATTCCCGATATCGCAAACATATCAGAACTCGGTATCGGAATTCCGATACCAGATCAGAAGATCGCCGACCTCATGGCCGACCCCACACAGGGGTCGGGTCGGCTTTCATGAAACCCGACTTTGCCAAAAGTCGGCGACTTCTGAAAATGGCCGACCCGTTTCACTCAACCCTACTGGTGAGTAGAGGTGGACAAACCCGAACAGTAAAGTTCGGAGTCTGTACCAAACACCTACTGTTTGGGCATGGACCCCAAACATGGACTTCTCCAGGAAGTCCATGTTGCTGTTTGAGTTTGGCACCCGGAACATTGGGTGTTTCCCTCATTGTCATCTGCAGGACAGTGCGAGAAACACAGGTGCCTCTGATCTGCGGTAAGATTATTACCACCGGTCAAAGAACTGCGGCTTCCATGCTGTCAGATGATTGCGTGAGCCAGGAGCTCTGACCAGAGGTTAGAAGCTTACCTCCGGTCGTCTTGTACACACCTCTCCATTACTAACTTGTGGGCTTGATGTCAGCGGTCATAAACAGCTGACATCAGCGCCAAAAATATTAACCCCACTTGCCACTTCACACAGGGCAAATTTGGAAGAGATGGACAAAGCACCAGAATTGGGGCATCTAATAGATGTGACTTTTCTAGGATGACTTCCAGCTGCTATTTCAGGCTGGGGGGGCAATATCCATGGCTCTTTACCATCTTGAGAATACCAGTCCCCTGCTGTCTGCTTTAGCTTGGCTGGTTGTCAAATATAAGGAGGACCCCATGCTTTTGTTTTAAATTATTTATTTAAATAATTAAAAATGGCATGGTGACCCCTCTATTTTTGATAACCAGCCATGATAAAGCTGACAGCTGAGGGTTACAGACGCAGCTGTCAGTTTTGCCATGCTGGTTATCAAAAGTAGAGGGGAACCCATGCCGTTTTTAAAATTTAATTATTTATAGTGCAGGTGCCAGCTGATGAATACTCCCATCAGCCACACTTGATCTCACTGTTATTAGCGGAACATTCAGCGGTCCCCACTGTCATCTGTGTCACAGTCTGGGAAACATCAGTGGTAACCTTACTGAAGTCACCACCATTCACATCCGTTAGGTATCGCGGATCCTATGCTGTTACACTGAGCACAGCATAAGAGCCGGCAGCTGTGCCTGGTGGTGAAAAGGTTATCGCTGGTCAGGCATCAGCTGTTGACTACTACTCTCATCATTGTACACCTGGTCTCGCTGATAGTAGCAAGGGCAGGTGCTGCTGATGAGAGTATTCACCAGCCAGCGCCTGCGCAGAGTAAGAAAGATGTCAGTGAGATATATAATTAGTGCAGGGTGTGTGTAGCTTCCTGTACTTATATTTAGCTAATAAATAAAGAAATAAAGAAAAAAATGGCGTGAGGTCCCCCTTATTTTTAATACCCAGCTAAGAGAAAGCAGACAGCTGGTGGCTACTGTTATTTTTGAAAGAAGCCAATATCCATGAAGCTTTCCAGGCTATTAATAACAGTTCACAGCTTTCTGCGTAGTCTATTATTAAAAATGGGGGCTGGCAGAAGGCAGCTGCAGGCTGATATTAATCATCTGGGATGCGGCCATGGATATTGAGTGGTGATATCAGTAATATGACTGCTCAGTAAGGCTGCTGGAACACACTGACAGTAGAGTGTGAATCCGGCGGCAGTGATGAGCGGTGACGTCAGTATTCAGTAAGGTTATCGCAGTTCATAGCAGATGAACTGCTGTCACCTAACTGACGTCACCGCTCTCAGAGTGAGAAATTTCTCATGCTGCAAACAGTGATGTCAGTAAGGTTATACTTCAATAACATTATTAAAACAATCTAGCAGTTTCCCTAGCATTTACTGGCACAGGCAGGCACATAAATGAGCTTCAGGATAATATTACTCACAGTTCCACTATTTTCACCTCTTATGTTTTTCCAGGCTGTTTGCCACACAATGTGCTCTTGACTTTATCTAAAGGCAATAACTACAATATAATTAAATCCAGTCTCTTTCTTATTCAATGCAGCATGATCCACGATTTTGTCATTCATCTTTTCTTTCATTCAACTCTGCTGTGTATAAAAAGTGGGCAAATAACAAATTCTGTTTTTTTGATAATTTTGAAGCAAGTATGAATATGTTTAATTAATGTTAGAACTTGGACATTTTACACATTTATGATCATCTCATGATGATGAGAATGACTAACAGGCATGAAATCGGCTATGAATATATCATTTATACTCTTTCCAAATGATTTATATATTTTGCAAGAAGGAATAATAATTAGGCTTAAAATTAAAGCCATCTGATCATTTAATCTGTCTGCAGGTGTCTTTAGCAGAAATTCATTTTCTTTTCTAATAACTACAGGCAAAGACCAGACCATGAACTCCTTGGGCTAAGCTCCGATCTTTCAATATAGTACATTATGTTCTGAAAAGTTTCTATTTGGAGATATGATGCTGTGTTAGTCTTCAAGTTAATTTTTCTACTTTAATTTCCCGCTATGTTAGAATACAAGCCTCTGTTCTGATTGAGCAAATTTGTTCAAATTATTTGGAGATACATTCTCCTTTCTTTAGCAAACCAAAACAGAGTAGTTTAATAGGAATTTCTATTTATTTCTATAATTTCTGTCATTCATTCACTTTTCAGCTCATCAACAGTGTTCCTTGCCAAGAATTAGAGACGAGTATAACATTCATCAAACTTACTATTATAATTTGTGGTCCTTATGTTGTTTATTTTATACAGCTACATTCTACTAATTATTTTATATTAAGGTGTTTGGCAAAGGCTCTCCTTCTCAGAACCCACTTTAGCGATTAATCACATGCAGTATCTAGGTCCTCTCTAGAAGACCACAGACCTCCCATGAAATGAATGGATCTCCCATCATCAGCTTACCTGGGGGATTCGCCATCTATAAATCAGAGTCCAAATCAGGCAAACTTTTCAATGCTATTTTGTCATTCTACTATGTTGGGTGTAAACTTATCATACATAAATTATATGGAAAGAGCACCGATCTTAATACGTTGAGACTTTCTTAATGTAAACTTTTGATGGACACAATAGCCAATGGACAGTTATTGCACACTAGATGGTGGCCCGATTCTAACGCATTGGGTATTCTAGAATATGCATGTCCACGTAGTATATTGCACAGTCCACATAGTATATTGCCCAGCCATGTAGTATATTGCCCATTCACGTAGTATATTGCCCAGTCACATAGTATATTGCCCAGTGAAGTAGTATATTGCCCAGCCACATAGTATATTGCCCAGTCACATAGTATATTGCCCAGTCACGTAGTATAGTGCCCAGTGACGTAGTATATTGCCCAGCCACATAGTATATTGCCCAGCCATGTAGTATATTGCCCAGTCACGTAGTATTTTGCCCAGCCACATAGTACATTGCCCAGTGACGTAGTATATTGCCCAGTGAAGTAGTATATTGCCCAGTCATGTAGTATGTTGCCCAGTCACGTAGTATATTGCCCAGTGACATAGTATATTGCCCAGCCACATAGTATATTGCCCAGCCATGTAGTATATTGCCCAGTCACGTAGTATATTGCCCAGCCACATAGTACATTGCCCAGCCACGTAGTATATTGCACAGCGACGTAGTATACAGCACAGAGCCACGTAGTATACAGCACAGACACGTAGTATACTGCCCAGTCACATAGTATATTGCCCAGTCACGAAGTATATTGCTCAGCCACGTAGTATATTGCACAACCACGTAGTATATTGGCCAGTCACGTAGTATATTGCCCAGCCACGTAGTATATTGCCCAGCCACGTATGTAACACGTTAAAAAAGACTTACGGTAAAATAAAAAATAAACATATAATCACATCGCTGTGAGTGCACGGAACTTCAAAGCAGACTGCCACCATGTCTGGATGTGAGCAGAGATGCGCTCGCCGGGGCGGTGACATCATATTAGGGAGGCATCACACTAGCGTTTGGCAGGGCTGCGGACGGCAGCCTTCTTCCTCCATGAAGCCCCACCCACTGCCTCAACTCTTCATTTTGCTCCGCCAACGTCTGCATGCGTCCTGCTTACCCTATCTTTAACATTGGGTATGCAGGCCATGCGGATATATGTGGATGCTTCCGCATGCGTTGTCTTGATGCTGCACTGACCTGTGTCAAACGCAACATGTTAGAATTTTGTTGCGTTTGTTGCGTTTGCACCTTCAAAACGACGCATGTGGAGGCATCCGCATACATCTGCATGGCCTGCATACCCAATGTTAAAGATAGGGTGCGCAGGATGCATGCAGACATAGGCGTAGCTGAAGGAAGAGGCGCGGCAGTGGGCGGGGCTTCACGGAGGAATAAAGCTGCCGTCCGCAGCCCTGCTGAACGCTAGTGTGAAGCTAGCCTTACTCTGCCAGCACCCGTGCCCTGCAAGCTATGCATGCAGGAGCCCAGAGCACACGGACAAGTTTAAATACCTAGTGGGAGCAGCACTCAGTCTCTCGGCTTCTCACTCTGCTGCTCCCACCTGACCTGCCTCTGCCCCCTCCTCCTCTCATCTCTCTGCTCCACGCCACATCCTCAGTTATAGCCCCTCGGGGCTCCCTTCCTCTCCTGTCCGCCACAGCCCCCCTGTCAGCCCCTCAGCCCTGTCTGCTCTCTCTCTCCACCATATCCAGCAGTCCATCTGTACCCTCTTTCTCTCCTCATCTTTACCCCTTCTCTATCATCCTTCATTACTCCCAAGCAGAACACCAGCAGCCCACGATCAGCCTCTCCATCAAGACAGCACTGGGCTTAATATCACTGCTTTTAACCTCTTGCTGATCATTCTTATTAACCCCTTTCTCTCTGTAGGGATAGCGAGTGATAGGTGAGTGGGGTATAATTATTATGCATGTGGTAATTGTGGATTTCATTGGTATTTGTATTGTGTGCTATTATTGTATCTGGTATTAGTGTGGTAATAGAATAATAACTGTAGACTTTTGTGTGTAATAAAAATTGTTTATTGATACATGGTTACGTCTCAGTTAGTCGCCATTCATATATTATATAGCAAAGGAACCAGAGTGCGTTAAGGCGTGAGTTATTAGCCAGATATTAGTTATTGATAGCCAAGCCTGACATTAATAATCAATATTTAGAGGAACCATCTAACACTTCCTGCCTTCAGTTTTAGGATACAAGGATGTTGTCTCACAATATTAGAGATACCTCTTATTCAGACCAGAAAGTTTTTCCTTTTCTCAAATCTCATTCACCACTTTCTGATAAAAACTGTAAAATGACATAAGCTGTTATTTACTGGCATGCAAAGTCTTAAAGGGAATCTGTCACCTACTTTTTCGTATATAAGCTTTTGCCACCGCCATCAGGGGCTTATCTACAGCATTCTGTAATGCTGTAGCTAAGCCCCCAATGTAACCTGAAAGATAAAAAAAGTTATATTATACTCACCAGGGGGGTGGTCCGGTGCGGTCCGTACGATGGGCATCGCGGTTCGGGTCCAGCGCCTTCCATCTTCATGCAATGACGTCCTCTTCCTTGCTTCCTGTCACGGATCCTGCACAGGCATACTTTATC
The DNA here is from genome assembly GCF_032444005.1 of Ranitomeya imitator. NCBI lineage: Eukaryota > Metazoa > Chordata > Amphibia > Anura > Dendrobatidae > Ranitomeya > Ranitomeya imitator. The sequence goes on from NC_091286.1 coordinate 135,737,141, forward strand.
TGCCCTGTTGAGGGCAGAGCAAAGTACTGCAGTACGTAGGCGCTGGGCTTCTCGGACCTTTCCCGGCGCCTGCGCACTGCAGTACTTTGCTCTGCTCTCAACAGGGCAGATAAAGTACGCCTGCGCAGGAGCTGGGACAGGAAGCAAGGAAGGGGACGTCATTGCATGAAGATGGGAGGCACCGGACCCGGACCACGACGCATATCGGAACGGACCACACCGGACTGCCCCCCAGGTGAGTTTAATATAACTTGTTTTTCTTATTTTTCAGGTTACATTGGGGGCTTATCTACAGCATTTCAGAATGCTGTAGATAAGCCCCTGATGGCGGTGGCCGAAGCTTATATACGAAAAAGTAGGTGACAGATTCCCTTTAAATGTTGGTAGTACATGCCGATTATAATGTGTTATATGTGATTAATTTTTTCATTCTGCCTCCCAAAGATTGTAGTAAGGCTCGGTGCACATTTATCCTGCGCTCTGCACTGAGAGCTTACACCAGGGTTTCCGTGTAAATCTCTGAAATACGTGATTCAGATGGGGCCTCTGGCGGAAAATTCCCTATATTGAGGCAGATGGAGGAACTATGGATGAAATAGGACCTGTGATCCGGTGGTGTCCATCTTTTTAGGATTGCATAAAAGTGCTGTCGGCCACAGTTTTGTGCACTTCTGAAAAGAATGACACTGCTGAACAGAGGCCAGATGGAGTTCAGAGTAACTCTGCTGTCTCCTTATAGTGAATGGATCCATTTGGGGGTTTCATCTGTCACGACACTCGGAGATTTAGCTGAAAACCCTAATGTAAGTGCTCAGCGTAGAGTTCAGGATAAATGTGATTATAAATGTTATGTAAAATATTCCCAATAAAAGCTTCAACTTAATCCACAAAAAAGCAAGCCCCCTCTCAGGTCTGTTATCTGTTAACGGAAATATAGGGGGCTTCCACGTTACTGGCAGCACAAAGGCTCTTGAAAAGCGAAACTGCTCCTCGCCCCCCCCCCCCCAAAGAAATCCAGCAAATTCTCAGCTCCCATATCCAAATGCCCCCGTCCCTTCTGAGCCCCAGTGTGCCTAAACCACATTTAGCGCCCACATGTTTGGCATTTCTGAAATGATTAGAGCCCGCCTAATTTGCAGGTGCGTGTCTCCAGAAGCATGAGTTGGGCATAATGTACTGGTCACTACAACGGCAGTTTGCAATTTTCACTCAGCAACATCCACTGCTGCTTGTTTCTGGAAAACACCCATGGAGTCAAAATCATCACTACACCTGTAGATCAATTCCCAAAGGGGTATAATTTACAAAATGGGGTCCCTTGAGGGATTATTCTGCTTTTCTAGCAATTAGTGGCTCTGAATATGGCATCCGTAAACTATTCTAGGAAAATGTGTGCTCCAGGAGGCAAATAAGTTTAGTTTGGAAAATGGGGTCATTAAAGGGTGTTTCTGCTGTTCTGGCACCTAAGGGGCTCTGCCAATATGACATGGCACCATCAAACCAGTGCAGCAAAATCTGCACTGTAATATGGCGCTACTTCCCTTCTGAGCTTTGCACTGTGCCTCAAAAGTAAACTCAGGAGAAATTGCTAAACAAATTTTGGGGTCCATTTTATTCTGTTACCCTTGTGAAAATACAAAATTTTTGCAGGAAAAATTTTTTTTTATTTTCATAGCTTAACATTATACACTTCCGTGAAGCACCTGGGGGGCCCAAACTGTTCAATGAACATCTACACACCTAATTCCCAAAGGGGTCTAGTTTCCAAAATGGTGTCACTTGTGGGGGGTTTCCACTGTTTAGGCACATCAGGGGCTCTCCAAACGCGTTATGGCATCCGCTAATTATTCCAGCACATTTTATATTTAAAAAGTCAAATGGCACTCCTTCCCTTCCAAGCCCTCCCGTGCATCCAAACAGTTGTTTTCCTGCACATATTGGATATCTGCTCACTCAAGATAAATTGCACAACAAATTGTATGGAGCAATTTCTCCTTTTACACTTATGAAAATACAAGATTTGGAGCTTAAAAAGATTTTTGCAAGAAAAATGGGATTTTTTAATTTTCACGGCTCTACGTTATAAACTCCTATGAAGCACCTGGGTGTTGAAGGTGTTCAATACATATCAAGATAAGCTCCCAAAAGGGGTCTAGTTTCCAAAATTGTGGCATTTGTGGAGGGTTTCCACTGCCTAGGCACATCAATGGCTCTCCAAACGTGGCATGGCATCCGCTAATTATTCCAGTATATTTTACTTTCAAAAAGTCAAATGTGTTCCTTCCCTTCCAAGTCCTGCCATGTACCCAAACAGTTGTCTTCCTCCACATATTGAGTATCTGCGCACTCAGGAGAAATTGCACAACAAATTGTATGTAGCAATTTCTCCTTTGACCCTCATGACAATGCAACATTTGGAGCTAAAAAAGATTTTTGCAGGAAAAATGGGATTTTTTTTATTTTCACGGCTCTACATTATAAACTTCTGTGAAGCACCTATGTGTTCAAGGTGCTCAATACACATCTAAATAAGTTCCCTAAGGAGTCTAGTTTCCAAAATGGTGTCACTTGTGGGGGATTTCCACTGGTTAGGCACGTCACAGGCTCTCCAAACATGACATGGGATCCTCTAATTATGACAGCAAATTTTACATTCAAAAAGTCAAATGGCGCTCCTTCCCTTCCAAGCCCTTCTGTGAGCCAAAACAGTAGATTTCCCCCACATATGGGGTATTGGGATGCTAAGGAAAAATTGCACAACAAAAATTAGGTCTAAAGGAAAATTTTTGTGAAAGAAAACTAAATGTTTATTTTTTCCTTCCACATTCCAAAAATTCCTGTGAAGCACATGAAGGGGTAATTGTAACGAATGGAAACGGAGGCACAGATGTAGAAGTTCACATTTGTATTTATTAAGGTTTGATGTGGAACCACTAGACCACAGTCCGGGGGGCTCCGGAGGGGGCGTTACTGCATGAGCCCCAGACACCTGTAGTAAGTCCCCTCTAACAAGGACAGAATGGAATGCCTGGAGGACACGGGTGCTACCTTCAGTTAGACCCCGTACTCGTGGCGGCTGTCCCAGCGGAACAGACAGACCAGCAAGGTCAGCAGGTATTGCAGAGTTGACTGGAGGATACCAGGTGTAGAAGCTGGTGCCAGTGGTACTGGTGTGGTTCGGAAGTGAGGCTGGCGGACTGGCAGGACTAGACGGGTCCAGAGTAGATACTGCGGATGCAGTCCAGATTAACCGGGTAACTGGTAGCAGAGGATCTGTGGAAACAGACAGAATAAGCGGAGTTCCTTGCAGATACTAAAGAAACAGAAGTGCAGAATAACAGGAACCGGAAGTTAGCAACAGTAGACACTTGTTGCTCCGGCGCCCTCCCTAAGGTGGAAGGGCTAGAAATAATAGACAAACACACGCCATTGGTTAGAGGCAACATTTGAAAAATGGACACTGTCTCTTTAAGAGACCGGGAGCAGGCTCGCCTGCATCCTAAGAACCCTTCCAGGGAACCTGCTGGCTGCACGCCAGAAAGCAGGAGGGGAAGGAGAGATGGGGGCTGTGTCCAGGCAGAGTGAAGGCGGCACAGAAGGAGAGTCCTGACAGAGACCCCCTGGAGGTACAGTAAACAGACCGGGTGTAACAGTAATAAACTTCTTGAAAGTAGTTTTGGGTACCTTTAGGGATGCAGTTTATAGAATAGTGTTACTTTTGGGTATTTTCATATAGGCCCCTCAAAGTAACTTCAAATGTGTGGTTGTTAGTAAAAAAATGCTTTTGCAATTTTTGTTGTAAAAATGAGACATCGCTGGTCAACTTTTAACCCTTATAACTTCCTAACCAAAAAAAAAATGTGCTGATGTAATGTAGACATGTGAGAAATGTTATTTATTAACTATTTTGTGCAATATGACTCTCTGATTTAAAGGCATAAAAATTAAAAGTTTGAAAATTGCTACATTTTCGAAATTTTGGCCAAATTTCCTTTTTTTTCCACAAATAAACGCAAGTCATGTAAAAGACATTTTACCACTATCATGAAGTACAATATGTCACAAGAAAACAGACTCAGAATCGGTGGGATCCGTTGAAGCGTTCCAGAGTTATGATCTCATAAAGTGACAGTGGTCAAAACTGTAAAAATTGTCCTGGTCAGGAAACAGGGTTCGGGGTGAAGGAGTTAAACATAGATTTTCAAACCTGGAAAACTAGATCATTTTAATTAAGATTTGGTATTTTATCTATATAATCCTTGGCTCTTCCATGGAGATGAGGATTAAGTCAGTATCTGTATGATACCTTAAATGAGAGTTTGGATTATGGTTCTTGGGTGCAGCAACACCCATGATGGATTTTTAAAGAGGTATTTCCATCTCATACATTGATGGCATATCCACAAGACCTGCATCTTTCTTGAAAAAAGTTATGTTATGTCCCACTCTACTAAATGTGTTGCTGTTAGTGAAAAAGAGGCAATGCCCTATTTTAGAGGAAGGACCCACATCTACTATACATTTATGACATATATTATGGATATACCATAAGGGTACATGATAGTAGGACCACTTTAGGTAAAGCATCTATTAGCATAATATCACCTAACCGGTCATCATAATGCAAACTGCTTTAAATAGTAGTCCGTATAATGGGAAACAAACGTAAAAATCCCTGGAACCATGGGCGTCGTTATCTAATAAGTCCTCCTAGAAAAGAAAAGTAAAATATTTCTAAATCCAGTTTACATTCCTTTTAAATATATTTTACACATTAAAAATCATTCATGATTATAAAGTTTAGCACAGTTGATTGTTTACATGATAATATGTTCTTTTCCCCCAGGTTTTGTAGACTTGACTCTCCATGACCAGGTCCATCTTTTGGAATGTGCTTGGCTTGAGATACTTATGGTTGGCTTAATCTGGCGCTCAGTGGAACATCCAGGCAAATTATCATTTGCTCCAAATCTCCTACTAGACAGGTGTGTATCCCCTAAATATGGAAAACAGTCGCCGTATACAGGTTTAATTTATTTTTAAGCTCTTATATGGAAGATGTAATAATTAACTTTTTAATAAGCAACATAGCTAGTAATGGGTTCCTTCCAATAATGATCAACACTGTCATCTCTTGTCCTCCAATAATTCCCAAAAGGCAGATTATAGTAACAGAATAATGTAAATAGTAATTTTGAGTAAATTATCACTTTCTTTTTAAATATATGATATATGCAATCCCACATTTAGATGCTATACAGTATTATTAAAAAGTCTAGCAATACATCAAGTGTTCGCATGCACAGACTTTCTTGAGAATTGATTATGTACTTTCAATGGCAACTGATTGTCAGTTAGGGTACCCAGTATAGATGATGTCATTAACGGGGAGTTGTTCTTCAGTACCTAGCAGCAGCTGCTACACATTGAATGGAGCTTTGTTCATTGTGCTTACACTTCAGACCTTATAACATCGGTTGGAGAGCTGGGTGTCACCCACCATTAAACTGATATTGATGACCCATCCTATGTATTGGTGATCAATATCTTTAGTCCAGACAGTCCTTTACAAGAGGAGCAGGTTTAGTGAAAACTGGTCACATCATGGAATAGTGAAATAATAGGTTGTAAAGTTTGTACTCTTACTTTCATTATGACTAAGGGGGTGTTAGCAGAGATTCATCTCTGAGGGACTTTTGTTTTTCCCCTACAAGATATTTACCAATCATAAGCAAGAGGCGTCATGACTGGGAAGGAAAAAAAACATGTCCCCCTAGAATGTCAGACCCAGCATTCTCTCTGTGAGACACGTAATAACATACAGATGCTGTCCTCTTTGATCTCACTGTGATTTCAGGGGGGAAGGAGCTCTCCTCTTACAGGACTGTCAGCTCTGTGCTACTCCTTTTCCCCCCACACTGACTGCCATGAAAGAAGTGTTTATAATGACAGCTCTGATCTGATCTTGGTCAGTGTCATGCAGGGGAAGAAGTAAATGCCCTCAAGAGATAAGACTATGCTGACGCTCCCTTGGTCTTAGTGAAAATTAAAGTCTAAACTTTACAATCCAAATATTCAGCCTATACTTTGTTCTTATCCATTCTAAAAAGAAACCACAAATTAAACATCAATATCTTACTAAGTTACAATGGGCTTCAGTGCTCATATGACCAAAAAAAGTCATGCAAATTCTAGCAGACACAGGACCGACTTTGCTGTAGTGGGCAGCACCTGTATGCAAAGTGAGTTTTTATTTTTACAAAGGGGCATTGTTGCTTCTAAAAAGAGGTTGTCGAAGTGGACAACTCTTTTAATTAAAAGATTTCTCCTAAAAATCTAAATTTCTCTTAAGTGGCTAGGGTTCTCATAATCACTGTAGATCCCAACAGGCAGACTCCCTATGAAGAAAAAACTTAACATTTAAAGATTTTAATTTTGGACAACCACATTAAAAAGAACCTGCCATGTTTTTTTTTCACCCTGAGACCAGTCTAATATAGGGACAGATTATTTATCTGCTGCAGATCTACCAGTACTCTGAATGCTGAACTCTGTATAGCCACATCACTGATAGGCAGTTTTTTTTGTGTACACTGTTCATAGGCAGAAAGCTGCAATCAGTGTTGGGGGCATAGTTGGAATACCGGGAAACAGTATTCCTGTAGTGATAATCTCATGCTGATAAAACAATATTTTTATTAAAACTACAGCAAGCAGTCCAGTAAGTGATGCATCGCTGGAATCAGGGTATCCTTCACAATATTATGCTATTACGATACTGTGGCATGATTTCCCAGGGCAAAGGGCTCCTTCCCTGTCCCTCAAGCTAGGGGATCCCTAGTCTATCCCTGTTCCCCAGATTACTCCAGATGGTGGAGATGCTGGGGCATTGTACAGGGCAGCACGGTGGCTCAGTGGTTAGCACTGCAGCCTTGCAGCCCTGGAGTCCTGGGTTCAAATCCCACCAAGGACAACATCTGCAAAGAGTTTGTATGTTCTCCTAGTATTTGAGTGGGTTTCCTCCAGGTTCTCTGGTTTCCTCCCACATTCCAAAGACATACTGATGGGGAATTTAGATTGTGAGGTCCATCGAGGACAGCGATGATAATGTGTGTAACCTGTAAAGCACTGCGGAATATGTTAGCGCTGTATAAAAATAAAGATTATTATTATTGTACCATGCTATGCTCCTAAATGCACACTGAACTGTTTCCTCCCCCACCAGATGTGTATAGAATAACACAAACCAGATAGAAAGGGGAAACAGGCAGGGATAAAAGAAAACTCCAATCATACAAATACACTCAGAAAACAGCGGAGTAGTAATCAAGGGAACAGTAGGAGGGACTTACTAAATGGGAAGAGGATTAGGATTAACACACCATAGGGATATCTCCAGAGAAAACACCAACTGACTGCTATGAATACTGCTATGAATACTGACTACTCCTTTAACACCAAACTAGGAAGTTGTTAGCTATCACCACCAGAGAACAGAAGCAGGAGTGAGGTTTAAAAAGAAGCACCTCCAGAGTGATAGGATGTGCTAGATAGCAAGTGGAAAACATCTACTGTAAGAAAGGAGGAGAGGAAAGTCAAACGGTAATCAGCTCCTGGACAACAACAGGATCCCCCGCGGCTCAGCAGACAAGCACAGGACAGGATCGAATCCCGAGGCATGACATATGTTCTCAAATTAGGCAGCTAAAAGCTGGTAAAATTTCTTTAAGAGGGCAATATCAATTTGTATCTAAGCATAGTTGGCAGAAAACATTACATGATGGCAAATGTGCACTTAAAATATTATACTAAGATACAAATAAATCATAAATGCAAGAAAGCATGCATCAAAATTAGTAAACTGACTAAGCATCCAATATAGAGCTGTATAGTTGGTATGATGCAAGTTAGAAAGAAATGTTCCTGAGATTTTGGGAAGAGGTAAAATAACAATAAAAATAATTGAGCAAAAAAATTCCATTAAAATTGATCGCGTTCCCCAAAGCCACAACTACTACAGAAACTAAAGACATTTATTTCACTCTATATTATGTACACAAAATTAACCATTTTTGAATAAACTAGTGTAAGAAAGACCAAGGAAATCACCAACTTAAACACTATGTGGCAATTATTAATCTAAAACATCATGGATGGAGCCAAGTACCGTAGAACAGAGGTCCCCAACTCCAGTCCCCAAGGCCCACCAACAGGTCATGTTTTCAGGATTTCCTTTGCATTGCACAGGTGATGCAATTATTACCTGGGCAAGACTAAGGAAATCCTGAAAACATGACATGTTGGTGGGCCTTGAGGACTGGAGTTGGGGACCCCTGCCGTAGAATCCTGAGTGACAACCTCCTTCCCTCCACCAGGACATTAAAAATGGGTCATGGCTGGGTGTTCCAGCAAGACAATGACCCAAAACATGCAGCCAAGGCAAAAAAAAGGAGTGGCTCAAAAAGAAGCATATTAAGGTCATGGAGTGGCCTAGCCAGTCTCCAGACCTTAGTCCCATAAAAAAAAAACTAATTGTGTTACATCTTCATAGAGAGTATATTTGATTTCATACAATAGAGCATCTCTTTTTATTGGTATCTTTTTTATCTGACCTTGCATCTTTCCTTTAGGGCCTAACAGGGTCAGATAGGGAGAGTTGACACCCGACCGGGGGCACCATTGCACAGGTGTAGGGTGCCAACCTCCATAGCAAGGTAGGACAATATTTAGCACATTTATAGGCTGAATATTTACCTTCTATCTTGCCCTTTCCAGTGGAGTGACTCATTTTAGCCATATTTACCACAGTTGTAAGACTTAATTATATATTTTTTCTTTTAACATATTAATAAAAGTGATGTTTTAGATTAGTAATTGACACATAGTGTTTAAGTCATATAAACAATATCATCCAACAGAAAACATTATAACTGTATCAAAAATATTTCGACTATGTATCTGTAAATAGCCAAAACAAAATGTACCAAAGGACACTCCAATAGAGTATATAACCTGTAAGAAACTGGGAGTCAAAGTCCAAAAATTATTTTTTTTAAAGTTTAAATAAATTTATTACAAAATGAATCAAATCCTGGTGGTCTCATACTCTTTGGTATTGGGTAGTGCAAACTTGGACATGATGACCTTCTCCAAACATCAAACATTGTTCTACTGGTCATCAAAATAGGGTAAAGGGGAGGCAAAAAAAAAAACAGGCCCTTCTGTACTGGTGACAAAGCTGGTCACTATAATAGGGGCCATTTTGATTTTAGCTATGTTCCCCCTCCTCCTAGCTGCACTAAACACTGTACCCCTGTTTTGCCATTGTGCGTATACTTGTTATAAGCACTTGTATACATTTCTCTGTGTGGCAAGACTGGAAGAGTTAATGTATTTACAGTGTAGCCTTCTAGGTGCAGGCAAAGTGCTTTTAGAGAGTAAAATAAACTTGGTAAAGTGTTATAAAAGCGTCATTTTGGCTAGAATAACTGAGATCTATTATTCTGAAATCTACATTTTATAACAGAAAGGTTGGTCACAGTAGGTAAACTATAACAATGAGCCTCATAGTAAAAAAACATACCCCCTGCCTGAGCGGTCTTTATAAATGGTCAATTACCGTAGTGGGAAAGAAACATTTCTCACCTGCTAACAGCAAATCGTAGCAGATAATTAAAAATGGGAGTTGAGTTAACCATTCATGGTGAAGGAACATGGTGGACTGTTCTAATTACATCTCTATAGCCGTATATACAGTATACAACATCCCTGAATTTCACAATATTTCCAATAATGAGCCAATGATTATATATTACGCATAGAAAAATTCAGTAACAGCTGTGCTTGGAGCAAAGTCTGGACCCCATAATCTGCCTCATTCAAACTGGTGTTTCTGTTTTTATTATGTTTCCTCTACATATATGGGTTTTCCTAGAAGAACAAGTTGACACCTATCCACAGTAAAAGTAATAACTGCTAAATAATACAGGTCAGATCACTGAGACCCCCCATGGATTGCCATAAAGGTGGGCCTCTGTCCTCTCTTTAGTAGTGTGGCAGTCAAGCATGTGCACTGCTAATACAATCTAGAATCTAGAACTGCTGGAGATTACCAGGAGATGCACTAGGAAATTATCTTCGGTATTCTTGGAGCATGATTGGAGCATAAATGCACATGCTTGACTGTCACTCCATTAAATTGGGGAATGTACATGTCATGTCTTTCTATTGATGAGATACATGTTAACTGTTTGCATCTTTGTGCAGGAATCAGGGGCGTTGCGTAGAGGGCTTGGTGGAAATTTTTGATATGCTGGTCACCACAGCTACTCGATTCCGAATGATGAGACTACGTGGGGAAGAATTTATCTGTTTGAAATCTATTATTCTTCTAAATTCTGGTAAGTATGTAATACAGACTTAGATGTGAGCCATGTCTCCCTACAGTTGTGTTATTCATTTGTTGAAGAGGTGACATGTCAAAGCTTGGCGTAAGGCTACGTTCACACGTAGCATTTTTGATGCATTTTTTTCTGCAGCAAAACCTGTCGCATGTATACAGAGTCATGTAAAAGTTTGGGCACCTCTGGCCAAAATTAATGTAATTGTGAACAGTTAAGCAAGTTAAAGGTTAACCCCTTCATGACCGGAGGTAGTTTCGATTTGCGTTTTCATTTTTTGCTCCCCTTCTTCCCAGAGCCATAACAATTTTATTTTTCTGTCAATATGGCCACGTGAGGGCTTGTTTTTTTGCGGAATGAGTTGTACTTTTGAACGCCACCATTAGTTTTAACATATCATGTACTGGAAAACAGGAAAAAAATTCTAAGTACAGTGAAATTGCAAAAAAAAAGTCCATTCCCACAGTTGTTTTTTGTTTTGCTTTTTTACTATGTTCACTAAATGCTAAAACTGACCTGCCACTATGATTCTCCAGGTCATTACGAGTTCATAGACACCAAACATGTCTAGGTTCTTTTCTATCTAAGGCTACGTTCACATTTGCGTTGTGCGCCGCTGCGTCGGCGACGCAACGCACAACGCAAATAAAAACGCACCAAAACGCACGCAAAAACGCTGCATTTTGCGACGCATGCGTCATTTTTTGCCGAAATTTGGACGCAAGAAAAATGCAACTTGTTGCGTTTTCTTGGTCCGACGCTTGCGGCAAAAAAGACGCATGCGTCGCACAACACAACAAACAAAAACGCATGCGTCCCCCATGTTAAATATAGGGGCGCATGACGCATGCGTCGCCGCTGCGTCGCCCGACACAAACCCGACGCAAACTAGCATAACGCTAGTGTGAACGTAGCCTAAGTGCTGAAAAAAAATCCAAACTTTGATAAAAGAAAAAAAAATTGCGCCCTTTTCCGATACACGTAGCATCTCCATTTTTTATCTCAGGTTGGGTGAAGGCTTATGTTTTGCGCTGATGTTTTTAATTATACCATTTTGGTGCAGATACGACCTTTTGATCGCCTGTTATTACATTTTAATGCAATGTTGCGGCGACCAAAAAAACGTAATTCTGGCGTTTTGACTTTTTTCTCGCTATGTTTTTAGCGATCTGGTTAATCCTTTTTTATTGATAGTTCGGGCGATTCTGAACTTGGCAATACCAAATATTTGTATGTTTGATTTTTTTTATTGTTTTATTTTGAATGGGGCGAAAGGGGGGTGATTTGAACTTTTATATTTTTTTATATTTTTAAAAACTTTTTTTACTTTTGGCATACTTCAATAGTCTCCATGGGAGACTAGAAGCTGCCATAACCCGATCGGCTCTGCTACATACAGGCGATGATCAGATTGCCTGTATGCAGCAGAATTAGTCACTTGCTATGAGTGCCGACTTCCGGGCGGCATTCATAGCAATCCGGCAGTGACAACCATAGAGTTCTGCAGGAGATCCTTGGTTGTCATGCCAACCAATCGGTGACCGGGGGTCAATGTCAGAGTTTGACAGCGGCATTTAACTAGTTAACAGCTGTGGGAAGATCACGATTTCTCCCACGGCTGTTCTGCACACTTGTCAGCTGTTCAAAACAACTGACATGTGCCAGAAAAGATGTGGGCTCAGTGCCGAAGCGCACATAAAAGGGAGGGTGTCCAATTGACTTGTTATTACTCCCGATGTCGGAAAGGGGTTAAATGATCTCTAAAAGGCCTAAAATTAAGTTGACACAGTTTCTTTGTATTTTAAGCAAAAAAAAATCTATATTCATCTTTTACATTTTAAAAATTACAAAGAGGAAAATGGGAAAATGAAAAAGTTTGGCTACCCTGCATGGTTAGTACCTAGTAGTAACCCTTTTTGAAATTACCACAGCTTGAAAATGTAGCAAGCCAAGAGTCTTTCAGTTCTTGTTTGAGGGATTTTGATACATTCTTCTTTGGAAAATTCTTCCAGTTCTGTGAGATTCCTGGGTCGTCTTGCATGCACTGCTACTTTGATGTCTAGCCATAGATTTTCAATGATGTTCAGACCAAGGGACTGTGAGGGCCAATGTAAAGCATTCAGCTTGCACCTTTTGAGGTAGTATAATGTGAGTTTTGATGTGTGTTTAGGATCACTATCCATTTATAGAAGCTATCCTCTTTTTAACTTCAGCTTTTTTACAGATTGTACTATTTTTGCATCAAGAATTTGTTAAAATTTCTTTGAATCTATTCTTCCCTCTACCCGTGAAATGTTCCCCATGCAATTCACTACAACACAACCCCAAAGCATGATTGATCCACCCCCATGCTTAAAGGTTGGAGAGATGTTCTCTTCCTTAAATTCTGAGCCTTTTTTTCTCCACACATGCATTTGATCATTGTGGCCAAATAGTTATATTTTAACTTAATTGATCCACAGGACTTTTTTCCAAAATGCATCAGGCATGTTTATATGTTCTTTTGCATACTTCTGATGCAGAATTTTATGGTGAGGACGCAGGATAGGTTTTCTTCTGATGATTCTTTCATATAGGACATTTTTGAACAGGTGTCTTGGAACAGTAGAACAATGAGAACAATGTACCACAACTTTAGAGTCTGCTAAATCTTTCTGAAGGTCTTTTGCAGTCAAGCAGGGGTTGTGATTTGCCCATATAGCAATCTTACAAGCAGCTCTCATTGAAATTTTGCTTGGTCTTTCAGACCTTATCTTGCCCTCCCAGACCTTATCTTGACCTCCACTGTTCGTGTTAACTGCCATTTCTTAATTACATTTCTAAGAAAAGAAAGTGCAACTTGAAAACGCTTTACTATCTTCTTATAGCCTTCTCCTGCTTTGTGGGCCTCCACAATTTTCATTTTCAAAGTGCTAGGCAGCTTCTTAGAAGAACCCATGGCTGCTGTTTTTTGGCATAAGGTTAGAGGAGTAAGAGTTTTTATAAAGTTGATAAATTTGCATCACCTGCCCTTTTCTAACAATGATAGTGAACAAGACGTAGATAACTCTAACAGGTTAATTAAGGTCTGAAACCTTGGTCAAAGTTTTCTGAGCACACAGATCTCCAAGGGTGCCCAAATCTTTGCATCTGACCATTTTCCTTTTTGTAATTTTTAAATTGAAAAAAAAAAATTGCAATTTTTTTTGTGCCTAAAATACAAAGGAAATATGTCATCTTTAACTTTAGCCCTTTTAGAGATCACTTCTTCATCAACTTGCTTAATTGTTCAAAATAACAGTAATTTTCAATACGGGTTCCCAAACTTTTACATGCCACTGAAGAGATACTGCCACATGTACAGATATTCTGTCACATGTACAGATTTACTGTCACATGTACAAATATGGTGCCACATGTACAAATACACTGCCACAGGTACAGATATACTGCTGCATGTACAGATATACAGCCACATGTAAAGATATATTACCACTTTTACAAATACACAGCCGCATTTACAGATATACTGCCACATGTAAAGATATATTACCACTTTTACAAATATACAGCCACATTTACAGATATACTGCCACATATACAGACATACAGCCACATGTACAGATATACTGCCACATGTAAAGATATATTACCACTTTTACAAATATACAGCCACATTTACAGATATACTGCCACATATACAGACATACAGCCACATGTACAGATATACTGCCACATGTAAAGATATATTACCACTTTTACAAATACACAGCCGCATTTACAGATATACTGCCACATGTACAAATATACTGCCGCAAGTACAGATCTACTGCTGCATACACAAATATACAGTCACATGTACAGATATACTACCACATATACAAATATGTTGCCACAAGTACAAATACACTGCCACAGGTACAGATATACTGCCACATTTACAAATATGTTGTCTTATGTACAGATATCCTGTCACATGAACCAATACACTGTTTTGCCTAAAAATCTACTGAAAGAGCTGTAATGCTTTTCATTCAGTAAAATAGCACAGGTTTATTGGTTGAGGCCCAACTAATCATGTATTGGTATCAATTATAGGGCATATGTGAACAAATTTTGGTCATTTAATCTGAGTGTGGCATAATATAGAGCAAGAGACCCTGATTCCAGTGATTTGTCACTTATTAGGCTGTGTGTAGTAGTTTCAATACAATGAGTGTTTTATCAGCAGGAGATTATCACTGTCTGACTAGATCTCACTTGTACATCAGTCCAGCTAATCTGTGTAACCCCACCCCTACCATTAAGTAGCAGCTTGCTGACAATGCACAATGTACATGGGAAACTGTCAATCACTGGCATGGCAGGGTTATTCTCTCTCTCTATCTCTCTCTCCCTCTCATGTCACTACTATACCCACCTCCTTTAATGGGGGCATTTCTTCAAAAATAAAAAAAATATGATTGTGGCACTATTTGCTCTCTTTGACTGATAATCCCAATGTCTGGTTGAAACCAATGTCGCACATTAAAGGCACAGCTGTCTGTTACAGTATGCCAGCAAGCTCTCCATATCTAATTTATGTTAATAACTGACATTTTTATTGTGGCAAAATGAAGAAGAAAAATATTGTTTATTTAAAATTAAAGCAAATTCCTCCATTTGAGCTTTAGCAACAAATTATAACTAATTTCATAAGTTGTCGCACAGAAAGGCCATGACGAGTTTATGCCAATATTGTAATTTTTGTTAATGAGATATAACAGATATGTTTATTATGTAGCCATTGAATAAATGTAATTTAATTAGATTTACCAGTTCCCTGGTGGATAAATTGTAGCATATTCTCCAACTAAAGTAGATTTAGAATGTTCTTCTCACTTTATGAAAATGACTCCTAATTATGGTGCTTTATGAGAAAGCGCGCCTTTTTACTGATATTCTTGCTTTGCTTTTTCATGCAAATAGAATCTTCTGATTAATTAAAACATGACCTTTTTCCAAGCTGCAGTATGTTAATGAATATATTTTCTTTTAAAAGGTCCTTCTGTCAATGTATCTTTCTGTAGAGACAAAATTACTGGGATTTTATGACTTCAGAATCTTTTCAAATATAAATGTAGAATTTGTCATGATGGATATTAATGTGGCTTTCTAGGATTGAAAGTTATCACCGTGTGTTTCAGCTGTCACCGGCAGTCCTTTAGACAATAAATGGAGGTGAGGTGCACATGCTTAACCTTCACTTCATTCTGATCGGACTCTGCAGAGCTCTGTTCTCGAGATTTCTGGGCGTCTCAGCAGTCTGACCGCCACCGGTCAGCAAGGTATTCCCTGTTCTAGTGATAGGGGATACTTTGCAATTTTGGGAAAACTCCTTTAAATGTTTACTATCTATATATATAATTGCCTAAGGGTTTTTCCGTCTGTCTGTCTGTCTGTCTTTCTGTCTGTCTGTCTGTCTGTCCTGGAAATCCCGCGTCTCTGTTTGGTCGAGGCCGCCAGGCTTCGACCAATCAGAGACCGGCACAGCATCGACGTAGAAATCCCGCGTCTCTGATTGGTCAGCAACGGGCACAGCGACGATGATGTCATAAAGGACGTAGAAATCCCGCGTCTGATTGGTCGAGGCCGCCAGGCCTCGACCAATCAGCAACGGGCACAGCGACGATGATGTCATAAAGGATGTAGACATCTCACGTTTCTGATTCAGCGACGGGCACAGTATCGACGTAGATGTCATAATGGTTGCCATGGCGACGATGATGTCATAAAGGTTGCCTCTACCAATCAGCGACGGGCACAATCTGCCGCGAATTCTGGAATCATCATTGTCCATATACTACAGGGACATGCATATTCTAGAATACCCGATGCGTTAGAATCGGGCCACAATCTAGTACTATTATAAAAGTCTGTTACACTTGCATAATTTTTATGTTTAAAAATTTTATAAATGGGTATTTGGGACCTGGAAACTTAACGAAGAGGGTGGCAGCCCTTCTAAAAGAACCAAATACTGATTTTGGGCATCTGCTTATTCTACTTCCACTGCGGTGTCACTATAATGAATGGATGGAATGAGGAATCGGTCATGCTTCTCTCCCTCTAAAGGATGCATTTACTGCTTCACGTGCAGATTGATGTGCTCTATTACCCTATGTTCACACATAGGTTCAGGTCCCTGTGGGTTCTCCCGCAGCGGATTTGATAAATCTGCAGGGCAATACCGCTGCGGTTATCCCTGCAGATTTATCACGGTTTGTCTTGCGGTTTCCGCTGCGGGTTTTACTCCTGCACTTGTTTTACTATTGATGCTGCATATGCAGCATCAATAGTAATGTTAAAAATAAAAAAAAAATGGTTATACTCACTCTCCAACGTCCCGATCTCCTCGGGGCTGCACGCGGCGGTCCGGTTCCAAAGATGCTATGCGAGCAGGACCTTCGTGACGTCACGGTCATGGGACCGCGACGTCATCGCAGGCCCTGCTCGCATAGCAACCCTGAGACTGGACGGCCGTGGGCAGCGCTGAGAGGTGAGTATATCATTATTTTTTATTTTAATTCTTTTTTTTAACACAAATATGGTTCCCAGGGCCTGGAGGAGAGTCTCCTCTCCTCCACCCCGGGTAGCATCCGCACATGATCCGCTAACTTCCTGCACGGTGGGCATAGCCCCATGCAGGAAGTAAGCAGATCAATGCATTCCTATGTGTGCAGAATCGCTGCGATTCTGCACAAAGAAGTGACATGCTGCAGAATGTAAACCGCTGCGCTCCCGCGCGTTTTTTTCTGCAGCATGTGCACAGCGTTTTCGGTTTCCCATAGGTTTACATTGAACTGTAAACTCATGGTAAACGCTGCGGATCCACAGCAAAATCCGCAACGTGGGCACATAGCCTTAGAGCATCTGAGTCTTCTCAGCTTTTGTCTAATGGATTCTGTGATTGAAAACATTCACAAGAACGTATAAAAAGTCATGTGCAGTCAGCGGAACATCTGAGCTCTACAATTGCCTTCAATATGAGGTTAAAAACGATTGGGCGAATTGATATGGAGCTAACACAACAGGTCGAGGCTCATTAGCATTATTGGAGGTCAGTAAATGTTATTCAGTTCATTGCCGAGCGTGGCTTGGCATTTAGAGGAGATAACAAATTTGTTGCATCGCCTAGAAATGGAAACTCTCTGGGCATTCTTGAACTCATCACCCAGTAGGACGACTTTCTTGTACAGCATATCAAAACTCAATCACGGCAAGGGTCATAGAAACTACCTGTCATCTACAAGTATGGAAGAAATTATCAATGTAGTGGGCTAACAAGTCCTCAGAGAAAATATTTCTCGAGTTAACAAATAAAAACACTACTCCATCTGTTTGGACTCCACACCCGATGCAGCTCACGTTGACCAACTAACCCTTGTTTTGAGGTATATGGAGAAAGATGGCCCTGTGGAACGCTTTGTAACATTCATGGCAAACAAAGGCCATGGTGCTCAAGACATGTTCAATGCCTTGTTGGAATTTTTGAAGAGACATGGCCTAGACCTGGGAAATTGCCACGGTCAAAGTTATGACAATGCATCTGCAATGAGTGGAAAATACAACGACCTGCAAGCCAAAGTGAGAGAGAAGAACAATCTTGCATCCTGGATTCCTTGTATGGCACACTCTTTACATCTGTTTGCTAAAAATGCTGTAGAAAGCTGCTCGAGTGCTGTACTTTTTTGACTTCCTTGAAAAGCTGTTCCTCTTCTTCACATTTTCAACGCATCGGCATCAGCTCCTGACTGAGGCTTTGAAAAATATTGACTCAGCAACAGCATTGACTCTCACACGTGTCACAAAAACGCGTTGGTCCTGCAGAGCTGACGCTACTAAGGCCCTTAGGCATGACTATCGGCAGATTAAAGATGCACTTACACAGATTGCTGATGATTTTGAAGAAAAAAGCTGTGTACGGTGTGAAGCAGAAGGACTGTTAAGACAAATGAATCAGCTTGAAATTGGTATTAACACGACCTTCTGGAATTATATCCTGCAAAGAACAGATGCTACTAGTAAAAATATGCAACACACAATACTCGATCTAAACACTGCGGCGTCACTGACCAGCTTAAAAAACTATGTCGCATCAAAGCATGACTCCTTCAAAATTTATGGGAAGCAAAGCGAAGAGCTGTCTGGTTCATCTGAGTATGTTCAGACGATAACTCGACACAGGAGCCGAAATGTGTGTCTCAATCCATTGGATTATGTCTATAAGGAAAAAGTACAACTCAGCCCTTCTGAAAAATACAGAACATAAACTTTCTTGCCGATCATTGATCAGTTTATCGCTTCTCTTGACCAACGTCTTCATGAAACAAAGATATATCAAGCAAATTTAGCTTTTTTAGCCATATGAAAGAACTGTCTTCAGACGAACTTAAGGCCACAGCAGAGCAACTCGTCAGGTCTTATTCAGATGACTTGGATATTACATTTATCGATGAACTGTGCCAGTTTGTAACATTTTCCAATTTATTCACAGACGACGAGCCAAAAGATATCCGCACTGAACTTTTCATGTACAAGCTTATCATGGAAAAGGGTGTGCATAACACTTTCCCAAACATTGAGATAGCTCTAAGGATATATCTAATTTTTATGGTAACAAACTGCAGTGGTGAGCGTTCCTTCTCAAAACTCAAATTAGTTGAAAACCGATTGAAGCAGGAACGACTTGTAAATTTGGCTATCATGAGCATCGAGTCAGATATACTGCGTGAATTGGACTTTAGTGACATCATTAGACATCACTTTGCGGCACGAAAATCAAGGAAAGTGCCTGGATTGTAAAAAATAAATGATTTTGCCTGAATTACTCTGTGTAAATGATTTCTGTAAATAAACTTGTGTTCGTTTCATTTTGTGTTTTTACATTACATATTGCAACACCTTGAAAAATGGGCCTCCCTCCAAAATGGGCCTCGAGCTACCCACCCCTTATACCCTTGTCCTGGCTTTCGACAAAACCTCCACCTCAGGGACAAAAAAGAGACATTTCACATCTATGATCCCCGAGCCCTCTGTTTGCTTCACGCTGCTTCTTCTGTTCAGATCGACAGTCCTTTCCCCACTTGCAAGTTGGTGTCTAGAAGTTGGGAGTGCACTGCTAATTCTAAACCATGACTTCCTTACATTTCCTATTCCACAGCAAAGGAAAGGCAATGGAGGAATGGATTAGACTTACTACTGCACTCCCTATGCCACTGTAGTTGCCATGGGTGTTCTTTGACACTTTCCATCAGTCTGGACAGGCAAAGTAGACCCCTTCATGGCATCTGTAATCCTTAATGAATGTGGCCCCTTTAAGCAGGATAATATGCACTGCCATACTAAAAGAAATGTTCTGTCAAGGATCCTATAACTACTGCCAGGAGGCTACTCGCTGCAGTAAGGGAGCCCAGAGCAGAACGGCAGAGAACTCACCGGGTAGCAAGCAGGACCTGAACCATGTGACAGAAAGGGAGTGGCCAGGGGTGGAGCCAGGTGCCTGGGTGCAATGGAGGCAAACGGTGTCGGAGAGTAGTCAAACGTGCCAAGGTCAATAACCGGGAGATAAGTGAGGTACTGGAGGGTGAGATAGAAGGATAGTCAGGTGGAAGCTGGAGGTCAGAAAGCCAAGAGAATCAAACAGACCAGATCTAGCATGGAGAGCAGACCACACAGTATGCACACACACACCAGGGGTCAGGCACACAGACAGAGCGAAAGTATAACTGACAGAGAATCCTAGTCCAGCATGGGTATAAATATCCCTCCCAGATCCAAAAGGAGGCTACAACAATTAACCCTGAGAGGGCAGGGCATTAACCCTGTCCAAATCATGACAGTACCCTCCTCTTAACAGGGGACCACTGGTCCCCCAGGCTTCTCTGGATATCTGGCACGGAACTCCCGCACCAGATGATCAGCATGCACCGAACTGAAAGAGAATACCCTTTCCAATGTATCAGATACTGGAGATTCCGGCGCACCCACCGAGACTCAATGATGTGCCCCACCTCATACTCCAGCTGTCCCTCTACCAATATTGGCAGAGTATCGGACGATGAATCTTCCCTAACCGTCCCCACTGACTTTAACAGGGACCTGTGGAAGACAGCAGATATTTTGAAGGAGGTGGGCAGCTGTAGCCTGTAGGCCACCGGATTGACTACCTCCACAATTTTGCATGGACCAATAAACTAGGGGCCCAGCTTCATAGAGGGTATCTTATGCTTGATATTATGAGTGGATAACCTCCCCTACTATAAACACCGGATCTGGTCCCCTCCTCCTGTCTGCAAATCGTTTGTACCTTTTCTGAGCTTTAGAGATGTTCCTCTGAACCTCCCTCCAAAGAGTTCTTAAACTTTGTACCATGCATTCAGCTCCAGGACAACATGAATCCATGTGGGATTCCACATAAATTCTCCAAAATGTGGGTAAAACCCATAGTTGACCTGAAAGGGAGACTTTCCAGTGGACTGACTCACATGAGAGTTGAACGCAAATTCTGCCATGTGCAATACCTCACACCAATCCTCCTGTCTGCAAGAGGCTAGGCATTTCAGAATTTGCTCCAAAGAATGATTTGTGCTTTCAGTCTGTCCATTAGACTCCAGAAGATAGGCAGAGGAGAAAGACAGCGTAATCCCCAGCTTCTTACAAAAAGCCCTCCAAAACCTGGCCACAAACTGCACACCTCTGTCGGACACCACATTCACAGGCACTCCATGCAACCGAACAACATGCTGTATAAATAAGCGGGCCAAGGTTTCAGCAGACGGTAATGCAGGCAGAGGTACAAAGTGGGCTTGTTTGGAGAACCTATCCACCACCCATACCACTGAGTTGCCCCTGGATGGAGGGAGATTTGTAATAAAATCCATGGACAAATGTGTCCATGGCCAAACCGGAATTGGCAAAGGCCCAATTCCCTGGCCGACCGGGTATGAGAACTCTTATAACGGGCGCACACCCCACATGAAGTCACAAACTTTTTAATATCTGATACCATAGAGGGCCACCAAAAACCCCTAGCAACTGCCCCCCGCATAGCTGCAATCCCAGGATGGGCACTTAACACAGAATCATGAAACTCCTGCAGGAGTCTGAGATGGAACTGTTCTGGTACAAACAATTTACCTGGAGGTTTACTACCAGGAGCCCGAGTTTGGGCCTCCAAAATCTCTCTTTGCAAATCGGATGAGATTTCGGCCACCACTATTCCTGGCTGAAGAATGGAGGAGGGGGTTCTGGAGGGGACACAGAATCAAAGCTTCGGGATATAGCATCAGCCTTAATATTTTTAGATCCCAGGCGGAATGTGATGGTAAATTGAAATTGATAAAATAAAGCGCCCACCGAGCCTGTCTGGGGGTCAATCTCTTGGCAGACTCGATATAGGCCAAATTTTTATGATCATTGATAACTGTAATGGGGGTGGATGTCCAGGAAATGCCTCCATTCTTCAAAAGCCAACTTAACCGACAAGTCCCTATTGCTGACATCATAATTTCTCTCGGCTGGAGTGAATTTTTTAGAAAAGAAGGCACATGGCTTCAGATTAATGAGTGTGGAAGGACCCTGAGACAAAACTGCCCCCACCTCAGAAGCATCAACCTCCACAATAATGGGTCTTGACAGATCGGGTTGTACAGGAGCTGAAGTAAAACATTTTTTTAGTGTCAGGAAAGAATTTTTTGCAGCCACGGATCAATTTTTCACATCAGCCCCCTTGAGGGTGAGGTCCGTCAAAGGCTTTACCACCTGTGAAAAATCCTTGATTAACTTCCTATAGAAGTTAGCAAAGCCCAAAAATCTTCAAGTCATGAGGCTGCACCCAATCCGTAATGGCCTGGACCTTTTTAGGATCCATGCGGAATCGCTCCCCTGACACAATTAAACCCAGAAAAGACAGTTTTTGCACAAAAAATGAACATTTTTCCAGTTTAGCATATAAATGATTCTCCCTGAGTCTCCTAAGAACCATACGCAGATGGTGCAAGTGGGGTTGACTGTCCGCTGAGTACACTAAAATGTCATTCAGGTAGATGTCCACATAATGCCCAATTTTGAAAAATGGCAGGAGCGTTAGTGAGACCAAAGGGCATAACTAAGTTTTCAAACAGCCCCTCAGTCGTCAGGAATACTGTTTTCCATTCATCCCCTTCCCGGATCCTTATAAGGTTTTAAGCCCCTTATAAATCGAGCTCAGAGAACCATTTGGCCTCCGTGAGTTGGTTACATAAATCAGGGATCAGGGGAAGAGGGTACGTGTTTTTTACCGTAATTTTGTCCAGTTCCTGAAAGTCGAGGCACGGCCACAAACCACCATCTTTCTTTCTTATGAAAAAGAAGGCCGAATGTGCCCCTTGCAGAGACTCTCTTCTATGTACTCCTTTATGGCATGATGCTCGGGCCTGGACAAATTAAACAGGCAAGCCTTGGGTAACTTGGCTACCGGGATTAAATCAATAGCACAATCTAAAGGTCTATGTGGAGGAAACACCTCAGCCTTACTTTCAGAAAACACGTGTTAGGGGTCGAGTTCCTGCCTCTGCACAGGGGGAATCTCGGGCCATCTCCGCTGCGGTCTCCCATTCTTCTCCTGCCGCAGTGGAGCCTGCTCAGCGGAGACATCGATCCCAGCGTCTCGCTCAGTCTGACTCTGTGCTAAGAGTTACTGCTGTGTTTCCTGCTTCTCCCATTGAAGTCAGTGCTGGGCAGCAGCGAGCGGACACTTCTGGGGCTAAGTCCTGCTTTTCACATTCTGAGCATGCCCTGAGTAAGATCTCTCAGTGGAGATCGAGGGTCACATGATCAGATACTGCAGCTAAGGTCCTTGTAGCTGCTAGGACTAAATCCTGCTTTGCACTCTGAGCATGCCCAGGGCGAGATCTCTCAGTGGAGATCCAGGGTCACATGCTCAGGTGCTGCAGCACTCCATTGGTCCTTCTTTGTAAGGTCCTAAACGTGCTGCAACTATTTAAGGCTCGCATGGCCGCATGGCCATGCGCTAGTATCAAGTCATATGTGCTTTGCGCCAGTGTGGTTATGCATAAGTGTGTTCAGGGACCTGGCTGAAATAAGCCCCTAGAATACCGGCACCTCCGGTGAGGAGATTGTATGAGTGTGTTCAGGGACCCGGCTGAAATAAACCCCTAGAATAACGGCTTCTCCGGTGAGGAGATTGCATGTTGTATAACCACAGACTGCTATCAGCTTGGCAGTAAGCTTGTGCTCCTGTGAGGCTAACAGGGCGCAGTGCTTTCCCCTCGCGGCTGCTCTGTGAGGTAACAGAGCTAGTCTATACCGCCAAACAGTGCCACCATTCACTAGCAGCAGGTTCTCCCTGCACGGTGGACCCCGGGCTGCGAACGCACCATTTATAATAAATATCTATTTCTACTCGGTGCGTTCCGCTAGCCCTAACAACACGTCTTCAAAGTCCTTCAGGTATTCCGGAATACCCTCCAGAATGACAGATGACACAGATACAGATTTTACAGGGGTGACAAGAGGTACCAGGTTATAACATATACCGTTATCCTTACATCCCAACTGAGTGATCTCCCCCGTCACCCAATCAATGATAGGATTATGGCATTGAAGCCAAGGCATCCCTAGCACCAGTCCAGCAGAAAAATGATCTAGAACAAAACAACTTAAATTTTCCATATGAGTAGAATCCACTTTCAGAGAAAAAACTTCAGACATGAAACAAATTCCATCCCGGGTGAGAGAAGATGAGTCAATAACCACAATTTTAACAGGATTCTTAAGCCTTCCTGTCCCTATCTTATTAAGAGTCACCACCCGGGCATCAATCAGGTTAATGGTAGAACCTTAGTCAACAATTAGCCCTGAGAGGGCAGGGCATTATCCCTGTCCAAACCATGACATGTTCAAGAGTGACCGAAGGGATCTACATGAATCTTTAGGCAGGTGATTTAAATATTACTAAGTGGTTTAAGTCGATGGGATCCTTCCGAAATGTTTGTGGTCTTTTCACCTTTAATAGATTTAATAATTTAATAAAATGAATATGAACTTTAAGATTGAAAGAGCCCCGTTAACAAATAGTTGATTTTGCTGTGGGAAGCCATGGCTGCTGCAGGGAAAAGTTGAATTTAGAGTGGTGCTATTCGAGTCTCAGGACCTGGTCTATCGGCAATGCCAGGAAACTGTGTTTACTTTGATAATTGCCTCCTGGTTTTTGATTAACAAGCCAGAAAGATGGGTCCAGGGAGGTAGGGCATGGTTTCCGAGCTTCTATTCAGCAACCACAGATTATTTACGTGGCCTGGTCAGGGTTCTGTTAATTGATACTTGTTGCATTATAAGGCAGCTATTAAGATGAATGGACATCCAGAACCTTGGTCAGTCTTGTATAGCCGTGTATCCAATAGGTTATATATACAGTGGTTGTCTCCATGAGACAAACACTTTGAAGGCTTAGATATAATTTACCTGTCATCAGAAGTCTTTAAATAAGGTGTAAATGATAACTGTCTTTATTTTTTCTCAGGTGTTTATACATTTTTGTCTAGTACCTTAGAATCTCTAGAAGATACAGACCAAATTCATTTGATTTTGGACAAAATTATAGACACATTGGTGCATTTTATGGCCAAAACTGGACTTTCCCTTCAGCAGCAGCAAAGACGATTGGCTCAATTACTTCTTATCCTTTCACATATCAGACATATGAGGTAAGCAAATGGTTATATATGCCATAAACTATTTAACAACTTGCGATACCAAGTTGTGCAGAGGTCTGCCTCGAATTTTATAAACAGTATGATATTTTACCATTGAACTTAGTTCTTGACAAATGTATTACTCTACATAAGTCCAAAAAGAGACATTATTTAGTGTTCATTAGTATTATTGGCCTTTTAGTCTACAGTATTTAGAAAAATCTATCTTCCTATTATCGGTTTCATCCAGAACATCTTCCTTTGATAAGCTCTTTAAGATTATAGGTATTAAGAGATTTTTCATATCATGTTCACTTTACGTTTTGGCACAACTTTTGTTACTTAAGGTAGTCTAGGAAAATTTAGCTTCCATGTTCTCATAAAAGAAATCCCTTTATTGGCAACACAAGATATAATCCACAGGCATAGTATCAGGATGTGGAAATCTTCCACTTACCGTATATCTTTCTAGCAATACAGTGCCAGAAGTCATAGCATTATGATTAATAATTCTTTTCAAAACAGTTTATATAAAAAGATGCAATTGGCAAATACTTTAATCTTTGTATTGGCAGGTGAGTTAATATGTAGGTATTTATTAAGTGATAATACAATCCGGATTCAACAGAAAGTATAGGTTTTTCCTTTAAATATCTCATTGCCTTTGAATCCACTGCTGGCATTAGCTCTAAAAAATGGAACAAAAATTAAGCTAAAACTGACACAAAGTTAAAATCCCACATGCGAAACATAAGCACATCCAAATAGAATGATAACTATAAAGAGAGCACTAATAATTCTCTCTTTTGCATCCACTACATTTCATTAACAAAAAAAAGTTTCATGGGGATTATTGAACCAGAATTATTTTCTCTATGAACTCTCAGCTGAATAATTTTACATTAATTGGACAATATGCCCTTAAGTTCCATACTCTGGACTCAAATAGAAGGACGTAGATCTGGGGATTTATTATGATGGAATATAGGCTGAACTGGATGGACAAATGTCTTTTTTCGGCCTTACTAACTATGTTACTATGTTACTATGTAAATTTGTCTTGGAACAGTGAAGTTTTACACATTTCCTTCTGGTCATGTCAAAGAGAAACAGGCCATAAATAATATTCCATCTCCCCTACACAACGTCATCACTCTTGTATTCCCGCTTTCCTTCTATAGAATTTGTGTTCTACATCTGAATTCATTCTAGACTGGGAAACTTCTTGACCTGATTTAGGAGATCTTCTCAAAAAGGAAAAAAATTTTGCCTAGTGATCTTTCATGCTCTACTCCTCAAGTGTTCATTGACTTTGGGGATGTACATAATTTCTTCGACTATGACTAAGCACAATGAGAAAATGAAGTTTGTGACATTAAATACCTACATTCTTTAAAACATGCCTTGTGTTTGCACTAGCTCTTTTTGACCCTGAAGTTCCCATGCCTTTTTATGTCAAATTTGATGCTTTTTCTGTCAGTTTCAATGCCATCCTGTCTCAAAAAATAATTTGTTTGGTTGGAAGCCTCCACCCTTGAGCTTTGCTCTATGAAAATTTTCATCAACAGAATAGAATTATTCTGCTGGAGATCAGAAACTTCTGAAAATAAAATATTCTCACAATATAGTTTCTAATCTGGGAACCAGTTTGTGACTAGTTGCTGCAGAGTTTTATGTAAACTTCCATATATTTCTCAATATTTCTCTTCAATCCACCACCCACAGACAAATAAGCAAGTAAAACAGACCAATAAGACCCTATAATAATTTTAAGCCCTTTCATAATTGTACAAATAGATCATTGGCTGACTCACTGCCCATGCCCATAATAACTTGTCATACTCACTACAGATGAGCTTCACTGAATTTTACCCAGAATTTTGGTTTGCAGCAAATAAATTAGCACAAATCTTAATACTTGAAGGCTTGTAATTACTCGTAAAATACACATGAGGGAAAGGATAGAGAGAACTCTGCTGACCATAAGAGCTAACACTCTATGGGAGAGAGAAGACCCCACTGACCATAAGTGTTTATATTCTACAGAAGAGGGAGACTTACCCAGTGACTCTGGATATGGAAAATGACTCTGCTGTACAATACATGCTCCACTGGGAATCGCTGATCGGTGATGGTCCAGATACTGACCACTGTGATGTAGAAATGCTTGGCACTCGTATAGGTGTGTTCAAGAACTTATTTATTGAGTGAAGAAATTCCAGAAATAAATGAGACGTTTCGGTCAATACTTGACCTTCATCAGTCATGTGGATAGAGGAGATCTGTGTGGCAGCGCGCTGTGCAAGAGTCTGCAGTGTCCACTGCTAAGACAGGAAGTGCTAATACGAGTGCCAAGTATTTCTACATCACAGCTGACGGATTTGGTTATCCTACTTGTGCCCCACCAGAATTCCAGAAGTTCCGTGTTTTCCTAATTAATTCAGATAAAGACCACCACTGTACAAGTTATCCCCTTCACGACATAGGCCGTACTAGTACAACGCATACTGTGACTCCCTTTGATGTGGGCTCCGGCGCTGAGCCCACATCTTTCCTGGCACATGTCAGCTGTTTTGAACAGCTGACATGTGCCCGGAACAGCCGCTTGTGGAATCACGATCCACCCATGGCTGTTAACCCATTAAATGCCGCTGTCAAACTTTGACAGCGGCATATAATGCGCGCTTATGGCATTTGCACCAGAAATCCCACCCTTTGTTGACACTGTCACATGATTGCGGGTCACCAATGGGTCGTGCATGACAACCATAGGTCTCCTGCAGACCTCTTTGGTGGTCACTGCCAGATTGCTATGAGCACCGCCCGGTGCTCATAGCTCATAGCAATTCAGCAATTCCGCTACATAGAGGCGATCTGATCATTGCCTGTATGTAGCAAAGCCGATCAAGTTATGGCAGCTTCTAGTCTCCCATGGAGACTATTAAAGCATGCCAAAAGTAAAAAAAAAAAAAACATTTTAAAAATATTAAAAATATTAAAAAAAAATAAAAGTTCAAATCACCTCCCTTTCGCCCCATTCAAAATAAAACAAACGAAAAAATCAAACATGCACATATTTGTTATTGCCTTGTTCAGATTCACCCAATCTATCAATTTAAATGAATGAACCCAATCGCTAAACGGCATAATTCAGAAAAATTAAAAACGCCAGAATTACGTTTTTTGATCGCCACAACGTGGCATTATAATGCAATAACGGAAGATTAAAAGATTGTATCTGCACCAAATCATATCATTAAAACCATCAACTCGGCATGCAAAACATAAGCACTCACCCAACCCGAGATCATGAAAAATGGAGACGATACGGGTCTAGGAAAATGTCGCAATTTTTTTTTTTTTAACAAAGTTTGGATTTTTTTTTTCACCACTTAAATAAAAAAGACCCTAGACATGTTTGGTGTCTATTAACTCATAATGACCTGGAGAATCATAATGTTTGGTCAGTTTTAGCATTTGGTGAACATGGTAAAAGAAATCCAAAAATCCAAAAATTTGTTGTGGAATTTCAACTTTTTTTTCAATTTCACCACACTTGGAATTTTTTTCCCATTTTT
Source organism: Ranitomeya imitator (assembly GCF_032444005.1). Classification (NCBI taxonomy): domain Eukaryota; kingdom Metazoa; phylum Chordata; class Amphibia; order Anura; family Dendrobatidae; genus Ranitomeya; species Ranitomeya imitator. The sequence continues at coordinate 135,765,833 of NC_091286.1, forward strand.
AAGTACATGATATGGTAAGCCAATGGAGTCCTTCAAAAGTACAACTTGTCATGCAAAAAACAAGCCCTCACATGGCCATATTGACAGAAAAATAAGAAAAGTTATGGCTCTGGGAACAAGGACAGCGAAAAACAGAAATGCAAAAACGAAAAAAGGGCTCCATCATGAAGGGGTTAATAATAAAGATAATCCTTTAGATGACATAGCTGGAGGGAATTGTGAGGAAGTCTGCACGAGCATGGAAATTATTTTAGCTCACTATCTGGTGCTTCAGCAGCAGCAAGGTTAGTTTTTGCAAATTGAAACTCAAAATGTTTGAATTCTTTTGAAACCGGAAGTTTCAGAAAATTTGACTTGATTTTCTGCAGATCGATCTGCTCATCTGTACTTGTCACCTCAGCAGTAGACTAGAAGTCTCCAACCTTTTCATGTATGCATTCAGTTAGTCTGCTGTATCACTGTAAATTAATTGGAAAGATCTACTGTGAAGGCTGCAACATGTCATGGTCCAGGTTAAAAAACTTGGATGCAAACATTTCTAGCCTAGACTCTAAAGCAAATCAGGTTCAGTCGTCATTCAGTAATAGCAGGTTAGAGCCCCAGACTATTGATTACCAAATCCGCTGATACCTATGGTTTCATCCTGTGGTCTAACGTGTATTGGATTGGGCTGACAGCCATCTTAATCTAAGGATTAAGAATAACCTCTTTCAAGTTGGCATCTTGCTTCCTTTGTGTCTTGTGGGTGTTCAGATATATGTACCCATTTCACAGCTTCAATATCCTCATTCCAAACAGCTTCCATTGATCTTAACTAAATTTTCAAATCTCTTAAAACTTCCAGACCACCTGATACCTTCACCTCTCCAATTTGAGGTTAATCAGATCCATGTTTGTTTTGGGCAAGCTTAACTACTTTATCAATTAGATAGATATTGGTTCAGAGTGATATTAAGTACTATACAGTGATATATGCTCTCTCTGATTAAAGTCTAACTCATGAAAAGTTCCATTTCACTTCATAAAATAAATTTTGGTAGAGGTCCTAAGAAGAAGCTACTGTTATGTACCTTTCTCCACTTAAGTGTTTCTACTCTATGAGAACACTGCATCACTGTGGGCCTTCTGAGTTTTGCTTGAGCATCAGTCAATAATCCTTCATACTGCCTTTAGCTTGCATATATCTTCTACTGCCTGTCTGCTTTTTGCCTTTGCTTCTTTTCTTGCCCATGGATATGTTATCTTTGACCCCTATCTTGAACTTTTGATTTTTATGGTATATTTTCCGACTCTATTCCATTGATTTGTCTGACTACTCTCTACATCCTGACAAATGGTGATTTCTTTGAAAATTGTGATCTGTGGATCGGATTGGTTAAATCCAAACTTCCTTGTGGTGATCTCTCATTAAAAACAGGAGGATTAAAACAGGAGGACCTCTTTTTAGATAGAAATTTGAACCTCCAGCCGATTACAGACCAATTGCAGTGCCAAGATTCCGCTTTTGTCTGGTGTACCTTACACCAGGTGCCCACCTTTCATCCATTGTTATTATAAACTTTACCTTATAATCAAGAACTTTATCTGTATATGATAAAGGGCGATAATTGATATTAAACGTGTTACCTCTGAGTGTGAGTGATAAATGTTTTATATCACCAATTGCGTGATCCTTGTAAAGAGAAAAATAATTGAAACACAAGAATGGTTTTTTTTGGTTCCCACAACTCCGCAAAATGTGCAATAGTAACATCATATCTACGCCAAAGTAGAATCAACCAAAACACCAGTTTGCCACACAAAAAGCAAGTCCTCACAAAGCTCCATTGATGGAAAATTGAAAATGTTATGGGTCTCAAAAATTGGTGACACAAGCCAATGTTTTTTTTAATTAAAAATTCAGAATTTTAAGCCACTGAAATAATACTGACCTGGAGCATCACGTTAAAAGCGTTACCACATGAATTGGTAAGAAGACTTGTTTCAAGCAGCAAATTCTGTCTCTCTCCACATCGAGAGCCCCCATACATGCTTAGCCAAAATGAGCATACATGTGTACGATGGAGACAGGAAGAATAGATAAATGAGCATTCAGATGAAGCTATTGAAGATGCATGTTAACCCACCTGACCAGGAATATCGAGGATATGATTTAGGCTATGTTTCTAAACCATTGGCTTTGATAAACCAAGTCTTAAGTTATGTAGCTAAATTGTTAAAATATCACAGATAAACCTTGGAATTTTCTTTTACTAGTTACTCCCAGTACGTTTTAATAAAGCTCTTAAGCAAATCTTAATCTCTTGGAGTAAGGGTTCCGATCTGCTCAAATAATAAGACGTGCTTGGCAAGAAAATCTAAGCAACATGCACTATTACTTGGCCCAAACTCATATTATAAATCTTCTGCCTAAATGAAACCGTCTACAGTGAAACACTATGGTTCTAAAAGGTTTCCAAAGTGTACAAGATGGTATACTTGATATGGAAGGAATATATACTCACTATTAAAGGGGTTGTTCTCTTTTGGGGATCATTTTTCTATTTTACTTAAATGCATGCATTTGGGACTAAAATAATCATTTTTGCAATTGAGTTTTATTAAAAATTCTGCACTGTTTGGCTTTCCCAGGCTTTTTGTTTTATTGCAACTTTGATGTGATCTGTGGTCGTAAATCAGCTGAGAGGAGTCCAGAAAAGGATAGACAACAGCAGATTCCACATCAGACCATGCTGGCACACCAACTGACAGATTCTCAGTTATCTCCTTCTGCAACCAGTAATAGTACAACAGAAAGGCTGTAGAAGGCAAGCGGTGCATAAGTTTTAATGAAACCCAAATGAGCAAATAATTTTTGGCCTCAGTTACATGCATTTAAGTAAAAATAAAAATAATAAAAATAAAACACCCCCCAAGAGCATAAACAAATTATAGGCTTGCTGTGAGATGATTTTAAGCCTAGGGAGGGTATAAAATAGCATGAGACATCACTTACAGGTGGAACGCCGAGCCCAGCAGAAGATATGCTGTTACCAACGTCCTAAAAGAGATGTCATGTAAAAGAGATTATGATTGTAACTAGATGGTGGCCCGAGTCTAACGCATCGGGTATTCTAGAATATGTATGTATATAGCAGCCACATAGTATATAGCACAGGCCACGACATATTCTTGAATACCCGATGCGTTAATACAGGCCATGCAGTATATAACAGTGGCCACACAGTATATAACAGTGGCCACGCAGTATATAATACAGGCCAAACAGTATATAACATAGCCCATGCAGTATATAACTTTGCCCACATAGTATATAACACTGGCCACGTAGTATATAGCAGTGGCCACGCAGTATATGACACAGGCCAAACAGTATATAACACAGCCTACGCAGTATATAACATTGCCCACATAGTATATAACACTGCCCACGTAGTATATAGCAGCCATGCAGTACATAACGCAGCCCACACAGTATATAACATTACCCACATAGTATATAACACTGTCCACGTAGTATATAGCAGCCATGTAGTATATAACGCAGCCCATGCAGTATATAACATTGCCCACATAGTATATAACACTGCCCACATAGTAATAATAGAACAACACGGCACTCGTAGTAGTGTATAGAGTAGGTGCTCAAGTAGGGTATCCATCCCAACAAATCCAAATCCGAAAAAACTTGGCACTCTAGATGAATAAGTATCATATGCAAAAGGTTTATTGATGTGGATCCATAAATGCAGCCCACACAGTATATAACACTGCCCATGTAGTATATAGCAGCCATGTAGTATATAACGCAGCCCATGCAGTATATAACATTGCCCACATAGTATATAACACTGCCCACGTAGTACATAGCAGCCATGTAGTATATAACGCAGCCCACGCAGTATGTAACACAGCTCACGTAGTATATAGCAATGTGGGCACTATATGCATGGTTAAAAAAGACTTAAAATAAAAAATAAACATATACTCGCTTTCCGAAGGCCAATTGAAGTCCTGGCACCTGTGTGCGGTGCACGCGGCAGCTTCCGGTCCCAGGGTTGGTATGAGCACAGGACCCGTGATGAGTAATTACTTGATGTAATGTTGTTTGTAATATTGTAATGCTTGAAATGCTGTTTTGTAATGCTGCTGTAATACCATAATTTCTCTCAAGATCAATAAAGTACTGTATATCGTATCGTATCGTAGACTAGGGGATCATTCAGATGTCCTCCTTTTTTCGCGTTCAATAAAAATGGTCCCAGTTTAATGAGTAATTATTTTCAGACTTTCATCTGATTTTCAGTGCAGTTTCAATCAAGTTTGGCTTGAATTCGCTAGTTTTTCTCAGATGAGAAAAAAAAGTTTTTCTACCTTCTCCTATCGAGACTTATATTGCCTATTTTATCCGATACTCAAATCAACAGTGGACATGTCTCAAGAATCTTATGTGGACCACTCGGTCTGCAAGAAAATATTAGACAATGAACAAAGACTTGGTATGAGTTATACTTGTGAAAAACATGGATTGAACTCATAAGTAAAAAACGGGCATACAGTGGGGGGAAATAAGTATTTGATCCCTTGATGATTGTAGTGATCTATGTATAGGTATATATGTGTGTAGTGAAATATGTATAGGTTTATATGTGTGAGTAGCAGTAATTTAACATCTGTCCTGAAAGCTGCAGGTCTCACAGGGGGTCACAACATATGGTATCCTGAGCAAGCAGTCTACTGTCTCCAATGTCACCAGGGGGTCTGGCTGGGAACCAGGTAGAAGGGGAAACATTTCACACCTTCTTGCTCTTTTGAAGAGAGATGTCAATTACAGCCTGACACTATCTGTGAGAACCTTTATGCAAAGAGTGTTCAGAGGAAAATAATATATTCATTGGGGGAGCGGCCGTAGTCCAAACACAAACGAGCAATTATAAATATTAACCTGAGAGGCTGGTCTAGAAATTTGACCTCCAGGGTGACTCTATAACTTAGGCCTGTATACATAGATTTGTGGTCACATGTGGGGACAGCCTGGGAAGCTGATGTGTTCCATTCCATATTTCCCTCAGGTAGCAGAAAGCAGACTACAAAGTTAGCTATTTCTGTAAGTTTTCTCCTGTTTATTTTTTTAACAGTTTTGCATATTTTTGTGTCTTTTTATTACCATATTTTTATACCTTTTTCTTCATTTTAAGCACTGTATTTTTTGTATTTAAGCATAAAACTTTAACAAGTTGAACCTTGTATGTTCTAAAGAATCCAAAGCTTTAAAGCGTTTGATCCTTATGATTGACAATGCAATAGTTATAATATTTCCGGGTCTCATCGCCCGTATGTTCGGTGAGTGGTGGCAGCATGTATGAGCGGGTGTGTGGCCTTGGTTGGTGTGTGATTTATGCTCCCATTACAGCATAGGACAGAGGTTGAATGCTGGACTAAGAGAGGGGAGATAGATTAACCTTTGCAGGTGCAACCCCAAGCCACATGCTAAGAGCGGATACTTGACATACTGGTGGCAGTACGGTGGGATCCGTGACACTGATTTTGTAAGTTTGCCCACTGACAAAGACATGAACAGTCTATAATTTTAAGGGTAGGTTACATTTAACATTTCGAAACAGAATATCAGAAATAAAATCTAGAAAATTACATTGTACAAATTATATAAATTAATTTGCATTTTGCAGTGAAAAATAAGTATTTGATCCCCTACCAACCACTAAGAGTTCTGGCTCCTACAGACCAGTTAGACGTTCCTAATCAATGCGTTACCTGTATTAAAGACAGCTGTCGTACATAGTCATCTCTATAAAAGACTCCTGCAACAACAGACTCAATTAATCAGGCAGACTCTAACCTCTACAACATGGGCAAGACCAAAGAGCTTTATAAGGATGTCAGGGACAAGATCATAGACCTGCACAAAGCTGGAATGGGTTACAAAACCATAAGTAAGACGCTGGGTGAGAAGGAGACAACTGTTGGTGCAATAGTAAGAAAATGGAAGAAATACAGAATGACTGTCAATTGACATTGATCTTGGGCACCATGCAAAATCTCACGTCATGGGGTATCCTTGCTCATGAGGAATGTGATAGATCAGTCTAAAATTACACTGTGGAAAATTGTTAATGATCACAGTAAATGACCACAGTCACCAAGAAAACTATTAGTAACACATTGTGCCGTAAAGGTTTAAAATCCTGCAGTTCCCGCAAGGTTCCCCTGCTCAAGAAGGCACATGTGCAGGCCCATCTGAAGTTTGCCAATGAACACCTGGATGATTCTGTGAGTGATTGGGAGCAGGTGCTGTGGTCAGTTGAGAGAAAAAATTGAGGTCTTTGGCATTAACTCAACTCGCCGTGTTTGGAGGAAGAGAAATGCTGCCTATGACCCAAAGAACACCGTCCCCACTGTCAAGCATGGAGGTGGAAACATTATGTTTTGGGAGTGCTTCTCTGCTAAGAGCACAGGACTAGTTCATCGCATGAATGGGAGAATAGATTGAGCCATGTACTGTAAAATCCTGACAACCTCCTTCCCTCCATCAGGACATTAATAATGGGTCATGGCTGGGTCTTCCAGCAAGACAATGACCCAAAACATGCAGCCAAGGCAACAATGGAGTGGCCTAGCCAGGCTCCAGACTTTTATCCCATAGAAAACTTATGTAGGGCGTTGAAACTTTGAGTTGACAAGCGACAGCCTCAAAATATTAATGATTTAGAGAAGTGGACCAAAATTCCTCCTGACGTGTGCAAGCCTCATCATCAACTGCAAAAAATGTCTGACTGTTGTGCTTGACAACAATAATTTTGCCATAAAGTATTAAAGGGACTCTGTCACCTGAATTTGGAGGGAACAATTTTCAGCCATAGAGGCGGGGTTTTTGGGTGTTTGATTCACCCTTTCCTTACCCGCTGGCTGCATGCTGGCTGCAATATTGGATTGAAGTTCATTCTCTGTCCTCCGTAGTACATGCCTGCACAAGGCAATCTTGTGTGTACTATGGAGGACAGAAAATGAACTTCAATCCAATATTGCAGCCAGCGGGTAAGGAAAGGGTGAATCAAACACCCGAAAACCCGGCTGAAAACTGTTCCCTCCAAATTCAGGTGACAGAGTCCCTTTAAGTCTTGTTTGCCAGAGGGATCGAATACTTGTTTCTCACAGGAAATTGCAAATATATTTATATAACTTATACTGTTCAATGTGATTTTCTGGATTTTATTTTTGATATTCTATCTCTCAATGTTAAAATTAACCTACCCTTAAAATTCTAGCCTGTTTATGTCTTTGTCAGTGGGCAAACTTATAAAAACAGCAAGGTATCAAATAATGATTTCCCCAACTGTATGAAAGAGCCCTAAGAGTGACTACTGAGATGAAAGGACAAAATACTGTAGCTGTGATAGGAACTGACCAGTTATTGCACAGTTTGATGTGAATAGACTCATACTAGGAAGCAGAGGATGTATTTTATATGATAACTGGAGACTTTTTAATACAGCTCAAGATACAAATACCGTAAATTGATTTACATTTCATTACTATAAAGCCAGTGTCGGTGAAATATGACATTTTCTTCACTAAATAATAATATTACTTTTACCTTTACAGCAATAAGGGAATGGAACATCTGTACAGCATGAAGTGCAAAAATGTCGTACCCCTCTATGACTTGTTGCTGGAGATGCTGGATGCCCATCGGATGCATACACCTAAAGACAAATTTGTAGCTCAAGAAGAAGACAGCCAGAGCCCTTTAAATGCTGCGACCACAACGTCACCATGCTTACAGGCTTATTATGTCAATAGAGAGGAGGCGGGTTTGCAGAATACAGTATGAGAGCGTTTTCTACTTACTTTAATTTTTTTTTAATTAATTGGCCTTTTGTGGCCAAGAAATTCCCAGCAGTATACTACCTAACTATAGTCAGTGTATCAGATCGGCTGCATATGTAAACACACTCCGACGTGCATCTATGCTGAATCATTTATGGTGCAGGTCTTCATAGTCGCTTCCTGTACTTCACAAGGAAAAGGATCCTTTGCTTTATTGGGCTCTACCCTTCAAAATCAAAGCTTTATGTGATGTTTTTGCATGTAACGCTGTGCATAAGTTGTTTTCTTCAGCTTGTATTTTCTAGATGGATAGTGTGGGGATAGCATGGACAGCTGCCGACGCATTCCGCACTTCGTGTATTTCATAGCATCACACATGCAAGTTCTTACTACTTAAACACATAGCATTAACATATATCATTTACAAGATCACCTTACCTACAGTTATGTAAGTGTATCTAGTTCTCAATGTTTCTGTAGATATTGATAGTTCCATTATATGTACTACTTGTATATAGGTTCCACCATCCATATTACTTAATGATTTATCTCCCTTTTACTAACAAGTTTCCATGAAAAACAGTATAATCATGAGAATACACGTGGTGCCTAAACTGCAATGGGTACAATGTACTTTTTATTATTATTGTGTAGTCCCCAAGAGCTAGAAGTCAATAATCTTGACCCCTGACAGTGGATCACCATGGCCATGATCCTAACTACTTTAAAAAGTCTTCTAAAAGAAATCCTATGCTATGTCTTTACTTAATACTGTGCTATACCGCTAGCCTAGATGTTTGTGGCCTTAACTATGGCAATTCAACATAATTTAACTCTTTTGACCATTGTGTAACTTATCAGTGGTTGTGTTCAGGACTATGCACAGCTCATGTGATATGTACTAGTAAAGACAATAGTGGCAAGCAAATGATCAGAGTTGTTATAGGAGAAACTTCGCCTCCATTTAGGATACATTAGGCAAAATTGTATTATTTTGTTTGAATTGGAGAGAATAATAGACTAATGGACTTACTGCTTGAATGCTGGCTTGACCAAACTGAGCAGATTGATGAATTTGCAATTTATTTCTATTTGTTGTCATACCGGACTGAAAAAATATGGCGGCCGACAACTGGTTTGGGTTTTAGATTACATAAGTGTTTATCAATAGGTTAAAAAATCTAAATTATAAAATCATACAGTTCTTTACAAATTGAGTTTATATATTTTTTAAAGGTAAAAAATGTTGCCCATGGTCCAAATGGTTTTTGGTCAACTACAATATATAAATTTACTGTGGATTTTATTATCCATCAGGATTATGTAATAGAATGTATCTTGTCTGAGAAGTTTGTCATTTACCACTTTCATTCCATCATCCGCCACAACATGAGCTCTACTTATGTAATTTGTATAATAGTACATATTGTTTTGAACACACTGAAATGTTCTGTGACCAGGACACCTTGATTTCAATCCTGTTCTCCACTTATAATACAGCTATTCATGGAAATAGGATATTTAATGCTCTACTGTATCTTCTACACACAGTTGCCAACACATCCACACATACGGCCTTGGCCACCAATATTCTGTAAATGTTCACGGATTATGTCCTCTGTAAAGGACATTCGGTTTAACCAAAAATGGGATAATTGGGCATTCCATTCTTCTGCTGGCTTTTACCAGCTATGGAAGCTCTGTTCATCGATTTTCTTTTTTTTTTAAAATCAGCTGGTCTTCGAACTTTCTCAGATCGCGCTCACAAATGTATAGTTTTGAGTACACCTACCCACAATTTCCATTGCTCAGTGTTCATTTGCCACCAATTGTCTCAACAATAGTGACTTATAAAGAGAGGGACAATCTTTGTCTCTGATCTGCTCAAACGGTAACTAATAAAGTAGAAAGAAATCCAATTCTGAATGGTCTCATTAGTGGCAATTAATTGTTACAAACATTATTTAACACATCATTTTTTAGATCTTAAGCCCAAATCGAATTACATTACCAGATCTTGAGCTGTGATGCTCCCACTTGCGTTTTAATTTTTTCTTGGATCCTGCTAAAAATGTAAAAACCTTTGAAGCTATGCACCTTACATAGGCCACAAGTGGCATATTCATTGCACTATTATCAAAGCAAAAATGATGATGTACTAAGCTAATGCTGTTTACTTACACTGGGGGAGAGGCACTAATCTCCGGGGACAGCTCCTGTACCGGGCCCAACTCTAAAAACACTTATTACAAGCATTAATAACACTAGGTCTCCCCTGAGGTCTTAACACCTAAAATAAAAAATATACTCATGCTCTGATTACTTTCTCGAAACTACATTGTTATGAAAGCAAAGTTGCACTATCATTTAAGGTACTAGTGGTACCAGACGAAATGGGGACGATACCCCGTAAATGCACTAACTTATCCTAATGAACCAAAAGATAAACTGTGCACACAAGCAGCAGTTTAGGATTACATTTTCCTGCACAAATGTAATAATAGGAAAATAACCTTTTGAGCACTACTATAGGTATTCCATAAACCTTTTCTGAGAAGGCTTCATGCCATTAGAAAAAACCTTTTGTAGGCTTTTATATGAAATCAGAGACAATCCTTGGCACCATGCAAGCACATACAATTTTTTAGATGTCATATTATGCATTCGTATAATGCAGATATATAGTATTGTGTGTGCATAGGCATTTAAGACAAAGTAATATGTTTACCTATATAAATCCACAATAGTGTCGGAAATGAGCTCTGCAAAGCTTCATATTTAATGGGGTGAAGATGCATATGTATGACTTAAGCTCCCTTTATCTATGGCACTGCTGGAAACGGTCAAGTGATATACTTGGCTTTTTCCTACATTCCCAAGGACGATGAATGTAGCATGCGCACCGCCACTTCCTTCAAATCTGCAGAGCAGAGTCAAATTTTGGTGATCACTGGGGGTTCCAGAAGGTAGACCCTGAGCGATCAATATGTTATCCTCTATCCTTCCATACAGGGTAGCTTTTTTAATGATCTCACTATGAGTTTTTCCAAATATAAGCTCAACTTGATCATTTGTGTTGGATTTATCTGCAATATAATTGCATTGCCCTATTGCAGAACCATCTAACAATGAAAAACTAAACCAGTATCAGCCACAAAACAGTCAATTTCAACACCACGCTTTAAAAAATTTCCAAAAGTTACTGAAAGTTAATGGGGCATAATTCGGTCTCTTTTGTAGATGTGAATACATGACCCCCAAATTGTGCCTCTTTTACATTTGCGCACATATATGATTTTCTGCACATTACATATTCTTAGACCTATATGCATGTTTTTATTGTATAAAGAAAAGCACCTTATGTAACAGAAATAGGTTTATCCTATTGGACAGTTGAATGTATTTCTTATACAGTGTCACATGATTTCTACAAATGAAGCTGTAGGTGTTGATTGGAAGTTGCACGTGCAAATATTTGTGCCTTTTATCTCAATTGTCTTTAATAAGCTTAAAGTGCCAATAAAAAATGAGGCTGAACATATAGGTGAACCGAACATGTGTTCTAACGCTAATGATACTGGCAGCTAATATATTTTATTCTTGTTCCGGCAGACAGAGACTTAAGATAATCATGAACGAACGTTGTTAAAAAAAAACACTTGTTTCACGATGTTCTTGCCACGTAAACAGGCTGCTGATCAACCCATGAACTAGACGCTCGTTCATCGGATGAAAGGATCTTTTGTGACACATGAAAGATTATCGGCGGTGCATAGTCCTGTGTAAACAGGACTAGCACTACTGAGAACTATGGCAGCCTATGTGATCTGAGCGATCTAGTATAGATGGCTCAGTGCATTGTAAACTTCGATCTCCCTGTGTAAACAGGCATCAAACAGTAAAAGGTTATTGATGGTGTTGTGTCGGTCGGTCCACATAAACGGATCTTTTGCCTATATGGCTGTAGGTACACAGTAGTAAATTAAAAATAAACTGCACAGGACAGATATGATAAAATCCTAAAATGGAAAAAACAAATACAAAATTGCATTTTTCGGGGATTTAATTTAAGAATTTCTGTACCCGATATTAAAACCTTTGTTAACAATGAGAACAGTCCAATTTATTATAAGATACATGATAAAGAGGTCGTGTCACCTCTCCCGACTTGAATGGTTTAGCAAATTCTTGTGTTCACCATGAAATAACAAATCTGGAGCATGTTTTTGGTATGCCATTCTTCTATTATTCCTTCAGAATATTTATGAATAAATCAACCTGGTATTGCTATTTTCCTTGTCATAGGGTTTGGGGGTTTGTTCTTAACAGTCTGACATTGTCATCACTGATTGGGCAGTGTCAGAATAGGTAGGGATACACCCACAATTGGTAAAACACCCATTTGTTAATTTATTATTAAAAAGATTAGAAGAAATGACAGGAAAGGCGCAAAAATTCTAGGGCAAAAGATGCCCTAGAATTGTTATTTCATGAAGAATATAAAGATTTAACAGAAAAAGATTTTTAAGAAATCATTATCAAAATCGAGAGTGGATAAAAGTACTTTTGGACTGTTTTTTTTTTTACTCTTACTCATTGAAAAGTATGCATTTTGACACATTAGGAAATTGACCCTGCAAAAATTTGTCTTTAAAGGGAACCTGTCACCTGAATTTGGCGGGCTCTGTTTACGGTCCGATGGGCGGTGTTTTCTTTTCTTTCATGCACCCCTTCCTTTCCCGCTGGCCGCAATATTGTGTTGAATTTGATTAGGTTTCCTCCATAGTACAAGATTGCATTGCGCATGCGCAGTATGCTTTGCCCAACTGCGGGCAAAGCCGAAAAGCATTAGTGCGCATGCGCCGGCACACTATGTCCCGGAAGTATTTTGCTGGGTTCTGAGACATAGTGCACCGGCGCATGTGCACTAATGCTTTTCGGCTTTGCCCGCAGTTGGGCAAAGCATACTGCGCGTGCGCAAGGCAAGATTGCATTGCGCATGCGTGTACTACGGAGGAAACCTAATCAAATTCAACACAATATTGCGGCCAGCAGGAAAGGAAGGGGTGCATGACAGAAAAGAAAACACCGCCCATCAGACCGTAAACAGAGCCCGCCAAATTCAGGTGACAGAGTCTCTTTAAACCTTGCCTCCTTACCGAAACTGAAGCAAAAATATGGTTGGTTGCAAGGTGGAATTCAGGCAATATATTAATAAAATAACCTAAATTAAAAGAATTTGAACATTTTAAATTGATTTTTTTTTACATTTCCTGAGATGCTCCTCGTACTGGGCTGGTTAGAACCGTGAAAGTTACAAAGTCTTGTGGGATCAACTCATACTAAGTCTATGGAGCATGACTACTGTATGTTAATCCATATATCTATAGTCTTTAGTGGTCAGACCTATGCCAAAAGTATGTCCTTTTTACATACAATTGTCCAGTCATCTGGACTTCCCCATAGAGGTAAAAAGAGGAAACAAACAGATTTTTTTTATGGCAGACATATGCAATGTCAAACAGTTACAAACATTTAGCTATTCTTTTATCTGTACAAATCAGGCCATATGTCGTCCGCAAACACCAAATTAGCCTTAGATGCTTGAATTTATAATTTATAGAAAATGTGTACGCTGGGCCACACTTTTCAAACCGGCAAATGTGCCATGATATATTTGCTGCAACTCACTAGTTACTAGTCACTATGTTAGATACAATTCTTTTTGTGCCGCCTTATAACTGCTGCACTTACTTATTTACATCTTTTATAAATCCAATTGAAATTCAGAGATAAAATAATTAGCAGGAATTAGGCCACATCTAAACTTGGCATGTTTAACCAATGTTAGTTACTACATCTTATTCTAAAGTAAAGAGGTTGTCCAGTGTAAAAAAAAGTGTGTAAAATACTAAGATACAAAAACTACTCGTATACTTCCAATTAGAGTTGGTTTTATCATTTGGAACTCGAATTCACCATTTTTTCTGAATTTTCCCCCAAAACATTGATTCTCATCACATAAATTGGTCACAGATCACAATATTGAAAAGCTTGGTCAGAACTGATGTGTATAACACTCTAAGTGCTCCTAGGACAGAATTGAACACGTTTTGTGTTCTTTAATGGAAACAGCCTTATTAATGTACAACCGATGAGGGGAAAACGGATTGTAGCCAGTTGCAACCAACAGTGGATTATTGAACTAAGATGACAAGAATGTGTGCAAAAAAAAGAAAATGCATCTTTTTACGACACACACGCCTTGTGAGCTAGCCAGCTGTGTTTTAATTCTGGGATTATGGAGATTTATCCTGTTATTAAGGTTCCGTTACTGCAGTATATCACAGATCAGTTCACACTGAGTGACTATGCAGGTACAGCACCTCCCTGTATCACTTGAATCCTTGAATTATTATTCACAGATACTAACACTACTATTTTCAATGTAATTCAGAGCTGCAGCTGTGCACCACAATCAGATTAGGCCTTTTCTATTCCTAAATAGAATGAGCTGTACGCTCTGAGCTCCGTTCTGTATACTTAAGGTACCGTAACACTAAACGACTTACCAACGATCACGACCAGCGATATGACCTGGCCGTGATTGTTGGTAAGCCGTTGTGTGGTCGCTGGGGAGCTGTCACACAGACAGCTCTCTCCAGCGACCAATGATCAGGGGAAAGACTTCGGCATCGTTGAAACTGTCTTCAACGATGCCGAAGTCCCCGGGTAACCAGGGTAAATATCGGGTTACTAAGCGCAGGGCCGCGCTTAGTAACCCGATATTTCCCCTGATTACCATTGTAAAAGTTAAAAAAAAAACACTACATACTCACATTCCGATGTCTGTCCCGTCCTCCGATGTCTGTCACGTCCCCCGGCGTCAGCTTTTCGCACTGACTGTGTCAGCACCGGCCGTAAAGCAGAGCACAGCGGTGACGTCACCACTGTGCTCTGCTTTACGGCCTGGCGCTGACAGTCAGTGCAGGGAAGCTGACGGCGGGGGACGCGACAGACATCGGAATGTGAGTATGTACTGTTTTTTTTTTTTAACTTTTACAATGGTAACCATGGTAAATATCGGGTTACTAAGCGCGGCCCTGCGCTTAGTAACCCGATATTTACCCTGGTTACAAGTGAACACATTGCTGGATCGGCGTCACACACGCCGATGTAGCGATGACAGCGGGTGATCAGCGACCAAAAAAAGGTCCTGATCATTCCCCAGCGACCAACGATCTCCCAGCAGGGACCTGATCATTGGTCGCTGTCACACATAACGATTTCGTTAACGATATCATTGCTACGTCACAAAAAGCGTGACGTTGCAACGATATCGTTAACGAAAACGTTATGTGTGAAGGTACCTTTAGGAATAGTTTAAAGAGAACCTATCAGCACTATTTTGTAATATAGAGAAAAGACAGCTGTAATTGAGCAGTAATACTGATTAAATTGACTCCTTTGGTGATGAAATCTGCTTTGTTTATACTCTCTTAATCACCATTAAATGTTATGCTAATTAGATTCCCCAGCACCTCTGCCTTCCTCTTCTGTTTGAAGAAGAGATTACAAACAGAAACAGAGGAAGCAGGTCACTGCTTTTTCAAAGAGGGGGCCAGGCAGGGGGACTGGGGAATATACAGACAAAGTGGAAAAGATCCTGATTACAGTCCGGCCCCTGTGCACCAAAATCTAATTAGCAGAAAAATTTACATGATGATTAAAAAAGAACCACAAAGTGGATTTCATCACCAAAGGTATTAACTTAATCTGTATTACAGCACCATTACAGCTATGTGTTTACTGTACATTACAAAATCGTGCTGACAGGTTATCTTCAAAATGGCGCTGCCCCATCTTTTATACTGGCTGTAATAGTCCACCCTGATTAGCTGGGCTAGATCATGTGATATGATAGCTGCAGTATATTATGGGAAAACCTATGCGGTTTCACCTGATCTTATTAGCCATTCACTGAGACTTTTGCATTGTGTGAAATGGCGCCATGCATTTTTTAATTTCTTTTATTTTGCTGATCCTTGTAAATAGAATGACGGAGTATGAGGAGTAATTATTGCACATCTTACTATATTAGACACATTTAAGGATTATATTTTTCAAGTTGGACAACCGATTTATATAGTGTAACATTGCAGAACTTTTGATGTTTTGAATACACAAAACATTATTTATTCTAAATAAATTCCTTAATGAAATCAGGATATTCAGGAAGTCAAAGGACCAGTATATCAAACATGGTGCTTTGGATGTTTTACATTTATTACAAAAATACAAATAATAATAGTAATATTTACTAGCACAGGCACTCTGCTTTTCTTATTTTTCTAAATTTACTAAGACATATCCTGGGTCTTAAGAAGCTGCATTACAGATGAGACTTTTATATGTTGTGCGCTTAATTTAGGTTATAAAAATACCAATATAATTGTTGAAAGCATCACAAAGCAGAAGATGAAAGTTTTACAAATTAATTAAATATTTTTCAGTAGATTTGTGTATGCTTCCAGTTTATAAATATGCAGCAGCAGTAAATAAATAAATAAATAAAACAAAAAAAAACTTTTCTGAATGTTTTGGATTACATTAATTTTCATTATACTTTTTCAATGTTTCTCTTTGGAGACCAGTTTAAATTTGAAATTTATGCACAAAAATGTATTTGGTGTGATATTTTACATTGTCAATGTTATTCGTTCTGTTTTGTTAAAGAAAAATGGTGTACGCTTCCGTTTTGTCTAAGATACGATGAAAAACCTGAAAAATATAAAAATGTTTTTCTCAGTCTGTTTGATGTTGAAATAAAACTAGACTAAAATATTTTTTTCTGTTTTCCTTCTTTGTCCCTTATTTGTCTATACACTCTACATTTTAAGTACACAAGGTTTGTATGTATCATTTATGATGACCCCGACTGAGTAACAGTTGCTGAGTCCATGATTCACAGGTTAAAGGGAACCTGTCACCTGAATTTGGCGGGACCGGTTTTCGGTCATATGGGCGGAGTTTTTGGGTGTTTGATTCACCCTTTCCTTACCAGCTGGCTGCTTGCTGGCCGCAATGTTGGATTGAAGTTCATTCTCTGTCCTCCGTAGTACACGCCTGTGCAAGGCAATCTTGCCTTGCGCAGGCATGTACTACGGAGGACAGAGAATGAACTTCAATCCAACATTGCGGCCAGCAGGCAGCCAGCAGGTAAGGAAAGGGTGAATCAAACACCCGAAAACTCCGCCCATATGACCGAAAACCGGTCCCGCCAAATTCAGGTGACAGGTTCCCTTTAATTCAGGGTAGTCGTAAAGTGGAAGATTTCTTCTCGCAATTCAAATGTGTTGGGCAGTGGAGACTAGAGATGAGCAAATTTTCCAAGGTTCGGTTGAGCGAACGTCCCAATGTTCAACGAACAGTTCGACAAATATGCACGAACCCCATTAAATTCAATAAGAGGCCAAATCAAATGTATACACAACACCTTAAGGGGTGACAAAAAGCTTCCCAAAGAGCTCAAATTAGGGGCAGACACGATGAAAAGTGGCATCAATTAACCCACAGAATACATTTGCTAATGACCCAGCAGCAGTCAGCCACAGTTCATGCATGAGATATCAAGGTCTGGGCCAGCATTTTGAGTTTTGATTTGAAGTTTCAATTAAGACCACGTGGATAATGGAACAGTGTAAGCCTTCTTTGCTGGGAGCCCTGATAACGCATGCAACAGCTAAATTTTTTTTCACATCCACACTCAGGTGTCACAAACATCAGTTTCATAGAGTACAACTGGAAGACAAATGTAAGGAAAGTAACATAGGTAGTTGACTGATCAATCGACCCACAGTAGAACATTTTATAATGGCACAGAAGCAGTCAACCATAGGCCATGCATAAGGTATCAGGGTCTGGGCCAGAATTTAGAGCTTTGAATTGAAGTTTCAATTAAAACCTGGTGGTTAAGGGAGCGGTGTAAGCCTTCTTTGCTGGGAGCCCTGATACCTCATGCAACAATTCCATTTTTTTTCCCAGCCACACTCAGGTGGCATAAATATCAGTTTCATAGAGTACCACTGGTAGAAAAATGTAAAAATAGTAACACAGATAGTTGAGTGATAGTAAGTGCAGGCCTGCCAGTATGGAAGCCTTACTGCTACAGGCAACACACATGAAGGAGACACAACTTGGATTTTCCAAATTTCAAAAATTAATGGTCACACACCACTAAAGTGGCATCAATATCCACAGAGTAGGAACAGCATAATAGACCTCTGACACACCTTCCACTACAGACAACCCACCAGATGGAAAGCCAACTTGGAGTCTCCACATTTCAAAAAATTGTTTGTAACATCAGCAGCAGTAGAAACAGCATGCACAGAAGCCATGACAAAGGTGTCACAGACTGCAATAATGTAATATCAATGCATGACACTAAAAACGATACCATAGCCATGTCTTCCCAGTCTGTGACTGGGGTGCAAAAGTCATTAGAGATCCATGGCTTGTCCATTTTGATGAAATTTAGGCAGTCTACACTTTCAGGGGACAAATGGATGTGCTTATACTTCGGGACACCACCAGCAGCACTGAAGTCACGTTTTGAGAGAATGCTGGCTGCCGGGCATGACAAAACCTCCAAGGTGTGACAAGTGAAAACAGGCCACTCTTCCATTTTTGAAGATTAAAATGCAAAAGGATCCAAATTCCCCCTGATGCAGAGGCGTAGCTAGGTGTTCAGCTCAGGGGGGGCAAAACTTCTCAGTGGGCCCCTAACCCCTGATTACAACTATGATGGTGCACTGTAATCATGGGTATAGTAGAACGTCAGCAGATGATCCTGCTGTAGGTAAAAAAAGATCTCCAAAAAGACCAACACTGATATTACTACCATACAGTGACCATATAGTGGTGGATACCAGTCGTACAAAGCATACAAGTGATTACAGTACACTTGTAGATAGTGACATACAGCTGATGTTCTTTATGATGGAATCGTTCATTTTTCCTGTCTTTTCCATCTGGACCAGACCGACATGGTGCGTGTGGTACCCAGTGGGCACACGGGCGGCACACGTGTGCTGCACGTGTGCCACGCTGATGTGCCACAGAAACGCAGGGGCACACGGACACGGATAATTCCGGTACCGATTTTTCCGGTACCGGAATTATCTGGACGTGTGAGACTGGCCTTAGGGGGTTTTGCTGTCTAGACAGAGTATTTGTTCAGGGTCCTGCACCAATATATGATCTCCTATATGCACCTATTTGCGGTTTCTATTTTCTTCTGTCTTGCTATTTATCATACATATATTCAGCCTCAACTTTTTTATTTTTAATACAAGGTTTCATAATGGGGTTTTCATGTTTACTACCTTGGATTTACTGATATGAGATCATGCAGACACTGTACTGATAGGATCCTGACCTTGGCTATAGGATGGATGGATAGATATCCTATAGCCGGGATCAGAGTCCTATCAGACCAGTGTTTGTGTGATCTCATATCAGTAAATGCAGTGTGTGTATATATATATACTAACAAGACAGGTCAGTAATGTGCACTTATAGATTTGACCCCGGCTGCAGGACCCCACAGAGAAGGATATATGTCACACACACACACACACACACTCTACAGTGCCTCAGATACACACACACACTCTACAGTGCCTCAGATACACACACACACACTCTACAGTGCCTCAGATACATACACACACACCCACACTCTACAGTGCCTCAGATATATACACACACACACACACACTCTACAGTGCCTCAGACACACACACACACTCTACAGTGCCTCAGATACACACACACACACTCTACAGTGCCTCAGATACACACACACTCTACAGTGCCTCAGATACACACAGACTCTACAGTGCCTCAGATACACACACACTCTACAGTGCCTCAGATACACACAGACTCTACAGTGCCTCAGATACACACACACACACAGACTCTACAGTGCCTCAGATACACACACACACTCTACAGTGCCTCAGATACACACACACACACTCTACAGTGCCTCAGATACACACACACTCTACAGTGCCTCAGATACACACAGACTCTACAGTGCCTCAGATACACACACACTCTACAGTGCCTCAGATACACACAGACTCTACAGTGCCTCAGATACACACACACACACAGACTCTACAGTGCCTCAGATACACACACAGACTCTACAGTGCCTCAGATACACACACACACACACAGACTCTACAGTGCCTCAGATACACACACACACACTCTACAGTGCCTCAGATACACACACACACTCTACAGTGCCTCAGATACACACACACACACAGACTCTACAGTGCCTCAGATACACACACACACAGACTCTACAGTGCCTCAGATACACACACACACACAGACTCTACAGTGCCTCAGATACACACACGCACACACACAGAAATCTGTACTGATACAGCACCACTGTCCTGTGACTGTCTTGTTCTTCTCTGGACACTCAGAAGCCGTGCTGTGCTGTGGTCCTCCTGACTTCTCTGCAGCAGAGCAGACATGCTCACACAGCGTGCATTGTGGGCGTGACTCTGCTGTATGCTGGAGTCAGCCAGCAGCCATGTACAGTGCCGGCACCTATCTTCCCTTGTGCATGAGTTCCTCTGGCTCTCCCCGGTCACTGCCCGCAGTAGTGCAGAGAGATTGTGTCTCCCTGCTCTACAACGGAGCATGGAGATTAACTATATCAGCGGGCTGTGCACGCTGATATAATTAAGTGTAGTGTAGCTCCAGGTGGGCCCCTGTGAGCGGTGGGCCCGGGGCGGCCGCACCCTCTGCCCCCCTGGTAGCTACGCTACTGCCCTGATGGCATTGATATTGAGCTTTAGATACTCCAGCACCATCCTCCCCAGTCGTTCACAATGTGTCAGACTTGTACTCTGTTTTGCTGGTGCACAGGCTGGTCTTAAAAATGTGTAAAATGACTCACACTGCTGCAGCTTCTGCTGGTAATGATTTTGCAGTAACACCTTGACGTTCCCCGGGGTTGGAAGTCTAGAACTGTGGTGCACACTGTGTGCCTCACTGCTGTTTTGGGGAAAACCATTCTTAAGATTGCCTACAAGTGTGTTTCGATACTCCATGGGGGGATCTGGCAAAACTTACTCTTGTACCGTGGATAATAATAATAATCTTTATATAGCACTAACATATTCTGCAGCGCTTTACAGTTTGCACACATTATCATCGCTGTCCCTGTTGGGGCTCACAATCTAAATTTCCTATCAGTATGTCTTTGGAATGTGGGAGGAAACCCACGCAAACACGGAGAGAACATACAAACTCTTTGCAGATATTGTCCTTGGTGGGGTTTGAACCCAGGACTACAGCGCTGCAAGGCTGCTGTGCTATCCACTGCGCCACCGTGCTGCGGATCTAACAAGAGTGGCAACTCAGTAGTCAACACTATTTCTAAACCTAGGAATACTGGCATCATATTGAAGATAGTGTGAAGGTGCTCATGTGTCAAGTGCTTCCATGATGTCAAAGTCCATGGTGTGCTGGTGGGGGGTAACACTCAAGCTTGCTTCCTTCATCCCCTCCCGACAACCAAGGACAACAGAGAGGGGAACATTATCCTCTTCATCTTCTGACTGTTGCACACCCATCACCCCTTCCTCCTCATCCTCCTCCCACAGACTATTCAAAGTGTGCTCCAAAATGTACATGACTGGAATAGTGATGCTGATGACGGCATTGTGAGTGCTAACCATCTTAGTAGCGGTGACAAGAGATGAGCGAATGTGTTAGGAAAAAATTTGACAATCTCAAAATCGGCACAAGTTCAGCAGTCTGGAACTTAGAGATATTGTTATCCTTTCAGCATCCTCCTCTGTTTCCACCTCTTCCTCTGGGAGGATAACTTCCTCCCACAGCACGCTCCAGAACGTAGATGACTGGAATAGTGATGCTGATGACAGCATCACCTGTATTAACTATCTTAGTAGCTGTGACTAGACATGAGCAAAGGTGTTCATAAAATCTTTTCAAATGTCAAATTTGGCATGAACATAGCACATTCGGATTCGTGTTCGCTTTCACAAGCATTTTTACTCAAAGTCGGCAAAAGTCGGTAACAGTTCTGTAAATCATTGCGTTTCCGCTAATGCTTTTGTAATGACTTTAGCTAGGATAGTGGTACTGTATGATGAGTGGGGGGACATGTTTGATGATTTGAGGGGATATGAAGAGATTACAGGAGCGGCACACGCTTTTTTTTCACTTAACTTTATGTGTGTTGGTTCTGCTGTCTCTAACATCATGTCCTCCCTCTACCTGAAACTAAATCTCTCCAAAATGGAACTTCTTGTGTTTCTCCCTTCTACTAACCTCACTCTACCCAACATCGAAATTACCCTGGAGGGTTCAACCATAACTCCCATGCAGCATGCCTGCTGTCTTGGGGTCATATTCGACACCGAACTTTCCTTTACTCCCTATATCCGATCACTCGCTCGCTCTTGTCACCTGCATCTTAAAAACATCTTCAGAATCCAATCTTTTCTCACCGTTGAAACTGCTAAGACTCTTACTCATTCCCGCTCTTATTCATTCCCGTCTGGACTACTGCAACTCTCTCTTCTGATCGGTCTCCCTCTTACCAAACTTTTTCCTCTCCAATCCATCTTGAATGCTGCAGCCAGAGTCATATTTCTGTCCAGCCGCTTCACCGATGCCTCCATCTTGTGCCAGTCATTACACTGGCTACCCATTCGCTACAGGGTCCAGTATAATCTCATCTCTCACCCACAAAGCTCTCCAAAGTTCTGCACCGCCTTACACATGCCTCCGTTCTACAAATGACCTAAGACTAACATCCCCTGTAATCCGAACCTCACATCTCCATCTCCAAGACTTCTCTCGTGCTGCACCAGCTCTCTGGAATGCACTTCCCCAGACGATAAAGGTACCGTCACACTGGACGATATCGCTAGCGATCCGTGACGTTGCAGTGTCTTGGCTAGCGATATCGTCCAGTGTGATAGGCAGCAGCGATCAGGCCCCTGTTGTGATATCGCTGGTCGGGGCAGAAAGGCCAGCACTTTGTTTCATCGCTGGCTCTCCCGCTGACATCGCTGAATCGGCATGTGTGACGCCGATTCAGCGATGTCTTCGCTGGTAACCAGGGTAAACATTGGGTTCCTAAGCGCAGGGCCGCGCTTAGTAACCCGATGTTTACTCTGGTTACCATCGTTAAAGTAACAAAAACAACCACTACATACTTACCTACCGCTGTCTGTCCCCGGCGCTGTGCTTCTCTGCTCTGGCTGTGAGTGCCGGGCAGCCGGAAAGCAGAGCGGTGACGTCACCGCTGTGCTTTCCGGCTGCTGTGCTCACACAGGGCAGAGGAGCAGAGCGCCGGGGACAGACAGCGGTAGGTAAGTATGTAGTGGTTGTTTTTTTTACTTTAACGATGGTAACCAGGGTAAACATCGGGTTACTAAGCGCGGCCCTGCGCTTAGTAACCCGATGTTTACCCTGGTTACCGGCATCGTTGGTCGCTGGAGAGCTGTCTGTGTGACAGCTCTCCAGCGACCAAACAGCGACGCTGCAGCGATCCGGATCGTTGTCGGTATCACTGCAGCATCGCTTAGTGTGACGGTACCTTTAGACTGATACCTAGCCCCGACCTATTCAAGCGTGATTTAAAAACCCATCTCTTCAAACAAGCCTACCACATTAACTACTCAGTAAACTAACTTTGCCCTGTTCCCTCCTTCCAAATATTACTCTGAATCTGCACCCTACTATTCATCTGTCTCCACACCCTCCATGCACATGATAACTGCACTTGATACTTGACTATTGCACTTAAACACACGGGCTAGTGACCGGATCATGCAGCTTTGTATGAAAATCCCTATCTATATACATAATTGTCTAAGGGTCTCTTCCGTCTGTCTGTCTGTCTGTCCTTCTGTCACGGTTATTCATTCACTGATTGGTCTCGACAGCTGCCTGTCATGGCTGCCGCGACCAATCAGCGATGGGCACAGTCCGATTAGTCCCTCCCCTACTCCCCTGCACTCACTGCCCGGCGCCCGCTCCATAATCCCCTCCACTCACCGCTCACACAGGGTTAATGGCAGCGGTAACGGCCCGCGGTGTAACGCACTCCTTTACCGCTGTTATTAACCCTGTGTCCCCCCAACTATTTACTATTGATGCTGCTTATGCGGCATCAATAATAAAAATATGTCATGTTAAAAATAATTTTAAAAAAAAAACCTGCTATACTCACCATCCGCCGCCTTTTCCGCTCCTCGTGACGCTCCCGGGACCGGCAAGGAGCTGCCGTGACGTCACGGTCATGTGACAGCGACGTCATCATAGGTCCTGCTCACACCAGCCCTGGGACCGGAAGCTGCCGCTTGCAATGGAGCGGTCCCGGGAGCGTTGCGAGGAGTGGAAAAGGCGGCGGATGGTGAGTATAGCAGGACTTCAACGGGCCTTTGGAAGGTGAGTATATGTTTATTTTTTTTAAGTCTCTATACTACATGGCTCTGTGCTGGGCAATATACTACGTGGCTGGGCAATATACTATGTGGCTGGACAAAATACTCCGTCGCTGGGCAATATAGTACGTGACTGGGCAATACACTACGTGGCTCTGCTATATACTATGTGGCTGGGCAATATACTATGTGACTCGGCAATATACCGTACTACGTGGCTCTGCTATATACTATGTGGCTGGGCAATATACTACGTCACTGGGCAATATACTTCGTGGCTGGGCAATATACTATGTGGCTGGACAATATACTCCGTCGCTGGGCAATATACTACGTGGCTGGGCAATATACTATGTGGCTCTGCTATATACTATGTGGCTGGGCAATATACTACGTGACTGCGCAATATACCGTACTACGTGGCTCTGCTATATACTATGTGGCTTTACTACGTGACTGGGCAATATACTACGTGGCTGGGCAATATACTACATGACTGGGCAATATACTACGTGGCTGGGCAATATACTACGTGACTGGGCAATATACTGTGTCGCTGGGAAATATACTACGTCGCTGGGCAATATACTACGTGACTGGGCAATATTCTACGTGGCTGGGCAATATACTACGTCGCTGGACAATATACTACGTCGCTGGGCAATATACTACGTGGACATGCATATTCTAGAATACCCGATGCGTTAGAATCGGGCCACCATCTAGTTTATTATAATTGCCAGACCTAAAATAACAATCGCTTTTCACCTGTTGTGTCCCCCCCATTTCCTTGTAGAATGTAAGCTTGCGAGCAGGGACCTCACCCCTAATGTCACTGTTTAAATTGTCTTAACTTGTACCGAATATATTGTTTGTACATGTCCCCGCTTAATTGTAAAGTGCTGCGGAATATGCTGGCGCTATATAAATAAAAATTATTATTATTCTGGCAACCAATCAGTGTGCAGAAACAATCCACAACGTCATGACACAAGGTCTTCTGTGATTGGTTGCTGACGTCACATGTACCTTGCCATATAAAAAGCAGACATCTTGTTTTGCTGGTGCCATTTGCTCAGTGTCACAGTGCAGAGAGGTCGCTTCTGCCCTGGTGCTGCTGAAATTGAACTTGTCCTATGTGAAATCGATCTTCCAGCATCGGAGTAGACTGTGCAAAAACTGTGTGGCAGTCTCCGGAAGCTCAATTAACTACACCAAATCGTTTGTGCTAAAACTGTGTTACTGTGGCAAATCAAAATTCCAGATTTCCACTTAAAAATTGTTAGGCCTAATACAGTGGTGCAGCCACGAGGCCAAATTAGCTACTCCAAATCGTTTGTGCTAAAACTATTTTAGTGGCAAATGAGAAGGCAAGATTACCACTTAAAAATTGTTAGGCCTAATATAGTGGTGCAGCCACGAGGCTCAATTAGCTACTTCAAATCGTTTGTGCTAAAACTGTTTCAGTGGCAAATCAGAAACCTGATTTCCACTTAAAAATTGCTAGGTATATAGGTATAACAGTGTTGTTCAAGCACATTATCTAAGAAAATAAATAGTGATAATAGTGACAGGTAACTGACATTTGTGGGCCTAAGGTTGTGAAACAGCAGGGTACATGAGGGGAAGGCTACTTACAACATGATTGGGAAAAAGCGAAGTCATATTGGAATTGGTGTTCGACGTGTACGTGGGTTAGGTGTTAATGTGAATGAAAGCTCAACTGTACAAACACTGTCTCATCCTATCCAAAGACCACTGACAAGATCTGCTACAGGGCGGCCTACTTAACTCCCTTTCTTTGGCAGCCACACAGCGGTACACCATGTAGATGAGGCTCAGAAAGCGCATGTGCTCCAGTGGATGGCAAGCGCTGCTTCAAGTGGCTTCTCCTCTTCCTCCACCTTAACATCACACACTACAATCCTCAGAGGTAGCACCCCAATCAACCTTGTTTCCTCCAGCGTAAACATTTTTCCAAACTCCCAACTGCCTGTGGGGAACCTCAAATAGGCCATTCTGAAAAGCAGAATCCACAGGAGGAAAGCACCTGCACCAATGCCCAACATTTTTTCATGTTGGATTCGGGGCCGTGTTGTGAATTCCGCTCTTGGGCTCCCTCCGGTGGTTGTAAGTGGCACTTTTGTGAGTTCTGCTCTTGGGCTCCCTCCGGTGGTTTTAAGTGGTATGGCTGCTCCTTGGATTTAGCAGTCTGCAGCTGCTTCCACTGATTGTCTTTCTGCTCAGCTATTTTTGCCTGGCTCTTCCCTTCAGCCAGTGCCACTTGTCAATGGTTCCTGGTTGGATTCACATCTCTCTTGGATTTCCCTGATATCCTGACCAGTTCAGCAAAGTTAAGTCCTTGCTTTGCTCTTTTCTGTCCACATGTTGTGGACTTATTCGTTCTGTGCATTCTATGTTTTGTCCAGCTTGTTAGTATGGATTAGTTCTGTTAAGCTGGAAGCTCTGGGAAGCAGATTTACCCTCCACACCTTTAGTCAGGTGTGGAGATTTTTGTAAACTCTGTGTGGATTTTTGTAGTTTTTATACTGACCGCACAGTATTCTATCCTGTCTTATCTATCTAGCTAGACTGGCCTCCTGTGCTACATCCTGGTTTCATTCTGTGTATGTCTTTTCCCTCTCCACTCACAGTCATTACTTGTGGGGGGCTATCTATCCTTTGGGGATTTTCTCTGAGGCAAGATAGTTTTCCTGTTTCTATCTTTAGGGGTAGTTGGTTCTCAGGCTGTGATGAGGTGCCTAGGGAGTGACAGGAGCATCCCACGGCTACTTCTAGTGTTGTGTTGAGCTTAGGGACTGCGGTCAGTAGAGGTACCACCTCCTTCAGAGCTCGTCCCATGTTGCTCTTAAATCACCAGTTCATAACAGGACCGGTCGAAGTAGGGTCCAAGCAGAATCCAGACCATTGTCACCAGACATTAATCACCAAGAGTAGAGGTAATCCTGATAAGACTCAGATACCAGAGGTGCACACGGACTGTACTGTGGAGTCAGGGCATGAAGAGGAGGAGTGTGACTCTCATGGTGAGAAGTGTGAGAACAGAGAGGATGATGATGAGGTTGTAGATCCTATTTGGTGTGAACCCAAAGGTTCACAGCTGAGTAGCTCAGCAGAGGAGGTGGAGGAAGATGAAGAGGTTACATTGCGGTTTCCCAAACAGACATGAAGTGATGCAACCACAACAAGCACTGCATCCCCAATCCTAACTCTGGCTGTTGCCAGCATTGGTTGAGTGTGCGGTTCTCAGGGTTGCCTAGCCTGGGTTTTTTTTGAGACTGCAAAGGATGATCCAACACGTTATCTGTGAAATTTGCAAAAAAACTCAGTAGAGGCAAAAATTGCCATAATTTGACAACTACATGCAGTAACCGGCACATGTGTTATCAACATGCCTTAGTGTGGGAATCTCAATGGGCTAAAATACGGACTAGCAGGCCTCGGCAACCACCGGCCATCCCATCAACGCAATCCGTTGCTTCTTCCTCCTCCATCACCATTCCAAGTCTTCACACAAAGGCCTCTGGGCACAATTGTTTACCCACCACATACAGGGTGAGTGAAAGCTGATCAGCTGTTATGGAACTAGACATAACTGCTGCTTTTATGTCACCTAGCATAACACATCTTTCTCAATCCACCATAATATCCCTGCCTGCACCTCAATCACAGTCCAACAGTTTGTCATGTTCTCCGTACTCCGCCCTCTCTCAGTACAGCAGCCAGCTCTGGGTCCCGCAGTTGTGGTCATGTAAAAGAATGTCAAATCAGCAGTAGTGTAGTAATTTAAACTCAATATTGATTATACTCTCAGGGATAGTAGGAATACAGCAGGGAGCTATTCCATATATCTAAAATGTAACTTTTCTTCAAGATAAATTAAAATTAACTCCGGATATACATGGTAGTGACACAAGAAAAATTATATACACATTAATAAAGTGCCAGTGCTTAAACCAGTGCTCAGTTAAAAAATGGTTTGATCTCACCAGCTTGAATTTTTCTTCAGCGGGTTCAGATCACACAGTAACAGACAAAATAGCTACACGTAATTGGGGGGAAATCCCTGAAATTCCCTGTCGTGCCCCTGTATTGCTCCTGCCCTCACAAGGACAGTCTCCAAGGGTAGGCTGCTAAGATGTACCCACCATAGTATTGTTTGTTATCTCCCTACGTGTTTCCTCCCCAGTAGAGGGGATTCATCAGGGGAGCAAAAGGAACAATGTGGGATAAATATTTAAGGACCCTGCAGTATCAGGTGACCCTGATTCAGGTCTGACCAGTTGTGTCACAACCCATAAGTAAGAAATGTGCGGTACAACACATTTCTTACATATGGATTGTGACAAAAATGGTTACATTTGAGATATAGGGAATCTCTCCCTGCTGTATTCCTTCATGTAAAAGAATGTTTCCTCCTACACATGGCAAAGCTAATAGCTTGAACTCCACTATCTCCAGTCTGTTGACCATGGAAATGCTGCCTTTCCGCCAGGTGGACACAAACGGTTTCAGAAAGTTGATGGCCGTTGCAGTCTTCCAGTACCAGTAGCCCAGTCGCCATCACTTCTTTAAGAAAGCTGTGCCTGAGCTACACCAGAATGTTGCCGACAACATCATCCATTCCCTGAAAAAGTCTATGTCTGCCAGGGTGCATTTCACCACTGACCTCTGGACAAGCAAACATGGGAATGAGCGTTACATTTCACTGACTGGGCACTGGGTGACTCTGGTGGCTGTGAAGGCAGATGGACAAGAGGCTGCTCTACAAGTCTTTGAATTCCCAAAGCTTGCAGGACAAACCTATGTATCCAAGAAGAAAAGAGGTGAGCACTACTGTAAGATGTGCCCAGGTAGGTTCCCACACCATAAAACTAAATAGAAGAAACCTGGCATTCAACTTAATGCTGAGAAACGATTTTATAGAAGTACTAAAAACGTTTCGGGACAAGTGAACACTGCGTTTGGGCACATACATAGGCGCGAGTTAAGCCTTACCAATCTTCCTAATATGGACATCCACATCTACTAGCGGATACGGCCTGCACTGACTGTCCTATCAATATGAAGCACCTGCTAGGACCGTGGGGTACTCGGCACCAGGATGTGTCACAGTGGCAGTGACCTGGTCCGTGGCCCAGGGCATCCAATAAAAGGATAAAAGGGGAAAAGTACATGGGAATAAAGTCTATGGTAGTAGTGTTCGTGACGGCACCTGTGGTATTCAGTCAGGGATGACCAATGCTGCTCAAAGGGGTCCACTGGGGATGATGTTATGGAAGCAGGGATGGTATGGCTTCCCACAGGTGAAGCTGGGTCCCCAGGGCTCCCGGTCTGATAGGCAAAGATGGTGTGGTGCCGGAAAGAATCAGAGGACACAGAGTTGCAGTCTCTTTACCTTTTACTGTAGTATTAAGCCACAGTCCTGGGTATGGATCACGGGTGATGTGAGGTCCAGCCAGCTTGGAAGCGATTCAGGAATCCCCCTAGCCAGGTGGGGTTGGAAGCCTTCCTCTCTGTGCTGTGTTGTAGTCCCTTGCTGCCTTAGGCCTCACACAATGTCCTCACTTTCTCTCTGTCCCTTTTAGTAGGACACTACCCTCATGGCAGGAAACTCGAGCCTTTATACAGGTGTCTCTAGGTATGACTCCGGGCTCTATGTGCTGCTGTGCCTTCGGGTGTTAATGGTGGGCAGGTGACCTGCAATCTCCTGTCTGCCGGTTTCAGCTGTGGGGCATACAGTTACCCCCACAACCTCGTAATTCTGGCCTCCAGTATTCTGTGCTTCAGCGTGGAAGGAGCTCAGTCGCAGCTCCCCTCCAGCTCTTTACTTCTCCTGTGCTTCTCCTCCCCTATCAGTCTCCTACAGACTGCTCTGTTTCTCTTTTCTCCATCCAGGAGCTGCAGATCCACTCGTCTGCACGGACCCAGCTCTCCTCTTTCAGACTCTCTCTGTCTCACTCCTCTCTCCTCTGTCCCTCTGACAGACTGACCAACTAACTCCTCCTCCAGCCAGAATATATAGGGAAGTTCCCCTGAATCCGGGTCTCAATCTCCCCCTTCTGGCCTGGAGTCAGAACAGTGTTGCATGTACTTATTACCTGTTAAAGAGATCATTCCTTGCTTCCAAGCATGGCATCACCCTCCCCGAAAGGAAAGCAATGCCACTGTAACAACTGATTACCTGGGGTGTTACAAATATATGACTATAGTCATCAACCAGTGCGTAACTGATGAAGGTCCAGAGGACCGAACTATTTTTGGTACTACAATAAAATAGTTTCTCAGCATTAAGTTGAGTGCCGGGTTTCTTCTATTTAAACCTATGTATCCAACAGTTCCTCCACTGCTTCTGCCTCTCCACCTCCTCTAGGGCCTTCACCTCTCCCTTAATCAGACACACATTCCAACAGTACAGATAGAATCTCCCCCACCTCCATACTGCACAGCCATGGCTCACTGAAATCAAGCAGTGTTTAAATTAATACACCTTGGAGATCTAAGTCATACAGCTCAAGAGTTGTGGACAGGTATTCAAGCCGAGTTATAGCAATGGCTGTCACCACTAAACCTGCAGCCATGGAAAGCCATGTGCGATAACGGTGCAAACCTGGTCGCGACCCTACATTGTGGCAACCTCACACACGTGCCTTGATTGACTCACGTCCTCAACTGGTGGTACAGCAATTTCTCCACCACTATCCTGGCCTGAATGCAATGCTGCAGAAAGTACGGTCGCTGTGTTCACTTCCAACAATTGCACCCCGCAGGTCATCGACTTGCATCACTACAGACGTCTTTCGGCCTACTGGGTAACTTTGTTTAGCAATGTTCTGACACAGTGGAATTCCACTCTGCACATGTTGCAGTGGCAGTGGTAGCAGTGACGAGATCTGGTGCAGTATTTTCTTTTGCATAGCCTGGGTCAACACAGTCTGGATGGGGTGCAATCACGGTTGCGGAGTGGGCAGAGGTGAAGGACCTCTACACAGTTTTGAAATGGCTACTAAGATGGTTAGCGCTGACGACGACATCATCAGAGTCACTATTCGGGTCATCAACATGCTGGAGCACACTTTGAATAGTCTGTGTGAGAAGGTGATGGTTCCAGAGGAAGAGCTGTAATCATAGGAGGATGCGGAAGGGATAACAATATCTCAAATTTCCAGACTATTTTTGCACAGGCGGGTGCCATGGGAGGGTGATGTACAGCGATCAAAGGTGGCTCATGGTGCCAAGCTGTTATTGAAGATGCAGGAGCCGAGGAACAAATTGAGGAGGATGAGGTGATGTATGTGCAACAGTAAGGAGATGAAGAGGATAATGATACACTCTTTGTTGTCCATAGTTGGCAGGAGAGAATGGAGGAAGCAACTTTGAGTGTTACTCCGCCACAAACACAACATGGACTTGGACCTCATGGAAGCGCCCGACACGAGCGCCTTCTTGTTGCACTATCTTCAACATGAAATCCATATCCTAAGGGTTAGAAATAGTGCTAACTACTGGGTTGCCACTCTGTTAGATCCAAGGTACAAGAATAAATTAAGTCAGATGCTTCCCTCCTGGAAAGGGATGCGAGCATTCTGGAGTATCGACATATGCTTGTAGATAATCTTAAGATTGGTGAAAAGAAGAGAATCAGTGGCACTCACCGAATTAAAAGCAAATGTTCAGTCCTATATTACACCCTGCACGGTGTGTTCAAGTGACATTGCTTTCAATTCGTTGAGTGCCGCTGTTTTTCTTCTTTTCATTGATCTTGGATGTGCATGAATTTTTCGACAGCTGTAGCACTTTCCACCTATTGAACATGGCTGTGATATTTCAGTAAATAAGGGGGACGCACATCTGCAGCGGTGATTTGCGTTTTTTGCTTTGATGCGGTTCTGCTGTTCCTCTATGTTTGCATTTGAGAATCTTAAAAGTGGTTTACCCCAAGACAGCAGTGAGGCACACAGTGTGCATCCCATTTGTAGACGTACAACCCCGGGAACGTCAAGGCGTCATCTCCAAAACATTAGCAGCAGCAGCAGTTTAAGTAGCATAAGCAATTTCTGTGAGTTGTTTTACACATTTTTTTAGACCTGGCCAATTGACCAGTAAATTACCTTTGTTACTGTTCTTATACTTTCCTATCAATAGTAGTCTATGAAACTGGTGTTTGAGCCATCTTAGTGTGGCTGGAATAAAAAAAATGGAGGTGTTGCATGAGGTGTGAGGTCTCCCAGCTAAGAAGGCTTACACTACTTCCTTAACCACCAGGTCCTCATTACAACTTCAATTCCAAGCTGTAAATGCTGGGCCAGGCCCTGATACCTCATGCATGGCCCATGGCTGACTGCTACTGTGCCATTTGCAAATTTCTACTGTGGGTTAATGCCACTTTTCATGGTGTCTGCCCCTAAATTTAGCTGTTTGGGAAGATTTTTGTCACCCCTTAAGGTTCTGTATATGCGTTTGGTTTTGCCTGCCATTGAATCTAATGGGGTTTGAGAAAGTTCATTGAACGGTGGTCCGTTCGGCGAATCCGAACAGAATTTTGAAAGGTTTGCTCATCTCTTGTCTTAATTTCCAAGACTCCAGAATAAACATAGCTCATGAAAAACGTAGTATCATTATTTTTGTTCTAAAACATATGTTACAGTGTCCATTTAAAGGTGAAGTTTATTTGATACATCAGTGCTTACAATGTCTATGAAGCAACGACAGGTCAGACTGCTGACACTGAATACAGTCACTTTATTAGTTTTTAAGAGATCAAATTACTTGTCAAGGCTGCTGACCCAATAAAGCAAGAATTTTCCTTGTGCTCAATAAAAAGAAACAGTGAGTTTATATTGTCTTTAAACCTTCCACTGGTTTACTAAATGTACTGTATAAACCACTGTAGAGTTAGCAAAATAGACACGGCCTTTCTGGTCTAACCCCAAAACAAAACATAACAAATGGAACAGTCCGTGTTGCTGCGGGGATCCTCCTGCTCAGGAAAAAAACACAAGGTTCAGCTCACTTTTCATAAGAGCTCGGCTCTGGATATGTTGTATACAGAGCCACCAATCTACGAATAATTCAGAAAGCTGACTATTTACCTTCTAAACCCCACACTGGGGTGGAGATATGGAGAACAGCCTCCCACCCACTCTTCAGATGTTCACTCCACCTAACTAGTGATGAGTGTACTCGTTGCTCGGTTGATCTCCGAGTATTTGTAACTACTCAAAGATTTAGTTTTCATTGCCGCAGCTGCATGATTTACCACTGATAGACAGCTTGAGTACTTGTGGGGGTTGCCTGGTTGCTATGGAATCCCCATTTGTATTCATGCTGTCTATCAGCTGTAAATCATGCAGCTGCGGCAACGAAAACTAAATCTCTGGGCACTTTCAAATACACGGAGACCACCCGAGCTTGCTCGGGAAAACCCGAACAACGAGTACACTCGCTCATCACCACACCTAACCCTTAACATTGCCGATTAACCCCTCTCAGCACTTAGTGTGCTGGAGCATTTTCCTAGGTTCATATCACTGAAGCTAATAACCACAGTGACTCATATCCCCCCCCAGTACAGTACATTGCCAGTGACTTTGTCAGTTATATATACACTACTCAAGAAAATAAAGGGAACACTTAAGCAACACTGTTGTGAAATCAACCTGTCCAGTTATGAAGCAACAGCGATTGTGAATCAAGTTCTCCTGCTATTGTGCAAATAGGTACAAATAGTAGGCAATTAGCAAGATGACCCCATAAAGGAGTAGTAATGCAAAGGTGACCACAGATCAATTTTCTGTTCTCATCCTTTTTGGCTGTTGTTTTGGTCACTGTGGCATTTTGTCATTGCTCTCACTTCCCCACTCAAAGAAGACTAACTCTGTCTTCCCTTGATATTCCTTATAATAGGCAGGTAAGAAAACATAGATTTATACATTCCGAAGTTAAGGATCATGGAACATCCCTCCTTTCAGGAGAAGATAATTTATCTCCTGTTGGTACTTTTTAGGTAATGAACAAGATATACTAGATAACAATATAATACCAATAAGTGACCCATCCCTATGACAACTGCCAAGGGCAGAATACCCTATAGAGTAGTTTATTTAAACAGGAAAAATCTCTGCAGTTCCCCCCCCCCAGCCTTGTTAAAGATGATAGCAAATTAGGAAAATGAACCCACCATAATGGGTAACATAGAAACAATATTTTAAACAGATACATCATGGTGAGGACTCATAAAATAAAGTCAGGAACTTATCATAACCATAATTACTATGGAAACAGGATAGACCCTCAGTGTCGCCATGATCCACTCCAGGCTGGACTACTGTAACACTCTATTAATTGGCCTCCCCCATACTCGACTTTCCCCTCTCCAGTCCATCCTTAATGCAGCAGCCAGGGAAATCCACCTGGCTAATCGTTACTAGGACATGTCCATGTTGCCCCCCAGGAGAACCATTTAAATTCAGCATACAACACCTTTCCAGACTCCAGACCAGAAGGGGAGCTCTAACACCTGTTTTAGGGGAGCTATCCTACAAATTCTGGCCTGAAGGCAGGGTTAGAGGAGTCGGAGTCAGTGTGAGTGTGGGGAGCAGACAGTGAAGGAGGAAGAGGCAAGTGAGGAGAATCTGGGGGATTGGAGCTGCAACTGAGCTCACCCCAGGACTGAGCGCTAAAGACCAGACACCGGAGTCTGTGGTTGTGTGGGAACTGAAGGCCCAGCAACTAAAACCGGAGGGCAGGAGATTGCAGGTCTCCTGGCCCCAGCTGACACTCTGTAGCGAAGCAGCATACGAGAGCCCGGAGTCACCACGAGGGAGTGACACCTGGAAAAGGCTCAAGCTGCCTGCCATGCAAGGAAATGTTCCATTTCATGGACAGACTGTAACAGGGACTTGTGGGGAGCTTAAAGCACCAAGGACCTAGAGAGCAGCGCAGAGGGAAGGCCTCCAAATCCACCTGGCTAGGTGGATCCTGAAATGCTTCCAGGCTGCCCGGATCTCCATGACCACCTGTCACTAGTGCCCCGGACTGCATCTGCCATTAAAAGTAAAATAAATAAATACAGTCTTTGTGTCCTCAAATCCTTTTCCCACACCCTCAGTTCTGCACCCCAACATCCACGATCCCTGATAGATTGTACTCGTAGCCCTGGAGCCTTTCTCCATCTGTGGGGAGCAGAACCATCTCAGCTGCAACACCATCAGCCCCAGCAGTCCCCTGAAGCAGCATCGGCTACCTATTGCCGAACACCACAGGTGGCGTCACGTGAAATCCCCTACAAACATTCCCTCATCACTTTTATTGCAAGCCAAGGGCCACAGACCAGAGTCACTGCTGCGTGACCACGCTTTAACAAATCGTCTGACCCGATTCCGAGTACCCCACGACCCTAGCGGGCGTTGCATTTTGGTGTCACGAACAGGATTTGGTAGCCCGGTACCACCGGGTCCTGTGCGCCATAGGCTTTATTAAACTGTATGGTAACCACCAATTTTCATGCCACGCGGCGTGCGAGAAGCAGAGAGGGTATGTCTTCGTGGGCGGAGCCCAAGAAAGAGCGCGAAGGGAAGCCATGCTCCGTACTCTGCCGTCAGCGGGTGAAAAAGTAGGAGGCCCCAACCTGGAAACCCCTAGGAGCTCAATTCATCCCGCTGGTGGAAAAGCCGCTTACTACGGTAACGATACCCAGAGCCTGGCTGAGGTTAACTAGGGGGAGGAAGATGTCCAGCCCAGGTGGAGATGCAACGGCGGCTGCAGCCACAGCCCCCATAATGCCACTATCAAGGCCGTACATACTGGGAACAGCCTGGTTACTCCAATACGCACACCCTAAGCGATTTTAGGTAAAGACTATGCAGTTTGTTTGAAGTGTACCCCAAGAAACAAATAGTCAGCATCCTTACTGGCCAGTTAACTGGTGCGGCCCAGAGGGAGGTAAAGTCTTGGCAGGACACTGATAAAAGGACTGTTAAGCAAATCTTGGCCAGGCTGAAGGACACTTTTGACACTTGCACTGCCGCAGAGATTAAAATGAGATTCTTTGGATGCAAACAAAGGGTGCAGGACAGTATATGGGACTATGCCCTTAATCTCCAGGATGCACTGCGGGCCATTAAGCTGGTTGACCCCGACAGCGTGCAAGATGGAGACAGATTGTTAAAAGAGCATTTTATTGAGGGACTCCTGTCCAACACCCACAGGACACAGCTGCGCATCATGGCCCTACAAAACCCTGACCTGGACTTTGCGCACTTTAAAGATAAGGTCATCCGGGTGCTGCGTGAAACAAATCCCAGTGGCACAACACCCCCTAGGCACCCAGCAATTACATACCACCAGGAAGCAGCATCCTTTCCCCAGGCCCTCGTGGAAGCTGACACGCAGACCCTAGATAATAACTCCTCTGCAGACATATGTCTCCAGGTCCAGGAGCTGACCAAAAGTGTGGCTGCCCTAACCAAAACTGTGCAGTACATGCATGTGTCCCCAAAGGAGAAGATCCAGCTGGCCTCCAGTCCAGATGATGTCCCATGTCGACGGCAGAAGAGGATCCCACCAACCAGAGGGAGAGACAACGATCGCTACGACCAGGACGGATGACCCATTTGTCATCGCTGCAGCAAGCATAACACATCGCAAGACTCTGCAATTTAATCGAGCAACCCCTGGGGCAGACAGCCAACCCCCAGGAGTAAGATGACCAGGCCCACAAAGCTGGTGAGACAAGTACGTCGGAGGACGACCGGTCCTCCCAGTTGTGATTGATGGCATCCCAATGAACACTTTACTGGACACTGGATCCCAGGTGACGATTATGCCATATATTCTTTACAAACGGTACTGGACTGACTCTGATATTACTCGCGGCCCAGATAATGATCTGACCATAGTCGCCAGCAATGGTCAGCCTTTGCCACAAGTGGGGTATAAAGAGGTGACCATTAAGATTGTCAGAGTAGAATTGCAGTCACAAGGTTTGATTATAGTTGAATTTGACAAACGAGAATGCCATCCTAAGATCACTTTAGGCACCAATGTAATAGAACATTGTCTTTGAGAAATTATTGTTTTGTTGCAACAGGTAGCTGAGACCTCCAGTTCCACTCAGCAGCGAGTCCTGCAAAAGGACATCAATGC
Source organism: Ranitomeya imitator (assembly GCF_032444005.1). Lineage (NCBI taxonomy): Eukaryota > Metazoa > Chordata > Amphibia > Anura > Dendrobatidae > Ranitomeya > Ranitomeya imitator. The sequence continues at coordinate 135,803,368 of NC_091286.1, forward strand.
ACTGATGCAGAGACAACAAGTAGAGTTGTCTGGTGGAGAAGTCGTCAGTGTCAGAGTGAATGATCCATTCCCCATTGCAGTACCCCCAAGGAGTGAAATGTTAATCTGGTGTCAAGCAGCAATAGGCCTCAGGGGTCAAGACTACCAGGCCCTGGTAGAACCCATGTACTCTGATAGTAGGCCCACCATTTTGACAGCCAGAGGGGTAGTCAATGTCCGTAAGGGGAGGGTACCGATACGCATCCTGCATTGTGTGGAGAAAGAGGTCCATTTACACTGATATGCCACCCTTGCTAAGCTGTTCACTGTGAATAACAACGCAATACAGGCAGTAGAACCCTTGCTTCAGTCTGACCAGGTGGAAGACAATGACTTTGAGGGGCAGTTGGAGGATTGGTGTCAGAAGTTACACCTAGGCACTGACTCCACCCATTTGCACCAAAAGCATGGGACTTACCAGGTGGTTCAAGAATATGAGCAGGTCTTTAACAAACACCCTCTAGACTTTGGGCAGGTAAAAGGGATCCAACACCATATCCCCACCAGAGATCATCTGCCCATTAAAGAGAGGTACCGGCCTGTACCTCCAACTCACTGCAAATGTGCCAAGGGTATGTTTCAGGAGATGAAGGAGGCTGGGGTGATCAAAGACAGTTGTAGCCCCTGGGCAGCTCCATTGGTCCTCGCTAGAAATAAACATGGTACAATGAGGATGTGTATTGACTACAGGCAGATTAACCACATTACACATAAGGACGCCTTCCCATTACCCAGAATTGAGGAATCATTAGCTGCACTGAAATCCGCTAACTATTTCTCCACCTTAGATCTCACTAGTGGGTATTGGCAGGTTCCCATGGCAGAGGCGGATAAAGAGAAGACCGCCTTCACGACACCCATGGGCTTTAGCAAGTTCAACTACATGCCACTCGGGCTTTGTAACGCACCGGGGACATTCCAGAGGATGATGGAGTGTTGCACAAGAACTTCAAAATGGTTCTATTGTACCTGGATGACGTCATCATCTTCTCGAAGACCTATGAAGACCACTTGAAGCACCTGGCCGAGATGTTTGAAGCCCTATCCAACTTTGGCCTGGAAGTGTGTTAGGAGTCGAGTTTCCTCTGCTGCACAGGGGAAATCTTGATCCATGTCTACTGCGGTCCCCCATTCTGCTTAGGCCGCAGTGGGCTCTGCTCAGCGGAGGCGTCGCTCCCAGCGTCTTGCTGGGACTGATTCTGTGCAGGGGGTTACTGCTGCCTTTTCTGGCTCTCCTGTTGTACCCTGCACTGTTCTGCGGCGAGCGGGCTTCTCTGGGACTAAGTCCTTATTTGCACACACTGAGCATGCCCAGGGCAAGATCTCCCGTTGGAGATCGAAGGTCACATGCTCAGGCACTGCAGCACATCCCATTGGTCCTCCTGGCAGGTCCTGAAAGGGCAAAACTTCGGTAGCAGCTTCCTGTGCTGCAACTATATAAGCTGCGCATGACCGCATGGCCATGCGCTAGTATTGTCTTGATATAATGTGTGTGTGTAGATGGATGTATGTCGATGGATGAAAGCTCCTAAGTATCCCTCCCTAGTGTTGTTGACTGCTCGCGGATGATGGTAGCTATCTAGCGCCCGACTAGCCATCTGCACGTAACACACATCACAGCGTCCAGTTGCTGTGTCCGCCAGTACGGCGCCGTGCGCTTCCTCTGCACTTTCCTTACCCAAGCCTGGGTGGTTAGTGGCGTCCGTCAGTGCGGCACCGCACACACTCTCGTGCCTTTATATACTATTTAATAGTTTCCTTACACACCCAGTTGCGGTGTTGTGCCAGCAAGTGTCTAATCGGACTTCAATCCTGAGTAGGGGTTGTGTTCGCTGACTTCTTGCTCGCGCTCTATGTGCGGTACCGCGGTCCTGTGACGCAACAGGATCGCTTCCTTCACGCAGGGTGAAGTTAACCCATGTGTGTATACTTTGTACCGCCATATAGTCCGTCTTACTAGCAGCAGGGTCTTTACCTGCACGGTGGACCTCGGACTGCGAACGCACCTAGTTTCATATCATCTTTACTTGGTGCGTTCCGCCAGTCCATAACATAATACTAGCGCCAAGGTCTGGCTAGTAAATGGCGGACATTCAGCAATCTTTGCGGTATATCCAGCAGCTGGAGGGTAGGTTGACGGCTCTCGAGAGCTCAACCTCAGCTGTGGATGTTACCGCAGTTGCTGTACAGGCTGCTAGCGTGGCTGCAGCAACCTTGTCCACTGCCACCCCTGTTCCGACATTATCTCGCCTCCTGTTGCCAGAAAAATTTTCTGGAGATTGCAAAACTTGTAGGGGATTCGTGAGTCAGTGCTTTATCCACCTCGAGCTCCTGGCTGCACGTTTTCCTACAGAGCGGGCTAAGGTGGGATTTATTGTCTCTCTCTTGTTGGACAGGGCGTTGGAGTGGGCTACGTGGGAGCGTGGTGATCATGTGGTGCAGAGTGCTCCGTTGTTTCTGAGCACTCTGAAAAAGGTCTTTTTAGGACCTCAAGTCACCCATGACACAGCGCTCCAACTACTGGCATTAACTCAGGGTGAGTCCTTGGTCAGCCATTTTTCCGTCCGCTTCCGTACTTTAGCTTCTGAGCTGGAGTGGTCGGATAAAGCCCTTATCCCCATATTTTGGAGGGGCCTGGCTGATCACGTTAAGGACGCTCTGGCCACTAGGGAGATTCCTGCCACACTGGAGGAGTTAATAACTGTCTCTACTCGTATTGACCTCCGTTTTAACGAGCAGAGGTTAGAGCGAGCCCAGTGTAGGCAGAGGTTTCGGCTGGCTCCCACCTTCGCCAAACCTTTGGAATCTCCAGTCCAGGCACCTGAGTCACATGAGGCCTTAGAGGTGACACGAGCGGGATCCAAATCTCAGTCCGCCCGTGCACATAGGGTCCGTCATGTCTGCCAGCAGTCAGGACATCTTGCCTCCAAGGGTCCTCAGCGGTCGGGGAAACGTCAGCGTCTAGTGGCAGTTGGAGGAGGTACACTAGACACGGCGACGTTTGCCTCAAAGTTGTCCTTCAAGTGGACAATTACCATAGGCCCATCCACTCTTATGGTCGAGCTATGCGTGGATTCTGGGGCAGAGGGTAATTTTATGTCTTCCTCTTTTGCCCAGCGTCACGCAATACCCTTGGTGATGCTCGCCAAGCCTGTAACCGTTCGAGTGGTAAATGGGTCAACACTACCCTCACAGATTACCCACCAAACCATTCCTTTCACACTTTCTGTGTCTCCATCACATCAGGAGATAATCTCCCTATTAGTCATTCCTGAGGGAATTGATGAGGTCCTGTTGGGGATACCATGGCTTCGCTACCATTCCCCTCATATTGAGTGGTCCTCTGGGAGAATTTTGGGATGGAGTAAATCCTGCGAGGGTAGATGTCAGAGGGAGTGCGTTCAGGTTGCTACTACACAGGTACCCGCAGATCTTTCCTCTCTCCCCAAGCACTATTGGCCCTATGCAGACGTGTTCTCCAAAAGAGCTGCGGAGACCCTTCCGCCTCACCGCCCCTATGACTGTCCTATTGACCTCTTGCCTGGTGCTGAGCCTCCCCGGGGTCGAGTCTATCCGTTATCTCTCCCGGAGACGGAGGCAATGTCTCAGTACATCCAAGAGAATCTGGCAAGAGGATTCATTAGGAAGTCAGTGTCACCGGCAGGGGCTGGGTTCTTCTTCGTACAGAAGAAGACTGGAGACTTACGTCCATGCATAGACTACAGGGGTCTTAACGCCATCACCGTTAAGAACAAGTACCCATTACCCCTGATATCTGAGCTGTTTGATAGGCTACGGGGAGCGAGGATATTTACTAAGTTAGATCTGCGGGGTGCTTACAACCTGATTCGCATCCGTGAGGGGGATGAATGGAAGACGGCTTTTAACACCAGGGATGGGCACTATGAATATCTGGTGATGCCCTTCGGGCTCTGTAATGCCCCAGCCGTTTTCCAAGACTTTGTGACTGACATCTTCCGGGATATGCTCACCACCTCGGTCGTAGTCTATCTGGATGATATTCTCATCTTCTCTCCAGATATTGACTCCCGTCGGAGAGATGTTCGCAAAGTCTTCGACCTCTTACGGGCAAACTCCCTCTACGCCAAGTTGGAGAAGTGTGTGTTTGAGCAGGAGTCCTTGCCTTTCCTTGGTTATATCATCTCTGCCCAGGGTTTGGCTATGGATCCTGCCAAGCTACAGGCTGTAATGGACTGGCAGGAACCCCATTCTCTTAAAGCGGTGCAGCGCTTTATGGGGTTCATTTATTACTATCGCCAGTTCATTCCACACTTCTCAACTTTGGTAGCTCCCTTGGTTGCCCTCACCAAGAAGGGAGCAAATCCCAAGTTGTGGTCAGAGGAGGTCTCCAAAGCCTTTCTCTCGATTAAGTCACACTTTGCTAGCGCTCCCATCCTACATCGCCCCGATGTTGATAAACCATTTATCTTGGAGGTGGATGCCTCATCCGTTGGTGCTGGAGCAGTCCTTTTCCAAAAGGATGCTCAAGGTCGGAAGCATCCTTGCTTCTTCTTCTCCAAGACCTTCACACCAGCGGAGAGGAATTATTCCATCGGGGACAGGTAGTTGCTAGCCATGAAGTTGGCTTTTTCAGAGTGGAGACATCTCTTGGAGGGAGCTCGCTTTCCCTTCCAAGTCTTCACTGACCACAAGAACTTGGTATATCTACAAATGGCCCAGCGGCTGAATTCTCGCCAGGCTAGATGGTCCCTGTTCTTCTCCCGGTTCCATTTTACTCTCCATTTTCTCTCCGGGGAGAAGAACGTTCGTGCTGACGCTCTCTCCCGCTCCGTAGTGTCATCGGAGGAGGAGGAGCCTCGGCTTATTGTCCCTTCTGACAGCCTGAGAACTGTAGCTCCGGTTTCGCTAGAGTCTGTGCCCCCGGGCAAGACTTTCGTACCAGCTAACTTGCGACCGGAGGTTCTCTCTTGGGCTCACTCCTCCAGAGTGGGTGGGCATTTTGGGACCAAGAGGACATCTGAGCTTTTGGCAAGATCATACTGGTGGCCGCATATGGCCCGAGATGTCAGGGACTATATTCAGGCGTGCGTTTCTTGCGCCCAGAATCGGTCTCCTCGGCAACGGCCTGCTGGGTTGCTTTACCCTCTACCGGTGGCAGACAGGCCCTGGGAGATGGTCGGGATGGACTTTGTGGTGGGCTTACCCAAGTCGCGTGGCTGCTCTATTATTTGGGTTGTCACCGACCATTTCTCTAAGATGGTGCATTTGGTGCCGCTTCCTCGGTTACCCTCAGCACGGGCCTTGGCGGTGTTGTTCATTAAGCACGTTTTCCGATTGCATGGCATGCCTGATAAGATTGTCAGCGATCGGGGTCCCCAGTTCGCATCTCGGTTTTGGAGAGAGCTCTGCCGTTTACTCAGCATAGAGTTAAACCTCTCCTCTGCATACCATCCCGAGACGAATGGGTTGGTGGAGAGAACCAACCAGACTCTGGTGACATATTTGCGACATTTCGTCTCTGCTAGGCAGGATGACTGGGCATCTTTGCTACCTTGGGCGGAATTTGCCTTGAACAACGCCGTAGCCGATTCCACTGGTCAAACTCCCTTTCTCCTTAATTACGGCCAGCATCCGCGTGTCCCTGTGCCCATGCCCGTGTCTTCCACCGATTCTAGGGTGGCAGACAGGGCGGTGGAGGCACGTGACATCTGGGACCGCACACAGGATGCCATCCGGGCCTCCAAGGAGAGAATGAGGGTTTCGGCTGATACACACCGGCGCCCTGCTCCGGTCTTTGCTCCTGGCGACTTAGTGTGGCTCTCCGACCGTAACATCAGGCTGCGAGTTGAGTCCACTAAGTTTGCTCCTCGCTACATTGGCCCGTTTAAGGTTCTGGAACAGGTCAACCCTGTGGTCTACCGTTTGGCTATTCCTCCACGCCTTGGTATCACCGATACTTTTCATGTTTCCCTCTTTAAGCCCGTTCATTTGTCCCGGTTTTGTGAGTCATCTGCTGGGACATCGAGTTCATCCACGGATGAGTTTGAGGTGAATGCTATTGTGGGGTGCAAGGTGGTACGTGGCAAGAAATTTTATCTGGTGGACTGGAAGGGTCACGGCCCAGAGGATAGAACCTGGGAGCCTGTGGAGCACATTCGGGCTCCGCTGCTTATTGCAGCTTTTGAGCGTAGTGAGGCTCAAGGAGGGGGGGCCCTAGGAGGGGGGGTAATGTTAGGAGTCGAGTTTCCTCTGCTGCACAGGGGGAATCTTGATCCGTGTCTGCTGCGGTCCCCCATTCTGCTTCGGCCGCAGTGGGCTCTGCTCAGCGGAGGCATCGCTCCCAGCATTTTGCTGGGACTGATTCTGTGCAGGGGGTTACTGCTGCCTTTTCTGGCTCTCCTGTTGTACCCTGCACTGTTCTGCGGCGAGCGGGCTTCTCTGGGACTAAGTCCTTATTTGCACACACTGAGCATGCGCAGGGCAAGATCTCCCGTTGGAGATCGAGGGTCACATGCTCAGGCACTGCAGCACATCCCATTGGCCCTCCTGGCAGGTCCTGAAAGGGCAAAACTTCGGTAGCAGCTTCCTGTGCTGCAACTATATAAGCTGCGCATGACCGCACGGCCATGCGCTAGTATTGTCTTGATATAATGTGTGTGTGTAGATGGATGTATGTCGATGGATGAAAGCTCCTAAGTATCCCTCCCTAGTGTTGTTGACTGCTCGCGGATGATGGTAGCTATCTAGCGCCCGACTAGCCATCTGCACGTAACACACATCACAGCGTCCAGTTGCTGTGTCCGCCAGTACGGCGCCGTGCGCTTCCTCTGCGCTTTCCTTACCCAAGCCTGGGTGGTTAGTGGCGTCCGTCAGTGCGGCATCGCACGCACTCTCGTGCCTTTATATACTATTTAATAGTTTCCTTACACACCCAGTTGCGGTGTTGTGCCAGCAAGTGTCTAATCGGACTTCAATCCTGAGTAGGGGTTGTGTTCGCTGACTTCTTGCTCGCGCTCTATGTGCGGTACCGCGGTCCTGTGACGCAACAGGATCGCTTCCTTCACGCAGGGTGAAGTTAACCCATGTGTGTATACTTTGTACCGCCATATAGTCCGTCTTACTAGCAGCAGGGTCTTTACCTGCACGGTGGACCTCGGACTGCGAACGCACCTAGTTTCATATCATCTTTACTTGGTGCGTTCCGCCAGTCCATAACAAAGTGAAGCCGTCCAAGTGTCACCTGTTGAAGCCCAAGGTGCAGTACCTAGGCCACATAGTAAGCGCAGAAGGTGTGGTACCAAACCCTGACAAAGTCTCCATTATTAGGGACTGGCCAAAACCCAACACCATTCCCAAAGTTCCTCAGGTTGGTAGGCTACTACCGGAGATTCATGACTTCACCAAGATAGCCGCACCCTGCAAGACCTGCTAGTGGGCCAATCCAAGAAGGCTAAGAACAAGAATCCTCTGGTCGAGTAGAACAGCAGGTTAGAGGAATCCTTCACCCAGCTGAAGTTGGCTCTCACGGGAGATAAAGTCCTGGCCTATCCTGACTATGACCAACCATTCATACTTTACACTGACGCCAGCAACGTGGGATTGGGAGTAGTGCTGTCACAAGTGCAGAGAGGCAGAGAGAGAGAGAGTGATTACCTACGCCAGCAGGAAGCTTCGTCCCACTGAAAGGAACCCCGGCAACTATAGTTCCTTCAAGTTGGAGCTTTTCACCATAGTCTGGGCTGTCACCGAGCGTTTCAAACACTATCTGGCTTCAGCGAGGTTTACTGTCTTCACGGACAATAAGCCACTGACTCACTTGGAAACCGCAAGGCTTGGTGCATTGGAACAGCGATGGATGTCCTGGCTGTCCAACTACGAGTTTACCATCAAGTACCGAGGGGGGCATAAGAACGCTAATGCTGATGCGCTGTCCAAGATGCCCAACTTACCAGAAGAGGGAGAAGACCAGGAAGAGCAAGAAGAAATCGAGTTACCAGCCTCCCACCACCCTGAGGCAGCTCAGTGCTCCCATTGCGTGAGGAACAAGCACTATGTCATGCAAAAGGCCATGTTTAATCCGTTGCCCCACCATGGATGGGCAAAGACGCAGGATAACAACTTGGCAGTCTGCCTGGTGAAGACATTGCTGGCATAAGCTGATTCGCACCTTGGTCCAGATGCTCCAAAAGAGACCCAACAGTTGTGGAAGGAGAAGGGCAAGCTGCTCATCTATGAGGGAAAGCTGTGTCAGAAGAACATCAACTTGCGCACACACAAACTGGTCTGGCAGGTGGTAGTCTGTTCTGAAAGGCAATTCAGTACCACAATGGACATAGCGGTCAGAGCACATACAGTGATCTGACAATAACCCAAAATCATAGAACGAGCTCTGAGACGTGGGAACTCTGGAGACCGCAATCCCTAATCCTCTCCAAACAACACTAGAGGCAGCTGTGGATTGCGCCTAACTCTGCCTATGCAACTCGGCACAGCCTGAGAAACTAACTAGCCTGAAGAAAGAAAATAAGCCTACCTTGCCTCAGAGAAATACCCCAAAGGAAAAGGCAGCCCCCCCCCACATATAATGACTGTGAGTAAGATGAAAAGACAAACGTAGGGATGAAATAGATTCAGCAAAGTGAGGCCCGACTTTCTTAACAGAGCGAGGATAGGAAAGATAACTTTGCGGCCTACACAAAACCCTAAAGAAAACCACGCAAAGGGGGCAAAAAGACCCTCCGTACCGAAATAACGGCACGGAGGTACACCCTTTGCGTCCCAGAGCTTCCAGCAAAACAAATAGACAAGCTGGACAGAAAAAATAGCAAACAAATAGCAAAGAAGCACTTAGCTATGCTGAGCAGCAGGCCACAGGAATGATCCAGAGAAAAACAAGTCCAACACTGGAACATTGACTGGAAGCCAGGATAAAAGCATTAGGTGGAGTTAAGTAGAGAAGCACCTAATGACCTCACCAGATCACCTGAGGGAGGAAACTCAGAAGCCGCAGTACCACTTTCCTCCACAAACGGAAGCTCCCAGAGAGAATCAGCCGAAGTACCACTTGTGACCACAGGAGGGAGCTCTGCCACAGAATTCACAACAGTACCCCCCCCTTGAGGAGGGGTCACCGAACCCTCACCAGAGCCCCCAGGCCGACCAGGATGAGCCACATGAAAGGCACGAACAAGATCGGGAGCATGGACATCAGAGGCAAAAACCCAGGAATTATCTTCCTGAGCATAACCCTTCCATTTAACCAGATACTGGAGTTTCCGTCTTGAAACACGAGAATCCAAAATCTTCTCCACAATATACTCCAATTCCCCCTCCACCAAACCGGGGCAGGAGGGTCAACAGATGGAACCATAGGTGCCACGTATCTCCGCAACAAAGACCTATGGAATACGTTATGTATGGAAAAAGAATCTGGGAGGGTCAGACGAAAAGACACAGGATTAAGAACCTCAGAAATCCTATACGGACCAATGAAACGAGGTTTAAACTTAGGAGAGGAAACCTTCATAGGAATATGACGAGAAGATAACCAAACCAGATCCCCAACACGAAGTCGGGGACCCACACGGCGTCTGCGATTAGCGAAACGTTGAGCCTTCTCCTGGGACAAGGTCAAATTGTCCACTACATGAGTCCAAATCTGCTGCAACCTGTCCACCACAGTATCCACACCAGGACAGTCCGAAGACTCAACCTGTCCTGAAGAGAAACGAGGATGGAACCCAGAATTGCAGAAAAATGGCGAAACCAAGGTAGCCGAGCTGGCCCGATTATTAAGGGCGAACTCAGCCAAAGGCAAAAAGGACACCCAGTCATCCTGATCGGCAGAAACAAAGCATCTCAGATATGTTTCCAAGGTCTGATTGGTTCTTTCGGTCTGGCCATTAGTCTGAGGATGGAAAGCCGAGGAAAAAGACAAGTCAATGCCCATCCTACCACAAAAGGCTCGCCAAAACCTCGAAACAAACTGGGAACCTCTGTCAGAAACGATATTCTCTGGAATGCCATGTAAACGAACCACATGCTGGAAGAACAATGGCACCAAATCAGAGGAGGAAGGCAATTTAGACAAGGGTACCAGATGGACCATCTTAGAAAAGCGATCACAGACCACCCAAATGACTGACATCTTTTGAGAAACGGGAAGATCTGAAATAAAATCCATAGAGATATGTGTCTAAGGCCTCTTCGGGACCGGCAAGGGCAAAAGCAACCCACTGGCACGAGAACAGCAGGGCTTAGCCCGAGCACAAGTCCCACAGGACTGCACAAAAGCACGTACATCCCGCGACAGAGATGGCCACCAAAAGGATCTAGCCACTAACTCTCTGGTACCAAAGATTCCAGGATGACCAGCCAACACCGAACAATGAACCTCAGAGATAACTTTATTGGTCCACCTATCAGGGACAAACAGTCTCTCCGCTGGACAACGATCAGGTTTATTAGCCTGAAATTTTTGCAGCACCCGCCGCAAATCAGGGGAGATGGCAGACACAATTACTCCTTCCTTGAGGATACCCGCCGGTTCAGACAAACCCGGAGAGTCGGGCACAAAACTCCTAGACAGAGCATCCGCCTTCACATTTTTAGAGCCCGGAAGGTACGAAATCACAAAGTCAAAACGGGCAAAAAACAGCGACCAACGAGCCTGTCTGGGATTCAACCGCTTAGCAGACTCGAGATAAGTCAAGTTCTTATGATCAGTCAAAACCACCACGCGATGCTTAGCTCCTTCAAGCCAATGACGCCACTCCTCGAATGCCCACTTCGTGGCCAGCAACTCTCGGTTGCCCACATCATAATTTCGCTCAGCAGGCGAAAACTTCCTGGAAAAAAAAGCGCATGGTTTCATCACTGAGCAATCAGAACCTCTCTGCGACAAAACAGCCCCTGCTCCAATCTCAGAAGCATCAACCTCGACCTGGAACGGAAGAGAAACATCTGGTTGACACAACACAGGGGCAGAAGAAAAACGACGCTTCAACTCTTGAAAAGCTTCCACAGCAGCAGAAGACCAATTGACCAAATCAGCACCCTTCTTGGTCAAATCGGTCAATGGTTTGGCAATACTAGAAAAATTGCAGATGAAGCGACGATAAAAATTAGCAAAGCCCAGGAACTTTTGCAGACTTTTCAGAGATGTCGGCTGAGTCCAATCATGGATGGCTTGGACCTTAACAGGATCCATCTCGATAGTAGAAGGGGAAAAGATGAACCCCAAAAATGAAACCTTCTGCACACCAAATAGACACTTTGATCCCTTCACAAACAAAGAATTAGCACGCAGGACCTGAAAAGCCGTTCTGACCTGCTTCACATGAGACTCCCAATCATCCGAGAAGATCAAAATGTCATCCAAGTACACAATCAGGAATTTATCCAGGTACTCTCGGAAGATGTCATGCATAAAGGACTGAAACACTGATGGAGCATTGGCAAGTCCGAATGGCATCACTAGATACTCAAAATGACCCTCGGGCATATTAAATGCAGTTTTCCATTCATCGCCTCGCCTGATTCGCACCAGATTATACGCACCACGAAGATCTATTTTGGTGAACCAACTAGCCCCCTTAATCCGAGCAAACAAATCAGATAGCAAAGGCAAGGGGTACTGAAATTTAACCGTGATCTTATTTAGAAGGCGGTAATCTATACAAGGTCTCAGCGAACCATCCTTCTTGGCTACAAAAAAGAACCCTGCTCCTAATGGTGACGATGACGGGCGAATATGCCCCTTCTCCAGAGATTCCTTCACATAACTGCGCATAGCGGCGTGCTCAGGCACGGACAAATTAAACAGTCGACCTTTTGGGAATTTACTACCAGGAATCAAATCGATAGCACAATCACAATCCCTATGCGGAGGTAGGGCATCGGACTTGGGCTCATCAAATACATCCCGGTAATCAGACAAGAACTCTGGAACCTCAGAAGGGGTGGATGACGAAATTGACAGAAATGGAACATCACCATGTACCCCCTGACAACCCCAGCTGGACACTGACATGGATTTCCAATCTAATACTGGATTATGGGCTTGTAGCCATGGCAACCCCAACACGACCACATCATGCAGATTATGCAACACCAGAAAGCGAATAACCTCCTGATGTGCAGGAGCCATGCATATGGTCAGCTGGGTCCAGTATTGAGGCTTATTCTTGGCCAAAGGCGTGGCATCAATTCCTCTCAATGGAATAGGACACTGCAAGGGCTCCAAGAGAAACCCACAACGCTTAGCATACTCCAAGTCCATCAAATTCAGGGCAGCGCCTGAATCCACAAATGCCATGACAGAATACGATGACAAAGAACAGATCAAGGTAACGGACAGAAGAAATTTTGACTGTACCGTACCAATGGTGGCAGACCTAGCGAACCGCTTAGTGCGCTTAGGACAATCAGAGATAGCATGAGTGGAATCACCACAGTAGAAACACAGCCCATTCAGACGTCTGTGTTCTTGCCGTTTAACTCTGGTCAAAGTCCTATCGCACTGCATAGGTTCAGGTTTAAGTTCAGGTAATACTGCCAAATGGTGCACAGATTTACGCTCACGCAAGCGTCGACCGATCTGAATGGCCAAAGACATAGACTCATTCAAACCAGCAGGCATAGGAAATCCCACCATGACATCCTTAAGGGCTTCAGAGAGACCCTTTCTGAACATAGCTGCCAGCGCAGATTCATTCCATTGAGTGAGCACGGACCACTTTCTAAATTTCTGGCAATATACCTCTATCTCATCCTGACCCTGACAAAGAGCCAGCAAATTCTTTTCTGCCTGATCCACTGAATTAGGCTCATCGTACAGCAATCCGAGCGCCAGGAAAAACGCATCGATATTACTTAATGCAGGATCTCCTGGCGCAAGAGAAAATGCCCAGTCCTGAGGGTCGCCGCGCAAAAAAGAAATAATAATCAAAACCTGTTGAACAGGATCACCAGAGGAGCGAGGTTTCAAGGCCAGAAATAGCTTACAATTATTTTTGAAACTCAGAAACTTAGTTCTATCTCCAAAAAACAAATCAGGAATAGGAATTCTTGGTTCTAACATAGATTTCTGATCAATAGTGTCTTGAATTTTTTGTACTCTTGCCGAGAGCTGATCCACAAATGAAGACAGACTTCTAAAGTCCATCGCTACACCTGTGTACTGAACCACCCTAATGTCTAGGGGAAAAAAAAGGCAAAACACAGTGCAAAGAAAAAAAAATGGTCTCAGAACTTCTTTTTTCCCTCTATTGAGAATCATTAGTACTTTGGGCTTCCTGTACTGTTCTGAAAGGCAATTCAGTACCACAATGGACATAGCGGTCAGAGCACATACAGTGATCTGACAATAACCCAAAATCATAGAACGAGCTCTGAGACGTGGGAACTCTGCAGACCGCAATCCCTAATCCTCTCCAAACAACACTAGAGGCAGCCGTGGATTGCGCCTAACTCTGCCTATGCAACTCGGCACAGCCTGAGAAACTAACTAGCCTGAAGAAAGAAAATAAGCCTACCTTGCCTCAGAGAAATACCCCAAAGGAAAAGGCAGCCCCCCACATATAATGACTGTGAGTAAGATGAAAAGACAAACGTAGGGATGAAATAGATTCAGCAAAGTGAGGCCCGACTTTCTTAACAGAGCGAGGATAGGAAAGATAACTTTGCGGTCTACACAAAACCCTAAAGAAAACCACGCAAAGGGGGCAAAAAGACCCTCCGTACCGAAATAACGGCACGGAGGTACACCCTTTGTGTCCCAGAGCTTCCAGCAAAACAAATAGACAAGCTGGACAGAAAAAATAGCAAACAAATAGCAAAGAAGCACTTAGCTATGCTGAGCAGCAGGCCACAGGAATGATCCAGAGAAAAACAAGTCCAACACTGGAACATTGACAGGAAGCCAGGATAAAAGCATTAGGTGGAGTTAAGTAGAGAAGCACCTAACGACCTCACCAGATCACCTGAGGGAGGAAACTCAGAAGCCGCAGTACCACTTTCCTCCACAAACGGAAGCTCCCAGAGAGAATCAGCCGAAGTACCACTTGTGACCACAGGAGGGAGCTCTGCCACAGAATTCACAACAGTAGTCCCGAAGCGGGATGCGCCAAAGGTCTTAGAGGTGTACCACGATGGAGCAGGACACTTCGGTTGGAAGAAGCTGGAGGTCCTACTTCATGAGAGATTCTACTGGATTGGCATGAGGAAAGCCAATGAGAGGTGGTACCGAGAATGTGGCCCATGCAACCTGCGCAGGAAAGACCATAATAGCCAGCGAGCCCCAATACAGCCAATCATCACAAAACTGCCGCTTGAACTGGTAGGTTTGGATCATGTGAAGTTGACTGCAAATAGGACTGGCTACACATACGCTCTGACCATAGTAGACCATTACTCAAGCTCCTGGTAGTCGTGCCTGTCAAAGACCAAACAGCATAGACGACAGCCTAAGTGTTCCAAGAACATTTTTGTCGACCGCACGGTTACCCTTAACAAGTTCTCACTGACCAAGGCCCAGCCTTTGAAGCAGAAGTGTTCCAGGAGTTCTGTAACCTGTACGGCTGCAAGAAAATCAAGACGACCGTACCATCCGCAGACAAATGTGATGTGCGAGAAAATGAACCAGATGGTAATTGACCTGTTGAAGACCTTGACCCTGGAAGAGAGAAACCTGTGGCCAAAGATGTTGCCGGATCTGGTAGATCTATAAAATCATATCCCAGTGAACTCCACCAACTGTACACCTTCCTACCTGATGAGAGCGAAGACCTGGCAAGCTACCCATTGACTTGGATATGGGAGTTTTAACACCTGTGACGACATCACCAGATGCAGACTGGGATACAAAGCGGCAGCAGCAATACCGCAAAGTGCAAGAATGTGTTGAGAAAAGCTTGTCCCAGGCAAGACAGAGACAGGAATTGAGCTACAACTAGCAAGCTCTGGCTACCCTTTAGTACCGGGAGAACAAGTTCTCAAAAGAAAGAGGAGGATGCACAAACTAGATGATCAGTGGTAGGTTGAGCCATACACCATTTTACCTTTAGGCTTTGATAACACCAAGGTGTGCCTCATCAGTAAAGATGGAGGAGAAACCTCAGCGGCAGTGTCAAGGGATCATCTAAAACCATGCTCTGACCAACTGAAGGAGAGGTTTGAAGATAAGACATTCTTCAGCCAATGGAAGAGGTAGAGGAAAAGATCAGCACTGTACTCGCCGAGTTCCCTCCAAATTGGACAAGGGTGAACCAAACCATAGTCATGCCCATTTTGACCTTTCGCCAGCTAGTAATGCCAGAAAGAGATGTGATTCAAGACCAATCTGAAGACCAGTGGACACAAGCAACAGATGCCCCACCGCAGCAGAGCAATAGAATCCACCCCTTGCCAGTGGTGAATCTGTCATGCGCACAGTGAGCAGGAGTAGTCCTAGAAAATCAGGTATACCGTGCTACGAAGAGTCACCCATAGCATAGCCAATAGTGAGTGCACTACACCAGTGGTAGCAAGCACAGTGAATCCGGACAGGTCACTATCAATACCTGTACTGCGTAGATCTAACCGTAGTACCAGAGGTCTGATCCCAGCCCGGTATAAGGACTAAAATGTCAATGTATTAATAATGTAAATAAGTTGAAATGTATGTGATTGCAACCACCAAGCGTATGAGCCTACAGAGATTTTGAGAACTTTTGAAGCACTCTATTTTACCTGTTGAAGGATAATTGGGCCACATGACTATTCATTGAACATTTTAACTTTGGTTTTTGTCATTTCTATCTTTTTTTAAATCCAGTAAACTGTTATAATGGTAAAATTGTTTATTATGTTTATATTTCCTCAGTCAGGGAGTTCTGAATTTTACTAGGGGGGAATGTGGCACCCCAGGAGACTGGTTGCCACAGTGGCATTGCCTCTTTTACAGGGGGGTGATGTCATGCCTGGGAGCAAAGAGGGGTCCTTTTACCAGGTAACTTCAGCATACAACACCATTCCAGACTCCAGACCAAAAGGGGAGCTCTAACACTGTTTTAGTGGAGCTTCCCTATAAATTCTTGCCTGGAGGCGGGGTTAGAGGAGTCAGAGTCAGTGTTAGTCTGAGGAGCAGACAGTGAAGGAGGAAGACTCAAGTGAGGAGAATCTGAGGGATTGAAGTTGCCAAAGGCCGGACATCGGAGTTTGTGTTTGTGCGGGAACTGCAGGCCCAGCAACTAAAACCAGAGGGCAGAAGATTGCAGGTCTCCTGGCCCCAGCTGACACCCTGAGGCACAGCAGCATACAAGAGCCCAGAGTCACCACGAGGGAGTGACACCTGGAACAGGCTCAAGCTGCCTGCCATGCAGGAAAATGTTCCATTTCATGGACAGACTGTAACAGGGACTGGTGGGGAGCTTAAGGCACCAAGGACCTAGGGAGCAGCGCAGAGGTAAGGCCTCCAAATCCACCTGGCTAGGTGGACCCATGAAATGCTCCATAACCACCTGTCATTAGTGCCCCGGACTGCATCTTCCATTAAAAGTAAAAGAAACTACAGTCTTTGTGTCCTCAAGTCCTTTCTCCACACCTTCAGTTCTGCACCCCAATGTCCACGATCCCTGATAGATTGTACTCGTAGCCCCGAGGCCTTGCTCCATCTGTGGGGAGCAGAACCATCTCAGCTGTGACACCATCAGCCCCAGCGGTCCCCTTAAGCAGCATCGGCTACCTATTGCTGAACACCACAGGTGGAGTCACGTGAAATCTCCTACAAACATTCCCTCATCACTTTTATTGTACACCCAGGGCCACGGACCAGGCTCACTGCTGCCATGAGCACCCCTTTAAGAATCGTATGACCCAGTTCCCACGGCCCTAGCGGGCATTGCATCTTCTCTTCGACAGTCGTTACACTGGCTGACCATTATCGGATCCAATTCAAAGTACTTGCTCTCACCCACAAAACTCTCCACAGTGCGGCCCCCCTCTTACATCTCTTCCTTCATTTCTGTCTATCGGCCTAGCCAATCGCTGCGCTCTGTAAACAACTTTCGATTAACCTCTGCACTTATCTGTACCTCCCACTCCGGACTAAAAGACTTCTCACGCGTTGTGCCAATCCTCTGGAATGCTCTACCTGAAGAAATTAGGACTAGACACAACTTGCACAGTTTTAGGCGCTCCCTCAAAACACATTTGTTCAGAGTTGCCTATCAAGTTCCCTAATCAAAGTCATTTTATGTTTGTGTGTGTAGCCAATTCACTATCTTCACCTAGCCCCCACCCCATGAAAATGGCTGTAAATGCATCATTGTAAATACACACTTGTACTTTGTATCTCCCCCACCTCATTGTAGATTGTAAGCTCTCACGAGCAGGGTTGTTTTATTTTGCTTTAATCATTATATTATTGTTAACGCTGTTACTTATGATTGTTGTGTTTGAAACTATTTAACTGTAAAGCGCTGCTGAATATGTAGGCGCTATATAAATAAAGATTATTATTATTCTAAAAGTCCACTATGCTTCACGTTTTAGGATGATTTTGTCAAGATGTCCCCCTCTGATCCTATGTCTAACCAGTTCTATCATAGAGAAGATCTCCACAAGACATCCGCCATGTATGCTGTTTATATGGCGAGCAACTGGAGTGTCCCGTTTATTTCTGACATCATTCTTTGTTCTATGATGGTTTTTCCAATGTAGTCCATGGGGCATGTACATGTAGCCTTATAAACAAGAGTGGACAGGGAAACATGTTGAGGCGCAGTCTCAGTCAGGGACTGACTTTATTTTATAAGCCTGTAAGGTTCAGCCAGGACTGTAGTCATGGCTGAGGACATCGGGGTCTTTGTGTCCTGGCCTCCCCTCACAGAAAAATAACATTCTTCTGTCAACATACCTGTGTCTTCTCCCACCACATAGTGGAAAGAAACGTGTGCACTACTGGTAAGATGGTGCTAAGGTAGGCTCCCACACCTTAATGCAAATAGCGAAAAGAACCTAGCACTCAACTTGATGCTCATGTGCAAATTTTATTGTAGTACCCAACAAACGTTTCGGTCCATCATACGGACCTTCATCAGTAACTACAAGTGAAAACAAACAACCAAAATCAACCAAAAAAATAAACAAAGTATATACATTGCATGGAGAAAGAGAAACAACGGCATCTATATCATAACAGGTCAAATGTGCAAGCGAAATATATGCTGAAGAAGACCATACCGAATAAAGAGGCACAGAACTGTTCCACAAAATGAAATAAAAGAAAAAGAAAAAGGGAGTGTATGGCACGTACCGTACTATACTGGAGTTAGGGCAAAGAGACCGTAATGTCTCGGGGCACTAATGAATGCAGCGCCTAAAAGTCATGGGAGAGTAAAATAAGACGTCTGCCTACAGTGCAGTGATCAGAGGGAGTGCTGTTATAAGCGTACCTTATGAGAACGCTGGGCCGGTTAGCAGGCTGGGGGTAAAAAAGAGGAATGTGGTAAGCATACATACCAGATTACTATATGGGAGACGATAAGCTGCGCTGGAAGGTGGTTACCTTAGAGGGCCCCTCCCTTTGTCTATTTAATAGTGTTTTTCACATCCCCTGATCAGACCAGCGGTGGACTCCGCGTCTGTCAGTGGCACATCACGATTCATCCCTCTAAGGTAACCTAACTCCAGTATAGTACGGTACGTGCCATACACTCCCTTTTTCTTTTTCTTTTATTTCATTATGGTCTTCTTCAGCATATATTTCGCTTGCACATTTGACCTGTTATGATATAGATGCTGTTGTTTCTCTTTCTCCATGCAATGTATATACTTTGTTTATTTTTTTGGTTGATTTTGGTTGTTTGTTTTCACATGTAGTTACTGATGAAGGTCCGTATGATGGACCGAAACGTTTGTTGGGTACTACAATAAAATTTGCACATGAGCATCAAGTTGAGTGCTAGGTTCTTTTCGTTATTCTCCCACCACATGTCAGGGACTCCTCTGCAGTGCTGGGGACTTTCTGTAATCGACTTCACAAGAATTGAGACACAGTCCGGTTCAAATGTATAACAAAGAACTTTACGCGATACACTTTGCAGCCCATTCTTGTCAGAATCAACATAAACATCAGGTTCCATACAGTACACATCCTGCATCTTCCCTGCCCTCAGTCCCACGTCCTTCACTACATTACACGGTAAAAGCTGCTTTTTTCTTGCCATAATACAAATTCAAACAGTCTATTCAGTAGGACTATCAGCTGTGTATCCACCAGGCTTCTGCTCAACACAACTGATGGTCCCAACCCCATTTATAAGGTATTAAACCTGACAGGGCACACCTGTGAAGTGAAAACCATTTCCGGTGACTACCTCTTGAAGCTCATCAAGAGAATGCCAAGAGTGTGCAAAGCAGTCATCAAAGCAAAAGGTGGCTACTTTGAAGAACCTAGAATATAAGACATAATTTCAGTTGTTTCACACTTTTTTGTTAAGTATATAATTCCACATGTGATAATTCATAGTTTTGATTCCTTCAGTGTGAATGTACAATTTTCATAGTCATGAAAATACAGAAAAATCTTTAAATGAGGTGTGTCCAAACTTTTGGTCTGTACTGCACATATATTGTTCAAAAAATAAAGGGCACAGTTAAATAACAGAATATAACTTCAAGTAAATCAAACTTCTGTGAAATCAAACTGTCCACTTAGGAAGCAACACTGTTCAACAATCAATTTCACATGCTGTTGTGCAAATGGAATAGACAACAGATGGAAATTATTGGCAATTATCAAGACACACTCAATAAATGAGTGGTTCTGCAGGTGGGGACCACAGACCACATCTCAGTACCAATGTTTTCTGGCTGAAGATTTGGTCACTTTTGAATGTTGGTTGTGCTTTCACACTTGTGGTAACATGAGACGGACTCTACAACCCACACAAGTGGCTCAGGTAGTGCAGCTCATCCAGGATAGCACATCAAAGCGAGTTGTGGCAAGAAGGTTTGCTGTGTCTGTCAGCGTAGTATCCAGAGGCTGGAGGCGTTACCAGGAGACAGGCCAGTACACCAGGAGATGTGGAGGGGGCCGTAGGAGGGCAACAACCCAGCAGCAGGACCGCTACCTCAGCCTTTGTGCAGGAACAGGAAAGGAGGAACAGGAGGATCACTGCCAGAGCCCTGCAAAATGACCTCCAGCAGGCCACAAATGTGCATGTGTCTGCACAGTTAGAAACCGACTATATGAGGATGGTCTGAGTGCCCAACGTCCACAGATGGGGGTTGTGCTCACAGCCCAACACCGTGCACAACACTTGGCATTTGCCACAGAACACCAGGATTGGCAATTTCCCCACTGGCGCCCTGTGCTCTTCACGGAAGAAAGCAGGTTCACACTGAGCATGTGACAGACGTGACAGAGTCTGGAGACGTCGTGGACAGCGATCTGCTGCCTGCAACATCCTTCAGCATGACCGGTTTGAAAGTGGGTCACTAATGGTATGAGGTGTCATTTATTTGGAGGGCCGCACAGCCCTCCATGTGCTCGCCAGTGGTAGCCTGACTGCCATTAGGTACCGAGATGAGATCCTCAGACCCCTTGTGAGATCATATGTTTGTGCGGTTTCCCTGGGTTCCTCCTAATGCAGGACAATGGCAGACCTCATGTGGCTGGAGTGTGTCAGCAGTTCCTGCAAGATGAAGGCATTGAATATATGGACTGGCCCGCCTGTTTCCCAAACCTGAATCCGATTGAAAACATCTGGGACATCATGTCTCGCACCATCCACCAACGTCACATTGCACCACAGACTATCCAAGAGTTGGCGGATGCTTTAGTCCAGGTCTGGGAGGAGATCCCTCAGGAGATCATTTGCCGCCTCATCAGGAGCATGCCCAATCAATGTAGGGAGGACATACAGGCACTTGGAGGCCACACAAACTACTGAGCATCATTTCCTTGTCTTGAGGCATTTCCACTGAAGTTGGATCAACCTGTAACTTAATTTTCTATTGTGATTTTGAGCATCATTCCAACTCCAGACCTTCATGGGATATTAGTTGTGATTAACGTTGATCATTTTTATGTTTTATTGTTCTCAACACATTCCACTATGTAATATTTACTAGTGATATCTAGGATGTGGGATTTTAGTGTTCCTTTTATTTTTTGAGCAGTATATATACACATGTATTTATTGTGATGGATTGTAGAGGTAGACACAGGAATGCTTCTTGGGTAAATCACCTGCTGGTTTATTATAGCACAGCATAAACAATAGTAGGGTTGGACAAAATAAACATGGCCTCTGTGGCCTAATGGCAAAACAAAAGATAAAGTCCATATTACTCTGGAATTCGCCCTCAGAGAACACTTAGAAGAAGTCTTCAGCTCTCCCTGGAGCTACCATCTGGAGCCTTTCCTCTCCAAACACACAAAAGAGGAAATAAAACACTGGCTGGACTTTCACCTTCCCCTGAGGTGGAGATATGGTGACTAGGTGTCCCGCCCATCTCTTACACCTACTTACAAAATAACCCAAACCCTTGCTGGACAGAAACTTATGGTTTCATATATAGCAACTTTCCTGACACATATCTCCCCTCACATACAGCGCCAGTGACCCTGTCACTATAAACAATTAAAGGCAGCACTCCAAGCAGGACAAAAATAAATTGAAAAAACAATGGAATTTGTTGAGCCCAAATGGCAATTTTGACATTTGGGCTCAATAAAGTCAATTTTTTTAATGTATTTTTTTTCCTGCTTGGAGTGCTACCTTCTATTGTTTTTTGCAATGAAACAAACTGGATATTTGTCTGGAGGCTTTGCACCCTCCTGTAAGGTAATGATGCTGTAATGATGCTGTTCCAAACATTTTTTTTCTCTCTATATATATATACTGTATATACAGTTGCGCTCAAAAGTTTACATACCCCAGCAGAATTTTTGCTTTCTAGGCCTTTTTTCTGAGAATATGAATGATAACACCAAAACTTTTTCTCCACTCATGGTTAGTGGTTGGGTGAAGCTATTTATTGTCAAACTACTGTGTTTTCTCTTTTTAAATCATAATGACAACCCAAAACATCCAAATGACCCTGATCAAAAGTTCACATACCCCATTTCTTATTACTGTGTATTGCTCCCTCTAATATCAATGACAGCTTGAAGTCTTTTGTGGTAGTTGTGGATGAGGTTCTTTATTTTCTCAGATGGTAAAGCTGCCCACTTTTCTTTGCAAAAAGCCTCCAGTTCCAGTAAAGTCCTGGGCTGTATAGTATGAACTGCGTGCTTGAGATCTCGCCAGAGTGGCTCAATGATATTGAGGTCAGGAGGCTGAGATGGCCACTCCAGAACCTTCACTTTGTTCTGCTGTAGCCAATGACAAGTCGACTTGGCCTTGTGTTTTGGATCGTTGTCATGTTGGAATGTCAAAGTACGACCCATGCACAGCTTCTGGACTGATGAGTGCAAATTTACCTCCAGTATTTGCTGATAACTTGCTGCATTCATCTTTACTTCAACTTTAAGTTTCCTGTGCCTTTGTAGATCACACATCTCCAAAACATCAGCGATCCATCTCCGTGCTTTACAGTAGGAATGGTGTTCCTTTCATTATAGGCCTTGTTGACCTTACTCCAAAAGTAATGTTTATGGTTGTGGACAAAAAATTCAATCTTGGTCTCATCACTCCAAATTACCTTGTTCCAGAAGTTTTGAGGCTTGTCTCTGTGCTGTTTTGAGTATTTTAGGCGAGATACTTTGTGGCATTTGCGCAGTAATGATTTTCTTCTGGCGGCTGGACAATGCAGCCCATTTTTATTCAAGTGCCTCCTTATTATGCATCTTGAAACAGCCACAAAGCTAGTTTTCAGAGACTCCTGTATTTCAGCTGATGTTATTTGTGGGTTTTTCTTTGCATCCCGAACAATTTTCCTGGCAGTTGTGGACGACATTTTTGTTGGTCTACCTGACCGTGGTTTTGTTTTTACAGAGTCCCTGATTTTCCATTTGTTAATCACAGTTTGAACGCTACTGACAGGCATGATCAACTCCTTGGATCTTTTTGTATCCCTTTCCTGTTTTATACAATTCAACTACCTTTTCCCATAGATTTGTTGACAATTCTTTTGCTTTCCCCATGACTCACAATCCAGAAACGTCAGTGGCTGGATGAAAGCTGCAAGACTCTGTCTGGATCCCAGAAACTCACTTAGGTCCCTTTCACACATCAGTTTTTTGCTATCAGTCGCAATCCGTCAAATTTTGAAAAAAAAACGGATCCGGCGACTGACGCTGCTGAATCCGTTTTTTGTCATAGGCTTGTATTAGCGACGGATTGCGATGGATGGCCTCACGTTTCATCCGTCGTTCGCCAGATCCGTCAAAAATTGTTTGTCTGGTGGCTGGAGACAATGGACAAAGTAAAGTTTTTTGTCTCCGTCGAAAAAATGGACAGCGACGGATCCGTCACCGTCTATCGTTTGCTAGAATGGAAGCCTATAGCGCCGGATCCGTCAAATGACGGAATCCGGAGACGGATTCCGTTTTTTTAACTGAGCATACTCCCATTTATTTTGCCAGCCCCCCTAGTCAGATGCTTTGAAGAAACAGATCCGTCGCATCAGTTTTTCACAATCTGCATAAGATCCATTGAGCCAGGGGCGTGTCCTAGCTGGCCATGTGAGCGGTCCCATAGAAGAGCGCTCCCGCTGCTAAAAAGTGATTTATCCTGTGCAGGCACCGCGGGCCGGGCTTTTCTGCTGCTTACCGACTGGCTGAGGGTCGGGGGAGCTGCGCGGTGCAGAGCGGTGGATCTGACGGTGGAGATGACCAGGCGACGGCAGAAGGACGCGGGAGCTGGTGATGCAGGAGCCAGCCAAGATTGCGCCGAGGCCAGGGAGCAAGCTGATAAAGAAAATGCTGCATGCCAGAGACATATGGAAGGGGCGATGAAGCTCCAGCAGTATGCCAGAGTGGAGGCTGCAGAGGAGGCAGAGCAAGGAACCGGAGCAGGAGCTGATAAGGAGGAGGAGGAGGATACAGTCCTGGCTGCAAAGCATGAGGTACAGAGGGGGAAGGAGAGAGGCAGCATGGCGGGGGCAAAAGGGGTACCTGAAGGCTTGATGCAGGAAGAGGAGCCGACCCTCAGAGATGTTGTTTGATCTCCTCGTGCCAGCAATCCCTGATTTCCCTGGCCCTGTAAATGCAGGAGGTAAAAGGGTACACAGCACAAATTAATGCAGCCCTGCAAAAGATGGACAGACGTATGGGAGTGGTGGAGGAGAGGGTGAACACGGCAGAAGACCACATAGTTAAACTGCAAAAAGCTGAGGAAAAGTTCGCCCAAGCAATATCAGAGCTCGCTGCCAAAAATGAGGATCTGGAAAATAGATCCAGAAGGAATAATATACGTATAGTGGGGCAGCCTGAAAAGACTGAGGGGAGAAACCCCACAGAGTTTGTTGAAAGCTGGTTGCTGGAGAAAATTGGGGGCACAGTGCTGACAAAAATTTTTGCTGCTCATAGGGTCCCGCCGCAGCCCCCTGCCCCAGGAGCGAATCCCCGTACCATGCTTGCCAAAATACTGACCTACAGGGACAGAGACATTATCCACAGAAAGGCTAGAGAAATGGAGGATCTGACGGCTGGAGGTCAAAAGATTGCCATCTACCTGGATTATTCTGCTGCAGTTCAGAAACAACAGATGAAGTTCACTGGGGTCAAGAGACGACTGAGGGAACTGGGAGTGCAATACTCTATGTTGTTCCCCGCAAAGCTGAGAGTGGTCACTTTTGATAAGACCCACTTTTTCCTGACACCAGAGGACGCTACCCAATGGATTGATACTAATGCTAAAAGACTCAAGGGAAAAGGTGATTGACATTTTGTGGGGATCCAGATGGGAGTTATTTCTCTGTCGCTGGAGAAGGGATCTGTGCTTAATAGCATATTTGCTAGATGGTTGAGCAATTGTTGAGGATTGTACCAGGCCATATTGAGTGTTCGGCTGAAGGGGGCAGCAATGGTTAATAAATATGGGGAGGAGGGTTCTGCGGGGTACTGCAAGTTTGGTTTGAAGTTTCTCTACATGTGTTTATAAGTTGGATTGTTCTGAAAACAAAAATTGTGGGAAATTCTGTTTGTCATGGCAGCGGGAGGCAAGTGGAGAGGGTAAGGCAAGGAAGAGTGTTCGCAATGGGCGGTGGAGCCCCACTCTTGAAAAGAGGTAGACTGTGTGGTATTGGATGGGTTAGGGGGGTAAGTTTGGGGTTCATAGAGGGGTGGGAGGGATTA
The DNA here is from genome assembly GCF_032444005.1 of Ranitomeya imitator. Lineage (NCBI taxonomy): Eukaryota > Metazoa > Chordata > Amphibia > Anura > Dendrobatidae > Ranitomeya > Ranitomeya imitator. The sequence goes on from NC_091286.1 coordinate 135,828,677, forward strand.
GACAGCTCAAATTTGGAAAGGAGGTTGCTATGAAGGATGATAAGCCACATTATGGGGAGCAACACTAAAATATTGAGTTGGAATGTGAGAGGCCTTGCGGATGGGACCCGGCGAGCGGCGAGTCTACAGTATGTTCGAGAGCAGAGAGCCTTAATGATATGTCTGCTGGAGACGCATTTGGTGCGTGAAAAGGTGGAGGTATTAAAGAGACGCTGGATACAGAAGGCATACCACTCTACCTTCTCTGCGTACTCTAGGGGTGTGTCGGTGTTGGTACCCGTGGGAGTGCAATATGAAGAGGTGACGGTTCAGGTGGATGTGGATGGTCAGTATGTGATGGTGCAATGTAAAATAAATGGAGTATTCATGTGTATAGCGGCAATGTACATTCCGCCCCCGTAGTCAAGTAAGAAAATTAGGGAGGTGTTGGAATGGGTGGAAAGTCGGGGTCTGATACATTTTCTAATCATAGGGGATCTTAATAACATATGTGATGACTTTTGGGATAAAAATAAAAATTCCCAGAATAGGATAGTGGGACATAGTACATTTGGGACTTATATTCGCGAAGTGGGTATGACTGACCTAAGTCTCCTAACTAAGGAGAGTTAGGCATGTTGGGGAAAGGGGATATTCATGTTACACACCGGCTCATAGTACTCTATCCAGAATTGATCTAGCACTAGGCAATCGTCTGTTGGACACTATGGTGATGGATGTTCGATATTTACCCAGGGCTCTCTCGGACTCGGAGGTGAAGTTTCGACTGGTGGGGACGCGGGCTGTGGGCAGGAGAGAGTGGAAGTTTCACCCTAACTGGCTGCACAGTATAGATTTAGATAAGATGAAACAGGAGTTGCTGGAATTTTTTGTCTTGAATGATGGGAGTGCAGATGTTCTTACCATATGGGAAGCTATGAAAGCGTACTTAGGAGGACTATTTAGAGATATTAGTAGATGTAAGCGGCGGACGAGAGAGGCAGAGAAGGTGGTGGTTGATGGGCTAAGGGCAGTGGAGGATGAGATGGTTATGATGGGTATCCCTGAAGCTGAGAACAGATTAAAGGCAGCTCAGAGTCACCTGGAAAAAACTTTGCTGAGAAAGGCAGAAAGGAAGCGGGAGTTTCAGAAACTGGCGTATTATCAGGAGGGTGAGACGGTCAGACACATGTCGCTGGTGGCTTCTGCTCAGAGGAATACTTTGTTTGTTCACTCTCTGACTTCCGGGAATGGTAGGATTGTCTTCGAAAATGCAGAGATTTTGGGGGTCTTTGCGGACTTTTACGCTGACCTATATTCCTCTAGGGTAGATGAGTCGGCGGGAGACACAGTGGCGTTTCTTGAAGGACTGGCGCTTTCGAGAGAGTTTGGAGGCTCCCATCATGGAGGAGGAACTGGGTCGGGCATTACAGTCTATGGCTAATGGGAAGGCACCTGGAGTGGATGGGTTTCCCGCTGAGATCTACAAAAATATGGGGGAGATGCTAATTCCCAGATTAAAGGTGGTCCTAGATGAGGCTAAAAGTAGAGGGTATCTGCCAACATCCATGAGAGAAGCCATAATAATGGTAATTCCTAAGGAAGGGAAAGACTTAGGGCAGCCTGAATCATACTGGCCGATCTCCTTACTCACTGTTGATGTCAAGCTTCTGGCCAAGGTGTTGGCGACTAGGTTGACGAGTGTCATCTCCGGCCTGGTACACCCAGACCAATCTGGCTTTATGCCTGATAGATCCACGGTGGTCAATCTATGGAGATTGTTTATGAATCTGCAGCTTAAGTCTGACAACTGTGGCCAGAGAGTCATTGCATCCTTAGATGACCATAAGGCATTCGACAGTGTGGAATGGGGATATCTTTGGCAGGTATTGCAGTGTATGGGGTTTGGCTCGCAGTTTGTGTCCTGGATTCGGCTGCTGTACTTGCGGCCGGTGGCTAGTAAGGGTGAATGGGGAATTATCAAGGACTATACATTTAGCGAGAGGAATGAGAGAGGGGTGTCCACTCTCTCCTCTTTTGTTTGCCCTGGCAGTGGAACCATTGGCTGCTAAGCTTCGACAGTCGGACGAGGTGTCAGGGTTTAAATATGAGATGATGGAAGAAAAGGTGGCGTTGTACGCGGACGACATCCTACTGTTTCTGGCAGACCCGGGCGCTTCCTTGAGGGGTGCTATTGGGCTTATTGAAAGATTTGGGGCATTGTCAGGGCTGATGATAAATTGGAGTAAGTCTCATCAAAATGATTCTGATGCCGAAAATCCTATATGTTCTTCATAACGCGCCAGTTTGGATACCGCGGGGAAAATTTAGGCAGATTAACTCCCTGTTTAGAAATTTGGTATGGGGGAGACGTCACCCACGGATCAGGCTGGAGACACTTCAGCGGCCCAAGGATGAGGGGGGATTGGCATTGCCTAACCCTGAAGTATATTTTCTGGCAGCCCAGAGTCAGCACTTGAAGGGCTGGGCGTATGAGGGATCATCCAGCGCAGTACAGCAATTAATGGAAAAAGTGACAAACAGAAGACCGGTAGTGCAGTGTCTAGAGGATGGGTCTCTGGGGGCCCTGGGGAAGTTGTATCCCACTATATTTTTGATATGTAAGTTGTGGGGTAGACTGAAACACATACGTGGGGTTAAGGGTCTGACCAGGTTCTCCCCGATATAGCATAATAATAACTTACTGGAATTTGTGGCACTGGGAGTATTACCAGAATGGCAGACAGTGGGAATTCAATATGTGTATCAGATAATTGAGCAGGGGGAGTTGAAATCCTTATCTCGATTGCAGGCAGAGTTTGGTCTCGGGCCTAAGGGGGAATATCAGTATTTGCAGATGAGGCACGCATTTGGAGCTCAGAACAGGGACGGAAATGCCAGTATTCAAAGGGATATAGTGTTGGAGTATGTGTGTGGTTAGGGGACTACTAGGGGGGTTATTTATACTCTTTATAAAGACTTGCTGCATACTTACCTTCTGGGGTATCCGATCACGGCAAGAGCTGGGTGGGAGAGAGATGTGGGCCCAATGGAGAATGAAACTTGGGAATCGGTGCTGGAATGGGTACCAAGGCTGTCACTGAGCAAACCGTATAGGCTTTCACAACTCTATGTGATACACAGAGTCTATAAATCTCCGGAAGTATTGTTCAAGGCAGGTTTGCGTGATGACTCTGAATGCCCGAGGTGTAGGTCCGCAGATGCTGACATATTTCATATGATATGGACATGTCCGAGACTGGCTGCTTTTTGGTTGGTGGTTTTGAGTCGAGTGGAAGGTGCGCACAAATGTATGGTCCAAGAGACCCGATAGTGTGCTTGTTGGGATGCGTGGATGAGATTGGAGTGGATAACAATCTGAAGACAGCCATTGCCAGATTACTGTATATGGCTCGAAAGGTAATAGCGCAAAATTGGATTAAGGATGAGCCGCCTACAAGAAGGGAATTCCTTCAGTATGTAAAACAGGGCCTGATATTAGAAAAAGGGATTTATAAGAAAAGAGGGAAATTAGAAACCTTCAACAAATTGTGGTCTTCATGGCTCGCTAAGGGATAGGTTCACTATAAAAGGGTGTATAATATGAGACATGCAGATCTACATGAGATGATAGTAACTCTATAATCCTGATGGTTAAGTTATTAAAGGAGGTGGGCTGTCTGTTTTGGAGGGGGTGGATTAAGTTGGGAATGGGGGAGTCTGTTTTGGGGTGAAAACTCTGTATTGAAATATAAGAAAGTAACAAGTTAATTGTCATGTGATCCTAAATGAAAATTTATTTGAGATAAAAAAGATCCATCGAGCCAACGGATTGTGACTGCCGGCAAAAAACTGATGTGTGAAAGGGGCCTTAGCTTTTAGAGAAACACACACTAATTACAAGCAAACAGGTCACAGGTGAGGATGTTGCCTTTAGTAGCCATTCAAACCCATATGTGTCAACTTTGCATGTTATCAGACCAAAATCACCAGGGTGAACTTTTGATCAGGGTTATTTGGATGTTTTGGGTTGTTATTATGATTTAAAAAGAGAAAACACAGTTGTTTGACAATAAATGGCTTCACCAACCACTAACCGTGAGTGAAGAAAAAGTTTTGGTGTTATTTTTTACATTCTCTGAAAAAAGAGCAAGAAAGCAAAAATTCTGCAAGGGTATGTAACCTTTTCAGCACAACTGTATATAAAAGCTTGTGTTAGGTGTCGAGTTCCCGCAGCTACACAGGGGGAATCTCACACCATGTCCTCTGCAGTCTCCCATTCTTCCCCAGCCACAGTAGAGTCTGCTCACAAGAAACATCTGTCCCAGCATCTATCTCAGGCCGGGATCACACACAGTGAGATACGGCCGAGTCTCGCAGGTTAAAACCAAGCTCTGGCACCGGCACTCCAGAGCGGAGCGTGCAGCAGCTTAACAATACATGGAGCCGCATGCTCCGCTCCGGAGTGCCGGTGCCAGAGCTTGTTTTTAACTTGCGAGACTCGGCCGTATCTCGCTGTAGTGTGACTCCGGCCTTAAGCTGATACTGTCCATCTGGTTACAGCTGCGGTCCCAGGTTCAGCCTTTGTAACCAGCATTGATCAGCAGCGAGCAGATGTTCCAGGGACTAAGTCCTGCTTTTCATCTACTGAGCATGCCCATGGGACAACCTCTCATTGGAGGTCAGAGGTCACATGCCCAGGTCTTGTAGCAGCTCTGATTGGACCACCAGGAAGGTCCTGGAAGGCTGCGACTATAAAAGGTTTGCATGGCAGCTTGGCCATGCACTAGTATAGACTTGACTATGTATGTGTGTGCTGAGAGACTGATACTGGTGAATGCTCCTAAATGATCCCCATCCCTTTGGTTGTTGTCTGGGTATTAGGGTGAGTGGAGCAAGCAGTCAGCACCTAATAATGGCTTCTCAGCTACATTAACACTACTGGTCAGTGTAGGGTGGGAATTCCCGCTTTATCTCCGCATCTGACTCAGGGTGTTCTCAGGCGTGGGCTCAAAAGCCACCAAGAGTCAGAGCGAGATCAATCACCAGCGTAGTGGGGGTGAATGTCAGGGATCCCACTAGCGTCCATCTGCTGCATCCTGTGACTGCTAACAGGGCACAGCGTTTCCTTTGTTTCTCTGCGTTTCTGTGAAGCAACAGAGTTCGTGTCATTTCATACAGGGAGATCGAACCTGTGTTTATTCTTGCGTAGTACCGCCATATAGTTCCGCCATTACCTAGCAGCAGGTTCCATCTCTGCACGGTGGACCCCGGGCTGCGAATGCACCTTATTACTATCTTTATAATTATTCGGTGTGTTCCGCCATCCCTAACAGCTTGCAATCATTGCTGAACTTTATTGTTTGTCGGACTTTTAAAATGTGCACTATTCAGCTTTAAGCTACACTTTAGTTGAGCAACAGAAAGACGACCTTTGATCATTGAGCAGGAAAAACGTGCAACAAACCTAATAATCATGGGTAACTGATAGTATGATCTGTCCTGGCAGACGTTTGTCTCATATCTAGGGTCAGCTAGAGTCATGTATAATCTTTCAGTAATGGAAAGAATTGGAAAACAAGACATTGATATTGCAAATTTTCCATGAAATAGTGGATATGCTTGATGAAATAGCATTATGAATATTATTTTATTGCATTTTTTCAGTGTATAGCTTCCTCACTATTTCAGGTGATTTTTCTGTATCAGATGTCATGTATGTGCAACCCTCAGAATTTCTGATCACAATCTTAACTCTCTGTACTTCCAGTTTAAAGTTGTTAAAATTTTCTTGTGATCAGGTCCACAAAGGGCCGCAATAGAGGTCATAACTACAGTTTTGTGCCTGATAAGCGCCTCATGTTCTACCAGTCTGCTGATCCAAAATATATGAGAAATATCAGCTTGGAGTTGTCAGACAAAATGGGTATTGAGTAGAACATCAACTGGTCATAAGCAGAAAGGGGAATAATCTGGTGTTCAGGGAGAAAAAGGTAGGTGGTCCTGGTGTCCATTATGTTCAAAAAAGGCATATACTTATTATCCAATAGTAAAATGTACGTTCCTCTTGTCCAGAGAAACTCACTGGACAAGAGTAGTAAGGCCTAGCGCCCAGGCGAGGCACTTCTTTCAGGATAGGCTTAACGGCATAATAAAGGTCATATAAAGCACCGCGTGTCCTATTCAAACGGAAAATTAATTTTTGTTTAACAACAAACTACTTACCTTGGCCTCCCAAATGCTCATTGATCTGCTATCTTTGCTGGGTAGGTTAATAGGTTTATAGGTTTTTGCATTACTGTTGCAGTCCGTGACAGCATTTTGAGTGTAAGGATTACCAACTGATGATTATATTGTTGAATCTTAAAAGGGGTTTCCAAAATTGGAAAACAACTGACTGAATGGTCAAAAGTGACAGAAACTACACTCAACTCCTAAATCCTTTACAGCTCCTGCACAAATGCTCCTTACCTAATTGTTGGCGGGAGCAGCAGATCATTTTTTTGAGCAAGTACAGATATATTTTTGCCTTTTCCTCCATTTTGTCAATTTTCTTCTGATAACAGGGAAACTACGGAATTGCAACTCCACAATTTCCTTCCATAACAGAAATTATCTTGCAAAAATATTGCCGCAACTGAAAAATTAAAAACATATTGATCTAAGAATACATTAAAAAAAAATTAAAAACTGCTGTGTCCTCAAAGTCTAAAATAGTTTTGCAGTGAAAATGTTAAAAAAGGGCACAGACGCCATCTGGTGAGCATCCTTGAGGTTTGCCCTAACAGCCACTTGCACAAATGAGCCTGTACTCTTTGTTAGGGTTTCGTTCTGAGTACAGTGAGTAAAATTAAGAGAATTCTTAATGTAATGTGTTATTACCTATGAGGACCACCTAACATTTGATATTCTGTCCCAAGCCTCACTGAGCTATATTCCCAACTAGATTGCCTCTTTGTATGCCTTCTCAGAAGGGCAAGTGCAGATTGCTCCAAGTGCAATGCGACAAAACATCGGATTTCACCCGGACTAATGTTAGTCTATGGGGCAGTGCACTAGCCCAAGCTCGATCCAATATTCGAACTCCACTCGGATGACATGGGAGTGCACTCTGATCTCTGCACTGAGACAATGGAGAAGATGAAGAAATTTCGTTCTCCATCTTCTCTTCACAATGTGCTCCGATTCTCTCATCTGAGAGAATCGGATCACACTATGCTTACACTCCAATCAAACTATGATCAGAGTGTCATCTACATAAACGGCCCACTTCTCTCGGATGAGAGAATCTATGGCTGTCTCCACGAGCCCTCGTGGGAAGTCTTTACATTGTATGTTCAGTTTGGATTTGGTTGCCCAAAGTCGTAAAAAGAAGAACAAATACACCATTATATTTTACAATATCTATAATTGCAAGAAATCAATACAAACAGAACTTGGCTTAGCAATCTGTACATACATAAATAATATTTTCTAATCTCTTAACAGTTCATAGATTCTTCTGAAATCATGATTTTATTTCTTACATCCAATTTATTAGCCCAAAAAGTACCATTCATTTGTACATCCTTCATACTTTAACTAGAGTTTTACAGCGATTTCATGCTTCCCTTAAAACACCAACACACAGAAAGCCCATAAACCAAAAATACAACAGGGAAAAGTAAAAAAATATTTGCCATATAAGCTATTTAAAATTGTATATTACAAGCATCTAAAATAGCTTCATAATTAGAGACGTTTTGTCCAATACTGATAATGCTTAGAGTAAGAATTACAGAACTGAATTTTACAGTTATATTAGAGATGTCGTCCATATCGTCTTCTCCATCAATACTGATGTCACCTTTTTAATATAACTTAAGTTACTGGAACACGGTATCCTGTGACCAATACAGTATTGGATTTATGCTCAAAGGTAATTCAGAGAATTTAAGCTGCCAAGATAAGTGCAATAAAAAGCTGGCAACAGCTCATATATATTCCACAGTGATTTCCATTAAACAGGGTGTTCATATAGGTGGTGGCCCATTGGTATATCTGAGCATCGGGTGGAAAGACCGCGCAAAATTATTGGACAAAGTACAACTGTAGTCTTCTTCAGTCATTGGTACAAGACAAGCAAGACCAATTAAAAGCAGCAGAAGAAGCTGAAGTGGCAAGGCGGCCCGTAAAACCCGTAGAAAGAATGACTGCTGTCCATGAACCACATTGGCATCAGAATGGCAGGAACCTGAGCCATCGTCTTTGGACCTAATGAACAAAGTTAAAACAATGAGTGCAAGGCACAAGTTATTCAACCACACCTGAATAAACTAAATGACATATGACAGATTTAGAACATGACTGCCTACATAGCTTGGTCAGCAGATAACTAGTCATATTCTGGTAGCTAGCTCGAAATATGTATTTTGAGTATAATTTCCAAACTTTGGCTTACTTTTCCAATACAATATTATATGGTATATGATTAATAAAAAAAAATCTTGCTTTGTGTACAGTTTTAATCTTGCACTGAATCAATAGCCATGGGGTAAACGTAATAACATAATACACTGTATAACAGTTAGATGCCGCTACCTTTCACCGACATAAAAGTCAAAACAAATTATCTCATTATCTCTCTTCCCCAGAAGGTATATACCTGTGGGGGAGAGAGCCTGGGGAATCAAGGGAGCTCTGGGTCCCTGGCTATCTCCCCCACAGGAACATATCCTTGTCCTTATACAACTAGTTTTACCTTGTAGACATATCTTCCTTGCTGTTTGGTTTAAGATATGGTTGTACCATTGCTTTACTCCGACTATGGCCTAATCCTATCATCCAGTGTGATGCTAGTACATTCCTTATATGTGATATATTTATTGGGACTGTGGGGGATACATATTAAAGTGCTCAGCTGTCCCCACCTTCAACCTCACTGTTCACTGCCTCATTTTTCCAGTAAATTATGTTTTTTTAATAAAGCTTTTCAAATTGTTTATTTGGTCTATGGTCTGTTATATTGTCGGTAAATATATATAGATTATTTATGTGACCAGGCCCAGTTAGACTGATCGTGGTTATAGGTGAGTTTTTAATTTAGTCATGTTGCAAGATTTGTTAAAGAGTCAGCTTGCTTTCTTCTCCAACAGGCGGTACAAGAAATGCTACTTTTTTCTACTTGAGAGCTAATTGAATTATAATGTGTTACATGGGCTCATATATTTAATCAGAATTACAGAAAATGACAATATATTTATATTAAAAAGGCATGCCACCTCAAAACATTTACCGCCTATCTACTCAGTGATTAAGGGGGTACTTTGGTAAGAAATTCACACTTATCCATTTGAAAGGTGATAAGTTCTAGATAAGTCCGTGGGACTGCCCACTAAAATCACCACCGATTGCCATAATTAAGTGGCAGTGCACATTTTTGACCACCATTCTCTATGGGACTGCCTGAAATAACCACATGCTGCAATGTGGATAGATTATACCATCATCTCACTGAAATAGTCCTTTAATGTTAGATCTGAGGTGGGGTGACTGCTGTAAAAGGTCTCAGCTGATTTTTTCTGTAACTCCGGTAGAGTTGTTTGGAATGGGTGTGTGGACTCCACATATATCACATATCTATAATATTTAGTGTATTTCACATATAATATTTCACTTTTCTACAATCCCAGTATTCAAGTGCTTCTCACAAAATTAGAATATCATCATAAAGATAATTTATTTCAGTTCTTCAAGACAAAAAGTGAAACTCATATATAGTCATTAGAAACAGAGTGATCTATTTCAAGTATTTAGTTCTCTTAATGTTGATGATTATGGCTTAGAGCCAATGAAAACCTAAAAGTCATTATCTTAGTAAATTAGCATACTTTAGAACACCAGCTTGAAAAATGATTTTAAAATAAAAAATGTTGGACGACTGAAAAGTATGTTCAGTAAATGCACTCAATACTTTGTCAGGGGCTCCTTTTGCATCAATTACTGCATCAATGCAGAGTGGCATGGAGGCAATTAGCCTGTGGCACTGCTGAGGTGTTATAGAAGCCCAGGTTGCATTGTTGGGTCTGGTGTCTCTCATCTTCCTCTTGACAATACCCTATGGGGTAATGGTCAGGCGAGTTTGTTGGCCAATCAAGCACAGTGATACTGTTGTTTTTTAAACCTGGTATTGGTACTTTTGGCAGTGTGGACAGGTGCCAAGTCCAGCTTGAGAATTAAATTTCCATCTCTAAAAAACTTGTCGGCAGAGGGAAGCATGAAATGTTCTAAATTTCATGGTAGGCGGCTGTGCTGACTTTGATCTTGATAAAACACAGTGGACCTACAACAACAGATAACATGGTTCCCGAAACCTTCACTGATTGTGGAAACTTCACACTAGCTCTCAAGCAGCTTGGATTGTGACCTCTCCACTCTTCCTCCAGACTCTGGGACCTTGATTTCCAAATGAAATGCAAAATTTACTTTCATCTGAAAACAACACCTTGGACCACTGAGCAGCAGTCCAGTTCTTTGTCTCCTTGGCCCAGGTAAGACGCTTTTGTCGTTGCCTATTGGTCATGAGTGGCTTGACACAACAAATTTTTGAATGGCCTTGTCTTAACAAACCTTTCAAGGCTGCGGTTACCCCGGTAACTTGTGCACCTTTTTCTACAACACTTACACTCAGCTTTCCGTAATATTCTTGGATACAGCACTCTGTGAACAGCAATCTTCTTTAGCAATGACTTTTATGGCTTACCCTCCTTGTGGAGTGTGTCAATGACTGCCTTCTGGACATCTGTCAAGTCAGCATGATTGTGGAGCCTACTGAAATAGACTAAGGGACCTTTTTAAACACGTAGGAAGCCTTTGCAGGTGTTTTTTTTTAATTATTCTAATTTACTGAGAAAATTACTTTTGATTCTTCATTGGCTGTAAGCCATAATAATCAACATTAACAGAAATAAACACTTGAAATAGATCACTCTGTTTATAATGACTATATGAGTTTCAGTTTTTGTATTGAAGAACTGAAATAAATTAACTTTTTGATGATATTCTAACTTAGTGGGAAGTACTTGTAGGAGTTGTCTCAAATTTAAAAGTCCTCTCCTGTCCATGAAAAAAGGAATAGCTTTCTGATCTGCTAGAACCCCTACGGATCCTGAGAACCAGGGCTCTGAAGAGCTCCATGTGAATGCAGTGTTGGTCGATCATGCGCACTATTGCTCCATTCATTCTTAAAGAAGTGCTGTAGACCAGCTGAATGCTGCGCTGGACGAACTCTGGCAGTCCCATTAAGAATGAATGGAACAGATGTGATCAGGATTAACAACAGTTCCATTCACACAGGGCCATTCAGAGTCCTGGTTCTCAAGATAGGGGGTCAGAGTTGTACTCCCAGCGATCAGATAGTTAGGCCCTATTCCATGGTTAGGGGATAACTTCCAAACTTATGGCATCCCTTTAAATATTAATGTTTAAATATGAATATTAATGTTACTGTGAAGAGAATAGAAATCAGCCCATATGGAAACCAGACTTATTGGTACAGTTTGTTTTCTTCTATTCCTTTTTTTTTTAACATAGACAATTTGACGGCAGGTTGAACTGCGTTATATAAAAAAACAATTTGTACTTCTTTTACAAAATAGTAATTGATGGTGTACAGATTTCTTGTTCACTCTATATCTATAGTAAAAAAGCAGCAATCATTTACAAAGACTAATGTTAAAAAAAGCCCACATTTCAAATGGTTTAACTGCTGGCTACAAGTGTCTGGGGTAATACAAAACTGGAAAAAGCTTTATTAGCCATCTTGAATTCAATTTTTTATAAATCTGCATAGAAACAAATTTAAATAGGCTCAAAAACAAATTGCTTCTAAATATACACATGCCTTGACCTGTGTGTTCAGTCATGTTACTACAGATATAATGTGACCATTCATTCTCATAATAATACATTTCACCCCTGGGGAATAAAGAGTTTCTCCAACTAAATTTATTTTTGGCAAATGTAGCAAAAAAGACTATTCTAAATCACATTATTTTCTGTATGGCTATTCACATGCCATTCTTTTCTGTGACCCGCTGGTCCACATAAAGGCGAGGCAAGTCTTACTCAGAAATCGACCATTGAAGGCAATGTTATGTACGTGCTGTCTGCTTCTTATGGACTAGTTCTTAGTCCACGTTTTATCCATACAAGTTATCTATCACCTAGATGGTCCATTATTTTCTGGATGCAAAATGGACACATGTGAATAAGGCCTTATACAGGAGCTTGTATGTGAATCGCTGTGGCTTTAAAGCAGTTAAAGAGCCCTTTGTCCATTGATGTAAATCCAGTTTAGAGTTGAGTCTTTTGACAACTTAATTAAGGGCATTTTCATACACCTATGCAGTGGCGGATTATAATGAGGTCAATCTGGGCGGTAGCCCAGGGCCCAGTGGTGTGCAATATGGAGGCAATATGCTGGACACATTAGGGGCAGATTGCTGGACACACTGGGGGCAATATGCTGGAGACACTGGGGCAGATTGCTGGACACACTGGGGGCAATATGCTGGACACACTGAGGCAGAATGCTGGACACACTGGGGGCAATATGCTGGAGACACTGGGGCAGATTGCTGGACACAATGGGGGCAATATGCTGGACACCCTAAGGCAGAATGCTGGACACACTGGGGCAATATGCTGGAGACACTGGGGCAGATTGCTGGACACACTGGCGGCAGAATGCTGGACAAACTGGGGGCAATATGCTGGACACACTGGGGGCAATATGCTGGACACACTGGGGCAGATTGATGGACACACTGGGGGCAGAGTGCTGGACACATTTGGGGCAATATGCTGGGCAAACTGGGGCAGATTGTTGGACACACTGGGGGCAATATGCTGGACACACTGAGGCAGAATGCTGGACACACTGGGGGCAATATGCTGGAGACACTGGGGCAGATTGCTGGACACAATGGGGGCAATATGCTGGACACCCTGAGGCAGAATGCTGGACACACTGGGGCAATATGCTGGAGACACTGGGGCAGATTGCTGGATACACTGGCGGCAGAATGCTGGACAAACTGGGGGCAATATGCTGGACACACTGGGGGCAATATGCTGGACACACTGGGGCAGATTGATGGACACACTGGGGGCAGAGTGCTGGACACATTTGGGGCAATATGCTGGGCAAACTGGGGCAGATTGTTGGACACACTGGGGGCAATATGCTGGAGACACTGGGGCAGATTGCTGGACACACTGGGGGCAGAATGCTGGACAAACTGGGGGCAATATGCTGGACACACTGGGACAGAATGCTGGACACACTGGGGCAGAATGCTGGACATACTGGGGGCAATATGCTGAAGACACTGGGGCAGATTGATGGACACACTGGGGCAATATGCTGGACACACTGGGGGCAATATGCTGGACACATTTGGGGCAGATTGCTGGACACACTGGGGGCAATATGCTGGACACACTGGGGGCAATATGCTGGACACACTGGGGCAGAATGCTGGACACACTGGGGCAGAATGCTGGACACACTGGGGGCAGGATGCTGCACACATTGGGGGCAGAGATGCTGGACACTGGGGGCAGAGATGCTGGACACTGGAGCAGAGATACTGGACAATGGGGGCAGAGATGCTGGACACTGGGGGCAGAGATGCTGGACACACTGGGGGCAGGATTGGAGACATGGGCAGAAAGTAGATACGGGGCATGATTGGAGACACGGGGCAGAATGAAAGACATGGGGCAGGATTGGAGACAGATCGTGCAGGATCAGGGGGCAGGATGGATACGATGGAGCCTGATGGGGAGATCATATGGGGCAGATTGCTGGACACACTGGGGGCAATATGCTGGAGACACTGGGGCAGAATGCTGGACACACTGGGGCAGAATGCTGGCCAAACTGGGGGCAATATGCTGGACACACTGGGGCAGATTGCTGGACACAATGGGGCAGATTACTGGACACACTGGGGGCAGAGTGCTGGACACATTTGGGGCAATATGCTGGACACACTGGGGGCAATATGCTGGAGACACTGGGGCATATTGCTGGACACACTGGGGGCAGAATGCTGGACAAACTGGGGGCAATATGCTGGAGACACTGGGGCAGAATGCTGGACACACTGGGGGCAATATGCTGGAGACATGGGCAGATTGCTGGACACACTGGGGGCAAAATGCCGTAGACACTGGGGCAGATTGCTGGACACACTGGGGGCAGAATGCTGGACAAACTGGGGGCAATATGCTGGACACACGGGGGGCAATATGCTGGACACACTGGGGCAGAATGCTGGACACACTGGGGGCAGGATGCTGCACACATTGGAGGCAGAGATGCTGGACACTGGGGGCAGAGATGCTGGACACTGGGGCAGAGATACTGGACAATGGGGGCAGAGATGCTGGACAATGGGGCAAAGATGCTGGACACACTGGGGGCAGGATTGGAGACATGGGCAGAAAGTAGATACGGGGCATGATTGGAGACACGGGGCAGAATGAAAGACATGGGGCAGGATTGGAGACAGATCGTGCAGGATCATGGGGCAGGATGGAGACTGATGGGGCAGGATGGGGAGATCATATGGGGCAGGATGGATACTCAGGAGGGCAGGATGGGAGAACATATGGCTGGAACCAGGAATGAGATACACGGGGCCAGGATGGGTGATATTATTACCATAGGGGCTAATTAAGGGATATTATTACTGCAGTGATGTATTTATTTTATTTTTTGAGGACACTGTTTCTAAATGGGGGCGCGGTCCTGTTACTCTGTAGAGTGACACTATGTTGCCTCTTTTTCTTTATGTGGTGTAATGTAGATGTTGGGAAAAATTAAGTAATGTGTTCTGCAAGCGGAGCTCGAGATAACTGTGTTATTTCCTGCAGAGACGAGTCCTGGCTGGATGAAGTGGTGGTGGTCTGTGCTGGAAGAGAAATGAAGGACTTCACCTAGAGATGTCACTGGTGAGTCAGTGTTACCTATACACTGACACTATACACTGTATACTATATACAGAGGTCCTGTGTATAACGTCACCGGTGATCACTGTATTACCTCTACACAGACACTGCATACTAAGTACAGATCTCTTGTGAATACTGGCACTTATGGTAATAGTATTGTGGGTTTTTTTTTCTTCCTAACTGAAGGGTAAATTGACTAGATCAATGGATGTTTGACAGGTTATAGTTTCACACAGCAACTATTTTTCTGGAATAATCTGGTTCAGGTATACCATGACCCCATCACATGACCCATCACATGACAGGGGGGCCCACAGTTTCTGAACAGCCCGGGGCCCTGGCTACCCTTAATCCACCCCTGCACCTATGTAGAGATCTAACTAAGGTTATTCAGAAATCAAAGTTTTGGGACACAAAAAAGTGTAATTTGACATTTAGATTAATATTGGTCTATGGCTTGTTCAATGTTAAGTTAGTTATCTTAAGTGAGATAGCCTTCTGTGACAAGTTATCGAGATGGTGTGTTGCTAAAGCTGTAAGTTCTTTTTCTGCTCGCATAAAAATAGATCAAATTGGATGGCTTCCCCAAAGGTCTTAAGCAGGCCATACTGATTATATGGCTGCCTGCCAAATAATGCTGCGGCTGATCAGTCTATCGACAGTCATTTCAGCTGTCTCGCCAATACACACGATCGCTTGTTTGTCCAAGCACTCCTATATACTCTATAAGAAAGCTGCCGGTTGACATGTTGGCTCGTGGCACATATCTGTGGGAACAATGTGATCGGCAGTCCGAAATGAAACATGCCGCCATTAGTCTAAGGCAGGGGTCCTCAAACTACGGCCCGTGGGTCATATGCGGCCCATCGAGGACAATTATCTGGCCCCTGGGCCCGTCCGACATTGAACTTTACTACAGTTCAATGCCGGCGCGCCCTGTAATCGCGGGCAGAATGACGAGGCGGTGAGGAAAGGTGATGCGCGGCCCTCCGTATGCAGCACAGACCACGTGATTGTCATCCTGCCGCCTGTGCCAGAAGAAGATGGAGTTGAGTGGGCGCCTCTTCCGAGCAGCAGGGGACATAGGTGAGTAATGGCATTTTTTTTTAACATCAGGTCCGGTCTATCATGCCAATTGGGGACATATGCTGCCTATTGGGGATATTTACCTGCCTACTGGAAACATTTACCTGCCTTTTGGGAACATTCACCTGCCTATTGGGGACCTATACTGCCTATTGGGGGCATTTACCTGCCTTTTGGGGACATTTACCTGCCTATTAGGGACTATGCTGGCTATTGGGGCCATTTACCTGCCTATTGGGGACCAATGCTGTCTATTGGGGACATTTACCTGCCTATTGGGAACTAGGCTGCCTATTGGGAACATTTACTTGCCTATTGGGGACCTATGCTGCCTATTGTATTGGGGACATTTACCTGCCTATTGGGGACTATGCTGCCTATTAAGGACTATGCTGCCTATTGAGGACCTATACTGCCTATTGGCGACCTATGCTGCCTATTGGGGACATTTACCTGCCTATTGGGGACTATGCTGCCTATTGGGGACATTTACCTTCTTATTGAGGACATTTACCTGCCTATTGGGGACATTTACCTGCCTCTTGGGGACATTTACCTGCCTGCTGGTGAGTATGCTATCTATTGGGGACATTTACCTGCATATTGGGAGATTATGCTGCCTTTTGGGGGCCTATGCTGCCTATTGGGGACTATGCTGCCTATTGGGGACATTTACCTGCCTATTGGGGACTATGCTGCTCATTGGGGACATTTACCTGCCTATTGGAGACTATGCTGCCTGTTGGGGACCAATACTGCCTATTGGGGACATTTACCTGCCTATTGTGGACTATGCTGCCTATTGGGGACTATGCTGTCTATTGGGGACTAGGCTGCCTTTTGGGGACATTTACCTGCCTATTAGGGACATTTACCTGCCTATTGGGGACTATGCTAGCTATTGGGGACATTTACCTGCCTATTGGGGACTATGGCTGCCTTTTTGGGACCTATACTGCCTATTGGGACATTTTCCTGCCTACTGGGGACTATGCTGCCTATTGGGAACCTGTGCTGCCTAGTGGGGACATTTAACTGCCTATTGGGGACTACGGCTGCCTTTTGGGGACATTTTTCTGCCTACTGGGGACTATGCTGCCTATTGGGGACATTTACCTGCCTATTGGGGACTCTGAGGTAAAAGAGTTCCACCAATATGGGCACTGGTGCGGCTGAAAGGAATTTAGATTGTGAGCCCCATTGGGGTAAGTGATGATGATGTGTGCAAACTGTAAAGCGCTGCGGAATATGTTAGCGCTGTGGAATATGTTAGCGCTATATAACAATAAAGATTTATTATTATTATATTGACTGGCAAGGCTGCATTGATGGGCACTGATCAGACTGCATTGATGGGCAGTGCAGTCTGTATGTCTCCGTGTGGGCAATTTTATTGCTGGTATATTGTTTTTGTAGCGCTGTATATATATTGGTATTTTACCACTAGCAATTTGGAATCCCTAGGAAACCATGATATCAAGAAAGAGAACAATTGCTTCACTTGTTACGACTAGCAGTGACAAATATGGAACCGGACATTGACCATCTCATTAGCCAAAAGCAGGACCATAGTTCCCATTGAAATACCGGTAAGTTTGTTGAATTAACTTTACTTGTTCTTCATTTTAAATATTGTATTTGTTCCTGCTTTGTTTTTTTACTTCAAAATAATATATGTGCAGTGTGCATAGGAATTTGTTTATAGTTTTTTTTAAACTATATTCCGGCCCTCCAATGGTCTGAGGGACCATGAACTGGCCCCCTATTTAAAAAGTTTGAGGACCCCTGGTCTATGGTGTATGGGTGCCTATAGGCTTCATGGCCGAGTCACATCAACAAAATGGATCAGAATGGGACATGAACAGATTTTTAACTTGAAGGCACAGAGATCTGTTAAATAAACACATCTGTAATTATCGCCATTAAATTCTATGGGTCCATATATTTGTCCATTTTTAAAAACAAGAAATAGTATTGTGTAAAGAGGGCCTAAAGATGCAGCTACATGATTCTTCTCTGGGAATTAGCTGATCTGGATTTCTATAGAGGGAATTCAGGTGACGAGCTTTGAAATTAAAGAAGTGGTCCAGCAATTTATTTTTTTCCATTCCTGCATCCTCACTTTTTCTTATACACTATGCACTTCTACGAAACTCAGTCTCCCGTTTGCTTTACTTCCGAATCTGTCTTGAGTCTTAGGATTCGTCCTGCACTGAATTAGTCTAGGCGCTACTAAAAATTCCATGATGCATCAGTACAGCATCACATGACCAGCTAGCGATAGTGCCATATCTATATGCAGGGAGAAAACTATGGCTATACTCTCCTCTATATACTGCTAAAGAAGCTAATATATACGTATACAGTAAGGAAGTCTATATAGTGTCATTCACATGGTAATAATGTAGGCGATCACAGTTTAGTCATCTTCAATACTCTTTGATATGAGCTTCTGTCCTTCACTCTGTGGAGAACTTTCCATCCAAAAAGGGTTAAAAACTGTACCTGGAAACTGTAGGCCTTTAAAAAGGGCTGACCCATGAATAAAGTACATTCTAATGAATAGATCTTGGAATAATAATAGGTTCCACAATTAGATGTGTTAAAAAAATTTTAAAAAATGGTTGTGGCTAACCATACAGGAACAGGTCATCATCACAAATTCTTAACTGTATGAGCAGTGAGACTACGGAACTCTCTGCCATAACAATGATTCCTTAACTAAAAAAGTTCTAGAAGGGCTTGGATGCCTGTAGGCTAAATATAATATTACAGGTTGTGGGCACTAAATTCTGTGACGGGACATTGATTCCTGGAACTAGTCTGATTGCCGTACGTAGGCATGAGAAAAAATAGCACAATAGGGTCTTATCTGATAAACATTCAGAATTAAGAAGAGCAGATTTAGCTCACATAATCCATAGAATTGTGGATTTTACAATTTTATTCAGCTGCTGCGTATCCAACGGGTCGTCAAACCACTTGTAATAGAAACCAGAAACGATTTGTGGACTTGTTTGCACTGCTGTTTATTAAAGATGCCAAATTCAGAAAATTAATTAGATATATGGTTTTATTCGACGTATTTCGAAGTATAATACACTTCTTCCTCAGGGAAAACCATACAGCTGTGAGGAAGAAGTGTATTATACTTTGAAACACATTGAGCAAAACTATATGGCTAATTAACTTTCAGAATTTGGCGTGCTCAGTAAATAGCAGCGCAAACAAGTTCACAATACCTTCCTGGTTTCTCATGGGGTTTTTGACTTTTCCTAAATCAAAATGTAAGCTTAGAGAACTCGCTGGACTAGTGTCTCTTTTTAACCTTAATTCTATGAAAATATTCACCTGCATCATATACAAACTTCTGTAGACTGAGATGCTGACCCCCTTCAGAGAATGTAAAAGGCATGTGATTCCCAAGGGGTCACCATGAGCTCACATGATCAAACTGAAGTATACCATGCATTTTCAGAAAGGAAATACTAAAGGTAATATTAGATGAATAAAATAAAGTGAGAGGATGAATTTAAAAAAAAAAATCACTAGTTGCTTTGTTACAGGGTTTTTATGACAGACCCTTTAGGGTGCATCCAGTCGTTTTTGAGGAGATTTTGTTGATATTTCTATTATCTTTTTTTTTTTTGTTTAAAGCCACAGCCAGATGTTACTATAAAGTCTACAGGAAATTATTGTAGTGTATTGTTGTCAATTTTCGGGTTTATGCAGTATACAAAAAAATGCATGTATAAAATAATGTAAAATATAAAAAGGCCTAAAAATGATTGATATTCATGGATTGTTTTTCACATGCATTTAAGAATGTATGCATGTGACCAAACCATAGATTTAATTTTCATGGTAAATCAGTGTGATCTAGACCAGGATGGTGGCACAAAAAGTTCCTTTGGATCCATATCAATTGTACCCACAGTATGCTGCCAACAGACAGTGCCGTTTCTCCCCTGGAACCAATGCTGTGTTCTGAATAGGGAGAGGGAAGTAGCCACTGGGCTTCTGGTGTCTTCCCCCTTGAAAACAAAGCATTAAATACAACATGCCAGATTATTTTTTTTTCTGATGAACACCAACTGAGGAACAAATAGACATTACACAGCTGGTCAGTCCGGCTGAAAGTAGCAGGTTTATCTGACCATCCTTAAGGTACCTTCACACTGGCCAACTTAACAATGATATCGCTAGCGATCCGTGACGTTGCAGCGTCCTGGATAGCGATATCGTTGTGTTTGACACGCAGCAGCGATCTGGATCCTGCTGTGACATCGTTGGTCGGAGCAGAAAGGCCAGAACTTTCGTTGCTGGATCTCCCGCAGACATCGCTGAATCGGCGTGTGTGACGCCGATTCAGCGATGTCTTCACTGGTAACCAGGGCAAACATCGGGTTACTAAGCGCAGGGCCTGCTTCTCTGCACTGTGACGTCACCGCTGTGCTTTCCAGCCGGTGCTTACACAGTGCAGAGAAGCAGAGTGCCGGAGGACAGACACCGGAATGTAAGTATGTAGTGTTTTTTTGTTTTTTTTACGTTTACGCTGGTAACCAGGGTAAACATCGGGTTACTAAGCGCGGCCCTGCGCTTAGTAACCCGATGTTTACCCTGGTTACCAGGGGACTTCGCATAGTTGGTCGCTGGAGAGCTGTCTGTGTGACAGCTCTCCAGCGACCACACAGCGATGCTGCAGCGATTGGGATCGTTGTCTAGATCGCTGCAGCGTCGCTAAATGTGACGGTACCTTTAGTCCAATATGTATAGCCACCTTAAATTTCATACTGAAGTACTGCTTTGGCATGACAGGTCTCTAAACAACTGAACTGTAAAGAAAAAAAGATGGCACTTATGATTAGTCACTCTAACGATAAAAACACCCAAGAACCCACATTATTAAATGTTATCGCAGACAAGGCACAAACAATACACACAGTCTTTATAAAAATGTTTCATAGTCATTAAAAATCCTGTAAAACCTCTTTATTTTGTCTGGCCTTAAACTGAAGTCTATCAAGGTTTACTGATCCAGTGCAAGATCAAACACAAAGTACTCTGATCAGAAGCATTAAAAATAATAAGGAACACAGTGACAGCCTGTTCTGTGTTATCAGTTACTACTGCAGCTGACATCAAACACAACCTGTCTGACTTGTGCTTTTGATTAAGCGCTCTATTCAATCGCAACTCGTTTTTATTCCATGCTTGCCTGAATGACAAATTGAATATTGTGCTGTACTGCAAAAAGATGTGTTAATCAAAAGTGCCGGTGGAGAGGAAGAATGCTGCTGGGCGGTTATTAGGAAGTGAACCTTGCTGAAAGCTGCAAAGCTGTTAGGACGCACACTGGGCCAGATGTTTGGCAACGCAAGATGTGAGCTGCAAAGGCGATGATAGCTCAATGCTTTTATTATCACACTGGATTAAATCACACATGCTCATCAGCTTGTCAGTGATCCTGCTGGTTACCCTCCGTTCTCCATAGATCCATGCTGAGACGTAGCGCAAATAAACTGTACTCAATCAGCATGTTCATTCTGTTTCTCTTATCTCTTATTGTAAGCTGATAATCACTGGTGAAAGTTGAAGTCTATTTACAAATCATGAAGTGCTCTCGCCATGCGGAGATACATGAGAGCAGCAAAAATATTTACCATGGCTACAATTAAATACACAATTTTGATAAAACTCATGGAGAAGTGTCTGGTTCTACATGTGACCATCAATGTCAGAGAATAGTCTTAAGATGGCTGCACCTTCATAAGCTGGGCATACAGTCACTTAGAGGGGTTATCCAGTACTTTATATTGGTGGCCTATGCTTAGATCGGCAGCCAAATGTGCCCAATTGTGGTGCAAAATTACAGAGCTCCACCAGCTGTATAAAGGCCACAGCGGGGTACTGAAGATCCCTGCCTATCAATGCGATTATGAGCGGATGTGCAGTACCCTGTCATGGTCACTATACTGTTGACAGAGCTGTGCTGTGCCATTCGGCAAATAATTTCCGCTGACACCAAGAACACGTGATTGGTGGGTGTGCCAAGTGTTGCACTGCCACCAATCTGACATTGATGACTATGCTAAGGTTTGGTGCCCAGCATTTTCTTTCATCCAAGAGAATTGGGGCAATTATGCTATTCACACGATGATCAGAGTTTGATCAGAGTGTGATCATAATGTGATCTGATTCTCTCAGATCAGAAGATGGGGAAAAAATGTCTCCATGTTCTCTCTTCTGTCAGTCTATGAAAACCACACTCTCATGTTATGTGAACGCAGTCCTATTTTTTCCATAAACTCATTGACTTTTTCTGTGGTAAAAGGTAAAAAAATCGGACATGTGCAAAGCCACATAGAATAACATTGGCCCAAGTGCAATCCGATATTTTGTCAGATCACACTCGGGCCGAAAACACGATCACGTGCACGTGCCGTAATGTTAGACCATCAATGTAAAATACTGGAAACATTTTTTTAACTCAACTATATAGATATATTTTGAGTCAAATGGAAATGCCATGTGCATGGGATGATGAGCAAAGAGGCAGATGATGTAATTTCTGCTTTGCCGGGCCCTTTACGATGTCAAAGTGAAATTAGCTGTACAAAATCATTATTGGTTACACTATAAGATCTAGTGTGTTTAGACTATCACCAGAAACATAGCTTGGAGATATTGGGTGCTGATACAAAGTCTGAACCAGGTCACCTACATTGTTATGTGAAACAGAGGAGCTTTTGGCCCATTTAAGGCACTACTTCAACCTCTGCACATATTAAGACTATACCATTAACCATTTAAGTCCTTAGAACTATACAGCTATATCATGTTAAATTAACTGCTCGATAATTACATATTTTAATGGACGGTTTTTTACAATGGCTTAAGCAACAGCAAAAACTGCACTTGTAAGACCAGTCATACAATAAAAACAGTCCTATTTGCAATATTTTTTTAAACTACATATACTAATTTGCTAAACCGTAATAACGATTGATATAATTAGCTCTTATTAATTGTGGCTATAGATAACTGAAACTTTCCACGACAACATATACCATAGGATGTTTATAATCGTATATCTTTATAGAACATTAATGTCCATAAGTGATAAAGTTATCAACATAGTGTCTTTGATGGTGTCTGGCTTTGATCTACATGTATACTGGACTTTCATTGTAGACTATATTGAATTATTTTAAGGGTGATATCATTATCTTTATGACTACGGTACATTTTTTTCTGCTAAATATTTTACCCAAAAGTAATTGTTTAGGGACAGTAGTAAAGGAAAAAATGAACTAATGCAAAAAATGAAAAAAAAAAAAAAAGACTGAAGCACACAAAATAAAAGCAACTAAAATACAAAAGCTGCTTAAGCAAAGATGCAAAATTGACTAAAACAATATGAAAAGCAAAAGCTACAGTATCGCAGCTGGTCTGCACTCTTGTGGTCGAAAGTGTGGGAAAGTTTTCCAATAAGTTTGAGAAGTGTGTTAGTAGGGATTAGTGAGGTTAGAAGAAAAAGGAAAAAGAAGCGTCACCAAATCTAAGGACCAAAGCTACTATAATAATGAAGAACACAAAGGAAGCAAATGCCCACAAAATGGACAATCCATTTTGACACTGATTCCAAAACTTATGGAACAGAGCCTTAAAGTGAGATCTACAAATATAGATGATGATAAAAGTATGCTCCATACTAAGCAACCTGCTGTCCTGTGAGGCTCAGCAAAGTACACCAGTAAAATGGTGACAAACCAGTTAGAAAACAAGTTTTTGAGGACTAGGGTTGACTTTCTTTACCAGGCATGATGAACTTGTTCCATCATCCTCTGTGTTCTAGAGAAGAATGCGGAAACCAGGAGAATAAGGTACCTGCTAGGTGGGTTGTTGACAGAGGGTCCAGGCTGTGAGACACTACATTTGCCCCGTGGCTGTTTGCAATGAATAGGGGTAAAGAAAGAAGAATGTTCAGTCCAGGCAAAAAAAGACAAGCTACCGGTAAAAAGAAAATCAACAAAATGAAAAGTGCAGCAAAAGAAAATAAAATCACATGAGGTGACCAATACCCAGGAGATAAGGAAACTGGCTTTTCAATTTTGAATCCAAAGCTACAGTTCTAGAAGAACACAATGTGACATGCATTGTAAGGGAATAAAAGATACGATCCCACAGAAAATTGCCTATTATTTATAAATGATATGATGTTGTTGTATTAATGAAATAAAAATAATTAAAACGGTCGCTATGATACTAAAGATCATTTTTACAACCATTTATTTTTTCATTTTTTTGTGAAAAATTTGAAAAGCCAGTTTTCCTTGACAATTTATTACTAGGACCTAAAGGGATGAATGTAGAAAATCAATTAAGAAGATCATATAGTTTATAAGGACAGATGTTATTTAACTAAAGTATAAATGAAATACAAAGAATCCAAACCACCAAAAACTGATTAAAATATAAATGAACGGAATTATAAAGGAGAGGTCAAAATAATTCCTGCTTTGTTAAAAGATGTATAATTTGCCTTTATATCATGCAGAAGGGAAATGGCAGGGATCTGGTAGAGCTGAACATTGCAGGGTGAACAGTTCTTGGGAATGTGGGATGTGTTTGCTGCCCTTCCTACTGGGTTTTGTATTGAAATATTTGCCTGGTACAATCCATGGATTTTTATTTTCTTCCCAAATGGACACTTTGGTTGCATTACCGTTCTCTCCCTACTTGGCGTACTTCTGCCCGACACAGGACTGAGGGATCCGGACGTATCTAACTCATCTCCAGAAGACCATGAGGACAACTCCTAGTTGTAAAAAAGCAAAATTGATTATTTTTTCTATTAAATGTGCTAAATATTATAATAACTGCCTTTAGAAAGCAAAAACAATAGCATGCTATCGATTTTAAATATTTCTCTACATCTTGGGACAAAAATATTGGTTAAGCTTTTCTATATGTGAGAAATCCTTTTAAAAAATTCTTATTCAGTAGTGCGAATATTATTTTCACGTAACACTTTAAGTTAAGACATACTCTTATATAGAGTCTGCCAGTCCAACAAAACAGTGCACCATTTTCGTGGACAAACAGTTCAGTGCACTTTTCGGCCACTTTGATTTTTTTCCTTATCTCCACTAAATAGATGAGAAGAGACAAAAAAACAAGAAGGCATCACTCTATAAATTGGGATCAGCCTAAAGCATACCAAAAGAAACCTAGAGAATAATTGAAAGAGAAGGGATCACCTATAAATAAAGAATGTTATTGGAAAGCAAGCCAAAAATATATCAAATCAATTTGAATAGCTCATAGGCTGTGAACACCTAACTAGACAAGCCCACAATAGAGCTACCGTCTACCCTATCTAAGTATGGCCAAACCATAATATAGTGAGGATAAAGATTGGTCAGGTAATTGAAAGTGACAAGATCTTCAATATATAAATGAAAATAATCAAATGTAAATTGTCGGAAAATAAACAGTATACTGTATACTCGAGTAAAAGCCGAGATTTTCAGCCCATTTTTTTAGACTGAAAGTGCCCCTCTCGGCTTATACTTGAGTCATTGTCCCAGGGGGGTCGGCGGGGAAGGGGGAGCGGCGGCTGTGACATAGTCACCTGCTCAAGGCGAGGTTCCTGCATCTCCGGTCTCTGAGCGCTGACAGCTTCTTCTAGCGTGGAGCGGTCACATGGAACCGCTCATTACAGTAATAAATATGGACCCGACTCCACTCCCATAGGGGTGGAGCTGCATATTCATTACTGTAATGAGCGGTAACGGTGACCACTCAAAGCTGGAAGAAGCTGTCAGCGCCTGGAGACCGGAGATGCAGGGACCGTGCCAGGAGCAAATGAGTATAATGGGGAGGGGGAGCACTGCGTGATATTCACCTGTCTGTTGTGAATTCTGTGGCTAAGCTCCCTCCTGTGGTCGTGAGTGGTACTTCGGCTGGTTCTGTCTATGAGCTTCCTTTGGTGGATGAGAGTGGTACTGCGGCTTCTGAGTTTCCTTCCTCAGGTGATGAGGTTAAGTCGTTAGGTGCTGCTCTATTTAACTCCACCTAGTGCTTTGATCCTGGCCTCCAGTCAATGTTCCAGTATTGGTCTTGCTTTCTCCTGGATCGTTCCTGTGGCCTGTCTATCCTGCATAAGCTAAGTTTGCTTGTGTTATTTTTGTTTGCTATTTTTTCTGTCCAGCTTGCTATATTGGTTTTTCTTGCTTGCTGGAAGCTCTGGGACGCAGAGGGAGCACCTCCGTACCGTTAGTCGGTGCGGAGGGTCTTTTTGCCCCCTCTGCGTGGTTGTTTGTAGGGTTTTGTGTTGACCGCAAAGCAATCTTTCCTATCTTCGGTCTGTTCAGTAAGTTGGGCCTCACTTTGCTAAATCTATTTCATCTCTGCGTTTGTATTTTCATCTCAACTCACAGTCATTATATGTGGGGGGCTGCCTTTTCCTTTGGGGTATTTCTCTGAGGCAAGGTAGGCTTATTTTTCTTTCTTAGGGCTAGCTAGTTTCTCAGGCTGTGCTCGAGGCGCATAGGACTGGTCAGGAGCGCTCCACGGCTACCTTTAGTGTGGTTGGATAGGATCAGGGATTGCGGTCAGCAGAGTTCCCACGTCTCAGAGCTCGTCCTATGTTTTTGGTAATTATCAGGTCACTTTGTGTGCTCTGAACTACAAGGTCCATTGTGGTTCTGAATCACCTGTTCATAACACCTGTCCTCGTTCCGGGCACCGCTCCGTCTTCCGCGTCCTCTGCAGTGACACTCAGGTCAGAGGGCGCGATGACGTGGTTAGTTCGCGCCCTCTGCCTGAACGTTAGTGCAGAGGACGCGGAAGACACAGCGGTGCTGGAAAGAGGACCGGTGAGTGTTGCAAGTGCCGGGGGCCTGAGCGACGAGAGGTGAGTATGTAATTTTTTTTTTTTAATCACAGCAACAGCATATGGGGCAAATATCTCTATGGAGCATCTTATGGGGCCATAATCAATGTTTGTGCAGCATTATATGGGGCAAATATCTTTATGGAGCATCTTATGGGGCCATAATCAACATTTGTGCAGAATTATATGGGCAAATATCTCTATGGAGCATCTTATGGGGCCATAATCAACAATTGTGCAGCATTATATTGGGCAAATATCTCTATGGAGCATCTTATGGGGCCCTTATTAACCTTTATGCAGTACTGTATGGGGCAAATGTGTCTATGGAGCATCTTATGGGGCCATTATTAACGTTTGTGCAGCATTATATGGGGCATACTGTATTTTAATATGGAGCAGCTTATGGGGCCCATCATGAACTGTATGGAGCATTATATATTCAAAAACACTTAACCTACTGATATCTCAATTAATTTTACTTTTTTTGGTACCTATTTTTATTTTTGAAATTTACCGGTAGCTGCTGCATTTTCCACCCTAGGCTTATACTCGAGTCATTAAGTTTTCCCACCTTTTGTGGCAAAATTAGGGGGGTCGGCTTATACTCGGGTCGGCTTATACTCGAGTATATATGGTAATATACCAACAGCACAACCTAATAAACAATTCTAACGAACAACAGATCAAGAGAAAGGCATGATGGAGAAACCAGTGTAGTACACAGTGAGAAGATGGGGGAGAGAACCTAACAGGTAGGTGGGAAGGCACACGGAACTGTTTGGCTATGTAAAGAGTGCGTCGAGCATCTATGCTTTGCTTGACGACTCATTTTTCTGCTGACAGACTCTCTTTGAAACTATTTAAACACTCTTAAGACAGTAATTTAACAGAGAAAAAAACCCAGAAAAAAACAATTCTAATACTTTCTAAAGATGATGACAGCTTGCTAAAATTCTTCTTTTTCCGAAAGTATCCTTAGCAGAGTAATATTACTGCCAGTTTTCCATTCACAATAACATTCTAATTTATCACCAACTGACTCATAAACATATTTTTAAATTTTGAGAATTTTTGGCTGTTCACAATAAACCTCAAAAACTTACCAGCTGACTGCTGGAAATGTCCAGGATTTTCTCAATTTGTTTGATGTGCTGTGTCACTTTCTTTAAGAGCACTTTAAGTCTGTTCCCAATGACATGCACCTTTTCTTTGGCTTCAAGACAATCCTTGCCCTCTGCATTGACAAGTAACTGGCAGGACATGTCTTGTAGAGATGCCACCTTTAGCTGAGATTCAAGCAGCTCACGCTTGATTTGCTGTTACATAAAGACAAGGTCAGCAGTGTTCTCAGGTATTCACACATTTTAATCGTGGCAGTATTTTCAGATTTCAAAATTAGCTTCCTTTAACTTTTTCACTTCCAAGGACTTAAGTATTATATGTACTGTACGATAAATATTAGGGCCAGAGAGTCTTATCTTCTAAATGACATCCTGACATTCTTGTGACATTGATTATATGACGCATGAGTGCTGCAACCTGTCAGAGGACACTAATGAGCTGCAGCCTTCACAGCTCTGTTAGATGGAAAAGCAGATTGGCTGCAGCGCTTACAAGAGATAAACAAGGTCACGAGATTGCAGCTACAAAATCATATGTCAAAGACATTGTCCACTACATTATTATTGATGATCTATCCTAAGGATAGGTCATCAATGTCTGATCAGTCGGAGTCAGACACCCAGGCACCCCAGCCGATCAGCTGTTCTCGATGTCATCGGAGGCCACAGCTGCTCAATTACAGAGCTGCTCTTTCTTCTGATGGTGACACATCCGCCTCCTATTGATTTGAATAGGAGAATGTGCAGTACCTGGTAGTGGCCTCTATCAAAAGATAGAGCAGCTCTGCAATTGAGCATATCCGTCAGGCAGCCGGTGATGACAGCGAGAATAGCTGATCGGCAGGGGTGCTGGGTGTCGGACGCCGACCCATCAGACATTGATAAACTATCCTAAGGATAGATCATCAATAGAGATGGGCGGACATCTGGATGTTCGAGTCTGACGGGTTCGGCCCAACAGTTACAAAAAGTTTGGGTTGGGTACCAGAACAGTACAGGGACCCCGAACCTGGACCGTCCAGGCTGAGAAACACTGGGGAATGAACCGCTGCAAGCGCAGCATCAGTGACTAGCAGTGACGTCACTGAGGCCAAGTTCCCAGACGGGATGAACTGCGGTTTTCTCACAGTCCTAGCGGGGATCTTACCGAGGTCACCGCAGTTCAGCCCTGCTGGGAACACAGCCTCAGTGATGTCACCTACAGTCACTGAGGCTGCGCTCGCAGCAGTTCATTGCACAGTGGTTCTCAGTCTGGACGGTCGCATCTTG
This sequence comes from Ranitomeya imitator, assembly GCF_032444005.1. Lineage (NCBI taxonomy): Eukaryota > Metazoa > Chordata > Amphibia > Anura > Dendrobatidae > Ranitomeya > Ranitomeya imitator. The sequence continues at coordinate 135,858,035 of NC_091286.1, forward strand.
GCACTGTCCAGGTTCAAAACTATTTTTCCCTCAGACATGGACTACGGCGTGGGACAGAACGATAGACAGGTATGGTATATTGTTGTTTTATTTTTGGTTTATTACAGGAAAACAAGGGATTCGGTGGAATTAGGCGAGGTCGTAAGTATGGTTTAATTGAGATTATTAAAGGAGTTTGTTTCACTTTTTTAAATTAAAGGACTTTATTCTTGGTGTCTGTGTTTTCATACAGTGTGACTATGGGGTTAGTAATGGGGACATCTTATAGATGCCTCTTCATTACTAACCTTGGGGCTTGATGTCACCGGACAATACAAAGGTGACATCAACCCCCCCAACTATCACCCCACTTGCCACCGCTACAGGGCAAGTGGAGAGAGTCGGGCAAAGCACCAGAATTGGAGCATCTAATAGATGTGCCTTTTCTGGGCAGCTGTGGGCTGCTATTTTTTGGCTGGAGGGGAGCAATATCCATGGCTCCTTACTAGCCTGAAAATACCAGCCCCCAGCTGTCTGCTTTAGCAAGGTTGGTTGTTTTTTTAAATTATTTATTTAAATAATTCAAAAAATACGTCGTGGGTACCCCTCTATTCTTAGTTTTGCCTGGCTGGTAATCAAAAATAAGGGGAACCCACACCGCTTTTTTGTTCTATTATTTATTTACAACGCAGGAACGGCTGATGAATACTCCCATCCGCCGCTCCTGCTCTCGCTGTTATTAGCGGCAACAGGTTTTGGATGATGGGAGCAGTTGTTCCATCAGCTGATACTAGTGACCGGAGGTAAACTTTATACATCCGATCACAGCTGAGCACTCGCGCTGTCTTTTGACAGCGTGGGAACCGTGGCTCTCTGTCCAGCGGGGATGATTTCACCACTGACAACAGCGCATGCAGCGAGACAAAGACCCAGTGTTCGGGCAGCCGACCCCAAACAGTAACATGGACTTCCTCGTGAAGTGCCCGAACAGTATGTGTTCGGTACGGATGCCAAACTTTCCTGTTCTGGTTCGCCCATCTCTAATCATCAATGATAAAGTAAGTAGTGGACAACCTCTTCAAGCACATTCAAATTTAAGGCTTTTTTTTTTTATCAAGTGTGCTCAGAGCAGAGGAGAACGGTAGTCCAAGAGGGAAATATGCTTTTTTTAATTTTACTAGGCACATTAGGGACATTGAAAAGGGGTTGTACAATAATGGACAGTCCCTTCAATAACATCCCTGCATCACAACATTTGTCCATTCATCAATTGTGTGACTCAATTGTTTATTGCTATCTGGATTGCAGAGATTTTTGGTTTATTCAGTTATCATGACTATGTGAAGATATGGGCATGTAAAAGCAAATATGTGAGCTGCATAGTTTGTATGATATTTTTTTTCAGGTATTGCACATCTTAGGCTCTGCCTGAGTACGACTTTCATCCACAAACATTGCTTTTTAAGAGTTTTCATCACCTTATTGAAACATTGTATGAAAACTCCCACAACTATAAAGTTCTGAGTGAGATTTTCACAACACATAAGCTCGCCTGCTTTTGAAAAAATAATAGGGTATAATAAGATTTTTGTATATCTTTTGCCAAAAATGTAGAAATTGTCCTTACAATGAAAGGTTTAATGATAGATTCTATATTATACTGTATAAAGAAGTGCTTTACATCGCGTGAGAAGAACGAACTGTCAATTAAATATACCTGTTTCTAGAAATCTTCTTTTTACCAGTCTAACTGAATTAAATAGCATTTTACCGTTAACAGCTTGTGGTGATCCTGGAGAGTGTCGGCATCTAGACTGGGATTGATAGGGATGATTTCATTTCTCCTTCGGTCAATATTTTCTAACCAAAGTAGCAGTCCATGGCTCATTTCATGGAAATCCTAGCATAAAGCAGAGTTATAAAAAAATAAGCAAATGTACTATAGTTATCTAAAGAAATGAAACATAAGTATTGTACATAAGTATTGAGAAGACATCAACTCTATATCTATCATTTATCATAGCGACAAAAGTAACAACACTGACCGGACGTTTAGGCCAACAGTTTATAAATCAGGCACATCATGCGCCAGCTAGCTTCATAATAAGACTGATGTATGAAACCCCCATTAATAAATTCTCCCCTTTGCCTTTCATTCTACGTACAGTATACTGGTAGCATTCCCTAACCTTAGTTAGACTGACTGTGATTAAGGCTCAGGTTCAGTCATCTGTTTAGAGCAGAAATTGGACTACTGGAACTTTTGGCAATAAAAGTAAAACATAACTTATTTTTGAGTTCTCAATTCAATGGGAAACAAACTACAAAGTGAAAATATAAGATGCATATACTATAAATCTTTATTCTAATTGTGTTAGGTTCTGTGCTGCTTTAAGCAATTTATCAATGCAAAGGCCAACACATTTGATTCCCAATGTTTTCCATTCTGTTTTGCATGCTTAGTAGTTATTTTGGAACCTCAAAATGATTGAATATTGCACCAACACTATATCTTGGATGGCTGTAGCTAAGATTAACAAGTACACTACAAATGGTTTCAGACGTACACTAAGTCTGGGGTTCTATTATGGTACAAGATCAATCCAGGTGAGAGTATTGTCAGGGTTACATGGCTGCATTATGACCAACCGAAATTCGCAAAAAAACACAATAATATGTATGTGTACAGTACAAACGAAAAAGTTTGGACACACTTTCTCATTTAAAGATTTTTCTGTATTTTCATGACTATGAAAATTGTACATTCACACTGAAGGCATCAAAACTATGAAATAACACATGTGTAATTATATACTTAACAAAAAAGTGTGAAACAACTGAAATTATGTCTTATAGTCTAGGTTCTTCAAAGTCGCCACCTTTTGCTTTGATGACTGCTTTGCACACTCTTGGCATTTTCTTGATGAGCTTCAAGAGGTAGTCACCGGGAATGGTCTTTCAACAATCTTGAAGGAGCTCCCAGAGATGGTTAGCACTTGTTGGCCCTTTTGCTTTCACTCCGTGGTCCAGCTCACCCCAAACCATCTCGATTGGGTTTGGGGTGACTGTGGAGGCCAGGTCATCTGGCCTAGCACCCCATCACTCTCCTTCTTGGTCAAATAGCCCTTACACAGCCTGGAGGTGTGTTTGGGGTCATTGTCCTGTTGCAAAATAAATGATGGTCCAACTAAACGCAGACAAGATGGAATAGCATACCGCTGCAAGATGCTGTGGTAGCCATGCTGGTTCAGTATGCCTTCAATTTTGAATAAATCTCCAACAGTTTCACCAGCCAAGCACCCCCACACCATCACACCTCCTCCTCCATGCTTTACAGTGGGAACCAGGCATGTAGAGTCCATCCATTCACCTTTTCTGTGGTGTCGCACAAAGACACGGTGGTTGGAACCAAAGATCTCAAATTTGGACTCATCAAACCAAAGCACAGATTTCCACTGGTCTAATGTCCATTCCTTGTGTTCTTTAGCCCAAACAAGTCTCTTCTGAATGTTGCCAGTCCTTAACAGTGGTTTCCTAGTAGCTATTTTACCATGAAGGCCTGCTGCACAAAGTCTCCTCTCAACTGTTGTTGTAGAGATGTGCCTGCTGCTAGAACTCTGTGTGGCATTGACATGGTATCTAATCTGAGCTGCTGTTAACCTGCGATTTCTGAGGCTGGTGACTCATGGTGATAAACTTATCCTCAGAAGCAGAGGTGACTCTTGGTCTTCCTTTCCTGGGGCGGTCCTCATGTGAGCCAGTTTCTTTGTAGCGCTTGATGGTTTTTGCCACTGCACTTGGGGGCCCTTTCAAAGTTTGCCCAATTTTTTGGACTGACTGACCTTCATTTCTTAAATTAATGATGGCCACTCGTTTTTCTTTACTTAGCTGCTTTTTTCATGCCATAATACAAATTCTAACAGTCTATTCAGTAGGACTATCAGCTGTGTATCCACCTATCAGACTTCTGCACAACACAACTGATGGTCCCAACCCCATTTATAAGGCAAGAAATCCCACTAAGTAAACCTAACAGGGCACACCTGTGAATTGAAAACCATTCCCGTTGACTACCTCTTGAAGCTCATCAAGAGAATGTCAAGAGTGTGCAAAGCAGTCATCAAAGCAAAAGGTGGCTACTTTGAAGATCCTAGAATATAAGACATAATTTCAGTTGTTTCACATTTTTTTGTTAAGTATATAATTCCACATGTGTTAATTCATAGTTTTGATGCCTTCAGTGTGAATGTACAATTTTCATAGTCATGAAAATACAGAAAAATCTTTAAATGAGAAGGTGTGTCCAAACATTTGGTCTGTACTGTATATAAATAAAAATGCCATAAAAAACACTTGTTAACTGGATTAAAATGAATGTCTTTTTTTACCACGCCAGAAAAAAAGGAGCAAAAACATTTTGTGTACAGGAAATCTTAAAGGGAATCTGTCAGCAGTATTTGACCCCTAAACTATATGTTGATGTACCTTCACATCGCCAGTCCATATCAGATGCGATATGCTAATGACACTCGGCTCCAGCTTTACGGCAAGCGGGAGCCGAATGTCATGCTACTGTGCTCCGAGTCTCTCACATGATTTACATTATTTACATAATCGCAGCACAGGTGCAGTGGAGATGGAGAAAGTAATTTCTCCATTTCCCCATTGCATGTCTCGGAATATATCGCACAGCACTGATATGACATCCGAGTGCAGTCCGATGTTTCACACGCACCCATACACTTGTATGGGTGTGAGTGAGCAAAATCTCGCTGCCAATCACAGCATGCTGCCGTTGTTCTCTCATGCTGAATCGGCATGAGAAAATAATTGCAGAATAACACTGGGCCGAGTGCTATGTGATGTTTTATCACATAGCACTCGGCCGTGTTATACGAGAGTGTGACTCCGGCCTTACGAAGAGCTTCCACTTCAGCCTCATTTGTATATCAATTTAAACACTGATTCCTCAGTAAAGGAGGAACGGTCTGAACATGTAAAGGTATTGCTGGACTTGTCTTTGATAAAGCTACAAGCACATATAAATATTTTGAGGAGTGAAATCCTGCTGACAGATTCTCTTTAAATAAATCTTGAAATTGAGTCTATATCAGGTATGTCTTTTCTTTCAAACAAAAATGTATCTATAAGGCTACTTTCACACTAGCATCGTTCGACGCATGTCACAATGCGTCGTTTTGGAGAAAAAACGCATCCTGCAAAGTTACCTGCAGGATGCGTTTTTTCTCCATAGACTTTCATTAGCGACGCATTGCGACAGATTGCCACATGTTGCATCCGTCGTGTGACGGATGTGACGTGTTTTTGCAGTCCGTCGGGACAAAAAAAGTTGCATGCAACGTTTTTTTGTCCGTCGGTTCCGCTTTTTCCGACCGTGCATGCGCGGCCGGAACTCCGCCCTCTCCTCCCCGGACCTTACAATGGGGCAGCGGATGCGTTGTAAAACTGCATCCTCTGCCCCGTTGTGATTTTATTTCACAGTATGCGTCGGTACGTCAGCCCGATGCACTGCGACGGGCCCGTACTGACGCTAGTGTGAAAGTAGCCTTAGAGATGAAAGAATTGATTCACACGATTCTGGATCATGAACTAGGTTTGCTAATCTGTGATCGCTGTGAATCTTCTTACCTCCTGGGATTTCCAGACTCTTCTTTTGAATAGCCAGGCTGGCGCGACTTCACCATTGTGGTGAGACACACACACAGACTGGATAATCAGAAGATATGGGAATTCCAGGAGGTAACTAAATTCACAGTCCTCCCATTTAGCAGTCAAAGATTACTGAGCTCACCGATGGGACAGATATCTTGTGAATAGATTCTTCCATCTCTAGCATCAAAGTCTAAGTAAGTATCTTGTAGGAGAACAGATCACTTGTAAAAGAAATCCTTTATAATATAACTTTTTATGGTACCGAAACAGTCAACCAAGATGCACAACACTTAAAATTTCTTCTAGCTCGGGTGTATCTTCTGATCATTACTGACTGCTCCTAGTAGTCAAATCTTAGCATATATGTTTTTAGATAAGGTAATCAGTTGTCACTTTCTTACATCTCACAAACCCTAGTCCTTCAGGTTTTAGTAAAATGTAGATAATGTACACAATATGGATTTCGTTTCTCAGTATGTGGTGGAATGAGGGAAAACATCTCACATTACATCATATGTTATTCTAATATAACAAAAATGCTAAATGTAAACATATGAAAAGTCAGTATGAAAACTTAGTTATATCATTTTTTATTAAAGAGGCTTGTTTTCGAGTTAAATAGTGCCGAGTAATAAGGCTTTTCAAAAAAAGCACTCTGAGTGGTTTGTAAATAGGAGTAAGGCATATTATAGACCTGGCACTGCATTAAAGCATCCTGTAGTGAACATCGCCAATCCTCTAATGTGCTGCCCACACGGTCCCATCTGAGGTTCATTTGTCTGAGCCGCTCTTGAAGCTCCTTGCTTTCTGAAGTATCTGCCTGAGTGAACTCGGAGCTGCACAGGTTAATGGACAGAACAATAGCTTTCCGACTATCCACAGCTTTCTGAAGTTCCTGGTAAAAAGAAAAAATACAAGTGCTTTGCAACTTCTATGAATCCAGGTAAATAAACAGCGGGATCATTTCCAAATGAGAAAAAAAAGACGGCTGCAGTCTGCAAGAGAGCTGCTATTTGGAAGAATGACAACACTCAACAGAAACATAAAAAAGATAAGCAGAAATACGGTAGCTTAAAACAGCAACGTATGACAGTGGCCAAATCAGCCTACCCCTCAATCCAAGGCCCCGTTCACAAGTCCGTATTATTCCGGTACCAGAAAAAATGGTACCAGTAGTATCTGTGTTTTGGATCAGTGTGCCATCAGTCTGTCATCCATGAGCCATCAGTGAGCCATCAGTGTGTCATCCGTATGTAATCAGTGTGTCATCCGTGTCATCAGTGTGCCATAAGTGTGCCATCAGTGAGCCATAAGTGTGCCATCAGTGTGCCATCAGTGTGTCATCCATGTGTCATCAATGTGCCATCAGTGAGCCAGTGAGTCATCCGTGTGTCATCAATGTGTCATTAGTGTGTCATCCGTGTGTAATCAGTGTGTCATCCGTGTCATCAGTGTGCCATAAGTGTGCCATCAGTGTGTCATCCATGTGTCATCAATGTGTCATCAGTGTGCCATCAGTGAGGCAGTGAGTCATCTGTGTGTCATCAGCATGTCATCAGCGTGTCATCAGTATGTCATCCATGTGCCAGTGTGTCATCCGTGTGTCATCCATGTGTCATCAGTGTCATAGTAACATAGTAATATAGTTAGTAAGGCCGAAAAAAGACATTTGTCCATCCAGTTCAGCCTATATTCCATCATAATAAATCCCCAGATCTACGTCCTTCTACAGAACCTAATAATTGTATGATACAATATTGTTCTGCTCCAGGAAGACATCCAGGCCTCTCTTGAACCCCTCGACTGAGTTCGCCATCACCACCTCCTCAGGCAAGCAATTCCAGATTCTCACTGCCCTAACAGTAAAGAATCCTCTTCTATGTTGGTGGAAAAACCTTCTCTCCTCCAGACGCAAAGAATGCCCCCTTGTGCCCGTCACCTTCCTTGGTATAAACAGATCCTCAGCGAGATATTTGTATTGTCCCCTTATATACTTATACATGGTTATTAGATCGCCCCTCAGTCGTCTTTTTTCTAGACTAAATAATCCTAATTTTGCTAATCTATCTGGGTATTGTAGTTCTCCCATCCCCTTTATTAATTTTGTTGCCCTCCTTTGTACTCTCTCTAGTTCCATTATATCCTTCCTGAGCACCGGTGCCCAAAACTGGACACAGTACTCCATGTGCGGTCTAACTAGGGATTTGTACAGAGGCAGTATAATGCTCTCATCATGTGTATCCAGACCTCTTTTAATGCACCCCATGATCCTGTTTGCCTTGGCAGCTGCTGCCTGGCACTGGCTGCTCCAGGTAAGTTTATCATTAACTAGGATCTCTAAGTCCTTCTCCCTGTCAGATTTACACAGTGGTTTCCCGTTCAGTGTGTAATGGTGATATTGATTCCTTCTTCCCATGTGTATAACCTTACATTTATCATTGTTAAACCTCATCTGCCACCTTTCAGCCCAAGTTTCCAACTTATCCAGATCCATCTGTAGCAGAATACTATCTTCTCTTGTATTAACTGCTTTACATAGTTTTGTATCATCCGTGTGTCATCCGTGTTTCATCCGTGTGTCATCCATGTGCCATCAGTGTGCCATCAGTGTGTCATCCGTGTGCCATCAGTGTGTCATCCATGTGTCATCAGTGTGCCATCAGTGAGCCAGTGATTCATCCGTGTGTCGTCAGCGTGTTATCAGTGTGTCATCCGTGTGTCATCCGTGTGTCATCCGTGTGTCATCCGTGTGTTATCAGTGTGTCATCAGTGTGCCATCAGTGTGTCATCAGTGTGTCATCAGTGTGTCATCATTGTGTCATCCGTGTGTCATCCGTGTGTAATCAGTGTGTCATCAGTGTGCCATCAGTGTGTCATCAGTGTGTCATCAGTGTGTCATCATTGTGTCATCCGTGTGTCATCCGTGTGTAATCAGTGTGTCATCAGTGTGCCATAAGTGTGCCATCAGTGTGCCATCAGTGTGTCATCCATGTGTCATCAATGTGCCATCAGTGAATCATCCGTGTGTCATCCGTGTGTCATCCGTGTGTCATCCGTGTGTCATCCGTGTGTCATCCGTGTGTCATCAGTGTGCCATCAGTGAGCCAGTGAGTCATCAGCGTGTCATCAGCATGTCATCCATGTGCCAGTGTGTCATCCGTGTGTCATCCGTGTGCCATCAGTGTGCCATCAGTGTGTCATCCGTGTGCCATCAGTGTGTCATCCGTGTGTCATCAGTGTGCCATCAGTGAGCCAGTGATTCATCCGTGTGTCATGAGCGTGTTATCAGTGTGTCATCCGTGTGTCATCCGTGTGTCATCCGTGTGTCATCCGTGTGTTATCAGTGTTATCAGTGTGTCATCAGTGTGTCATCATTGTGTCATCCGTGTGTCATCCGTGTGTTATCAGTGTTATCAGTGTGTCATCAGTGTGTCATCCGTGTGTCATCCGTGTGTTATCAGTGTGTCATCAGTGTCTCAGTGTGTCATCCGTGTGTCATCCGTGTGTTATCAGTGTGTCATCCGTGTGTCATCAGTGTGGCATAAGTGTGCCATCAGTGAGCCATCAGTGTGCCATCAGTGTGTCATCCGTGTGCCATCAGTGTGTCATCCGTGTGTCATCAGTGTGCCATCAGTGAGCCAGTGATTCATCCGTGTGTCATGAGCGTGTTATCAGTGTGTCATCCGTGTGTCATCCGTGTGTCATCCGTTGTGTTATCAGTGTTATCAGTGTGTCATCAGTGAGTCATACGTGTGTCATCAGTGTTATCAGTGTGTCATCAGTGTTATCAGTGTGTCATCAGTGTGTCATCAGTGTGTCATCAGTGTGTCATCAGTGTGTCATCCGTGTGTAATCCGTGTGTTATCAGTGTTATCAGTGTGTCATCAGTGTCTCAGTGTGTCATCCGTGTGTCATCCGTGTGTTATCAGTGTGTCATCCGTGTGGCATCAGTGTGCCATCAGTGTGCTATCAGTGAGCCAATGTGTCATCCAAGTGCCATCAGTGAGACATCAGTGTGTCATTTGTGTGTCATCAGTATTTCATCAGTGAGCCATCAGTGTGTCATCCATGTGCCATCAGTGAGTCATCAGGGTGTCATTCATGTGTCATCAGTGTTTCATCAGTGTGTCATCAGTGAGCCATCAGTGTGCCATCAGTGAGCCATCAATGTGTCATCCATGTGCCATCAGTGAGTCATCAGTGAGCTATCAGTGTGCCATCAGTGCTTCATCAATGTGTCATCCATGTGCCATCAGTGAGTAATGAGGGTGTCATTCATGTGTCATCAGTGAACCATCAGTGAGCCATCAGTGTGTCATCCAAGTGTCATCAGTGAGCCATCAGTGTGTCATCCAAGTGTCATCAGTGAGCCATCAGTGTGCTATCGGTGTGTTATCAATGTTTCATCAATGTGTCATCAGCGAGCCATCAGTGTGCCATAAGTGAGGCAGTGAGTCATCTGTGTGTCATCAGCATGTCATCAGCGTGTCATCAGTATGTCATCCATGTGCCAGTGTGTCATCCGTGTGTCATCCGTGTGTCATCAGTGTGTCATCAGTGTGTCATCCGTGTGTCATCCATGTGCCATCCGTGTGCCATCAGTGTGTCATCAGTGTGCCATCAGTGAGCCAGTGATTCATCCGTGTGTCGTCAGCGTGTTATCAGTGTGTCATCCGTGTGTCATCCGTGTGTTATCAGTGTGTCATCAGTGTGTCATCATTGTGTCATCCGTGTGTCATCCGTGTGTAATCAGTGTGTCATCAGTGTGCCATAAGTGTGCCATCAGTGTGCCATCAGTGTGTCATCCATGTGTCTTCAATGTGCCATCAGTGAATCATCCGTGTGTCATCAGTGTGTCATCCGTGTGTCATCAGTGTGTCATCAGTGTGCCATCAGTGTGCCATCAGTGAGCCAGTGAGTCATCTGTGTGTCATCAGCATGTCATCAGCATGTCATCCATGTGCCAGTGTGTCATACGTGTGTCATCCGTGTGTCATCCGTGTGTCATCCATGTGCCATCAGTGTGTCATCCGTGTGCCATCAGTGTGTCATCCGTGTGTCATCAGTGTGCCATCAGTGAGCCAGTGATTCATCCGTGTGTCATGAGCGTGTTATCAGTGTGTCATCCGTGTGTCATCCGTGTGTCATCCGTGTGTCATCCGTGTTATCAGTGTGTCATCCGTGTGTCATCCGTGTGTTATCAGTGTTATCAGTGTGTCATCAGTGTGTCATCAGTGTGTCATCAGTGTGTCATTAGTGTGTCATCCGTGTGTCATCCGTGTTTTATCAGTGTTATCAGTGTGTCATCAGTGTCTCAGTGTGTCATCCGTGTGTCATCCGTGTGTTATCAGTGTGTCATCCGTGTGTCATCGGTGTGTCATCAGTGTGGCATAAGTGTGCCATCAGTGAGCCATCAGTGTGCCATCAGTGTGTCATCCGTGTGCCATCCGTGTGCCATCAGTGTGTCATCCGTGTGTCATCAGTGTGCCATCAGTGAGCCAGTGATTCATCCGTGTGTCATGAGCGTGTTATCAGTGTGTCATCCGTGTGTCATCCGTGTGTCATCCGTGTGTTATCAGTGTGTCATCAGTGTGTCATCATTGTGTCATCCGTGTGTCATCAGTGTTATCAGTGTGTTATCAGTGTGTCATCAGTGTGTCATCTGTGTGTCATCAGTGTGTCATTAGTGTGTCATCCGTGTGTCATCCGTGTGTTATCAGTGTTATCAGTGTGTCATCAGTGTCTCAGTGTGTCATCCGTGTGTCATCCGTGTGTTATCAGTGTGTCATCCGTGTGTCATCAGTGTGGCATCAGTGTGCCATCAGTGTGCTATCAGTGAGCCAATGTGTCATCCAAGTGCCATCAGTGAGACATCAGTGTGTCATTTGTGTGTCATCAGTATTTCATCAGTGAGCCATCAGTGTGTCATCCATGTGCCATCAGTGAGTCATCAGGGTGTCATTCATGTGTCAGTGCTTCATCAGTGTGTCATCAGTGAGCCATCAGTGTGCCATCAGTGAGCCATCAATGTGTCATCCATGTGCCATCAGTGAGTCATCAGTGAGCTATCAGTGTGTCATCAGTGTTTCATCAATGTGTCATCCAAGTGTCATCAGTGAGCCATCAATATGTCATCCATGTGCCATCAGTGAGTCATCAGTGAGCTATCAGTGTGCCATCAGTGCTTCATCAATGTGTCATCCATGTGCCATCAGTGAGTCATGAGGGTGTCATTCATGTGTCATCAGTGAACCATCAGTGAGCCATCAGTGTGTCATCCAAGTGTCATCAGTGAGCTATCAGTGTGCTATCGGTGTGTTATCAATGTTTCATCAATGTGTCATCAGCGCGCCATCAGTGTGCCATAAGTGAGCCATCAGTGTGTCATACATGTGCCATCAGTGTGTCATCCATGTGCCATCAGTGTCATCGGTGATCCATCAGTGTGCCATAAGTGAGCTATCAGTGTGTCATCCATGTGCCATCAGTGTGTCATCCATGTGCCATCAGTGAGTCATCCATGTGCCATCAGTACGTCATCCATGTGCCATCAGTATGTCATCCATGTGCCATCAGTATGTCATCCATGTGCCATCTGTGTGTCGTTGGTGTGTCATCCATGTTTCATCAGTGTGCCATCTGTTTTTTCCAGTATATCTTAAGAAAAATCAAATCTAAAGCTTCTCTTATACTTTGCAATGTTAAACACGTGCAGCACACGGATGACAAATGGATACTATCTATGTGCTGTACGTGTTTTACATGGACCCATAGACTTGTACTGACCTTTGCCATCAGTGTGGCTGGGAATAAATGGTCATGTCTCTGTGTGGGTAACACAGACACATGGTCCATGCAAAAACATGAACATGTGAAGATCACCATAGGGTTTAATAGGTACATGTGGATAAATGTCTCTGGTCACATGTAAAAACAGATGCCATAAGTACCGGAAACACGTAGATATGAAAGGGGCCTAAATGAGAAATGTAGTTGTTTACTGAATCTGATGCAACCAGCAGCTATCAGACATATATATCCTCTGCCAAAAATGTCTAAGATAGAAATAACCTTTTAGGCTTCTCCCAGGGTTGGAAAAATAAAAAAAATGGCAATTAGGTATGATATGCCATAAGTCGAACAAAATAAATTGGGCCATAAGTATCATGACTGTGTAAAAGAGAATCTAAGCCATAAAAAACAGATTACAGCATTCGAGTTTAGAACTTCTACCCTTATGTCTTAAATCAGGAAATGGACAGCACTTGCAAACAGTGCATTTTGCTCTGTCCTCTATTACGCAGACAACAATTTATATGTCAACTGTGAAAGGCTTAAAAAGGTTGTCCGGTCCAAATTGATAAGTCGGCAGTCACTCTGTGTGACTGCAGCTAATGAATCCCCCCCAGCGCATGCACTGTGCACTGCGAGGATTCACCGTTTTTTGAGCGGGGACTGGAGGGAATATTTGTGTTACAAATACCCCCGGACAGGGCCTGTCTAGTGAGCGTGGCCTCGCGCCATACACCTTTACTGAGCAAGGCCAAGCCCCATCTAGTTACGCGACCGTCTAGTGGGCGTTGATGACTAGAGTCACACAGAATGACTGCAGACTTACTGATTTGGAACGGACAACCCCTTTAATTTCCCCTATGTTGGAGCTGCAGACAATTTAAACACCTACTACCATGTTTGTCCACAGATTACGGCAAATTGTTGATTACCCCAGGAAAGAGAAGTAAAAGTGATAAGGTTATTGTTAGAAAAATCTTCTAATAATTCGACTAATAATAAAACTTCAATATCTACTGCATCATTCAAACGTCCAATTTTAAGGTACGTGTTCATAGACAGAAAACAAACATTTATCAAAACTTCTATGACAAAAATGTGCGGTAAATTTTTTGAAAAATTGTAAAATTTTGGTGTAACTCCAAGTTGCACTCAAATTTTGCCTCTTTTGCTGTTTACACACCAGTTTCTCCAAGCTCTGCTATAATGGGCAGGCACAGGGGTTTGATGTCACAGCTCGTCTACTTCACGATAAGCGGTGGCATTCCGTTCACCAGAAATCTCACTCCAGCCCCTGACTGGAGAAAGACCATGGAGGCACGCACCTCTTCATAATTCAGGAGTGCCTGACTCCACCACTCCAACTTCATCAAGACTAGCAAGAAACTTTTTTTTGGAAAGGAAAAAAAAAATGGATGCCACACTGATGGTGAAAACTAACACACCAATAGATGAAACTCAAATCCAGCACACTGATGAAAAAGGGTCAGTTTTTTCTCGCACTCAGAAAAAAAATCATGTCTGAATGTTTGTTCAATTCGAGGATTTCCAAAGAATCTCTTTTACTCTACTATGATTTCATCTTGCAATATAAAAATGCATGTAGGGGAACCTGTTCATTATGAAAATTCACAATGCTCCTGAAGCAAGATGTAGGCAAGAGGAGCTGTTGGGCTTCCGGAAGATGGAAAACACAACATCAAAATGAGCACATATGGCCCAAGAGTTACCTTCAGCTTCTTAATCCTTTGCTCGATAGTTTGTATGTCAGTACTTGTGTCCAGATGCCGCAGCTGGGCCAACTCCTCTTCTGTTTCTCCTAGCCAATCCCAAATGTTGTCAAGGTCTGACATAAACTGCTGCCATTGCTGAAGTTTGTGTTTCATTCTGAGCTCCTTATTATGGGCTTGGGCGTGGATTAATTCCCATCTCTCTATAACACCTGATATATTGGAAACATCAAAGACAGAGAGGTTCACTATTAGGGTCTGGGCACACTAGATCTCTTAGACACCAGGGTATGGCATAGTTTTTGCTGTAGATTTTCTTTTTTACAATCTACATACAAAATAGCACCGAAGCCAAAACATGAAGAATGGACAGGTGACGTCTATTAGCACGTTCACCGCTTTCGAAGCCTGAATCAGTTAAAAGAAGTTACAAAACATGGAATATATGCACAGCAAGTCATTATGACATTACTGTGTATATTTTTACTCTTTTTGATGTTTTTTAGTGTTTCATGTGGGTTCCATGTGTGCACATACCCTTAGAAATCTCACAAATATCTCTGAGACATCAATTCACTCTTTATCAAAAAGTACTAAAAAATAACTAATTGATAAAAATGCAGAGAATCTCATTTATGGATTATGGAACAAATTTCAACAGCAGAATTTGGCATGTCTTGGCAATTATTTGAAGAACTGGTTCAAATGAACAAGCAGATGAACAAGTGTAGCATTTTACATATATTCAGGTCTTATCAGATAGCCCAACCCTGGGAACCATTCTCTCTTAGATTTCTCGGGTCAATTTACCAATTCGATAAGGACAGAAAAGGGATGGTGTCCCAATGTCACTCTTCTCTGTCTGATACTGCCATGCTAACAAATCTTTGGTGAACATAATATTAGATTGTGAACCTTTTCAACCATTTAATTAGGACATTAAAGTCTTCAGGAGTATGTGCCCCTGTGTGATTTATGCTTTACCTGCAGATTGTGTCTCAGTGCTATTCAAATTGATGAAGCCAGACAGCTTTTCCTCTTCCTCTTTCAGATTGTCGCTTACTCGTCTCACTGTGTCTATGCTGCCCCGACACTCTCCAAGAAGTTTCATCTGGTGAACACAAAGAAATGAATATTGAATTAATTATCTCATGTCTGTTGTTTTACTCCTTCAGCTGTAGGTTGTCCTTCGTGTAACACTTAGGCCACTGCTGATTTGTTCACAAAATTTTCACTGCTGATTTGGTCACCTATCAGTGATCAATCCACAACGAATCTTCTATCAGAATCCACCTAATCTGTGTTACTTGCAGATTTTTTTTTGCGGGTTTTGCTGCAGCTATCACCCTGCTCCATTAATAAGCCTTGAAAAAAGAGAGAACAGGATGCACAAAAAACAGCACGCACAAGAAACAGCATGCTGAACACTCAAAATCTGCACCTTGCTTTAATTTTCATGAAAACTCTTTCACTTTGCTGGTACTGTTAAACACGCAGAAAAAAAGTGGCAAAAATTCTGCAAAAACACAGTGTCTAAACTTTGCCTTTGTTTTCTTTAAGTATAGCTTAATTTTCACGTTTGTTTTTTTAAATGTACAGAATGTAATGGGAGCATGCAGCAAAAAACAAAAATATTCAACTAAAGAGATTTTTTATCATCATCTACCAGATGTAAGTGGTAGGAAAGTATAATGTAAACATGATCTCCAATATTAGATCTACAGGGTGGGCCGTTTATATGGATACACGTAAATAAAATGGGAATGGTTGGTGCACCACCACATTATGGGTGTAAGGTCCGAGCATTCCTACTTGAACAGTTTCCTGGAAAGTGGATTGGTCATCGTGGGCCAGTTGAATGGCCACCAGGGTCTCCCGATCTGACTCCCTTAAGGTACCTTCACACTCAGAAACTTTACAACGAGAACGACAACGATCCGTGATGTTGCAGTGTGCTGGATAGCGATCTCGTTGTGTTTGACACGCAGCAGCGATCTGGATCCTGCAGTGCCATCGCTGGTCGGAGCTAGAAGTCCGGAACTTTATTTCGGCGTCAGGTCGGCGCGTATCGTCATGTTTGACAGCAAAAGCAACGATGCCTGCAATGTTTTACATGGAGCTAACAACCAGTGAGAACGATAAGTGAGTCGCCGTTACGTCACTGGATCGCTCCTGCATCGTTCTGGAGTTGCTGTGTTTGACGTCTCTACAGTGACCTAAACAGCGACGCTCCAGCGATCGGCTCGTTGTCTATATCGCTGCAGCGTCGCTGAGTGTGACGGTACCTTTAGACTTTTATCTTTGGGGTCATCTGAAGGCAATTGTCTATGCTGTGAAGATACGAGATGTGCAGCATCTGAAACAACGGACACTGGAAGCCTGTGCTAGCATTTATTCTGCGGTGTTGCTATCAGTGTGTTAAGAGTGGAAGAAGATGTTTGCATTGACAATCCAACACAATGGGCAGCACTTTGAACACATTTTATAAATGGTCATAAATAACTCATGAAAGAATAAAGTTATGTTAAAACCAAGCACACCATTGTTTTTGCGGCTGCTAGACAGGCTGAATACATGTGGGAATTCCCTAACAAACAGGCAACCCCCACATGTATTCAGGCTGTCTAGCAGTCGCAAATCATGCAACTGCGGCGACGAAAACTAACGCTCCGAGCACGCCAAAATACTCGGGAGACCACCCGAGCATGCTCGGGGAAACCCGAGTAACGAGTACACTCGCTCATCATTATTATCTATTAACATTTTACACATTTTAATTGCTGTGGTTAAAGCGATGATGTTTCCAATAAAAGAAAATATATTAGTGATTTGCTATTTACACAATAACATAATGATCAATTCATTTTGGTCCAGTACCTATCAATTTACAAGAAAAGTTAAATATACATTTTATACAAAATTAACTCAGTGATCAAAGTGTTTATCACAATATCTTTAGCTTTGACGTACTTTGTGTTGTGCCATCAGTGAGATCAGGTTTAGGTCTATAGCTTTAGCGCACTGATGTGCATGAAGATAATTATTGATGCAGGCAGGCAGTCCTGACATTTCAGAAATGCTGGAGTGAAATAAACACAGTGGTTCTCCAGGGTTACTACTCACATAGCCTGTGTAACTTGAATCTAGCTCAGGTCCAGTGGGTGTCCTGCTGCGAATGACATTCTCTGCCTGCTGTAAATGAAAGCGACTGGTATCCAATGCTTTGTCTAGTTGACGGATCTGTGTTTCCAACAAACTGGACTCTCCTGAGGTGGAAGAAAGCACTTCTATCAATCAAGCTCTCTGAGCTCAGCAACGTTTTTCAGTAAGTGAGAGGTCTAATATAGAGAAAGAACTGGGTATAGCAAGCATGCAGAGAATACTATTAGTAAATATGGGTACATTGTGTTAACAAAAAATCTAGAAAATGAACTGTTTTCACCGTTCCATTCCCAGTATAAGCACCTACACCTACACTGAATATTAGAAGAGGATAAGTGCCAAGCCAGGAAGCAGGTCAGGAGGACCTCCATGGAGTCTCCATCACAGAACATAGTCAGAAGATCTGACAAGATGAATCAAAGCTTGGGTCATCTTCTGAAAACAATTTCTGATCATTGGCTCAAGAAAACATGGCAGCGATCAGCTGATAAGCAAGGAAAGGCTTATTACATTGTTGATCTGAACTGATTATGGGCATAAATCTGTTGTGTAAAGAGACCTATACTGATAACATCTTTTCCGATACCTTGATTTTTAGGTGGACAATACATATAACTGTTTTCTCTTTGCACCTCCAAAGGTTCGGAGAACTGTGGTGAATCCTAAGTGACTCATCTGTTTTATTGTACATATAAAGGACATTTTGTATGGCCTTTTATTGATTTTAATGCTTTCCAAACTTACAGACATTTCGTCATCAGGAAACCCTGGTCTTCAAGGAAAAGCAAACTGAAATTTGTACTGGCCAGAGATGAGTGATTTGCAGGACCCTGTCAGTAATCCATGGATGCTGGACCAGAGCCCTGTCAGCAATCCTGATTCCTCTTTTGAATTCTGGCCTGGTGTGACATTGCACCAAGCCTTCCAATTGACAGAGGAGCCAAGATGCTGGCAGTATGCAGAGCTGCCATCCAACAGCCGTGGACTACTGACCTGGCCACTGGAGCAGGGACCTGGGAATATATTTCCTCAGCTCTAGTACTCATTTTGTTGATCGTATGAAATGCAGTGATCTCCAACATAGAGTTACAATATTCTAGTAGTGGCAATTGCGGAGCAGAGATGTAATATACTGTACCTCCTATAGCAGGTCAGTCTCTGAGACTGCACATACTGAATGAGTAATAAACAGAGTACTGTGCACACATTCCTGATTTGTGGAAACTCATAGAGTCCCTTCTCAGCAAAGCATAAGCTGTTGGCATAGGTCAATAAGATGATAAAAGGCTCAGTGTTAGCTAAAAGTATGTCTTTCTTCCACGATTTTAGTCAGATTTTCGTTGCAAGGACTCCCTGTTTCGAAGATCAGGTTGAGAACGCCCTTTACAAGCTCTTCGAAACAGAGAACACATGATAACCAAGGACTGTACAAAAGAAGTGCTAATAGTTGGAGAGATGAGTTCACGGGATATTTGATTAGATTTGAAGAGTCCCGGTCACCTCTCCGTACATATCTGTTTTAGTAGGTACCTGTACTGTCTGTAATGTGACTCTTCTGGGGCATCCTTTCTTACAACTCAGCATGGTGCCATTCCTCTGTTATTCCTACTAGAAAGTTATGAATAAATTGACAACTGGATGTTCCCAGTTGGGGGGTGCCCTTACACTCTCTGGCTCCATCCAATCAGTGCTGACAGATGGATGATATCAGAGTCTACAAGAACACACCCACGACTGGTAGCGGCCAGGTGTCAATTAATTCATACATTTCTGGAACGACAGAGAAAGGGCACAATGCAGAGTTCTTCAGAGATGTTGCATTGTGGAGAATGCAATTATTCACTAAAAGAGCCATGACAGGTCCCCTTTAAGAAAACTAGGTTACTGTTAATGAGAGAATTTACAGATTTGATTACATGCAATTAATGTATTAATAGTTCTATAATACACATGCAGCGCGGTGAATACACGTGAAATCCGCATTAGATTACAGTGATCTTGTGGAAAGCTGTTATAATGAGTGTGCTACGTCTGTGGCGGTGTCTTTTATAGCGGCATTGAGCCTACCAGTGGATTGTTTCAGAACATTCTCAGTAAGTTTTATAAAGGCTTCAGGACTTTCAGGAATTTCTACATCTGTAAAGATAAAGGAGACGCTAAGTATGTGTGATATTTGTATGATTCTTGGATTTTGTGCAACCTCCTTGTAGGTGAACATGTCTTACACAGTGTGGGAACAAAATGCAAATCTGTATTGCATCTATGTTATGTGATTCTTCCAATTGGCCAACAATAAATTAACAATTTCCTTCTTGATATTCTAGATTATGCATGTTTTCTGAATGTGTTGTTGCTTGTAATTTGTGATACTTTAATAAAAAACAAGAGATCAGATATTTGAAAAAATAACAGACCTTAGAAAAGAAAACATCCTTTTTAGCATTAAATATGGTTGTCAATACAATATCCTGTTAAAGGATTATTTCCATCTTTAGAAGTTATCACTTATCCATAGAATGGGTGACAACTTGCTGATCAGTCGGAGTCCTCCAACTGTGACCCCAAGAACAGCCTCTGAAATACCTTAGCTGAATCGAGCGGTGGTTGGACACCTGGGATAGCAATCCCAAAAAGAATGAACTGAGCGGTGGTGCACATGTCCACACACCATTCTATTCAGATGAGGTCGTCCTGTTTAAGAACCGTTTTTTTGGGATCCGTGGGCGTCCCAGCATTCGAGCCCTCACTGATCAGTTACCGCCATCTTATGCATAGGTGGTAGATTCTAAAGATGAGAATAACCCTTCAACTGCCCCAAAGGTCATGCTGAGATAATAGGAATGTTACAGAATTATCCAATGATGGAGAAATAGTATATTCGAATAAATGTTTTATCTTGGAGGAACCACAAACTTAAAGAGGGCTGTAAACGTCAACAGCTCCAAACTGGTAAATTACAATAGTATAGTATGTGCAGATAAGAATTAATATAAAAAACAGTACAAAAATTAATACCAGCTAAACCTGTGGCTCCTTGAGAGAAATAATTCTTAACATGTTCATCATCTTCGTCATCTGAGTGCAATACTTGAGAAACTGCTGTTTCTAAGTCACGACTAAGGTCGTAGTCATGATCCCACTCCAGCGGTATAGAGTCCACACTTGCAGGAGTATCCCGACCTGATCTTTCACTTCTCATTGGAACAATTAGTGACAACGAGTGGTTTGACGAGGGTAGAGGTGAAGGTGAGCCACCAGCTGCTTTAGTGTGCCATGGAAGATCAGATAGCTCCGCTGCTTCATCACCATCCACTTCTCGATCAGAGAAGTCGGGCTCATCATCCGTTAGCTAAAAGAAACAAGAGTGAAAAAAGGATTAGAGAGGTTGGCAATTAATCATTTGACTAAATTGTGAGCGTCATAGGGCTTTTCTAGTCTTACATACTCCAACATAGCTCCGTACGCTGTGCAATGGCTGTTCTGGGGTATCACAGTTCAGTTTCTATTCACTTCTATAGAAGCTGAGCTGCAGTACCAGCGAATAGCCACTACACTTTGTATGGAGCTGTGCAGTTTCTGCTCAGTACAATGTTTACATTCGAACACTTCAAGAGCTGCACACAACTGATCATTGGGAATGTGGAGTGTCAGGGTCACACCAATTTAATAACAATGACTTATCCTAAATATAACACATCAATGTCCTGAAAAACCCCTTTAAGATTTGGTAAAATGAATATGGACTGGAAAATTATCTTCACATAATATTTATCATAATAAGGCAACTTTACATAGCCAAATCTACTGTTCAATCAGTATCTATACGACCCACTGCAGTACACTATGTCACCAACAATGATGGCAAGCACACCAAGCGGCAAGAATCCTGGGTGGAAATCTTCTCCTCCATTGCCCTCATAATTTATTATTTACAGACACTTTATGTTACTCAAAATGAGTATTTTTCAAAATAATAATTAAACTTACTGGAAGGCGAATTAATTTCTTGTGATATCGCTCAACGCGGCCAAAGACTTCTAGGCAGTATCTGCGGAGTTCATCCAGCTCTTCCTCAATAACAGCTGCATCTAATGGCTCACTCTTTTCTAGCAGTTGTTCTCCTTGGGTAATAATTTGATCAATCTTATTGCTGTTCAATGCTATTTCTTGCTGAAAGGCCTGAGAGAAAAAGCACGGTGATTTCATGAGACACCCCTTAAATGGAATCCATAAATATAGAGAAGGAAACAGACCTTGATGCAAATTTCGGACTTTATTATACTGACAATCTGCAATAAATAATATCACGTTTAGGGCTCAGTATCAGCCCTAAACAGTTAAAGGGAATCTGTCAACCGGTTTTTTGTGATACCCAGTCTAGAGGAGCATTCTGTAGGGGCAGACACTGATTCCTGAGATGTATCACTTAGGCTACGTTCAGACTAGCGTTGTGCGCCGCTGCGTCGGCGACGCGACGCACAATGCACCGAAAAACGCGGCAAAACGCACGCAAAAACGCTGCGTTTTGCGACGCGTGCGTCGTTTTTTGCCGAAAAATGCAACTTGTTGCGTTTTCTTGGTCCGACGCTTGCGGCAAAAAAGACGCATTTGTCGCAAAACGCAACAAGCAAAAACGCATGCGTCCCCCATGTTAAACATAGGGGCGCATGACGCGTGCGTCGCCGCTGCGTCGCCCGACGCGGCGCCGACGCACACTAGCACTACGCTAGTCTGAACGTACCCTTACAGGGCTGCTTACTACAGTTTTTACAAAAATCACAGTTTTATCTGCTGCAGATCTACCAGTTTTCTTAATGCTGAGCTCTGTAAAACACCATTGATTTACACTGTGCTTAGGCAGAAAGTAGCCAATCAGTGCTGTGGGCGGGGCTATTCAGAGCTCATGAATATGGAGGCAGGTTTACTTATCCGCAAGTGATAATCTCCAGCGTATTCTGCAGTACCACAATGCCGATGTTCACATACAACCCTATCTCACAATACAGAGCAATGAACTAACCATGAATCAAAAATAAGAAAAGAGGGGCTGCTCATAAGGGCTTATAATCTATGAGAAATAATCATGACGCAATAGGTAATAGTGCAGGGTTGGCACAAGGGTCCATACATCTTCTAGGTTTATACACATAAAGGAGGATGAGCAGGCACCCACCAGTATCTGTGCATGCACTGATATGAAGGGCATTGACGTGCAAGAGATGAGAGGGACACTATCAAAACAAAAGAAATAATAATGTAGAAGGAAGGTCTGATTACGGGATGGCTGGACCTGCCTACATAGATGTGTTTTTAGAGCATACTTAAAACTCTGGATTTTGGGAATAAACCAGATTGCCTCAGTATTGTATTCAAGAGGACAGGCACAAAATAAGAAAATTCTTGGGAGACAGAAGAGAGATTTGGATTATGGAGGATGTTATTTATTATTAGGATGGAGAACATGGATAGGGTGGGTAAAGGTGAGGGGAGAGTTTAGCGAGGGGAAGACCGATTAACAATGAAAAGAATGAATGAAGACTACAATAAGAGTTTTGGCAGCTTCCACAGAAGGAAAAGGGCAGGTTCTAGAGATGTTTATGAAGAGCAGGTAGCTTGAACATACTAGTGATAGAATAGTAAAAAGGGCAGATCTGATCAGGACAGGATATCTCCTGCCTTGGAGTTATGGTAGTACCATGCACTAAAAGGGAGTATCAGCCAAAGGTTATGTTGCATTTTTTCTGCTTCACTTTTATGTTCGAAATCTGCTGTTTAACAGTTCACGGAAAGGGGATGTGATTTCTTGAAAACTCATGACCACTGTGTGTTTAAAAAACAACGTGAGACTGTGTTTTTGGAGTATTTTTTCCTACAGACTTCTCGGGAGGCCTGAAAAAAATTCATTTTTAAGTATGGATTCGAAGCTTTTAGGTTTCTAGAAACATGGCACAACAAAAAGTAGCTCCGAACTACCATATATATCTACATTTTTATTCTAAATTTGCGTTGATGTTGTTTATTAATGTACCTTATCCTGTTTTTTTAAATAGTATTTTTATTAGTCAAGTACTGTTTATTAATGTTGACTAGTGTATGTTACACGTTAGGGACAGTACCACTGGGCACATACCCAACCACTGGTGCATTTTTAAGCCTTTAAAGGTATGCTACAACGGTCAGTATTAGGCAGCGCTTTGGACGCAGCACATGCCCGCACCATCTAAAGCGCTTCCAGCTTTTGAACGCAGGCGATTCCGCATGTGTTCATTGAACCATGCGGAATCACCATGCCCAATACATTGTATGTTTGATATTTATCTTAAATAGACATGCTGCAGTCTGGAAAGACGCGCTGCATGTGCGTCTACGCAGGGAAGCCGGAGGCGTCCGTGCACACATAGTGGAGATGGGATTTCTTGACATCCCATCCACTATGCTGTAACATCTGGCTGCTGCGGGTTGGACGCTGTGGATGTTTGCAGCGTCCAACCCGCAGTGTTTACTGACCATGGGAACATACCCTAAAACCCTTTGACATAAGTTTCTATATGTAGTAGACCTGAGGAAGAGGTCTGTTAGACATGTTGTCTGATAAATCGGAAATTACCTTCATCTTCTGAGATTCTTCAAATCTCAGCAGCGGGGTCACAATTAACATCAATTTTCCTGAAATCTGACATCACATTCACACCAATAGAAGTTTGCTTACAAATGTTGTGTCATATTTTGAGCAATAGTAATTTCTTATCTCTCAAAAAGGGTTTATGCCAATTATAAAGCCTTTTCACTCATAGTGGGTATAGATCACCATCTCACATGTATCCAAGTTATCTATAGTTTTCCTATGACATTTATTATGGCTGTTTAGTGTAGCTAATCCTGATCTTACATTGAGTCTGTGATTTCTTTAGGGACACAGCTAAATCTAGAGTATTCTAAACTGAACCAATATAATAATGACCAAAGAAAAGGCAAAATCACAAACTATGTTTATGTACCCCTTACACATAATAGTTTGACAATTGTATAATTTGAATTATTTTATTTGGCAGCCTCCCAGATAATGATTTGATCGCTAGGGGTCTAATTGTTAGTACACCCCATAAGTAGTGGTTACCACTGTGGGAGACAACCAGGGTGTCCGCTTTTGGGCCACAGTATGATGTAGTATTAAAGGGCACCTTATAAATTGAAAGGTAACCAGGTAATACTTGGTCATGCTGAGCTCCCCAGAGAAAGAGAGAGTAACAATTATTATATCTTACCACAACGACCCCCTTTGCATAAGTGGAATCAGAACCACAAGCAAAAATCTGTGACTAAAATGATACTGCTTCCATTTACTGCTTACCTTCAGCTGTTTTATCTTTGCCTGCACATCACATTCAGAGAAATGTTCAATGTTTGTTAACTGAAGGTCCATTTCTGTTAACCATACCAAAATGCTGTCACGAGCAGTCTCAAATTCTTCTCGCTGACCAATAAAATGCTGTGAAGGCATCAACCAGGAATGATTAAAGGTTATTGGGCAATAAGATTTACCGTATGTAGGCAGCAGACATTGAAGTAGATAAATCAATTAGTTGAGTATACGGCGTACAGTATCTTATTGTTCCACATCCAATCATATAAAAACAAGCCTCAGATTTTGGTTCTGTTGAAAAGGTATTGCTGTGTTAAGTTATCTCCTATCCACTAGATAGATGATAACTGTTAGATTACTGTGGATCCTACGACTGGGATCCCCACTGATCTGCAACATTGAGGACTTCTGTTCCCTTTTCTTGTTGGCCCCAATACTGCTGCCAGGAGTAGAGTGGCAGATCATGCATGCTTTTGCTCTTTGATGCTGAAGATACTCTCCACACTCATTCTTCTTCACCGGTGTGTCATATATTTGCGTAAAGCCGCAGGGCACCATCGCAACCAGCTGCTTGATTCAACTCCATCTGGCTGTAGTCTTGTGACCATGAGTGAACCAAAGTAGAATGGGGGTCACTGGTTGCTACCCACTGTGATGTCTCCAGTGAAGGGACACACAATGATCCAACAACTATCACCTATTCACCTATACAGATGATAAATGAACAGTTGTTTAGGCTAGAACACCACTTTAAATACCTTTCATGATCTATCTATGGATATATGTCAGGTAATGTTCCACCTACTCAAACTTAATGTAAGGAATTTTTGACAGTAAGCTCATCAGTCTTGGAGTAACAGTGATAACTGATCAGTCCATTGCGCTTAACTAATTATTGGCTTCAGAGAGCATTTATACAAACCTTCAATCTTCTGAGAATGGAGGTGACTCTTTTCTGCAGATTGTCCCACCGTTGGTTTCCTTCATGAACCATCTGCTTCAGCTTACATGCAGAGTCTGTGCGATTTTCCCGAGCTAGGCGGCGATACTGCTTGTTTATAAGCTCTAGCTGTGTAAGACTCTCGTGAACTTGTCTTTGGAAAGCCTAAAACATATATTCACATGTCAGTGAAACATTTCTTCAAAGGTTGTGAAGAGCAGAGGTACACAAACTACTTTGGTCTTAGTGCCAAAGTTTGTGATTGTACCATTCCCAAGGGCTGCATAAAATTTGAAGGGATATTCTGATAAGAGGTATATATCGACAGTATTCTATATTGCATGAACTAATATGTGGTTGGTTCCATTTCTGGAACTTCCACTATTGTAGACAAAGAAGGTCCTATGCTCCAGTAATTAGGACTCCAGAAAAGAGTCATCAAATGACCATACAACGAATGCAGCTAGCCTCAGGTTGGGCACCCCGGTGTAGAGTAAATGCTATATACATTTCTTTAGCATATTTCACTAATATTCACTACAGAAAATCAACTGACCTAACACTGTAATTTTCTTACACATATATCATTACAACTGCATGGTCTGACATTTACCAAAGATATTGCACCAAGGCACTGACGGCTCTATTGGAAGTGTCAGTGACAACATCTCTGAGACATGTGTGCATACTATTTTGATATGATCAGTGCCTCCTATTCACATATTATATGCACTGTATAACTGCATGAAAACAAATCTATGTTTCTATCAGCTGCTCCTGCAATAAGGAGCAATTATAGAAAAGACCAGGCGTCTGGATGGTAGCAGCTGGGAAAGCTGAAGACAGCTGTGGTACTAAGTGCATGACGCTCATGAGCCTCGTATCACACTGACTCAGAAAATTCACACACTTCTATCTTTTTCTGGAGATGTTGCGTTTTGCTTTTTACTTGTCATTTACTTTTGTTATTGTCATTTTTAAAACTTTTTAATGAATTCGAAATGAACCTCAAATTTCTTCAGCTCTTCTTTGGCCACTGTGTAGAGCACACCAGAAGAACTAGGGAAAGCGGCGGTCCGTTCAGAAATTTTCAGCCAGTCTTCAAACCGTGAAAAATCGTCCAGGAATTTCTGCCACAGTCTCCAGGTCTCTTCAATTCTACAGGCAGAAGGAGAAGCTTTGTCACTATGACTCTTCAGCATGGCAAGTAACGATGTCAAGCCCTACTTGCTCAAGTCATAATACAGACATAAGTCTGCCTCTGAATGATTTACAAGCAACAGGTGGGGCAGTAACGGGGGAAAAAAAAACTACTGGCGGCAAGCCAGGCCATGCCATTCACACCAGAGAGATGTACAACTGCTTCTGCTGGATTAAACCAGTTGCTTCCTAGCTGAAGCGGTATACTGAGGACCGAACAAAGGGACAGTATAACATGCTGCAGCTCGCTGAATGGAGTGACTGCACAACGCAGGTATGACAGGGTGACACTGTTTACACTGCTGGGCAGCCGCTGCCCACATTGGCATAGTGTGTGTTCACATTAGATTAACAATAGCATGTTTGTATCATCAGAGCCTTCATTATCATCATTGTATATGTGGACAGAAAACATGCCCATTATACAAGACGTAATATACTAGACGTCAATGAACTATAAGTCATTTGAAACTTTAACCAGTTAAGGAGCATTTCTCCCTGTTTTCTAACCAGTCACACTTTCAGGCTTTTTCGTACACTCACTCATTCAATCTTGCAAAACCTTAATGTTTATATCTTTTGTTAAATTCAATTTTTTGCCAATATCGGAGAAAAAGGTAAAGAAATATAGGAAATATATGTCTAATTTTCACAAATTTATTTCTTTTAAAAACCACAAAGGACAGCTAAAAAAATCATTAAAATCATGTTTCTTATCCACAGATATTATTTTATATGTTGGACAAATTTTTGGGGGTAGGAGGGGTGGCTAAAAACAGCAATTTGGACTTACAGCTTTGCATTTTTTTAATTAATTTTTTTCTTGCTTTTTTAAGACCTTATGGGGGAGGAGAGAGTGTTTTTTAAACATATTAATACATTATTTTAATGGCTTATTTTCTCTATAACTGGTGCTGGTGTATCATCCCCAGTTACAGTGGAAATTCAGCCTCTGGCCTAAACAGCAGAGTTGTTCGAGTAAGGTACCACTATTATTTTCACTATGTCTTATATTTAAAGCACCGGAGGACTTACTAATTTCGACATATCTTTTCCAGACAACTAGTCGGGCTGATCCGGTTATAGTGAATTTTTCCTCCTACTCTTACATATAAGATAGGTCAGTATGACATGGGACTACTATGTTATTTAGGGGTCAAAGGGACTCTGTCACCTGAATTTGGCGGGCTCTCTGTCCGGTCCAATGCATACTGCGCATGCGCAAGGCAAGATTGCATTGCACACGTGTGAACTACGGAGGAAACAGACTCATATTCAAGATAATATTGCGGCCAGCGGGAAAGGAAGGGGTGAATGAAAGGAGAGAAAACCTCGCCCATCGGACCGGACAGAGAGCCCGCCAAATTCAGGTGACAGAGTCACTTTAAATAATTATTTAGGGGTTAATTTTGAAATTAACCATTCAATATAAACTTCATGTCCTCATGCCACACAGGAATTATCTCCATCTGGGGACTGATAAGTGAAGCCCCATTGTCTACATAGGACACGTTATAATGAGTACTGATGCTTAATAGAGACAGTACAAGAGCAGTCAGGTATGTGTTTGTTTTATTTTTGTTTTCTTCCCTTCCTTGTTTACCTATCCTCCCATCAACCACTATGCACTCAGCTAGAAATCAGATCTATTACTTTGTTTATTTTTTGTGAATATTTTACTATTCTTTTGATTATTGTATTATTCATTTATCTATCTTTTCCGCACATGTTCTAATGCAGTTTACTATGGAAGGTCTTGGGGAGGCCGAAACGTTTATTATTGGACTGCAATAAAATCTCTTTTTTTGCACTGGATCTACATGAGTTGAGTGCCAAATTTTATTACATTCCTATTGGTTTGGGAACCTATTTGTGCACCACCACAGCTGTGCCACGATATATTCTGCTATATCCTTCTCTACACTGATATATTATTTGTCGTAGAGAGCCGGGGGGAAGGAGGGATGGACACTTATACACAACAGATGGTAGACCAGTTCCAAAATTATTCATGGTACTCATAAATTAAAAATGTAGTAAGAATTCTTCCTGTATGCTAAACTCAAACTGGTTAGAGTTCATGTGGGCAAAGCCGCCATACTGGCGTACAATGACTGACAGACAGGCAGAATAACAGCAAGGATATTAAAATGCAAAACATCTTCAGGTACATTAAGATGCACTTATTATAGGGTTCATCAATATAAAGGTTCAAGGACTTGGAAGAGACACGAAAAAGACACAAAAGACACGACAGAAGTGAGGGTCAAAACGTGAGGCTAAGACCTCTTTCACATAACCGTCGGTACAGGCCCGTCGCAATGCGTTGGGCTGATGTACCGACGGACGTTGTGAATTCTCTGCACAACGTGGGCAGCGAATGGACGCATCCGCTGCCCATTCTGCAGTCCGGTGAGGAGGGGGCGGAGTGTCGGCCACGCATGTGCGGTCGAAAATGGCGGACCCGTTGCACAAAAAGACGTTACATTGAACTTTTTTGTGACGACGGGCCGCCAATTACCGACGCATCCAGTGCATGACGTATGGAACGTGTGTCCACACGTCGGTAATACAAGTCGATGTGCAGAAAACGCATCCTGCGGGCAACTTTGCAGAATGCATTTTTTGCACAGAACGACACATTGCAACGTCTTCAAAAAGATGGAACTGTGAAAGTAGGCTTACAGAAAGTGTAAGGTATGGCAGGGTTTGAGAAGCTTGAGCTGCAATAGTGCTGTGCTATGTGTCTACTTATCATGCATGCACGCTTGCGTGTGTTACGTACTTGAGTCTCCTTTCCATAGACATGGCGCAGATGTTCCTCCATCTACGGTCCAGACTACGTGTAGCCTGCTGGATGGAATCACACTCCGTGTCGTTGGCACAGGCATCACAGTCATGGAGAAGAACTTCACAGAGATTCAGAACTGAAGCAACACCTGTACTGTGTTTCTCTATGTCTCTCTGCAGTTCCTGCAATAGATGACCTATAGTGTCAATCAAGTGTAAGTTTTCCTAACCATGAAAAGGGATGCATATAGAAGCTTCTAAGCACCAAATCAAATCATTAGCTTGAAATAACTGGAATATTAATGTTTGTACATTCCCAGTTCAGCAATGAAAATGACACCATGACATGACATATATGACTATACACAAACAATCTTCTAATTTGACAGATATAATAATTGAAATACTAAACATTTGAACAGAACACAGACTTTGCAAATGTAATAAAAGTAACATACAACTTCAAGGACATAATAAACATATCATAGAGTAATTCCATCCAAGGTATTTCTCATCCTGCTAGAACTCGTCCAGTTCTGTCCTTCAGAGTTTCATGTCAAAAGAATCTCTATTGGACTTGGTCCAATGTTTAGTAAACTGAGCCATAGACACTTACAAGACGTTGTAAAGATCGATCAGGACAAGGACCTCCATAACCCATGTCTTGTAGCTAAATCTCAGACCAATACCCTTCTAAAAATGTTATATTGTAGATACATAGTCCTGAATCCAATATATTTCTGCATGACTCAACGTGGGTATTTGCAGTATCTGAAGGTAAGTTAGTTCACTATCCTCCTAAGAACCTGTGTAACACAGTGGTAAAACTAAAAAGTGCCTCCTAACAATCTAGGGCAAGGGAGTAAAAATCTGGGTGATGATCACTGCGCTACCTCCCACCAGACTTAATTCTCATATTACGGTAATTAATAATATTTTATTAATGGTTCTATGCGTTTTCAGGGTTGAACTGATCCCTTCCTCTACACAATCGAAAAAATAATGATCATAATACACATTTGCCATCTATTTAAACATTTGAAAGTGGCGCCCAAAACCAATTTGGACTTCCACTTTTGGACCTGTTAGGTCCCAGGGAAGGGGACACTAGCAAACCAACACTGACTTGAACTTGGACTTTTGAACTTGCTAGGTCCCATGTGACTACAGAGTTATTATTAGGTGTTAAGTTCTGAACAACCATTCAAGTTAAGGTCCAATACTCAAGGGAGGGAATAGTGTATAACACATTCCGCCTCATAGATAACAATATTTTGCCCTATGAAGTGCTTTCTCCATTTTTTTATACAGATCCCTTGGTGGTAATCATAACACTCATACTATCGTCAGAATAAGACTATCATACTGTGCATGCCATTAGTGCATATGAACAGGACATTCACTCAACTCTTATCGCCATGCAGAAATCACTAATTTGTGTACAGTATGCAGGGTATTCCTAAATCTCAATGGTGCTTGTCAAAGAACACCATGAGATTAAAGTGTGCTTTCAATATGTATGTGAAATTCAACCACCATAAAACCTTTATAAAACTTTTATTGGTAGATATTTCGGATTAGTGTCTCAGATTCTTGAACATACTGTCATGGCTTAGTGCACCAAGCATTGCATCGTTGGTCTATTTTGGGAACATTTCTTAAGATATTCTTCCCATGGAAGTCTCTGATACATGCCACATCATAGGCATTCTGTCCATAGGTCCCATTGAAAAAACATTTGCTATACACATATGAATAATAACATTTGGTACAGATATGGAATACATTCTCTGTATAAGATTAGATAAGTCTGCAGTGCTTTCTTATACAGTTAAAAAAAAAGTATGTCAATACATGACCTCTGACCCACCGCGTATGAGTCAAGAGAACATTACAATTGCTTCCATTGGGTGAACAGATACATTGTTTCTGATGTATATACTAATTATGAGGTTCTGGCGCAGTGTGCACAAAGCCTTAGCTGATCACTTTCTAAATGACCTATGTGGAAAAATAGCTAATGTAATATAGATCACAGGGAATAAAGGGCTATAATGTGGTATCCTCAGCTTAAAGTGTTAAATTATCCAATAAAATGACATTTTTATCTGCAACAAGCTGAGAACAATATTACAAATGCAGGTGAGCATTGAACAATGCAATGATGCAGCAGCCTGGTACACCATGCTTTTAAGATTAGTGTTGCATAGCTTGTTTCATCCATTTCAGCAGGAGAATCATAGGAACATACCTGTTAGGTTGGTGTCCTGGCCACTGAGCAGCTTCTTAGTTCCTCCGCTGGCGCATTGACAGCCCAGTGTGTTCGTACACTTGGACCTCCCTGACGTGGAGCCAATGTTATTTACCGTTTCACTCCTGTTCTAGGCAGGAGTGATGTACCATACTTATTTAGGGTTTACCTGCTGTTCATTAAGTTTCCTTTGTATCTCTTCAGAATCGCTGGTTTCATAGACGATAGGCTTGGACAGCTCAGACTCAATATGACCCAGCCATGTTCTCAGGCTGCTCATGTTCTTATCCAGTTGTTGCACTGCGAGCAATGTCTCCTTTAATTTTTTCACTCTGGGGAGTGGAAATAAAGGCTTTAATATTTCAGAAATGAGCAAAACGATTAGCTCTACAGACAATAAGCTTGAAGCAAAGTTTTGACATTAATGCGATATAATCTGCTGACTTGTTATCCCCATGTTCTTATTTGAATATTTTTAGGCACACATTGTTCACATAAGCATCTTAGCAATGCACTATCTAACTATCAAACTGAGTAATAACAGTCTCACCACCATGTGTCAAATGGCATCCACCACTAGTGCAAAGGATGGTGTCCACCACTAGTGCAAAGGATGGTGTCCACCACTAGTGCAAAGCGTGGCATCCACCACTAGTGCAAAGGATGCCATCCACCATTAGTGCAAAGGATGGCATCCACCACTAGTGCAAAGGATGGCGTCCACCACTAGTGCAAAGGATGGCGTCCACCACTAGTGCAAAGGATGGTGTCCACCACTAGTGCAAAGGATGGCATCCACCACTAGTGCAAAGGATGGCATCCACCACTAGTGCAAAGAATCCTTCCGGCCACGGGTGTAATCGTAATGATTTCAAAATAATCCATAATCGTGTTCCAAGAGTCTTTATTCTTTGTAGGTTAGGGCTGCGTGTACACGGTGCGTTTTTGATGCGTTTCCCAGCGGTTTTTCCAAGCGGAAATGGGCCAAACGCTATGGAATCCTCATGCAAGCTTATTCAATGACAATCCTGAAGTGTTGTGCACTTGATCAGTAAACTTCCATAGAGTATTTGCAGTGCATTTTTTTCTGCAGCATGTCAATTTTTTGAGTGCTTCTGCAGCGTTTTTCACCCATTCAATTAAATTGAATCATTGAATCTCTTTTCTGTCAAGGGTTATTTAAATATTTATACCATCTTTCGGGGACCATACAAATGGTGTGCTATCGCCACCCACAAAGTACGGTACATCCTGACTTTGGCATTGCTGTCAGGGCGTAATCTTTCACTAAGCCTAAGCTTCAGTAGTGAACATGCATTCGCCTGCTTACACAGTAAGAAGATATTAATGGGCCGGCGACTGACAAATACAGCTGCAGGCCCAAGCACTGCAGTGCCCAGGAATCTGTCCTGTGGTTCCCAATCCCTGCTCCAGATGACTACATACAGTCACCAGACCACAATGGATTGGGTACTGAAGTGATGTCCTAGCAATCTTCCAAAATGCTGGTGGATAAAAACCACTGCCATTGTCACCAACTTAGATGCCCACATCTCAACCAAAGTGTTGTCCTAACATGAAGTCACAGCACTAGCAACGTGATTAGCTATACTTCAGCCTGCGCCTCTTGAACATTGTGGAGCATTTTTCATTCTTCTTAGGGCTCTCTATCTCTACTAACTTTATTTTAAGCACTCAGCACTAAAGTGTAAAGACGATTTTCTCATTATTTTTATGGTGTGTCATTCAAGATCGGACATTGAAATAAAATTCAGCTGCAGAAACAATCACGATTCCTCCGCCTCTATGATCACCATATCATGATATCATTCTGCACAAATTCAACATGGCTATAACAATACATTCTATTTCTATCTAATAAAAAGAGCCACCAAAAGCGTGACCTTATCTACTTCATGTCTGCATTACAGTACAATACCCACTGAAGACCTCAAACTCACCCGGGTATATTTAGACTAGTGCATACACCGCCTTGCTGACAACAGGCTGGTTGCTTGGGGCTGGCAACACAAAACATCAAAACATAACACCAACCCAACGCTGACCGGTACAGTGCACATCACCAACTAGATTCTGTTTCCTTCATCATGTAGACACACACCCACACACACACATTATTATACATATATATATATATATATATATATGTATATGTATATAAAAAAAAAATATATATATACAGTATATACAGTACAGACCAAAAGTTTGGACACACCTTCTCATTTAAAGATTTTTCCGTATTTTCATGACTATGAAAATTGTACATTCACACTAAAAGCATCAAAACTATGAATTAACACATATGGAATTATATACTTAACAAAAAAGTGTGAAACAACTGAAAATATTTCTTATATTCCAGGTTCTTCAAAGAAAGAAGAGTGTGAAAAGCAGTCATCAAAGCAAAAGGTGGCTACTTTGAAGAACGTAGAATATAAGACATAATTTCAGTTGTTTCACACTTTTTGTTAAGTATATTCATATTAGAGAACAAGAGAAAAAAAGAGAAAAAAATATTAATATCCCGTATATATATATACACATGCAGATATATATTTAATATACTGTATACACACACTTTTTGTTTTAGCATACAAACGTACAGACCCATATATGAATATATATATATATATATATATATATATATATATATATACATATATGTATATATACACACACACTTTTTTCCCTTCGTCACACATACTTTCCAGCTCTCACGCCTAAGTGACTTCTTGCAGGCACATGATGGGACATGTGATATCTCATGCATATACAGAAGGAATGTTCATACAAGATAATGGCGCTGAATTGAAGTCTACAATACACCCGCACCGACACTGAAATCATCATAAAGAACAAAACAGCACAGATTTGTCATACTAAAATAAGTCTCCACCAAATCACAAGTAAGTAATGTGTTGAGGATAAGGATTAGTAAGGAAACTAGCTATCCTTTATATATATTCATGGTCAACAGCTAAAGCCAATGGGACAAAGGCAATGACAAGAAAGGTTCTCCAATATGCAGACTCATTTCAGGTTAATCATGCATATCATACAAATAGATGAAAAATCTTATTTATACTTGACCACATGGAATCAATTTTGCGGCCATTTTTTTCTGGAAAGCCTAACATTTTGTATTGAATTTGCCAGTTAGTATTGCATTCAGAATTAATGTAAAGGCATGAAAAGCCAACAAAACGAACCAGAACACAAACAGTTTCCTGGGATTTGTCCCTTTTTTGCTTTTACTACTATGGCAATAACAATAACTAACACTTAAAAAGGGCATGAAAGGAAAGAAAGTAGAGTGCAACAAGATTCCTGCCTTGAGACATCGCAGTCGCAGTCTGGAAGATCCGAATCCTCAATGCTGTCCTCTGCCATTTTGTGTGAACCCAAATCAGCAATGGCTGCTGCCAGCACCATGAAAGTACTCATCAGGAAAAGCCAAACCATGAGCAAGTTAATGCCCACTGTCTAGTAACGACCCTCTCACTCCTGCATGTAGAAGAGAAATGAGACCAGCGAACAACTACAACAGTCGGGAGGGACTGCAATGTGAGAACCAGCGTTTGGACAACTGGTCATGCTTCTATAAAAAGGATCCACTCAGGAGAATGTGGAGGATCTGTCTCCGGGAATGCCGTCTGCATACAGTATGTGATACGTTCTTGCAGTTCACAATGCTATATAACAAATATTTACTTCCCAATTTACTATGTCAAATCAACTGCAGAACTATAGATATGAGATGCAATATAATGAGGAATAGAAGTGTGTAACCACACAAATATATCATACACGCTATTTTACATATTACAAGTCAGTGGTCAAGAAACTATGCAATTGGAAAACCACAAATTCCAGCATTCCTGCAGCTGTTATGACATGCAGGTAGTTGTAGTTTGGAAAAAGTGGCAGAGCCACAGGTTGGAGATTAATACCTTAGGTGGATTACACCCAAAGAACGTGCATCCAAGAGCTAAAGCACTTCACAGAACCAGCGACAGCAGTAACTCAACCCCTTGTATAAGGCTTGTTGGATGTACAGAATACCTGGGATGCCCCATATCATTCACTTACCAAGTATCACTGTTACACTTCCCGTACATCACTACATGTCTAATGTGTAACTAAACAGATGCTTGTCTACAGCCGAGGACATTCAGGACGTCTTGAGGATATTATGGCCGCCTATAGATCACTTTGTACTATCCCCCAGCACCCAACTATCTTGGATTCAGCAGGACTGTCCAGGCACGTCAGAGCTTTGTCCCGACTTCTAATACTCATCTCTCTCCGATGTCGCCATCCCTCCATGGGGGGTGAGGCCGCATCTCTCTTCTCCTACATAAATTAAAGGGACACTGTCACCTGAATTTGGAGGGAACAATCTTCAGCCATGGAGGCGGGGTTTTTGATTCACCCTTTCCTTACCCGCTGGCTGCATGCTGGCTGCAATATTGGATTGAAGTTCATTCTCTGTCCTCCATAGTACACGCCTGCACAAGGTAATCTTGCCTTGCGCAGGCGTGTACTATGGAGGACAGAGAATGAACTTCAATCCAATATTGCAGCCAGCATGCAGCCAGCGGGTAAGGAAAGGGTGAATCAAAAACCCCAAAACCCCGCCTCCATGGCTGAAGATTGTTCCCTCCAAATTCAGGTGACAGAGTCCCTTTAAATAAACCATTTTCTTCTATGATCTTCTCGAGACTCAAGTTCAGGATCTCACGCAGCACGTCTAGCTATGAGCCACAGCCCACAATGATAAATATTGGAGAATTTGGTGATCTTGAGCTGTATTGCCAGCAGGGAGCCCAGAAGCAGATTATACAGGTGCATAGACACACATTGTACATAGCAGTGTATTTCTATGTCCCTGTATTCTATAGGTGAAGAAAAGGTCCAATTTTTTTTAATGTTAAACTACTAAAAATAGTAAAAACAATGACTAAATTAAATTTTCTGTTTTTTTGGGAGCCTCCCTGGAACTTGAACCTACAACTTCTATATTTGCAGGCTACAGTTAAAGCCTTCAACCACAGGATCCAGAAACATCACTGGAAGAATTTTCTATACCTTATCTGTATTGCAATCTGTTGTTACTAGACAGTGGGCAGTAACTTGCTCACGGTGTTGCCTTTTGTACTTTCATGTTGGTGGCAGCCATTGCTGATTTGGGTTCACATAAATTGGCAAAGAACAGGATTGAGGATTCGGGGCTTCCACACTAAGTGTGAACATGGCCTTACAGACACTAAAAAGCCAGATGTCATATAGTGAAGCTACGTAAAGATGAGAAAGTTCTGGCTGCTCAAACTGTGAATGAAGGAACAAAAAATGAATCCACAGGTCCCAACTAGAGATGAATATGATGCACAGATGATGTCGCTCCTGCCCTGGCTAATCAAAAGCTACGCCGGGGAGCCGAAAGGTAAGAGTTGCTTGGCACAACTCATCTGGACTGGATTCCAGTGAATCGATCTGCTCATCTCTAGTCCCAACTTCCAGGATACAGCGGGCAGTCCCGGATTTGGGTCTATGCCCTGCAGTCTCGGGTGTCTGCTGAATGCCACAGCAAGCACCAACTCAACGTTACTTGCTTTGCTTAGCGTCTGTTATCCATGTGAAGTGCGTGTTACCAGAATAAAGTATGCATGCAGCCGTATTGCTGCAGAGCATAAGGCCTATTGTCAAGTTTGCGCTTACAAAACATTCCATAACTAGATGATTAAAGAGAATCAGTCACCAGGTTTTTGCCACCCCATCTGATAACAGCATATATGGAGACAGACCCTGATTCCGGCGATGTATCTTTTTTGCACCACATACCTGTTTTTTGCAAGACAATTTTTTCACACTGGGGAGAGGAGTGGTGGAAGGGGATGATCACATGAATAACAAAACATGATAGAGTGCATATTGTATGATGTAATTATTACATTTATAATGTAAATGTGGTTCAAATCACGAAAGTGCAGAATTGGTGGAAGCACTGAGCTCGTTTACCTGCAACGAGAAGGTGCCATCGAGGGGTAAAGGGTTAGCATTGGGGCTTAATTCATAGGTGCATAAAAAAACTGCGACTGAATGTGCAAGTGCGGGAAAGAAGCACATATGAAAGTCACATCCTTTCCAAATAAAACACCCTGTAGACTGTGAATGACATATCGCTTGAGTCTCTGCCCCTAGATCATGCTGCTCTCAGATGGAGTGGCAAAAACCTGGTGACAAATTCACTTTAACCCTTTTCCGACGTTGGGCATAATAATACGCCCACGTTGGACACCCTTCCTTTGATGTGGGCTCCGGTGGTTATCCCACATCTTTCCCGAGATATGTCAGCTGTTTTGAACAGCAGACATGTGCAAGCAATAACCGCGGGTGGAATCGCGATCAACTCGCAGCTATTTACTCGTTAAATGCTGCTGTCAAACTCTGACAGCAGCATTTAACAAGCGCTTCCGGCAATCTCGCCGGAAATCCGCCCACCGGTGACCCCCATCACATGATCACAGGTCACCGGTGGGTTGGTATGACAAGCAGAGGTCTCCAGTGGTTGGTGCTCACAGCAAGTGAGTCATTCAGCTACATACAGGCGATCTGATCATCGTCTCTATGTAGCTGAGCCGATCAGGTTATGGCAGCTTCTAGTCTCCTATGGAGACTATTGAAGCATGCCAAAAGTAAAAAAAAAACGTTTTTAAAAATATAAAAAAAAAAATTTAAAAAATATAAACGTTCAAATGACCCCCCTTTCACCTCATTCAAAATAAGACAATTAAATCGCCCAATCAATAAAAAAAGGATTAACCTGATCGCTAAACGGCGTAGTGAGAAAAAAAGTCAAAACGCCAGAATTTCTTTTTTTTATTAGTTGCGACATTGCATTAAAATGCAAAAACAGGCGATCAAAAGATCGTATCTGCACCAAAATGGTATAATTAAAGATGTCAGCTCAGCATGCAAAAAATAAGCCCTCACCCAACCCAAGATAACGAAAAATGGAGACACTATGGGTATCGGTAAATGGTACCATTTTTTTTAAACAAAGTTTGGATTTTTTTTCATAAAAAAGAACCTAGACATGTTTCATGTCTATGAACTCGTAATGATCAGGAGAATCATAATGGCAGGTCAGTTTTAGCGTTTAGTGAACCTAGTAAAAAAAGCCAAACAAAAAACAAGTGAGGGATTGCACTTTTTTGCAATTTCACCGCATTTGGAATTTTTTCCCCGCTTTCTAGTACAAGACATGATAAAACCAATGGTGTCATTCAAAAGTACAACTCGTCCCACAAAAAACAAGCCCTCACATGGCCATTTTGACAAAAAGCTAAAAAAAGTTATGGCTCTTGAAAGAAGGGGAGCAAAAAATGAAAATACAAAACCAAAATACCTCTGGTCGTTAAGGGGTTAAAGAACCACTCCAGTGTGTGTGTTTTTTTTTTGTTTCATATGTAGAACACATAATGGGGTAATTTCATCTCAGAAACTAAAAACTTAAAAATTCAATGAAATAGACAGTTGTGTATAAAATGTTCACACTGAAGTTCACAGTGAAAATAGTTACAGAAATGTCATAGCTGGATTAGGTAACAATAAAAAACAAAGCAGACACGTGTGCTGAGCTACAACTCTGTCTATGTAGAAATGGAGGACATGACACAAACATCCAGTGTAAACCCGGCACAGATGGCGTGAGCGAGCCCTGAATATAGCAAAGTAATGAAGGAAAACAAGGCCAAGGGAACGGGAGACTGCTCACCTCACTGACACAGAAAGCAGCTGAAGCTGGCTCACCCGAGTTTGTTACTTGACACTATGGCAATAAACGGCATGCTGTCCTACTGCTCACAACTTTCCGACTACTTGTAATTAATGGAGGACACTGGCTCTCGTTGGGGAGATACAGCAATTAATGGAGTTTTATTCATAAGCAATGCACCATGGGAAATAATGTATGTAAATCAGGTCTCCTCAGGAAGAAAGAAAACTAATCCATAGGAGCCAGACCAGGGATTTCTCATCTCTGTAGGACGTCTTATCAAACAGGTGTAAAGAGGTTGGTCACTGTATAATTATTGTAACAAATGTGTTACAGGTCCTGTCCTCAAAGTGGCTGCTCATGGAGGGACAAGTGACCAGACTTGTCTATCACACTCTGCCAGTTGAAAAATAGCTTTCCTAGGTGAGGTGTTTTTTAATTGGGAGAGGCTGGTAGACAGGTGTGGTAACATGCTCCTCCATCAGCAGCTACTTTGTGGACAGGAGAGCTGTGAAGTCTGTAAGGAAGACTTCAAAATCATGTCCTCTATACATTTACTGAAATAAAGACAAAGAATCCGAACCCTTTTAACAGAACAAGCCCACAGCTTAAAGAAGCACTCCCATTTCTACATAGAGCTTAGAAGGATTCAGCTAGTCAGTTTTTAATCATGTGATGTCATAAACCTAGTAGACAACAGAAGAATTAGCTGGGTAGAAGAGCAAAATGAGCAATAAGTACACATTGCTATATAATATCAGTTTTGCAATATATTGAACTGATGTTAGTGCTTCTTTAAGGGCTCCTTCTCACTTGCGAGAAA
The DNA here is from genome assembly GCF_032444005.1 of Ranitomeya imitator. Taxonomy (NCBI): domain Eukaryota; kingdom Metazoa; phylum Chordata; class Amphibia; order Anura; family Dendrobatidae; genus Ranitomeya; species Ranitomeya imitator. Next base: position 135,898,536 of record NC_091286.1, read on the forward strand.
TACGTCCGAGTCTCGCAGGTTAAAACTCTCCTTTGGCGCCGGCACTCCGGAGCGGAGCGTGCAGCTCCATGTATTGCTGTGCGGCCGCATGCTTCGCTCTGGAGTGCCGGCACCAGAGGAGAGTTTTAACCTGCGAGACTCGGACGTATTTCTCGCAAGTGAGAAGGAGCCCTTAGAGGGTTTTACCAAACTTTACATCCCATTTACAGCCTGTGATCGGCTTATCCCCATGCATCCGGTTGCTACATTGTATACAGAATTCAAAAGTATCTGAATCCCTGAGTTTAAAAATGCAGAAGGATCTACTTTGTGCTCTGTCTGACCTCATTTTCAGAAGTGTCCGCCTTTTTGTGGAGGGGAAAAAAACGTATTTGAAGTGACTTTGTCTGCATCATTAAAATCAATGGCCCCGTTGGTAGATACATTTTCCAGAGCTTCAGATGGAAGCCTCGACAGAGTTACTGATGGGTGGCAAAAACATGATGTGAATCCAGGCTTAGTTGGCACGTATTCATATGACAGGGTGGTAACGTAATACACGGTTGCTCCAAGTTCACCAAAGAGAAAGCAGTGATTTAAAGCGTCTCTGCTCCTCATAATTAGATCCTGAGGAAGGAATGCTCCTCCATGACATCTATACACAGGTACAGATGTAAAATGGCATTACTTACCTTGCACCAATAAGGTCTAAGAGATGCTGCCACCTATCGTTAACTTTGCTCAGCTTGTACTCTATCTCTGAGGCCTTGCTCTCATGGCTGGCCTTGGCAAGTCTTTCTCCCATTTGCTGAAGTTGCATTTTGTTGTTGCGGAAAACAGCAATTTCTTCCTGGTAATCCTATTTAGCACAAAAACATTGTTAGATTTTTCTTGTGAATTTAGTTATTGTTTAGATCACAGTGTACTATGGGTAAAGCTGGCAAATACATTTCCTATAAACTTTTTGGCCTTCATTCATTACGACAAGTGTGCATGCCAGTCTCAATGAAGAGGCATAGCGCAGTAAGAGGAGCCTGATTTAGAGGTGCACAACACTTAATGAATCAGGTGGTTCCTATAAGCAGTGTGTGTTTCCGTGGTAAACTATGCCACGTCTAGTAAGGAAGTTAGGAGTGGCGGGAAAATGCCAAACATCTCAACATTTTTCTGCAACATCATTTTGAGACTTTTCAAACATTTTGATGTTTCTGCCACTTTGTGTTTGACTTTTTTTATTGTAGAAGAGTAGCAAAACATGAAAAACAATCTACATTTTTCCTTCGCCTGATTGGGGGACACAGACCATGGGTGTATGCTGCTTGCTACTAGCCAGCTGACACTAAGTTAACACAAAAAAGTTAGTTCCTACTCTGCAGTATACGCCCACGTGCTGGCTCCCGAAGAACCAGTTCTTGCTTACTGTCTGTAGGAGGCACACGGGTCTGGTCATCAGACCAAAAGCTCTTTATTATTTTATTTTTAAATTTTTACCAATTTTTACATTTTTCCAAGTGGAATGAAGGGGCGATGGATCCTTTCAAGGTTCCGATCTCCCCGAACCATCAACAGGCGAGCTCGGAGAGTGTCGCCTCTCCATATCTTCTCCTGCGACATGGGATGCCAAGCCTGGGCTGAATTTCTTTGGGCGATGGGTCCCTTCTAGGGCACCCATCTCCCCACACCCCTAACGGATGAGCACATGGAGTTTCACCTCCACGTATCCTCTTCTGCATCCAGGCCTAATGCTGGACATTTAGCCCTGTCCCATCCTAGGGTATTTAACCCCTTGGATGTACAGTGGCCCCTCTTTTGGCGTCCGAGCAGCTCCCACTGCACCACCACTGTTACAGAGGATGGTACAAGGAGGCAGACGGTCCCTCTCCACCTCCCTTCTAAAGGGATGATGGATTGAGGGTTTTCCCCCTTATCTCTGCACCGTCCAAACCAGCAGCAGCACAGGAGGACCTGCAGCAAGCTGCCTTATCTGCCACCCGACAGCTTCTCCGGGTAAGTGCCGAGGCTGGAGGGCTCCTTTCAGGAGAAATGCAGGAGGAGCGGGGACACAGACCTGGGTAAAGTAGTGCTGCATTATGCATCCTCCTCCCTGCTGTAACCCCTTTTCTCAGCAGTATCTCTTCTCAGCAGCCCCTATTATTATAGGGCCACATTGAAGGTACATCGTGTCCCAGCCTAAGGCATCTAAAAAGTCTAACAAGGCTAAGGGTATATTTTTTACTTCATGGTCCTCCTGCCAGTCTGCGTTTCCTAAGGCTCAGAGTTCGCCGATCTGCAATGGCTGTGACCCCAACTGCGCTCAGGAGCCCTTCGCCGCCACCGAGCCCAGTGTACCTAGTCCCCCTGAGTGGGCTTCGTCACTGTCTCAATCCATGGCTTTGCTTGCCAAAGCGATTGAATCTCTTTTTGGTCCTTCGGGGGACCGGAGCGTTTGCAGGACTGATGTAGATGGATCCTCCCCAAGCCGGGAGCAGTCGGTTAGCAGGGGCCAAAAGCACTCTAGAAGCCGTCAGGCACCTAGAAAACGGATCCATAGCACGTCTCCTGAGCAGACACGTGCCTTGCCGCCTCAGAGCTCTGTTTCTCGCTCTCCCTCTCCAGTGGTCAGTAGCGAACGCGAATCTGATTGTGAATCTGATGGTTCCTTAGATCCGGATTCGCCAGATTTTCAGAACACAGTGGATTCGGCTGATTGAGGCTGTCAACCAAGCTTTAAGGGTTGAGGAAGATTCCGGCTCCGCTCCAGATCAAACCGTGTCCTTTAAGAGGACTAAACGCTCTCATAAGGCATTTGTTATTCATCCTGAATTTAGAGCCATAGTTAATAGGCACAGAGAATGCCCGGATAAATGCTTCACAGGACAAAGGCCTCTTGAAGCAAAGTATCCTTTTTCAGCTGATCTGAAAAAAGATTGGGCTGAATCTCCGGCGATAGATACCCCAGTATCCCGTCTAGTATTCAAAACTCTCCTGTCCATGCCGGATGGCTCATCCATCAAAAATCCCACAGACTCTCAGAAAGTTTGGCTCGCTCTGTTTTTGAGGCCTCTGGTTCAGCTCTCTATCCATCCTTTGCCGCAGCATGGGTAGATAAGGCAATGGTTTTCTGGTCAGAGACCTTGGCTACTTCTCTTCAGAGCATTAACCTTCCTCCAGAGGCGGCGCACCTTGCCAAGCAAATTTCTCGGGCAGGCGATTACCTGGTACATGCATCCTTGGATGCGGCCGGTTGTGCTGCTCAGTCAACAGCCAATGCCATCACTATTAGGCCGGCGTCACACACAGCGTAAGACAATACGGTCCGTATATTACGGCCGTAATACGCTGAAAAGTCCCAAAAATAGTGGTCCGTAGCTCCTCCGTAGGCAGGGTGTGTCAGCGTTTTTTGCGCATGGCATCCTCTGTATGTAATCCGTATGGCATCTGTACTGCGTGTTTTTCTCGCAGGCTTGCAAAACCAACATACGGCTATAGAAGGGATCCATGTGTCAAAAAAAAAAAATATATATATACTGTCTATATATATATATATATATATATATATATATATATATATATATATATGTCAGTAGACACATATATATATTAATATTTCTTCCAGCGCGAGATAGCTTTAAAGCCGGTAATTCAATTACCGGCTTTTGCTATCTCCCTCCTAAACCCGACATGATATGTGACATGGTTTACATACAGTAAACCATCTCATATCCCCCTTTTTTTTTGCATATTACACACTACTAATGTTAGTAGTGTGTATATGCAAAATTTGGCCGTTCTATCTACTAAATTAAAGGGTTAAATGGCGGAAAAAATTGGCGTGGGCTCCCGCGCAATTTTCTCCGCCAGAGTAGTAAAGCCAGCGACTGAGGGCAGATATTAATAGCCTGGAGAGGGTCCACGGTTATTGCCCCCCCCTGGCTAAAAACACCTGCCCCCAGCCACCCCAGAAAAGGCACATCTGGAAGATGTGCCTATTCTGGCACTTGGCCACTCTCTTCCAATTCCTGTGTAGCGGTGGGATATGGGGTAATGAAGGGTTAATGCCACTTTGCTATTGTAAGGTGACATTAAGCCAGGTTAATAATGGAGAGGCCAGTCTTTCGGGCTGAGGAGCAGTCTTCCGCCACCACACTGATCAAGGCCACTAGTCAGTTCACAAATTGAAGATACCGATCAACGTTTTGGAGATCCATGCTATTCGGCTGGCCCTGCAACAGTTCTATCATGTTCTAGCGAGTCTCCCAATCTGTATTCAATCAGACAACACCACGGCTGTGGCATATATCAATCATCAAGGGGGTACCTGCAGCAGGGCGGCCATGTCCGAGGTAACTCACATCCTTTGATGGGCAGAAAACAACCACTCGGTGATCTCTGGTGAAAAACTGGACGGAGGACTTCCTCAGCCATCAGGGTCTCACCTTGTGGGAGTTGGAGCTTCATCCGGAAGTCTTCAACCAGATCTGTCTTCGCTGGGGGACCCCAGATGTGGATCTCATGGCGTCCAGACCGAATGTCAAGGTTCCCCAGTTTATAGTGAGGTCTCGAGATCCAAGAGCAATCGGAGTGGATGCTCTGATTCTTTCGTGGCACCAATTCTGCCTTCCATACATTTTTCCTCCTCTACCGTTACTCCCCAGAGTAATCGGAAGATCAAGGAGGAAAGAATCCCAGTGAATCTGGTCGCTCCCGATTGGCCATGCCGTGCATGGTTCGCAGAGTTGGTACGCCTCGTCGCCAACATACCCTGGAGGCTGCCAGATTGGCCAGATCTGCTCTCCCAGGGCCCAATCTTCCAACAGAACTCAGGGGCCCAGTGTTTAACGGCATGGCCATTGAATCCTGGGTCTTGACCCAGGCAGGGTTTTCTCAACAGGTCATTTCCACTATGGCTAGTGCCCGTAAACCCACATCTATCACCGTGCCTGGAAGACATTTTTTGCTTGGTGCAAGGATCGCGGTCTTTCCCCTCTCGTCTTCTCAGTTCTCACCATTTTAGAGTTCCTACAAGCCCAATCTGGACTCCGGCCTGGCACTCAGTTCTCTCAAGGGCCAAATCTCAGCTCTATCAGTCTTATTTCAGAGACGCATTGCGTCAAAAGTAAGACCTTTCTTCAAGGGGTGTCACACATCGCTCCTCCCTATCGCATACCTTTGGAGCCTTGGGACCTCAACTTGCTGCTAAGTGCCCTTCAGGAACCTCCCTTTGAACCGCTTCAGGACATTTCATTAGGTTTTTCTGTCCTGGAAGGTTGCCTTCTTTGTGGCGATCACATCGATCAGAAGAGTTTCAGAATTATCCGCCTTATCCTGCCAGGCGCCTTTCCTTTCTTTCCATCAGGACAAAGTAGTCCTTAGGCCATCGCCGTCCTATTTGGCCAAAGGTCGTTTTGTCCTTCTATCTTAACGAGGACATTGTTCTTCCTTCTTTTTCTATCCACAGAATTGAAAGAACTCTCCAAACCCTGGACCTGTTCAGAGCTCTTTGAAGGTACGTCTCAAGGACAGCATCCTTCAGAAGAACAGATTCTTTGTTCGTTTTCCTGGAAGGTCACAGGAAGGGACTTGCCGCTTCTAAGGCCACGATAGCCAGGTGGATTCATTCCACCATCCAGGAGTCATATCGAGTCAGACGTCAGCCCATCCCAGTGGGGATCAAAGCACTGCAATATTCACTCTCAGGCTTCAGAAGAATTCTGCAGGCAGTGATGGCGCACATCTAGGCAGTTGTTGCATGAAGCTTAATCCTTTGTGTTGTTTTCACACCCAGGGACTGCTTTGGGACGTCCCAAGGTCTGTGTACCCCAATAAGGTGAAGGAGAAACAGAGATTTTTGTGTACTCACCATAAAATCCTTTTGTCCGAGCCACTCATTGGGGGACACAGCATCCACCCTGTTAGTCTAATGGCTTATATGGCTTTTGCCTGTTCTTTTAAGTTGACATGTTGTACTCTTCTATTTTGTTACGGTTTGTTCCTACTGCTTTTGCACCAAACTGGTTCTCTGGGAGCCAGCACGAGGGTGTATACTGCAGGAGAGGAGCTAATTTTTTTGTGTTAACTTAGTGTCAGCCTCCTAGTGGCATGCAGCATACACCCATGGACTGTGTCCCCAAATAAGTGGCTCGGAGAAATGGCTTTTACGGTGAGTACACAAAAATCCCTGTTTTCTATCACTGTAATTGTGCTAACTCAAAGGTTAACTCTGTGTTACCACTTATACCGCATAGTGAACCATATACAAAATGGAAACAATTTTTGAACTCCTGTATATTTGTTCATTTATGTATTCACAGTGGGGTGCAATTTCTAAAATGGGTTCAGTTTGGTGGTTTCTGCTGTTCTAAGAGCCTAGGTAAATGGATATGGATCATGTGAACTAGGAACCACAAGTGTGCTACAAATAGTGCTTTTCCTTTCCAAGTCCAGCCATGTGGCCAAGCAGTAGTATGAGACCACATGTGGAGTATCACCACATTCAGGGGAAATTGTGTAACAAATTCTTTTCACCTAATACTTTTTGAAAATGAAAAGTATGTGGCTAAAACAACATTTTTTGTATCTTTGCGGCCCAACAATATAAAATTCTGTGGAATACTAGTGGGGTCAACATTTTCACTACACCCCTGGATGAATTCATAGAGGGTTGTAGATTGTTAAATGGGGTCACTTTTGATGGGTTCTGCTATTTCAACATCTCAGGGATGCTGCTAATGTGACATGGCACCTGCAGACCATTCCTTCAAAACCTGCACTCCAAAAAGTCGCTCCTTCACTTCTGAGCAACAATCTCAAGACGACAAGAGCGACATTCCCAAAACACCTTCTCCAATGCAGGGAAAAACAGAATAGAGATTCTATTGCTTGTATGGAGAGAGGCCAGACACAGGTTTATATAATGGAAGGGTGTGGTTCCAATAAGCATGACAGCCAATAGATCACTCTGAACTCTAAACCCTTTCCATGCCACAAGAAACCTGTTAACTCACAAATGACCGTGAGGCATTACAGTGGACCTGTGTTCAGCTAATCGCCACGATCTTCTAATCTCAAATGTACCACAGATCCCAGTTAAATGTGGCATATTCATGAAAATACAATTGTACGGAGTGAGGCTGCACTGACTGGACGGCCTTGTCCTCTTGATGGTCCCTGGGTGGGAGTGTGCATATTGCTTATATACCTTTCAGTCCCGGCACAGAAACTGGTGAATCCTCGCAGCGCACAGTGCGTGCGCCGGTAGGATTCAAAAGTCTGCGGGCAGACAGAGTGACTGCAGACTTTTCCTTTTAGACCGGATAACCTCTTTACCTAATTTGTATGGTCTATCTATTTTAATGGCATAAAAATTCAAATATTAAAAATTAATAATTTTAATCATATTTCAGATATTTGCATAAGTAAGCACAAATCACATCTTCTTAAATTTATCACTAACATAAAATACAATGTGTCATGAAAAAACAATCTCAGAATCTTAAGGGAACCTGTCAGCAGGTTTTTAGATCCTAAACTGACCACATCTATGTAAAGTATCTAATACGTCAAGTCTATATGTCTGTACCTTTGTATTGTATATCCATTTCTCCATTCTCTAGAAATCTATCAGCGAAAGTTTTTGTAAATGAGCAAGTGCTGGGGTCTTGGCTTATGCTCATTCTCAACCTGTTGCTGACCTCTTGACAGGTCCCTCTTCTCTATGACCTGGTTTCCTGCACAAGATCTCCCTCAGGGGCCATCATTAGCAGGGCAGTAGAAGAACATATCTATAGTTTAGCTCTCACAAAATCATCAGGACCTTAATGCACATGTGCCTCCTCCTGTGTGAGATCTCTCTCGGGTGGGAAACCTGGACACAGAGAATGTGACAGTGATCTGTCAGTCACAGATAGGAAGTGGTAGCACAAACAGGGAGAAAGGACAGAGAGCTGTTAGTGAAGGTCAAACCCCTGCTCTTCCAGCACATTTGTATAAATATTCACCAATGGATTTCTAGAAAATGGAAAAACAATGCAAAGGAATAGACAAAATCAACATTTCAGATGTTTAGATAGAGACATTGGTTTAGGGTCTAAAAACCTGCTGATGGGTTCTTTTAAACACAAAATGTCCATTGATATGTTTTAAGTAATTGGTGAAACAGTGAATATAAACAGGTTATTCTATGGGAAATTGGCTGCTGTTTAGGCCCTACTATGACAATCGGTCACGTGCCCCCCATTTGCAGACTACAGATTGCTATATCTAGTCGTCTTGCATTTGCTGACTGGATCTCAAATATGAAATTCCTGTGAGCTTTTATTCCACTAACAGCAATATATTATGGCTGCCAACAGGTGGATTTAGTTGACCGTCTGATATTTCTCTAACGATAATGAGGTTGTACCTTTCTGAGTTTGTCAATCATTTCTTCAATGCTGATATCCCCATTCTGAGAAACTTTGCTTTCCATCTGGGTCAGCCACTCGCACAGTTCCTTATTCTTTTCATTGAAGATGGCCCACTCATTAAGCCTCTCGCTGACTTGTTGCCGACGTACGGAGACCTTCAATTAGAGAACACAGAGATGAGGTCGACAAGCTGTTTTTTTTGCATTCCAACAAAAGGGGTTAAAGTGATGTTCTGTAAAAATGCAGGACTTAGCACATCACCTAACACCTACCAAAACACATTCATGGACCCATCAGTAAGGGCAGCAAGAATGAGACCGTAGGTGAGCAGAAGTATTCTCCTCTAGGTTCTCAGAAGAGAATGCCTCTAACATGTGCATATTCTAGACATTTCCTGTTGGTTTCACCTCAGTAACGAAGACAGGAAACCATCATGTTATTCTACATCACGGTCACATCCTGGGGACAATAAACCGGCAGAATGCAGACGTACAATCTAATATAAAAGGTGGGAAGTACTGATCTGCAGGTTGCTGTTCATGGGTAACCCTCCTTTGGTAGCTCACATACACCGATCAGCCATAAGCCGAGCTTCTGTTCTAGGACGCAGATGCCTCCACATGGTCATTTGTCCCACTTCCAACATATCGTTTATAACTGATTGTTCACTCGCTGCATAATATATCCCATGACTTGCCATTGTCACTAGATCATTCACGTTATTGATGATAGATGCATGCCTACTACACTTATTGCTAGTTTTGTCTTCTGGGTACATTGAGAGTTCCCTATATTAGCCTAATTATTGCAATGCCCAGTGAAACATTGTCATTAACCCTTCACTCACCGTTACATGGAAACATTTACTTTGTGTTTTAGTAACAGAAACAACGTTTATCAATCCTTATTTTATTATAAGGATTAAGCAGGTGCAGTTTATATTCTATGATTAAGCTGCCGCTTTAGCGTGCTGTCTCCGCACATTCATTCACATGGCCTTCCATGAGAGAAGGTTTCTAATCCACCAATCTAATTACCTGATGGCAAAGCTCTTCCCACTGTCTCTGCAGCAATTCAATGCGTTCATAAAGAATGGATATATCATCTGCATTGATGAAGGGGGGGAACGAGTTCTTCAGTTCCGTTAAATGAGCAAGGTCTTCAACCCATCCTTCAGCTGCATTTTCAAGCTCCTACAGAAAAAAAAAGTTATGGTGACCAAACTGATATAATGTAGGTAAAGAAAGAGATTTCATGGGGATTGCAATACCCTGGATCATGGAAATGACTTCACTGCAAGTCCATGGGTCACCTGTAGGTAACGGGCTGTATGCTCTCCATGCAAGGTCCGATGGGTGTCTCATCAAATTGCAAATTGAGATACTGATTTGGCTTTTATCCTAAGTCATATTGCACGACTCGTTAAAGGGTTGATTGTGACTTGTAGGATCGCTACTTCCAACAGGTGGCGCTATAGAGTTTAAGTCCTCTTTTTCTCAGAAGAGGCAATTTGCATATCATCAATAACAATTCAGCTGCTGTCTCGCACTGGGTCATACATCCCACTCCCCGGGGGTACGGTAGATTTTACTGGGGAAAGCTAGGCCCAGCCAGACTTCATGTAATACAAGATGAATTGAGTCCATCAGGATGGGAGCTGCTCTGGAAACGTCCTCTAAGATGATCAGTAGTCTTAATATGTCATTTGGGCAGGGACCTTCATGACAGAACCCTTTAAAGGATAATAGCTCTTATTTCCATATTCACATAGCATAACTTTTAAGGCCTAGAAAAGTATAGAAAGAAGCTATAACCTTTTGTGGGTGCCGAATTACGGCTCCATAAACACTGCCGTGTATGTCATGTGAAGGATGGATGGGGCCCATCTATGGCTCTATTACAGCTTCTTTGGTGTGGGCAGGAGATGTAGGCTCATGAGCGTTGGGAAGAATTAACATGGTTTTCATACACTTGTAACCTCGAGTTCAGTATTTGCAAAGATATACTGAAAATAAGTAGATGACTAAATCCAAGAAAAGAAAATGAGAACTTGCTGTCTGAATACATCAAGATTTCTAGGGATACCTGCTTGTAGGAGTTTTTGACTGTAGTACAATATCTTTAGTCATACATTACATATATTTCGCCCTTCCTATTACTTTGGTACCGGTTCACCATCTTGCTCCTTCTTGTAGTACATGTACAGACAGTGTGGTCACTGATACAGGGCATCGACCATGCAGAACAAACAATTTCAGGACAAAATGTAAAGCACCAAGGTATTTTACTGTTACTGGATGACAGAAAGGTGGAGATATACTGAAACCTAATGGCAATATACACAAGAAAGAAAAGCCACATCTCTAACAGCTATTAGTCCATTCAATGTACAGTATGCCTGGGAAGTGATATTAAGATCTTGCTCTTAGACATTACATTGCTTTCTGAATGCAGATTTCTAATAAGAGACCGATGGCAGCAATGTCAGGCAGAATTATTTATATTACCAATTACCCTGGAGAAATGAGCATATAATGCAGAATGATGATATACCGATGCCTCCCACACATGAATGAAGCCCGCGCGCTCCATGCTGCAGTACCGGAGAACACTGCTTACCTTGCAGCGGATCTGTTCTGTATGCAGCTCATCATGGTGATCAGGGAGAGGCTGAGAGAGATTTTTCCTGAATGTTCTCAGTTTCTCCAAGGATTCTGCTATTCCCTTATCACACTTCTCCCAGTCCTGAAATTGCAGAGGTATAACATTATCATTGTCTATATGCGATCCTGAGCCTGCAAAGATTTTGTGATGGTGCGCGGTCTCGGAGCGTGCCCGTCAGAGGATCTACATAAGCAGAAAGCAATCTCTTGCAAGGTCAGGCTATTGAAAAATGGAAAAGCACATCAACTATATAGAATTGCTTGGCACTCCATTTATCTGATGTATTGTGGCGCAGCATATTTTTTGCTAAAAAGAACATTTATTCTTTTGAATCCAAACCCCCAAAATAAAATAATTTCAATGGTGTGCTACGCCACCCCTGTACGAATGTTAGGCAGTAATTGTCACAATGAGTTAGGGCCGGATCATCTGCTCGCACATTGCATGGAAATACCGATGGGCTTTCTACCAATTGAAAACCATTCGATTTCTATGAGAAAGGCTATACACATACTTTTAACAGGAATGCGAGCTGCTTCTTCTGCTCTTCCAGTCTCACTGTGGTGGCCTTCCATCTCTCCTGAATGTCAATGAGTTCTGCCTGTAGGGAAGCCTCCGCCTCGCTGTCAGCAGAGAGCAGCAGCTGCTTCCCAGCCTCCACAGTGAGGATGTAGCTGCCTTGCTGCCTGTGGAGCACTCGATCTCTAAGCTGGAACAGCAGAGGAAAATATTCCCTGTTAGTTTTATAGCCCTGACAAATTCTACACAGGTTGCAATCGCTTACACCTCTCTTTTCCTTACACCACACACGTGGAATATTTGGTCAAAAGTATTTGGACACATCTTATTCATTGAGTTCAGGTTTTCATTTACTCCCATTGTCGTGAATATATAAAATCCAAACCCTGGCCATGCTGTCTGGAATTCTAACTACTTGTACAAGAATGCCATGTTGTAAAGAGCTCACTGACTTTGAGCGTGATATCTTAGTAGGATGTCACCATAACAAGTCAATCCATGAGATTTCTTCCCTTCTGAAATATTCCTCCATCACCTGTAAGTTCTATTACTGAAAAATGGTAGAATTTAGGGTCCACAGCAGCTCAGCTATGAAGTGAAGACTATGTAAAATTCCAGAGTTGTGTCTCCAAGAGGTAAAGCGTGCAAAAGTAACTCTCTACTGACTTAATAATGACTCTCTGCTGACTCAACACCAATCCACACCTCCACTGGCATTAATATCAGCATAAAACTGTGCACTGGGAGCTCCATGACATGGCTTTTTCTGGTAGTGAAATAAAGCTGCATGCAAGCTTTACATCACCGAGCACAATGTCAAGTGTCGGATGCTGTGGTGTAAAGCACACCACTGAAAACTGTAGCATTGGCCTGTTCTGTGAAGTCTGCTAGATGAATCTGGATTTAGAGAATGCCAGGACATCATCAAACTGAAAGGTTTGGTGGAGGATGGTTAACACTATATGTTTTTTTCAGGGGTTGCCTAGTATACTACTACAAAAAACCCCTTGTTATACTAAATGTTCGGCCCTGAGAAAATAATAAAGCCTATACTCACTTCCCATGTCGGTGTTATTCCTGCGGTGTGACACGTGACGCCGGCGCCCAATCAGCACTGCCGTCACTGTCTCCGCCTTCGTATGAACTGAACATGAAGATGAAACCAGGGCTGCAGCTGATCCTGGACTTCCTCTTCACGTTCAGTTTGTCCAAAGGTGGGAACAGTGATGCTATCGCTGATTGGATGCCAGGTATCACGTGTCATTACACTGTATCACAGCCCCGGGACCGCGAGTGCCGACACCGTTGGAAAGGAGCCGGAATGGGAGGTGAGTATAGACTTTATTATATTATTGGGGCCGGACATTTACTTTAAGAAGGGGTTTTCCTAGTAATGGACAACCCCCTTCAGTATACCAAGACATTTTGGACAATAGTATGTTTCCAATTTTGTGGGAATAGTTTGCCCTTTTCTGTTCCAGCATGACTTTGTCCCAGTGCATAAAGCAAACGCCATAAAGACATGGCTGGGTAAGATTAGTATAGAAGAAGTTGGCAGACCCATGCAGAACCTTGAACTCAACCCCATGGAAAACATCCTTCTGATTATCTAGAATTGAGATTGCAAGCCAGGTTCTTTCTCCGATATCAGTATCAGACCTCACAAATCCTCTGGATGAATGTGCAAAAATTCCAGTATACGTGCTCCAAAATCTTGTATGAAGCCTTCATATAAGAATGGAAGCTGTAAGAAACCTACCGAGAAGAGTAGAAGGTGGACTAGCTCCATATTAATGCCTATGAATTTTCATAAAATCTCCTGAGGATGGAATGTGTAAGCATCCCAATACATTTGCACATTTAGTGTACATTCTATGGCTAATTTCAGCAAAATCCATAATAGTATGGTTTTAAAACTGCAATAGCACTCAGAGTGCCTGGAGGAAACCCAAGCTCCATACAGATATTGCCCAGCACAGCAAGGAAAACAATGTAACCACTGAGCCACAAAGCTGCTCCCATCATGGATCATGTATAGTATGTATAGTAAAGCTCTGCTCACATCGTCATCAGATTTTCCACTAGGATTTTAGGATCCTACTCTTATCACCAAAACACAGATTCTATCGGGTGCTGCAAATGTGAACACAACCTAATCAACAAGGCGTAACATGGTTTTCTTTCTTTAGGAGGAGTCGCTTGTTTCCTTGGTTTGGAATTGCTCTCTACATTTTGAAGTTAATTTGGCAACAATTACCAAAAAAAACCCTAATTCACATCCCTAATTCACATTTATGTTTCCGATTACCAATGCTGTAATAATACAACTGACATTAGGCAATGGTCACTTCAGCGTATATACGGCACATAGAACATATTATTAAGTATTCAAATCTACGAGCAGCATGATTTAAGGTCAGAGACTCTGATTCCAGGGATCACTTACTCTACTGGCTGCTGCAGTTTTGATTAAAAACTGTTTTATCTGCTACAGATCTAGCAGTTCTCTGAATACTGAGCCCTGTATAACTCCGCCCAGACCACTAATTGGCAGCTGTCAGTGTACACTATGTGTAGGCAGGAAGATGCCAATCAGTGGTGGGGCATGGCTGGACTACCTGGCAGCAGGTTTATTGATTCCCTACTGATAATTTCCTGCTAAAAAACATCAATAAGCCATCCAGTAAGTGACACATCATTGGAAACAGGGTCTCTGACATTAATCTGTACTCAAATTAGGTGGCAAAAACTTGGTGTCAGATTTAAAAATCACGTGACGAGTATCCAGCTCAGCTGACCAATTCCAATGTTCAATCTGGTGAGCTGCATGGCAGACTAAATGAACTGATAAAGTTATTGCAAACTTAAATTGTCACCTTAACCATATTTTTCCATGGGTGGAATAAGAAGGATGCAATGTGCATTGGAAACATGTTGGAGTTGTCTATATACTACACTGATGGATTCTGTGACAAAATATACGTTGTTAATTTGGACACCTCTCCTTACTTGGTTGAGTAGGAAAGATGTTGATTTATCCTGTTGTGTAGTAGAATATAATAGTAATTTATCATTTACATCAAGGGCGCCACATCTTACTATCTGTCATGTAATAATAAAAAAGACGTCTATTGATTTCTGGAAAACGAAGATGTACCTGGACTTCATCTAGTAGGGTTCTGGCTTGCTGAAGTGGTATAGGGATACTTCCCAGGCCGGTCACTGGCTGATAGGACATCTCCACGAGCCATTTCCTCAGTTTTTCTGCCATCTCCCTATAGCGCTGCCATTGGCGTATCTGGCTATCAATGATCCCTCTCCTTTGCTGAGCGCGTCGGATCACTCCTTGCCACTGATTACTTAGCAAGGTCAGCTTGAGGCTGAACTCATCCCTAAGAGATGAAAGTGAGAGCGATAGTTAGTGAAGAGATCATACTAATCTTGTGTGGAATCAAAAAGATTTTTTCTGTTCTCTGGAAATAATGTTCCTCTTCTAAGACAGAAAATTGTTATTACATAGAGCATATGAAATTATATGAAATCGCAGAAAAAGACTGACGACTCTTTAATGCATTTATAGTGATTCTGTACCTATCATCCACTTGTCCTTGCTCAAGAAGCCTTTGTCCATCGGCAATTATTGAGTGCAAAATCTGTTGGCGGCTGAACATTTCGGCTTGAAATAGCTGACAATGGAAAAAAAAGTCCGTCAATGGCTGTCACAGATAGCTTCTTGGAGAGCAGTGGCGGTTTGCTAGCTAAGCAGTGATGGAGGGTTTGGCATGCCGTTCTCTGGACATTTACTGACCTGTCACGATATTGAGACATTGCCACCTTTTCAAGAAATTTTGCAACAGTCAGTAAAAAACTTTTGTTACATCTTTTCTGCCTTTTCCCTTACTACCACAAATGCACACCTCTTGTCAATGGCCTGTCACATCCCAAAGAAAGGCAGAAGATGGGAAAAGAAGAGTGTACAACATTTTCCAACTAACTTGCATATCAGCTCTAGTCAGCCATCTTGAATTTTGACATAGTTCTGCAAGTTCTTGTTAACAGACACCCACCATCTTATCTGAAATCTTACATATGTAATGTACTGGGGCAGGATTTTTTAAGATTATTGTACAATGCTTGGCTTGAAGGCTATACCCCCAAAATTAAAAAACCAGAGCATGTTTAGAAAATTAAGCCAGGAGGGAATGCTGAGTGCACTGTGGTCTCTAATAAAAGCTGTAACTGGGAGTAGTGCAGGATCAGCAATGCAATATATTTACAAAATTACTCATTTGTGTGTGCAAATTATATAAACTGTAATATTGTGAGAACTATCATGAGCATTAACTCACAGCCTTAAGCTTTAATTACAGTGAATCTAAGCCCTATGGTTAATGTATACCCATGAAAAGGTGGTACCAGAGGGGTACAACTCAAGGACAGAGGGGGTGACCATGACCATGTCAGTAGGGAAAGGAGGCCTGCCTGGAGTGTGGGCAGCGGCTGCTCTAACTGTATCCGTGTTTTCATGATGCAGATACAGCTAAAAACTGTGGCAGATTAGAGAGCCCATGGCCTCCTGCTCTACCAATAGCTCTTGTAAGTCCAAGGCTACTTAAGGCCTGTGGCCAATGGAGCATGTGGATGAGGTCAGCCAGCGTGATGATGTCACATCATTGTGCCGCCTTCACCAGTGCTAGCGGGTTGCAGAGAGAAGAAGGTTGGTGCCGTTTGAGTTTGATTTTTTTTATTCAAAATCAGTGCATGAAAGGTCACAAAAGGGGGACATCATTAGTATGTAAAGGTACAGAGGGAAAATAACTTTCGTATGGGTGCAAAGGGGTATTATTAATGTAGGGAAACACAAAGACGGCATTATTATTATATGGAGGCAAAAAGGGGGGATTATTATTAAATGGAGGCACAAAAGGGGCATTATTATTATATGGAGGCACAAAGGGGGGCATTATTATTAAATGGAGGCACAAAAGGGGCATTATTATTACACGGAGGCACAAAGGGGGGCATTATTATTGTATGGGGCATAAAGCAGGGCATTGTAAATGGGGCATAACTTCTGCTATTGGGAACTACTACTGTGTGGAGACATAGAGAGGACATTATAACTGTGTCGAGGTAAATGGGGTGCGGTGATATTTGTGGAGGGGCACAAAATGAGCATACGGCAATGCGGGATAGTATTCTTTCTGTGTAGAACGCATGTTACCAGCAGTTTGTTAAGAGATACACATACAAGATGTGGTTGGTATGACATTTTCATGGCAGCCTGAGACAGACAGAGAAGAGTACTGGTAAATAAGGCATAAAGAACATCAATATAATTGGGTGCGTTACTGGATTTATCTGTAAATACACATATATATGTTTTACAGGTCACCCATGTTCTACTGGTATCTTCCACTGTATAGTGTTTGTTAATGATCACCATGGTGCTATTAAATGATTACTATGTTGTGGTAATATGTGGGCATGGTGTGACTGTATTTTTTATTCCCAATGCAATAGTATGGTTGGCAGTACTGATGTTCGTATAATGAGTTTTGTTCAGTAAGAATTCAGGGGTATTTGTTACTGTTATAGTGGTATTCTTTGTTAGTGGTAAGAAGGTGTTGCTTATATATTGTGATATATATTAGTTTATATATTTATGATTTTTTTTTGTTTGTTTTCTTTTAGGGAGGTGGAACATATATCCTTATAGCAAGACATCCTGGGGGCCCAGATTCAAAATTTGTGCCTGGGTCCAAAGGACTCTAGTTATGGCCATGTGTGGTGTATACATTAGGGCTCTGGAGTAACCTCTAGGGTAGGTGCACACACTGAGTTTTTGTCTCAAAAACTGAAGGATCTCCTAGTACCCTCAAAGTGAATGATTTTCCTTAAGTCTCATGCGCATGTTGCTTATTTTTTTCCTTCCAGATGAAGTTTTGCAGCATGTCAATTCTTTCAGCATTTTTGCAGCAGACTTCACCCTTACTAATGAGTGGGGAAAACTATGTAACAAAAACGCATGTAACAAATGTAACAAAAACGCAGTTATTTACAGTATTCTTCCTGTTGAGAGATGCAGAGATTTCTGTTGCAAATACTTAACATGTGCACATACCCTTAGGTCTTTGCACATGTAATAAAACTTGCCAGTGGGATTGAACAGAATGAGCAACAACCCAGTCCGCCTTTATTACTTACCTCATGTGCCCTTTGTTGCTCTAAAAGGCTCTGGTAATTTCCAGGGATCTCCACCGCAAGCTTCTGCTCTGTCTGTATTAAAAACTCCATCCAGGTCTCACATTTTTCCAAAAAGGTCTGATGATGTAGTAGGAAAGACTGTAATTTGCTGCAAAAGAACCAATCATTCAGAAGAATTGCTGCCACTTGAACATTAAGAACATAAAAAAACAGTAGACCTACAGGAAAATACAAAGAGAACCTACCTACAGAGACAATGCAGAAAGCTTGAGCTTCATATTTTCTTTTCTAAAACTCAAATTTCTAAATACCCCATGTTACACTGAATCCTCGCAAATAACCAATAATAAGACTATAATAAACACAATAACCTGATTTTGCCACTATAACTCTCCAACCAGAATCACATGCTGAAGATAGGTTTCATATAATCAAGTTTACTCTTTGAAAAGACGTTACAATGAGAATCACACTAAAAGGGTGTTTGATGAACTGAACCAAATCCACAAGATCTCGTAACTAGAAATGAGGAAATCTGAACTGTAAATTTTGTGGTTCGTACTGGACACCTAGTGTCAGGTGCTGAACTCTGAACACAGACTTCTCCTGGAACTCTGTTTTAGACTGGAGTCACACACAACGTATAAAAAAAAATCGGCCAGCTTTACACGGACGAGAATTGCAGAAATGTTCCCTGAACAGTGATCCGTATGTCATCCGTGTGCAGTTCGAGGATGCGATTTTCTCGCATGTAAGCATCTGTGTGACATCCGTATGGCGAGATTTTCTCGCCGGCTTGCAAAATGGACATATAATGGATCCATGGCCTCAAATATTCATGAAAACATATTTATAGTCTATATATTTCATTCAGAGCTAGATAGCAAAATAGCCGATAATTCAATTGTCGGCATCTGTAAAATCATTACAGAACCCAACAGGATACGAGACATGGTTTACATACAGTAAACCATTTCATATCCCTTATATTTTTATATATCCCTCACTAATAATGTTAGTAGTGTGTGTGTGTAAAATTTTGGAGCTGTAGGTTTTAAAGAATTAAATCACGGAAAAAACTGGCGTTGGCTCCACCGCAATTTTCTCTACCAGAGAGGGAAAGCCAGTGACTGAGGGCAGATATTAATAGCCTAGAGAGGGACCATGGTTATTGCCCCCCCCCCCCCTCCCTGGCGAAAAACATCTGCCCCCAGCCACCCCAGAAAAGGCGCATCTTACAGATGTACCTATTCCAGCACTTAGCCTCTCTCTTCCCACTGCCCTGTAGCGGTGGCATATGGGGTAATAAGGGGTTAATGTCCCCTTGCTATTGTAAGGTGACATTAAGACTAGTTAATAATGGAGAGGTGTCAATAAGACACCTATCCATTATTAATCCACTAGTATGAAAGGGTTAAAAAATACACACACATGCAGAATAAAGTCTTTTAATGAAATAATTAAAACACATGTTTTCCATCTTTATTGCACTCTCAATCCAAGCGAAGCCCTCGTTCTCCTGTAAAAAAATTGTAAAATAAAAAAAGAACAATATCCCATGCCTGTGCGCCGTACAGTCAAGTCCCACGCTGCAATCCACATCAAGGGGTTAAATAGTTTACAACTGGGAGCAGTGCTAATGCTACCGCCCCAACTGTAAACCACTGTGTAATGAATGAAAAGCTGCCTGCGCAGCCTCCCCCCGGGAGTCTGCGCATGCTCAGTAACGTCAGCGGTAGTCACTGTGGCTGCGCAGACTCCCTGCCTGACGCGGTGAACTTGACAGTGTGGGAAAATGATCAGAAACTTTCCCACGCTAATGAGTTCATGACTGGTCAGGCGGGGAGGCTGGACAGCATGCTGCAATTGTCACCGACACTCTGCCGAGTCTTGGCTCACTGGCCGAGTGATGTCCATTATACGATGACACGGGCAATGGAGAAGATAGAGAAATTCATTTCTCCGCCTCATCAGTAGTTGCGCACCGATCCGCTCTGTGTGAGAGGCTCGTAGCACAGACGCATGACACCCGGCTCCCGCTCGCAGGAGAGCAGGAGCAGAGGGTCATTAGCATTTTGCATCTGATGCTCTTACATCAGATGCAATACGCTAGTGTGACTCCGGCCTAAGGAAGAAGTGGTTCAATTGAAGTTATCATAGCAAACTGTATTAATTTCCATTAAGGTTTAGAAAGTAAACAATCAATGTATATGAATATATGTGTGTGTGTGTGTGTATATATATATATATATATATACATACACACACATATACACATGGTACCGTGCAAAGTAAATAAGGCAAGCGAGGAAAAAATGCTGTGAAGTATGAATGCCTTCAATAATAGAAGTGATGATAGTTTATTTTATCAAATCCTTTTGTCTCTTCAGGTATTACTAGGAAGACACCTATTAGGAAAGCATACGATTGGTTCTGAATTTCTTCTGCAGCACGATAATGACCACAAACATAAAGTCAACGTCGTTCAAAGGGTTGTCTGGCCTTAGGGTACAAAGATGCAGTCATTGAGTATTCTCCGGTGGCGGCACCAGGAGCTGCATGAGCGTGACCGCAAGTATATGATTTGAATTCATGCGGTCATGTGCCGAATAGATGGGTGCGGACTCGCTCAATGCAAGTGTAGGCCGGACATAGTCTAGTTGGAATGTGGCCGACAGAATGTAAATCGCATACTTGTGGTCACATGACTGCCTGCTCCCGACACCAGTGAATCCTCACAGCGCGCAGTGACTGCAGACTTGTCTAAGGCCAGACAGCCCTTTTAAGCACTGTCTTCAGAGTAAAGAATAACAAAGAGTCCTGGAAGTGATGATATGGCCTTCATATAGCTCTGATATTAACATCATTGAGACTGTGAGGTATTCCATGAAGAGACAGGAGGGTTTGTGGAAGCATACATCCACAGAAGATCTGCGATTTATTCTCCAAAATGTTTGGAACAACCTCCCTGTCAAATTCATTCAAAAACGCATGTATAAAACTCTAGAAGGCCGCAAGGATTTCAGCAAGGTCACCTCTTTCCTTAGGGAAAAAGACATTCCCTACAAATGGGGCTTTCCGCTAAAATTACTGGTGAGCTTCAGAGGACGGACCATTCCGATCTTCTCACCTAGAGATGGAATGGACTTCATTGACTCAATCAAAGACTCCCCCACCTCCACCAGAACCAAAAATTGAAGAATGTCACTTATATTCCTGTTGGGAGACTGCAAGTTGTAAATTGCTGATTAGATTTCTCTGCTACCAGGATGCTTTCCCTGTTTGCTTCCCTTTTTTCACAGGAGTTTTCCCGTCGAGAGGAGGTAGCATCCCTTCGGGTCTACCTGTCCATATATTCTACATTAATAAACAGGACTAACCATTTTTTCTCTTTCAGGAACTGATACCAAAATCTGAAAATTGTTGTATAGTTAATTCAAGTTATAGCCGTTTCCAATAATTGTAATTTTTCTGGTTACTTCCTAAACTTATCCCTATTTTCCAGTCACTCAGCAAAAACGTATAATGGAGCTGAACTTGACCTCATACAACGTGAGAGGGCTCAACAACCCCAGAAAAAGACACGCACTGTGGAGAGAGCTGACCGAGTCCAAGGCCAACATTATCTGCTTACAGGAAACCAAATTCCTGGAAGGTAACCACCCTTATTTTAAACACCACAAATACCCACACATGTTCGAATCTTGTAACACAAAGAAAAGAGCAGGAGTCCTAACATTGATGAGAGCTCAATCCCGTTTGAGACCCTAGGTGAATTTAAAGATAAAAATGGCCGCTTCCACATACTCATTTGTAAAATAAACGATCAGGAGTGTACGATAGCAAACATTTACGCCCCAAATGTTGGCCAGGTCCCATTCCTGAACAAAATCGTGAAAAAAATCGAAGAGGTCAGGAGAGGCAATCTGTTTCTGCTGGGGGACTTCAATGTCACCCCGGACAACAGGTTGGACTCCTCCTCCAAAAACAGACCCGCTAATGACTGCCTCAATAACTGGCTAGATAACAATGAACTATTTGACGGCTTCAGGTGCCTTAACGCCAATTCTAAAGAATATACACACTTCTCGGACATCCATCAATCAGCCGCGAGAATAGACTTAATTGTCACAGACATCCACTCCCTGACAAAATTCAAGGAAATATCAATTGGAGTTAGGTCAATTTCGGACCATGCTCCTGTCTACGGGAAACTCACAATAGGTCCCCCTCTCCTAAATGCCAGATTATGGAGATGTAGCGCCAAAATCCTACACAATCCAACTAATAAAAACACTATACAAAGCGCAATAAATAACTACTTTGAGGTCAACAAATCAGAGTCAACCAATCCTTGCATCAATTGGTGCGCACACAAGGCGGTTATCAGACGACTGTTGCTGGGAATGGCATCCAGGGAAAAAAAGGAGTCTAGGAGAATAATTAAAGACCTATCTAATAAAATTCGGACACTAGAAAACAATATACTAAACAATAACACAGCCCCCCAGAACACCCAAAAGGAGCTTTCCAAACTAAGATCAGAATTAAGAGAGACCCTATTTTCGCCATATGACAACATAGTTAAAATGTCAAACTACAAATTTTATACATCACACAACAAACCTACTAAATACATGGCCAATAAAATAAGAACAAACAGAATCAAAAGTAGAATCAACAGAATTAACAAGCTAGATGGGTCAGGTAAAATCTCCCACCCTAACGAGATAGCAAATGAATTTGCAACATTCTACACCAAGCTTTATAACATAAACCCCCAAAATAACGACTCCACAGACAATTTGGTCAAAATAGACAAAATCAAAGACTTTCTAAAACAAATAAACCTCCCCACCCTAACCCTAGAAGAACTTACCGCCCTCAAAGCCCCTATAACGCCCGACGAAATAGAAAACACTATCAAAGGGTTTGGCCTTCACAAGTCCCCAGGCCCCGATGGATTCTCAAATGCATACTATAAAACTTTCTCAAAAAATCTTTCCCCACACCTAGCAGAGGTTTTCAACTTTATCTTCCATGGCGGCTCCTTCCCCTCAGAAATGTTAGCGGCCACAATTTCGGTTATCCCCAAATTAAAAGGAGATCCTGAGGCCATGGAAAATTTTAGACCTATCTCCCTAATAAACGTTGATGTCAAGATTTATTCAAAAATCCTTGCAGATAGGATCGGCCTGGTGATTCCAAGGTTGATTCAAAACGACCAAATGGGATTCGTGAGAGGTAGGCAACCAGCGGATTCTACTAGAAGAATCATTAATATCTTAAGCTGGGCTAGGAAACAGGGAATCCCCATTACTCTACTGTCGCTTGATGCTGAAAAGGCCTTCGACAGAGTGGATTGGGATTTCTTGAGAGAATGCCTAAACAAATTTGGCTTCGACAAACCCCTGACATCACACATAATGGCCCTATACTCAGATCCCAAGGCCAGCGTCTACTGCAACTGTCAAATTTCGGACCCCTTTAGTATCAGGAACGGTACTAGACAAGGTTGCCCACTCTCCCCGATCCTATTTAACCTAGTAATTGAACCACTGGCAGAAATTATAAGATCCAATAACAAAATAACAGGCATTTCCACACCCACCAGACACCACAAAATCTCCCTCTTTGCAGACGACATTATTCTATCCCTCTCCAACCCAGAAACCTCAATTCCCGAAGCAATCCAAACTATCGAAAGATTCTCCTCATTCTCAAACTTTAAAATTAATAAAGCTAAATCCAATATACTCCCAATAGGTCTTAGTGAAGCCCAAGCCCATACTATAAAAAACCTAACAACCCTAAACTGGTGTGAAAAAGAACTCACTTACCTAGGTATCATAATAAATAAAACAAATATAGGGACAATAAAATCTAACTTCAATCTACTGAAAGAAATACTAAACAAGGAAACCATAACACATAGGCACAACACACTTACATGGTGGGGCAGAGCTCTGACAATGGGTCTATTCATTCTACCTAGACTTTTATACATCCTGAGATGTGTCCCCCTACCATTTTCAGACATCAGCTTCACACACCTACAGGAACAGATAAAAACCTTTATCTGGAACTCAAAAAAGCCACGTACTGCCACCCAAACTCTTTTTAAAAGAAAAATAAATGGAGGGATTAATATCCCAAACATAAAAGCCCACTTCCACACACTGCTTATAAAACAGAGTATCCACTGGATGCAGAACTCCAACCCGCCAGTATGGCTTGATCTCGAGACAGCTCTAAATAACAATAGCCACCCAAAATCGATTATATACAAATCAATATTTGGCAACCTCCCAAATTCAGTCTCCCACCCCATCTTTCAGGCAACAGCCTCAGCCTGGAAAAAATTATCACTCCAAAATAAAGGCCTTAAACACTCAGCTATATTAAGATACATTCCCATCTCCTTGGCCTATTCCATAATTGGCCAAACTTTCCCAAAAATTTGGTCAGACTCAAAAATTAAGAAGATTGGGGACATACACTCAGGAGAGACCTTTATAAGCTTCCAAAATATGAAACGCCAATATGGCACTCAACCATCCTCTTTCCTAGAGTTTCTTATACTCAAAAAGAACATAGGATCTTTTATGGGGAGGAGACCCAAATTATCAGAATCATCCATTAAACTCCTAAGCAATATTGGACATAGCATATTTTGGAGCCACAAATTCATTTATAGCAATTTCAACTCTGACTTTACTCTCTCTAAAAGTCCCCCAATGTTCAAATGGGAACAAGATTTAAAAAACACTTATAGTATTGAAGAGTGGGAAAAGGCTTTCACCACCTCTTACCAGTCCACTCTTTCAATGGCCCTACAAGAAACACACTTCAAGGTAGTATCAAGATGGTATTACACCCCCAGCAGATTGGCGCACATGGACACCATAAATTCTGCCCAATGCTGGAGAGGCTGTGGCCAAAGAGGAGACATTATGCACATTTTCTGGAGCTGTCCCGTGATAAATCCCATATGGAAAAAATTATCTAAAGAAATCATCAACAAACTTACTAGCACACCCTTTGACTTGAAGCCCCAGGGGGCTCTGTTGTCTCTTGGACTCGGTCAGCTCGACCATAACCAAAAACTACTGATAACTCATATCTGCTTAGTCGTAAAAAATCTCATAGCATCAAATTGGAAAACTCAACAAACCCCATCAACAAAAGACATCATCTCAAGGATCTCTCTTCATAGATCCCATGAGTCTCACTTCGCAATTGCCAATAACCAGTACCTAAAGTTTGCAAAAAAGTGGTCCAGATGGGATCAGCAATTTCCCACACCCATCACCTGAACACCAGTCAAGTTCATGCTCCATTTGCCAAGTATAAAATAGTCCTACTGTTTTGGTGCTGTTGTCGTCTCATAAAGAGTCAAATATTGTGTTGTTTTGTGTTATTACTGCTTTTTCAAATATCACAAAAAAGCTCTATAGCTTATGATGCTCTCTTCGACTCATAAAGAGTCAAATTCCACGTCGTTTGTGATACTACTGCTATTTCAAAAGTTTTGTTTTGTGTTATTACTGCTTCTACACATATCACAAAAAAAAAAAAAAAAAAAAGTTCTATTGCTACCGATGCTCTCTTCGACTCATAAAGAGTCAAATTTCACGTCGTTTGTAACACTACTGCTATTTCACAAGTTCATTACTATTATGTTTTTGTATCTGTACATACAGGTCCTTCTAAAAAAATTAGCATATAGTGTTAAATTTCATTATTTACCATAATGTAATGATTACAATTAAACTTTCATATATTATAGATTCATTATCCACCAACTGAAATTTGTCAGGTCTTTAATTGTTTTAATACTGATGATTTTGGCATACAACTCCTGATAACCCAAAAAACCTGTCTCAATAAATTAGCATATTTCACCCATCCAATCAAATAAAAGTGTTTTTTAATAGCAAACAAAAAAAACATCAAATAATAATGTTCAGTTATGCACTCAATACTTGGTCGGGAATCCTTTGGCAGAAATGACTGCTTCAATGCGGCGTGGCATGGAGGCAATCAGCCTGTGACACTGCTGAGATGTTATGGAGGCCCAGGATGCTTCAATAGCGGCCTTAAGCTCATCCAGAGTGTTGGGTCTTGCGTCTCTCAACTTTCTCTTCACAATATCCCACAGATTCTCTATGGGGTTCAGGTCAGGAGAGTTGGCAGGCCAATTGAGCACAGTAATACCATGGTCAGTAAACCATTTACCAGTGGTTTTGGCACTGTGAGCAGGTGCCAGGTCGTGCTGAAAAATGAAATCTTCATCTCCATAAAGCATTTCAGCCGATGGAAGCATGAAGTGCTCCAAAATCTCCTGATAGCTAGCTGCATTGACCCTGCCCTTGATGAAACACAGTGGACCAACACCAGCAGCTGACATGGCACCCCACACCATCACTGACTGTGGGTACTTGACACTGGACTTCAGGCATTTTGGCATTTCCTTCTCCCCAGTCTTCCTCCAGACTCTGGCACCTTGATTTCCGAATGACATGCAAAATTTGCTTTCATCAGAAAAAAGTACTTGGGACCACTTAGCAACAGTCCAGTGCTGTAGCTCAAAAGTGGCTTTACCTGGGGAATGCGGCACCTGTAGCCCATTTCCTGCACATGCCTGTGCACGGTGGCTCTGGATGTTTCCACACCAGACTCAGTCCACTGCTTCCTCAGGTTCCCCAAGGTCTGGAATCGGTCCTTCTCCACAATCTTCCTCAGGGTCCGGTCTCCTCTTCTCGTTGTACAGCGTTTTCTGCCACATTGTTTCCTTCCAACAGACTTACCATTGAGGTGCCTTGATACAGCACTCTGGGAACAGCCTATTTGTAGAGAAATTTCTTTCTGGGTCTTACCCTCTTGCTTGAGGGTGTCAATGATGGCCTTCTTGACATCTGTCAGGTCGCTAGTCTTACCCATGATGGGGGTTTTGAGTAATGAACCAGGCAGGGAGTTTATAAAAGCCTCAGGTATCTTTTGCATGTGTTTAGAGTTAATTAGTTGATTCAGAAGATTAGGGTAATAGGTCGTTTAGAGAACCTTTTCTTGATATGCTAATTTATTGAGACAGGTTTTTTGGGTTATCAGGAGTTGTATGCCAAAATCATCAGTATTAAAACAATAAAAGACCTGACAAATTTCAGTTGGTGGATAATGAATCTATAATATATGAAAGTTTAATTGTAATCATTACATTATGGTAAATAATGAAATTTAACACTATATGCTAATTTTTTGAGAAGGACCTGTAGTTCCTGCAATTTCTACATTTATGCACTTCAAATGTGAAAATGGTTCTGTTTTCTCCCCCCCACCCCTACTTTGGCAGGGGGTCTGACCTTTCCCTCCCCCTTTTCCCATCCCTACCCTCCTTTCTTTCCCTCTTCCTACCCCCCCCTCCCCCCCCCCCACCTTTCCCTTCTCAACTCCCCTCCCCCTCTCCTCCTTTTCTCCCTATTAAAGTTGAAAATCCAATAAAAGATTTTGAAAGCAAAAACGCATGTATATCTAGAAGAACTGATGCTTTGTTACTGTTTTTAACGCAAAGGGCAGTCAGGCCAAACATTGATTTAATTTAGATTTCTCCCTTGTTCATCCAATTTTTTTAATTGAAACAAATAAACTAAGAACGCTTCTATTTTTGAAAACACTCTTACATTTTAGCATTTTTTGCACAGAATTGTATATTTGTATACAGTATTTTAGAGATGGGAGAATCATTTTGCAGGTCTGCTGGATGGGATGCCTGCGAATCTCCCTACTCCCCCCATTGTTGGATCTTCATTCAGTTAGCCGGGCTGGGGCAATGTCATGTTTGAGGCATGATGCACATGTGACATTGTGCCAACCTAATTAAAAGAAGAGATGGAAACACTGGGAAGTAATCACATTTCCCATCCAGCAGTCACAAATTACTGATCGGAGTCAATGCCAACTAGGAATACATGAGCAATGTACAATTATTAACCTTACCTGAACCTTTCTGTTGTCTGAGAGGAGGCCATTGCCCAATTCCTATTCAAACATTGCATGCGTTTGATTTCTTTATCATTCAGTGGCAGTCGATATCCTAACTCATTGAGACGATCCAAGTCTGGTGCCATGCTGCTAAACTTTAACATCTGCCTCTGCAACACAGAAGTATATGAGACATATGAAGCACACCCTTCTACAAAGCAGCATGTATTCTGTAGAATCAGGCACGGGCCTGGGAACTTGCTTACTTTGAGCTCCTCCATCCTCTCTTGAATTGTGGAGAGGTCTGACGATCGGTTCGGGTCCTGTCCATTTAGAACATCTCCTGCTTCTAGGAGCCACATTTCTAGGCCTTCAAGACTCTTTACAAATGTTTCATAATCCAGGACGCCCGCCTGCAACAAAACCAACAGTAACAATTAATTATCATGTTTCCATTTAGCTTAGTACGGAATATACCTGCAAAAAGAAATATTT
This sequence comes from Ranitomeya imitator, assembly GCF_032444005.1. Lineage (NCBI taxonomy): Eukaryota > Metazoa > Chordata > Amphibia > Anura > Dendrobatidae > Ranitomeya > Ranitomeya imitator. Next base: position 135,926,786 of record NC_091286.1, read on the forward strand.
CAATATGTATTATTCATAAAAATAGTTTTAGATAAATCAGCTAGCTGTCTACTCTAAAAAATCAGAAAGATTAGAATTTTTATTGTATGTCGTGTTAGAAATGGTCATGACTTGCTCCACAATGCCATTTAATGATACTAGACACTGAATATCACAATAATCAGACGCCGGAACCTGTTATGATGCATTATGCCATATGCGTCATGATTAAAGTGCACATGACCGCTGCAGCTAATCACTGGACTTAGAGAAGTTGGTCAGCACAGGAATACTGAGCCCAGTGATTGGGCGCAACAGTCACAAGTGGTGTAGTCATAACGTCATTGCAGCCTGGCAGTGAACACAGGAGCAAGGGTAAGAAATGTGGGATTTTAAGCCTTGGAAATCCTTAGGAATGCATAAAGAAAACTCATACAAAGTCATAGAAGCAACCAGAATCCAAGTAATTCTTATTTTCATTCCATTTAACTTGGGCAAGAAAAAAAGTTCAAGGGGTTGTCCAATATTATAAACCATGACGGCTTTCTTCTAGAAATAGTGCCCCACCTGTCCACAGGTTGTATGGCAGGTCAGCTCCATTCAATTTAATAGAGCCAAGCAGTAATACCAGGCACAATCAACAGACAAATTAGGTCAAAAGCAGCTATATTTTTCACAAACATGTCGACTTCTTCAATGTTCTTTGGTATGGCACATCTTATAAAACATGCCATCCAGAATGAAAAACAGATTATGAACATATGAATATATTCACTCCCACAAAACTGTGTACCTGCAGTATTGCCTGTTGGCGTTGTAGTGCCTGCTCCAACACTGACAAACGCTGGCTCAAGGAAAGGTGATCGGACAGGATGGTTGCGGCAGCAGATGAGTCGACCTGTTGTTTAAGCTGCTCCCCTGTCTCCTGGAGGACAGCCAATGACCCTTTAGCAGCACCAAGGTTTTTCAAAAGACCCTGAATTGGTCAGAAAACACATTAGTGAGAGAAGTCAAAAAACTCTTGACCTAGCAGTCTTCTGATCTCTTAATCATACACCTTTTAATGAGTTTTGGCTGTTTTTCAAATACATTTTTAGATAATGGGCAAATGCCCTACATATGTCTTCGTTTTGACAAATCTCCCTCATAGGCATAAATCTGAACTTAAAAAATGACAATATGAAGCTATAACAAAACATGTAAGATCTACACTTTGGTGCACTATATATACTCTATGCATGTATACATATATATATATATATATATACGGTATATTTTTTTGTGTATTTATACACAAATCACATATATATTTATATCTAACATTATATATACAAAATATGTATTTTGTAGGTATATGTATAGCAGTATCTATATATATACAGAAAGCAAGATGTATGTACAGTATACAGTATGACAATATGCTAGCTCCCCAACACGCTGTATCCTAAGATCTCATGTTGGGAATTAGTTGCCATTAACAAAGTTTTCCAATCTGCTGCCTGTCCTGTAGATTGGGATTTCTGATGTGCATTTCATTTTTATTGCAACATAATGGATGCCCTTTGTGGCTAACTCTATGCTGGACTCATATTTTGCGCTCATTTCAGGTTTTCATCCAGACAACCAGACTGATTTAATAAGAAATTATATGTGCAGTGTGTTCCCCGTTTTCGGACTGATCGACATCTGTTGTGTATTGGGGCCTCTAAAGTCTCCAACGACGCAATATGTGGGGAGACATGAGGGTGAAGAAATTGTTTTTTTAACTGCCCGATCCTCTTTCTTACACATTAGTCGAATCAAGCATGAACATACAGGGAAAGAAATGTGTGTAGTCATCTGCAGTGTCAGTTCTTTTCTGTGTCACGCTTGTGAGTGAATGTATTGTGAACAGAAAAAGAAGGTAAAAAAATACAATTTTATAGGAAAACATTTCATTGTCATACATACATTGCATTCTTGTATCCAGGTGGCGATCTCTTCATCTCCGATGTCCTTGTTGGTGGCGGTCTTGAGTAACTGATTGGCGCGATCTTCTTGTAGCTGAACGTTATTTGCACATTGAATGCAGAAGTCCTTGTATTTCTGCCACAGGTGAAGAAGAGTCTTGCTCGAGTGCAGCTGTTCTGTGATGTCTTCGAATAAACTGTTCCATCTTAAGATACAGAATTGGTGTTAGAAATGTCAAAAACACAGAACACAAGGCCTCGTTCACATACATCTGCTCTGACACAGAGTTCTGCACAGATTCCGCGAAGAAAGACTTGTTAAATCTGACAAGAATCCGCATCGAATGCATGTGAATGAGGTTTTAGCACATCCATTCACCTACGATGGAAAAGTAACAGAATGTGAATAGTAAATGAATGACACTAGGGTAATGAAGATACATCAGCCAATGTATGAACATACCGCTACTCATCATTTACCCTAAAATGTGTGTTATTAGAAGTATGACACAGTTATTGACCATCTGCACCAGAGTTGGAGCCACGCGACCGAGCGTGTCACTTTGTAAAGGCAGGCGATGCTTACTGCTTGGCCGGGATTGAGTCATATTTATAAAATGCAACTTAAAAAAAATGCAAAAAGTCACAAACGACTGCTATGAAAAAGTTGCATTTACATAGAAAAACTGATGTCATTTTAGCCATGGGAAAGCTAGTGAAATGATACATGTGCTCCCATGTGGATACATTTAGCCTAGAAATTGGGTAAAGTGATGAATGTGGGTATTTCCACAAAACAGGAAAGCCCCTGAATGGCAGCTGGCCATCTAACATTTCTATACAGAACAGAGGAGCCGAAGGAGTCAGCATGTGACTGTCTTAGGAGAAATGGCCCACCGGATTCTTGTATCTGAAGAGGTTCATAAACATTGATGCAGACTGTCAGTAGTGTTTGGAACAAGTAGCTGGAGTGCCTGGCCTGAAAAATAATACTGTTCCTAGAATAGATCCTGCTTTTACCTTGCGGTGACCTCTTTTAAAGTGCTCTTCAGGTTTTCTCCCACAGAAGAATTACATTCATTCAGGAGCTTGTTGGTTACAGAACCAAACTTGTTTAGAACGGCCTCGTGCTTCTCCAGCTCTTCCTGTAGACTCTGGGGACGCATGAAATGAACTCGGATCAGGTGACGAATGCAATCATGCTTAGCAAGGTTTGGGCAGAAGCAGAACAAAAAAAATGGACGAAAACTGAATTTTAAAGGGATTCTGTCATGTCTCCAAACACTATCAGATACAGGGTTAATCGGCAGTGCCCGGTTGCCTTACTTAAAACCCGGCTACAGGGAGAAAATTAACATTATTCTTCCCAACTTTGCAATAATCACTGCTCACTATAGTGGAAGCACGTCCTGGCACAGTGATTGACAGCTCGCGGTGCAGAGCATCTGAGCAGAGCAAGCTGTCAAAGTGCACGGCGTGCTTACGGTGTACTGAACAGCCACTGTAGCCGCTCCAGCGCACCTCTGACTGAAAGCAAGCATCTCCCTGGAGGAATCAAATTCATTTTCTCCCGATAGACCCGATTACAGTGTGGCAGCCATACAGCATTCTAATGCAATCATCTTGCAGATTAACCCTATATTTGCGGATTTATAGAATAGATAAAGGATTTTGTGAGTTTCTGCTCAGTTTCTGCTCCAAAAACGCAGTGTAAGTTAGCATATGTTCACACTTATTTTGTGCAGCAGAATCTCTCCAAATCCTTCTCAAATCCTGAAAACTTGGTTCTGGTGATGTATTAACGTACTGATGGTGGTTCTGGTGATGTATTCATATAACTACGCCTTTACATTTTTGGCTACCCTTGGGATTGGTTCAGTATGGCAATGCAGTTCTTGGACCAAAAAATGTTGTGCACACCTGTTATAAGCCATGTGGCAAGGCTCGTTAAAGGGTCAATATTGACTTTTAGGCCGGAGTCACACTACCGTTCATCCCGGACGAGGGCTATGCGATAAAACATCACATAGCACTCGGCCCAGTGTTACTCTATGGGCCAGGTCAGATCTGTGATCAGTTTCTCATGCCGAATCGGCATGCGAGAACAATGGCAGCATGCTGCGATTGGCAGCAAGACTTGGCTCACTCGCACCCATATAAGTCTATGGGCGCAAATGACACAAGGCACAGCACTAGGATATCATCCGAGTGCGGTGAGATATACACCGCCACCGGCAGCAGAGGAGAAATTAATTTCTCCACCTCCCCCGCAGTTGGGCTCCGATCCTCTCTGTGCGAGGGGATAGGAGCACAGTAGCATGACACTCGGCTCCCGCTCGCAGCAGAGCAGGAGCCAAGGGTCATTAGCATATCGTATCGGATGTGATACGCTGGTGTGACTCTAGCCTTACATTGCTATTTCTAGAGTACTAGTCCTCTTCTTCTCTGAAGAAGCAAGTTGCATATTTGATTTCCCAAAGCAGCATTGTGTGGCTTATAAGCCTCCTTACCCTGGCACGTCACTCTCCATAAGGAGAAAAAAAGCAAGTTAAAAAATGCATTATTTATTTTTTTTATGCATCGTAATTACTGCCAAAACCCTGTTTTTTGCTCCAGAAAAATCTTCTGTAACTACTCAATGTGTGCACATGCCATACATTTTGCAAAGCATTATACCTGTCTCAATGCAAGTAGAGCCTTAATGAATTTTTTATGATAGCTCTTAAACAACGTGCCACCAATAATAATTCTAGAGAAAGTATATTCTGATGGTCTCTCACCTGCAGGTTGTCTACTTGAACCTTCACAGCTTCCATTGATCCTGTCAAGAGCCGGAAGCGGGACAGGGAATACCTGGCTTCCATCAAATAGCTGTTTAGCTCTTCATAAACCTTCTTGTAAATGCTCCAGTAATCAAGTACCGACTGTAACAAAGTCTTCAGCTGACACACCTAGGAAAAACAATAGAGACATAAAACAAACGTGACTTTCGTCTGCTTTTTCCTTTCTTTGTCCATGGCTTCAGGTAAAAGGAAGAACAAAAGATTCCAGTTTTTGGTAGCAGTCAGCTTTGGTACCTTTAGTCCCCTGTTCTTGGTTATTTACTCTGCTGTTGAGTCCACAAAGGAGAACTGACTGGACCAAAAGGCACATTGTACTTGTAAAGCAACAATCTGTCTTATAATTGTGACTTGAAAGTAAATCCAAGAGGTACAAAGGAGACAACAAAGACCATATGGAGAGGACAGCTAGCGGGAGCACTTATCACTACAATGGGCAGCGTTTATAATATTTTCGCCTAGAATTCTGCAGAATTCTTTTATTCAGTACAGGAAAAACCTGAGGAATCGAAAACAATAACTAAAATATTTTTAACACACTATTACAAAAATAATAGCAGAATAAAATCTGGATGTACAGGATATGACTTTTCTGCATAGCGTTTGTAGGCTTTGGTGGGGGATTCCTCTGGGAAATCCAGTTTGTTTTCACAGTGAAAAAATCTTACTAAGGCTACTTTCACACTAGCGTTTTTTGACATGCGTCGCAATGCGTCATTTTGGAGTAAAAACGCATCCTGCAAAGTTGCCCGCAGGATGCGTTTTTTCTCCATAGACTTGCATTAGCGACACATTGCGACGTATGGCCACATGTCGCATCCGTCGCACGACGGATGCGTCGTGTTTTGGCGGACTGTCGGCATAAAAAAATGTTGCATGTAACGTTTTTTTGTGCGTGGTGTCCGCCATTTCCGACAGCACATGCGCGGCCGTAACTTCGCCCCCTCCTCCCCGGACCTTACAATGGGGCAGCGGATGCGTTGTAAAACTGCATCCGCTGCCCCTGTTGTTCATTATTTTCGCAGTTTGCGTCGGTACATCGGGCCGACGCATGGCGACGGCCCCGTACCGACACTAGTGTGAAAGTAGCCTTACAGGTCATTTTCAGGTTATAACTTTGGCCCCAGTTTATTGCATCTGAGATAGGCAACTTAATGAATACACTTAAGGCCTCGTACACATTAGTGAAGGTCTGCTGAACACTGCGATTTTCGGGAGATTGGTCGACTCTCCAATGTGTATGGAAGCCTTCCGACTGTCTCCTGACAGACTATGTTGGGGGACACAAGGATCAGGGGGTTGGAATTCAATTCTCGATCCTTTTGTAGGGCATAATTCTCTCTCATAAAGACAGTGGGCCGAGTGTTCCTGTACAGGGGGTCAGGAGAGATAGCTGGCAGACAAATGTGTATGGCCAGCTACAGCCTGATGAGAGCTCTCTTTCGCTGGACTCATAAAGTCCTTGAGGATTATCCATCACCTGTTGTGTTGATTTACAAGTAGGAATTGCTATTTCTAATAACGAATCAGGATGAAAGCTTTTTTTGTTATAGCTTTGCATTAAACACACTATTAATTTATTGGTTTAGGGAGCAATGTAAGTTCATGGCACAGGAATCACCCAGAAACGTCTGTGATCTACAGCCAAGAAGTTCAAGACTGCAGGTATTGTGAAACAACTCCTTACAAAGCAGCTAGGGCAGTGCAGAGATTGGGTCTAACAGAAAGGTCCAAATGTCCTTCCATACTCAGAAATCCCCCCCCAAATAGATAAAGCATAATCACAAATGTAAGACCTCTGGCAAATTATATATACGGTAAGTTTCCTGCCCAGTATTTTAGTCCAGAGCTGCATTTACTGTTACACACAGTCAAAGGGAATCACCAGTCACCGGGTTTTTGCTATCCCATCTGAGAGCAGCATGATGTAGGGACAGATGTGTGACTTACTGGGCTGTATCTTGTCACTTTTATAAAATCTCTATTTTAACTACTGTAGCGCTAGCAGTTCTCTAAATGCTGAGCTCTGTATAACCCGCCCAGACTACTGATTGGCAGCAGTGTACACTGTGCATAGGCAGAAAACTGCCAATCAGTGGTGAGGGCGAGGTTTAACAGAGATCATGAATAATGAGGACTACAAGGCAGCAGGTTTACTAGTCTTCTAATTATAATCTCCTGCTGATAAAACAGAATAAACTACAGCAAGCAGTCCAGCAATTGACATATTGCAGGAATCAGCATCTCTGTCTCTACATTATGCTGCTCTCAGATTAGGTAGCAACAGCAAGATTCCCTTTAAAGGGATTGTGTGGCCTCTAACCAAAGTTATAGGTGGTAGAGATGGTTTCAAACTAATAAAGTGTTTTTGGTTAATTTAAAGTCAATAAAGGATTCTGTGTCATTTGTTCAAATGAAGAACTTTATTCTGGGTGTTCTTTTTTTGATAATTTGACTATGGGGTTAGTAATGGGGGCATCTTATATATATATCTCTACATTACTATCCCCTGAACTTATTGTCACCTGACAATACAAAAGTGACATCAAACCCAATACTATCACCCCACTTGCCACCGAACCAGGGCAAGTGGGAAGAGCGAGGCTAAGTACCAGATTAGGCACATTTTATGGATGAGCCATTTCTGGGGCAGCTGAGACCAGATGTTTTAGTCTGGGAAGGGGTCAATATCCATGGTCCCTTCCTAGCCTATTAATATCAACCCACAGCTGCCTGCCTAGCCTTTGCTGTTTATTAATTATAGTGGGCCCCCAAGTAATTTTTTTGGAGGGCTCCCCATTTTAATAGCCAGTAAAGGCTAACTATAAAGCTGTGATATTATATTAACAGCTTGGGAAGCTCCATGGGTATTACCACCTTCCCAGGCTATAAAAACCTGCCCCCAGCTGTCCTCTTTCCCTCTGCCGGTTAATAATATTTTGGGGGACCCCACGCTAGTTTTTCAGAAAATAATTTATTTACAGATAAAATACATGTACAGTATGCTACACACGCACTGTAATGAATATATATACGTGACTGACATCTTTATATCTATCTATTCTAGGTGTATATATCTATTCTATCCATTCTATTCTGCGGGGTCACGCAGTGATTTTACTATATGCGGCTCATGAAATGTCAAGTTTTCAAGGACATGGGTGTGTAAAAATCAGACAGCACTTGAATGGTCCGAATGCCGTTGACTTGCACACCCATTGACTTGCATTGGTGAGTCTCGTCTGACATACGAGGATAATCGCAGCATACTGCAATTTTTTTTTCTCATCTCGATTTGAGCTGAGAAAAAAATAGCAAATAAGCAGGGACTCATAGATTAACATTGGTCAGAGTGTAATCCCATCCGTTTTTCTCTCAAATGAGTCCTAAAATAGAAAGTCTCTTCCTTTACTTAAAGGGGATTTCAGGGACATGCCGAAGCACTAACAGGCAGAAAGTTGCTACCTACCTGTCTGTTGTGCCGGGCGCCGTTCTCTGAGAGCACAAAGCGGTCACAGACTTCTGCTGATGCCACGTTAACAAAGCGGCAGTTTGTCTTTCTGTTGACAGGGCGGGACTACTAATGTCATGCTGATTGACAGCTGGCTCTCCCCTGCCTAACTGGCGAAGTCAATCAGCATGACTCCAGTATTACCGCCCTGTCAACGGGAAGAGAAACTGCTGCTCTGTTGACAGGGAGCAGCTGAGTCTCTGGAAGGTGCACCGGGTACACCAGACAGGTAGTTGCCTCTGTTAGCAACTACATGCCTTTATTTTTTCAATTCACAGGTATGCTCTTTAAAGAAGCTCGCCAATAAATAATTAATAAATCTATGTATATAGGGTAGTGTCAGTGTATTAATATACTCTATCGCCGTCTGCTCCAGGATCTAGTGCCGTTCTGCTTCTCTTCTCAGTGACATCACCGCTCTTCAGACTATCGGCTCTTTCTATGGTCTATGTGGGAGCAGGAAGTTTCTTTTACAATGTAAGTCTGATGCTCGTTCTGACGCTCCATAGGCTTACATTCTAAAAGCCACTTCCAGGTGAGGCAGAACGCAGTGCCCCCCGGAGAGTCTGCAGGGCGGTGACATCACTGAGATGAGGAGTAGAACGGCGCTGGGCACCGGACAGAGTGGCGGTAGGCGAGTATATTAACACACACACTACACTAAATGCAGATACACACAGATTAATATAAAAATCATTTTGTAGGGCTTCTTAAAACAATTAGATGAATGTCTATGGTGCAAAAGCCACAGCACTTTGCTCAATGAATTAGTCATGGCTTCCACATTCTACGTGGCGTACAGCCTATGAATATTTACATGCTCGAGAATCGACACCGACCTTACAGTCCAAATGTGCCCAAGATTGGTTTAATTCACTCAGAGCGTCCATAACTACAGCAGTAGCTTTCTCTTTCTTATTCTGGATTAAGGATATTCCACTTTGTCCAATCTTCTCTAAATCTTTCTCTTTGGCCTTAACGACTTCTTCAAGCTCCTGCAATGGACAGAAAAGAAAACATAAAACATTTATAAGCATGTTACGCATCTTACAATATTGCCTGCAATATGGTATTTTCAAGAAAAGAAGAAAAGCTTAGAGGGAAACGGTCAGCAGCTTTTTGCTATGTAATCTGAGGGTAGCATGAAGTAGGAGCTGAGACACTGATTTCAGCAATGTGTCATTTATTAGGTTGTTTGTTATTGTTTCAATACAATGAGCATTTTATCAGCAGGAGACTATCATTTCTGGAATAGGTGCCCATGTGAGACCTGGTACTACTCTGCCCCCAGCACTGATTAGCAGCTCTCTGTCAATAGACAATGTACACAGAAAGCTGTGGTGGGTGGGGGCAGCTTTCTGAGCTCTGCTACATGCTACATCTAATGCTACATCTGATCGCACCCAGTAAAGTGAAACATCACTGGAATCAGGGCCTCTTTTTTATATTATACTGCTCTCAGATGAGATAGCAAAAACCTGATGACAGGTTCCCTTTAAATAGTCCTTTCAAAACACACAGTGAGAAAACAAGTGGAAGCAAAGACAGGCAAACCACGCTTCTAGTGTTTTGTGCTAGTACGGTAAGTGTTCACTACTAATGTAAAATGTCATCCAGGCTGCAGCTACTTCTGAATATGCCTTATAGAGAAAAAGATTAACAGAAATCCCTCATGTCTGTGTGCACTATGTATGGTAGCAACAAAGCAGCTAGTCTCCACCCACTTGCTCAGAGACAACTGAAAATTCTGAAAGAAAACTGGTGAACCTTGAGGATATCGGTCATGTAATGGTGCTAAAAGTGTCATTCCTCATGTACAGACACAAGCGTTCTTTCTGCAACACATTCAGCACTGCGCCGTGGTTTTCATTTACTGAATATGTGTCCACATTTGTATGTGTTTTGTACAGGTGGGGGTGTACTGAAGGCAACTTCTATGTGTGAATATCAAGTGTTATTTGGAGGAAAATTGCCAAAAATATCATGTATTTTATGTTGGATCTTACCGTGATTTCTCCACTTTTTTTGTTCTACAACTGTGTTATGTACTGCTCAATGTTTGCTCATGTTATGACCTTGCAATGGAAGTCAGTGCACTTTGTACAAATCAGTGTGTACCTAATAGCAATCTACCGACATATATCTGTTCAGTGGAGACATCTTCTGGCCAGTACTGAAAATGCTTGGTTTGTACATAAAAAGACATCATCCATGATTACAAGAGGACTTGTGATAAAATGAATCTATAATCTATGTATTTACAATAGAGTGTGCCTCCTTCTAAACTGTTATCATACCATGTCCCGTTTTTCCTTCTGCCTCCTTGTTCTGCATATACTCACACAGGGGGGAGTTAATGACTAGACACTCCAGAATTTCGGCCTTACCTGGCACTCCTTTAGGCTGTTCTGGACTGACGCCTGATCGCCAATGCTTTTCTGCTTCTGCAACCTCTTTTCTTGCTTCTCATACCAAGATTTCAGACTCTGCATATTGTTTTTGTATTCTGTCCATGACTCTAATAACCGCTCCAGCATCTGGATCTATTAAAATAAAAGGTTACAAGTAAAGGTACAAGGCACAGCCATTACTATGTGTAGGGCTCATATTAATCACCATAAAAGAAACGGTCCATTATCGGTCCAGAAGTCGGGGGAGTATTGTGCGAGTGCCTACCATCCGAATGACATCTGATTTACATGCGAATGCGATCTGATTGCACTACGATTTTAATATGAGCTGTTACATATAGCAATTCTCTATGTCATTTACACATCGTTTTCCAAGGAAATATTCTTCAAGCTATATATACAGGAAGAGAAATTAGACTGATATACAGATAGATAGATAGATAGATAGATAGATAGATAGATAGATAGATAGATAGATAGATAGATAGATAGATAGATAGATAGATGTGAGGGAGATATATAATCAGTTCTTTGCATGTGTATTTTACTGTACATGCACACTCGCGGAGTGGACAGAAAGGTCATCGCAGTTCAGAACCAATTAACTCCTTTCACCTCTATTACATCAGCATGAGCGCCGTGGGAAAATTTCTAGCGATGCTCACACTGACATCATTGAGTTGAACCGAGTTCATTAGCTCGCGGCGACGTCAGTGAGGTGAAAGGAGTTCATTGGATATGAAACCCGCTCAACTTTATCACGTCACTGCGAGGCACTGTGCTGAGTAAGCTCAGTGTCTCTGCTGGATGGCAGGCTGTACAGGTCCTTCTCAAAAAATTAGCATATAGTGTTAAATTTCATTATTTACCATAATGTAATGATTACAATTAAACTTTCATATATTATAGATTCATTATCCACCAACTGAAATTTGTCAGGTCTTTTATTGTTTTAATACTGATGATTTTGGCATACAACTCCTGATAACCCAAAAAACCTGTCTCAATAAATTAGCATATTTCACCCATCCAATCAAATAAAAGTGTTTTTTAATAACAAACAAAAAAACCATCAAATAATAATGTTCAGTTATGCACTCAATACTTGGTCGGGAATCCTTTGGCAGAAATGACTGCTTCAATGCGGCGTGGCATGGAGGCAATCAGCCTGTGACACTGCTGAGATGTTATGGAGGCCCAGGATGCTTCAATAGCGGCCTTAAGCTCATCCAGAGTGTTGGGTCTTGCGTCTCTCAACTTTCTCTTCACAATATCCCACAGATTCTCTATGGGGTTCAGGTCAGGAGAGTTGGCAGGCCAATTGAGCACAGTAATACCATGGTCAGTAAACCATTTACCAGTGGTTTTGGCACTGTGAGCAGGTGCCAGGTCGTGCTGAAAAATGAAATCTTCATCTCCATAAAGCATTTCAGCCGATGGAAGCATGAAGTGCTCCAAAATCTCCTGATAGCTAGCTGCATTGACCCTGCCCTTGATGAAACACAGTGGACCAACACCAGCAGCTGACATGGCACCCCACACCATCACTGACTGTGGGTACTTGACACTGGACTTCAGGCATTTTGGCATTTCCTTCTCCCCAGTCTTCCTCCAGACTCTGGCACCTTGATTTCCGAATGACATGCAAAATTTGCTTTCATCAGAAAAAAGTACTTGGGACCACTTAGCAACAGTCCAGTGCTGCTTCTCTGTAGCTCAAAAGTGGCTTTACCTGGGGAATGCGGCACCTGTAGCCCATTTCCTGCACACGCCTGTGCACGGTGGCTCTGGATGTTTCCACACCAGACTCAGTCCACTGCTTCCTCAGGTTCCCCAAGGTCTGGAATCGGTCCTTCTCCACAATCTTCCTCAGGGTCCGGTCTCCTCTTCTCGTTGTACAGCGTTTTCTGCCACATTGTTTCCTTCCAACAGACTTACCATTGAGGTGCCTTGATACAGCACTCTGGGAACAGCCTATTTGTTGAGAAATTTCTTTCTGGGTCTTACCCTCTTGCTTGAGGGTGTCAATGATGGCCTTCTTGACATCTGTCAGGTCGCTAGTCTTACCCATGATGGGGGTTTTGAGTAATGAACCAGGCAGGGAGTTTATAAAAGCCTCAGGTATCTTTTGCATGTGTTTAGAGTTAATTAGTTGATTCAGAAGATTAGGGTAATAGGTCGTTTAGAGAACCTTTTCTTGATATGCTAATTTATTGAGACAGGTTTTTTGGGTTATCAGGAGTTGTATGCCAAAATCATCAGTATTAAAACAATAAAAGACCTGACAAATTTCAGTTGGTGGATAATGAATCTATAATATATGAAAGTTTAATTGTAATCATTACATTATGGTAAATAATGAAATTTAACACTATATGCTAATTTTTTGAGAAGGACCTGTATAGTCGCATCATGCAACAATTCAGCCTGCCATCTAGATGTAGCAGAGCTAGACACGTCACGGGATAGTTGGATTATTATCTTTCGTTGGACAAGTGAGGAATATGGTTATTTATTATTTTAATTCTTTTACAGGGGACATTGGCATCAGTGGATTGGGATTTGTGATGAGTACACATGTTTTTGGTAAATTTAAATTCATTAAAGAAGTCTGTGTCAGTATTTCAAATAAAGTACTTTATTCTGGGTGTTACTTTTTACAATTTGACTACAGGGTTAGTAATGGGGAGCCTCTCCATTACTAACTCCTGGGCTTGATGTCAGCTGTCAATACAAAGCTGACATCAACCCCAATACTATCACCACACTTGCCATCGCACCAGGGCAAGTAGGAAGTGCAAGGTTAAGTGCCAGATTTGGTACATCGTATGGATGCGCCATTTCTGGGGTGGCTGAGAGCTAATGTTTTTAGTCTGGGAGGGGGCCAATATTCATGGCCCCTTCCTAGGCTATAAATATCAGCCCATAGCTGTGTGCCTAGCCTTTGCTGGTTATTAATTATAGGGGGACCCTACTTCATTTTTTTTACCAGAAAAGGCTAAGTACAGTGGTGAGCTAATATTAATAGCCTGGGAAGCTCTAGGGTATTACCTCCTTCCCAGGCTGTAAACATCTGCCCCCAGGTATTTGCTTTCCCTTTGTTGGTTAATAAAATGTAGGCGGATCCCACACCATTTTTATCACAAAATAATTTATTTAGTAAAAAAAATACATGTACAGTAAGCTACACACACTGTACTAATTATATATGTGACTGACATGTTTATATCTATCTATTCTATGTGTATATATGTATTCTATCTATCTATTCTATTCTGTTGGGTCACACTGTGATTTTACTGTACACAGCTGATGAAATGTCGGGTCTTCAAGGATATGGGTGTATAAAAACCAGACGGCAATCACATGGTCCGAGTGGTTTCTCATCCTGATCTAAGCTGAGAAAAAAAATCACAGATGAGCACAGATGACTCATAGATTAACGTTGGTCAGAGTGCAATCCGACTTTTTATCTGCTGCAGCATTGCTACGTGTGTTGTCCCGTGAGCAACATTGCGCTGTGCGTGGAGCAGGAGTTCAGCAGTCACACTCACAAATGCAGGGCCTGTTGGCTTACCTGTAGGGCATTGGTCTTTCATTTCTATAATTTCCCTCTTGCACTATGTTAACATTAGTGGAGAACCTGTGTGAAGTAATTACCTTTTCTGTTATTAAACCTTGCAGGATCTGCCACCTCCGGTTCATAGTTCCCAGCTTTTCAGCAAAATCCGTTTTGTCACTTCTTTTACTTTCCACATCTTGGCTGCTAATCTGAAGCACGGACTGGTTCACAAAATCCACCGTCAGCTGCTTGCAGTTTATGTCGATCTTGAATCCCTGAAAGAAAATAAATACTTGTCAAGAGATACAAAAAGATGCCTGAAACAAGTTAAATAGAAAGTGGTAAATTATGTTTGGCCATCGTTGAATCCCTGATGCCATCCATGTGCTGTACGTGTTTTTCACGGACCCATAGAATTGTATTGGCCCTTGTCATCCATGCAGCCGGAACAAAGTGGGCTTGTCTCTGTGTTTTGCACGTACACACGGTATATATAAAAATGCAGACATATGAATAGCACCATAGAGTATAATGGGTATTTGTCGTATCTGTGAAAAAAAGACGGATACAGCACGTATGTGCAACATGAATAAGCCCTTAGGCCACGTGCACACATGTTTGGTGAGTTTTTTACCTCAGTGTTTACTAACTACCCTGTGTCACTTATATGCACTATTGCTATTACTTACTTACAGCAGGGTATATATTCATTTTGATTCCGTCTTAGGTTTTGTCTGTGAATGGTCGGTGTGAACATGCTTAGTGGAACACATCTGAACAGACATGAGGCAGAGCTGATCACGTTACAATTTGCAGATACACCGTGTGGTTGCGTCCTCTTTTTACTTTGGGCAGCACATCTTTCCCCAGTCATTACCTTGTACTTCAAAAGATATTCCTGAATGGCTTCACAGCCCACAACGTTCCGGATATTCTCCTCGTCTTCCTTGATAACGTTTTCCATCAGCGAAATCCAAGTCATAACTTCGGTGATTGCGTGTCGTGAAGGGAGTTTGTCCATTTGGAGCTGAGAACAAAAACTTATAAGCAATCGTCCTCCACAGTAATTCAATAGGTGAGAAATACAGTACCGCACTCATTTCTATTATACCGCCATACATCCTACATGACTAAGGAGTACTGTGAGATCTTTAGTGTTTGCATTATCCTTTTTACTTTTTTACCATTTATTTTTCTTGGTGTTGTCTTCTTTTTCTTCACAGGAGCAAAAACTATAGAATAGATACACTGCTCAACTCATATGCTGTTCGATGCTCCCCCATGCTTTTTACAGATAAAGAAAATTAGGATTTAAAGAGGTCCCATCACAAGGTACAATGAGGACAGCATTTAAGGTACCTTCACACATAATGATATCGTTAACAATATTGTTGCAACGTCACACTTTTGGTGACGTAGCAACGATCCCGCTAACGATCTCATTATGTGTGACAGCGACCAACGATCAGGCCCCTGCTGGGAGATCGTTGGTCGTTGGGGAATGATCAGGACCTTTTTTTGGTCGCTGATCACCCGCTGTCATCGCTGGATCGGCGTGTGTGACGCCGATCCAGCGATGTGTTCACTTGTAACCAGGGTAAATATCGGGTTACTAAGCGCAGGGCCGCGCTTAGTAACCCGATATTTACCCTGGTTACCATTGTAAAAGTAAAAAAAAAACACTACAAACTCACATTCTGATGTCTGTCACGTCCCCCGGCATCCACAGGGTTAAAACTGCTTTCAGCAGGAGCGCTGCTAATGCACGCGCTCCGGCCGAGAGTTTCCCTGCACTGACTGTGTCAGCGCCAGCCGTAAAGCAGAGCACAGCGGTGACGTCACTGCTGTTACTGCCGTCGCTGACAGTCAGTGCAGGGAAACTCTCGGCAGCAGCGCGTGCATTAGCAGCGCTCCTGCCGAAAGCAGGTTTAACCCTGTGGACGCCGGGGGACGTGACAGACATCAGAATGTGAGTATGTAGTGGTTTTTTTTTTTTACTTTTACAATGGTAACCAGGGTAAATATCGGGTTACTAAGCGCGGCCCTGCACTTAGTAACCCGATGTTTACCCTGGTTACCTGGGTGCTGCAGGGGGACTTCGGCATTGAGAGATATGGGTCTTTTTATTTTTTTTTAACTTAATTTATTGAAAATATACATATGAACAAACATATTTCCCATGACTATAAACAGGAGTACACTTTGTTATTACACTGGTTTACAAAATTAAAAGCAACAATGTATGAATTAGTAAGTGTTCATTCCCATGTCTGGTCATCATTAACCGTCCAGCAATGTTATACCGTGGTTCTATATTTCACATACACCTAACCACACATTCTAACCTGTTTTCTCATTATACATTTACTGGATCGCAGATAACGTCGACCTCGAAACTTGGGAGATCGATACCCAATAATTATTTACATAACAATAACTGAAAATGAACAATTCTGCTGGAAAAACCGACGCACCTGTAAATGTGGTTTGGGCCCCCCCACACGTTATATTCTTAGGCACATGTTAGATAGTGACGGGTGTTGAGTTCCATATTTTATAGAATTTCCCAGGGCACCCTCTATTTTGATAGACCGTATTTTCATATGGAATCACTGAATTGACAAGTTCTACCCAGGATCTCAGTGTTGGGGGTAAACTACCCATCCTTCTCAGAGCAATTAATTTCCTGGACAAAAATAGCGTCTCTCGGAGAAATATTTGAATATAATGGTCCCAATGATCTTATTTCACAACCCCAAACAGGCACACCAAGGGATGCTATTAGGGATGACAAGAAGGTGGTAACCTCCTGCTAGAATGTATGTATTACTGGACACCTCTACATCATGTGTATAAAGTCAGCCTCCAACGACCCATTTTTGCTAATTTAGCTGGTGTAAGATATGCTTGATGGATTATATATAATTGGGTCATTTTGTTGCTAGCTGATGGGGAAAGCTTGATTGAGGACTCCAGCATCTCCTCCCCGTCCTCCTCCTGAATGTTAGGAATCAAGAGCTGCCATTTTCCCTTAACCACCAAAGGAGTAGAGTACATGTTTGCCGACAATAGATAAGTGTATAGAGTGGAGATAAGACCTTGTGGCCCCTGTGTGTTTAAGTATGCCAATCAGCGGGAGGGTCTATTTATTTAGTGCTAATTTTTATAATTTTTTACCAGGAGAGTGGAGCTCACAGGTTTTTCCAGGGGAGAGGGGGGGGGGGAGGGAGTCTTTAAGCTTCTCTGCATAATAACCCTGTTGAAACCTGCCCATTGTAAAGACCATAAATATTAGCACTAAATAGAAAGGTCTGTATCTCTGGAACCATATGGCGGATTTATAAAGCAAATAACTGAATACTCTGGGGAGCAAAAGAGCAAAAACTGGTCATATTTGACTCGGTGACAAGTATCCTTTAAAAATTACTGCCACACATAAATTGATGCAAATTATCCATAACCGGGAGAAATCCTAGAGATTCATTTCAATAGCTTGGTCCATGCAGGTTCCTATTTGGTCCACGGAAAGAAAGCCGGTGCACTCAGTGACTTAGGACATTACAAACTGTATCCATGGATGTGTCATTGTGTCACGTACCCCCAGAAGCATGGATCAGAGTACTAACGGACTGGCTCTGGATGATCATGCCAATATACACCTTCTCGGCATCATGTGACCCATTCTTGGAATAAAAGTAAAGCTGCAGGACATGCAAGCACCTATGTATTAATAATAAAAAGCTCTATTTTCCCAAAAATTGTTCCTTCCTACCTGATGAAGCTTCTCTTGTACTACTGGGATGTGCGTGAGGAGCTCCGTCCATTGGTTATCTATTTGTGCAAGTTCTGAGCGCAGTGACGCTGTATCCACCTTTTTTAGCCGGAGCAACTGATTTCCAGTGCTTAAGACAGATGACTTTAATGAGGATTTGGCATCAACTTCTTTAGAGAATTCCTGCAATAAAAGAAGGACAAATAACACAACTTTCATGTGACAAAACTATGCTTATGCTAAATTGCTTCTGAAAAGCTGCAAAAATAAAGGCAACATTTTCCTATATCAATCACTATTCCTAGTTTCAGAATGTAAAAACGGGCATAATCAGAGACTGTGGTCCCGATTCTTCATTGTCCTTGTATCTTTTATTTGCACCTTGTTCATTATCTACTTTGCCCCTTTTTAAGTTAACTTTATTTGTTTTTTTCTTGTTTTTTTACATTATGGGAATGATTTTCCTTTTCCAATTGTATTAGCCTTAGGCCGGCGTCACACTTGCGAGTTTTACGGACGTAAGAGCGCAGAAACTACGTCCGTAAAACTCGCAAAAAATACGGCACAATTATTCTCTATGCCCCTGCTCCTATCTGCCGTATTAAACTGATCAGTATTATACGGCTTTCTACGGCCGTAGAAAATCGCAGCATGCTGCGTTTGTCACCGTATTGCGCAAATAAAACGTCAATGAAAGTCTATGGAAGCCCCAAAAATACGGATTACACACGGACCAGCAGTGTGACTTGCGAGGAATACGCAGCGGTGTTAGAGAGAAAAGCCGGCAATTCAGTGCGGTGTACAGTAAAATCACACTGACAGCTTACAATAGAATAGGTAGAATAAATGTGTACACATAGAATAGATATATATATATATATATATATATACTAGCTGAAGAGCCCGGCGTTGCCTGGGCATAGTAAATATCTGTGGTTAGTTATAGCACGTCACTTCTCTTATTTTCCCATTACGCCTCTCATTTTCCCAATCACATCTTTCATTTTCCCCCTCACATCTCTCATTTTCTCCCTCACACCTCTCATTTTCTCCCTCACTCCTCTCATTCCCGCCTAACACTTGTCATTTCGACCTCACATCTGTCATTTTCCGATCACTACACTATTTTCCCTCACTCCTCTCATTTTGCACTCACACCTTTTCATTTTCACCTCACACCTCTCATTTTCACCTCAGTATATACATGTTTGTCATCTCCCTTATATATAGTATACACCTGTATGTCATCTCCTGTATATAGTATATACCTATATGTCATCTCCCCTGTATATAGTATATACCTGCTGTGTGTCATCTCCCCTGTATATAGTATATACCTGTATGTCATCTCCTCCTATATATAGTATATACCTGTATGTCATCTCCTCCTATATATAGTATATACCTGTATGTCATCTCCTCCTATATATAGTATATACCTGTATGTCATCTCCTTCTATATATAGTATATACCTGTATGTCATCTCCTCCTGTATATAGTATATACCTGTGTGTCATCTCCCCTGTATATAGTATATATCTGTGTGTCATCTCCTCCTGTATATAGTATATACCTGTATGTCATCTCCTCCTGTATAAAGTATGTACCTGTATGTCATCTCCTCCTCTATATAGTATATACCTGTGTGTTATCTCCTCCTGTATATAGTATATACCTGTAGGTAATCTGCTCCTGTATATAGTATATACCTGTGTGTCGTCTCCTCCTGTATTTAGTATATACCTGTATGTCATCTCCTCCTGTATAAAGTATGTACCTGTATGTCATCTCCTCCTCTATATAGTATATACCTGTGTGTTATCTCTCCTGTATATAGTATATATCTGTGTGTCATCTCCCCTGTATATAGTATATACCAGTATATACCTGTGTGATCTCCTGTATTAGACCTCGTTAACACGTTATTTGCTCAGTATTTTTACCTCAGTATTTGTAAGATAAATTGGCAGCCTGATAAATCCCCAGCCAACAGGAAGCCCTCCCCCTGGCAGTATATATTAGCTCACACATACACATAATAGACAGGTCATGTGACCGACAGCTGCCAAATTTCCTATATGGTACATTTGTTGCTCTTGTAGTTTGTCTGCTTATTAATCAGATTTTTATTTTTGAAGGCTAATACCAGACTTGTGTGTGTTTTAGGGTGAGTTTCGTTTGTCAAGTTGTGTGTGTTGAGTTGTGTGTGGCGACATGCATGTAGCGACTTTTGTGAGATGAGTTTTGTGTGGCAACATGCGTGTAGCAACTTTTTGTGTGTCGAGTTGCATGTAACAGGTTAGTGTAGCAAGTTGTGTGCAGCAAGTTTTGCGCATGGCGAGTTTTGCGCGTGGTGAGTTTTATGTCTGGTGCCTTTTGAGTATGTGCAAGTTTTGTGTGAGGCAACTTTTGCATGTGTTGCAAATTTTGTGCATGTGGCAATTTTTCTGCGTGTGCAAGTTTTGCGTGTGGCGAGTTTTCCATGAGGTGAGTTTTGCACTTGTGGCGAGTTTTGCGTGAGCCTAGTTTTTGCATGTGGCGAGTTTTGCGCGTGGCGAGTTTTGAGCGGCGACTTTTGTGTTTCGACTTTTATGTGGCGACGTTGGTGTATGTGTGGTGAAATGTGTGCTGAGGGTGGTATATGTGTTCAAGCACGTGGTAGTGTGTGGCGCATTTTGTGTGTGTGTTCATATCCCCATGTGTGGTGAGTATCTCATGTCGGGGCCCCACCTTAGCAACTGTACAGTATATACTCTTTTGCGCCATCGCTCTCATTCTTTAAGTCCCCCTTGTTCACATCTGGCAGCTGTCAATTTGCCTCCAACACTTTTCCTTTCACTTTTCCCCATTATGTAGATAGGGGAAAAATAGTTTGGTGAATTGGAAAGCGCGGAGTTAAAATTTCACCTCACAACATAGCCTATGACGCTCTCAGGGTCCAGATGTGTGACTGTGCAAAATTTTGTGGCTGTAGCTGCGACGCCTCCAACACTTTTCATTTCACTTTTTCCCCATTATGTAGATAGGGGCAAAATTGTTTGGTGAATTGGAAAGCGCGGGGTTAAAATTTCACCTCACAACGTAGCCTATGACGCTCTCAGGGTCCAGACGTGTGACTGTGCAAAATTTTGTTTCTGTAGCTGCGACGCCTCCAACACTTTTCCTTTCACTTTTTTCCCCATTATGTAGATAGGGGCAAAATTGTTTGGTGAATTGGAAAGCACGGGGTTAAAATTTCACCTCAAAACGTAGCCTATGACGCTCTCGGGGTCCAGACGTGTAGCTGTGCAAAATTTTGTGGCTGTAGCTGCGACGGTGCAGATGCCAATCCCGGACATACACACACACATACACACACACACACACATTCAGCTTTATATAGTAGATATATACGGTATATATATATATATATATATGTCATTGAGACACATATATATATATATATATATTAATTTTCATCCAGCGCGATATAGCAGAAAGCCGGTAATTCAATTACCGGCTTTTGCTTTCTCCTTCCTAAACCCGACATGATATGAGACAAGGTTTACATACAGTAAACCATCTCATATCACCATTTTTTTTTGCATATTCCACACTACTAATGTTAGTAGTGTGTATATGAAAAATTTGGCCGTTCTAGCTCGTAAATTAAGGGGTTAAATGGCGGAAAAAATTGGCGTGGGCTCCCGCACAATTTTCTCCGCCAGAGTAGTAAAGCCAGTGACTGAGGGCAGATATTAATAGCCTGGAGAGGGTCCATGGTTATTGCCCCCCCCCCCCCTGGCTAAAAACACCTGCCCCCAGCCACCCCAGAAAAGGCACATCTGGAAGATGCGCCTATTCTGGCACTTGGCCACTCTCTTCCCATTCTCGTGTAGCGGTGGGATATGGGGTAATGAAGGGTTAATGCCACCTTGCTATTGTAAGGTGACATTAAGCCTAATTAATAATGGAGAGGCGTCAATTATGACACCTATCCATTATTAATCCAATACTAGTAAAGGGTTAAAAAAAAAACACACACACACACATTATTAAAAATTAATTTAATGAAAAAAACACAAAGGTTGTTGTATTAATTTATTCTACTCTCAATCCACTCACTGAAGACCCTCGATCTGTAAATCAAAAAAAAAAAAAATAAACCAAGAATATACATACCTTCCGAGGATCTGTAAGGTCCAACGATGTAAATCCATCTGAAGGAGTTAAAATATTTTGCAGCCACGAGCTTTGCTAATGCAACGGTGCTCATGTCTGCAAAACCCCGGAGAATGTAGGTAAAGTAGGTCCTTGACCTATATTTACCTGCATTTGCGGTGAGGCGCCCTCTGCTGGCTGTTCCTAGATCATGGGAACTTTCCTAGAAAGCTCCCTGGCTCGAGATCATAAGAGGGCGCCCTCTGCTGGTTGTCCTCATATGAACTCGAGCCAGGGAGCTTTCTAGGAAAGTTCCCACAATCTAGGAACAGCCAGCAGAAGGCGCCTCACCGCAAATGCAGGTAAATATAGGTCAATGACCTACTTTACCTACATTCTCCGGGGTTTTGCAGACATGAGCACCGTTGCATTAGCACAGCTCGTGGCTGCAAAATATTTTAACCCCTTCAGATGGATTTACATCGTTGGACCTTACAGATCCTCGGAAGGTATGTATATTCTTGGTTTATTATTTTTTTTTTGATTTACAGATCGAGGGTCTTCAGTGAGTGGATTGAGAGTAGAATAAATTAATACAACAACCTTTGTGTTTTTTTCATTAAATTAATTTTTAATAATGTTTGTGTGTGGGTTTTTTTTTAACCCTTTACTAGTATTGGATTAATAATGGATAGGTGTCATAATTGACGCCTCTCCATTATTAATTAGGCTTAATGTCACCTTACAATAGCAAGGTAGCATTAAACCTTCATTACCCCATATCCCACCGCTACACGGGAATGGGAAGAGAGTGGCTAAGTGCCAGAATAGGCGCATCTTCCAGATGTGCCTTTTCTGGGGTGGCTGGGGGCAGGTGTTTTTAGCCAGGGGGAGGCCAATAACCGTGGACCCTCTCCAGGCTATTAATATCTGCCCTCAGTCACTGGCTTTACTACTCTGGCGGAGAAAATTGTGCGGGAGCCCACGCCAATTTTTTCCGCCATTTAACCCCTTAATTTACGAGCTAGAACGGCCAAATTTTGCATATACACACTACTAACATTAGTAGTGTGGAATATGCAAAAAAATGGTGATATGAGATGGTTTACTGTATGTAAACCATGTCTCATATCATGTCGGGTTTTAGGAAGGAGAAAGCAAAAGCCGGTAATTGAATTACCGGCTTTCTGCTATATCGCGCTGGATGAAATATTAATATATATACATATATGTGTCTACTCATATATATATATATATATATATATATATATATATACATATAGACAGTATATATGGTTTTTATTTTTAACACATGGATCCCTTGTATAGCCGTATGTCGGTTTTGCAAGCCTGCGATAAAAACCCGCATTACGGCTGCCATACGGATTACATACGGAGGATGCCATACGCAAAAAACGCTGACACACCCTGCCTACGGAGGAGCTACGGACCACTATTTTCGGGACTTTT
The DNA here is from genome assembly GCF_032444005.1 of Ranitomeya imitator. NCBI lineage: Eukaryota > Metazoa > Chordata > Amphibia > Anura > Dendrobatidae > Ranitomeya > Ranitomeya imitator. Next base: position 135,950,421 of record NC_091286.1, read on the forward strand.
CAGCGTATTACGGCCGTAATATACGGACCGTATTTTCATACGCTGTGTGTGACGCCGGCCTTATTCAGCATTTGCGAGTTTTTGAAATGTCACCAAATTTGTACGCTATAGTACCCCAGGGGAGCACAAAATCTGTCTCATTGCATTTTTGGTCAGATGAAGAGCAACGTGCAACATTTTTAAGGGTAGGGTGACTTTTTGCTTTAGAAAAATGCAAAAAAGGTAAAAGACAAATAAAAGTGAGCCTTTGGCTTTTGTGCAAAATCCATCAACATGTGTGACATTTTGAATAATCTAGTACAAAAAACAGCAATGAATATCACGAGACAAAAAAAAAGTCACTTAAAAATGATGAATTGGGGACTTAATGGTTTAACACAGTAAGTTTCCAATTTATGTGCTGTGTATGTAGGGTTCACTCAAAAACATAACCCAACTGAATATAATATTATATAGCTCCCTGATGAAAGTAGGACCGAAACGTGCGTCGGGGCGGATGCGCAATCTCCAGGAACTTCCACACAGCAGTCAGTGTCCAAGGTACTCTATAATGCTTCTCATAAGTCCATATAGTGCACACTGATGTATATTGATAAATTCCATATATACACCTTGGCATCATATTATATTGTATTGCATTGGTAGTATTACAGGATAATCTGCATGATATTATATTGTATTGTACTGGTACTATGGCAAGAATTTTTGTATGATGCAACATCCCGCTTATATCCCTCTTGTAGTAAGAAGATTATTTGTCATACATACCAAGAAAGCATTCAGGTGATCCCTGACTGTCTCCAGTTCCTGAGGGACAGTGACAGATTGCTCAGTCCAAAAGTCCAGCCTGTCCATTGCAGAACGCAACCAATGAAGAAGCTCGTCAGACTCATTTTTGTATCTAAAAGGAGAAACATCTCAGTACGCTTTTTTTCAATTATAAATGTGGGACCCCCACATGGATCCCTATCCAATTCTCTAAGAGGTGCTGTGCCTTGAAGCATCAATGCTTAGTAATACAATAGAGATACTATTAGAGGGTCAATTAAATTTATTAATGACAATATTTTAAATTGCCTTTTTCCTTTACAATCCAATTATGTAAGAGAAGAGGATTTTATTATTTAACAATCATCTTTACAAGTCTTTTAAAAATTGAAGAATATGTATACCTTTGGGAACTTTTTTTTACACAATTGTATATATTTTTCACTAAAAACATGTTGGCAATAATTAAACTTTTGCACTGTTTGATGTTTACAGGCATTTTCTTTTCCTGTTGGTTGATGACTGTAGAATGCGTTAACTAAGAATGCATCAGTTCTATTGTGGAGATTGTAACCAGTAGGAGACATACCACATGTGTAGCTAGACAGCGACCTCTAGGGCAGAGGGACCCAGCAATACTGCTGTGATCATTCTGTTGTTTACTTGCATAGATTCTCCTCTGTATCAGGACATTGTGGGAAGGGTTCCTCGTATTTTGTCTGGGTTCAGTAGATGCGTTAATATATAGTTAACAATTTCTTTTTGTTCAAGCATCTTTCCTGGGATTTAAACTCACAACCAATAGTATTATGGGGAACATAAACTTTAGAAGGGAGCCACTCACTGAAATTCTAAGTATGGGAGAATTTTCTCTGCCTAAAGATCTAAATAAACACATCGCGACACATACGGTATTTATATATATGCAAAACCTTTAATAAATCTCAATCACAAAAATTATTTGCTAACCCAAACACATACACTTAAGTAACAAAAATGCCCCCAAGAGATGCCCATATTCTTTAAGTTTTCAAGGTTCAATTCCCTACATCAAGATTTAAGAACATCTTGGCTCAGTTAAAAAGGTTATTTATTTGTTAGTACCTTGTCCAATGCTTGAGTATGCTCTCCAATCGGTTCAGTTCTTTGGACACTTTGCTGGTGTTACTCAGCCACTGTTCACCCAATTGACTCAACAAGCCTTCCAGTTCTGGACAGTTTACAGACATCAAAAGTCTTTTTCCATCTTCCAAGACCAGGTAAAGTTTTGGCTGGTGCTCTGCTAAGCTTGACCTAAAGCACTGTGGATAATTGGGAAGAAAAGGCATTACATAAATTATTTAATTTTTGTAGACTTAGGGAAAACTAGCTGCTATATCTAGCTTTGATCAGAAAATAATAAGTATATTTTATGCAATCACCTGATACAGTTCAATTCTTTCTGTTAGTCTTTCTTCAGATTCTTCCACAAGCCCCACAACCGGTATGTTACTTTCAACTGACTCCAATTGTCTTCTCAGTTCTAGATACTTGTCTTCCAGCATCATCCATGTCTACAGATTTCAATAGAATAAATTAGTAAATTGTGAATATGGGATACAATATAATAGCATAAAGCAATAAATACTACATAAAAATCTATGAATTGCTAATTGATTCTTTATACTCTACACAGAATATTTGTGGCCAGTAGTGCTGAGGTTTATTCTACACACTAATTGTATCAGTGTATGACAGTATGGAGAGTTTAGTTCCAGCCGGATAAACACCGTGGGTGAGCTGCGCTGCTGGAGTGAATCTTTTCTTCAGAAAAGATGATGATAAAAAGGCTTTTTATTCATAATGTAGTTAAACGCTGTACCTGTGTCTTTTTCAAGTGAAAAAAAAACAATTGTGCAAAACATGACAAAAAATTGTTTTTTTTTTTTGAAGGCCCAAAATGGATGTCAATTACATAGGGAACGCCCATGGGAAAACTTAAGCCAAAAAGGAAATAAGGAAATTACGAAGAGAGGGAAGTTCAACTGGCAATTACAAATTGATTAAAGTTAGAGTGAAAAAAAGACCATTCTTATTGATAAAATGTAAACAGATGAATAGAGGACAAATGGCTGGAATGTAGGAGAAGTGGGATAAGAGCCCAGAATGAGCCAGTGAAAAAAAAACAGAGAAGAAACATTTAACAGAGGAGCCACTATGGAGACATTGATGTCCACACTCATTCTGGTCTGAAGGGATGAAAAAAATGGCTTGTTAAGTAGAACATCCCTAACAACAAGTTTGTCTGACACTGATATGATTTTGGCACCTTAGGCCTTAGTCCTAGTCAACTTTTGCACAGTATTCTGAGCACTGTATTGTGGTTTCCATCTAAATTCCCAAAAATGTGATTCAAATAGGGCCACCAAAAGAGCCATTTAGTATATCACTTTGGCCTCCAATCCAGGGGTGTCAATCTTTCTTAGGCCGACACAATAGTACAGTAGTCAATGCTTTTGGGTTTGCCTAAAATGAGGGACACCAACAGAACAGAGGCCAAATGGAGTACAAAATGACTCAGTCTGCAATAAGATGCTGGCGCTATTGGAGGTTCAGTCTAAAACCTTTTTTTTAGAAAAATAAATGAACAATCAGATGAAGGGAACTAAATACATTTGAACCTGAAGCCAAGGAGAATCTGTCAGGAGGATTTAACTAATGGTATGGTCATAAAAGTCCTAGAACAACAGTAAAAATTAAACTTGCTTCATAGTAATCAGATGCGCCAATACTGAGAAGTCAAGCTTCAAAAGGCACATGCAAATTAGTTTGGATGTGAACTGGGGCGTGTCACTTAGAGTACAAAGACACACCCTCACTGCAGTTCCAGACTAATTTGCTTATGGTATGAAAGGTTGATTTCTCAGTGTTGGCGAATGGGATTAATACAATGCAGGTAATCATGTTTAGTATTGTTCTAGGACATATAAAGCCATAATAATGGTTTCAGTCATAAAATCGTTTGGACAAATTCCCTTTAAAGGGAATCTGTCACCCCAAAAATTGTATATGAGCTAAGGCCACCGACATCAGGGGCTTATCTACAGCATTCTGTAATGCTGTAGATAAGCCCCCGATGTAACCTGAAAGGTAAGAAAAACAGTTTATATTATACTCACCCGGGGGGGGGAGGGGGGGGGTGTTGTGAATTCTGTTGTCAAGCTCCCTCCTGTGGTCGTGAATGGTACTTCGGCTGGTTCTGTCCATGGGCTTCCTCTGGTGGTTGTGAGTGGGGCTGCGGCTTCTGAGTTTTCTTCCACAGGTGACGAGGTTAATTCGTTAGCTGGCTGCTCTATTTAACTCCACTTAGATCTTTGCTCCATGCCACCTGTCAATGTTCCAGTATTGGTCTTGTTCACTCCTGGATCGTTCTTGTGACCTGTCTTCCCAGCAGAAGCTAAGTTACTGCTTGTTTTTCTGTTTGCTGTTTTTCTGTCCAGCTTGCTATTTTGATTTTTGTCTTGCTTGCTGGAAGCTCTGGGACGCAGAGGGAGCGCCTCCGCACCGTGAGTCGGTGCGGAGGGTCTTTTTGCGCCCTCTGCGTGGTCTTTTTGTAGTTTTTTGTGCTGACCGCAAAGTTGCCTTTCCTATGCTCAGTCTGTTCAGTAAGTCAGGCCTCACTTTGCTAAATCTATTTCATCTCTCTGTTTGTAATTTTCATCTTTACTCACAGTCATTATATGTGGGGGGCTGCCTTTTCCTTTGGGGAATTACTCTGAGGCAAGGTAGGCTTATTTTTCTATCTTCAGGGCTAGCTAGTTTCTTAGGCTGTGACGAGTTGCATAGGGAGCGTTAGGAGCAATCCACGGCTATTTCTAGTGTGTGTGATAGGATTAGGGATTGCGGTCAGCAGAGTTTCCACATCTCAGAGCTCGTCCTATATGATTAATAACTATCAGGACATTCCATGTGCTCTTAACCACCAGGTCCATTATTGTCCTAACCACCAGGTCATAACAGTACAGGTGGCCCAAAGTACTAATGCATCTCAATAGAGGGATAAGAGAAGTTCTGAGACCATTTTTTTTTTCTTTGCAGTGTGTTTTGTCTCTCTTTTCCCCTTTACCTCTGGGTGGTTCAGGACACAGGTGTTATGGACATTCAAGGTCTGTCCTCTTGTATGGATAATCTCTCTGCAAGGGTACAAAACATTCAAGATTTTGTGGTTCAGAATCCGATGTTAGAGCCTAGGATTCCTATTCCTGATTTGTTTTTGGGGACAGATCTAAGTTTCTGAATTTCAAAAATAATTGTAAATTGTTTCTTGCTTTGAAACCTCGCTCCTCAGGTGACCCTGTTCAACAAGTCAAAATCATTATTTCTTTGTTACGTGGCGACCCTCAAGACTGGGCATTTTCCCTTGAACAGTAGATCCGGCATTGCATGATGTTGATGCGTGTTTTTTCTGGCGCTCGGATTGCTTTATGATGAACCTAATTTAGTGGATCAGGCAGAGAAAATCTTGCTGGCTCTGTGTCAGGGTCAGGATGAGGTAGAGATATATTGTCAGAAGTTTAGGAAGTGGTCTGTACTCACTCAGTGGAATGAATGTGCCCTGGCAGCAATTTTCAGAAAAGGTCTCTCTGAAGCCCTTAAGGATGTCATGGTGGGATTTCCCATGCCTGCTGGTCTGAATGAGTCTATGTCTTTGGCCATTCAGATCGATCGATGCTTGCGCGAGCGTAAAGCTGTGCACCACTTGGCGGTATTATCTGAGCATAGACCTAAGCCTATGCAATGTGATAGGACTTTGACCAGAGCTGAACGGCAAGAACACAGACGTCGGAATGGGCTGTGTTTTTACTGTGGTGATTCCACTCATGCTATCTCCGATTGTCCTAAGCGCATCAAGCGTTTCGCTAGGTCTGCCACCATTGGTACGGTACAGTCGAAATTTCTTTTGTCCGTTACTCTGATTTGCTCTTTGTCATCCTATTCTGTTATGGCATTTGTGGATTCAGGCGCTGCCCTGAATTTGATGGACTTGGAGTTTGCTAGGCGCTGTGGTTTTTTCTTGGAGCCCTTGCAGCATCCTATTCCATTGAGAGGAATTGATGCTACGCCTTTGGCCAAGAATAAGCCTCAGTACTGGACCCAATTGACCATGTGCATGGCTCCTGCACATCAGGAGGATATTCGTTTTTTGATGTTGCATAATCTGCATGATGTGGTCGTTTTGGGGTTGCCATGGCTACAGGTCCATAATCCAGTATTGGATTGGAAATCTATGGCTGTGTCCAGCTGGGGTTGTCAGGGGGTACATGGTGATGTTCCATTTTTGTCTATTTCGTCATCCACCCCTTCTGAAGTCCCGGAGTTTTTGTCGGATTACCGGGATGTATTTGATGAGCCCAAATCCAGTGCCCTACCTCCTCATAGGGATTGCGATTGTGCTATCAATTTGATTCCTGGTAGTAAGTTTCCTAAGGGCCGACTGTTCAATTTATCTGTGCCAGAGCACGCCGCTATGCGGAGTTATGTAAAGGAATCCTTGGAGAAGGGTCATATTTGCCCGTCGTCGTCACCATTGGGAGCAGGGTTCTTTTTTGTGGCCAAGAAGGATGGTTCTTTGAGACCTTGTATTGATTACCGCCTTCTTAATAAGATCACAGTCAAATTTCAGTACCCTTTGCCGCTGCTGTCTGATCTATTTGCTCGGATTAAGGGGGCTAGTTGGTTCACCAAGATAGATCTTCGTGGTGCGTATAATCTTGTGCGTATTAAACAGGGCGATGAATGGAAAACAGCATTTAATACGCCCGAGGGCCATTTTGAGTACCTGGTTATGCCATTCGGGCTTTCCAATGCTCCATCAGTATTTCAGTCCTTTATGCATGACATCTTCCGAGAGTACCTGGATAAATTCCTGATTGTATATTTGGATGATATTTTGGTCTTCTCGGATGATTGGGAGTCTCACGTGAAGCAGGTCAGAATGGTTTTCCAGGTCCTTCGTGCGAATTCTTTGTTTGTGAAGGGGTCAAAGTGTCTCTTTGGAGTTCAGAAGGTTTCATTTTTGGGTTTCATTTTTTCCCCTTCTACTATCGAGATGGACCCTGTTAAAGTCCAGGACATTTATGATTGGACTCAGCCGACATCTGTGAAGAGTCTGCAAAAGTTCCTGGGCTTTGCTAATTTTTATCGTCGCTTCATCAGTAATGTTTCTAGTGTTGCTAAACCATTGACTGATTTGACCAAGAAGGGTGCTGATGTGGTCAATTGGTCTTCTGCAGCTGTGGAAGCTTTTCAGGAATTGAAGCGTCGTTTTTCTTCTGCCCCTGTGTTGTGCCAGCCAGATGTTTCGCTCCCGTTTCAGGTAGAGGTTGATGCTTCTGAGATTGGAGCAGGGGCTGTTTTGTCGCAAAGAAGTTCTGATGGCTCGGTGATGAAACCATGTGCCTTCTTTTCTAGAAAGTTTTCGCCTGCTGAGCGCAATTATGATGTTGGCAATCGAGAGTTGTTGGCATTCGAGGAGTGGCGTCATTGGCTTGAAGGAGCCAAGCATCGCGTGGTGGTCTTGACGGATCACAAGAATTTGACTTATCTCGAGTCTGCCAAACGGTTGAATCCTAGACAGGCTCGTTGGTCATTATTTTTCTCCCGTTTTGATTTTGTGGTTTCGTACCTTCCAGGCTCTAAGAATGTGAAGGCTGATGCCCTGTCAAGGAGTTTTGTGCCCGACTCTCCGGGTGTTTCTGAGCCGGCGAGTATTCTCAAAGAGGGGGTAATTTTGTCTGCCATCTCCCCTGATTTGCGGCGGGTGCTGCAAAAATTTCAGGCTGATAGACCTGACCGTTGCACAGCGGAAAAACTGTTTGTCCCTGATAAATGGACTAGTAGAGTTATCTCTGAGGTTCATTGTTCGGTGTTGGCTGGTCATCCTGGAATCTTTGGTACCAGAGATTTGGTGGCTAGATCCTTTTGGTGGCCTTCTTTGTCACGGGATGTGCGTTCTTTTGTGCAGTCCTGTGGGACTTGTGCTCGGGCTAAGCCCTGCTGTTCTCGTGCCAGTGGGTTGCTTTTGCCCCTGCCGGTCCCGAAGAGGCCCTGGACGCATATCTCTATGGATTTTATTTCGGATCTCCCTGTCTCTCAAAAGATGTCAGTCATTTGTGTGGTTTGTGATCGCTTCTCTAAGATGGTCCATTTGGTACCCTTGTCTAAATTGCCTTCCTTCTCTGATTTGGTGCCATTGTTTTTCCAGCATGTGGTTCGTTTACATGGCATTCCGGAGAACATCGTTTCGGACAGAGGTTCCCAGTTTGTTTCGAGGTTTTGGCGAGCCTTTTGTGCTAGGATGGGCATTGATTTGTCTTTTTCCTCGGCTTTCCATCCTCAGACAAATCGCCAAACCGAACGAACTTATCAGACTTTGGAAACATATCTGAGATGTTTTGTTTCTGCTGATCAGGATGATTGGGTGTCCTTTTTGCCTTTGGCTGAGTTCGCCCTTAATAATTGGGCCAGCAATTCCGGTTTCCATCCTCGTTTCTCTTCAGGGCAGGTTGAGTCTTCGGACTGTCCTGGTGTAGATACTGTGGTGGATAGGTTGCAGCAGATTTGGACTCATGTGGTGGACAATTTGACATTGTCCCAGGAGAAGGCTCAACGTTTCGCTAACCGCCGGCGCTGTGTGGGTCCCCGACTTCGTGTTGGGGATTTGGTTTGGTTGTCGTCTCGTTATGTTCCTATGAAGGTTTCCTCTCCTAAGTTTAAGCCTCGTTTCATTGGTCCGTATAAGATTTCTGAGGTTCTCAATCCTGTGTCGTTTCGTTTGACCCTTCCAGCCTCTTTTGCCATCCATAATGTGTTCCATAGGTCGTTGTTGCGGAGATACGTGGCGCCTGTGGTTCCATCCGTTGATCCTCCTGCCCCGGTGTTGGTTGAGGGGGAGTTGGAGTATGTGGTGGAGAAGATTTTGGATTCTCGTATTTCGAGACGGAAACTCCAGTACCAGGTCAAGTGGAAGGGTTATGGTCAGGAAGATAATTCCTGGGTCTTTGCCTCCGATGTTCATGCTGCTGATCTGGTTCGTGCCTTTCATTTGGCTCGTCCTGGTCGGCCTGGGGGCTCTGGTGAGGGTTCAGTGACCCCTCCTCAAGGGGGGGGTACTGTTGTGAATTCTGTTGTCAAGCTTCCTCCTGTGGTCGTGAATGGTACTTCGGCTGGTTCTGTCCATGGGCTTCCTCTGGTGGTTGTGAGTGGGGCTGCGGCATCTGAGTTTTCTTCCACAGGTGACGAGGTTAATTCGTTAGCTGGCTGCTCTATTTAACTCCACTTAGATCTTTGCTCCATGCCACCTGTCAATGTTCCAGTATTGGTCTTGTTCACTCCTGGATCGTTCTTGTGACCTGTCTTCCCAGCAGAAGCTAAGTTACTGCTTGTTTTTCTGTTTGCTGTTTTTCTGTCCAGCTTGCTATTTTGATTTTTGTCTTGCTTGCTGGAAGCTCTGGGACGCAGAGGGAGCGCCTCCGCACCGTGAGTCGGTGCGGAGGGTCTTTTTGCGCCCTCTGCGTGGTCTTTTTGTAGTTTTTTGTGCTGACCGCAAAGTTGCCTTTCCTATCCTCAGTCTGTTCAGTAAGTCGGGCCTCACTTTGCTAAATCTATTTCATCTCTGTGTTTGTAATTTTCATCTTTACTCACAGTCATTATATGTGGGGGGCTGCCTTTTCCTTTGGGGAATTTCTCTGAGGCAAGGTAGGCTTATTTTTCTATCTTCAGGGCAAGCTAGTTTCTTAGGCTATGACGAGTTGCATAGGGAGCGTTAGGAGCAATCCACGGCTATTTCTAGTGTGTGTGATAGGATTAGGGATTGCGGTCAGCAGAGTTTCCACGTCGCAGAGCTCGTCCTATATGATTAATAACTATCAGGTCATTCCGTGTGCTCTTAACCACCAGGTCCATTATTGTCCTAACCACCAGGTCATAACAGGGGGGTCCCGCTGTGGTCCGATCCGATGGGCATCGCGGTCTGGGTCCAGCGCCTCCTATCTTCATACGATGACATCCTCTTCTTGTCTTCCTGCCGCGGCTCCGGCGCAGGCGTATTTTGTCTGCCCTGTTGAGGGCAGAGCAAAGTACTGCAGTGCGCAGGCGCCGGGAAAGGACAGAGCGCAATGCTTTTCTTATTTTTCAGGTTACATCGGGGTCTTATCTATAGCATTACAGAATGCTGTAGATAAGCCCCTGATGCTGGTGGCCTTATCTCATATATGATTTTTGGGGTGACAGATTCCCTTTAATAACAACTTAGTATCTCCATCTCTGGCAGAAGAATTAATAAATGATTTCTTTGTTTCAGACATTTTCTTTCTTTCAGTAAGCAACAGTAGCACAATGTAAAAGTGTCCCGAAAATAGAACGGTAACTATGTTACTGGCCAATTTGGTTCATTCTCATATTGTGACCTTTGGAATGTTGACTTTATTAAATTCATAGATTGTAAAATGGAAAACACTGGGAATGTCAGGAAGGAAGCATTAACAGCTATAGGTTTGCTGGCATATATTCCAATCCTGGATTAGTCAAGATTAGAACAGGACAGTAATTCAGTTTCCATATGCTCGTTATTTATCTACATATTTAACAGTTGACTCTCAAAGGCACAATGACAACCAGATGAAAAGCAAAACAATGAATCAAAAAGATCCAGAGGATTGTTCTCATTTTATTTCATCTCTATATTTTGTGCTGACAGCATATAATACCGTATAATTTATGCGATACAAATCCTCTTACCTCAAGTATGTACTCCAGCTCTACACCCCTTTTGTGAGACTGTTTCAGTACTGCAGATGCCTTTGTCATCAAGTCTGAATGGTGCTGAGTCTCTCTGGGGGAAGAATAGCTGCTGATTTTCCTAAAGAGAGTTTCTGTGAGGATCATGTGTGATTCCAATCCTTGGAAATACTCCTGGAAAAAGATGTTAAGATGTATTTATGCTGATTTTACAAATAGCTGATAATCTAATATGTGATAAATTTCCATCTTATTAGCATTTAGCAGGTTTGAGGGCCATTAATATAGTTCACTAGATGGTGGCCCGATTCTAACGCATCGGGTATTCTAGAATATGCATGTCCACGTAGTATATTGCCCAGCCCACGTAGTATATTGGCCAGCCACGTAGTATATTGCCCAGCCACGTAGTATATTGCCCAGTCACGTACTATATTGCCCAGCTACGTAGTATATTGCCCAGTCACATAGTATATTGCCCAACCACTTAGTATATTGCCCAGCCATGTAGTATATTGCCCAACCACTTAGTATATTGCCCAGCTACGTAGTATATTGCCCAGTGACGTAGTATATTGCCCAGCCACATAGTATATTGCCCAGTCACGTAGTATATTGCCCAGTAACGTAGTATATTGCCTAGTGACGTAGTATATTGCCCAGCTATGTAGTATATTGCCCAGTGACGTAGTATATTGCCCAGCCACATAGTATATTGCCCAGTCACGTAGTATATTGCCCAGTAACGTAGTATATTGCCTAGTGACGTAGTATATTGCCCAGCTATGTAGTATATTGCCCAGTGACATAGTATATTGCCCAGCCACGTAGTATATTGCCCAGCCACGTAGTATATTGCCCAGCCACATAGTACATTGCCCAGCCACGTAGTATATTGCCCAGTCACGTAGTATATTGCCCAGTGACATAGTATATTGCCCAGCCACGTAGTATATTGCCCAGCCACATAGTATATTGCCCAGCCACATAGCATATTGCCCAGCCACGTAGTATATTGCCCAGTCACGTAGTATATTGCCCAACCACTTAGTATATTGCCCAGCCACGTAGTATATTGCCCAGCCACGTAGTATATTGCACAGCGACGTATTATACAGCACAGAGCCACGTAGTATACAGCACAGACACATAGTATACTGCCCAGTCATGTAGTATATTGGCCAGTCACGTAGTATATTGCCCAGTCACGTAGTATATTGCCCAACCACTTAGTATATTGCCCAGCCACGTAGTATATTGCCCAGCCACGTAGTATATTGCCCAGCCACATAGTATATTGCCCAGCCACGTAGTATATTGCCCAGTCACGTAGTATATTGCCCAGTTATGTAGTATATTGCCCAGCTACGTAGTATATTGCCCAGTCACGTAGTATATTGCCCAGTAACGTAGTATATTGCCCAGCCACGTATGTAACAGGTTAAAAAATAAAAAATAAACATATACTCACCTTCCTAGGGCCCCTTGTAGTGCTGTCGCCTGTGTGCGGTGCACGCGGCAGCTAACGGTGCTAAGGATGCTATGCGAGAAGGACCTGTGATGTTGTCGTGGTCACATAACCGTGACTTCATGGCAGGTCCTTCTCGCATAGCATCCTTAGCACCGGAACCTGCCGCTTGCATTGCCGAGAACAGGACGCGACGTCGGAGGGTGAGAATAACCTTTTTTTTTAAATTATTCTTATTTGTAACAGTAGATCTTTTTACTATTGATGCTGCAAACGCAGCATCAATAGTAAAAAGTTGGTCACACAGGGTTAATAGCTGTGTAACCGGAGTGTGTTACACCGCGCTCTGGTAACGCTGCCATTAACCCTGTGTGAGGGTTGACTGAAGGGGAGTATGGAGCGGGCACTGACTGCGGGTAGGAAAGAGCGGCCATATTGCCGCCGGACTGTGGCCATCGCTGATTGGTCGTGGCAATGGTCGTGGGCGTTTTGCCACGACCAATCAGCGACTTGGATTCCATGACAGACAGAGGCCGCGACCAATGAATATCTGTGACAGACAGACAGACAGATGGAAATGACCCTTAGACACTTATATAGTAGATAGCTGGATAACACCATGGGTCATGTACACATTACTGTCTAGGATGGACACTAGATCAATACTGTATAAAACAGTATAATGATTGTGGTTAATAATGTTTTAGGATTATACATTTACCTTATGTTTATCCAACATAAAGTTGACCTCATGTCTGGAAGATACAATGCATTTCTTTCCACCCGACATCTTCTCCTGTCCAGTCTCAATTAGATCTGCCAGGTCTTGCAGGGCTCTTTCATACTGACTCTTCAGAGCAAGGTTCTGATTCAGGCCACTTCTCCTAGAGCTGATGACCATCATAAGTTCATCATAGGTGTCCTACAGAGGGAATATGTTACTGGAGGGCTTTAAATGAAGCTTTTTTTTTACATTTTGGACACAAATGAGAAAAGTAGGTTTGTCTTTTCAGTACCTGAAGTTTGGATAGCTCTTGCATGGATTGCTGATCCACCTGTAGTTTGTCTCCACATTTCTTCAACTCTGCAATTTCAGTATCCAGTTCTTTTAAACTATCTTCTGCTTGAATTATCGCCTGTGGGAAAAAATATCAGGGACATTAGGCTTGGTAACAAGTCTAAAACTCTCACAACTCTACTTTCAAAGTGGGATTGACTCGCACCAGGGTACCAGAAGCTCCTCCTGAGGACCCAGTTTCTGACATCCCACATTAAGTTGATTTAGAACTAGTTATGAAGACAATTCTTATGGGCATGACTAACAAATAACCCACTGGAATTTTTAATTCACATCCACTATTTGCAAATTGATAAAAGCATTTGTTTAGAAGGAAGATGAAACTGAACATTCACATATTCTTTATAAATAGAAAGTGACCACCGGTAGTTTCCTCCATTTACTCATATTCTTTACGACACAGACCATTTAATGGGCTAAAAATTACGTACCGTACTTATTTAAGCCTGATTATATTAAAGGAAAACATACATTTTCCTGAAAATGACCCTTGACACCCTGGGCTCCTCTCCAATATATTAATTTGCACCATTGGCAACTGAATTCACTTTTCCCTGAATGATCAGTATCTAACAGCTTTGTAGGTAGTCACAGGATCTGTCAGCTTAGAACGGAAGAGGCAGTAAATATTCAATGGGAGGTTTGGAGGATGCTAATGAAAAATTACAATTCAAAACTAGGACGAATATAATATTAGCAGTAATGCAACAAAAAAAACTTGGATTGTTCTTTAATGTCTGCAGTTGAAACCTTAGTGACTTTATTGGGTTTTTAAATGTCACTACTGTTCTTCGCTTCAGTATGAGACAGTGAGTTTATGAATGCTTTCCTTATATCGGATATACTGCAAACAATAGTTACATCTGGTGACCTATTTATGATTCATCTTTGTAATATCTGCATTTATCTATTTTACTTGCTTACATTCCAAAGTGTTTTATAGACATCATTAATATCCCCATTGGGGCTCACAATCTAAATGCTCTCAGTAGGTCTTTGGAATATGGGAAGAAACACGTCAACACGTGGAGAACATACAAACTCCTTGCTGACGTTGTCCTTGCTGGGATTTGAACCCGGGACGCCAGTGTCGCACTACATCTGCTAACCACTACATAATAATGATGACAGTGGCAAGTTATGAACTCAGCTTCTACATATGCTTCATATATTATATACAATATATTCCATTCCATTAGTTACGCAGTAAAAAAGGAAATTATGACAGATGATTTTCAGCCCACCCCATCTTTTTGTTGGCATTGACACTGAAAGTTTCCTCAGAACAGTTGTAACAAGGAGTTGGATATAAATCATTGTGTGTATATATACACATGTACGCATAAAGCATTGTCTGTCTATGTATATATTTATGCATGCAGATATATATATATATATATATATATATATATATATATATACAGTATATATGGTATATGCTCATGCACACTCCATGATTTATCACAAACTTCTTGTTACAACTGCTCTGTGGGGACATTCAGTGTCTTAGTGCCAATGCCAACAAAAATTAGGTTGGGCCGAAAAAACATCCGTCAGACATTCTCTTTGATTGTGTAACTGACGAAATGGAATATATCATAGTCAATAAAATAGAAAGCATATATAGAATCTGAGTTCATGACTTGGTACTGTCATCATCATTATGTAGTGGTCGGCAGATGTAGTGTTTCCGCTGTTGCCTGTCAGGTGGCTCATCCCAGTGCCGCTCTCTTGTTATAGCCAATACAGGTTCAAGTCACTTGTTGTGATGTGATACGTGAAGTAGGGAATTGTGGATATTCTGCACTGCTGGTGGGTGGAGAGGCAAGTCCACATAAAAGTCCACATAAAACAGGTTTGCTGCTTTTATTGTCAAATGTTTTGAAGTTTACCTACTTCTTCAGGTCAAAAACCTGAAGAAGTAGGTAAACTTTGAAAGGCGTCGACAATAAAAACCACAAACCTATTTTGTGTGTACATGGACTTGCCTCTCCACCCACCAGCAGCGCAGAATATCCACAATTCCTTTCTTCACATATGTATCTTGTCTGATGACCTGTGGACGTGAGGGATTCAATACCAACCAAATCAGGTGAGCACAACGTTTTTCATCCCTTAAATTTATACCAGATAAAACCATATTGTGCTTTTTTTCTGCCCCCTAGGTTAGGGGGATTCCAGGATGACTGCAGTCAGATCAGATAAGTAAAACTTTTTTAGAAAAACGTCAGTACACTACCGAGTCCTAAAGCTAAATGTGCTTGTTTTCACCTGGTTACACAAAAAATATGCAGTCTAAGGGAGGCTTCACATGGAGCTTATTCTTTGTTAGGTGGCATTGAATTTTTAAGCACTTGCTTCAGCAATAGTGTACCTACAGTTAAACGTTTATTATCATGTAAATGCTCCTACTATTTTAATGTTTTCCACTGCTTATGGCCAACTATTAAAGAAACACTACTGATAAAGGCTCACTTAGCTAGATTTCCTCTCAGGCTGCATGTTATCTGCTGGTTCTGGATCTGTAGACATTTCCAAGGTAGATATTTGAGTCAATTCTTAATCAATATACCTGGCGTTATTTTACAGAACATAGTTATATATTATCTGTATAAGAGCTATTTCCTATGATACCAAGTAGAAAATCCTATGTATAGAATTGTAACCTTTAAAAGTTAACACAAGGATAAATATTTTTTTTTAGCTATAGGGGCTCATTTAGACGTCTGTTTTCCATGTACAGGTACTATCCGTGCTTTTCACGGATTAAATTCATACCTATCATAGTCTTGATTGATTTGTCAAAGCAAAATTGCACAGGCATACTGGAATTGATCGAAGTTTTGGATAAAAATGGGCCAGTGAAAGACACCGGACATCGCTTGGAAGCCATCATGGACTGGTTGATAAGAGAAACTGGAGAAACATTTTTTTCTTTCTCATCTGAGAAAAACTGATAAAACACAGACCAAACTCTGATGACACGCTGAGGAAACTCAGTTCAAACTATGATGACATGCTGAGGAAACTCGGTTCAAACTATGATGACATGCTGAGGAAACTCGGTTCAAACTATGGTGACATGCTGAGCAAACTCAGTCCAAACTATGGTGACATGCTGAGGAAACTGCGAACAAACTTTGATGACACGCTGAGGAAACTCAGTCCAAACTCTGATGACACGCTGAGGAAACTCAGTCCAAACGCTGACGACACACAGAGGAAACTCAGTCCAAACTCTGATGACACGCTGAGGAAACTCAGTCCAAACGCTGACGACACGCTGAGGAAACTCAGTCCAAACTCCGATGACGTGCTGAGGAAATTCAGACCAAACTCTGATGACACGCTGAGGAAACTCTGAACAAACTTTGATGACAAGCTGAGGAAACTCAGTCCAAACTCTGATGACACGCTGAAGAAACGCAGTCCAAACTCTGATTACACACTGAGGAAACAAAGACCAAACTCTGATGACACGCTGAGGAAACTCAGACAAAACTCTGATGACACACTGAGGAAACTCGGTTCAAACTATGATGACATGCTGAGCAAACTCAGTCCAAACTCTGATGACACGCTGAGGAAACTGCGAACAAACTTTGATGACACGCTGAGGAAACTCAGACCAAACTCTGATGACACGCTGAGGAAACTCAGTCCAAACTCTGATAAAAAATACTGATGAAACTCAGTCGTATTTTGAAAAAAAAATGGACATCTGAATGAGCCCTTATTGTCATTCCCAAAATTAAGAGTTTCCATGAGGTTCCCGTGCCTGGTCATAGGGACAAGAACTGGTCATGTCAATGAGTCAGATTATGATATTCATAAAAATGGCTGATGCGATGGCATAGAACTTACCTACTCCCATTAAGGCTTCCTTGATTAATATTTTTTGCAAACATTTTAAATTGCATTATACACGGACCCCCTATACCACTCTGCGCTGCCCATGGCATTTAAGGCAGAAACATTGTAAGTGGACCTATAATTAGGTGACCAGAGTTTTGGAAACTTGAAGAAAATAGTGTATATTGCAGGCAAAAGCCGATGCAGAGAAAATGTGGTAACATACCTTGATGGCCATATAAAAATCTTCATTTTGACCAAAAGAGATTTGCTAGTGCCATAACCACATACAGGGATGTCTAACATTACCTAAAACTGCCTTTACCTTTCCAATGCAATGGAAAGACTCCTTTCAGCTTCTGCTTTTACACTAAGCCCTGTAAGGACAGATAGAGTTCACACAGAAATGTCCCCTAATTGCCCCTATTTTTGGGCAGCAGTCACTGCATAGAAAATTTTTTCCTTTGTCTTGTAAAGGATAGCTATAAACGGTCCATCAACTGCAAAAAAAGGGTTTATAAACTTACTTTTTTTTGTTTGCTAAGAAATTAATTCCTTTCTAAATTGTTTTGGAAAAAAAAGTGACCAAGTGTATGTAATATTTGGCAACCAAGCCGCACTGACAGCTGCAGCTTGTACTGAGCAGTGTGAGATGTCAGCAGATGCAGTGAAGGGGAACACTAAGGAGCTGTCAGTCAGGATTGGTGTTGGGAGCCTGAGTTTAAACCTTTAAAAGGTATTGCACATCCATTCTGACATGGATTTTTCAAAGTAAGTACACTAGCCTCATCAGGGTGAAGATATCTATTTAGAATGTACCAAGTACAGTTTATATGATAAGATATGATGACAATGGTAGTCATGTTATTTTTCATGTTGCATACTGGTTCTGCAAACACTAAAGTTGGTGTAAAGGCCAAGGTATCCTTAGAGCATGTCTGCTCAGTGAGTACTATGACATAAGATGAGAACCCCTTGCCTGAAATATATAAGGAGAACAGCCGGCTGTACACTGGGAAGGGCCTCCAGAGACAGATATCATATTCTCTCTTCGGATTAATCTTGAATAGTTTCTCTTTTATTAGACTCACTACTACACACACTAATAATTTCATACTCAGAAAGTAAACAGGCGGTCTTTTTATTCAGCACATTTATTACAGAAAACAATATATATATATATTTATTGTTCACCATTTGCTGGTGTTAACCATAAGTGCTCTGTAAATGTACAAAAAATGAAGAAATACAAAACTCTGCTACAAAACCCTTCCATGCCTGCACAATAGAAAGAACCCATTAAGCAAATGAATCAATAGTGGTTGAGTAAAATACTGTACCGAAATCAGGGAGGTGGGCAACCCAGTGTCATTATACAAAGATAATACTAAAGCAGATCTGTCAGAAAAATATTCTTCTCCAAGAATTGGTTAATATGAAGACTTATCTACTGGCTCCCCATCCTGCGAGTCCTCACCAGAGATTGAGACCAGCCATGGAGCCGGATCCATACAGATCCATACAGATCCATGGTGGCCATCAATAACTGGTGAGAATGATGTGGGAGGCTGGAGGGGTTCTTTTATGTATGAAAGAATACAGGTAGGTCCGCCACTTTCTGAAACCTCCGTCAATTTGCTGCTATTATGGGGGCAGTGTTAATCAGTCAGACATTACCTTTCCCCAGCAGCGGGGTCTCCATGTCCAGGTTAGTAATGACAGGCTCCTGACACTTAGTGGCTTTCCTCTCTGGCGTACAGCGGGGGGCTTCTGAGCTCCCCGTATGGCGTACATATACACAAACAGAACATACAGAATGGGGACGTCATAAAAGGAATCAATCTTGTAAAACACCAAACAATGTGTTATACTGTCTTGCTCTGTGTCGTCTACTATTATGGTGGTGGTAGGTGATATCTTACTGAAGACAGATGCACAGAGGTGATGAAAAGTCTACAGCATGCATAAAAAAGCTCTGCACATTGTTAACGAGATCGTGGAATGCGCCCCATTTGGTGGAGGGTTCCTGTAGATTGAAGAAAAGGACAGAATCCCTGAAAATATGAAATGCAAGAAAAAGTCATTCAATTCCAGACACAGACAGATGAGGAGGACACGTGCAGAACGCACTGCAGCCGGCAGAACTTCTCTGATACCTTGTAACCGTGCTGGTGAGAGCGTTCTGTAATCCAAGTCTACCATGATGTAAGGGTGGTTGGTCCTGAGGATGTTGCCACATTTCAAGCTGGGGAAGATATTCCTAGCAACAACAGCTTGCATTGGCTTCTTACAGGACTAGAAGACCTTCCTCAATTTCATGGTTTTAGCTAAGTAGTCTGAGAGTAGCCTGATGTAGGGCCAGAGACCCTGATCCCAGCAATGTATCACTTACTAGGTTGTGTTTTGCATTTTCAATAAAATCAATGTTTTATCAGCAGGAGATTATAACTACTGGACTAGGTGTATCATGCCTCTAGGTTCAACCATGCCTCAACACTGATTAGCACTTAGCCGTCTACACAGAAAGCTACCAATCTGTGATGTGGGGGGGTTTACAGAGCTCAGCATTCAGAGCTCTGCTAGATCTGCACAGAGAAAACTGTGATTGTATCACCACTGCTGCACCCAGTAAACTAAGCGATACATCACTGGAATCAGGGTCTCTGTCCCTACATCATGCTGCTGTCAGATTACATAGCAAAAACCTGGTGACAGATTCCCTTTAAGGCCACTTTGCAAAGAATGAAAGTCTAGGCTTTAGAGTAAGTATGGCAGAAAGTTACCTTTGGGAAGATTTACCACTGGTCTTCTCCATGTAAAGAGAATGGCTTTCAAAATAATACAATAAGCACAAAAATACTAAGAAAGCTAGTATTTTTTTACACCTGAAAATCTCAGAAATTGGACTGTTTATTAAACAGGTTAGGTATCATGGGGTTAAAGCCCAGAAGCAAAATCCACCACCTTTCACTGTGGATCTATGTTTTCTAGACAACTGGAGATAAGATACATTGGACCAAACAGGTCTGTTTACATCCAAAATTGTAGAAAACAATAATTGTGTAATAATATAGGAGTAGTAGTAAAGCTTTGTAAATAATAAAGTGGTGCTTTGCTGTCTCAGCACTCGGACAACTGCCATCATTAAAAGGTTCAGAAATTACACAAATCGGTGTCACATTTAGATCCTTGTTAGTTTTTGCTGAAGGATCAGAGGCTTTGAGAGATATTCACCAGTCATGTCAATGTCCAAGGGGAAAGACTTTTTCAAAAATGGGTAAAGTCTTAGGCTATGTTCACACTTTGCAGATTCCACTGCGGATTTTTCCGCTGCGGATTTTTCCGCAGCAGAATTCCAAAATCCGCAGTTTTTACTGCGGATTTATCGCGGTTTTTACTGCGTTTTCTTCTGCGGATTTTCATCTGCAGTTTTCTATTGGAGCAGGTGAAAATCCGCAGAAAAGAAGTGACATGCTGCGGAATGTAATCCGCAGCGTTTCCGCGCAAATTTTTCTGCAGCATGTGCACAGCGTTTTTTGTTTCCCATAGGTTTACATTGTTCTGTAAACTCATGGGAAACTGCTGCGGATCCGCAGTGATCAAATCCGCTGCGGATCCGCAGCAAAATCCGCAAAGTGTGAATATAGCCTTATGTGTCAAGATGAAGAAAATCATCATTCTGTGCAGGACAATGATTATTACTAGAACATATCTGCGTGGCTGCTGTGAGTTGTGCACTTTGCTAGGCTCTGTTCACCTCCGCAAAAACCAGACAAACGGTGATCGGTTACATCAGCTATGCAAACGGAAGCAGAGGGCCCCCACTGATTATTATGGGGCCGCATGGCTACGACGGAAGGACACGTTCTGCAATAATGGATGAGCTCGCATTCTCAGAACTGATGCAAAGGATCATTTCTTCCGTTTGTCGGTTCCTAAAATGGCAGAGACAATGACAGAACGGAAATGTGTGCAGAGCCTTACACAGTAATCAGAGACAAAGACAGGCACAATGTAACACGAATGAAGGAAAGGCAGGAATATGGAGGCGGGTCCATTATGGTAACAGGAGGAAAAGCGTTACATAGCTCCCATTTCTAAATCTTACACACTAAGGAGGTTTGTGCTCTTTATATTGAACATTGCACAATAAGATACAGATTCATTAATTACTTTTCAGCATAAAAAATTGTAATTAGGACTAATGAGTAGGAGCTATATAAACAAAGATCATATGCTTTACTGTAGTTGGTGCGCAAGCAGGTTGCCAACCCGTTGATGGGTAAAACTTATACTTGGCACTTAATAGATGTGTGTAGTTTGTAGAATTAGCAGTATTCAGTATGTGTAAATCCAGTAAACACTGGGAATCAAGGTAGAAGGAGAGCCTGTACAGATGAATCATTCTTGCAGTGGGTAAATGCCCGTGTCCTAAGGAAACCTGGCCCCTGCCGTGACGCGGTGGATACAAACTGATGACCCAACACGGTCTGAGGAGCAAATTGCTTAGTTAATGTAGAAAGACATAAATCCATGCGACACATTCAGAACAGAACCGGACCCCAATCAGAGGACAATAAAATATTCCTTATCTATGAACTCTTCCAATATTTATGGACATAACTGTTTATCCCTTACATAATGGTAATTCTGCTTTACGTCACCTGTCTTGTCTATGGCATTTTTCTGTGATGTCTTGTGTATAAAGTTGTGATTCTTCAGAACTTCTTTTAGTCTATGCCTGATGAAGAGACCTGTGTAGTCTCGAAAGCTTGCAATTTGTTACCATCTTTTCAGTTAGCCATTAAAAGGTATCAACCACTGAGGACTCTCAATTCTACATATTTTTCTTTATAGTTTAGGAAGGATCATACAGAAGTGACAGTATCCACTAGGGTAACATACAAAAGTGATTAAACCTTTATTCCTTTATTACAAAAGTTCTTGTAAGTTCTTGTTCTGCCAACCTGCACAGAGCATTAGTAATGGAGGAATATAAGTTTTATCACTTTAAACCTGCTGCTTATTTATGATTTTTTGGTGCATACACTCAAGAGAAATCCTCGGGCTCGTGACTTTTTGTGTTTCTCTGCTAAGGAATGAGTATGCTGCGGGCATTTTTTCTTTTCTAATGATGTTCAGTTGCTCCCGGTATCTATTCCAACTGTGCTGGGTGGTCAGTAACGGTTCTTACCACGTAGGGTACAAATTGCTACAAAAGTGAAATGGGTTATTTTTCCTAAGTTTGGGTCAAATAAGGTTTTGGAAAGGTTGCAGTTGGTAGACTTGTCTACTTTCCACCTACATAGAAGCTGTTCATGCACATTTAATTGATCATATTAGTTATTGAGGATTGTTTTACCTGCTTACATTTTTTAGGATTTCTTAATAAGATCTTATGCACATATTACCTGCATTTGGTCTTTTGCCGGCCTCTCAGCTGCTTCCGCAAGTTTATGCAATATGATGTATTTGTTATCAGCCAAGGATGTGAAGAGCAACTTCAGATCATTCTGCAAAAAAAACCAGTCAAAAACATGAGACTCTTACAACTTACTGTAAAATGTATGAGGCCAATATGATGAATTACCTTATCTTTTATACTTTACTTAGCTTGTTTTGTTGAATTTGTCTACTCAAGTCAATTGTAGCATTATTATACATCATATCATAGATAAAGCAAAAAAGTTTAGCTTGTGCAGGACTTAGAGGGAACCTGTCACCCCAAAAATCGAAGATGAGCTAAGCCCACCGGCATCAGGAGTTTATTTACAGCATTCTGTAATGCTGTAGATAGCCCCCAATGTATCCTGAAAGATGAGAAAAACAGGTTATATTATACTCACCCAGGGGTGGTCTCACTGCGGTCCGGTCCGATGGGTGTCGCGGTCCGGTACCATCTGCTTACGATGACATGCTCTTCTTGTATTTACGCTGCGGCTCCGGCGCAGGCGTACTTTGTCTGCCCTGTTGAGGGCAGAGCAAAGTACACTACAGTGCGCAGGCGCTGGGAAAGGTCAGAGAGGCCCGGCGCGTGCGCACTGCAGTACTTTGCTCTGCCCTCAACAGGGCAGACAACGTAAGCCTGCGCTGAAGCCGCAGCGTGAAGACAAGAAGAGGACGTCATCCTATGAAGATAGGAGGCCCAGGACCCGAAAAGCAACGCCCATCGGATTGGACCGCCCCCTCAGGTAAGTATAATCTAACCTCTTTTTCTCATCTTTCAGGATACATCGGGGGCTTATCTACAGCATTACAGAAATTCCTTATTGAAGTTTTTTAATTCAACTATACATCCAAAGACGATTCTATACAGTAAAGATATAGCTTTATAGTACAGAGCCATTGATGTCTTCTTCTGTATAACTCAAAGCCTTTAAAATCACGGCTCCATAGATTAAGGTATACAGTATACACTTCCAAGTTAAACAGGTTGCTTGCGCTAAAGGCTCAGAATGAGTTAAGAAATGTAAAAAAAAAAAAGCAGTTTTCACTTCATCCCTCAAGACTTCCATTTCAGCAAAGCCCCCTCTATTGTCATCAGCAACTACAACCAACCGAAAGAAACGTGTGACTGATGTGTATGTAGAAGGCTACTAATTGGCAACTATATGGTAGAGAAGGCGAGAAACATATTGTATATGCTAAAACCTGTCAACATCTGTGGAATCCAATGAACACACACTGTATGAGAAACAAATTGTATAACACAATATGGAGCCGCATTGTAATATTGTAAGATACATTACTATAAATATATGACATTAATTAATACCTTAATGTAAAATTGTATTGCTATAAGCAAATTATGGAAATACTTGAAGGAAAGAAACAATGTATGAAAAGATACCTGGAAGGTCAGAAGGTCCTGTAGTCTTTCTTTCATCTGACAACATCTGTTGTTCATCACTGATTCTAAGGAGTTCAGTCTTCCCAGAAGACAATGTAAGGTATCCTCAATGACCTCATTGTGGTCTCCACTGCTCGTAAATGTTTGGAAAAACAGAGTCTTGTTCTTGTCCATTTCTCCAGTCATTTCTTTTATGTCTTTTGCTAAAGTCTATATAGAAAGCAGAAATAAAATATAATAAAGCCAATTAAATCAGAGGAGTATTAAGATGTACATCTTTGGTACCCCTCGTATATTTCTCCAAAATAAGTGTTGGGTTTCTTCTCCATACGCTCAAGATGGCTATTTCTCTGAATTTGAAAAGTATTGCTTCACTCTCTAATTTCATCTGCACAAAAGGATTCTGAATGTCTGGAAGAAAGAATGCTTTCTTCTGAGTGCCCATCCTTGTGTGTCTTGTATTCTACACGATCTCTAAATTTCCTGAGACATGGATTTTAGTTTACATGGCTTATTTTCGTCTATACATACTCATTAAATGGTTGACTCCTTCAGCAGAAATAGGCAAGCGCAGCCAACTTTTATCTGATGTGTATGAGGGCCTTAATTATAGCATAGATGAAACCTTCAAGATTTCCCAAGAATGACTAATGACCGCAATCAATAATGACACCTGTATTTTATGTTGCTTTTTGAACTACTGCTGTCTACTTTCGAGGACCGGAGTATCATTTCTGGTATAAAAAATAATGGTACTTTTGCAGAACCTGACGGGCGGATGTTCTCACTCCCTGTCCAACTCCTTCCCAGTTCCGCCTATTTTGGCACTGCTGGTTTAAAGTGGCGCAAAAACACCAAATATCGAATCATTTTTGCAAAACTCCATGTTAAACCAACATTTTGAAACATTTTGAAGTGGTTTTTTTTACAACAGTTTTCTGGAGAAAACACTTTGATGCAAAATATTAAAGCATTATGGTAATAAAATATAGCACTGGTCACCTCTTCGTTGTAAAGGCATGTTTCTGTCTGTTCTGGCTGAAGAGCTGTTTGTACGAAAAGACGTTCTTCTACATCATCCAACCAAGTTGAAGTGGCTGAAACAGCTTCATAAAGTTTCTTCTCTAGCGGAAGGATCTTCTTTTCCCCAACTCCATTCTAAAAGAAAACAGAAAAAAAGTAATAATGTAAAATGTTATTTGTATCAAACTAGGGAAAGATCTATCCTTGTGGTTATAATGTGACTTATTGAAAATAACATTATTAGTATTCATTTAATGTACCTGAGAAGAAATGTCTTCCAATGCTTGGTTCAACCCATCCAGAATGTTGGCAACCGCTGACTTGTCTTGAATTTGTTTATCTCCTTTGTAAAAAGGCACCCCGGAAATAATTCTATTGGTCTTGTTAAAAATCTGTTCAGAAAAAATATATGTCAGTGTGAGAACAAAAAGCAGTGTAAAGATTGTCAACATTGCACTACAACTATATGGGTGATGGTGGAGGAGAACAAAGGTAAGCTATTCTCCATGATTACCGGCTGCTCTTGCTCCTGTTGTAAAGCATTTTGCACTAATTTCTCCTTGGTGCAGAGTTCTTGGTGCAGGGTTTCCCATTTCTTTCTCATTTGGTCTGGTGATGTAGGCTTCACACCTTCCAGGCCTAATTCCCTAGACAACGAGTCTGGTCCATCACTACATAAACAAAGAGGAAATCTATAGTTATGACACATTATTATCATTAATTCTAAGGCTATAATACACTCTATAAAATTTGTGGATGGGTTGATGTCACTAGTTTCCATCATGTACTTTCACCATTTAGAATTTCCATATGTAAATAAATAAAGGAAGAGAAAAGCAGAATATACTATACCTAATATTCAGCCGATCACTCGTTGTCTGCTGATTAATTATTTCACCTCCACGACTTGCAACAGATTGCAATAATTTCTTCTGTTCAGCGAGTTCCTGTTCCAGTTCCTGATGCACGATGCCAAAAACAGTAATGGTTACATTGTACTGAATATAAGGAAATTGTATTTCTCATTTTATTCACTACAAAAATATTGTCTTTACAAAACAGGATAAAGGACCCAGACCAATATACAAAGCCTATGTTAGGTCACAATATTTCAGTGATACAAAAACTGCAGTAGCAATTTGACAAGTCATAGTACTTATGAAAATATAAGCCACCAAGATGTTTTCACTAACCAACCGAGCTTCGAGGGCTTAACGTTTGATCAATCCCCTCTTCTCCTACCTATGTCGGATCTGCAACCATCTGTTCCATTCTATCTCTATTGTTTCCAACAATGCAGTTCCTATAAGTACCAGCTACAGTGGATATAAAAAGTCTACACACCCTTGTTAAAATGCTAGGTTTTTGTACCTTTTTCTACCTTCAGTGTTTTTTGGGTAGGAGTTTATCAGAATGGCGCATCTAGAATTTACTATAGTTGGCTTCTTTTTCTTGCAGTTGCCCTCCAAATCTGTTAGATTGTGAAGGCATCTCTTGTGTACAGCGCCCTCTTCAGGTAAACCCACAGATATTGAATTGAATTCACCTCGGGGATCTGGCTGGGCCATTCCAAAACTTTGATCTTAGGCTAGGTTCACATTGCGTTAGGGCAATCCGTTAAGCGCACAGCGCTAGCGGATTACGCTAACGCAATGTTTCTATAGGGTCGGTGTTCTCCCTCCCCGCTAGCGCAGATCCCCGATCTGCGCTAGCGAGGGACGGACCTCGGACGCACCTCGGACGCTGCAAGCAGCGTCCAAGGTCCGTCACCAAAGAACGGCACATCGCTAGCGCGTGCCGAAAATGGCATGCGCTAGCGATGCACTTCAGCAAAAAAATCACATTGCTGTCAATGGGTGCGCTAACGGACCCGTTGCACGGCGTTAATTGCGACATTTTCGCCGTGCAACGCAGTCCGCTAGCGTTAACCCATTAACGCAATGTGAACCTAGCCTTATTTGGGCAAAGCCATTCTTTTGTCAATTTGGAGGTCCTTAGGGTCATTGCAAAATTTCTCTTCATCTTCAGTTTTTTAGCAGAGGCTTGAAAGTTTTGTGCAAAATGGACTGATATTTGCAACTGTTCATAATTCCGTCCATCTTGATATAATGCTCCAGTTACAGCTCCAACAAACAGCCCCTATCTATAATGTTGCATTCACCATGCTTTACTGTGGGTATGGTGTTCTTTTGGTGAAGCTCAATGTTGGCTTTGTATGAATCACAACTTTTGGAATGAAAACCAGGAAGGTCAACTTTGGTGTCATCAGACCATAGCGCATTTTTTCACATACTTTTGGCAAAAGATGAAGTTTTGGAAAAATATAACTGGGCCTAGAAGTATTTCTTTGTAAGAAAAGGCTTCTATCTTGTCACCCTATCCCACAGGCTAGACTTATAAAGAAGAGATTGTTGTCTTATGCAGTACACAACCAGTTCTTGCCAGAAATTCCTGCAAATACTTTAAGGTTGCTGTAGGTCTCTTGGCAGCCTCCACGACCAATTTTCTTTTTGTCTTTTTGTCAATTTTTGAGGTACGCCCAGTTCTAGTTAACGTCACTGCTATGCCACATTTAAGCCACGTCTTGGTGACTGTCGTAACAGTTTTTCATAGAATGCATATTATACCCTTCTCCTTACTGATAACTGTCAACAATATGATCCCCTTGATGTGTTGTAAGCTGTTTACAGACCAAGGCTTATGCTGTAAAATGCAACTAAGAAAATGTCAGGAAAATTCTTCCAGAACAGTTAAACTTTACATGAGGGTTAATCAGAATCACTGTAAATGATGGCAGTTGTGCACTAACTACTATTTAATATGAGTCTAAATGTGATTGGCTAATTCTGAACAGAACCACATCCTCAATTATAAGAGTGTGTTCGCGCTTATGCAACCACATTACTTTAGTTTTTATTTATACAGTTTATGAGATACAATAAAAGTGGAAAATGTTCTGTAATCATTTTTTCTGATATCATTTTTTGATAAGACAAAAATCTAGCATTTTAACAGAAGTGTGCATACTTGATATCCACTGTATGTATAGGTCTACACTGCCATCGTGAAAGTTACGTGGCCAATCTGGATGGGTCGTATTGTAAAAAATGTGCCAATGGCAGCCTTTACGATATGGTGTGTGAGGTAAAAATAAATGCACAAACTTGTAAAGACAGGATAGTTATCATGCTAACACCAGAAGGTTTTACCTTTTGTTTCTGAAGACTGCTCTGCTTTTGTAGCGATCGGGTAGTATGTGCCTGAGCAAGCCATTCCTGGACGCTGGGACTTTGTGAAGAAGACAGCTCTAACTCAGACTCTTCTTTTTCATGGTACGTCCCCTGATCAAGGATAAGTAAGAAACAGGCTACAATTTGGCATGCCAAAGTGATCACCTCAATACGAAAATAAATGGAGGCTTAAAGAAAGGAAAAATCAGAAGATACATTTCTTCTTATTCAAATCATACATTAAAATATTAGCATGTATTTGAATATACACTGCCCATTATTTCATTTTAGCAAATCTTTATTTACGTTTGCTATTACAAACCTAAAGATATTGGCTGGTGTAACCTATCATTTCTTTGCTCACTTTTTTTGCCTTCTGCTCCCCATTGTACAACCCTAAAATCTGAAGCCTATTTTATTGGCCTACATGATCTAACACATAAGGTTAGATTACATTACAAACGGGCTAGTACACATCCTATAGTTCTGACTGATCAGGGAATATCGGTGCTCCTGCCACCATAGTATGAACGCGTTAATCTCTTCAGTCACTTAACACGCTCACGTCATAGTTTCCGATTAAGATTATGTGACGTAAAGTAGAAGAAGTCACTCAATCACATGTTACTTCTGCTGGCACGTGAGGCAGTGTGAGTAATAAAGTATATAATAAAATTGTTGTTTTCATGTTCCAATGAGAAATAGTTATAAGGAAATACTATATAATCAGATTTAGAATGAAGATTAAATAACACAAATGTTCTAAATTTATTAAATCTACTTACGTACATAGATTCAGGGGCGAACATACCATTGGTGCATCCTGTGAAGCCACACAGAGTGCAAGAGGTAAGGGGGCCACTACCACCTCTAAAGGGCCACTACCACGTCTAATGGGGTGCATTATGATAAACTATTGGACGGCAAAAGGCCCACGTACTGTTCTTGCACAGAGGCCTCTTCTGTCTCCGTCCACCTTGCTATACAGCACATATGGCTACTATCTAGCAGAAGCACTATGCCCATTACTGGCTACCGGCATACTAACCAAACAGGCCTCTAGCTGCCATTTATTATCTATACCTACCCAGACCTATTCATAAAGACCAGCAGCAAAGTGTGCTGAGAAGAATACTGGGCAGAGGTCGTGATTAATCATCTTATCACTAAACAGGTTAATTAAATGAATAGGAAAAGACAGAAAAAAAAACTCAAAATTGAAACACAGCTTCATTTTAGTGTAAATTGGATTCACACAATATTGATAATCAATAATCAGTTTTCTTATTCAATGATTAGGTAAAAGAGAATATTATTATTGATCAGTAAAGGTTTGAATGAAATGTAAAGGAAAGGAAGTGAAGCATTGCACTGCACACCGGAGAAATAAAAAACGATCACTTCCCAAACCAAAATAAAAACAGACATATTACATGTTCTGCTTTCTTGTGTACTTTCATCTCGCCCCATGCTAGCTTTGCCTATGGAACAAACAAGACATAAAAGTGCTGGTAAAGAAATACATTATAGAGTGATATTTTCGATGAAAATAACCTTGATGAAATCAGCCCTTGCTGTTGTCCAACATGGCAACATTAGGGTGAAGCCAAAAAAATTAACATTTAGGGAATTTCTTGAACCCAGAAATATATTATAATCTTTTCTCAGGTTTCAGTAAGATGTATTTTTTAAAGCAGATTTGATACAATAGACACAAAAAAATGTATAAAATAATCTGTGCTACAATACAAAGTAATAGAATGCTTTCCTGTGTTAATTTGTTATTATCACTAAGTTGGTCCTCAGGGTAAGGGTATGTACACCCTAAAGCATTTGCAGCAGAAAAATCTGCTTCAACTACTGGAGTGCTGGCAGGAAAATTGCTGCGTAAAACACTGTTTTTGACGCGTTTTTTCCCCATTCATTTGAATTGGTGAAAAACACAACAAAAACACCGGAGATGCTGCAGATCTGAAATTGCTTCAAATCTGCAAGGAAAACCTAAGCAGTGCGTGCACCAGATTGCAGTAATCTCATTCATTTCACTAGTACGGTAAAACATTGTGTTTTTTTCACCGAAAAATCGCAGGCTGAAAAAAAGCTGTGAAAATGGGTCCAAATCGCAAAATGTGAACAAAATTTAATAAGGGTGACAACTGCTGTGTCGATATCTTGGTGACTAAGTGGTTAATATATCTATGGGATGTGATGGGGATAATCATAATTAAAAAAAAAGGCTCAGTCAACTCTCCTACATCTACTTTATCTGAGGATAAAACTGTATGGGGTGAAGAAAAGGAACAATAATCAGTACAACAAATGTTACAGTAGAACGCTTCATAGATGTAGATACATTTTAGAATTACCAAAAAGAAATTCAAGATAATGTACCTGAATGCTAATTTGCTTGTCTTGAAGAACCCTTTGTAGTTCTAGAAGGCTTCCCTTTAACGTCCTCAGTTTCATAGCTAACTGTTCGGCTTCTTCCTTGGTGTGGGCCTTTCCTTCCATCAGTAAGTTCTCACTGTGCACGGAGAGCTCGGATAGAGCAACCACCTTCTGCTCAATTTCCAACAACATGTTCTGCAGCAGTGAAAACAGAGACACAAGTTCAATCATTTTATACAAAAAGAATCTCTGACAATGTTGGCACTTGATTGCCAAAGCCCATTCCTGACCAACACAGCCAAAAAGGAACTGAGGTCATTTTTCTTTGGAGATCCATCAGAGGTTCACCATGAATGAAGACCAGTGTTTGAATTTCTTAGAAATAAGGTGTGTCCATGATAAAGTCCTGCACATTGCATCGTTCCATGATTCTTCATGTAGATCATCTACACAGAACACACCATCCACTAGACAGTCTTCCCTTCTCCAGAAGAGCCTTGTGCTACACTGATAAGCCCCTGGCCTTCAGAGGTTTGTGTGAATGACTCTGAGCATATCTACATAATCCGCTTTACAGATTAACCTGCATAAACAGAACTGGAGTTGGTATCCTTTTATGAACCACTGCAGGATATCTCCCCCAAAAATACTGCGTCATAACAGAAATGCATCACTTCCATTATTTTTTAAGGAAAACAATTTAGTTTTCTAATCTGTTTTTATTTTCAGAAGGTAATTTTTATTTACTAACTTCTGTAAATGATTATGGGGGTGGCCATCTTGCTTCAAGTGGTAATATGCTTTACAACAGCTAGAGGAGTCATAGGAAGTAATGGACAACAGACTTCTATGGTAGAGTGTTCTAGGCCTGCTCTGAGATCTGTGCAGGAGTTACTGTACAGGGAGGGGGAAGA
Organism: Ranitomeya imitator; assembly: GCF_032444005.1. Lineage (NCBI taxonomy): Eukaryota > Metazoa > Chordata > Amphibia > Anura > Dendrobatidae > Ranitomeya > Ranitomeya imitator. Next base: position 135,981,769 of record NC_091286.1, read on the forward strand.
CGTGAGCATCTGTGTTTGTTTCCATCAGCTATTGGGAATTGTGTGATCTCATCAGAACAGGAAGGGTCTACTATTTAATGAGTAGAGCGAAAACTGCAAGCTTTCAGGATTTTTCTTTTATATACAGAGGAGAAAAGAAGTATTTGATACACGCCTGATTTTGCAAGTTTTCCCACCCACAAAGAGTAGAGAGGTCTGTAATTTTTATTGTAGGTACACTTCAATTGTAAGAGACAAAATCTAAAAATAAAAAACAGAAAATAACATTGTATGGTTTTTAAATAGTTAAATTGCATTTTAATGCAGGAAATAAGTTTTCGATCACCTACCAACCAGCAAGAATTTTGGCTCACATACACCTGTTTGTTTTTCTTTAAGAAGCCCTCGTTCTCTGCACTCCATTATCTGTATTAATTGCACCTGTTTGAAATCACTACCTGTTTAAAAGACACCTGCCCACACATTTAATCAATCACTCTCCAAACTCTCCACCATGGCTAAGACCAAAGAGCTGTCTAAGGACACCAGGGACAAAACTGTAGACCTGCACAAGGCTGGGATGGGCTACAAGACAACAGGCAAGCAGCTTGGTAAGAAGGCAACAACTGTTGGCACAATTATTAGAAAATGGAAGAAACACAAGATGACTGTCAATCTTCCTCTGTCTGGGGCTCCATGCAAGATCTCGCCTCATAGGGTAAGGATGATTCTGAGAAAGGTCGGTTATCAGCCCAAAACTACATGGGAGGACCTGGTCAATAGCTGTGAAGAGAGCTGGAACCACAGTCTCAAACATTACTGTTAGTAACAGACTATGCCGTCATGGATTAAAACCCTGCAGGGCACGCCTTATCCCCCTGATCACACCAGCACATGTCCATGCCCATTTGAAGTTCGGCAATGACCATCTAGATGATCCAGAGGAGGCATGGGAGAAGGTCATGTGATGAGTTGAGAACAAAATAGAACTTTTGGGTATAATCTCCACTTGCTATATTTGGTTGGAGGAAGAAGGATGAGTACAACCCGAAGAACACCATCCCAACCGTGAAGCATGGTGAGGGAAACATCATACTTTGGGGTGCTTTTCTGCAAAGGGGACAGGACAACTGCACCATATTGAAGGGAGGATGGATTGGGCCACGGATTGCGAGATTTTGTCTAACAACCTCCTTCCCTCAGAAAGAGCATTGAAGGTGGGTCTTGGTGGGGTCTTCCAGCATGACAATGACCTGAAACACATAGCCAGGGCAACTAAGGAGTGGCTCTGTAAGAAGAGTTTCAAGATTATAGAGTGGCCTATCCAGTCTCCAGACCTGAACCCAAGAAAATCTTTGGAAGGAGCTGAAACTCAATGTTGCCAGCGACAGCCCCAAAACCTGAAAGATCTGGAGATGATCTGTATGAAGGAGTTTGGCCAAAATCCATGCGGCAGTGTGTGCAAACTTGGTCAAGAACTACTGGAAACATCTGACCTCTGTAATTGCAAACAAAGGTTTCTGTACCAGATACTAAGTTCTGTTTTTCTACAGGGTGGGCCATTTATATGGATTCACCAAAATAAAGTGGGAATGGTTGGGTGAAATCTACTTCCTGTTTGTGACACATTAGTTAATGGGAGGGGGAAAAACTTATCAAGATGGATGGTGACCATGGTGGCCATTTTGAAGTCAGCCATTGTGGATCCAACTTTATTTTTTCCAATGGGAAGAGGGTCATATGACACATCAAACTTATTTAGAATTTCACAAGAAAAACAATGGTGTGCTTGGTTTTAACATAACTTTATTCTTTTGTGAGTTATTTACAAGTTTATGACACTTATAAAATTTGTTCAAAGCGCTGCCCATTGTGTTGGATTGTCAATGCAACCCTCTTCTCCCACTCTCGACACACTGATAGCAGCACCGCAGAAGAAATGATAGCGCAGGCTTCCAGTATCCGTTGTTTCAGATGCTGCATATCTCGTATCTTCACAGCATAGACAACTGCCTTCAGATGACCCCAAAGATAAAAGTCTAAGGGGGTTATTTTAGACTTAAAAACAAGCATACCATTGTTTTTCTTGTGTAAGTTTGATGTGTCACATGACCCACTTCCCATCCAAAATGGCCGACTTCAAAATGGTCGCCATGGTCATCATCCATCTTGAAAAGCTTTCCCCCTCCCATATACTAATGTGCCACAAACAGGAAGTTGATATCACCCACCATTCCCATTTTATTTTGGAGTATCCATATAAATGGCCCACCCTGTATTGTTAGAAATACCAATCTCATGCAATAAAACGCAAATTAATTATGTAAAAATCATACTATGTGATTTTCTGGATTTTTCTTTAAGCTTCTGTCACTCACAGTTGAAGTAAACCTAAGATTAAAATTACAGACCTCTCCATTCTTTGTAGGTGGGAGAACCTGCAAAATCGGCACTGTAACAAATACTTATTTTCCCTACTGTAAACTGTAAAACAGAAAATTAAATAAAAAAAATTACAAATAAAAATATGTTCACCATATTTTCTGATGACACAGTTCTTTAAAAAAATAAATAAAAAGCTACATCATGCAATAAAACTGGAGACATTAGTCATTTGGAAACACGGGTCACTTGGTATCAATCATACCTTGCCAACATAAATTTCACATGGTGAATACTCCATTCATATAAGTATAAATAAATCAGTATATAGAGTAAATATACAAATAGATTCTTTTTCTTCACAGTGGTCATGTGACATGAAGAAAGTCTGCTACATTTTAAATTGTATCAAGCTTGACTTAATTGATGTGACTACCTGGCAGTCAATGAGCTGAGCTTCCATGTCCATGGGTTCTTCGAATGCACGTAGCACATTGTTTAGGGTGGCTCTGGCATCTAGCAGCCAATGATCCAGCTCGTCAGCTTCAGTGCGGTATCTCTGCAATGCCTGTTCATGACGCTGTTCTTCCAGCTGTTCATTCAATTTTTCCTAATGATGTAATAATTTCTGTATATTACTAGGCCATTACTGAAAATCTGTTTCCTCTGTAAGGAAGAACTTGCTCTTGACCTAAGATATCTTAGAGAGACATCGTAAACTATTTCACAATGTAATCCAATACATTTCTATAGAGCAGTTCAACACAAAATAAAATGCCATATGGTAATATTCCACACAGGAAAATGTATGCATTTCCGTAAGACATCAGGATGGATACAAACCTCACACTTACTACAAGTTACGTTACCTCTAGTAGCTGGCGCTTTCCTGAAGCTTTCATTCTGATGGTGGCCATCCTCTCTGCCAACACAGTTAGCGTGGACTGTAAAGCTAACTGATCCGCGGTCTCAGAATCTAAAGACTCTGACACCAACTCATCGGCAAAAGAAGCTTGCAACTTGCTGATTTCTTCTTGAAGCATTAAGATTTCATCCATGAGAGCCTGAAAAAGAAACATTAAACTGCTGCTCAATTTGTCGTTTAAAGGAAACCATTTTTGTGAGTACAGATATTGTAATTTTTCATTACAAATTGTAGGAAATGTCTGATAAAATCTGAAATATCTATGCAAAAAAAGATGTCTGCACACCTGATGCTCGGCCATCTGACTCTCAGGAGTTTTGCCGGGTTCCAGACTTTCATTGAGCTTGACTTCGATGGCTTCCATTTTGGTGGAAATAGACTGGAGCGAATCTTGGTACCTTTGTTGTCTTTCGAGAGCCTCATAGAGAGTTCGCTGCTTTTCACTAATCTGAAAAAGCAACACAGAACTATTATCAATACCAAGCAAGTAAAATGCCTTACATGACATATGTAGCTCTACCTAGGCAAAAAAAAAAATAAAAGGATAAGGGTATGTGTCTTTTAGATGCCGCTGTGTTTTGCCGGCAAAATACAACTTAGGAAAACACCAGAGGTGTTTGTCTTGCAGCAATCTTTTGAGGTTTTCTTTTTTATGTATTAATAGTGAGTAGTGATGAGCGAATATACTCGTTACTCAAGATTTCCCGAGCACGCTCGGGTGTCCTCCGAGTATTTTTTAATGCTCGGAAATTTAGTTTTCCTCATTTCAGCTGATTGATTTACATCTATTTGCCAGCTTGATTACATATGGGGATTCCCTAGCAACCAGGCAGCCCACACATGTACTTATGCTGGCTAACAGATGTAAATCATTCAGCTGCGGTGATGAAAACTAAATCTCCGAGTACTTACAAATACTCAGAGGACACCCGAGCATGCTCGGGAAATCTTGAGTAACGAGTATATTCGCTCATCACTAATAGTGAGCGGTTTCCAAGCAGAAGCCCCCTGAAGAACGATCAGGTCACTTCTTTTAACTGCTTTCTGGTCTTGGAAGCCTGAAGTGGTTAAAAGAATTTCAAAAAGACTGATCATGAGCACAGAAAACTCTTCATTCGTTGTTGGTTTTTTTAAGAGCTTTCAGGCGGCTTCCAGGCAGAATCTACATGAAAAAGCCGCTGCGTGCACAGACCTTAATGCTGTACTCAGGTTACTGATTGAACTTTGATGGGTTAATAGAAGATATTGCAAGAAAGTTTTGAAATAAAAAGGACCACGACAGTGCTTTGAAAATAAAATTCCGTAAAATAACACTGTAACTTTCCAAAAAATAAGTTCTCATCAACTACAAAAAGGGAAAAATCTGGAAATGACTGCAAATGTAAATGTCATGTATAGTAACTTTAAAGGGAACCTGTCACTGGGTGGGGAACAGAGCTCGAGTGACAGAGGCTTCTGATCGTCAGCCTCATTTACATATCAATGCAAACGCTGATTTCTCAGTAACAGAGAAGCAGACTGGCCATGTAAATATACTGTTGGAGATGTCTTTGAAAGAGCTACAAGAACATATAGATAGTGTGGGTGGTGAAATCCCACTGACAAATTACCTTTACTGAAATTGACCAAAGTGGCACTTTTGGAAAAATAGGTGAGTTTAGATGCTAATATCACACTTATAAATGGTATTTCTGGGTAGTATATCAATTTTGTAATCTAAGTCCATGTATTAGGAATATCAGAGAGGGGTAATGTAGAGTTCATGTACGGTGAAAACCTACCACATTCTTCAGGGTCTCCCAAGAGCGCTGAAGATCATCCAGTTTGGCATTAGCGGCAGTCTCTATCCCAGGCTCATACATTTCTTGGGGTGAAGTGGTGTTTGGTTGGATCTTGGCTGCATCCGTCTGCAACTGTTCAGCAGATAAGGCCTGGTAATAAGCAATGTCCTAAGAGCATGAAGCACAACATAGCACCTTCAACAGATCCCAAACCACAAGCATGCACACTAGTTCCTGAAGCTACAGCATTTGTGTTTGATGATATTCTGCTTGTCGTATATTTATCTTTTGTTATATTTTACTATTTTATTTTTTTCTCTAAATGTCACTGTATCCCTATTTTGTGACCATAGTACTACTTTACAAGAAAAAAAATGTAGTCACAATGAAAATAAAGGCTGTCCTTGAACGCTGGAATGTTGGATTTACATCAATTATTGAATATATAGGTCTCACTTAAAATTGACGTGCTTCGAAAAGAGCAGGAGAGATGACACCTCTGGGATTCCTTGCCCATAGGCAAATGGGTAATTTTATTTTAAAAATAAGAACACAAATCTATGGTTACACATCCTTACAGACGCGAGATAAGGGTGAAAATTGGTAATAAGTTCCCTTGTAGACTTGATTTTGGGTCAAGCTTCAGAAGAAGTGTCTGGCATCAGGAGGACTAACAAGGTGGTGGCAGGTAAGAAAGTGTACAGAAATATTAATAATTAGGAAAAAAAGATTTCAATCAAATACCCTCAAGCCAGTGACACTGTAAATGACAGTAGAAAACTCCGACCAAAAAGAAGTAAAGGATTTCTAAAGTATAGAAACTCGGGACTTCCTTCACATAATAGTTTGGCAAATATGTTCAACTATATTTGTTTAAAAAACATAAATAAGTGACGTTAAGAAACATAACAATTTTGGGGAATCATAATGCATCCCTGGACGCCATGAAAGTGTAACCATCTCATTCAGACATAGCCAGACTAGAGGCAAGCACATTCATGTAGGATTTTTTACACTGTGGCATTTTCTTCATATATTATATTTAGCTAAAAATAACGAAAATAAACACAGAAATCAAAACTTTTAAAAACACGATCTGTTCTTGAATTTGGGAGAATAGAAGAGAAGTCGGACCACCAGTACATACACTGTAGAAAGCCCATACACAGACATTTGCACAAAGGTATGCCTGTACTGTCACATACGCATAGCAGAGTGTCATTATAACTGGAGATGAGCAAACGGGAACTTAAACATTTGGGGTTCGTACCGGACAGTTAGTGTCCAGTGGTAAAATCTGAACACAGACTTCTCCTGTTCCGATATTCCAAATTCCGGGGGGTAATCTGGGAGGAGAAAGAATATTTCAGCTCAAAAGTTTGGGTCACCATTGTTTTCAATGGGGTTCGGGTTCTGATTCAAGTTCGGGTATTGATATGGTCCCCCAAACTGAACTTTGGAATAAAGAAGCCAAACTTCCACGGGTCCGCTCATCTCTAATTATAACAACCAGAAATTTGAGTAGCTCTTCTGTTCTTCGTGAATGGACAGAGCTCCATAGGAGAATGCAACATGAGACTTTGTCTTCACCTAGGCCCAGTGGCTACAAGCATCTCCTAGGTGTATGGCACTAATCCAGTGCCTGGACAGAGAACTTGTACTGCGCTGAATATATAATAAAGCGAACCTGAGCCCCACACAACACTACAACATTTCCATCCGAAGAGTCACTAAGGCCATAGTCATCCTCACCTGTTAGATGGCTTATGGAACAGTTACTAATGGCAGCCATACACTCTAAGGAGCTGCGGCTGACACCTCTGCTATCGAAACAAAATGCCCGGGAACATCTCCGTCTCTGCGTAATCTCAATTAGAGGATGAGGATTTCTCCCAGACAGCATAACAGCGGTCTGTCTGCAACTATTTAAGTACTAATCCGTTTAACTGGAGGCCTCTGCTTCAGCCACTTCTTGTGTTGTCTTCTTCTGCCTGGAATTGCTGAATTCTACTGTAATGCCTCTTAGCTGGTTCCTCTCTAGAAATTGTCAGAACCGGTGGTAGTAGCAAAAATGGTGCATTGAACAATTAGTTATTGAACAATTAATGGTAATTAAGTTTCTTTTCTGCTCCGTGTGAGTACAGCCTGATGTAGGGGCCAAGACTCTGATTCCAGCGTGATGTGTCACTTTCTAGGCTGCCTACTGCTGCTTTGATAAAATCCCTTTTTTATTCGCTGCACATCTGACAGTTCTCTGAATGCTGATCTCTGTTTAACTCCCCCCCACACTACAGATTGCTGTGTGCACTGTGCATAGGCAGAACATAGCAATTAGTGGTGGGGCAGAGTTATGATTACGGAGGACTATATGGCAGTTTACTAGTCCCCTAGTGATGATGTGCTGCTGACAAAACTGTGCTTTTATCAAAACTAAAGCAAACAGTAAAGTGAGCATTTACTTATGGCCGATAATCAGGAACGAGCATTTCGGGGAACGCTAACTAAACAGCCTGCAAATTATACTGTTTAACAGCTAAAATCATTTTTATGAAAGCTTAAAAATCATTGTTCTCGGCAGCAAATTGTCCTGTGTAAAATGGAGATGTGCTGCCGACAACATGGAATTCTTTTATGGCCAGTAAACCAATCTTTAAGGCTATGTGCACACGTTGCGGATTAGGCTCAGGAATTTCTGGTGCGGATTCTGCCTCTCCTGGCAGAAAACGCACCTGCGGATTTGTCGCGTTTTTTTTGCGGTTCCGCAGCGTTTTTTGTGCGTTTTTGCTGCGGTTTCGGTGCAGTTTTTACCCCTGCGGTTTTCTATAATGGAATGGGTACAAAAACGCTGCAGATTCACAAAAAAGAAGTGACATGCTACTTCTTTTAAATCGCAGCGTTTCCGCAGCGGATTTTCCGCAAAGTGTGCACAACATTTTTTTCTCATTGATATACATTGTACTGTAAATCATTTGCAGATCTGCAGCGTTTCTGTACTGCAAAAAACACTGCGGATCCGCAGAGAATCCGCAACGTGTGCACATATCCTATTCGTTAAATCGTAAAATAAAATATATTTTTTTACAGTGTTTGGGAAAAGCTAAACCCTAACAGATGCCTCTGAAATCTGTGTAGATTGCTTATGTTGCAGATAATAACATTAATTATACCACAGAAAAACAGCTAATATGTGATCATGCAGAAACACAACAATACAAGAAAAATAACAAGACAAAACTGATCTCCCAGACAAGGTCAGCCCGTGATTTTCTGGATCACAAAAAGACACAAAAATACAAGATCCGATTGTATTGTAATATTCTAAATCAAAATGGTAAAGAAATGGCATCAAACATAGCAAATCTGCATAAATGCGGAGTGCAGCGGCCACAGATGTGCCAGTATGTGTAACGATGCCCTGCAATGAGAGGAGCCAGTATTTCTCTAATCGGGGCCTATTCATTCTCTGAAAAGATAAAACAGGATATTTGTCTCCAAAAAAACACAGTTTGGGAAAGACTGAGAGAGATGCAATGTACAATGAAGCAATGAATCGTGCTCCATGAGGGCTCCAGAGACTCCCGGGCTGACACTTGCTGGCGTCCGGCAAATACGGCATAGTGATACCTGGTTAACAGAAGCATCGGCATTAGCCACAGGTGAAGGAGACCGACAGGCTGGAGGAGAGGAGATCTCACTGTTGGTACCCTCCTCCCCCGATTCCTCAGTGACAGGAGACAGAAGAGTGTGGCAGCGACCAGCGGTCATCTGTCACAGGAGAACACCGGAAGAACCCCAGAGGACAGCAAGGAGATCAGAGAGAAGTCAGAGGTTTGACACAAAATCACAAACATAAAATGACAACTAGTGTATGTACATAGAGAGATACACATGTGCGGGATCTGTTACCTGCAGACTGGACGGAATACCTGTGTGCACAAAATTATAACCAAACAGATGAAGCAGAGACAAATTTGTCATTAGAGGAGTTTTCCCATTAACAAAGTTTACTTTAGTCAATAGATCTTGGAATAATAATAATTTCCACAATTGGATGTGTATAAATATAATGTCCCTGTGCTGAGCTAATCTTATAAATGTGCCCCTGCTGTGTACTGTGTAATGGCTGTGTCTGACCGTACAGGAACATGGTCTGATCATACCACAGCTCCTGGGCAGGGGAGGAAGCAAAAGAGCATACAGACAGGACAGGATCGCAGCTGATTCTTCCTGGAAAGTACAATATTTCCCTCTGTTTTTAAATGTTTTACCTCATAGAAAGAATCAGCTGTGATTGGTCCCGTCTGTATCCTCAATCGCTTCCTCCCGTGCCCAGGAGCTGTGGTATGATCAGACCATGTTCCTGCACAGTCAGACACAGCCATTACACAGTACACAGCAGGGGCACATTTATAAGATTATCTCAGCACAGGAACATTTTATTTATACACATCCAATTGTGGAACTTATTATTCCAAGATCTATTGATTAAAACGTACTTTGCTCATGAGAAAACCCCTTTAAAGGGGATATGTCACTAGCTTTTTGATAACCCATCTGGGAGCAGCATGACGTAGGAGCAGAAGCTTTCATTCTAGCATCAGTTACTTTACTGGGTGCTGCAGTTTTGATTAACAATTGTTTTCTCTGCTGCAGATCAATCAGTTCTCTGAATGGTGAATTCTGTATTGCCCGTCCAATCCACTTATTGGCAGCTTACTATATACACTGTGCATAGGCAGAAAGCTGCCAACCAGTAGTGGAGGTAGGGTTGGACTTCCGGAAGCAGTGCAAGTCGTTCTCATGGAAATTTTCCTAAAATGAAAACAACCCAAGCAGCCCGCTAAGTGACATATCGCTGGAATCAGGGTCTCTGACCCTACATTTTGCTGCACTAAGACAAAAGTCTGGTGACTGATTCCCTTTAAACTGTTTAGATACAGATCTGAGTTATAATAACTGTGCAGATTGTGGTATTTTTTTAAGAGATGCAGACCAATGTGATAAGATGACAAACTCCTCTCCGCTTTTGGTACCATGAAAGGGATTTTCCCAGTAGAAATGTTTATGGTATATAGAATGGATGACCCATAAATTGCAGAATGACAACTTACTGACTTACTGGTGAAGTGGGTGGTCAATATTAATGCCTACAGTCCAGGGACCGCCGTTGTGCCACCAGTAATATATGTTGAGCCAGAAGGACTATAGGCCTGTAGTGATGCTACTTTTGCTTTACCTTAGATATGCTTCTTCCCACCTTAGATATGCTTCTAGCACATAAAGACTGCTGCGTGGTTGAATCTCCCGGAGCAGCGGAGACCGGTATCTGCCCCCAAAACTCAGCAATGCTGAATGTGGACTGATATAGGATCAAACAAATATTTGCGCTATTCATATACTGTAAATCACTCTACTAGAAAAAAAACCCTTTGAATATTAGGACTACTGTGCATCCTTGATAATGGATTTCCAGGTAAAAGATCCTATTAAGTACACTTAAAGCAAACCTGTCAGCAGGATTTTGCTAAGTAAACTACAGGCATTGTCAGGTTGCTGCTGTTACACTGATTAAAATGATACCTGGTGTAAAGATATCCGTCTTGTGGTTCTTGTGTAATCCGTATTAGATGTTTTCAGCTAATGATACGCCCGTGCTCCAGGGCGGACTGCAGGCATAGTCTTATCTTACTAAGCCAGAGAAACCAAGGAAAGACCTGTCTACAGTCAGCCACGAAGCACAAACAGTCTGTCTCTATGATGAGGAACATGATTGTGCTTCGGGGCGGCCTGTGGTCAGGTATTTCCTTGATTTCTCTGGCTTAGAGCAGGAAGATAAGACTCTGCCTACAGTTCCGCCCCCGGGCATATCATTAACTGAAAACCTCTAACACTGATTACACAAGAACCACAAGACTGATTTCTTCACCCCAAGTATCATTTTAATTAGTTTAACAGCGACAACCTGATAGTATCTGTAGTTTACTTAGCAAAATGCTGCTGACAGGTTCGCTTTAAAGGTATTCATAGAATAAAACCAGACTTTACAGATATGACAAATGACAAACATGAAAAAATACAGAGAAGTTTCTATACATAACTGTAACCTGCATATAAACCCTGAAGATTATGTAGGTACATGATCACACACAGTCGGCATATAATGGAATTTACTATACTTTCACTTGATATTGAGCAGATGTCATTCTATAGCGGCAACGTAACCTAAACTGTATGTAGTAATCGTCTGAGACTGTGATATGAAATAGGAAAACATAGGGGAAAGCTGGTGTATTGTGCTATGCAAGTGCATGATAGATTATCCAGAGCGCTTCTTTAACTCCTTCACAGCAGATTTTCAGTTTCACGTTTTCATTTTCCCCTCACTTTCTTCAAAGAGTAACAACTGTTTTTTCTCTCTGTGAACACAGCTTATTTTTTGGGATACGAGTAGTAGTTTTGAATGACACCCCTGATTTTACCTTACACCATACTGAAAAAATGGGAAAAAATTCCAAGTTCGGCAATTGTTTGCTTTTTATGGCATCCATTGCATGGTAAAAAGTGATCTGGCCGTACGGATCTCCAGGTCAGTAAGACTAGGGTAAGGCCACACTTGTATATACATATATTTTATTTTAACGTAGAAAAGTTTATAAAACAAATTTGGCTTGCGTCATCATCTTCTGAGATCGGCAACGTTTTATTTTTCTGTTGATTGAGCCATATGAGGGTTTCCTAAGTTGATGGTTTTATTTATTCCAATTTAGGGTATATGCAACGTTATTATTGCTATTAATTTCATTTTTTCAAGGAGACGAAGCAGCTGAAAATACATAATACTGACATTTTGATTTCTTTCCACCATATGGGTTACAGTAATTACTTTTATATTTTAATAGACCGGACATTTTAGGGATAGAGCAATACAAAAATGTTTATATTTTAATATCTTTTATTAAAGGAGGGAAGTGTAGTGATAGGAATTTAAAAAAATTTTTTTTTCAGTTTTTTTCACTTTATGGTAAAGGACTTAAACCTGTATAGAACAGTATTGCAGTATGTAGTATAAATCACGGTATGCTATGAGGCGTGAGTGCCAATATTGCAGCGGCAGGCATGGTAACCCATTGGTACACCATTACTGTGTGGGGACAATCGAAGCAGGTGCCTGCATTCACTGACAACCCCTTCATTTAAATACCGCTGTCAGAGATTAACAGTAGCATCTAAATGATTAAAGGGAACCTGTCACCCCCAAATTCGAAGATGAGGTAAGCCCACCGGCATCGGGGGCTTATCTACAGCATTCTGCGGTTCTGGTCCGATGGGCGTCACGGTCCGGTCCGGGGCCTCCCATCTTCATAGGATGACGTCCTCTTCTTGTCTTCACTCTGCGGCTCCGGCGTACTTTGTCTGCCTTGTGGAGGGCAGAGCAAAGTACTGCAGTGCGCAGGCGCTGGGCCTCTCTGACCTTTCCCAAGAAGAGGACGTCACCGTAAGAAGATGAGAGGCCCCGGACCATGACACCCATCGCACCGGGACCACCCCTGGGTGAGTATAATCTAACCTCTTTTTTTCTTCTTTTAGGATACATCGGGGGCTATCTACAGCATTCCAGAATGCTGTAGATAAGCCCTTGATGCCAGTGGGCTTAGCTCATCTTCGATTTTGGGGGTGACAGGTTCCCTTTAAAGAGAGTCCGTCAGCACAATTTCGTAAGGTACAATCACAGCTGTAATGGCGCAGTATGACTGACTACATTGATAACTTTGGTAAAGAAATCCCTGTTGTGGTTCTTCTTTAACCCTTTAATGATGGAGCCAATTCTTAACTTAATGACCAGGCCAAAATTCTGACTAGTGTCAGGTAATAATTTTGGAACGCTTCAACAAATCCCACTGATTCTGATATTGATTTTTCGTGACACATTGTATTTTATAATTACATGTGAACCAACCTGTAGCTGCACGTGGAAGAGGAGGCCCCCTCTTCCACCTACAGCTACAGGTTGGTTCACATGCTACTATTGTTATTATTTATGCAGCCTTTCTATTGTATGGGATTTCCCCCTTATATATTTATTTATACGCTGCACTCTGCACATTGCTATATATGAACCTCCCTTTGTATTTAGCCCGTTGTTATTTAGCTTTGTTCTTATGAGAGATTCACTCCGTTAAAAGGTTTTTTTTCATATACTTATGGGTCATCATTGTTTTCTTATATGGTTCGTAGTCTCTTTACCATTTCCATGTATGTTACATATTATACTGTTTATATTCACTGCCTTTAAAAACCTTATATGACAGGAGTAGCTTACATTCTTTCTGCTTATATATATTACCGGTGTGGCTACTTGGATGTGGCACTAATGTGTTGCTTTCCCTTTTCTTTTGCATCGTTTATTATTATTCTCATTATTGTTGTTCTATAATAATTTTTTAATATATTTTTCAATTAATTAGTTATTTTTAGCTCTGGTGTCCATTTCTTTTTTGTTTTCTGTATATGTATTATGGCGGAGCATATGTGGTATTTGCCCTAAATAGTTGGTTTACATTTATTATTTATTACTAACTTTTTTTTTTTTACGGTGTTCGCCGTATGGACTAAATAACATGACAGTTTTATATACATCAGGTAATTCTGGATGCGGTGATACCAATTATGCTTTTTTGTTTTAAATTATTTTTTGTTTTATCCCACAGGCTGCATTTTTAGTGGTGAAATGGCTTTTTGTGATTTTTGTGTGCTTTTTTTGTGTTTATTACATTATTACATGTTTTATGTAACCTTTTTACTTTTCCACTCACTCACATTGTGGAACATGTATATTTTTCACTTTTTTCTGTGGCCTCATGCACTGCAGTACTCGTGTCAGTGACTCACTCACTGTGCCTGAAAGACCCTGCTTATAGAAGGATTGTACCTTGGGGTCATCAGCCGATTCTGATTGATCCTGCCATAGGAGTTCTTTTAACCCCCTTTTAGCCACTTGACAGCGGTATTTAAGTAGTTAATTGACCTCAATCGCTTTTAAAACTAGCTGGGGCCGATACCACAGGGTGTCAGATGTCATGTACAACTGTCACCTGTGAAAATTTCAGCTGCAGAGCGGCAATATTCACTTCTTCTGGGCTGTTAAAAAGTGGCGCTGCGGAATAAGACCCTTTAACGCCATTTTGGCGGTTGTGAGGGGGTTAATTACCATTTAAATTTTTCTGCTAATTAGATTCAAATAGAGTGGGCAGGTCACTGAAAAAGCAGTGTTGTAAAAGTCCCGGTGACAGTCTGAGGGGCCATGGAATCTCATACAGGGAGACCCAGGGTACAGTCTGGCCCCTGTCCAACAAAATCTAATTAGTAGAAAACTTTCAATGGTGACTAACCCCTTAACCTTCGCAGGTATTTTACTTTTTGCGTTTTCGTTTTTTGCTTCCCTTCTTCCCAGAGCCATAACTTTTCTATTTTTAGGTCAATATGGCCAAATGAGGGCTTGTTTTTTGCGAGACGAGTTGTACTTTTGAATGGTTTTAACATATACTGGAAAACAGGAAAAAAAATTCCAAGTGTGGTGAAATTGCAAAAAAAAGTGCAATCCCACAGTTGTTTTTTGTTTTCCGTTTTTACTCTGATCTCTGCAGCACATCTCAGCAGCTCCACTGCCTGGCTCAGTGTGGCACACGATGAAGTGACCTCATTGCGCCCGTTGAGTCAGAAGAATAGGGGGAATGATGGGAGAGGTAGCATTGACTCTCTCCTCCATCATTGATTTCAACTGTATCGGCATCTAAGATGCGAGAGGGAGGGGCAGAGTCGGTGCTGGTACCTGGTCCACGACTCACAGACCCCATAGCGGCCACGTGGTGTTCAACTATTAGCGGTACACCACTGACTGGAGTCAGAAGGGGGAGACGTGTATTTGTGCATTTTTAAATCAGTGAGTACGAGGTGGCCATTATACTGGAGGAATATGGGGTGTGCATTAAACTCTATGAGGCTGCATTATACTATATTGGTGCTGCATTATACTATGAGGCTGTATTATACTGTATCGGGCTGCATATTACTATATGGGGCTGCATTATTCTATATGGGACTGCATTTTACTATATGGAGGCTGCGCTATATTCTATGGGGCTGCATTATACTATATGAGGCGCACTATACTTTACATAGTAACATAGTAACATAGTTATTAAGGTTGAAGGAAGACTTAGTCCATCTAGTTCAACCCATAGCCTTACCTAACATGTTGATCCAGAGGAAGGCAAAAAAAAACCATGTAGCAAAGAGTAAGCTCCACATTGGGGAAAAAAATTCCTTCCCGACTCCACATACGGCAATCAGACTAGTTCCCTGGATCAACGCCCTATCAAGGAATCTAGTGTATATACCCTGCAACATTATACTTTTCAAGAAAGGCATCCAGTTCCCTCTTAAATTTATGTAATGAATCACCTAATTACAACATCATACGGCAGAGAGTTCCATAGTCTCACTGCTCTTACAGTAAAGAATCCGCGTCTGTTATTATGCCTAACCTTCTTTCCTCCAGACGTAGAGGATGCCCCCTTATCCCTGTCTCAGGTCTATGATTAAAAAGATCATCAGAAAGGTCTTTGTACTGTCCCCTCATATATTTATACATTAAAATAAGATCACCCCTTAGCCTTCATTTTTCCAAACTAAATAGCCCCAAGTGTAATAACCTATCTTGGTATTGCAGACCCCCCAGTCCTCTAATAACCTTGGTCGCTCTTCTCTGCACCCGCTCTAGTTCAGCTATGTCTTTCTTATACACTGGAGATCATAACTGTTACAACAAAAAGGAGCACCCAGCAGTCAAAAAGTCCAAATTTGACTGCTGGGTGCTCCTTTTTGTTGTATTTGTTATACATTGCAGTTGTCCAGGTGTCCAGGCATAGGTGGTGGTATATTGGATAGATATACAGCAGTGTGTGGTTCTCTATATACACACACGTTCAGTTTGGACAGAATTGGTCTCCACCACTGATAATGCTCTTTGGGATTTTCTTATAGACCATAACTGTGCACAGTATTCTAAGTGTGGTTGCACTAGTGACTTGTATAGAGGTAAAATTATGTTCTCCTCATGAGCATCTATGCCTCTTTTAATTCATCCCATTATTTTATTTGCCTTTGTAGCAGCTGCCTGACACTGGCCACTAAATTTGAGTTTGTCATCCACCCATATTCCCAGGTCTTTTTCATTGACGGTTTTGCCCTTTATGGGCCTGAATTATACTATATGGGGCTGCATTATACTGAGGCACATTATACTGTATGGGACTACATACTTTATGAGGCTGCATTACACTCTATGGGGGTGCATTATACTCTATAGGTGCTGCACTATACTCTATAGGGGCTGCATTATACTCTATGGGGGTAGCATTATATTTTACAGAGGCTGCATTATTCTGTATGGGGCTGCATTATACTGAATGGGGCTGCATTATACTATTTGGGGCTACATTATACTGTATGAGGCTGCATTATACTCTATGGGGCTGCATTATACTCTTTGGGGCTACATTAAACTATATGGAGGCTGCATTATACTGTATGGGGGCTGCATTATACTTTATGGGGCTGCATTATACTTTATCAAGAATTATTGGGAATGCATTATACTATATGAGGGCTGCAATACACTGTAAGTAAGACTATGGGGAATGCATTATACTGTATGGAGGACTATGGGGAATGCATTATACTCTATAGAGGACTCTGGGGAATGCATTATACTATATGAAGGACTATGGAGTCAATTATACTATGGGGAGTACATATCACTATATGAAGAATTATGGAGGTGATTTATTCTATTGGGAGGACTATGGGATGCATTATACTATATTGAGGTCTATGAGGAGTGTATTATAGTATATAGAGGACTATGGGTAGTGGATTATACTGTATGGAGAATTATGGGGTGCACTATACTATATGGAAGACTACTGGGTGGATTATACTTCATGGAGGGCTTTGGGATACATTATACTATATTGAGGACTATGGGTAGTGTATTCTGCTACATGGATGACTATAGGGAGTGCATTATACTATATGGAGGACTATGAGTAGTGTATTATACTATATGGAGTTCTATGGGGAGTGTATTGTACTATATGGAGGACTATGGGGAACATTATACTATGTGGAGGACTATGTGGTACATTATTCTATATGGAGGCCTATGGGGTGTGCATTATACTATGTGGAGGACTATGGAGTACATTATACTAAACAAGCAAAATGCTGCCTATTCATCGAGTCATTGGATTGTTTATGCCGGAAAATAAATCACTGTTCACAGCAGCACTTCACCCCGATGAAAACTGCAGATATGCTGCTGATAACATGATGCTGCATGGAGACAGACTGATCTACTAGTAATCGCTCCGTGCCCATTCTTCCTCAGCCTGTGTAAAGAGGCTGGGAAACAAGCATCAAACAACTTCAATATTGTTGATCACGCTCATTTAAAGGTCTGAATTCAGTAAATGTAAATACAGCCAAAATATTTCTGTGTGATGGTGCTATATGTTAGCATTTGGGGCCCCCACTTTAAACTTTTGCTCAGGGATCCACTTTGTCTAAAGCCGGCCCAGCTCAGGGGGGCTGAATACAAATGCAAGTCACAAAAAAAAGGTTCAAAATTATATTTCTAAAATGTTTAGAAAACCATGTATCATTTCCTTTACACAAATACTTGCTACTTATTCATGGCATATTACATAAATTCCCAATAAAGTGCATTAAATGTTTTAGGTCTAACGTGCTACAATGTGGAAAAATTCATGGGAATGATTACTTCTTCAAGGCACTGTCTATAATATATATATATATATATACACAAACCCCCACACATATAAACAAATTCATTCAATCTAGTGCAGCAACAGATGAGAAATAGCAAACAGTATGATGCTGAATACACAGTCACACACGTGGTGAGTACACGCCATATGGCACATGTAACATGACTACTGTATCACTTGATGAGTGTGGTTATGGAAGAGACAAGACTCTCATTCACGGGCTCTTGTGACGTGCCCGCTCATGCCATCAGTAATGGTTACTGAGGCATCACATGACCTGTCGGTAAAAAAAAAAAACCTACAAAGCAGACAGTATGTGTGATTCATGTACGTCCGACAACATATGGCAATATAAAAATATTCTGCGCCTGAATGGAAGATACATAAATAATTTTGCATTTTAGTTTTTTCTATTTATTTTCTAGGTTATTGGTTGTTACTTTGATAAATTACAGAAATTAATAAAGCGCAACCATTTCTCCACCAATGAATGCGTATCAGCGGCAGCACACTATCCTAATAACGGGAGCATTGGCTGGGGAGCAGAGCAGCAGATGCCATCAGGTGCCCAGGGAAGCCGGGAGGCTGTGGCTTTGTTCTCTGGCTCACATATAGAGGCAGATAAAGGAGCACAGGCCTTACCATAACAACAGACGGGTGAGCAGCGTGTGCAGGGAGGAGTTCTGCATCCAGTTCCTCCATTCCCTCCGTCAGGCCCTCCACCTCAGTGACAGTGAGCAGCATTGTGGCATGCTTGGCCTTCATGGTTAACATCTTGCACTTGGAGTTCAGTGATGCGATCTGCTCCTGATAGCCTTTGATCTTCTTTGCCAGCTCCTGGGAACACATTTTCAATCAGTGTTCTAGTTAAGACGGAAAAACTGCCATGAAGGAAATCAGCCTTGCATTGTATTGTGTTTCAGGCTTGCAAATAGGCAGGGAGTGACTGGCCAATAACATCAGCGCTCACAAGCCCTGTATCATCTGTCAGCACTGGCTGGAAGGGAGGATGTTGTTTGTGAAGCTGAAGTAAGCCGGCCTGCATCTGACAATACAGAGAAACCACAGAAGAGGAAATCGCAGCCCCAGCCACAATGCACGGCACGCACTACTACACCCAGGACAGAAGTGGCCGAGCAGGAGCTGTCCCCCCAGATGGCTCGTGTCTCCGGCCGCGTAATGAGGTCATGGAGTGACTACAACTATAAAAAATGCAACCGTCAGCTCCAAGCCAAGACTGAAACAATGAGCGAAGAAATGGGAAACAATAGGCGGTTACCACGGCAAATCTTACCCTCCATACCGCCACAAACACCCTATTATATACAATCTGTAACGACTGGCAAAGCCTACTAACACAAAGAAAAATGGAACGATTTTTCAGTAGACCCCTCCGCTGATTTCATGATGATTTATTATAGTATTATAGAGTAAAGTCTATGTCATCAATCGATCTACATTTCACATTACATACAGAATATTGCAGAACACCGCTTGTCCTGATTTAACTGCCTGTATTAGATCTGTGTTCACACTTTTGCTCCGATCAGTCAATTATTTCTTGCAGGTTCAATGTCTGCACAAGACTTGCTGTTCAGCATTCTGGGAGGGGGGAGAGTAACATGAAGTATAAAGTAATAACTGGAGCTGGTGCGGATCGATTCGCCAGAATCAGTCCATCGGCCACGTTAATAATCTATGGTCACTGGATGAGAGGCCTGAGGATTGCCTCCTGCCTCCGTAGCTTAGCACAGCATCACTGTGGTACCGTGTAGCGTCACATATATGTGATATGGCGTCAGGCTGGCTAATCAGAAGAAAAGCCACGACTCTCCTCATTTAAGACATTAGTGGAAAACTTTGTTGTGTACATTTTCATAGTTTCAAGATGAAGTTATTGTGAAGTACAGGACATAGCTATTCCAATTAGTGTAGAGTTTTAAAACTGCCTTCATAAGCGACATAGATCCGGGAGGTTCGAAAAGTTTCTGATACAGATTGTCACACAAAAATACTAGACTACTTGGCATATCTAAACACACGTGGCCAAAATTGTTGGTACCCCTCGTTTAATGACAGAAAAACCCACAGTGTTAGCGCTATATAAAGATTTAGATTTATTTATATACATAAATAATATTTATGTAGTAGTAATTATAATTATCTAAAATATAATAATATATACATGTTTATGTAAAACGATGTTCAAGGATGAAGCTGCTATAATTTATTTTATACGGTTCCTTCTTAGAGAGGTTTTCCACAAGTTTACATCACCACATTATTGGCCCTAAGGTGATTTAAAAAACAAAATAAACAATTCTAAAGTCCAGGATCAGCGTCCACATTCCTTATTCATCACTGTGTCCTGTTCCTGAGTGGGATGTCACATGACTGCTGCAGCCATCAGCAGTTGATGATTGGCAGCAACCTGCACATAATGTATGAGCGTTAAAAAAAAATAGTGGTCTGCAATTCATTTTGCAAAATGTGAAAGTGCCTTCAACCATCAAACACCGTGCTGAATAAGGAGGAGTGAAAAAGGTCTGAGATTAGATTGATTTTCTTTACTTTTCCACCTCTTGGGGCCAATAATGAGGTGTTATAAAGTAGTGCACCACCCCTTTAACTGTAAATAATCTAACCTACAATAATGAGTCCAATGGAGATCATAAATATCTGACTCATTTAGGGAAAAGGAGTACATTGAACATTGATACACTCTGCAATTCCCAAGAGCATTACGTTTATGTGCCAGTCTAATATTTAGTGCAGCATGTGGACAAAGGCCCAATAACCAAAGTCCCAAAAATTAGAAACGTGTCTGTCTAATAAACCTGTACGGAACGGCTCTCCACTCTAGCCCATAGGTGGGTCTGGATCGTGGGACATCAATGACATGGCTCTTATGGGGCACAAGGACAGGGACTGTCTTCATGAGGCAACCCCTTTAATAAAACGTTCTATTACATTTTCATTTTAAGATTTGAGGAAAATGCCTCTGAACTTTAAGTTACTATCAGATTTAACAATCTCGATCACTTTAATTACCATGTATAATTACCTCGTGGCGTTTAATCTGGAACTGTAATTCCTGGATATTGCTGGTGGTTACTTTTGCATCTTGTAATTCCCGATGTGCCTCCTCTATTAGCTGCTGCAAGTGCTTCATTTCATGCTCATACTGCTCATACTGAACCACTGCCTCCTGAAGGGTTAATGTGCAATTATCAACCAAACTGATCATTAAAAAAATGCACTCTATGTGACCCGAAGAAACACAAATATTTGGTAACAGCTGGAGCTGATAAAGCACGAAGAAGATGAGCTGATAACTGCTGTATAGAAATCAATGGGCTGGAGAGAGCTGACTAACTACTGAGTATACTTGTCTCTGGTGATCAATCTGCTTGGAAATCAACTGTACACTATAGAAGATAAAAGCTCTTATATCAGGTGAATGAAGCCAGAAAAAGCAAGTCAATTTCAAATTTGCATTTTTGAACGCTGTCTAATTAAAGCTAATAACACAAAAATACTCCTTTAACAACTACACTCATGTACAGTACTTCTGTGATAATACCACTTTTACTATACATAAAATATGTGTTTTCCAAAATAATAATGAATGACTATAATAATGCAGATGTGCCTTGGGTCTTGTACAAATATATCTTTTCATATTGTAAAAAAATCTTGACAAAGAGGAGTTGAATAAATGTATTCTGTATGATGGAACTCATATTGGGGCAATTGTTGTATGGTGGCTTCATGGGACTGACATTGGAGAGAGAATATGTCATACGACAAGGCAGACACTAGGGAGAGGGTGATGGGAAGAACACAACACAACAATGGATGGATTCACAGAAAGCAGAATGTTGTGTGATGCTTTTATGAAGAAATAACATAAATTTGAGAAGCAGATAGGAATTTATGAGTCTGACAAATAGGATAACTTTAAGAGATGATATCTGTGAGTGCTTACCTGCATAATATTACACTGCTGGATGGCGGTATGTTGAAGACGGCTGGTCTCCTCTTGCAACCTGACAGCTGTGCGACATATGGGAAGACTAGTGACTACTTCTTCAGGAATTCTTAAGGCACTTTGGCAAAGTTGGACAGCGTGAACCTTTGGTTTTAGGGACTCCATTTTGGATAGTAGGTGCTGTGAAGACAAGTTATTAAATATTTGTACCTGAAGAAAGATTTACGTCTAACACATGCACATTACAGTTCATTATGGCCCTGTCCTGAGGCTGAAAGCAATGGTGTGCAGGGAAAATGCATTCTGTAACCAGTGCTGCAGTTCCTTCATTGGGTGACTCTACCAATCAGAAAGGTGTGTTTTTTATTTCAGTGCTGGAGTGGTGCTACTAATGAAGTTCCCTTTTGGCTGTTCCGGCGCCATTATGGTCCCAATCCAGCATCACGTGAACGCAACGTCTGACTGACAAAGGTAATGGTCACAATCTCTCAACGCAAGTCTGACAGCATCATTCTGACTGTCACATAATTACATTGAGCAATGACCATCGAGTTGCCCAACAAACACTGGAGTGATCTGGCAGGTCACAACCTGCAGAAGACCAACCAGAGAGGCTCTGATAAAAAATGAAGATGTTGGCTGGTAAGTATAATACTAGAGGTGGGGAACTTACATTAGTGCACCCAGTACATAATAAAAACAAGCTAGAGTGGTGCTTTAAGGTCTGCTGTGACTAACCAACCCAATATAAACACCCCAAAGCTTGCCCACCTCAAATCTGTGCCCTTGGCGCCCACCACCCTGCTCACTCTCTCTGGATCACTCTGGAATGCCCGCTCCATCTCCAATAAACTCCACGTGATTTACAACCTCTTTACCTCTCATAATCTTTCATTTCTGGGCATCACCGAAACATGGCTGATACCCTCTGACACAACCTCCCCTGCTGCACTATGTTACGGTGGCCTCCACTTCACCCACACTCCTCACCCTGGCAACAAACATGGTGGAGGAGTGGGCCTTCTCCTTTAATCCAACTGTACCTTTAACCCAATCCCACCTCTACCCTCCCTTATACTCCCTTCTTTTGAAGTCCACTCTGTCCGCATCTACTCTCCCTCAAACCATAACTTAGATTGTGAGCCCCATCGGGGACAGCGATGATAATGTGTGCAAACTGTAAAGAACTTAGGAATATGGTGCCGCTATATAAAAATAAAGATTATTAACCTCCAAATAGCCGTCATATACTGACCACCGGGCCCGACCACTGCCTTTATTGACCAATTCTCCACCTGGCTCCTTCACTTTCTGTCTGGTGACATTCCCACCATCATCATGGGTGACTTCAACATCCCCATTGACACCCACCAGTCAGCAGCCTCCAAACTCCTGTCCCTTACTTCATCTTTTGGACTTAATCAGTGGTCCTCCTCAGCCACCCACACAGCCGGACATAGATTAGACCTGGTCTTCACCCGTCTCTGCTCCCAATCTAACTTCACAACCTCCCAACTCCCTTTATCTGACCACCATCTACTCACTTTCTCATCCCTGTCCTCCTCACCTGTCACCCATGTCCTGCAACATGCGCACCCCTGCAGAAACCTCACACACCTTGACACCCACACGCTCTCTGACTCTATCCTACCACTAGCATCCATATCCTCACTTCATGACACAGACACTGCCACTAGTTTCTAGAATGCCACTCTTGCATCAGCCATCGACTCGGTCGCCCCTGTCATGCATAGCAGAGTGCGACAAATCAATAGACAACCCTGGCACAATAACAGCACTAAAAACCTTCGACAAGTATCCAGAACTGCAGAACGGCATTGGAAGAAAACGCATTCACAAAATGATTTCACTGCACTCAAACAAGCAACACTCGCATGCAAATCAGCTCTCACCTCTGCTAAACAGGCCTATTTTACATCCCTCGTATCTTCCTTATCCCACAACCCCAAACAGTTGTTGAACACTTTTAACTCCCTCCACCGCCCCCTCTAAGTTCACTAATCGTTGCTGAGAGCTTTGCCACGCACTTCAAAAATATGATAGACCAAACAAGGCAAGTCTTTGCTGTCAAACCACCACAACCCCTTTGTATACCAGACCAATGCCCTAACCCCATAACTTCCCTCTCCAAAATCACTGAAGGGGAGCTTGCTCATTTTCTCTCCAAATCACAGCTCACCACTCGTGCACTTGACCCCATCCCAGCTCCTCCCCAACCTCACCACTACAATAATCCCATCCCTAACCCATTTCTTCAACCTATCACTAACTTCTGGTACCTTCCCCTCTGCTTTCAAACATGCCACAATCACACCTATCCTCAAAAAGCCATCCCTTGACCCAAGCACTATGTCCAGCTATCGCCCCATATCTTTGCTCCAATTTGCTTCCAAACTACTTGAGCAGTACGTCCATGCTGAACTTTCCTCTCACTTTGCATCTAATTCTCTCTTCGACAACCTACAATCTGGCTTCCGTCCACACCATTCCATTGAGACTGCCCTGACCAAAATTACTAAAGACTTACTTACAGCCAAAGCTTACAGACAATTCTCTATACTTCTCCTTCTAGACCTGTCCTCTGCCTTTGACACAGTTGACCACTGCCTCCTACTACAGATTCTCTCTTCCTTTGGTGTAAAAGACCTTGCCCTATCTTGGATCTCCTCATACCTTACCAACCGTACATTTAGCATTTCCTACTCCCATACTACCTATTCATCTCGTCCCCTCTCTGTTGGTGTCCCTCAAGGCTCTGTCATAGGACCCTTGCTCTTCTCAATCTATACACTCGGCCTGGGACAACTCATAAGGTCCTATGGTTTCCAGTACCATCTATATGCTGATGACACTCAGATCTACCTCTCTGGCTCAGATGTCACCTCTCTGCTCTCCAGAATCCCAGAGTGTCTATCAACCATATCCTCCTTCTTCTCCTCTCGCTTCCTCAAACTCAATGTGGACAAATCTGAACTAATTATCTTTCCTCCATCTCGCATATCTTCCCTACCTGATTTATCTATCAAAATAAATGAAATCACACTTTCCCCTGTCCCCAAAATACGCTGCCTCGGAGTAACCCATGACTCTGCCCTGTCCTTCAAACCTTCAAACCGCACATCCAAGCTCTTGCCATCGCCTCCAGCTCAGAAATATTTCCAGAATCTGTCCTTTCCTCAACCCTCACTCTACCAAAATGCCTGTGTATGCCCTAATCATATTCCGCTTCGACTACTGCAACATACTCCTATGTGGCCTACCTTCTAACACTCTCGCACCCCTCCAGTCCATCCTTAACTCTGCTGCCCGACTAACTACACTCTTGCTTCCCCTCTTTGCAAATCCCTTCACTGGCTCCCATTTTCCCACAGTATCCAGTTTAAACTACTAACACTGACCTACAAAGCCATCCATAACCTTTCTCCTCCATATATTTCCAAACTAATCTCTCAATATCTTCCCTCACATAATCTCCGGTCCTCCCAAGACCTTCTTCTCTCCTCCATGCTTATTCGTTCCTCACCCAATCGCCTCCAAGACTTCTCCCGAATATCCCCCATCCTCTGGAATTCTGTGCCCCAACACGTCCGGTTATCCACCAAATTTGGATCCTTCAAAAGAAACCTGAAAACCCACCTCTTCAAGAAAGCTTACAACCTGTAATGACCACACGGCCACCTCAACACCATCGAAGCTACTGCAACCCCCGACCTACTATCTCCCTCCCCATAATCCCGTAGAATGTAAGCTCGCAAGGGCAGGGTCCTCTTCCCTCTGTACCAGTCTGTGATTGTTAGTTTTGTTTACTGTAAGTGATATTTGTATTTTGATGTAACTCCTTCTCATGTACAGCACCATGGAATTAATGGTGCTATATAAATAAATAATAATAATAACAACTAACGCACAAAGTAGACATGGGCAAAGTACCTGTCTATGAGACAGCTGTTCTTTAAGGCTCAAACGTCCCAGCTCTGGTGAGGTCAGTGTAGTCTGGGCTTGTTCTAAAGCCGTTTGCAATGCTCTAACGTCACTTTCAAACTTCTTCATATCCTGTAGGAAGAACCGACATTGTGAGTAACCTGTTAGCAAACTTGTCTCCCTCGATGGGTTCTCCCATAATTGAATCCTATGGATAGGTAATAAATGCCTGATTTCTGGGGTCAACAGATCACTAGAAAATGAGTCCAGAGATTTTAAATGGACCAACAGCTAAGCATGCACAGTTATTCAACAAGACTAGCAGACTACAGCGCTTGGCTAGCTTCGTCATCCCTAAAGATATTCAACAGAGCAGCACAACGCAAGTTTACATTCAATCACAGCAACAGAGATTATGGAAACTAGGAGCATACACAAAAGATATCACACAGTTGAGTATGTTCACTACAGAATTTCTGTAATTAGATAAGATCAGAGTTTCTGAGGTGCATGAGATTGTACCTTAGCCGCATCCTGAAGGATCTGCAAACGATGCTTTATCGCTTGCTGTAGTTCTTCAGTCTGACGTCCAAGTTCTGACACTTGCTGAGACAATTCTTCTGTGTGGTAAACACTTGACAAATACTCTATCTTTTCATTCATTGCTTCCAGATCACTATGGATGTCTCTGGACTCTTCCAACATCGCCTGGAATAGATACAAATGTATATGAAAGTGGCAGCAATTGGCGGTAGGCTTGTAGAAAACACTTAATAACACACATACTGTACACAGAAAACCAAACAGAAGCCAAGAAATGAATAATTCGCAAAACTATTCATTTTTAACTTTTAGCTTCAGCATTTCTTTTCTATTCTTCTAAAAAAGAAATAATCCTGAAACCACATGAAGACTTTGACATATACACCACAAGCCATGTACTAAATTATACTAAAAAGGTGCCGCAGCGTACCTGGTGAGCCATCGCTTGGTCACGAAGTTGACTCGCCGAGTTCCAGGTGATGTTACTGTTCACTAATATTTTAGACTTTTCAATCCACCGTAGAATAAATTCTAGCATTTCACTGTATTCCTCCAGCTGGACGACAGCCTACATATGGTGATGGAAAAAGTGAGAGGCAGTTAGAAAACAGATTTCTACAGGAAAGGTCTCACTCCAAATGCGACAAATCCGGGTACATCTTTTCTTCACCACAGAAGTTAGTTGACTGTCAGATTTCTGGCTTCTCCTAGCAATCAGTTATCGTAGTCTGTTGTGGAACAAATCTCCAAGAAGTTCCTTGAGCATGGCATACCTGCTTGACTTTGCCGGCTCGGTGTTCCGCCTGTTTGCTGGCTTGCTGCTGTAGTTCAATAAGTTTCCCTATCTTATCTACCAGTTGCTTTCCCAATGTGTGATTCTGTTCAGCAAAGTCTTGCACGCCAGCATCCAGCTCCACCAACTTTATATTGCACTTGTCTAGCTCCTCACATAACATCTGTAGGGAAGAGAAAAAGTTGTCACTGATAGTGAAAAGCAGGAGTCAGCAAGAACCAAGAAAGTGTACGTCTATTTCATCTCATCAAAGTTATTACCTGATTCCACAGATCTAGAGCTCTACAGGAAGAGGAAGAAAATGTACAAGGCTGTAACGTCAGGCTAAATGGATTGGTACAACATGGCATTAGTTAACAAATCAGGCCAGAGCAGAGGATGGAATAGTCTTAAGTGATCAAGCAGATCCCACTGGAATACTTATTTGGCTAAATTCACATCAGTTTTATTTCTCATACACATAAAACAGAAGCTGTTCTTTTTTTCCATTGATCCATTCACTTAAATGGATGAGTTTGGGCCGCAAAATGGATCAGGTCTCCACTTTTTTAATGTGGACCATTGTTCAGCCAAAAAAACCCTGAGATGTGAATAGCTCCATAGACTATAATGTATCTGTGTACTGTTACTGGAAGAACAGACAAATATGCTATAAGCTACCAATGCCAGAAAAAGAAGCTGCCTTTTACAGTACCAAAAAAATCTATAAGATTTCAGAAATCTCATGCACACGCTTGTGTTTTTTTTTCTGACTGATTTTGAGAACTGCAACTTTCTTAAAAACTGCATCATGTCAATTATTTCAGAATGTTTTTAGCATTGTTTCACCCATAGAAGGCAATAGGAAAGTGCAAAAAGCTGCAAAAACACAGGTTTTGCTGTGCTTTTGCAGCATTATTTGTGAATAAAACTAACACTATTAAACATGTACTGTAGACAATTTACACATGTAATCTGCACCCAAAAAATGTAACAAAAAGTTTTGAATGCAGAGTTTTTACTAAAAAGAGAGCAGGTTTTGGCTGCAGAAGAAACGCTGCAGGTAAACATAGCCTTATATTCCCCACTGTAAGACATACTGTAATATTTTTGTAGCAATGTTGGCCTCAACAGTTTTGTAATCATTCTAATCAGATTTTTCAGCAACGAATTTCAGGGCATTAAGATAAAGTGAATGATCCATTTAAAGGGGCTGTCCCAAGTTCATAAATGGCTAAAATTGTAAAGTACCGTATTTTTCGGACTATAAAATGCACTTTTTTCCCAAATTTTTTTTGGGGAATATGGGGGTGTGTCTTATAGTCGGAATATACTTACAAAATACTGTGGTGTCGGTCCTGGTCTGACGCTGCAGGGTGATGCAGCCTCCCTTCCCAGGCAGGTGTGGTGGTCGTGCTCTGTGGTGCGGGGGGGGCTTCGCCGGCATTTTGTGAAAGCCATTGCCGAGATCTGAATATGAGCATGGGCTGCCTCCAGTGGCCATCGCAGCAGACTGAGATCTCGGCAACGAGATCTCATCCCGAGCTCTCGGAAGACGAAATCTCGGGAAGAGATCTCATTGTCGACATTTTAATCTGAGCATGCGCCGCCCCCTTCGGACATTTTCCCGGATGTCACCGCATTACAGCAATTGATCTGTAGGGTTCTCCGGGCTTTCACAAAATGCCGGCGAAGCCCCGCCACACCACAGAGCACCACCGCCACACCTGTCGCAAAATGCGGGTGAAGCCCCGCCACACCACAGAGCACCACCGCCACACCTGTCGCAAAATGCCGGTGAAGCCCTGCCGCACCACCGTCGAACTTGTTGCAAAATACCGGCGGAACCACTGGGAACCTCAGAGCACCACCGCCGCACCAGCCTGGGATGGAATTTACCAGAGGCCACCGCACCAGCTGGGACCACAGAACAACCCCTGTGACCATTCTCCCCTGTGACCACTCCTCCACCTGTGTCGATCTCCCCCCGATAAGCTGAATTTGGACTGTAAGATGGACCCCCCTTTTGACACATTATTTTTTTTCCTTATTTTCCTTCTGAAAATTTAGGGTGCAATTTATGGTCCAGTGCTTCTTATAGGACGAAAAATACGGTACTGGTAAAAACAAGCAACTTTGCAATTTACTCCTTAATAAAACTCCTCTGTGTTCACAAGAATGGAGGGATTTTAATTTGATAGTTTACTGTTAGTGATGAGTGAATGTGCCCGGATAAGGTGTTATCTGAGCATGCTCAGGTGCTAACCGACTGACTTTGGCGTGCTCGAATAATATATTGTAGAGCCCGCACCAGTGTGTCTCACCGCTGTTCAACAGCTGCAACACATGCAGGTATTCCCTGTTAGGCAATGTCTGCATTTGTTGTGGCTGTTAAATAGAGGCGAGACATGCAGGTGCAGGGACTCGAACATATTATTCAAGCACGCCAAAGTCAGTCAGTTAGCACCTGAGCATGCTCAGATAACACCTTATCCGGGCACATTCACTCAACACTATTTACTGCTTATTGCCTAGGTACTGCCCACTCTTCAGTCCCATCCTGGCCCATTATCTGGGCATGAGCTGCCTCTATGCTCTACAGGCTACTCTGCAACTGGCCAACATCCCTAGATCTGTTTGGCCAAATGTGTTGCAGTGCAGGGAGATCCACCAATACCAGAGGCCTCTTTTTCCTCTACTAAACAATAATATTAATAAATCATCTTCTACTTTTATAAGATGTACAAATATACTTGTGGTGTCCTAATTGAGTATTTTTTATTTTAACCCCTTGCCTGATCTTTCCAGGACCTGAGATGATTCTCCCCTCTAGATCAATCAGGACTGATAATCCTCACTGTACCTGGTGATCCTTCCTAGCCTCGGTCACGTCCATTGCTTTCTCCGTTAGTTTCTCCAGAATTGAATTCAGCTCTTCCTCTGTTTCCATGATTTGCTTATTCAGCTCCTGATAAACTGCTTGATTTTGCTGCGCTTCTTTTTGTTTCCTCTGTATCTACATTAGATAAATATAAAAAGCCTATCAGATCTTTGCTTCATCCAGTACATTAATGCACACTGAACATAGGCTAAAAAAGTACATACAAGGCAAAGTTATTCAGCATCACTAAAATTCCACATGAACAATTAAAAGATAATATTTTTTCCAAACTGATCTTCTTTACTAGAACTTCCCACTACGTAAGCTTTGTGCAATAGGTAATGATGACACATGCAACAGTTTTATTTTGCAACATCTAATATTACCACTTTGTGACAGCAGAGGGCGCACTATGTACAGTAATAGTAACCAGATAGCAGCTTTCTGTGCACATTGCAAACCCTTTTAGGTTACAGGACTGTATATTCTCCATCTGAGAAAATCGCTCCGATCATGGTAATTACACTCTGATGGAACTTGATGGAGTTTGATCAGAGGGTGTTCTGTGTGATCTGATTTTCTCGGATGTGGAGAATTAAAAAAAAAAAAAAAAGAAGTTTCTCCATCTTCTTCATTCAGTGCATCTACAGTGGGTGCAGAAAGTATTCAGACCCCTTTAAATGTTTCACTCTTTGTTTCACTGCAGCCATTTGGTAAATTCAAATAAGTTCATTTTTTCACATTAATGTACACTCTGCACCCATCTTGACTGAAAAAAAACAGAAATGTAGAAATTTTGGCACATTTATTAAAAAAGAAAACCTGAAATATCACATGGTCATAAGTATTCAGACCCTTTACTCAGACACTCATATTTAAGTCACATGCTGTCCATTTCCTTGTGATCCTCCTTGAGATGGTTCTACTCCTTCATTGGAGTCCAGCTGTGTTTAATTAAACTGATAGGACTTGATTTGGAAAGGCACACACCTGTCTATATAAGACCTCACAGCTTAAAGTGCATGTCAGACCAAATGAGAATCATGAGGTCAAAGGTACTGGCCTAGGAGCTCAGAGACAGAATTGTGGAAAGGAACAGATCTGGCCAAGGTTACAACAGAATTTCTGCAGTACTCGATGTTCCTAGGAGCACAGTGGCCTCCATTATCCTTAAATGGAAGAAGTTTGGGACCACCAGAAGTCTTCCTAGACCTGGCTGTCCAGCCAAACTGAGCAATTGTGGGAGAAGAGCTTTGGTGAGAGAGGTAAAGAAAACCCCAAGATCACTGTGGCTGAGCTCCAGAGATGAAATAGGGAGATGGGAGAAAGTTACAGAAAGTCAACTATCACTGCAGCCCTCCACCAGTTGGGCCTTGATGGCAGTGTGGCCCAACGGAAGCCTCTCCTCAGAGCAAGACATATGAAAGCTCACATAGAGTTTGCTAAAAAAAAACACATGAAGGACTCCCAGACTATGAGAAATAAGATTCTCTGGTCTGATGAGATCAAGATAGACCTTTTTGTTGATGATTCTAAGTGGTATGTGTGGAGAAAACCAGGCACTGCTCATCACCTGCCCAATACAATCCCAACAGTGAAACATGGTGGTGGCAGCATCATGCTATGGGGGTGTTTTTCAGCTGCAGGGACAGGATGACTGGTTGTCATTGAAGGAAACATGAATGCGGCCAAGTGCAGAGATATCCTGGAAGAAAACCTCTTCCAGAGTGCTCTGGACCTCAGACTTGGCCGAAGGTTCACCTTCCAACAAGGCAATGACCCTAAGCACACAGCTAAAATAACAAAGGAGTGACTTCATAACAACTGTGTGACCATTCTTGACTGGCCCAGCCAGAGCCCTGACCTAAACCCAATTGAGCATTTCTGGAGAGACCTGAACATGGCTGTCCACTAACGATCACCATCCAACCTGACGGAACTGGAGAGGATCTGCAAGGAAGAATGGCAGAGGATCCTCAAATCCAGGTGTGAAAAACTTGTTGTATCATTCCCAAGAAAAATCATGGCTGTACTAGCTCAAAAGGGTGCTTCTACTCAATACTGAGCAAAGGGTCTGAATACTTGTGACCAGGTGATATTTCAGTTTTTCTTTTTTAATACATTTGCTAAAATTTCTATATTTCTGTTTTTTTCAGTCAAGATGGGGTGGAGAGTGAATATTAATGTGAAAACCAAATGGCTACAATGAAACAAAGACTGGAAAATTTAAAGGAGTCTGAATATTTTCCGTACCCACTGTATGAAAATCAGACTGCACTCGGATGTCATCCGAGTGCGTCCAATGTTTTTCCACAGACCCATAGACATAAATGGGCGAATGTCATCCGATTATCTGAGGCAAGTCATGCATGCTGCGATTTTTTCCTCGGACCTATTGATCTGAGAAAAATCTGAGGAAAAAAAAAAATCGGATATTTGAACAGTGCAAAAAAATAATATGGGGATGAGTGTTAGCCATCAAAACAATGGATAACTCTCATACAATTTTTCCGATAGTGCGCATGAGATCTAAGGGTACCGTCACACACTGCCATTTCGATCGCTACGACGGTACGATTCGTGACGTTCCAGCGATATCGTTACGATATCGCTGTGTCTGACACGCAGCAGCGATCAGGGATCCTGCTGAGAATCGTACATCGTAGCAGATCGTTTGGAACTTTGTTTCATCGCTGGATCTCCCGCTGTCATCGCTAGATCGGTGTGTGTGACACCGATCTAGCGATGCGATCCAGCGATGCGTTCGCTTGTAACCAGGGTAAACATCGGGTTACTAAGCGCAGGGCCGCGCTTAGTAACCCGATGCTTACCCTGGTTACAAGCGTAAAACTAAAAAAAAACAAACAGCACATACTTACATTCTGGTGTCCGTCAGGTCCCTTGCCGTCTGCTTCCCGCACTGTGACTGCCGGCCGTAAAGTGAAAGCAGATCACAGCGGCTGTGCTTTCACTTTCACTTTACGGCCGGCAGTCAGTGAGTGTGGGAAGCAGACGGCAAGGGACCTGACGGACACCAGAATGTAAGTATGTGCTGTTTGTTTTTTTTTAGTTTTACGCTTGTAACCAGGGTAAACATCGGGTAACTAAGCGCGGTCCTGCGCTTAGTAACCTGATGTTTACCCTGGTTACCCGGGGACCTCGGCATCGTTGGTCGCTGGAGAGCTGTCTGTGTGACAGCTCCCCAGCGACCACACTACGATTTACCTACGATCACGGCCAGGTCGTATCGCTGGTCGTGATCGTAGGTAAATCGTATAGTGTGACGGTACCCTTAGGCATCAGTTTTTTTCATATTCAGTACACGTACATTCAGTCCAAGGAGGGGATCGGACATGTGAAATATTCCGTAGACTATCATATGTATGAGTGCTACCCGGAAAAAAAACACTCGTACAAGAAAAACGGACGTCTGAATGAGGCCTTAAGGTAACTCAGAAAGATGAAGACAAAAACAATAGCAGGATTTTTGGTTGCTTACCATAAAATCTGTTTCTCGCAGCCTCCATTTGGGGACACAGGAACCATGGGTGTATGCTGCTGCCACTAGGAGGCTGACACTATGCACAAAAAAGTTAGCTCCTCCTCTGCAGTGTACACCCCACCGACTGGCATTATACACTTCAGTTAGTGAGAGAGCAGTAGGAGATAAATAACAAGGTTGAAAACATAACAACAAACATGAGAACTGTAAACGTGAGAACAGTCATAAAGCATGGAACAATAGAAATTGAACAACATGGGAGGGTGCTGTGTCCCCAATGGAGGCTCCGAAAAACAGATTTTACGGTAAGCAACCAAAAATCCTGTTTTCTCTATCGCCTCTCATTGGGGAAACAGGAACCATGGGACATCCAAAATCAGTCCCTGGGGTGGGAAAAACACTTCCATCAGGTCAGAGGACTCACCACTGCCGCCTGCTGCCTAGGCTGGCGTCCGCCGAAGCGTAGGTATGGATCTTGTAGAATTTGGCGAACCTGTGGATGGAAGACCAGATTGCCGCTTTGCAAAGTTGTAGGGCGGAAGCCCTGTGGTGCACCGCCCAGGAGGCGCCGACTGCCCGGGTAGAGTGAGCCTTTATCCCAGGAGGGGGCACTCTATTCTTGACCCGGTAATTCTCCAAAATTGCCGATCTGATCCAGCAAACAATAGTCGCCTTGAAAGCCGGCAGGCCTCTGCGCGTGCTATCAGGAATGACGAAAAGAGAAACTGTCTTCCGGAAAGGGGACGTTCTATCCAAGTATCCATCCTCACTGCCCTGACGAGGTCCAGCTTATTCAACGATCACTCCAAAGGATGAGTCAGAGCTGGACAAAAGGAAAGTAGAACAATGTCCTCGTTGAGGTGTAATGTAGAAACCACCTTAGGAAGAAAGGAAGACGGAGGCCTGAGGACCACCTTGTCCTGGTGGATGACCAAGAAAGGAGGTCGGCAAGAGAGGGCCACCAACTCGGAAACGCGGCGGATAGAAGTGATGGCCACAAAAAAGGCCACCTTCCAAGATAGGACTGATAGAGGAACCTCCCTGAGAGGCTCAAAGGGGGGAACCCTCAGAACGTCCAGTACCAGATTTAAATCCCATGAATCCACAGGGGCCCTGTACGGAGGGAAAGCATGGGCCACTCCTTGAAGGAAGGTCTTAACCTGTGGCCGAGAAGATAAAGTCTTCTGAAAAAGGATGGAGAGCGCAGAAACCTGGCCCTTCAGAGAACTAAGAGCAAGGCCAAAATCCAGTCCTGCCTGAAGAAAGGCCAAAATGGAAGGCAGGGAAAAGGACATAGGTGAAACGCAGTTGGACTCGCACCAACGGAAATAAGCCTTCCAGGTACGATAGTAAATCCTGGAAGACAAAGGCTTTCTAGCCTGGATCATGGTGTGACTCACCCGGTCCGAAAGGCCGGATGCTCTTAGAACTGCGGTTTCAACAGCCACGCCGATAAAAACTGAGCGACCGAGAATTCGGGTGGCAGATCGGACCCTGAGACAGTAGATCGGGCCTGTCTGGAAGGCGCCAAGGGGCTTCTGCGAGAAGATTGACGATCTCCACAAACCAAGCTCTCCTGGGCCAATATGGGGCAATCAGAATGACCGCCACCCCTTCCGCTTTGATTTTTTTCAACAGCTTTGGAAGTAAGGGCAGGGGTGGGAACAGATAGGGCAGCACAAACTGCGACCAAGGAATGGCCAGGGCATCGATGCCCACCGCGAGGGGATCGCGAGACCTGGAGACGAACCGAGGAACCTTCCTGTTCATTCGGGACGCTGTGAGGTCCACGTCCGGAGTCCCCCATCGAAGACAAATCTGATGGAAAACCTCCAGATGCAAGGACCATTCACCTACCACGAGGCCCTCACGGCTGAGGAAGTCGGCGGCCCAATTATCCACGCCGGGGATATGCACCGCAGATATCACCGGAACCGTTGCCTCTGCCCAGAGGAGGATCCTGGATACCTCGGCCAAGGCCAAGGAGCTCCGTGTCCCCCCTGATGGTTGACATATGCCACAGCCGTGGCATTGTCCGTCTGGATTCGAATTGGTAGACCCCTGAGAATCCTTTCCCAGTGACGAAGGGACAGAAAGATGGCCCGAATCTCAAGGACATTGATCGGCAGAGTTGACTCCCGCGCCGGCCAACGACCCTGAACAGTCAGTTGGCGAAACACTGCACCCCAGCCAAGCAGGCTGGCGTCCGTCGTCATCACCTGCCAGAGAACCGGAAGGAAGGACCTGCCCTGGGAGATGAGAGGGGACGTCAGCCACCAGTTGAGAGACCGTTTGACCAGGGGAGAAAGTCGGATCGGACGATCCAGGGAAAGGACAGACCTGTCCCACTGAGACAGGATGGCTTGCTGAAGAGGTCGCGAGTGAAACTGGACGAAGGGAATCGCTTCCAATTTTGCTACCATCCTCCCAAGAACCTTCATGGCTGATCGAAAGGAGGGAAACCGAGGACCCTGGAGCAAGCGTACGTCCCGATGAAGGATGGATCTCTTGTCTTCGGGAAGGAAGACTTTGGTCTGACGAGTGTTGAAGAGCATACCCAGAAAAAAGATGCACTGAGAAGGAATAAGGCAGGACTTTTTCCGGTTGACCAGCCACCCGAAGCGGGCTAGGGTGTCGAGGAAAAATGGACAGACTTTCGTGAGCTTGAGAAAAAGACGGGCCCTTGATAAGGATGTCGTCGAGGTACGGAAACAGAACCAGGCCTCTGACCCTCAAGATGGCTATTAGCGCCACCATAAGCTTCGTGAAAACCCTGGGAGCGGTTGCAAGACCTGAACGACGAACTGAAAGTGGTCCTGGAGCACCGCAAAGTGCAGGAATCGGTGATGCCCCGGGAATATCGGGACATGGAGGTAGGCGTCCTGAATATCGCTGGAACACAGAAATTCCTGAGCCTCAATGGAAGCAATTACTGAACGAAGGGATTCCATCCTGAAGTGTCTCAGACGAACTCTCTTGTTCAGCAATTTGAGATCCAGAATGGGACGAACCTTGCCGTCTTTTTTCGGTACCACAAAAGATTTGAATAGAAACCAGTGAACCATTCTTGTCCTGGGACAGGCACGATCACCCCGGCTTTGAGGGATGAAGCGATGGCTGCGAAGAAACCCGGAACTAGAGCGGGGTCTCTTGGAGGTCGGGATTCGAAGAAACGATCCCAGGGTCGTGAAACGAACTCTATTTTGTATCCCGAGGATACAACTTCCCTGACCCATGCGTCCTCTACTGAAGAGATCCAGATATCCCTGAAGAAGAGGAGACGGCCGCCCAGCCTGGGAAGTTGGATGGGGTTTTGCTGAGAGTCATGCCGAGGTGGATCTTCCAGTCCTGGACCTGGAGGATCTACCCTGGGAGTAGTGAGGACGCCAGGAAGGAGTGGGTCTAAAGGATACCATCTTCTTCTCTTGACGTGCCTGTGGCCTCTGTTGCTGCTGGGAAAAGGAGTTTGACGTCGTGAAGCGACGAAAGGGCCGAAAGGACCAAAATTGCCATCTAGGAGGAGGGGACGAGGTTTGGACTGGGGAAGAAGAGAGCATGAACCAAAAAGACGTGAACATTGAAAAGGCAGGCTGGTAAGTGACTTTTTAGAAGACAAATCCGCCGGCCAGGCCTTGAGCCAAACGGTCCGACGGATGGCAACAGCATTGCTGGACGTCTGAGCCGTACAAGACGCGGCATCCAGGGAGGCGGAGACCAGGTATTCACCTGCGTGAGAAATCTGGTTTGCAAGCTCTGCCAGCTGTCCGGGTGGAGCCCCATCCAGGATGCCCTGACGCAGTTGTTTGACCCATTTGGATATGGATTTTGAAACCCAAGTGGAAGCAAAAGCCGGGCATAGAGTAGCTGCAGCCGCTTCAAAGGCTGACTTCGCGAAGGATTCTATAACTCTATCGTTAGAATCTTTCAGAGATGCTCCGCCAGACAGTGGAAGGACCGTGTTGGTGGAAAGCCTGGGAACTGGGGGATCCACCGATGGAAAAGCAGTCCAATTAGCGATGAGCTCCGGAGAAAAGGGATATAAAACGCCAAGTCGCTTTCCTCTCTGAAAGCGTCTGGTCTTTCTCTGGTCATGATCTCTGTGTCACATGTAATCCCTTAAAACAATATCTTTATTATTTTTTATGTTGCAAGTTTCTGTACATGGGGGTTTATTTTTGATATTTGTTGTGCACCTTAGCCTATTACCTTACACCTTCCTTCATTCCTTTTATTAGCTTATTGTTTTCCCACCTATAGTTTGTTAGGTATTTAACAGGGTGAGCCGGGGTCAGCCGCCGCTGAGTGGGGGCGCCAAATCGTTCTGTCAGGGTGCCAACCTCCACTCTTAGGAAGGGATAGCAGCTAAGTGTAGGGCTATTTGTCAGGACAGGTGCACAAATAGATCTTTTTCTCATATATATTTTTTTTGTTATTTCACCGGGATTTGGTATTTTTATAATATTTATAATAAAGATATTGTTTTAAGGGATTACATGTGACACAGTTTATAATTTTCCCTGATTTTCTATATTTATTATTTGACGTCTGGTCATGATCTCCTCAAATTCAGGGTGAGGAGCGAAAAACTTGGAAGGTGGTTTAGCCCGTCTAAACGAAACTGCCTGATCTGCGGGTTCCGTAGAGGTATCCTTGATGCCACAGGTCTGATTTATTGCTCCAATGAGGTTCTGAACCATATCCCTCATGGTAGTGATTTGGTTAGAATCCAGCTCCGAAATATCCTCCGAGGGCGCATCATAGAACGCCTCGCCTGACTCAGGGGAGGAGGACCGGGGGGAAGTCGACCGCAGAGAAGGACCGTGTGGCGAGATGGAGTGAGAAGAGGACTCAGACCGGCGTTCCTGTCTGGACCTTTTTGTGGCTTATAATGGAGGGCTCAGATGGAGGTTCCTGCGACCCGCTGGCTACTGCGGGGGTCTGCAGGGGTAATCGATCCAGCACGGACACCAAAGTTTGAGACACCCGAGTTAGATCTGCTACTGATTGCGACAGAGAGGAGGCCCAGCAGGGGGTGGGGTTATCACTCTCAAGCGGAGCAGCCGGGGAATCCTGGGCGGTGGGAACAATCGGGTTGCTGCAGGTCTGAGAGTGGAGAGGACTGACCTGAGGGAAGTTTGCAGTTACAGGACGAACATGCAAAGTATTTGACTAAGGCAGAAGAAGCGGAGGAAGAATTAGGAGGACGAGAGCCGCTTCCCTTAGAGGTAGCCATTTTGAAGGGTCCCTGAAGAAAATGCCAGAGGGTTAGGGGACAGGGGGGCAGAGGGGAGTGTCAGTCTGCAGTGCAGAGTTACTCATGGCCGAAAACGGATCCAGGTGGAAGAAGTTGTCTCCGGCTTGCGGGTGGACCTCCGGGGAAGTCTTTAGACAGGGAGGCGATGTGAGCTCCTGCCGCACTTCAAGGAGAAAAACGCCAGACTGCGCGCTCTGCAAGGTAGTGGAGCGGCGATGTGTGGCGCCAGCAAGGTGGGGGGTGGAGTCTGCTGAGCGCCCAGGAGCACCAAGATGCCGCTGATGGGCGGAGAATGCGTGGAGGAGGTTGTCGGGTGGAAAAAAGCCCGACCGAGCAAACCGGAAGTGGTGGGATCGCGGCGCCGGAAGTAGGTTGGCGCCACTGGAGAAGAGAACCGCGGCGCCAGAGCAGTGTGCCGCAGGGACTGGGTAGCGCGGCAGCCTGCCAAGGCCACCCGAGCAAACCGGAAGTGGTGCGATCGCGGTGCCGGAAGTAGGCCCCGGCCGAAGCCGGAACCTAAATTAGAGGCCGCCGCCGCCGGAGAAGAGGATCGCGGCGCCGGAGCAGTGCGCCACAGGAAGTAAGTAGCGCGCCAGCCTGCCAAAGCTGCCGTGCAGACACAGGATGCGCTGTAAGAGGAGACATTGCGGCCGCCGAGCAGTGCGGCTGCAGGGAGATCACTGCGGCCGCCGATGAAGGAGGCAGCTCAGGAAGAAGCATGAAAGGCCGCCGTGTGATGAGATACTGCCCGTGTGGCTGCCCCTGGGATCGCTATTAAAAATAAATTTCAGCGCCGCCATAAGAAAATCCGCATTTAGGGACTTCTACTCCCCCACACTGCGAGGGAGGACCGGGGGAGATCTGGGAATGGGAGGGGAAAATACTCACCTAAACATCCCACGCAGTTACTAACCTGAGGGGAATGAGACATCCACGGAACTGTGATGGACGTCCTCATCTCCTCCAACCGACAGGCTTTGGTAGGCGAGTGGGTGGGGGACGGAGCTAGGACCGGACTTCTGAGCACGCTTGTGTGCTAGGATCATGGTCCTGCTGAGGGATCTATGAGGATACAGGGTGGCAGTACACGCCGTACTCATAGTCCGCATAGCTGGACTACAGGTGTGACTGCTCACCCTGTATCCCTCTGGAGAACCTATAAGAAAAACGACGCACATTGAGGTAGATAGGGGTATATTCAAAGACCCGTGTCCACTTCCTACTGACACTAAGCTAAACTGAAGTGTATTATGCCAGTCGGTGGGGTGTATACTGCAGAGGAGGAGCTAACTTTTTTTGTGCATAGTGTCAGCCTCCTAGTGGCAGCAGCATACATCCATGGTTCCTGCGTCCCCCAATGAGAGGCGATAGAGAAAAATGGTTCATTATAATCTAAAAATATGGAAAATCACAAATGCAACTCAATGCAATCAAATAATTCTCTTCTGCCACAGCTATACTAATGCAATACAAAAAGTGTGGATGCAGACACACGTCCATACTGTGTTGGGAACAGTACGTCACACGTCCGTCCATACTGCAAGTGTTAGGAACAGTACGTCACATGTCCATACTGCAAGTGATGGGAATAGTACATCAGACGTCAATACTGCAAGTGTTGGGAACAACACGTCACACGTCCATACTGCAAGTGATGGGAATAGTACATCACACGTCAATACTGCAAGTGATGGGAACAGCACGTCACAAGTCCATACTGCAAGTGATGGGAACAGCACGTCACAAGTCCATGCTGCAAGTGATGGGAATAGTACATCACAAGTCAATACTGTAAGCGATGGGAGCAGCACATCCTCCCACATGCATACTGTAAGTGATGGGAAGAGTACATAACAAGTGCATACTGTAAGTGATGGGAACAGTACGTCACTCGTCCATACTGTAAGTGATGGGAACAGTACGTCACTCTTCCATACTGTAAGTGATGGGAACAGTACATCACACGTGCTTACTGCAAGTGATGGGAACAGTACATTACACGTGCTTACTGCTTACTGCAAGTGATGGGAACAGTACATCACATGTCCATACTGTAAGTGATGGGAACAGTACGTTTGCCTTACATACATCATGTAATTTAAATCTTAAATGCATTACTGTATATGGATTTTTGCCTCACGAACAACATTTTACATCTATTCACAGACTAGATAAAAGTATAATTGCTGGGGATCCTAATGCTGGGTCCACCACTGATCACTAAAATAGGGTTTTGTGCCCCCCATTTGAATGCAGAGATGGTCACACATCTGCCCTCCTTTCACTGTCTATGCAACTGTATGAGCTAGCTGAGCTCGTAGATCTTTGTGAGTCCCATAGACTTTGAATAGCGTATAGTGCACATACGTGACCACCTCTGTATTCAAATAGGGGATCCGGTGATAAAAGCATGTATGCTGTATATATGATATGATACAAAAGGCTACTTTTATTAAACTGCCAAATTATACATCAGCCTTAGCAAGTAAGGTAGGTAGTTGGGGCTGATTTGCAATTAATTTATTAAAAATCACCCACCTTTTATAAATTT
This sequence comes from Ranitomeya imitator, assembly GCF_032444005.1. Taxonomy (NCBI): domain Eukaryota; kingdom Metazoa; phylum Chordata; class Amphibia; order Anura; family Dendrobatidae; genus Ranitomeya; species Ranitomeya imitator. Next base: position 136,023,120 of record NC_091286.1, read on the forward strand.
GTCAGAAAATGAAATGTATGCATGAGAGGGTAAAGATTTTTGCCAGGATATTGCACCTAATTGGGTTTATGAATTTACATTAAACTATGCGTCCCTGGAGACCACACGTTCCCCTTCTTCTTATCTTAAAAAATTATGGGTAATAAAAAAAAATTACAAACTTTAGCGTAACTCTGCAACATCTTTCATTCACGACTTTTTTTGTCACTATTTACGCCAAACACTGGCCTGAGCTGCTTGCGGAAGGTGCGCCTATGAGACACATACATATAATCCTCCTTACAATCGCCATGATGTTGTGTATGTAGTTTACCTCCTCATTAATATTGGCCAGGGCTAATGCCACTTCAGCAAGGAGCAATGATAGCTCCGAAGGCAGAATTGTGTACATTTCCAAATATTTATTCTGCTGCTCTTCAGACAATTTTTCCACTTTGTGACGATGAGAATTCAGCTCCTGATGTAGAATCTTAGAAGATAAAAAAGAAATATGTCACAGAACAGATTACTCCACAAAGACACAGCTTTACTGTACTTTACACAAAACAAGGTATACCCGTGCTAGGAGAAAAGAGCCACACTGGGCGATCATGCTGGAGAATATGGGATCATTCAGACATCACTGTTTCTGATTAGAGTGCCATCAGAATTTGCTCAGTTTATCTGTTTTTACCATCAATGCACGTGCACATGTTCAGTATTTGGTCAGTTTTTTACCTCAGTATACCTCAGTCAAAAACAGGAGTGGGTGATAAATACAGAGGAGGTGACGTGTTTCTATTCTACTTTTCCACTGATTGTTCCTCTCCTGGTTTTGGAATATAAATATTGAGGTAAAAAAAATCACCACGTGGCATCAACGTTTGGTCAAAGTATTATCAGTTTTTCTTGGATGAAAAAAATGAACAGATGGAAGTTTCTTAATGGGATTTTCCCACAAACACAAACAAAACAGGGATTTTTGTATACTCACTGTAAAAGCCTTTTCTCCGAGCCACTCATTGGGGGACACAAACCATGGGTTGTATGCTGCTTGCTACTAGGAGGCTGCCACTAAGTTAACACAAAAAAGTTAGCTCCTCCTCTGCAGTATACACTGTTGTGCTGGCTCCCAGAGAACCAGTTTGGTGAAAAAGCAGTAGGAACAAATAGTAACGACATAGAAGAGTACAACACGTCAACTTAAAAGAACAAGCAAAAACCATATAAGCCGATAGGCTAACAGAGTAGGTGCTGTGTCCCCCAATGAGCGGCTTGAAGAAAAGGATTTTACGGTGAGTACACAAAAATCCCTGTTTCTCCTTCACCCCATTTGGGGACACAGACCATGGGACGTCCCAAAGCAGTCCCTGGGTGGGAAAACAATACAAAGGATTAGGCTTCATGCAACAACGGCCTAGATCTACGCCACCGTAGACTCAAATCCGTTGAAGCCTGCGAGTGAATATTACAGTGCTTTGCGAATGTATGTAAACTGGACCAAGTCGCAGCTTTACAGACCTGCTCCGCTGTCGCCTGATGCCGAATGGTTAAAAAAAACACCGCTCGAGTGGAGTGTGCACTGATCCCCGTTGGGATGGGCTGACTTCAGACTCGGTATGACTCCTGGATGGTGGAATGAATCCACCTTGCTATCATGGCCTTAGAAGCGGCAAGACTGTTAAATATTAATTATTAATTGAATTATTCTGTACTGAGCACATTGCTTCTCGCTGACATTACAAACAGCTATTTCTGTGTATGTAGCTCAGAGTATAAGTCAATGCCATATATAGGGGAACACGTGGTCTGTGAGACATATAAATAACGTCTCTTCGGAGGGTGGGGGGCTTTTTGTCACATGGAGCTGTCACCTCCTGCCTTCACCATCATTCTCCATGGACATGAGACAAGTCACACAAGGAAGAAACAACTGGTAGCCATGATGATTTCAGACTTCACACAAACAGATGGCTCTTACCATTCAGAACTCTGAAAAAGATGAGTAACAAGCGCTGATATTTACACATGGACAATCTGTTCGGAACTATTTAATCTAGTTTTATGTTTTGCTGCAATTTGGTTTTCCTGTGGACAATTCAATAAACCACTACTTCTTTTATGAGAATATCATGACATTTTCCTATTAAGAATAACGCACCTGGTAAAGTCTTGATTAAATAAATGTGCGAAATAAGCATATTTAACAAAGACCCTTCCTGTGACCTTCCAGGAGAACGAACAGAGCATCTGTTCTTCTGAAGGATGCCGTCCTTGAGACGTACCTTCGCAGAGCTCTGAAAAGGTCCAAGGTGTGGAGAGTTCTTTCAATTCTGTGGATAGGGGCCGGACAAAAGGAAGGAAGAACAAAGTCCTCGTTAAGATGGAAGGATGAAATGACCTTTGGCAAAAAGGACGGCGATGGCCTGAGGACAACCTTGTCCTGATGGAAGTTAAGGAAAGGCGCCCAGCAGGATAAGGCGATTAATTCCAAAACCCTCCTGATCAAAGTGATCGCCACAAGGAAGGCAACCTTCCAGGACAGAAAGAGCAGCGAAATGTCCTGAAGCGGTTGAAAGGGAGGTTCCTGAAGGGCACTTAGCAAAAAGTTCATGTCCCAAGGCTCTAAAGGCGTGCAATAGGGAGGAGTGACACGGGACACCCCCTTAATAAAAGTCTTAACCTGAAGTCTTGACGCAATGCGTCCCTGAAATAAGACCGATAGAGCGGAGATTTGGCCCCTGAGAGAGCTGAGGGCCAGCCCGAAGTCCAAACCCGCCTGTAGAAACTCTAAAATGGTGGGAACTGAGAAAACCAGAGGAGAAACACCACAATCCTTGCACCAAGCAAAAAATATCTTCCAGGTAGGATGACAGATGCGCACGGATGAGGGTTTATGGGTACTAACCATGGTGGAAATGACCTGTTGAGAAAACAATGCCTGGGTTAAGACCCAGGATTCAATGGCCATGCTGTTACATACAGGGCCCCTGAGTTCTGGTGGTAAATGGGACTCTGGGAGAGCAGATCTGGCCGATCCGGCAGTCACCAGGGCATGTCGGCGCCGAGGCGTACTAACTCTGCAACCACGAGCGGCGAAGCCAATCAGGAGCAACCAGGATCACTGGTACTCCTTCCTCTTTGATTTTCCCGATTACTCTGGGGAGTAACAGTAGAGGAGAAAAAATGTACGGAAGGCGGAACTGGCACCATGAAAGAACCAGAGAGTCGACACCGATGGCTCTTGGATCTCGAGACCTTGATATAAACTGGGGAACCTTGGCATTCAGTCTGGACACAATGAGGTCCACATCCTCGATCCCCGAGCGAAGACAGATCTGGGAGAAGACTTCCGGATGGAGCTCCCACTCCCCTGAAGTGAGACCCTGATGGCTGAGTTAATCCGCTGTCCAGTTTTCCACTCCTGGATTGTGCACCGCTGAGATCACCGAGTGGTTGTTCTCTGCCCTTCGAAGAATGTGAGTTACCTCGGACACGCCGCCCTGCTGTGGGTAACCCCCTGATGATTGATGTATGCCACAGCCGTGGCGTTGTCTGATTGGATACAGATGGGTTGATGCGCCAGATGATGGAAGTGCCGCAGGGCCAGTCGAATAGCACAGAACGTTGATCGGTAGTTTCGATTCCTGAATTGATTGAGACCCTAAGAAGTGTGGTGTCGGAAGACTGCTCCCCAGCCAGAAAGGCTGGCATCGGTAGTCACCACAAGCCATTGAAAGGGTAGAAAAGGCTTCCCTCGGATGAGGGACGAGTTCAATGTCCACCACCTGAGAGTCTGTCTGACCTGCAGGGATAAGCTGCACCTTCGGTCAAGGGAGAAAGGGTTTCTGTCACAAACTGACAGAAGGGCATGTTGTAGGGGACAAAGGTGCAGTTGCACAAAGGGAACAGCTTCCATTGTGGCCACCATCTTTCCTAGTACGCTCATTGCAAACCGGATGGAGTGAGGGTAAGACTGACGAAGCGCTTGTTGAAGGGCTAAGGCTGGTTTCACATTTGCGTTTAAATCCGCAGCGTTTAAAACGCATCCGCAAGTAAACGCGTACAAACGCTGCATTTTTTAGACGCATGCGTTGTTGCATGCGGTTAAAAAAACGCTGCGTTTGTACACGTTTACATGCGTTTTTTTTCCTGCATTTGCGCTTTTGGTACGCATGATGAGAAATTTCACAAGCTGGTTTTTGTTCATTCTGCTTCACAAAAATCGGAATAAAAAGCAATCAAAAATGTCACGTGCCCGAAAATGTTACCAATAAAAATGTCAACTCGTCCCGCAAAAAACAAGACCTCACATGACTCTGTGGACCAAAATATGGAAAAATTGTAGCTCTCAAAATGTGGTAACGCAAAAAATATTTTTTGGAATAAAAAGCGTCTTTCAGTGTGTGACAGCTGCCAATCATAAAAATCCCCTAGAAAACCTCTTATAAATAGAAATCAAACCCCCTTCATCAACTCCTTAGTTAGGGAAAAATTAAAAAATTAAAAAAATGTATTTATTTCCATTTTCCCATTAGGGTTAGGGCTAGGGTTAGGGCTAGGTTTAGGGCTAGGGTTAGGGTTAGGGCTAGGGTTAGGGCTAGGGTTAGGGCTAGGGTTAGGGTTTGGATCCCTTTATCACCTTGATGGTGGGGGGTGGCTTATCAGTGTCTAGACTTGTTTTTCTCTATTGAAACGCATGCGTTCAAAAACGCAACCAAACGCATGTGCTTAAAAACGCATGCGTTTACATAGACAGCAATACGTTTTTTGACGCAATCGAACGCATACGTTTTTTTTGCGGCAAAAAAACGCCTCTAGAAATTACTACATGTTGCATTTCCGCGCCAAGACGCAAGCACCGAAAAGACGCATGCGTCGACAAACGCAGCCAAACGCGTACAAAAAAAAGAATGCGTTTTTAATGTTAAATATAAGAAAACACGACGCATGCGTTTATATGCCTTACAAACGCAGCGGCAAAAAACGCAAATGTGAAACCAGCCTAAGACTTTGTCTGGAGGGAAAATTACCAACCCCAGAGTCGAGTCCAGGGACATTCCTAGAAAGGAAATCTGCTGGGCTGGGACCGGAAAGGATTTGCTTAAGTTTATCAGCCAGCTCAGGCGAGAGAGGGTATCTAAAGTAATACGAACGGACTCCACGCAGTCGTGGAAGGACAGACCTTTGATCAACAGGTCATCCAGATAGGGCAGAACGATTACACCCCGAGAGTGTAGGAAGGACATGACGGCCGCCATGAGCTTTGTGAACATTCTGGGGGCAGTAGCAAGGCTGAAGGGTTGGGCCATGAATTGGAAATGCTGGTCGCGAATGACGAAGCACAGGAATCTCTGGTGAGGGTAAAAATTGGAATGTGCAAGTAAGCGTCTCGGACGTCGATTGAGGCCAAGAATTCCCCTTCTTCCAGGGAAGTGATAACTGAATGCAGGGATTCCATGCGGAAATGACGGACCTTGACAAACTTGTTTAGAAGTTTGAGGTCTAGTATGGGTCTCACCTTTCCGTCCTTCTTTGGGACGACGAAAAGGTTTGAATAGAAACCCTGAAACCTTTCACTTTCTGGGACAGGGACAATGATGCCATCATGACGCAATGCGTCTATATCCTGGGAGAAAGCCTTTCCCCTTGCCTCTGAAGAGGGAGGATGAGAGAGAAAGAAACATGAAGGGGGGCACGTAGCAAAGTCGATTTTGTATCCGGAAGACACCAGATCTCTGACTCACTCGTCGGAGACGACAGAAAGCCAGACCTAACAAAAGAGAAGTAGGCGGCCACCTACCCTGTCGGTGTCGACCGGATAGCGCGGGTAGTCAGCGTGAGGAAAATCTCTAGGAACTAGGTCCTTTAGGCCTCGCCTGTTTGGGTGGGGACTTCCAATGCTGGTTAGGCCGGTACGAGACCTGAGTTCCTCCATCTCTACGTGGAGAACGTCATGAGCCTGATGAAGTAGTGGTAGTGGCCCAGCTAGGAGTTGAGCGAAAGGAACAGAAATGGATTTGCTGCTGTCTCCGAAAGGGACGCCTAAGCCTCTGTTGGGGAAGGAATTTACTCTTTCCTCCCATAGCATCGGAAATAAGCTGATCCAGCTTTTCTCCAAATAAGTGAACGCTTTGATAAGGAAGGGAGGTGAAAGACTTTTTTGATGCAGAGTCCACGTTCCACTCTCTGAGCCATAATGACCTTCTGATAGAGATGGCATTGGCTGCTGACTGAGCAGCACAACCGGCTGCATCCAAGGATGCATGTAATAGGTAATCGCCTGCCTGGGAAATTTGGTTGGCAAGGTGCACCGCCTCTGGAGGAAGGTTACTGTTCCAAAGTGAATTAAATAAGGTCTCTGACCAGAAAACCATAGCCTTAGCTACCCATGCTGCAGCAAAGGATGGATAGAGAGCCAAACCAGAGGCCTCAAAACCAGAGCGGGCCAAGCCTTCTATCTGACGGTCCGTGGGATTTTTGATGGATAATCCATCTAGCGCGGACAGTTCTCTTAAAGGACACGGTCTGATCCGGAGCGGAGTCGGAATCTTCCTCAACCTTTAAAGCCTGGTTGACTGCCTCAAAAAGCGAATCCACTGTTTTCTAAAAGACTGACGAATCCGGATCTAAGGAACCATTAGATTCGCGTTCACTACTGAACTCTGGAGAGAGAGAAACGGAGCTGTGAGGCGAAAAGGCACGTGTCTGCTCAGGAGACGTGCTATGGATCCGTTTTCTAGGTGCCTGACGGCTTCAAGAGTGCCTTCGACCCCTGTTTACTGACTGCTCCTGGCTTGGGAAAGATTAGTCTACATCAGTCCTGCAAATGCTCCGGTCCCCCGAAGGATCACAGAGGGATTCAATCGCCTTGGCCAGCAATCCATTGATTGAGACAGTGACGAAGCACACTCAGGGTGACTAGGTACACTGGGCTCGGTGGCGGCAGAGGGCTCTTGAGCGCAGTTGGGGTCACAGGCATTGCAGTGCGGCGAACTCTAAGCCTTAGAAAATGCAGATTGGAAGGAAGGGCATGAAGTAAATAATATAGCCATAGTATTGTAAGACTTTTTTGATACCTTAGACTGGGACATGATGTACCCTTCTATGTGGCCCTATAAAGTTAGGGGCTGCTGAGAAGGGGTACAGCCGAGAAAAGAAGGGGTTACAGCAGGGAGGAGGATCACGTCGGTCTGCAAAATGCAGCACTCCCTTACCTAGGTCTGTGTCCTCGCTCCTCCTGCGTTACTCCGACTGCGTGGACCCTGCACGAAACCTGCTGCCTCCTGATGGCAGAACATGATGATGGCAGATGATGCTGAGGCGGTCTGGGGGGAGAAAGATGGCCCCCAAGATTTGATAGGCGCTTCTCGTGCTGTGAGAGAAGCCCCAGGATCGGTAGGCAGAGCCCCAGCACATCACATCATAGCGTGGGCGGAATCGGGGGTTGCGGGCTGGGACAGGGCCGAAACCGGGGACTAAATTTGCGGAGCTGGCGGCTGGCTGGCTGGTGGAAAGCATGCCAAGATACATGAAAGCTATGATTACAAATCATGGTTATTCCACAAAATATTGATTTCTGAACTTTCCTGAGTTAAAACATTAGTATTGTTGTTTTTAAATGATTATGAACTTGTTTTCTTTGCATTATTTGAGGTCTGAAAGCACTGGTTATTTTTTTTTTTTAATTTTGACCATTTCTCCTTTTCGGAAAAAAATACAAAATACAGTGGGGCAAAAAAGTATTTAGTCAGTCAGCAATAGTGCAAGTTCTACCACTTAAAAAGATGAGAGGCGTCTGTAATTTACATCATAGGTAGACCTCAACTATGGGAGACAAACTGAAAAAAAAATCCAGAAAATCACATTGTCTGTTTTTTTATCATTTTTTTTGCATATTATGGTGGAAAATAAGTATTTGGTCAGAAACAAACAATCAAGATTTCTGGCTCTCACAGACCTGTAACTTCTTCTTTAAGAGTCTCCTCTTTCCTCCACTCATTACCTGTAGTAATGGCACCTGTTTAAACTTGTTATCAGTATAAAAAGATACCTGTGCACACCCTCAAACAGTCTGACTCCAAACTCCACTATGGTGAAGACCAAAGAGCTGTCAAAGGACACCAGAAACAAAATTGTAGCCCTGCACCAGGCTGGGAAGACTGAATCTGCAATAGCCAACCAGCTTGGAGTGAAGAAATCAACAGTGGGAGCAATAATTAGAAAATGGAAGACATACAAGACCACTGATAATCTCCCTCGATCTGGGGCTCCACGCAAAATCCCACCCCGTGGGGTCAGATTGATCACAAGAACGGTGAGCAAAAATCCCAGAACCACGCGGGGGGACCTAGTGAATGAACTGCAGAGAGCTGGGACCAATGTAACAAGGCCTACCATAAGTAACACACTACGCCACCATGGACTCAGATCCTGCAGTGCCAGACGTGTCCCACTGCTTAAGCCAGTACATGTCCGGGCCCGTCTGAAGTTTGCTAGAGAGCATTTGGATGATCCAGAGGAGTTTTGGGAGAATGTCCTATGGTCTGATGAAACCAAACTGGAACTGTTTGGTAGAAACACAACTTGTCGTGTTTGGAGGAAAAAGAATACTGAGTTGCATCCATCAAACACCATACCTACTGTAAAGCATGGTGGTGGAAACATCATGCTTTGGGGCTGTTTCTCTGCAAAGGGGCCACGACGACTGATCCGGGTACATGAAAGAATGAATGGGGCCATGTATCGTGAGATTTTGAGTGCAAACCTCCTTCCATCAGCAAGGGCATTGAAGATGAAACGTGGCTGGGTCTTTCAACATGACAATGATCCAAAGCACACCGCCAGGGCAACGAAGGAGTGGCTTCGTAAGAAGCATTTCAAGGTCCTGGAGTGGCCTAGCCAGTCTCCAGATCTCAACCCTATAGAAAACCTTTGGAGGGAGTTGAAAGTCCGTGTTGCCAAGCGAAAAGCCAAAAACATCACTGCTCTAGAGGAGATCTGCATGGAGGAATGGGCCAACATACCAACAACAGTGTGTGGCAACCTTGTGAAGACTTACAGAAAACGTTTGACCTCTGTCATTGCCAACAAAGGATATATTACAAAGTATTGAGATGAAATTTTGTTTCTGACCAAATACTTATTTTCCACCATAATATGCAAATAAAATGTTAAAAAAACAGACAATGTGATTTTCTGGATTTTTTTTTCTCAGTTTGTCTCCCATAGTTGAGGTCTACCTATGATGTAAATTACAGACGCCTCTCATCTTTTTAAGTGGTGGAACTTGCACTATTGCTGACTGACTAAATACTTTTTTGCCCCACTGTATATTGCTTGGAAATTTGGAGACATGTTGTCAGAAGTTTATAGACTAAAAGAACAATTTACATTTCACTCAAAAATCTACTGTGACCCCTGTAGCAGCTAGGGGGCGCTGTGAGTGCTCCTTGAGATGTGCATGGAGGCATATATGTTGTTATATTGGTGGTGAAACAGTGATTGGCAGAATTGTGAGTGGTCGATATGTGTCGCAGAGGGAGTCTGCGTGGTAAGTCTGATGCAATGTTGTTGTTCTGGAACCTGTAGACCCTCAAGAGTGTGTATATGTATGGTGTAGTTGTAAGGGAGACTTACTAGGCTAGTTATATGAGATGGGTGGGACAAAAAAGCCACACATCCACACTCCCACCCAGGGGAGTGGTTATGGGTATATAATGTGACCAGGGTGTGGGTCACATGTTCCTGTGTGGTTCCAGTGTTTGGACCTGAGTGGTGAAGGTCCTGGAAGTATGTGTTGGATTTCCTGAGAGTAGGAGTCCTGAAGAGCACATGGTGGGGCTTTGGACTTGCTAGTGGCCTGGGGTGTTGGACTGACGTCCTGAATAGCACCTGGACAGGACATATGCCGGGGGTGTTGGACAAGGTCCTGAATAGCGCCTGGACAGGTCATATGCCTGGGGTGTTGGACGAGGTCCTGAATAGCACCTGGATAGGTCACGTGTGCGGTTCATGTGTTGGAAGTCCTGGGAGTAGGAGTCCTGAAGACCACATGCTGGTGTGTTGGGATGTTCTGACCTGAGATGACTCTGATTCTGGATGGTCTATGTTGGGGTAGCTACCGTCCTTCGGTGGGTCTGGACTGACTAAGGTATGCCGCCTAGGCAAGTTGGTGATCCCTGTGAGGCAGCTTTCCCAGAGGAGTGGACTGACAAGGAGTCAGCAGGTGGAGCAAGAGCTCCCGTCAGGTACCTATACAGACTGTTGGTGCTTGTGATGTTCTATGAACTGTGTGGTCTCCCATGGTGACTGAACGGAGTGAGGATCTGCGTGTTTAGAGACCACAACCCAGTGTCATGTGTGCTGTATGTGACTTGGTGAAGTGTACAGCGTAGAGACACACATGGTAACTGGGCGAAGTGAGAGGTCCAGCATGTTTAGTGTCTGTGAGACAAAGCCGTATATATGAGTGTTTAAGATAAAGCTGCAAGTTAATATCACCAGTTGGTGCCTGTTGTGTTATGAAATGTATAATATGAACTCTGCACAACCCGGTTTATGACACTTTAATAAACCGTATAGACTGTGTTTAAGCGAAAAATCGTGCCTGACTACGTTAATCCCGTGCAAAGCGAGTGTCCCCCAATACACCCAGTGAGAGCAATATTACACTACCTATAAAGAGAAAAATCATACAAACTGAACATTTTGCAGTAGTCTCTTAATTTTTGCCAGAGGTGTATGAATGAGGTCTAATGGGAGAGATGTCTGGCAGCTAATATAACATGAGGCGGTCAGAAGTATAATCTAACCTCTTTTTTTATCTTTCAGGATACATCGGGGGCTTATCTACAGCATTACAGAATGCTGTAGATAAGCCCCTGAAGCCGGTGGGCTTAATTGACCTTCGATTTTGGGGGTAACAGGTTCCCTTTAACTTTCATTTTTTGCTAACTATTTGTCTGGAATGGAAAGTTATAAACCTTTGCAAATCATTTTATTTGGGAATTTGTCTCAATTTCTGTAAAAAACTGAATAATTGTGTCTTTGAACCCCCTGATTTTTTCAGTCTACTTTGCCTTTAGCTGCACTGATACCAGATCATACTCATTTGAAGTACAGATGATAGGAGTGAAAGGGTCAGCACCCGTCTCCTCTTCTGACTGATGCACTTATCAGAACAATCACCCATGGCAGCTTATCCACACAATTAGTGGGACACAGGTGTTCGGCTGACCCTTCCACTCTCCATCATCTGTACGGTGGCTTAGTAGTTAGCACTGCTGCTTTGCAGTGCTGGGGTTCTGGATCAAATTCCACCAAGAACAACATCTGCAAGGAATTTGTATGTTGTTCCCATTTTTGCGTGGGTTTCCTCCCACACTACAAAGACATACTACACTGTGTGCAGAATTATTAGGCAAGTTGTATTTTAGAGCAGGGGTGTCAAACTGCATTCCTCGAGGTCTGCAAACAGGTCATGTTTTCAGGATTTCCTTGCATTGCACAGGTGATAATTTAATCACCTGCAGAGAATGATTCCAGCACCTTGTGCAATGCTAAGGAAATCTTGAAAACACGCATGGTTTGAGGCCCTCGAGGAATGCAGTTTGACACCCCTGTTTTGGAGGATTATTTTTATTATTGATCAACAACTATGTTCTCAATCAACCCAAAAGACTCATAAATATCAAAGCTTAATATTTTTGGAAGTTGGAGAGGGTTTTTTTAGATTTGGCTATCTTATGAGGATATCTGTTTGTGCAGGTAACTATTACTGTGCAGAATTATTAGGCAATGTAATAAAAAGCAAATATATTCCCATCTGACTTGTTAATTTTCACCAAGTAAACCAATACAACTGCACAAAATTTAGAAATAAACATTTCTGACATGCAAAAACAAACCCCCCAAAATTTAGTGACCAATATAGCCACCTTTCTTTATGATGACACTCAGCAGCCTTCCATCCATAGATTGTCAGATGCTTGATCTGTTTACGATCAACATTGCGTGCAGCAGCCACCACAGCCTCCCAGACACTGTTCCGAGAGGTGTACTGTTTTCCCTCCCTGTAGATCTCACATTTTATGAGGGACTACAGGTTCTCTATGGGGTTCAGATCAGGTGAACAAGGGGGCCATGTCATTATTTTTTCTTATTTGAGACCTTTACTGGCCAGCCACACTGTGGAGTAGTTGGAGGCATGTGATGGAGCATTGTCCTGCATGAAAATCATGTTTTTCTTGAACGATACCGAATTCTTCCTGTACCACTGCTTGAAGAAGTTGTCTTCCAGAAACTGGCAGTAGGTCTGGGAGTTGAGCTTCACTCCATCCTCAACCCGAAAAGGTCCCACAAGTTCATCTTTGATGATCCCAGCCCATACCAGTACCCCACCTCCACTTTGCTGGCATCTGAGTAAGAGTGGAGCTCTCTGCCCTTTACTGATCCAGCCTCTGGCCCATCCATCTGGCCCATCAAGAGTCACTCTCATTTCATCAGTCCATAAAACCTTTCAAAAGTCAGTCTTAAGATATTTCTTGGCCCAGTCTTGACGTTTTATCTTATGTGTCTTGTTCAAAGGTGGTAGTTTTTCAGCCTTCCTTACCTTGGCCATATCCCTGAGTATCGCACACCTTGTGCTTTCTGTTACTCCTGTACGTTGCAGCTCTGAAATATGGCAAAACTGGTGGCAAATGGCATCTTGGCAGCTTCATGCTTAATTTTCCTCAATTCATGGGCCGTTATTTTGCGCCTTTTTTGCCCAACACGCTTCTTGCGACCCTGTTGGCTATTTGCCATGAAACGCTTGATTGTTCGGTGATCACGCTTCAAAAGTTTGGCAATTTCAAGACTGCTGTATCCCTCTGTGAGACATCTCACAATTTTGGAGAGCCCGTCAAATCTCTCTTCTGACCCATTTTGCCAAAGGAAAGGAAGTTGCCTAATAATTAAGCACACCTTATATAGGGTTTTGATGTCATTAGACAACACCCCTCCCCGTTACAGAGATGCACATCACCTGATTTACTTAATTGGTAGTTGGCTCTCAAGCCTGAACAGCTTGGAGTAGGACAACATGTATAAAAAGTATCATGTGTTCAAAATACAACTTGCCTAATAATTCTACACACGGTGTAGTAGGGAATTTATATTGTGAGCCCCAGTGGAGACAGTGATGATAATGTCTGTAAAGTGCTGTGGGATATGACAGAGCTATATAAGGAAGCATAATACTGTAAATACTCCAAATGAGCACGCCAACACTACTTTTCTGATAACAAATTCCTGGTAATACTTCTCTATACTCAGGATGGGCCACACATTCTCATTTATAAATTGCCTCTATGGCGGATTTCCAGTGATTATTTCTGACAGCTGGATGGTTGCTGGTATACAATATACAGTATGTACCTTATGTGGTGTCTCAATATTAAAGGATCGGCTGCTCAATGTTGCCCCATTTAATGATGTCTGGTAAAATACAGAGTGGTAATTGGTTGGATAATATTAAATAATACGCCCATGCCACATCATCTGCCCGTAAGAATGTGGGAGGATGTGGGGCAAGGAGCAGCAGCGCTGGCTGTCCAGCCAGTAGTAGCCGAAGTAGGATAATATCAATTTCATTCAATTAGTACCAAATTGATTTGGTCCATATTGAATCATTCAGCCAAATTGAACCCGAAACAAATTTCAGGAAATTCCCTCATCTCCAATTATGACAAGTGTTGAATTTAAAATTTAAAATATGGGACAAAGGTAACAATGTGCAGGTTAAGGGAAACAAATAATGTCTTCTTTCCACAATAATATACCTGGAATTCTTCCACTTGCATATCTGCTTCTGATGCAGAATTCAGTAACATTTCTTTAGTTTCTCTGATCCAGGCTTTGACAATATTAAGCTTCTTTTCCACATCCTCTCGTTCCTTCAGTTCCTGCTCTACAAGTTTTTTGCTTTTCTTGACTTTCTGTTGCATGCTGTCGTATAGAAGAATACATAGAAATGATTAATGGAATTTTCACACACATATGTAAATATACACACACACAGAGACATAAACATGCTACTAACATATTATCAGCTATCAAATGGGTTGTGTGGGTATTATATGAGTAGTCTACTGTGTTTGGGCTTCAATGGGGAAAAACTGGATTTCACTTACTTGCCAAAAAAAGCCTCTTTAACCCTCCTACGGAGGACACATAATCATGGATTATAGCTTATGCAACTATGAGGGAAATTGAAAGGACAAGGGGAAATCAAGGATAACTATTTCTCTAGTGCATTGTTGCCCAACCCTCAAGAGCCACCAAGAGGTCATGTTTTCAGGATTTCCTTAGTATTGCACAGGTGATGAAATTATTGCCTGCGCAGGTGATGGAATTATCACCTGTGCAATACTAAGGAAATACTGAAAACATGACCTGTTGGTGTCTCTTCAGGACCAGAGTTGGGGAACATTGCACTAGTGAGTACTCCGGAAAAAGGTACAAAATGTCTTGTGGCTTAAGGTACCTTCACACTGAACAACTTAACAACGATAACGATCCGTGACGTTGCAGCGTCCTAGATAGCGATATTGTTGTGTTTGACACGCAGCAGCGATCAGGATCCTGCTGTGACATCGCTGGTCGGAGCTAGAAGGCCAGCACCTTATTTCGTCGCTGGATCACCCGCTGACATCGCTGAATCGGCGTGTGTGATGCCGATCCAGCGATGTCTTCACTGGTAACCAGGGTAAACATCGGGTTACTAAGCGCAGGGTGTTGTGAATTCTGTGGCAGACCTCCCTCCTGTGGTCACAAGTGGTACTTCGGCTGATTCTCTCTGTGAGCTTCCGTTGGTGGAGGAAAGTGGTACTGCGGCTTCTGAGTTTCCTTCCTCAGGTGATGTGGTGAAGTCGTTAGGTGCTGCTCTATTTAACTCCACCTAGTGCTTTGATCCTGGCCTCCAGTCAATGTTCTAGTATTGGACCTGTTTCCTCCTGGATCGTTCCTGTGGCCTGCTGCTCTGTATAGCTAAGTTCCGCTTTGCTATTTTGTTTGCTGTTTTTTCTGTCCAGCTTCTCTATTTGTTTTTTCCTGCTTGCTGGAAGCTCTGAGACACAGAGGGTGTACCTCCGTGCCTTTAGTTCGGTACGGAGGGTCTTTTTGCCCCCTTTGCCTGGTTTTTGTAGGGTTTTGTGTTGACAACAAAGTTACCTTTCCTATCCTCGCTCTGTTCAGAAAGTCGGGCCTCACTTTGCTAAATCTATTTCATCTCTACGTTTGTCTTTTCATCTTAACTCACAGTCATTATATGTGGGGGCTCTTCAGGACAAGAGTTGGGGAACATTGCACCAGTGAGTACTCCGGAAAAAGGTACAAAATGTCTTGTGGCTTAAGGTACCTTCACACTGAACAACTTAACAACGATAACGATCCGTGACGTTGCAGCGTCCTGGATAGCGATATTGTTGTGTTTGACATGCAGCAGCGATCAGGATCCTGCTGTGACATCGCTGGTCGGAGCTAGAAGGCCAGCACCTTATTTCGTCGCTGGATCACCCGCTGACATCGCTGAATCGGCGTGTGTGATGCCGATCCAGCGATGTCTTCACTGGTAACCAGGGTAAACATCGGGTTACTAAGCGCAGGGTGTTGTGAATTCTGTGGCAGAGCTCCCTCCTGTGGTCACAAGTGGTACTTCGGCTGATTCTCTCTGTGAGCTTCCGTTGGTGGAGGAAAGTGGTACTGCGGCTTCTGAGTTTCCTTCCTCAGGTGATATGGTGAAGTCGTTAGGTGCTGCTCTATTTAACTCCACCTAGTGCTTTGATCCTGGCCTCCAGTCAATGTTCTAGTATTGGACCTGTTTCCTCCTGGATCGTTCCTGTGGCCTGCTGCTCTGCATAGCTAAGTTCCGCTTTGCTATTTTGTTTGCTGTTTTTTCTGTCCAGCTTGTCTATTTGTTTTTTCCTGCTTGCTGGAAGCTCTGAGACACAGAGGGTGTACCTCCGTGCCGTTAGTTCGGTACGGAGGGTCTTTTTGCCCCCTTTGCGTGGTTTTTGTAGGGTTTTGTGTTGACCGCAAAGTTACCTTTCCTATCCTCGTTCTGTTCAGAAAGTCGGGCCTCACTTTGCTAAATCTATTTCATCTCTACGTTTGTCTTTTCATCTTAACTCACAGTCATTATATGTGGGGGCTGCCTTTTCCTTTGGAGTATTTCTCTGAGGCAAGGTAGGCTTATTTTCTATCTTCAGGCTACCTAGTTTCTCAGGCTGTGCCGAGTTGCATAGGGAGCGCTAGGCGCAATCCACGGCTGCCTCTAGTGTGGTTGGAGAGGATTAGGGATTGCGGTCAGCAGAGTTCCCACGTCTCAGAGCTCGTTCAATGTTTTTGGGTTACTGTCAGGTCTCTGTATGTGCTCTGACCTCTATGTCCATTGTGGTACTGAATTACCTTATCATAACAGTACTGGAGGCCAAAAGTACTAATGATTTGTTTTTTGGAGATAGAACTAAATTTCTGAGTTTCAAAAATAATTGTAAACTATTTCTGGCCTTGAAACCTCGCTCCTCTGGTGACCCAGTTCAACAAGTTAGGATCATTATTTCTTTTTTACGTGGCGACCCTCAGGACTGGGCATTTTCTCTTGCGTCAGGAGATCCTGCATTAAGTAATATCGATGCGTTTTTCCTGGCGCTCGGATTGCTGTACGATGAACCTAATTCAGTGGATCAGGCAGAGAAAAATTTGCTGGCTCTGTGTCAGGGTCAGGATGAGATAGAGGTATATTGTCAGAAATTTAGAAAGTGGTCCGTACTCACTCAATGGAATGAAGGTGCGCTCGCAGCTATTTTCAGAAAGGGTCTCTCTGAAGCCCTTAAGGATGTCATGGTGGGATTTCCTATGCCTGCTGGTCTGAATGAGTCTATGTCTTTGGCCATTCAGATCGGTCGACGCTTGCGTGAGCGTAAATCTGTGCACCATTTGGCGGTATTACCTGAGCTTAAACCTGAGCCTATGCAGTGCGATAGGACTTTGACCAGAGTTGAACGGCAAGAACACAGACGTCTGAATGGGCTGTGTTTCTACTGTGGTGATTCCACTCATGCTATCTCTGATTGTCCTAAGCGCACTAAGCGGTTCGCTAGGTCTGCCACCATTGGTACGGTACAGTCAAAATTTCTTCTGTCCGTTACCTTGATCTGCTCTTTGTCATCGTATTCTGTTATGGCATTTGTGGATTCAGGCGCTGCCCTGAATTTGATGGACTTGGAGTATGCTAGGCGTTGTGGGTTTTTCTTGGAGCCCTTGCAGTGTCCTATTCCATTGAGAGGAATTGATGCTACGCCTTTGGCCAAGAATAAGCCTCAGTACTGGACCCAGCTGACCATGTGCATGGCTCCTGCACATCAGGAGGTTATTCGCTTTCTGGTTTTGCATAATCTGCATGATGTGGTCGTGTTGGGGTTGCCATGGCTACAAGTCCATAATCCAGTATTAGATTGGAAATCCATGTCTGTGTCCAGCTGGGGTTGTCAGGGGGTACATGATGATGTCCCATTTCTGACTATTTCGTCATCCACCCCTTCTGAGGTTCCAGAGTTCTTGTCTGATTACCGGGATGTATTTGATGAGCCCAAGTCCGATACCCTACCTCCGCATAGGGATTGTGATTGTGCTATCGATTTGATTCCTGGTAGTAAATTCCCAAAAGGTCGACTGTTTAATTTATCTGTGCCTGAGCACGCCGCTATGCGGAGTTATGTGAAGGAGTCCTTGGAGAAGGGGCATATTCGCCCGTCATCGTCGCCATTAGGAGCAGGGTTCTTTTTTGTAGCCAAGAAGGATGGTTCGCTGAGACCTTGTATAGATTACCGCCTTCTAAATAAGATCACGGTTAAATTTCAGTACCCCTTGCCGTTGTTATCTGATTTGTTTGCTCGGATTAAGGGGGCTAGTTGGTTCACCAAGATAGATCTTCGTGGTGCGTATAATCTTGTGCGTATTAAGCGAGGCGATGAATGGAAAACTGCATTTAATATGCCCGAGGGCCATTTTGAGTATCTAGTAATGCCATTCGGACTTGCCAATGCTCCATCAGTCCTTTATGCATGACATCTTCCGAGAGTACCTGGATAAGTTCCTGATTGTGTACTTGGATGACATTTTGATCTTCTCGGATGATTGGGAGTCTCATGTGAAGCAGGTCAGAACGGTGTTTCAGGTCCTGCGTGCTAATTCTTTGTTTGTGAAGGGATCAAAGTGTCTCTTTGGTGTTCAGAAGGTTTCATTTTTAGGGTTCATCTTTTCCCCTTCTACTATCGAGATGGACCCTGTTAAGGTCCAAGCCATCCATGATTGGACTCAGCCGACATCTCTGAAAAGTCTGCAAAAGTTCCTGGGCTTTGCTAATTTTTATCGTCGCTTCATCTGCAATTTTTCTAGTATTGCTAAACCATTGACCGATTTGACCAAGAAGGGTGCTGATGTGGTCAATTGGTCTTCTGCTGCTGTGAAAGCTTTTCAAGAGTTGAAGCGTCGTTTTTCTTCTGCCCCTGTGTTGTGTCAACCAGATGTTTCGCTTCCATTCCAGGTCGAGGTTGATGCTTCTGAGATTGGAGCAGGGGCTGTTTTGTCGCAGAGAAGTTCTGATTGCTCGGTGATGAAACCATGCGCCTTCTTTTCCAGGAAGTTTTCGCCTGCTGAGCGAAATTATGATGTGGGCAATCGAGAGTTGCTGGCCATGAAGTGGGCATTCGAGGAGTGGCGTCATTGGCTTGAAGGAGCTAAGCATCGCGTGGTGGTCTTGACTGATCATAAGAACTTGACTTATCTCGAGTCTGCCAAGCGCTTGAATCCTAGACAGGCTCGTTGGTCGCTGTTTTTTGCCCGTTTTGACTTTGTGATTTCGTACCTTCCGGGCTCTAAAAATGTGAAGGCGGATGCTCTGTCTAGGAGTTTTGTGCCCGACTCTCCGGGTTTATCTGAGCCGGCGGGTATCCTCAAAGAGGGAGTAATTGTGTCTGCTATCTCCCCTGATTTGCGGCGGGTGCTGCAAAAACTTCAGGCTAATAAACCTGATCGTTGCCCAGCGGAGAAACTGTTTGTCCCTGATAGGTGGACGAATAAAGTTATCTCTGAGGTTCATTGTTCGGTGTTGGCTGGTCATCCTGGAATCTTTGGTACCAGAGAGTTAGTGGCTAGATCCTTTTGGTGGCCATCTCTGTCGCGGGATGTGCGTTCTTTTGTGCAGTCCTGTGGGATTTGTGCTCGG
Source organism: Ranitomeya imitator (assembly GCF_032444005.1). Lineage (NCBI taxonomy): Eukaryota > Metazoa > Chordata > Amphibia > Anura > Dendrobatidae > Ranitomeya > Ranitomeya imitator. The sequence continues at coordinate 136,042,369 of NC_091286.1, forward strand.
GCTAAGCCCTGCTGTTCTCGTGCCAGTGGGTTGCTTTTGCCCTTGCCGGTCCCGAAGAGGCCTTGGACACATATCTCTATGGATTTTATTTCAGATCTTCCCGCCTCTCAAAAGATGTCAGTCATTTGGGTGGTCTGTGATCGCTTCTCTAAGATGGTCCATTTGGTACCCTTGTCTAAATTACCTTCCTCCTCTGATTTGGTGCCATTGTTCTTCCAGCATGTGGTTCGTTTACATGGCATTCCAGAGAATATCGTTTCTGACAGAGGTTCCCAGTTTGTTTCGAGGTTTTGGCGAGCATTTTGTGGTAGGATGGGCATTGACTTGTCTTTTTCCTCGGCTTTCCATCCTCAGACTAATGGCCAGACCGAACGAACCAATCAGACCTTGGAAACTTATCTGAGATGCTTTGTTTCTGCTGATCAGGATGACTGGGTGTCCTTTTTGCCTTTGGCTGAGTTCGCCCTTAATAATCGGGCCAGCTCGGCTACCTTGGTTTCGCCGTTTTTCTGCAACTCTGGGTTCCATCCTCGTTTCTCTTCAGGGCAGGTTGAGTCTTCGGACTGTCCTGGTGTGGATACTGTGGTAGACAGGTTGCAGCAGATTTGGACTCATGTAGTGGACAATTTGACCTTGTCCCAGGAGAAGGCTCAACGTTTCGCTAATCGCAGACGCTGTGTGGGTCCCCGACTTCGTGTTGGGGATTTGGTTTGGTTATCTTCTCGTCATATTCCTATAAAGGTTTCCTCTCCTAAGTTTAAACCTCGTTTCATTGGTCCGTATAGGATTTCTGAGGTTCTTTATCCTGTGTCTTTTCGTCTGACCCTTCCAGATTCTTTTTCCATACATAACATATTCCATAGGTCATTGTTGCGGAGATACGTGGCACCTATGGTTCTATCTGTTGATCCTCCTGCCCCAGTTTTGGTGGAGGGGGAGTTGGAGTATATTGTGGAGAAGATTTTGGATTCTCGTGTTTCAAGACGGAAACTCCAGTATCTGGTTAAGTGGAAGGGTTATGCTCAGGAAGATAATTCCTGGGTCTTTGCCTCTGATGTCCATGCTCCCGATCTTGTTCGTGCCTTTAATATGGCTCATCCTGGTCGTCCTGGGGGCTCTGGTGAGGGTTAGGTGACCCCTCCTCAAGGGGGGGGTACTGTTGTGAATTCTGTGGCAGAGCTCCCTCCTGTGGTCACAAGTGGTACTTCGGCTGATTCTCTCTGTGAGCTTCCGTTGGTGGAGGAAAGTGGTACTGCGGCTTCTGAGTTTCCTTCCTCAGGTGATGTGGTGAAGTCGTTAGGTGCTGCTCTATTTAACTCCACCTAGTGCTTTGATCCTGGCCTCCAGTCAATGTTCTAGTATTGGACCTGTTTCCTCCTGGATCGTTCCTGTGGCCTGCTGCTCTGCATAGCTAAGTTCCGCTTTGCTATTTTGTTTGCTGTTTTTTCTGTCCAGCTTGTCTATTTGTTTTTTCCTGCTTGCTGGAAGCTCTGGGACGCAGAGGGTGTACCTCCGTGCCGTTAGTTCGGTACGGAGGGTCTTTTTGCCCCCTTTGCGTGGTTTTTGTAGGGTTTTGTGTTGACCGCAAAGTTACCTTTCCTATCCTCGCTCTGTTCAGAAAGTCGGGCCTCACTTTGCTAAATCTATTTCATCTCTACGTTTGTCTTTTCATCTTAACTCACAGTCATTATATGTGGGGGCTGCCTTTTCCTTTGGGGTATTTCTCTGAGGCAAGGTAGGCTTATTTTCTATCTTCAGGCTAGCTAGTTTCTCAGACTGTGCCGAGTTGCATAGGGAGCGTTAGGCGCAATCCACGGCTGCCTCTAGTGTGGTTGGAGAGGATTAGGGATTGCGGTCAGCAGAGTTCCCACGTCTCAGAGCTCGTTCAATGTTTTTGGGTTACTGTCAGGTCACTGTATGTGCTCTGACCTCTATGTCCATTGTGGTACTGAATTACCTTATCATAACAGCAGGGCCACGCTTAGTAACCCGATATTTACCCTGGTTACCTAAAAAAAAAAACACTGCATACTTACATTCCGGTGTCTGTCACGTCCCTCGCCGTCAGCTTTCCGCACTGACTGTGAGGGCCGGCCGTAAAGCAAAGCACAGCGGTGACGTCACCGCTGTGCTTTACGGCCGGCGCTCACAGTCAATGCGGGGAGCTGACGGCGAGGGACACGACAGACACCGGAATGTAAGTATGCAGTGTTTGTTTTTTTTAGGTAACCAGGGTAAATATCGGGTTACTAAGCGCGGCCCTGCGCTTAGTAACCCGATGTTTACCCTGGTTACCCGGGGACCTCGGCATCGTTGGTCGCTGGAGAGCTGTCTGTGTGACAGCTCTCCAGCGACCACACAACGACTAAACAGCGACGCTGCAGCGATCGGCATCGTTGTCTATATCGCTGCAGCGTCGCTTAATGTGACGGTACCTTTAGTGAAAAGCATTGTCAGGGAAATCCATTTTTTGATGGGTTTCCTCTTCAAAGTCTGAATGGGATTGAAAACAATTTGTGGTACTTTGAAGGTCGAAAAGGAAGATCTTTCTTTATAAGAAGAGGAGTTTTTGACAATGTCACTAAATGTTTATCTATGAAGCTCTATGAAGCCCTTATAAGACTATCGACTGCAGAGAACCACTTGAAGGTTTTATTCTTAGCTAAGTCAGAATCTGATTGGGGAATTTCTCCCTCAGAGAGGTCTTTCTCTATAAACGAGATGTCTGAGAGCTATGGCCCATTGCAAGTTCAGGCTAAAGTGATTTGGGATGTTTATGGTTGCCTGGAGCAGTCAGATCATAGCCACTTTCAGAGTCTGCCATGAGAACCTGATGCAGTGGTGGCTTTTTCAACATCAAATGGACCTTACAGAACCTTTATGGTCAAGCAACCCAGCATGTCCATAATGCATCTTGACGCCTTAGAGGCATCTGACATCGACTCGGCTATCTTCAGCACTCCCATTAAGAATGAATGGAGCACATGAGTGCATAATCAACAACCACTACCGTTAAGACTTCCAGCTCTTCAAATCGATTGTGGTTCCAGTGGTAGGACCCCCAGTGATATGAATGTTATCTTCGCTAATTTGAATAGGGGGTAATTTCCAAACTTGAGATTACCAATTTAATTTCTTTAACAAGACCTGAGAATATTCCAGAAACAATAGGCTAAAATAATTATTAAGAGACCTTAGTTTTGGAAACCATATGTTTCTTAATTAGTGGATAGATACATTGCATGAATAGGCTACTTGGACCACTGCTATTTATTAACACCATGTATACTATTAGTATAGTTTCCTTCAATTCTTACTTGGAACACCTGTCAAGCATGGCTTTCATTTCTTGGATGACAGGCAAGTCCTCCGCAGCACCTGATTCAGGATGTAAATCTTGAAGCCTATTCATAGCATGCTGCCTCACGCGATTCACTGCAGAATACTCCTGCTCTAGATCTCGAGAGATAGTCTCGTGGTTTTCCAGTAGCTCATCCAGTTCAGCCTTTGATGCTTTTTCAGTACAGCTGTCTGGTAGACGTTCTTGTAGCTGATCAATTGCTAAAGTAGATTCCTGTATCTGGGAGCACAAATGACATTAGGTGTAAATTAATAAGTCATCACAAGGAAATATACTTTTGTGTTTGACACAGGCAGACAATTAATAGTATTCATTTGCATAGTTTTCATTGACAGTAACCCATACAAGTGTAGACGATGTCTATATAAGCATGCGTCCCATCAGATTTGCTACCTTATCACTCAGCTGCTTCCATTCCTGCAAAGCTTCCTCCAGTAGCTTCTCCTGTTCGCGAGCTATACTGCGAAGCCGGGTCCATCTCTGCCACACTGTAGACATTGACTTACTTATCGTTGCTTTGCTGGCATTATTTCCCAGCTTTTCCATTGCTGATGCCTTTTCCTCAAGTGTTGTGATTTTCTCATGAAAAGAATTGACCAAGGTCACCAAAGTCTATAAAAAAAAAAGTATATTGTCAGACTTGGATTTAATGCAAACAATATCAAGAAATATCAAAATGCAGATTAAATTAGAGTTGGCGCAAATCAAATCGCATGACCTGGTCCATCGGCATGGTTGGTAATCAGTGGCCATTGGACCAGAGCCCCGAGAATCGCCTATTACGTGACAGCATCTCCGGCTCCTCTTTAGATTAGCCAGCCTAAAGCGGCATCATAGTTGTAGCTTGATGCACATATTATGTTGCGCCCGGCCGGCTAATCAAAACAGATTAAATCAAGAGTTGTGGCTGCCGGGAGGCAGGAGGAAGTTCTCCGGGCTCCCATCCGACAGCCACAAATTACTGACCTGGTCACCGAACCAGGGCTCTGTGACTCAATTTGCACCACTCCTATTATAGACTTTTGAAGGCAACAGACAGTCTTACAGTAAAGCAGCGTATGAAATGTTCTGCTTACACTGTTTAATATTTTGTAAGGCAGAAAGAAATTTAAGTAATTGGTATATTGGTAGCTTTTTTTACAATTCTACAACTAAGCTCCCATCACAACATTGCAACTGGGTTTATATCAAGATTTGTATGTAGGCTTGCTTGGGGGTACTGAAACATTGCCACAGTGTATAACTGAGAAACATTTTGGTTTTAGTTTACCAATGATTTGATGTTGCCCTTTATAGCACTACCTCAGCGTTTTTTTATTTTACCGCTGGTATGGTGCTTTAAATTTAAGGTCCCTGCACTTAGTCACACTCACCTGCTGCCATTTCCCCTGCTATTGCCACCGCTCCTGATGTCGTCCTACAGTCTGTGGCCTGCTACGTTGCTCCAGTGTTTGTGGAGAGAGCCAGCGGTCATTCTTCAATGCAAGTCTCCGAGAGCTTCATCCTGGATCTCATAGACTTGTATTGAGAGCTTGTCATGTGACTTCTGAACAGTCAGAAGCTGTGGACTTTTAAGATGGCGCCGCGGGGCCAGGGTGGTGCCAAAATATGGTGAAGACGTCAGAGAGTGAGTATAAGACCAGGGACAGAGACCTTACATTAGAATCATTACTAAAGTGCAAAAAAAGAAACCAAAATGCTGGAGTGGTGCTTTAAAAGGGTTATCTACTTTTAACGTGTAACCGATGTAATATATCTTATGAAGGAAATCTGCTTCCTCCTTCTCCTGATTTTTTAATCTCAATATTCTCTATTCTGGGGTAATATCTGTATTCAGTGAAGACAGATTTCCGCATTAGTGAGATAGGGGATGGAAGTTGCTGCTTGTAAAATTTTGTGGAGATGGCGAGGGTGAGAAGGAGCACAAGGAAGACAAACAATCTGCTGCACGTTCTCTTGAAACAACAGTTACACTTTAACAATTCCTTTTGTATTTGAAGACCCCTTCCCTGACAATAAGCCAATCCTCACACCATCACACTACCATCACAAAATTACTCTGTTGATACGTTACTAATGAAATTGCCTCATATTTTGGGACTTGTGGAGTGTTGTTTTTAAATTTAGAAGTCGATGGAACATTATACAAAAGGGCTTCTGAATAATTAATTTCTTTTTTTTTTACGTGGGATGAACATTGATGTTTACTATCTCTACCAACTTTCCCATACCTTTGAAAACTGGGGTCTGCCAAACATTCATGTGTTTTCAATGGGAAGAAAACTCCCCCCTGAAGACAGAAGAATTTTGACGTTGGAATTCCGAATGCCCCTTACTTATCTGTCACAACATATTCTTCGAGGGAACAGAAGCCCCCACACACATTAGATGGTCTCTCATGTCATTCTCAAATTGACTGGTTTGGTCAACCACTAGAAACCATTGGTCAAACTGCCTAGTAATTATCTCACTTAACATCACTTGTTAGGGGACAGTAAGGAGGCCACCACACACATTGGATGGTCGGCCATGTCTGCCAAGATTGAGGAGGATGGACCACTTACATTAGTATGGGGATATTTAGAATATAGAGGACCACAATTGTCATTTACATGCTAAGGTTCTTTTGTCTGCAGTTACATAAGAAAAAATCAAGATATATCCTGAAAAAAAGCAATCAGTACTTGATGTGTATTCTTAGTGACTGCATTTCTTACCTTATGAGCCACAAGTTTCTCTTCAGCTGTATGATATGACATATCTTTAGTGAGGGAAAACTTGAATAATCTTTTTTCCGCTTCATTTAAGGAGATTACAACTTGGTTTCTATCCTCTTGATATAAATGCCACTGAATCGTACATCTAGAAGTGATGAAATTCAGACAGTGATTATCACATATCTGTTTTTTTTTACAAACCACTACAAGGTGTTCTGCAAATTCAAAATGTCTACAAACCTATACCACTTTGCAAGTACACGTTCAAGTTGGCACATTGCTAAAAATATATATATATATATATATATATATATATATATATATATATATATATATATACAGTGGGGCAAAAAAGTATTTAGTCAGTCAGCAATAGTGCAAGTTCCACCACTTAAAAAGATGAGAGACGTCTGTAATTTACATCATAGGTAGACCTCAACTATGGGAGACAAACTGAGAGAAAAAAATCCAGGAAATCACATTGTCTGTTTTTTTATCATTTTTTTTGCATATTATGGTGGAAAATAAGTATTTGGTCAGAAACAAACAATCAAGATTTCTGGCTCTCACAGACCTGTAACCTCTTCTTTAAGAGTCTCCTCTTTCCTCCACTCATTACCTGTAGTAATGGCACCTGTTTAAACTTGTTATCAGTATAAAAAGACACCTGTGCACACCCTCAAACAGTCTGACTCCAAACTCCACTATGGTGAAGACCAAAGAGCTGTCAAAGGACACCAGAAACAAAATTGTAGCCCTGCACCAGGCTGGGAAGACTGAATCTGCAATAGGCAACCAGCTTGAAGTGAAGAAATCAACAGTGGGAGCAATAATTAGAAAATGGAAGACATACAAGACCACTGATAATCTCCCTCGATCTAGGGCTCCACGCAAAATCTCACCCCGTGGGGTCAGAATGATCACAAGAACGGTGAGCAAAAATCCCAGAACCACGCGAGGGGACCTAGTGAATGAACTGCAGAGAGCTGGGACCAATGTAACAAGGTCTACCATAAGTAACACACTATGCCACCATGGACTCAGATCCTGCAGTGCCAGACGTGTCCCACTGCTTAAGCCAGTACATGTCCGGGCCCGTCTGAAGTTTGCTAGAGAGCATTTGGATGATCCAGAGGAGTTTTGGGAGAATGTCCTATGGTCTGATGAAACCAAACTGGAACTGTTTGGTAGAAACACAACTTGTCGTGTTTGGAGGAAAAAGAATACTGAGTTGCATCCATCAAATACCATACCTACTGTAAAGCATGGTGGTGGAAACATCATGCTTTGGGGCTGTTTCTCTGCAAAGGGGCCAGGACGACTGATCCGGGTACATGAAAGAATGAATGGGGCCATGTATCGTGAGATTTTGAGTGCAAACCTCCTTCCATCAGCAAGGGCATTGAAGATGAAACGTGGCTGAATCTTTCAACATGACAATGATCCAAAGCACACCGCCAGGGCAACGAAGGAGTGGCTTCGTAAGAAGCATTTCAAGTTCCTGGAGTGGCCTAGCCAGTCTCCAGATCTCAACCCTATAGAAAACCTTTGGAGGGAGTTGAAAGTCCGTGTTGCCAAGCGAAAAGCCAAAAACATCACTGCTCTAGAGGAGATCTGCATGGAGGAATGGGCCAACATACCAACAACAGTGTGTGGCAACCTTGTGAAGACTTGCAGAAAACGTTTGACCTCTGTCATTGCCAACAAAGGATATATTACAAAGTATTGAGATTAAATTTTGTTTCTGACCAAATACTTATTTTCAACCATAATATGCAAATAAATTGTTAAAAAAACAGACAATGTGATTTTCTGGATTTTTTTTTCTCAGTTTGTCTCCCATAGTTGAGGTCTACCTATGATGTAAATTACAGACGCCTCTCATCTTTTTAAGTGGTGGAACTTGCACTATTGCTGACTGACTAAATACTTTTTTGCCCCACTGTATTGCCTCTCCTATGTATAGCACTCATGCTCTGTTCACATTGCTTAGCAGCGCAGATCCATTCAGTCCCACCATCCAACACAAGAGACGCTCTCACAAATCACTTAACCATCTGCTCACTCTTTCGATCCTCCTTCTCCTAGTTGCTGGAGACATCTCTCCAAACCCCGGCCCCCCATGTTATAGCCAGTCAAACCTCCCAATTGCTACACCCAGAAACCCCTCTAACCTTATTAATATTCTCTGCATGCCTTCTGTCTCTTTGAATTGTGCCCTTTGGAATTCTCGCTCTGTGTGTAATAAACTCTCCTTCATTCATGACTTCTTCCTTTCTAATTCTCTTAATCTCCTGGCTCTTACTGAAACCTGGATCCAGCAGTCAGACACCACTGCTGCTGCTGCTCTTTCATATGGTGCACTACACTTTTCTCATACCCCAAGATCGGACAACAGAGCAGGTGGAGGCGTTGGTCTGCTCCTTTCACCAAAATGTACTTTCCAAGTTATCCCCCAAGTACCCTCACTTGTCTTCCCTTCCTTTGAGGTCCATGTGGTCAGACTCTACGTCCCCTTCTCCATGCGAGTGGTGGTGGTGTATCGTCCTCCCGGCCCCTCTCATCAGTTCCTGGATCACTTTGCCACCTGGCTTCCACACTTTCTTTCCTGTGACACCCCCACCCTTATCATGGGTGATTTCAACATCCCTATTGCCTCTCCCCTCTCCCCATCTGCTTCTCACCTTTTGGCTCTAACCTCCTCTTTCGGCCTCTCGCAGCATACTAACTCGCCAACACATGAAGATGGAAACTCCCTTGACTTGGTCTTCTCCCGGCTTTGCTCAGTGGATGATTTCACAAACTCCCCTCTCCCACTCTCTGACCACCACCTTCTTTCATTCTCTATCAAGAACTGCCATCCCGCTCAGGTCACCCCCACTTTCCACACTTATAGAAACATACAGGCCATTAACACCCAGGAACTTATGAAGAACTTGCAGTCCTCATTGGCCCCAATCTCCTCCATCTCATGTCCTGATTCTGCTCTGAAGCATTACAATGAAACCCTGCAAAGTGCCCTGGATGAAGCTGCTCCTCCTATACATAAAACAACTCGGCACAGACGGCAACAACCGTGGCACACGCTGCAAACACGTTTCCTGCAGCGGTGCTCCAGGTGCGCAGAACGTCTGTGGAGAAAATCTAATCTACCCGAAGATTTCATCCATTATAAGTTCATGCTAAAGACATACAATTCTGCCCTTCACCTCTCCAAACAAACCTACTTCAACACCCTCATCACCTCCCTGTCCAATAACCCTAAACGTCTCTTTGACACGTTCCAGTCCCTACTCAACCCAAGAGCGCAGGCCCCAACCACGGATCTCCGTGCTGACAATCTGGCCAATTACTTCAAAGAAAAAATTGACCATATTCGACAGGAAATCATCTCCCAATCTCTTCATACCATGCACTGTCCTCCCTCCCCCACTGCATCTAGTTCACTCTCTGACTTTGAACCAGTTACAGAAGAAGAAGTAAGCAGGCTCCTTGCATCTTCTCGCCCGACCACTTGCATCAGTGACCCCATTCCGTCACATTTCCTCCAGTCCCTTTCCCCGGCTGTCACCTCTCACCTAACAAAAATATTCAACCTTTCCCTCACTTCCGGTATTTTTCCCTCCTCATTTAAGCATGCCATCATACATCCATTACTTAAAAAACCATCCCTCGACCAAAACTGTGCCGCTAATTATAGACCTGTCTCTAATCTTCCCTTCATCTCTAAACTCCTCGAACGCCTGGTCCACTCCCGTCTTACCCGCTATCTCTCAGATAACTCTCTTCTCGACCCTCTTCAATCTGGTTTCCGCTCTTTACACTCTACTGAAACTGCCCTCACTAAAGTCTCTAATGACCTACTAACAGCTAAATCTAATGGTCACTACTCCATGCTAATTCTCTTGGATCTCTCTGCAGCATTTGATACTGTGGATCATCAGCTCCTCCTCACTATGCTCCGCTCCATCGGCCTCAAGGACACCGTTCTCTCCTGGTTCTCCTCCTATCTCTCTGACCGATCCTTCACTGTATGTTTCGCTGGTTCCTCCTCCTCTCACCTTCCCCTTACTGTTGGGGTTCCTCAAGGATCAGTCCTAGGCCCCCTCCTCTTCTCTTTGTATACTGCCCCTATTGGACAAACAATCAGTAGATTTGGCTTCCAGTACCATCTCTATGCTGACGACACCCAACTATACACTTCTTCTCCTGATCTCACGCCTGCCTTATTAGAAAACACCAGTGATTGTCTTACCGCTGTCTCTAGCATCATGTCCTCCCTCTATCTGAAACTAAACCTGTCAAAAACTGAACTCCTCGTGTTTTCTCCCTCTACTAACCTACCTTTGCCTGACATTGCCATCTCCGTTTGCGGTTCCACCATTACTCCAAAGCAACATGCCCGCTGCCTTGGGGTCATCCTTGATTCTGACCTTTCATTCACCCCCCACATCCGATCACTGGCTCGCTCTTCTTACCTGCATCTCAAAAACATTTCTAGAATTCGCCCTTTTCTTACTTTCGACTCTGCAAAAACTCTTACTGTTTCACTTATTCATTCTCGTCTGGACTATTGTAACTCTCTACTAATCGGCCTCCCTCTTACCAAACTCTCCCCGCTCCAATCTGTCCTGAATGCTGCTGCCAGGATCATATTCCTCACCAACCGTTACACCGATGCCTCTACCTTGTGCCAGTCATTACACTGGTTACCCATCCACTCAAGAATCCAGTACAAAACTACTACCCTCATCCACAAAGCACTCCATGGCTCAGCACCACCCTACATCTCCTCTCTGGTCTCAGTCTACCACCCTACCCGTGCCCTCCGCTCCGCTGATGACCTCAGGTTAGCATCCTCAATAATCAGAACCTCGCACTCCCGTCTCCAAGACTTTACACGTGCTGCGCCGATTCTTTGGAATGCACTACCTAGGATAATACGATTAATCCCCAATCCCCACAGTTTTAAGCGTGCCCTAAAAACTCATTTGTTCAGACTGGCCTACCGCCTCAATGCATTAACCTAACGATCCCTGTGTGGCCTATATTAAAAAAAAAAAAAAAAAAAAAATTAATTAACTGGTTCATGCAGCTTTACATGAACACCCAAGCCTTACACTATGGCTGGTCCGAATAACTATAGCAATTGTTACCATCCACCTCTCGTGTCTCCCCTTTTCCTCATAGTTTGTAAGCTTACGAGCAGGGCCCTCACTCCTCTTGATATCTGTTTTGAACTGTATTTCTGTTATGCTGTAATGTCTATTGTATGTACAAGTCCCCTCTATAATTTGTAAAGCGCTGCGGAATATGTTGGCGCTATATAAATAAAAATTATTATTATTATTATTATTATTATGTTGAAAGACCCAGCCACGTTTCATCTTCAATGCCCTTGCTGATGGAAGGAGGTTTGCACTCAAAATCTCACGATACATGGCCCCATTCATTCTTTCATGTACCCGGATCAGTCGTCCTGGCCCCTTTGCAGAGAAACAGCCCCAAAGCATGATGTTTCCACCACCATGCTTTACAGTAGGTATGGTATTTGATGGATGCAACTCAGTATTCTTTTTCCTCCAAACACGACAAGTTGTGTTTCTACCAAACAGTTCCAGTTTGGTTTCATCATACCATAGGACATTCTCCCAAAACTCCTCTGGATCATCCAAATGCTCTCTAGCAAACTTCAGACGGGCCCGGAAATGTACTGGCTTAAGCAGTGGGACACGTCTGGCACTGCAGGATCTGAGTCCATGGTGGCGTAGTGTGTTACTTATGGTAGGCCTTGTTACATTGGTCCCAGCTCTCTGCAGTTCATTCACTAGGTCCCCCGGCGTGGTTCTGGGATTTTTGCTCACCGTTCTTGTGATCATTCTGACCCCACGGGGTGGGATTTTGCATGGAGCCCCAGATCGAGGGAGATTATCAGTGGTCTTGTATGTCTTCCATTTTCTAATTATTGCTCCCACTGTTGATTTCTTCACTCCAAGCTGGTTGGCTATTGCAGATTCAGTCTTCCCAGCCTGGTGCAGGGCTACAATTTTGTTTCTGGTGTCCTTTGACAGCTCTTTGGTCTTCACCATAGTGGAGTTTGGAGTCAGACTGTTTGAGGGTGTGCACAGGTGTCTTTTTATACTGATAACAAGTTTAAACAGGTGCCATTACTACAGGTAATGAGTGGAGGAAAGAGGAGACTCTTAAAGAAGAAGTTACAGGTCTGTGAGAGCCTGAAATCTTGATTGTTTGTTTCTGACCAAATACTTATTTTCCACCATAATATGCAAATAAATTGTTAAAAAAACAGACAATGTGATTTTCTGGATTTTTTTTCTCAGTTTGTCTCCCATAGTTGAGGTCTACCTATGATGCAAATTACAGAAGCCTCTCATCTTTTTAAGTGGTGGAACTTGCACTATTGCTGACTGACTAAATACTTTTTTGCCCCACTGTATATATATATATATATATATATATATATATAGTTCAGACCAAAATTTTGGACACACCTTCTCATTTAAAGATTTTTCTGTATTTTCATGACTATAAAAATTGTACATTCACACTGAAGGCATCAAAACTATGAATTAACACATGTGGAATTATGTACTTAACAAAAAAGTGTGAAACAACTGAAATTATGTCTTATATTCTAGGTTCTTTAAAGTAGCCACCTTTTGCTTTGATGACTGCTTTGCACACTCTTGGCATTCTCATGTCAAATTTTCATAGTCATATGTACAGTGGGGAAAAAAAAGAATTTCGTCAACCCTCAATTGTGCAAGTTCCTCCACTTAAAAAGATGAGAGAGGCCTGTAATTGACATCATAGGTAGACCACAACTATAAGAGTCAAAATTTCGAAAACAAATCCAGAAAATCATCCTGTCTGACTTGACAAGATTTATTTTGCAAATTAAGATGGAAAATAAGTATTTGGTCAACTAAAAACATGCAATATTTCTGGCTCTCACAGATCTGTATCTTCTTCTTTAAGAGGCTCCTCTGTCCTCCACCTCCTGTAGTAATGGCACCTGTTTGAACTTGTTATCAGTATAAAAGACACCTGTCCATAACCTCAAACAGTCACACTCCAAACTCCACTATGGTGAAGACCAAAGGGCTGTCAAAGGATGCCAGAAACAGGTGCGATGAAATCAACTGTGGAAGCAATAATAAGAAAATGGAAGACATACAAGACCACTGATAATCTCCCTCGATCTGGGGCTCCATGCAAGACCTCACCCGGTGGGGTCAAAATGATCACAAGAACGGTGAGCAAAAATCCCAGAACCACATGGGGGGACCTAGTAAATGACCTGCATAGAGCTGGGACCACCGTAACAAAGGCTACGATCAGTAACACACTACGCCACCAGGGACTCAGATCCTGCAGTGCCAGACGTGTCCCCCTGCTTAAGCCAGTACATATCTGGGCCCATCTGAAGTTTGCTAGAGAGCATTTGGATTATCCAGAAGAGTATTGGGAGAATTTTCATATGATCTGATGAAACCAAAGTAGAACTGTTTGGTAGAAACAAAACTCGTGGTGTTTGGAGGAGACAGAATGCTGAATTGCATTCAAAGAAACACCATACCTACTGTGAAGCATGGGGGTTGGCAACATCATGCTTTGGGGCAGTTTCTCTGCAAAGGGAACAGGATAACTGATCCGTATATGTGAAAGAATGAATGGGGCCATGTATCGTGAAACTTTGAGTTCAGCAAGGGCATTGAAGATGATACGTGGATGGGTCTTTCAGCATAATAATGATCCCATGCACACCACAACGACAACAAAGGAGTGGCTTCATAATAAGCATATGAAGGTCCTGTAGTGGCCTAGCCAGTCTCTAGATCTCAAACCCATAGAAAACTTTGGAGGGAATTGAAAGTCCATGTTGCCCAGCGACAGGCCCAAAACATCACTGCTCTAGAGGAGATCTGAATGGAGGAATTGGCCAACATACCATCAACAGTGTGCCAACCTTGTGAAGACTTACAGAAAATGTTTGACCTCTGTCATTGCCAACAAAGAATATATAACAAAATATTGAGATGAACTTTTATTAATGACCAAATACGTATTTTCCACTATAATTTGCAAAATAAATCTTGCTAAATCAGACACGGTGATTTTCTGGATTTGTTTTCTCATTTTGACTCTCATAGTTGTGGTCTACCTATGATGTCAATTACAGGCCTCTCTCATCTTTTTGAGTGGGCGAACTTGCACAATTGGTGGCTGACTAAATACTTATTTCCCCACTATATATAAAGTTTCCATGCAGAATTAATAAACCTAAGTCTAACTTGGCATAGAAATACATTGCATTACCTACTAAATCAAATCCACATGTTACTCTATGTAATTGCAGACTGTAGATTCCATAGTGCGCAGTGTGCCCACTATCACAAACCCCCTGTATCCCCTGTGCAGTTAGGCAGTCACATGCAACATACTGTATATGCAGTCACATACGTCAGGCATAATTGCAATGTGCATGTTTGCAATCACATGCAGACTAAACTCTGCTACTATCAATTGCAGATTTTTCGTTTCAGCCAAGATAACACCCTTAAAACAAATTCTGTGGAAATTGACTGCTATTTTATTTTTTAGAATCCACAGTACCAAATCTGAATCTTATCCTCAAAATTTGGTGTGGATTTGCCACTGCGGATTTCCCAGCAGTCAATGTCGGATTTACTACAGAATTTTATCAGCAGCAGAGCCATTCCCTATAGTGGAAATTTCATAATAAAGTCACACCTCCTCAGCAGTTCTAGCTGAGTTTGAGCTTGCTCCTTGGTCTCTTTCCCTCTTTTCTTCGTGGAGGCCAAAGCTTGGCTGAGCTGATCCATCCCAGGCTTGTTAACACATCCTTCAAGCTCAGAAACTAAAATGCGTAGTTCATCAATAAGTCCATTTAACTTTTTTTCAGTGCTAAAAAATTCAGTATAGTCCTGAAGTGTGTCTTCAGCTGTCTCGATATCCACGCCATTTGTCGTCTGCTGCAGCATCTGATGAGCTTCTTGTAGCCAGTTAGAAGCAGACTGAAATGCTTGATGGTATCTCTGACTCGTGATGTACATTTTATCGAGAGTAGTCTAAACGAAACAGAAGATGTGGGAAACAATTAGTTTATACAGTACATACAGATATTTCTTTAGAAACAGAAGTTTGTATACTTGGTTTGTTCCTTTAAGATAAAGTCTATGGGGCTATTCATACTGTATGACCGATTTGTTTTTGCAGGATGAGTGGTCTGTGCAAAATTGCGAAGACATGTCTGATATTGCTCCCTGTGTCAGATCAAAATCAGCAATGTAAGTATATGAGCCCATGAAAAAATTCAGACAGAACTTGGATGCCATCCGAGTGCTATCCGTTTTTCGTGGACTGCTAGACAGGAGAAGGTAGAGGAATTTTTAATTCTTTGTTTCTTATCCAAGAAAAACTGATGAAACTAGGAGCAAACCCTGAAGAAACACAAACTTAGTAATAATACTTAGACCGATTTTTCTTAAATGAAAAAAACGGGTGTCTGAATGTGCCCTTAGGATGATCATTGCCCTAAAAAGACTCTGGTGGGTACATGTCTTAAAATCACATCATATTTCAAAAGACATAATGATAGGGAATTTAGATTGTGAGCCCCATCGGGGACAGCGATGATAAAGTGGGCAAACTGTAAAGCGCTGCGGAATATGTTAGCGCTATATAAAAATAAAGATCATTATTATTATTATTATTATTATTATTAAGTAATTGTGCACTGGGCACTAATAAACATTTTTCCGAAAATTCAAAAACACTGATAATTGAAAGCATGATCAGGTTTAATAAACTAATGGCCAGAGAAGCAGCATTATGTGTCACTCGGTATATAGTACTCACACAGTATTACGCCAAGGAATAGATATGTATATAGCCTCTTCCTAAAAGTCTCCTTACACTGATTTGGCACTCTCCACAAGGAGAAACTTCATCAGTGAATAGGAAACATGCTTTTTTGAAGGAAGTAGTGTCCAATTGTCTGTATATTCTGTATTACAGTTCATAACTATTTGAATTGAATGGGGCTTAGCAACAAGACAAGACACAGTTCATAAGAGTGGTGCTGTTTCTGGATGAAAATGAGGTCCTTCTCGTAATCCCAGACAACTATAAATATATAAATTCCCAAAGTTAAACTATCTACAGACATGGAGAGAACTTAAAATCTCCTCGACAGTTTTTCATTATAGTGTTGTATTAGAATAGTATAGTGATATCTCCAGGATGACCAAGATTACTGGCATACATTACAAGACTGCAGTTGATATACAGACCTGTCTTCCACTGATGACTTCATTGATTTCTCTGTCAAGTTCCGATAATTCAGAAATGCTGTTGTCCAGATCGGCTGGGACCAGTTCCTTAGCTTTAACATACTTTTCTTTTTCTCTCTTGCTCAGGGCATTCATAATCCTTAGACTAGATGCTATTTCCTCTTGTTGAATTTGCAACTTTCTGATTTCCTCCTGGACACTTTCAAGTTTCCCATCCAAAGCTAGACGTTCACCCAGCTCTACCTTCTTCTGCCTAAGCCACTCCAAAGTACGGCATATTTCAATATGAAAGTCTATGCTCTGGATCAACCTATTTTCACATTCTCCCATCCTTTCCTTCATCACAGCATGGCATGACCTCAGCTTTTCCTGCCACTGTTGAATTTGAGTCTCTGCAGTTTCATAAACTGAAGAATCAAGCATTGGAGAAAGTTCTTCTAAATGTTCTGTAACTTGTCTGAGGAGGGAGCCTGCATTGTGAAGGTTGGCTGCCAATGTCCGGTAGCTTTTAAGCTTGTCCTCAGCTGGAAGTGTTTCCTTGTTTACTTGTTCCAATTCCTTATCTAGGGCCTCAAATTTTATCTTTAGCTTTGAACAGAGGTCTTCATTTCTCCTATAGGCATCTTTAGTGTCTGCAAGTTGGCTAACTTTCTGTTCTATAGTTCTTTTTAACTTATGATACTGGCAAACAAGTTGTAACATTTCTTCAGGAAGCCATGGTTGCCCTGTGCTACGGAACATCTCCTTTTTCTGATTTAATTCATTAACTGCTGTGCCAAGTGTCACAACTTCATTCAGAAGAGAAGCATAGTCCTGTTGAAGGGTCAATGCCTCTTCAGCTGAAAGGCTGGAAGGAACTCTGTTCATGAGTGAAAAGTGGTCTTCGAGTTCTTTTAGAGCCTTGCTTGTCAACTCAATCAAGGAACCATACTCCTTGCGGACAAAGATTGCTTCCTGAACTTTAATGAGCTTTTCTTTGGCCAAAGTAACAACATAATTACATTGCTGTGGCAAAGAATTGAGTTTCTCATCAAGGTAAGATCGTTCAACCTCATTTAATGAAGGCAATATCTCCTGGCCATTTCTTTGCAGGGAAAGAAGAAGATTTTCATATTCAGGGGCCTGTTCAAGGATTTTCTGATATTTGGACAGCTGAGAATATAACTCAGAATCATCATTCATAAGATTAACTTCTGGAAATGTTAAAACATCTGCTTGTTTTATCCAATGACAAACTTTATCTAAATCTTCTTTAAAAAAGTTTCTTAAAACAAAACTTTTTTCAAGTTCGATGAGTCTTTGGCCACATTTTTGCAAAGTGCTGTCAAAATCACCTTGCAGTTGTTGCAGTTTACCTAAAACTTCACTTTTTTCTTGTTCCGTAGCATCTTTCATTAACTCTCTGCCCTGGTTCCAGAGGTTGTTGATTTCACTCTGACAAGTCTTCAAGCTAGCTTGGACATTTTTACATGTTCTGATTTGCTTACTTACATCATCTGGAAACAAGCAAATGTGCTCCTGATACATCACCTTCTTTTCATGGTGCTGAATTTGATTTAAGGCTTGATAAGCTGCCATCAAAAACTGTGCTCTTTCAGACAAAGTTTTGTTTAAGTGTCTCTTCCTTTGGTTCACCAAATCACTCAGACAGTCAACATGTTTCTGTGAATCTTCTAGTGCTTTCTGAAACTGCTGCCTCTCATTCAGTCCTAGATTAGCCATAATTTTATCTGCATCTTTAATGAGGTTTTTCAGCGCCAATTGCTTGGTTTCCACTTCACTGCATATAGTCAGATGATCCATAAGTAAGTTCTGAGCAAGTTCAGGGGGTGGGCTTTGTTTCAAAGCTTCTGACATGCTAGGCTGCTGGTCTTCAGCCCACTCAGTTAATTCCTGTAACCTGGAATTAAGAAAACTTAATTCTTCCAACGTTGTAGCACAGGTAACAATTTTGGATTTTACGAGGTCTTCTAACTGTGTCCAACGCTGCTCAAAATGATTGGTTTGTTCCTTGACCAATTCCTTGTCATCTACATTTAACTGGTCAATTATCTTTTGCTTTTGTTCCTTGAGGTCCTCTAAAGCATATTTTCTCTCTTGAAGAATTAATCCTAATGATTTCAAAGCATCAAGGTGTGCTGCTGTGCTCTCAGTATCAGATCTGTCAACATGTAAAATAAGGTTCAATTACAAATCATCAATTCATAGAAAACATACAATGTAAAATAAATGTGGCTAAGAGCCTAGAAGACTTCAATATATCTGTAATTCATGATAACACTCTGTGTTGGTCTTCAAATCTCTTTAAAAATGTGCTATTATGAGGGGCATTAAAATAGGTGTCTCTAAAAGTACATGGACACTCATTAAACTATGTTCCCATGATGAGTATTTAGTGAGCTTTTAATGTTACAAATTTCTGGCGTCATTTCAGCACCTGTTAGCCAAATTAGTTTACTTTCATTTTTTACATGTGTTTTTATTGCATTTTTGACTCTGTGGTTTTTGTCTCTTTTTGGTATGTAATTTCTTACATAAAGCTGCTTTGCTTTTAATACCTAGAGGTATCTGACATTGAAAAAACTTTACTGACACAGTCATGGGAGGACTAAATTTTGCATCAGACACATACTAAAAATCAATATGGTTCTTTTGTCTGCAAACTTTCCACATCTAATGCAATTTTGTGGTGAAAATTAGCACATAAAACTAAGTGTACCCGCAAGAGAAATTGACATGTTGCGGATTTAGAAAATGCACAGTGGGCATTAGCTTTCGACAAATCCCATCCATTTTGCTGGAACTGTAAGATGCTGCATTTTTTGCGCATTAAAAAAACAGTATCAAAAACTCATCATGGGAACTTAACCTTATATAAAGAAAAAACACTATATTAAGGAGCACACAAAAAAACATATTGACGTTCCACCTTACTACTTAATGGGTTTTTCCACTTTCTCCAGTATATCAGTATTATAGGTTCTCCTTCTTCACAGACAGCACAGCTCTGCTGTCCTCAAAATGGCTGCTCATGGACGAGCAGGAGATCAGACCTGTCCTTCAGCCTGCTCCAACAGTAAAACATTGTTGTTGTTTTTTTCATTTTATTGGAGGAGGCCATAGACACTTGCTCTTCCAATAACTTCCATTTTGAGACAGTAGAGCTGAGCTGTCTGTGAAGAAGGCTGTACTAACAACACAGCAGGGGAACCAGTATTACTGCCACAAAATCATGCGCAACGACACATTTGTTAAAGTAAAGATGAAATGGACATCCCTTTTAATGGAGGAGCAGAAGACAACAACTATTCTGAACATATTCTGTACTCAGGCACGAGGTTATCACGTTCAGCTGTAATCCATTGGTTCAGGTTGAATAAAGAAAATTAATTACGCAGATTTAAGTTCAATATTCTTGGTGTGGTTATATAACCTGCAGACTGTGAATCACCTGGCTAAGTTGTCCCACTCGGTGGTAAGTTTTTCGAGAAAGACATCGACTACGCTGAGGCGGTCATGGTAGTCCCGTGTTCTCTGCAGATCTTCCTCCCGCTGCTGGAGCAGATTGTTTAGTTGAAAGCAGAAATCGAGCCAGCGGTTACTTAGCTGCCCAATGTCAGCATGTTCTGGGGACTCCTGTCCATTTGCCAGTATGTTCACTTTCTCTGTAAAACTGGTAATCTGATCTTGCTGTGACTGAAGTTTCTGACTAAATTCCTAGCGAAAAGAAGAAGAGAACAGTTATAGAAGAATTGCAGAACACTGATTTTGTAGTTAGTATTTACTAGCAATTACAGCCCTACAGTCCTTAAAATAGACTACAACACAGCCAAAGAGAAAGCAAAACTCAAGGCAAAAGAAGTGAACCCAAATGTCCAAAACAGTATGAGCCTTCACTAGAAAAATATCGTATGTACATGGATTTAAAAGGTGCCTCACAAAATGAGTAAAAGTCTAACAATTGTATATATAATGCACATACGGTAGAGAGCAAAGAAAAGCATGAGAAGAGGGATGCCGGCCTAACAATAGATGACCCCTATTTATCTCTAGTGGTCAGATACCTGTCATAATGTATGCCCATTATAATAAGTCATTGGCTGAGCAGCACAGTGAATAGCAGTTAGGAATATTACCTTTTATAGTAGGGGTTGGCTGTAGCCAAGCAAGAGACCAGTGCCCGAAGTGCATTTCGCCTTGCTTCTTCTGGGGGTATGTCACCTCTGTCATAATCCACTACTAAACACTTCTGGAATAAACCACTACCAAACACATCTGGCATTAAACACTTCCAGACACCTCTGTCCTAATCTACTTCCAAATACCTATAGCAGTGGCTAATCTTCCAAAAGAACAAAAAAAATAAGGAGGCTTTTATATTCAAAATGCCCAATTGCTTAAATCACCAAACATCATCTGATGTCCCCCATAACAGCTGTCTGGCTTTACTCTATTGTATGTGCTTTAATGATGAATTGGAGCCTTTAATGACTTGTCTACTATAATAAGTAGCATGTCATAGGGTTAGTTTACACTGGGACATTCAGTGTGAATATTTTCCATACTTTAATCTTCTGAATACTCACCTGAAGTTATTTTATAGAGAAAAGCACAACACCATATTATTTCCCCTCACATTCATAATATGTAGCATGTCAATTCATTAACTGTTCTGGTTTCAAGTAACTGTTGCAGGATTTCCCCATGCTAGGGGATCCTTCCCTATCCCACAACCCTGGGCCAGGTGCCTTGCTGAACTCCTAAATCAGCCCTTATCTGTCCCCTGCCCCACCCAGGGAAGTGGGGGTTGTTGTGTCTAATTATACACAAACCAGACTAACAAGGGAAGAAGTACAGGGATAAATGAAAATGCCAATCATGCAAATATACACTCACAAACAACAGTGTGGAACACAGTGTAGCAAAGGCAGAAAAAAACAAACAGGAGGGCATGAGGATATGTACACAGACAAATCACCAACCACCAGTCTTCTGAACAACATTCCAAATGTCTCCTCAAGAAACAAACACCTCCAACTCCAGGAACAGGCAGTATGAAACTAACACTGGCAATCCTTGATTGCCAGAGGTGACTATATGTATATAGGAGAGGGGAGTGGCCAACATTGAACAGTCGAGGGCATCAAAGAAGGAAAGCTCCAGACGCTCTCAACTGAACAGATTAACCACTACACTGCTAGCAAAAACCTGTACTGTTTAACAAGTGTTCCTAATCAGTGAAGGAGTACGTGAAATCAGAGGTCTCCTGGCCTCTCTTTGTTGTGGTAAACCCGTGACATCTGGTAGAGAAATATATAACGCTTCTTTGTTTTGTGTGTACTTATAGATGGGCTTCTGGTTTACAAAGAATAAATATAATTTACATAGGGGTTAATTGTGTAAGATGATAAGTGGAGCTGATAGTCTTCCAGTCTGTTCTCAGTCTACAATATATCATACATGATATTCATAGAAGTGTTCACTAATTTATTTTGGAAACTTGAGAATCTGACATTTTCTCGGTTCCAAATGCCTAGTCTGTATGTGTGATCTGCAGTCAGCCATATGTTCTTAAAGGTTCGAAATACTCTAGAATGTACAATTCTGAATGCGTTATATCACTTTGTCAATATTATCCTCACAAGGCTACTAATGACACATTAATATAAAGCATAATATACTAGTGATAAACTGTTAGATTAAGTATTAGATAATGTATATTAGGGGAAAAAAAATTGCTTCTGGTTCATAAGGTCCTTCTACTGTGCCAAACTACAGCTGCATGAAAGTAGGGGAAGGTTTCTCCTTGTGGAGAGTGACATACCAGATCTGGCTTGTCAAGGTAAAGAGGCTTATTCGCCGTGCAATGCTCCTCTGGTAAATTTAATATGCAAATTGCACCTTCAGAGAAAAAGAGGACTCGAACTCTATAGCACCACCTGTTGGAAGTAGCGATCCTACAAGTCACGAAAGTGGGGGAGACACCAAGCACAACAAGGTCTCACCCGGTGGAGAAATTGGTCTAGGTAAGAGGTATAGGAATTGTTCATCTTTTGAGAATGTTTAACCCCCAACTAAGGACTCAAGGTATGACAGATGCTGCAATAGTCTCAGTACCAACGTCTTCATTAGGAGAACCACAATATCCAAAATTGTGGTTCTCCTGATGAAGAAGTTGGTTCAACTTCAAAATACGTTGAGAACAAACCGCGTGATCTAATCCTTCATTGCATCCTCCGGATTTCATGAATCTTGCAAACCAGTGCAGACTACTACTCCTATCCTATTACCAATTGTTAACCTGCATCTGCATAACATGGAACTGCAGAGGAGATAAGGGATTTTGATGCTTAGTGACCAGCAATTTTAGCTGATGCTGTTTGGGAGGGGTTTGTTAAAAACAATGGTGATATTATAGTGGCAATTGTGACTAACACTTTATGGGCACATTTGTGGCAGGCAGTGTTATGAGAGGCATGTTATTACCACTATTTGGGGCACTGTGCTTGACTTTGATTGAGGGTATAGTAACTAACACCATAATAAACACGTTTTTTGAAGCGTTTAAAGGGTTTCTCCAAGAATGCAATACAATTGTCCAATGTCAGGGTAGGTTGAAGTCTAAGGCTAGGTTCACATGCGTTAACTGGCTACTGTTAACGCAAGTGCAGATATGTCACATCGCTAGCGCAGATAGAGCTAGCAGATGCTCTATCTGCACTAGGAGTGACGGACCCGGAAATGCTGCAGCCCGTGTCCCAGGGTCCATCACTCAATGACGGCACATCCCTAGCCAAACGCCCATTGCACGCCTAAGGCTGGGTTCACATTACGTTATAGGCGTCAGTTAGACGGACTACGTTACACCGCGGCATAACACGGTGTAACGCAGTCCGTTAACGCCGCCATTATGTCCTATGTAGGACTCATCGCTAACGCACGCCCACAGTGGGCGTGCGCTAGCTGTGTGCCGTCATTGAGTGTCGGACCCTGAGACGCGGGCTGCAGCATTTCCAGGTCTGTCACTGCTAGCAAAGGTAGAGCATCTGCTAGCTCTATCTGCGCTAGCGATGTGACATATCGGCACTTGCGTTAACAGCAGCCCGTTAACGCATGTGTTGAACGGGCTGCTGTTAAGGCAATTTGAACCTAGCCTTAGACACACACAGCTCCCAAAATAAATGTCTTAACTGACAGAGAAGCTCTATTGTAAGCACATATAGCTCCATGAGCTGAAGAGATGGGCTGTGACAAGAGAAGAAATACATGTTCTCTATGGCTGACGGCCAATGGAGAGCTGTGGGTGGAGAAAAAAATCAATTGTGCTCTGTCATCCATGGAGAAGTTTTATGCCTACTGATGTTACACCCTACTCCTCAGCTCAAGGAAGTGTGTGTGCATTGGATACAGCTCCTCTGTCAGTTGAGACAGCGTTTCTTCTGAATTACATGACGAGGGTCAATTTATTACATTCTTGGAGAATCCCTTTAAGCATGATTCATGTTATTCAATCTGTTATTGGCATGCACCTTAGGCTTTCCTCATATAAAGAGGTTATTTCCATCAGTACAGCCCACTTTTTTGTAGTAGACTTTTGTATCAAGAAAAACAATAAAACACTGCTTCGCTATTATGTCAAGAAAAACAATAAAACACTTCCAGGAAAAAAGTCTATTGGAGTTCAAAATTTCCTCATCAGTACGTTTGCCCAATTACAGTTCATAGACACACTGCAAGGCACATTTGAAAATTGTATTCTGGTATGCTTACATAACCCCGTCAGAGTACTCAATGTAGATCATTGTCCTAATGTGAATGTAGTTTAATAAATCATTCTGAGTAATATTCTATGAGAGAACATCTAATGTATATAAAGATTATGTAGTATAAAGAATAGATAAACTAGACAAAAGCGAACCCATCCTAGTACCTTCAGCTGAGAGACCATGTTCTGAGCTAGTTTGATCTCCAGTTCTGCTCGCCTTCTCTTCATGTTTTGCAGCTCCTGGCCGGCCTCCTGAAAATATGTCTGAAGCTCAACCTTCATTTGTTTAACTTCTTCCCAGCCATGAGCGAGATCCTGACACTGCATCATTCGCAGTTCAATCTAAGGAAAAGCACATTATAAAACAATATTATCTATTAATTTTCATACAGTGGTTGATCTCACACTTCCGGGAGACTGAGCTGGTGTCTCAGGATGAAGATTTCTGCGTAGCCTTGGTGAATGAATGGTCTTAAAACATGTGATTAGCACATTACTATCAATTTTCATGCACTTATTGAGTTGTCACGGTGGATACATAATGTACTGTTTATTTGGGCAGTGACTTGCTTACTGTCTGCTTTGTCTGCTGAATGTTGATTGCTACATTTTTCACAGCACCATCAGATAAATCACAAGTCGTGCACAGAAGGTCCAAATAAGTGTTGGCCTGCTCCTGCAGAGTCCGGTAATGTTTCACCTGTATAGCCAAGTACAAAGGCCGGTAATTAAATGATGTATATAATTTACATGGGGAAATTACAGTATATTACCATTCAATATTTAGTAATAGTAAATATTTTTTTAACTCCTCACATACCTGTTTTGTGGCCTCGGCCAAACTGAGTGGGGCTTTGGATTTTTGTTCTAACTCTTTCTGTACAGTAGAGTGCCAGGTTTGGCATTGCAGCAGTGTGTCTTGGTGACTAACATACTTTTGCAGCTCATTCTCCAAACTTAAATACACCTGGAGGCGAAATGAGAAATTTTACATGTGCTGTAATTGGCAATTGGGTTAAAAAGTTACAATGAAAATAAGTGCAATAGGGTCTTATCTGGGAAAAAATGGGGAGATTGTGTGCAGTGGTGCTCACCTGGTATGGTTGTTTGACTACAAGGCTCAAGGCTGCTGCAGACCCAAGGCTGGGAAAATATCAGAGAATGATGTGAATGGGTTAAATCTCTGCTGCCGGTAAGTAGATGAAGGACAAGGGAAAAAAATCCAAAAATACGGTTTATTTGTCTACGCCTTTCGAAGTTCCATACTGTTGTTCCTCCTGAAGAAGAAGTGTGGGACTTTGAAATGCAGAGACAAATAACCGTATCCCTGGATTTCTTTTTCCTTATCCATCATCTATTTACTTGCAGAGCATATTTAACCCATTCACTCCATTCTCTGATGTAATTGGCAATGGGTTTCATTCAACATGGCCATCATCCATCAAGACTAGTGATTTTCAAGCTGTCTTGATGAGGAGGCATCCTGGAGTCAGATGTTCCTGATTCATCATGACTTGCAGGCCTCTGTACGCTGCCAGAATTCTCACTATATTTCTGGGTAGGAAAGTATACATTCGTACACAAATGCACTTCAGGTGCTGGCTTCTAAAGATGAAGCGGTGGCCAAAATCCAACGCTGTTTTGAAGAGAATTTTAACATAGTTTCACAAACGGCAATGACAAATATATTAAAGTCCTATGTCCCATCTGAATTTATGATGAGTGATTTACTGTGTAACAAGAAATAATACATGCACCAAGCCATGGCTATGACATGGCTGTATTGTATCTTACCCTTTGAACAGTACTACAAATGGCTGAGTAGCTGTCTCTTGTTCCTTGTAAATGTCCTTGGACAGTTTGCTTGAACTTTGCTTGTAGATGTTCTGCACAGTGAAGAACCAGATTTTCTCCCTTTAGTTTGAGACTACTCAAGCGCTCTTCAAAACCAGCAATATCCTCCATCATAGCCTGCAGAGTGATCCGTTATTGTCAGAACATTCATATCATACTTTATAGAGATAGCATATACAAAGAGAAATCACAAGTACTGACTGCTTACTGCAGAAAGGCAGCCTCTGAAAACAAAGTTATTAATACAGACTGACTCGCTTGTCCAAAATTAATGGATTAATGATACGTTGTATGATCTTAGAGCAGACTTGGCACTAAGAAATAATACCTTGTGATTAGCCAGCTGCTGAGTGATTGTCTCTAAATTACTGCTTTCCATGAGGTCAGGGGTTACCAGTCTGCTTGACATCTGCAGAAGCCACTTCTCCACATCCTGGAGCTCACTGTTGTAGCATTCATGCTCCTTCACTTTGTCCTCCAGATCTACAACAGTCATCTATATAACAAAACCCAATGGTGTCAGCAGGTGTACACATATAACACATGCTGGGAAATAGCTGTGTGTGACAAAATATTAATATTGATATAAATCACCTATCTGTCCACATATGAAAGGCTATTTATATGTTTCATTTATATACTGATATATTGTGTTGATTTCATTCATGGTGAACTGTAGGCCTCATTCAGACATCACTGATTTTTCTTGTATTCAAAATCTAGTCTGATTTTCATCACTGATTGGTTAGTGTGTCAGTTTTTATCATCTGTGTGTCTTCAGTGATTTTCAAAACAAACAAAAAGAAAATGGGATTACACACAGATGACAATGACATAAACTTGTATGGACAATTTTGACCTGCTGCTCTGAAAAAAATGGACATGTCTCTAATTTTACTACAAACAGTCTGCAAAAAAAATGACATGTGAACAGCTTCAATGAATACGATGGGTACATGTTCTGTTCATGAAAAAACAAAAAGAACATGTGCGCAAAAAAGGATGTCTGAATGAGGCCTTAGGGTTGTGCATCCCATGCAAGGTGCACCATGAGTCACTAGAGAAGGGTATCCCAGTAACCCTGATAACCCGGGCACTCAGAGCACGCACCGCGCACCCACCAGACGCGGTACACACACTCAGGGAAAGGCAGCTGCAAAGATGCAACTACATTCTCTAACTGATTGTATAGTGTTAGTAAGGTAACTGTACCGGGACACCTTACAGCAAGAACACATTGATCAGTATGCTGCATTAAAGGGAATCTGTCAGCAGGTTTTTGCTATTTAATCTAAATAAAGCAGGGGAGAGGGGTTAAAACACAGATTTAAACTATGCCTCTCATATCAAGCTCCATAGTTTTCTTTGCTTGCAATGATTGTTTTAGCATAAGTAGCTTATCACTGCTGGGAGTTACATGCTAGTCCCACCTGTGAAAGGCACCTCACTGTCTATGGACTTTGTAAAGAGCCTGGTGTGGGTGGAGCTAGCTTCCTCAGCTCTGCTGTATTGCCAAATCTAAAAGCTCTGATTGTGTGAGAACTGCTGCACCCTGTAATCTAAGTAATACATCTTTGGATACAGCTTCTCATTACCTACATCAGGCTGCTCTCAGATGAGGTAGCAAAAACCTGCTCACAGATTCACTTTAACTGTCTATTATGATCCTAACAACACTAGGTACAGAATATATCTGTAGGTTTAAAAGAAACCTGTCTGGAGATTTCGGCCACTTGAACCACTGAGAGCGCACTACTCCCCATGCCAGGATATTTTTTCAGACTATGCGCAGAATTAATCATTACATTTTTGCCATGAATACCTCTCAATTAGTCATTTTTTTATTTAGAACAAATTTATCAATATGTGCTATTTTCAGATTGTCTTTCTGATTTTTATATCAATGTGCCTCTTCCAGATGTTTTAGACAGATTTATGAAATTGAACTTTTTTAAAAAGTCACAAATTTGGTGCAACTCTACTCTAGCCCCACTATCCCCTGAGTGATCTTACTTATTATTTTACAGTTATTGTGACTAACTTTTTGAATTAGTTTTTTAAAACGTGAAACTTTTCCCTTTAAAGAGATGCAAAACTAGTTAAAGACAAAAAAAGACAATATAGGGCTTTGTGTCAAATTCATGAATCATTATGAGGAATTTGATGGAAAAAAATGTCAGTGAAAATCAAAAGTCAAAAAGGAAATAGACTTAAAAAAAGCAAATGATGAATTGGGCCATAAGTTTTCTTTCAGTTGCAGCAGCGTTTCAGAATAGAACATGGTTGTGTGTAATGGTGGAACCTGCCTGCATTTCTTGTTGCTGGTGGGTCGTACAGCATGTCCGTGTCTCCTAACACCACCTATGTAGCAGGCACTAGGTCAATTTTTTTTCTGAATTTACATTGTGAATTGAATATACTTTACCTTGGCCAGATTGCAAAGCCCTTGATAATCCTTCTGCAATTTGTGGATTTTTTCCCCCACAAAAGCATTGTGAGTTATTTCGAGCAAGCCTTCACCTTTTTCAATCACAACTTTAATGGATGGTTCACGTGAAAGGACAGTCTGCTGGATGGTCTATTCACACAAA
Organism: Ranitomeya imitator; assembly: GCF_032444005.1. Classification (NCBI taxonomy): domain Eukaryota; kingdom Metazoa; phylum Chordata; class Amphibia; order Anura; family Dendrobatidae; genus Ranitomeya; species Ranitomeya imitator. The sequence continues at coordinate 136,070,994 of NC_091286.1, forward strand.
CAAAGCAGCATGATTATCATTCTGTGCCACATACAGGCTATTTTACTGTGCTGTAGTTATGAAACAGTCGGAGGGTGCCTGGTTGAGGACCACTAATGGACACAGTGATATCTATACCTTAATGCACATGCTGGTTGAGGACCACTAATGGACACGGTGATATCTATACCTTAATGCACATGCTTAAAAAAAATTATCTAATAATAGAATCCATTTTTCATTGAAAATCAGCTCAGTAACACCCAGTAAGATCCATAGCAGATGAGGATGTATGATAATGATCTTTTCTGTACTGTCATGTTCACAAAGTACGGGGTACCGGAAAAGTAGCAAAGGCCTAAGAGAATTTGAAAATTTCCTTACAGTGAACCTGACACCATTAAATCACAGCCTAATCTGCAGACAACATCGTATAAAGCAGAGGAGTGAGTTAGATTGATATAAAGTTTTCAAAGAAAAGATTCAGTATAACCTGTGATTTAGCCGTTTAGCCGTTTCTAGGATTTCCTCTTCAGTGGGCGGACAGCTTTCTTTGTATAAAGTGCACACAGAGATTTATATAATCGAATCATAGGCTATACTGGATCATTTCTCGCAAAACTTTATATCAATCTGCTCAGCTTCCCCTGCTCTTTAACACGATGCCTGCAGATTGGACTGCATTTTCATGATCACAGGTTTCGTTTAAATGATGTAAGTTGGCGCTTACTGCATGTGTTGGGGGGGAAACTCGCTTAGCAACGGGATTCAGTCACACAGGCACGATTTTCTCTATTAAACAGTCCATGCGGTTTATTATGCAGTCATAAACCGGGTCAAGCACAGTTCATTATATACTTCATAGAACACAATAGGCACCAACAGATGACATTAAGTTGCAGCTTTAACTTAGATACTTCATATACGGCTTTAACTCACAGTTCAGACACTACACCCTCAGGTCCTCCTTGACTAGTTCCCGGGGGGGCCCGCACGCCGTATCAATGTCTCTACTCATTGGTTCGCAGGCACTACACATGAAGGACCTTACTCCATCCAGTTACCATGAGTGACTGCACAGTTCATTAACTGACCCCGTCAGTGCACACAGTTCCCCAACACTGGGTTACCTTCCAAGAGCTCCTGCTCCACACGCTGACTCCTGTCAGTACCCTCTCCCAGGGAAGCTGCCGAACTGGGATCACCGTCCTGGACAATGCCTTGCTCACCAGGCCACCTGACAGTCCAGATCCTCAGACAGGCTGTAGCTCCCCCAATGCAGTGCCATCACATACTCTGCATACATGCCTTTCCATGTGCTCTTCAGGAAGTCCTACTCCCAGAATCTTCCAACACAGGTTGTGCTATTCAGGAAGTCCTACTCTCAGAATCTTACAACACAGGCCTCTAAGTGCACTATTCAGGGATCTGATCCTACTCCCAGGATCTCCCAACACACAAGTCTCTCAGTGTGCTCTTCAGGGATCTGATCCTACTCCCACGATCTCCCAACACATAAGTCTTTAGGTCCACGGCCTCTCAGTGTGCTATTCAGGGATCCGGTCCACACACAGGACCTCCCAACACACAGGCCTTCCAGGACCTACACACTTTCTCTCACAGAGACCATGTGACCCAAACCCTGGTCACATTATGCACTTGTAACCACTCCCATAGATGGGAGGTTTGTGTGGTTAGTCAGACCCACCCATCTCTCCAACTAACCCTGCAAGCCTCCCTTTTCAACAACACAAATACTTGCAGGACTACAGGTCCCAGAACAACAACATTACTGGCTTACAGCGCAGACTCCCTCTGTGTCACATACCGGCCATTTACAATAATGCCAGTCACTATCTCATCATCACCATTACAGTCACGCCTCCATGTGTATCCTGAGGAGCACATACAGCGTCACCTATCTGCAGCATGGGTCACTGTATCACAATGAGCACATAAACTTTTAAATTGTTTTTGACACACTACAGCCCCTGTCCTGGTCTGGAAACCCCAACTGATTCCTCAAACAGAGCTACAAAAATGATTAGCTTATGTCCGAGAGAAAGGAGAGAATGGCTGTGCTCTTCTCTTTCATTTTAGAGGTACGGATTGGCAGACCGCCATGTTCAAATCTTATAAAAGGGGCATTAGTGTATCAAATGATTAGTTATTCTTTAAATCTAAGGTACCTACAATTTCAGAAATGTTCCTAAAAATGAATCAGCTCACCTTATACTTGGCTAGCTGCGCCTTCTTCTCATAGAGCTCAGTTTTGGGCTCCACATCAGCCTGCAGGATGTTCTGATACTCTGTCAGCCACTGAACTTGTGTACTGAACTTGTCAGAGAATTCTTTCTCGTGATGAAGACTCTTTTCCAATGCTGTATGATCCTTTCTAACTGAACTTGCCAGCTCCTCCAACCTTTTCACATGGTTGTGTATATCCTTCTCCAACTTATCAGCTTCATCTCCCGCCAAGTACTTAAGAACGCGGTCGCCTTTTTCCCGGAGGGCTTTCAGCAGTCTGTGACCTAAATCCATATCACCTAATAAAGACTATAGACAGAAAATGGAGAATATCAAGATTACAAAGCTAATATGGAGCAAAAAGATTGGCAGGACCCTAGTGCAGCAGCCAAATCTGTAGTCTCAGACCTTTTGGATCAAAGGCCTCCAAACTTCCTTCCACCTACCAGCATCCCTGGGCCTTCTTCCGATTAGTAGACCCAGCGTGATATCATCACTGTTGCTTGACATATGCCTGATGTCACACTATGCCTGCTACTCAGGTGGGAGGTGGGTCGCAGGACCAGAGTCCAGCAGAATGTTTTTACTCAACTCTGATATATATTTAGCCAGAGTTGAAAAAGAGTTAAAATTGAGGTGATATTACATTAGATGGAAGTAGGCTTTCAGCTTTGTTGAACAATCGTCTGTTGAACAATTGCTCTGCCAATGTGGCCAGGGACATCTCACTTTATTAGTCATTACAGACATTTAACCTGGCCATACATTTTCAAAGACATTGGAAATGGATGAAAATACTTTTATGGGATTTTTCTTTCAAGGACAGATTGTTCATGGGTAAAAAAGAAGTACAAAAGATCAGTCCAACATGATGGTGTTCTTTCCTAAAGGTTATACTGTGTGACGGATTTTAAAAGTGGCATTTACCTCAAGTTTCTTCATTTGTTTCTCCAGTGCTGTCTTATCTACAGCTCCCATATCTGCTGTGACACTTTTGAAGGTCTGTAGAGCATCAGTAAACCATTCTGTATAATGTTTATTGGCCACATCAGCCTCCTTTATGCTCCTAATTTCTTCTTCAAGAAATTGAATTTGTTCCTTAAAGAGGAAGACAAATAAATATAAACACAGACAGCTCTCCAGCGACCAACTATGCGAAGTCCCCTGGTAACCAGGGTAAACATCGGGTTACTAAGCGCAGGGCCGCGCTTAGTAACCCGATGTTTACCCTGGTTACCAGTGTAAATGTAAAAAAACCCAAAAACAGTACATACTTACATTCCGGTGTCTGTCCCCCGGCGCTCTGCTTCCCTGCACTGACTGTGAGCGCCGGCCAGCCGTAAAGCAGAGCGGTGACGTCACCGCTGTAATCTGCTTTACGGCTGGCCGGCGCTGACAGTGCAGGGAAGCAGAACGCCGAGGGACGCGACAGACACCGGAATGTAAGTATGTAGTGTTTGTTTTTTTTTACATTTACACTGGTAACCAGGGTAAACATCGGATTACTAAGTGTGGCCCTTCGCTTAGTAACCCAATGTTTACCCTGGTTACCAGTGAAGACATCGCTGAATCGGCGTCACACACGCCGATTCAGCGATGTCTGCGGGAGATCCAGCGACGAAATAAAGTTCTGGCCTTTCTGCTCTGACCAACGATGTCACAGCAGGATCCAGATCGCTGCTGCGTGTCAAACACAACAATATCGCTATCCAGGACGCTGCAACGTCACGGATCACTAGCGATATCGTTGTGAAATTGTTCAGTGTGAAGGTACCTTAAGAAGGGTTGTCTGGACAGCTATTAAAGGTGGTTTCCCATTAACAAAATCCATTAATAGATCTTGGAATAACAAGAATTTTCACAATTAGTTGTGTTAAAAGGAAATGTTCCTGTGCGGAGATAATCTTATAAATGTGCCCCTGCTGTGTACTGTGTAATGGCTGAGTCTGACAGTGCAGGGACGTTGTCTGAACAAAACAACAGCAGCGTTTACATTTCTAGGAAATTTATAGCATTTGGAGATCACTTTAACTGTATTTCTAGTTACAGTACATGAACTTGCTTTAAAAGAACGTTGTAAAGAAAAACATAGTGAAGTATTTTACCAAAATATGGAGCCTGGCAGCCTGATAGCGAGAAGTTAGCAAGGTGGCCATACTCCCAATTCTGCTACTTCGGCCCTCCTCTAACATTTGCTGAGCCAACGTGCCAATCTCTTCAACTTCATCCTTGTACACAGTCACTTCGTCCTGCCATTTCTAAAAGGGAGAGCAAATACAAAGTTACACAGTATTTAGATGATAAAAAATCAATATGGAAGACATAATACATTTCTAGACAATCTGCAAGGGCCGTGAATAGAAGATGCATTATTAGTATGACCTGCAGTTGTTGTATGTTTGCAGTTATGTTGGACTTACCATCACCGTAAAAGTTTACTGCATGTATGATTATGTAATTATGATTATACCTTCATTTGTTCAAGCTGTATCTCCTTTGTTGCACGATCTGATTGACGGCCTGTTCTGATATTCACTTTTCCTTCCATAGAGCTCAACCATTCATCTGTCTTCTGGAACTTCTTCTCCATCAGCTTTAGCTTACTAAGGGAGGCATTCATCTGGCTCCGGCCTTCTGTCAACCTTTGCTGATAGACTTGCCAGTCATGTCTTAGGGATTCCAATTCTCTGTCTTCTGTGTGGGGAATGCCCCACGGCAGAACTTCTTCTCTTATGTGTAGGGCACTATTCAACAATGCCTGCCCATCTGCACAATGCACCTGAAGCTTCTATATAAAGATAATTGAAAATTATATAATTTTTATCTTTTACCAGTAAATGAAAATGTCTATATATTTATTACTTTCATTCAGGTTATTTTACGAATAATCCCTTTATATGTATTATGTCAGGAGCTTTTATTATGTACTCTGAGGACAGTGTGAGGTTAGACTTAAAACAATTCTGAGATTTGTCATTTTTTACAGTGTGTGCTGTTGTTTACTAACACTGAGGGTTTTATCAATATCATTGCCAAGTCTTAGGCTTCTTTCACACTAGCGTCGGAATCTCCCCGTCGCAATGCGTCGGGGAGAGATTCCGACGCTAGCGTTTGCCGCATTGCACAATGGAGGCAGCAGATGCATTTTTCCGGCGCATCCGCTGCCCCATTGTAAGGTGCGGGGAGGTGGGGGCGGAGTTCCGGCCGCGCATGCGCGGTCGGAAAAAGCGGTCCGTCGGGAGAAAAAAAACGTTACATGTAGGGTTTTTTTTTCCCGGCGGTCCGCCAAAGCACGACGCATTCGTCGCAAGATGGATGCGAAGTGTGCAAATCTGTCGCAAATGCGTCGTCAATAGAAGTGTATGGGGAAAAAACGCATCCTGCAAGCACTTTTGCAGGATGCGTTTTTTCTGCAAAACGACGCATTGTGACGGATTTAAAAAAACGCTAGTGTGAAAGTACCCTTATGTGCACAACTGCTACTCCACCCCCTCCTGTGATAAGCAGCTCACTGTCAACAAACAATGCACAAAAAGAGCCTGGTGTGGGCAGGGTTAGATTTCTCAGCTTTGCTGCATTCTACATCTAAGGCTACGTTCACATTAGCGTTGCGCGCCGGTGCGTCGGCGACGCAACGCACGACGCACAAAAAACGCGCGCAAAACGCGCACAAAAACGCTGCGTTTTGCGACGCGTGCGTCGTTTTTTGACGAAAATCGGACGCACGAAAAATGCAACTTGTTGCATTTTCTTGCGTCCGACGCTAGCGTCGGAAACGACGCACGTGTCGAAAAACGCGACCAAAAAAACGCACGCGTCCCCTATGTTAAACATAGGGGCGCGTCGCCGCTGCGTCGCCGACGCAACAGCGACGCACATTAGCGTAACGCTAATGTGAACGTAGCCTAAGAACTCTGGTTTTGTCAGAACTTCTGCACCCAGTAAGTGATACCTCATTTGATTCAGGGTCTCTTTGCCTATATCATGATGCTCTCAGATGAGGAAGCAAAAATCTGCTGACAGATTCCCTTTAACCATTTACTGAAAAAAAACAGAGGTCCAACAGGGGTTAGTATCAGGCCCTCTACTTTTTCCCATTTATATTAATGGCCTCGTAGAGTGAATACAGAGTAGAAGTTCAATATTTGCAGATGACACTAAACTCTGCAAAGTAATCAACAAAGAGGACTATAGTTTAATATTACCGAAGGAATTGTGTAAGCCAGAGGTATGGGCTGAGAAATGGCAATTGAAGTTTCACATAAAAAATGTGAGGTTATTCACTTGGGCAGATGGAATGAAAGCATAATTATGTATTAAATCGTAGAACACAAGTAAAACTGTCACTGAAAAAGACTTTGGCAAATGGGAGGATGGCAAACTCAACTTTAGTGACCCATATCAGGTAGCGGCTGCCAATGCAAATCAAATCATGGGATGAATTAAAAGAGGCACAGATGTCCAGGACAAGAACATAGTTTTGCCTCTATACGAGTCACTATTGCAGCTACACTTAGAATACTGTGTATAATTTTTGCCTCCAGTATATAAAAAGCACATAAATGAACTAGAGCACATGCAGACAAGAGTGATCAAGGTTATTAAAGGTAAGGAGGTGTCATAAAAAAATGTTTTTCAACAATTGAAAAAGTATTATTTTTTTTTTTTTAATATTATTTGTTTTTAACAAAGGTAAATATGAAAAATAATGTAAAAAGGTTTGGTATTTCCACTTTTAAACACTACGGGGAGCAGCTGCTGAAATTTGACATGATAACCTAGTGTACATCTAGCTCACATTACAACTACAGTAAATGTGGGCTGGATCTGCTCACATGTGTCTGATGTCACCCTCTCCGCCCCTTTTGGGTGTTTGTAAATGGATAAGAAAGGGTGAACTTTAGGATCACGGTGCAGAGCCATTTTGTTGGTGACTGCAAAGTGATACTTACATCCTTGGGAGACTCAAAGAATGAGGATGACCCAAGAGTCACCCACTCTCAATTTAGCAGGATAAATCATAGAGTAATGTATTCCCAGTGCTCTTTCTCCTTTTTATATCCAAAAACATGGATTGTTTAACTTCCACAGAGAAATCCGTAAAGATTAAAATCTTCTTCTCATCAAGCTGAATATTTTACTTCTTCTTTGCCTTCCTTAATATAATGTCCTGGTCTTTATAATGGAGAATTTCAATTAAGATGGGTTGAGGGGGTGTGCCCACCAGGTCACGCCTTGAAGGGACTCTATGTGCCCTCTCCACTGATAATAGAGGAGTGGGGATCTCTTTGCCAAAGGTATCCAGTTGATATTTTTCAAAGAAAAGTCCCTTTTTCCAGCACCCCAACAAGCCTGATGTTATTATGTATCTGGCACTTCTCTAGGTCGTCTGCCTTAGCAAACAGCATAGCCATAGCATGAGTATGATTCTGAATATCCCTGCAGACAGGGAGGAGGGCATCCTCCAACTCACTGACTCTACCCTCGACTGCCATGGTGCGTTACGTTGCCTTCGGTTTTATGGATGTTATGAAGATGGTATCCTGGATATAACACACCTGGCTTTCCAGTGTGGTAAGAGTGGCATTACATTTATTGACTGTAGTTAGGACATCCATCAGAGAGGCAGATTCCCCTGGGGATACGCCATCAAGAGCACCCTTATTTCCCAAAGGGGATTTTGACACCCCAGAGGTACCCAAAGTAGGAGCCACCACTTCAGGAGCCTCATTATCTTCCTCATTTTGTGCTAAGGCTGAGTATCTGGATCCTGTTGAGGACATTCTCTGAGACCCCTGCTGGTTTGTTCCTGACTTCTGGCTACTAGGGGATGTAATATGTGCTCTATGATCATACTGCACCAGCCTGGCTGCTATGTCCCCTCCAACGTCCCCCTGCCTCTTCCCACAGGATGCACGGTCTCCATTTTGGGAGCTTCCATGTTGCTCACCATCTTCTTTACGCCTCCTCTTACTGCTTGTCATGGCCTCTCAGCAGACCAGTACCCAACCACCAGGCACCAGAAGACACAGAACAGCTTCCAAGGCTCCTGATGCAGACCTGTGTGTTTACAAGCGCTGACCACAAGCACGAGTACCTGGCATCACTAGAACCCAGGTATAACTGCGCTCTCCTCCTGCTCACTGCTGAAAGGATCAAAGACTCCACGAAGAGTCCAGATAACTGACAGAGGGATACTCCAGTTGAGTGATGCCCCCACGCTGGAGATAAGTATAAGAGCAACTGTGCACTCTCCTTCTTTCCTTCCTATGCAACTCAGCACTATGGCAAAGCGTGAAAATGGCCACCAACACTACTACCCCGCAATGGACAATGACTATGGAACTCTATGCCACACGATGTTGTAATGGTTGATTCACTAAAAAAAATTCAGTAAGGTCCTTGATGTCTTTCCTAAAAATCATAACATTAAAGTTTATGGGTACTAAATTCTGTGACGGGAAGTTTATCCAGTGTTAGGGTGGTCTGCAAGTCAGACCCTCAGGGATATTGGATGGCTGCCAAATGTGTGAGTTTCTCCAGAGAAATGACGGACAGAGACAGGGGTGAATCTGTATCAAGCCGTACCCTTTAATAAAAGGTCATTCAGTTATATACAATTTTGAGTAGGCGTATACATCATGTTCGTGCGCAAATCAGCTGTTTATTACATGTGAAACTATCATTAATTCATCATCAATTCATTATGTAAATCTTGCATAAGGGGTAACTCGGGTTTAGCCACGTGCAAGGCTAAAGGTCCATGAAATTAGCCCAACCCTGTCAGCATTTCTAATTGATGATCAATAGTCAGCAGGTATGACTTAGCAGAGACCTGAGACATGTTGAAACACATTCTATCAGCCTAGGAATCATGTATATGAATTATAAGGCCATATCAAGGTGGTCTCTGATTTCCCCATCACCAGGGAATTAGTATGATTGCCGTATGTGCAGTTGGGAAATCATTTTTCCTCTAATATGGGGCAATTAGCATCTGCCGCATGAGGATTTTGCCTTCCTCTGCATCAACATGTTGGCTTATAGGTAGAACTCATTGTGCTTACGTCTACCATCACTCTCGAAAACTATGGATGTAAATGCAGCAGCAACATTATTCATATACAGTTACTGTGTTAGTCATGTTGAAATAATAAATAGTCAAAGGATTTATATTTCTTACGAGCATTTACTATATCACAATATTAAGTCACACAAAAACCTAGATACCGGTGGTGGTCTATCTAAGTTGTTTTCCAAGTTGTTTTTTTTTTAGTCATAATCTGCTAAAAATGTATGCAATGTCAAGAAGCTTTACATTCAGTACAAACAAAAAAGATTTTATTTTAAGATGAAAGCTTTACCTGTAGTTCCTGAAGAGTGGAATCATACATCCCGGCATCTCCATCAGACAACACTTGACAGCTCAGCTTTTCATTTTCTTGTTGTAGCCAGTCTTCAAATGCCCTGAGTGCCTTTTGATAATTATGGTGGTCTGACACAAATTTCTCTGCCTTGATGATTGCTTCCTGTTAAAACATATACCATTAACCACCTCTAGTTTTTTATGTGCATATCAACAGTGACTAGTATTGTTATATCAGAGGCAATTTATCAATATCTGTTATTAAAGGTGAAAAAACATCAGTGATGATCCAATGGCTGGGACCCACCCCGAACGGCTGATTGGGGCACTTTTATCCATGTTACAATGCAGTAGTAGTGCACAGGCCCTACTTCCACTGCATTCATTCTCTATGAGGCTTGTGAAAAAGTCAAGCACTAGTCTCGGCAGTCACATTGGGAATGAATGGAGCAGCGGTATAACGTGCACTGCTAATGTGCCCAGGTCTGCAGTTCGGTGCTGTTCCCAATAGTTGGACCTCCACCGATCAATAAGTGATCACCTACTTTATGGAGAGATGACAACTTCTTTTCCCCGGACTACCCCTTTAAACATTGGAAATTCTCATCTGAACTTCTATTACAAAGAGTATGTAATAGCAGAACATTGCTGGGTTGCTTTACCTTAACCTTTTCCTTCAGTGTACTGTAGCGTTCATGTAGGTCTTGGAGCTCCAGTTGGGTGACATAATGCTCTGTCATGCTGGATCCCTTCTTTCCTATGGTCTCTAATAAACTGCTGTGACTCAACACCTCTTCATTCAATAACTGTAAAACAACTATTGTGTCAGTATAGCAAGAGAGGCTTAATGCATTGGAAATTTGCATACAAATCTTGATACATGTGTCTTTATTTAATCACCCAGCCACAGCACCTTTAATCTGAATCTAAATCAATATATTAACTGTATTTAGTCTTTAATTCTGCTACTGCATAGTAACAGTACATTTCCAATTATATGTTACAGTTTCCTAAAGAGAAATCACAACTTAAAAGGGGTTTCCACTACTATATGACCCTCTTTCACATGTCTTAGTTCTTCCCACAATAGCATTTCTAATATACTTTTATTACCCGTGCTTCTTCTAAGAGCCCATCTCAGTGTGGGTCACGTAACCCTTTACTGTCACGCAGCCACTGCTTCCTGCTCTGCTACTTCCGACATTGGCATGTGAATTAGACAGAATGAGATGTGAACGTCACTGATGGGGATGAGCTACCTTTCAATGACTGACAAAACTCTAAGCACTCATGCCCAGATCACAGACTTCACTGCCCTCTGCACAGATCCTGAAGATGGTTTGGAGCGATGGCCCCTTCAGCTGACAAGTGCTGTGATACGCTTTCTAATGACCAGCTGATAAGCACTGCGATGCGCTGCTTAAGAGGCCGGCGCTCCAAAGCATCATCAGGATCAGTGAAAAGGAGAGTGAAGACTGTGATCAGAGCATGGGTGCCCAGACTCCTGTCAATCATTGAAGGATAGCTTTGCCCCCATCAGGGACATGGTGTTCTCATTCTGTCCAATTCCAGACACTGAAAGACAGCTCTGCTCCCATCAGTGACATCCTCCTGTCATTTGTCTGACAGGTGGCCAGATCAGAAGTGGCAGAGAAGGAAGCAGTGGCTGCATGGCAACAGAGGGTTATGTGACCCACATCGAGATGCGCTTAGAGAAGCAGCACAGGTAATAAAAGTATATTAGAAAAGTGTTTGTCATTAAGACATGGGATATATGAAAGGGAGACATATAGTAGTGGAAAACCCCTTTAAACGTTGAGCTGATCTAAAAGTTAATAACTCATTATACACGCTTACCACAACACTGCGATCTGTAGCATGCAGCTCTACAATCGGAGTTTGAAAAGGCCCATGTTTCAGGGTCAAAACGTTACGTTTTGATGGATTGCATATAAGAAAAGCATCACTTCAGATATAGTTGACTACTTTGCAGTTTTTTCATTATTTAGATATGGCAGCCTCAAGACTTCATTAATGGTTACAGGTTTCAAAAAGTGATCTATAAAAGCTGAGTGGTGTAATGAAATAGCAGGCAACAAATATCTACGATCAAGATGAGCAAGGACCATTACTGTATACCTTAGCATTACTCTGTGCTGCTGTTTTATCTCTTAGCTCATTGTACTGCCTCTCGGGCTCATTTAGCCTCTCCTCCACTCGGTCCATCCAGCCGGAGAACAGGCGAACATCATCTTGGTAACTTGTCCACTTGGAGAGCGCTCCGTCCAGTTGGCTGTAATGTAAATGGTGAGTAAATGACATCTAATAACTGGCTCATGCATGTTCTGTGGTTAAACAGGACTTGTCTCTGCACAATGACGTCACATATATACTATACGCCAATAGTGCGCCTGAGGGTCAACATTTCCAAATAAACAATGAACCTACTGTACCTTTTACACTTAATGCATGATGATAATAAGGAGGCCCAGGAATCTTTCAGATCTTTTAGCTGCTGCTGAATGGCGGGAGAACCATCTGGAGAAGTGTTCCTCAAAACAGATTCCCCTCTTGTAAGCAGCATCTTCAACTGAATTTCTTTGTCCTGCTTCACCAGCAATAAAGTCTAGAACAAAAAACATGGTGGTCAGGTTAGAAGATGTCATGTATATGGTCTGTGTACATGGCAAGTGACATGACCTTGTGAGGCGGCTTACCCTGCAGGTTTTTTTTGCAGACCTTTATGAGGCACTTTGGATATGTGACTTATGCACAATAAGTCCCTATAAACCGCTGTGCAAAAAAATAATACTGAAGTTGCTACTTGTACACTAACCTGCTTACTATTCCAGCACTGACGTTGTTCAGTTCTCTTTAGTAGCTTGTTTTCTGGCACGGTTGCTGCAGTTTTAGTTGCACAACATTATCAGTTTGTGCCCTCGTGTAGACCCCAGAGCAGAATGTAAATTCCCACTACCAATGGCAGAGAACTAATATGCACATGGAGTTTCTTCATATAGTATAGTGCATGTCCACAATTCATCATTGCCTTTGCGCACGGTTTTGTCTAGTTTTAGGCGTTTTTATTTGTGCCCTTTCTGAAGTTCATTTTCATACGTGCACCTTTTTTAATTTTCGTTCCACTTTGTGGATGGAATGTATCAATTCCACATGTTTTCAGCTGATTTTTTTATGCACGACCTCATAAAAAGTTGCAAGCCATTCCTCCCCTCATTTCCCTTCCAAGTGTGTTTTTGAATATGCCAGTTTTTTGGCTCAAGTTTTGCGACATATTGCTAAATGTGAGACATTTTGAGCTAAAAAGTCACAAAAATAGTTCAAGACATAGAAGAACAGCCCTTTTGACTTTGTGCCAAATTCATGAACCACATGTGCCATTTTGAAGAATTGGCGTAAAAAAAGTCAACAAATGCCACAAGAGAAACAAGCAAAGTAATTAAAAAAAAAGCAGTGCTTGGCATAGTACATTTAGTGTAGTATTAATGTAGTCAACATTTATTTAACAAGCTAGACAATTTATAATATAACGACATAGGCAAATTTGTGAATACGGTCAGATAATTTTGCCTGTAGTATGTAGCTGGAGTACCAATGTTACTGATGGGTCCCTGGCACCCAGTCCAACACAATGGATACAATGAGGCTCCTGAGATCTATGTCTGGGTTCGTTATTTTTGTGCATTGTTGTCTACAGCTGTATGTCATAGGTGAACAAGACACACTAAAGAGCACTGACGCAAGACTAACCAGCAACCTAACTGCATTGAGTTAAGTCAAAACTTAGTTACCTCCAGCTTTGACATCCGGCTGTCCAGTACACTTTTATCTGCAGTAGGATGACAGTAGGTCTGCAGTAGGTGAATGGCATCATTTATCCAGTCTTGGAGGTCTGTCAGACTCTGAAAAAACTGCTGGTGCTCTGCGACAATGCGATCCATCCTTGACATTTTCTCCTAAAGGTGGCAGTTATTATATGACTTACACTATGTCTTTATATTCATAAACCACTATAAAAGGAGGTCTCATAGCACAAAACAGCTGCAGATTAGAAAGTTGTAGAGTGGCAAAATATATTCCTTGAATTAGGAAAGTAGTCATAAAATAAAATGGCATTAAGAGTGAGCAGTGGTTAGCACTCTTGCTTTACAGCACTGGGGTCTTGGGTTCAAATCCCACCAAGGACAATATCTGTGAGGAGTTTGTATTTTCTCCCCGTGTTTGTGTGGGGTTCCCCGGTATACTTCCACACTCCAAAGACATACTGATAGGGAACTGAGATTGATGATGTGTGGAAAGTAGTGGTGCCATATACTGTTGTGGCCAAAAGTATTGACACCCCTGCAATTCTGTCAGATAATACTCAGTTTCTTCCTGAAAATGATTGCAAACACAAATTCTTTGTTGTTATTATTATCTTCATTTAATTTGTCTTAAATGAAAAAACACAAAAAGAATTGTCCTAAAACCAAATTGGATATAATTCCACACCAAACATAAAAAAGGGGGTGGACAAAAGTATTGGCACTGTTCGAAAAATCATGTGATGCTTCTCTAATTTGTGTAATTAACAGCACCTGTAACTTACCTGTGGCACCTAACAGGTGTTTGCAATAACTAAATCACACTTGCAGCCAGTTGACATGGATTAAAGTTGACTCAACCTCTGTCCTGTGTCCTTGTGTGTACCACATTGAGCATGGAGAAAAGAAAGAAGACCAAAGAACTATCTGAGGACTTGAGAAACCAAATTGTGAGGAAGCATGAGCAATCTCAAGGCTACAAGTCCATCTCCAAAGACCTGAATGTTCCTGTGTCTACCGTGCGCAGTGTCATCAAGAAGTTTAAAGCCCATGGCACTGTGGCTAACCTCCCTAGATGTGGACGGAAAAGAAAAATTGACAAGAGATTTCAACGCAAGATTGTGCGGATGTTGGATAAAGAACCTCGACTAACATCCAAACAAGTTCAAGCAGCCCTGCAGTCCGAGGGTACAACAGTGTCAACCCGTACTATCCGTCGGCGTCTGAATGAAAAGGGACTGTATGGTAGGAGATCCAGGAAGACCCCACTTCTTACCCCGAGACCTAAAAAAGCCAGGCTGGAGTTTGCCAAAGCTTACCTGAAAAATCCTAAAACGTTTTGGAAGAATGTTCTCTGGTCAGATGAGACAAAAGTAGAGCTTTTTGGGCAAAAAGCATCAACATAGAGTTTACAGGAGAAAAAAAAGAGGCATTCAAAGAAAAGAACACGGTCCCTACAGTCAAACATGGCGGAGGTTCCCTGATGTTTTGGGGTTGTTTTGCTGCCCTTGGCACCAGACTGCTTGACCGTGTGCACGGCATTATGAAGTCTGAAGACTACCAACAAATTTTGCAGCAAAATGTAGGGCCCAGTGTGAGAAAGCTGGGTCTCCCTCAGAGGTCATGGGTCTTCCAGCAGGACAATGACCCAATACAAACTTCGAAAAGCACTAGAAAATGGTTTGAAAGAAAGCACTGGAGACTTCTAAGGTGGCCAGCAATGAGTCCAGACCTGAATCCCATAGAACACCTGTGGAGAGATCTAAAAATGGCAGTTTGGAGAAGGCACCCATCAAATATCAGGGACCTGGAGCAGTTTGCCAAAGAAGAATGGTCTAAAATTCCAGCAGAGCATTGTAAGAAACTCATTGATGGTTACCGGAAGCGGTTGGTCGCAGTTATTTTGGCTAAAGGTTGTGCAACCAAGTATTAGGCTGAGGGTGCCAATACTTTTGTCTGGCCCATTTTTGGAGTTTTGTGTGAAATGATCAATGTTTTGCTTTTTGCTTCATTCCCTTTTGTGTTTTTTTAGTTTAAGACAAATTAAATGAAGATAATAATACCAAAGAATTTGTGATTGCAATAATTTTCAGGAAGAAACTGACAGAATTGCAAAGGTGTCAATACTTTTGGCCACAACTGTAAGCGAGTAAAAAAATGAAGAACTGTGATAGGTTTCTATCCACTGATAAAAAGTGTAAATAATGATGGTGGCCGCCTTTTTCAGTGATACTCTCTAATCACTTAGAAGATATATATATATCTGTAAAGAGACACAATGTAAGTATATTGAAGAGCGGTACATACAAATGGTATCCCATAGAACAATGCAGCCTTCTTTAAAAAAAAAAGGACTTAAAAACTCCAGATATTATCAGTCATGTGGCATTAAAGGCTTATTCTCATCTCAACCTTTCATGCTAAGGTGGGAATAACACCAGCTCCGACCACTGGAGGTGAAGCAGCATAAACAGCAGAGATCGGCAGAACCAAACTGTTTCCATAAGTTCCAGCCAACAACGTAACACATTTGTATGGGGGTCACGGAAATAGGGTAACTCGGCTCTTTCTGTCGCTCCATCTGTAGTGGTCAGGGCTGGACACAGTTATTTCCTTCTCAGCCAATAAGAGCTAAGAATGGGAATAACCCTTTAAGACTCGTTTCTTTACCAAGTATAAAACAGTATGTCAAAATCTGTGACTGTAGAGAAAGGATTTAGCCTTACGACAGCAATAGAAGACACAGCATTATGCAAAGTCCATGCAAAAAGCCCATACAGACATTACCTTTGTTAGATTGCCTAGTGCTAGGTACTGAGAAGACAGCAGGGAAACCCTGTGCATATAGCTTTTGCTGGCAGATTGGCCTTCCCTTAGCTGTTGAGCCTTCTCTTTTAGCCTGGTGATCTGTGGCTCATAGCAGCTTATTTCTTCTAGGATAGACTAGAGGGCACAAGCATATGTGAAACAGTACAGAGAAAGCATGCCACAAACAGCAAGATACAATGCACGTTATACGGCTGACACAAGCATTATGTGACTAGGCGGCAAATGCAGTAATAGGTATTAATAAAAGGGGCACATGGCTAAAGAAATAGATCTGTTAGAACAAAAAAGCAAACGTCCACTGCAGCTTTTAAGAAAAGACCACAGATGAATGATCTGTCCTACCTGGAGTTTCTGCTGCTCCTTCCTCTTAGACGGCAGGTCATGGAGACGATTATTGATGTCTTGCACCATCCTTTCAGTATTTGTCAGCCATTCTTGCACTGGTTTGGCACTTGTTTCAAAATCTCTCATTTGAACTTTTACATTCTATATTAAAAAAAAGATATGTGAACAATACATACACAAAATATTATGCTTAAATCACTTCTTTCTTTCATTTTGCAAACCAATACAGGGCCACTGCTCAAAGGGGGGACGTCAAACTGGACAATTTCCCACGGCTCCTATCCCAAAAAGGGGCTCTGGACATTATCTACTAGAAACTGCACATATAATGTTAGTCCTGCCTTACTAGAGTAGTTTTTCAGTGGTTAGAAGTGTAGTAGGACCTTTGGTGATATCATGGTCATGCAACCAAAAGTCCTTCAGCCTGCAGGAGTACGGAGGACCTGAAGTAAAAGAGAGAGCCTTCGATGTCTTCTACACTGTGTGTGTAAAACACGCAGTGTGTGTATCATTTACAATTATGAAACACGCTGTAACAACTCTGCTGGCATCACAGCATGGCCTCACATCTCTCACACAATCTTACCCACTGCTCCAGGCCATGATGTGCTTTCTCTTTAATGCCAGCTCCATGTTCTGTGTCTCTGCTCTCTGCATGCCTCATGGATATGTGTATAGGGGGCCGGCGCCTGAACTCTCTGGTTCTTATAGGAATCAGGTGCACCTGTCCAATCAGTTCCTGACCAATTATCAAGAGGCCTCCTGTATATAGTGCAGCTCCACCCTGTGGTCTGGGCCTGTGCAATGTGTTAGCTCAGTTAGTGTTAAGCTGCAGAGTTTGCCTGGCCTAGCGCTGAGTTACTCCCTCTGAGCTTTTCTCTGTGCTTTTGCCTTGTTCTTGTAGTCCGCCCTCCAGGAGGCAGAATATCCTGGTCCCTGTGTCTTTGTCCCTGTGTCTTGTTCTATTGCCTTGTCTGTACTTTGTCTTTTCTCGGTCTCCTTTTCTGTGGCTTCCTTCCCTGCTTTCTTTCCTTGTGTTTTCTGTCTGCTTACACTCCCACTCTTGCGGCTCTGCACTCAGACCTTGCTTCGCACTCTCTGGCTTTGCTCTGTGGCTCCGCTCTTTGCGGTACTATCTGGCTCCGCCTCCTGTGTTTCTGCACTTGGCTCCGTCTCTGCTTTTGGCTCCGCCTCCAGCATCTCCGCTCTTGGCTCCACCTCCAGCGTCTCCGCTCTTGGCTCCGCCTCCAGCATATCCGCTCTTGGCTCTGCCTCCAGCGTCTCCGCTCTTGGCTCTGCCTCCAGCGTCTCCGCCCTTGGCTCCGCCTCTTGCGGCTCCGCCCTTGGCTCTTCCTTCTCCTTCTCTTCTCTTAGTTCCACCTTCTACTTGTTTCTTGGTCCTCCTGTGTGAACAGGTCCCTACCTGTTTCTTCATACCTCATTCCTTTCTGCTTGTTTCCTTTCCTGCACCTCCTGTGTGAACAGGTCCCTACCTGTTCCTTCATTCTCCTTTCCTTCTGGCTTGTTTCCGTACCTGCATCTTCTGTGTGTACAGGTCCCTACCTGTTCCTTCTTCACACTCACAATAGGACTGCACTCGGGTGTCATCTGAGTGCAGCCTGATTCATACACCACATCAACCAGTCCTGTGTATCTTGTGTTCCTGCCAGTCCTGCCGTTCCTGCCCTGCCTTCCAGTCCTGTGTTCTCTGCAGTGCCTCCCAATCCTGTGTTCCTGCCAGTCCTGCCGTTCCTGCCCTGCCTTCCAGTCCTGTGTTCCTGCTGTCCTAGCCAGTCCTGTTTCCTGCCGTGTCTCTGCCAGCCCTGAGTTCTCTGCCGTGTCTCTGCCAGCCCTGTCTCAGCCGTGCCAGCCTACTCGTCTGTGTACCAGCCGTGCTCTTCTGCCAGTCCTGCCTAATGCCCGCACCAATCCTGGTGTTCCTGTCTCCCAAGTGGGATCAGCAGCCACAGCCAGACACCACCCTGGAGTAGCACCTGGCAGCTGCCTGCTGCACAAGCCTGTCCTCACCATCAGAGGCTCCAGTGAAAACCCAGGCAGCTGTCATAGTCACGCCCCTTCCATGGTAGTCTGGTTTGTGGCACAGTGGGGCCACAAACCCCCGAGCTCACGCCCACCAGTCAGGGCGTGAGCGTGACGCACGCAGTGTGTGTACCATCTGCATTTATAAAACACGCAGTGTGTGTACCATCTGCATTTATAAAACACGCAGTGTGTGTACCATCTGCATTTATAAAACACGCAGTGTGTGTGCCATCTGTTGTGAATTCAGTTGTCAAGCTCCCTCCTGTGGTCATGAATGGTACTTCGGCTGGTTCTGTCCATGGAATTCCTCTGGTGGCTGTGGGTGTTTCTGAGTTTCCTTCCACAGGTGACGAGGTTAATTCGTTAGCTGGCTGCTCTATTTAACTCCACTTAGATCTTTGCTCCATGCCACCTGTCAATGTTCCAGTATTGGTCTTGTTCACTCCTGGATCGTTCTTGTGACCTGTCTTCCCAGCAGAAGCTAAGTTGCCTGCTTGTTTTTCTCTGGTTTGCTATTTTTCTGTCCAGCTTGCTATTTTGTTTGTTGTCTTGCTTGCTGGAAGCTCTGGGACGCAGAGGGAGCGCCTCCGCACCGTGAGTCGGTGCGGAGGGTCTTTTTGCGCCCTCTGCGTGGTCTTTTGTAGGTTTTTGTGCTGACCGCAAAGCTACCTTTCCTATCCTCGGTCTGTTCAGTAAGTCGGGCCTCACTTTGCTAAATCTATTTCATCTCTGTGTTTGTATTTTCATCTTTACTCACAGTCATTATATGTGGGGGGCTGCCTTTTCCTTTGGGGAATTTCTCTGAGGCAAGGTAGGTTTTATTTTTCTATCTTCAGGGCTAGCTAGTTCCTTAGGCTGTGCCGAGTTGCATAGGGAGCGTTAGGAGCAATCCACGGCTATTTCTAGTGTGGTTGATAGGATTAGGGATTGCGGTCAGCAGAGTTTCCACATCCTAGAGCTCGTCCTATATTATCAGTAACTATCATGTCATTCCGTGTGCTCTTATCCACCAGGTCCATTATTGTCCTGACCACCAGGTCATAACAGTACAGGTGGCCCAAAGTACTAATGCATCTCAATAGAGGGATAAAAGAAGTTCTGAGACCATTTTTTTTTCTTTGCAGTGTGTTTTGTCTCTCTTTTCCCCTTTACATCTGGGTGGTTCAGAACACAGGTGTTGACATGGACATTCAAGGTCTGTCCTCTTTGATGGATAATCTCACTATAAGTGTACAAAACATTCAAGATTTTGTGGTTCAGAATCCGATGTCAGAGCCTAGGATTCCAATTCCTGATTTGTTTTTTGGTGATAGATCTAAGTTCTTGAATTTCAAAAATAATTGTAAATTGTTTCTTGCCTTGAAACCTCGCTCCTCAGGTGACCCTGTTCAACAAGTAAAAATCATTATTTCTTTGTTACGTGGTGACCCTCAAGACTGGGCATTTTCCCTTGCGCCAGGAGATCCGGCATTGCGTGATGTTGATGCGTTTTTCCTGGCTCTTGGATTGCTTTATGACGAACCTAATTCAGTGGATCAGGCAGAGAAAATCTTGCTGGCTCTGTGTCAGGGTCAGGATGAAGCGGAGATATATTGTCAGAAGTTTAGAAAGTGGTCTGTACTCACTCAGTGGAATGAATGTGCCCTGGCAGCAATTTTCAGAAAGGGTCTCTCTGAAGCCCTTAAGGATGTCATGGTGGGATTTCCCACGCCTGCTGGTCTTAATGAGTCTATGTCTTTGGCCATTCAGATCGATCGACGCTTGCGTGAGCGTAAAGCTGTGCACCATTTGGCGGTACTATCTGAGCATGGGCCTGAGCCTATGCAATGTGATAGGACTTTGACCAGAGCTGAACGGCAAGAACACAGACGTCGGAATGGGCTACGTTTTTACTGTGGTGATTCCACTCATGCTATCTCCGATTATCCTAAGCGCACTAAGCATTTCACTAGGTCTGCCACCATTGGTACGGTACAGTCGAAATTTCTATTGTCCGTTACTCTGATTTGCTCTTTGTCATCCTATTCTGTTATGGCATTTGTGGATTCAGGCGCTGCCCTGAATTTGATGGACTTGGAGTATGCTAGGCGCTGTGGTTTTTTCTTGGAGCCCTTGCAGTATCCTATTCCATTGAGAGGAATTGATGCTACGCCTTTGGCCAAGAATAAGCCCCAGTACTGGACCCAATTGACCATGTGCATGGCTCCTGCACATCAGGAGGATATCCGCTTTCTGGTGTTGCATAATCTGCATGATGTGGTCGTTTTGGGGTTGCCATGGCTACAGGTCCATAATCCAGTATTGGACTGGAAATCTATGTCTGTGTCCAGCTGGGGTTGCCAGGGGGTACATGGTGATGTTCCATTTTTGTCTGTTTCGTCTTCCACTCCTTCTGAAGTTCCAGAGTTTTTGTCGGATTATCGGGATGTATTTGATGAGCCCAAAGCCAGTGCCCTACCTCCTCATAGGGATTGCGATTGTGCAATTAATTTGATTCCTGGTAGTAAGTTTCCTAAGGGCCGACTGTTCAATTTATCTGTGCCAGAGCACGCCGCTATGCGGAGTTATATAAAGGAATCCTTGGAGAAAGGCCATATTCGCCCGTCGTCATCACCGTTAGGAGCAGGGTTCTTTTTTGTGGCCAAGAAGGATGGTTCTTTGAGACCTTGTATTGATTACCGCCTTCTCAATAAAATTACAGTCAAATTTCAGTATCCTTTGCCGTTGCTGTCTGATTTGTTTGCTCGTATTAAAGGGGCTAGTTGGTTCACCAAGATAGATCTACGAGGGGCGTATAATCTTGTGCGTATTAAACAAGGCGATTAATGGAAAACAGCATTTAATACGCCCGAGGGCCATTTTGAGTACCTGGTTATGCCATTCGGGCTTTCCAATGCTCCATCAGTATTTCAGTCCTTTATGCATGACATCTTCCGAGAGTACCTGGATAAATTCCTGATTGTGTATTTGGATGATATTTTGGTCTTTTCGGATGATTGGGAGTCTCATGTGAAGCAGGTCAGAATGGTGTTCCAGGTCCTTCGTGCGAATTCCTTGTTTGTGAAGGGGTCAAAGTGTCTCTTTGGAGTTCAGAAGGTTTCATTTTTGGGTTTCATTTTTTCCCCTTCTACTATCGAGATGGACCCTGTTAAAGTCCAGGCCATTTACGATTGGACTCAACCGACATCTGTGAAGAGCCTGCAAAAGTTCCTGGGCTTTGCTAATTTTTATCGGCGCTTCATCGCTAATTTTTCTAGTGTTGCTAAACCGTTGACTGATTTGACCAAGAAGGGTGCTGATGTGGTCAATTGGTCTTCTGCGGCTGTAGAGGCTTTTCAGGAGTTGAAGCGTCGTTTTTCTTCTGCCCCTGTGTTGTGCCAGCCAGATGTTTCGCTCCCGTTTCAGTTTGAGGTTGATGCTTCTGAGATTGGAGCTGGGGCTGTTTTGTCGCAAAAAAGTTCTGATGGTTCGGTGATGAAGCCATGTGCTTTCTATTCTAGAAAGTTTTCGCCTGCTGAGCGCAATTATGATGTTGGTAATCAAGAGTTGTTGGCCATGAAGTGGGCATTCGAGGAGTGGCGTCATTGGCTTGAAGGAGCCAAGCATCGCGTGGTGGTCTTGACAGATCACAAGAATTTGACTTATCTTGAGTCTGCCAAACGGTTGAATCCGAGACAGGCTCGATGGTCGTTATTTTTCTCCCGTTTTGATTTTGTGGTTTCGTACCTTCCGGGCTCTAAGAATGTGAAGGCTGATGCCCTGTCAAGGAGTTTTGTGCCTGACTCTCCGGGTGTTCCTGAGCCGGCGAGTATTCTCAAAGAGGGGGTAATTTT
The DNA here is from genome assembly GCF_032444005.1 of Ranitomeya imitator. NCBI lineage: Eukaryota > Metazoa > Chordata > Amphibia > Anura > Dendrobatidae > Ranitomeya > Ranitomeya imitator. The sequence goes on from NC_091286.1 coordinate 136,093,457, forward strand.
GTCTGCCATCTCCCCTGATTTGCGGCGAGTGCTGCAAAAATTTCAGGCTGATAGACCTGACAGTTGCCCAGCGGAGAAACTATTTGTCCCTGATAGATGGACTAGTAGAGTTATCTCTGAGATTCATTGTTCAGTGTTGGCTGGGCATCCTGGAATCTTTGGTACCAAAGATTTGGTGGCTAGATCCTTTTGGTGGCCGTCTTTGTCACAGGATGTGCGTTCTTTTGTGCAGTCCTGTGGGACTTGTGCTTGGGTTAAGCCCTGCTGTTCTCGTGCCAGTGGGTTGCTTTTGCCCTTGCCGGTTCCGAAGAGGCCCTGGACGCATATTTCTAGGGATTTTATTTCGGATCTCCCCGTCTCTCAAAAGATGTCGGTCATTTGTGATCGCTTTTCCAAGATGGTCCATTTGGTACCTTTGTCTAAATTGCCTTCCTCCTCTGATTTGGTGCCATTATTTTTCCAGCATGTGGTTCGTTTACATGGTATCCCGGAGAACATCGTTTCTGACAGAGGTTCCCAGTTTGTTTCGAGGTTTTGTCGATCTTTTTGTGCTAGGATGGGCATTGATTTGTCTTTTTCCTCGGCTTTCCATCCTCAGACAAATGGCCAAACCGAACGAACTAATCAGACTTTGGAAACATATCTGAGATGCTTTGTTTCTGCTGATCAGGATGATTGGGTGTCCTTTTTGCCGTTGGCTGAGTTCGCCCTTAATAATCGGGCCAGCTCGGCTACTTTGGTTTCGCCGTTTTTCTGCAATTCTGGTTTCCATCCGCGTTTCTCTTCAGGGCAGGTTGAGTCTTCAGAATGTCCTGGTGTAGATACTGTGGTGGATAGGTTGCAGCAGATTTGGACTCATGTGGTGGACAATTTGACATTGTCCCAGGAGAAGGCTCAACGTTTCGCTAACCGCCGGCGCTGTGTGGGTCCCCGACTTCGTGTTGGGGATTTGGTTTGGTTGTCGTCTCGTTATGCTCCTATGAAGGTTTCCTCTCCTAAGTTTAAGCCTCGTTTCATTGGTCCGTATAAGATTTCTGAGGTTATCAATCCTGTGTCATTTCGTTTGGCCCGTCCTGCTTCTTTTGCCATCCATAATGTGTTCCATAGGTCGTTATTGCGGAGATACATGGCGCCTGTGGTTCCATCCGTTGATCCTCCTGCCCCGGTGTTGGTTAAGGGGGAGTTGGAGTATGTGGTGGAGAAGATTTTGGATTCTCGTATTTCGAGACGGAAACTCCAGTACCTGGTCAAGTGGAAGGGTTATGGTCAGGAAGATAATTCCTGGGTTTTTGCCTCTGATGTTCATGCTGCCGATCTGGTTCGTGCCTTTCATTTGGCTCATTCTGGTCAGCCTGGAGGCTCTGGTGAGGGTTCGGTGACCCCTCCTCAAGGGGGGGGTACTGTTGTGAATTCTGTTGTCAAGCTCCCTCCTGTGGTCATGAATGGTACTTCGGCTGGTTCTGTCCATGGAATTCCTCTGGTGGCTGTGGGTGTTTCTGAGTTTCCTTCCACAGGTGACGAGGTTAATTCGTTAGCTGGCTGCTCTATTTAACTCCACTTAGATCTTTGCTCCATGCCACCTGTCAATGTTCCAGTATTGGTCTTGTTCACTCCTGGATCGTTCTTGTGACCTGTCTTCCCAGCAGAAGCTAAGTTGCCTGCTTGTTTTTCTCTGGTTTGCTATTTTTCTGTCCAGCTTGCTATTTTGTTTGTTGTCTTGCTTGCTGGAAGCTCTGGGACGCAGAGGGAGCGCCTCCGCACCGTGAGTCGGTGCGGAGGGTCTTTTTGCGCCCTCTGCGTGGTCTTTTGTAGGTTTTTGTGCTGACCGCAAAGCTACCTTTCCTATCCTCGGCCTGTTCAGTAAGTCGGGCCTCACTTTGCTAAATCTATTTCATCTCTGTGTTTGTATTTTCATCTTTACTCACAGTCATTATATGTGGGGGGCTGCCTTTTCCTTTGGGGAATTTCTCTGAGGCAAGGTAGGCTTTATTTTTCTATCTTCAGGGCTAGCTAGTTCCTTAGGCTGTGCCGAGTTGCATAGGGAGCGTTAGGAGCAATCCACGGCTATTTCTAGTGTGGTTGATAGGATTAGGGATTGCGGTCAGCAGAGTTCCCACGTCCCAGAGCTCGTCCTATATTATCAGTAACTATCAGGTCATTCCGTGTGCTCTTATCCACCAGGTCCATTATTGTCCTGACCACCAGCCATCTGCATTTATAAAACACGCAGTCTGTGTACCATCTGCATTTATAAAACACGCAGTGTGTGTACCATCTACAATTATAAAACACGCAGTGTGTGTACCATCTGCATTTATAAAACACGCAGTGTGTGTACCATCTGCATTTATAAAACACGCAGTGTGTGTACCATCTACATTTATAAAACATGCAGTGTGTACCATCTACATTTATAAAACACGCAGTGTGTGTACCATCTACATTTATAAAACATGTAGTGTGTGTACCATCTACATTTATAAAACACGCAGTGTGTGTGCCATCTGCATTTATAAAACATGCAGTGTGTGTACCATCTGCATTTATAAAACACGCAGTGTGTGTGCCATCTGCATTTATAAAACACGCAGTGTGTGTACCATCTGCATTTATAAAACACGCAGTGTGTGTACCATCTACATTTATAAAACATGCAGTGTGTGTACCATCTACATTTATAAAACACGCAGCGTGTGTACCATCTACACTTATAAAATACGCAGTGTGTGTACCATCTACATCTATAAAACACGCAGTGTGTGTACCATCTACATTTATAAAACACGCAGTGTGTACCATCTACATTTATAACTGCAAAAGCAGCTGAGTCCAGCGATCATAGGTGTCAACAGGTCATTAATCAACCAACAAAGGAGCAAAATGGGGGATTGCATCATTGAGCAAAAATGATGGTTCTCGGCAGCACATTGTCCAGTGTAAGCAGAGGATGTGCTGCAGATGACATGATACTGTATGGGGACAGAGCGGTCATATTTGCAATCATTCAGTCCCCATCATCCTCCATCAGCCTGTACAAAGAGGCAGGTAAAAAAGCACCAAAGTGTTCATTTAACAGTCTGAAATCAGCTTGTGTGAATGCACCCTAAATGTTACTGTGTGGTGGTGCAATAAGTTACCACTTGGGGCCCACTTTCATTTTTTTTTCCTAGGGCCACACTTTGTCTCAAACTGACCCTGCTCCCAGGAGACAAATATTGCACTCTGGTGCATGCAGCCATCAGAGAAATAGTCAAGGATAATGAAGTACAAGAATGAATTCCAAAGACAAGTAATCAGTGTGCAGCACACTACACTCCTACTGACGCGTTTCAGGTGCAGGGTGGATCTTTAGTCAAAGTTGTCAGAAATGGTCATTTCTTGCTCCGGATTATCCTTGACTTCTTCTAGAAGAAGCGAGTCTTTATGAAAAGCTTAAATATCACCAAAACCCTACCTCTAAGGCGGATTCCTTCACGTGTAGTGATGAAATGAAACGTTTCCAATCTTCCTTTGCAGTGACGACTTTCTTTTGGATGGTGTTCACTTGTTCTTCAGGCATTATGCTACATAAAAGTTCACCCCTTGATGTCACGGTCTGTAATTTCTGTTGACCGCTTTCACTCTCAGAAAGGCACTCCTAGAGAAAAGTAAAGACACTCAACAGTTGCCATATACTTTATATACATGCAGGCAGTAAAAAATGAGATTGACCTAAATAATGCCTTGTTATACGGATACACTAGATTCAAAAGTGAAACAGTAATAGCTAAGCCTGTAACAACATGTATCCACATTACCCAAAACTTTTCAGATGTAAGAAATGAAAATGGTGCTTGACAGGTGTAAGTTGCACCTATTAGACCAGCAACTAATCCCAGAATCAGTCTCCAGACCCCAATCCCATACGGTGACACAGTCACTGGCAGCAACATTCAGGCAGGTGTTGAAAGAAGAGGTCTCCAGTCATTTCAAGAGGAGTTACAACAAGTCGGGTTTCTTCTAAAACCACTATACAAATCCCACAGGAACTTGCACATTTAGGCCACATCATTCATATGTTATAAATGTCTACAAAGTAAATATCCCCTATGTCATAATAATATATTCTGTAGGGAGTTTCTATAGTAAAAAAATATATATATAGTTAATGTTATCTTACTTGAATCCTCTGAACACTGGCTGATGCTTCATCAATATTTTGAGGAGTATCAAAGCATTTGGCAGTCGTAACTCTCGCATTGACAAGCCACTGCTGGAAATCCCGGATAGCTGTTCTGAACCTCTGGTGCAAAATTTGTTCCTTACTTTGACAACTTTTTGAAGTTTGCAAGTAAAGGCTTAATAAAGACAGTAGATAAGATAACAAAAATAAGGTCAGTAATAATGACTGAAATGTTAGAATTATAAAAAAATAATAATAATCAACACCCTATTCAAACTATATTACAAAGATGAGAAATGTACGTAGTTTGCAATATAAATCTGGCATTGAAGGGGATCTGTCAGTAAGATCACCTCCCCCAAACCGCAAATATTGACATACAGGTCTCTGAAATTGAACTCCATCAATGCCTGTATATCTTCTATCTGTTGCTGCATTCCTGAAGCACTTTAATTCAGATGCAAATAAGCCATTGGTTCACAGGGTAATTTCCCTGCCAAGCACCAGCTTCTAAAGATTACTGTCTGATTTTCTTGCCTGGCCCCTGACGTAACTCAGACAGCGGTCTATTAATAAAGCTAAAGATGTTGGTGCTGTGAGGGAAAATAACTTCAGGAGGCAGCAGCTCATGAAGTGCTTTGTCACACTCAGCGCATGAAACACAAAAATTGCATATGAATGAAAATGCTAATTTTTCGGGAATGCAGCAACAGATAAAAGGTATAAAGGTGTCAATAAGGTTATATTTCAAAGACGTGCAGGCCCATGTATGCAGTTTGGTGGCCTTCATCTTACTGACAGATTCTCTTTAATAAATACAGATTTTAGTAGCGTATCACTGCATGTACAGAAAAAAAAGATCTAATATAATACTGAACCTGTTGTATTCCTTTATTAAAGCAGATACTTTTGTAGAATATACACTTAAATCCTTTGAAAATTTGCAAAGGTCATTGAGCTGTGTTTTTAAGTCATCCGTGACATGTTCCGCTTCAGTAAGAGCACTTAGAGTCTCCTGCAATTAAAAATATACAAAGTTAGATCAGTGAAAAAATAACCCCTTCTGGCTTGTTTGAATTTATCCTGTAGCTTTTCAGGCATGTCTCCATTTTCAGTTTGCTTGTGTATAGACTCACAGTCAAAAGAAACTAAGACTGATCTATGCTGTATCATACATATGACACATGAAACCGTGATTTCAAGGAGAGACTTCATGCACACAGCGCATTCTGGGGCACAAAGCCTGTATAATCTTGTGTACAATATCGAAACAATCATACTCCACTTTATGAAGAATAAGCAGACTTTTCAATGTTGTGAATGTAAAAAAAAATTGTTTCTCTCCATGTTCCACGTAGCGCTCATTGATCTTAATAACTGCTACAAGGAAAATCCTATATATCACAGAGACTGGGAGTTTCATACATGTGCATACTTAAAAAGTATCTAAACCTTTGACACAATTTGTCCTCTTAATTACAAGCAAATTGGTGGGGGTCTGGATACTGAGAATCCCACTGATTGCTCAAAAAACCTCTATGTACTGTACAGCTGTGGAGATAGAAGAGCACAACTCTACGGCTTCCATAGTTAGCACAGATTTAATCTAACGCACAGTGTCACACAGCCATTTTCAGTATGGTCACACTACTTCCGCAAGCAAGTTACAAAAAAAGTGCCAAAAACACATAATAAATATGGTGCCATGTAAGACAGTTTTTAGGTACAAACTGAGCCAGAATTCCGGCATTTAATAAATCTCCTCCCATATGTCAGTGGTATGTATGTAATGCTGATGGCTTTGTGCCTACATATCTGTACTACAAAATGTAGTATTTTATTTGTTAAAGGGAATCTGTCAGGTGTTTTATGCTGCCTAAATTATGGGCATCACGAATCTCAGTCTGGCTGCATGACAGCAGCCAGCAATATCATTTTCTCAAAAATGCTCCAGTGTATCAGAGAAACAAGACTATGAAGATTCGGCCAGGGTCCAGACTAGTTTGACAGGTTTCTCCCTCGCATGTACAGAGAGAGATCTGTCAATCACTTCTAGCAGCGCTGCAAACAAGATTTTCAAAGTATATTTAATCTGAAACACCAGAACGTTTCAGAGTGCTAAGCGAGTGACTTTGGCGTCCTTGAAAAATATGTTCACGGTTGTTCGACTGCCGCAACACATGCAGGGATTGCCTGTTTGTTAAGCAAGTTCGCTCATCACTAGTGACAACCAAAAGACTTCAATAAGTGAAGGCATATATCTAGGACCAGGTGACCATCACACTAGTCCTTGAGGACCCCAGGTTGGCCTGAGTCTTAAGCAGAACATCACACTATGGGCAAATAGGTTGTCATCTATATATATATAATTGTCTAAGGTCCACTTCCATCTTTCTGTCTGTCCTTCTTTCTTTCTGTCACGGAAATCCCAAGTCACTGATTGGTTGCGGCAAAAAGGCCACGACCAATCAGCGACGGGCACAGTCCGGCGGCAAAATGACCGCTCTTTAGTCCCGCAGTCAGTGCCCGCAGTCCATACTCCCCCCCCAATCAGCGCTCACACAGGGTTAATGGCAGTGTTAGCGGACCGCGTTATGCTGCGGTGTAAAGTACTCCGTTAACGCTGCTATTAACCCTGTGTGACCAACTTTTTACTATTGATGCTGCCTATGCGGCATCAATAGTAAAAAGATCTAATGTTAAAAATAATAAAAATAACAAAAAATCATTATATACTCACGTTCCGTGGGCCCCCCGGATCTAGCCGAGGCCTTTCCCGCTCCTTGCGACGTTCTGGTGACCGGTCCATGCATTGCGATCTCGCAAGATGATGACGTAGCGGTCTCGCGAGACCGCTACGTCATCATCTCGTGAGACCGCAATGCACTCTTGGGACCGGAGCGTCGCGAGGAGCATCGGTAACCGCCTCGCCTGGATCCAGGGGCTCCGGAAGGTGAGTATATAACTATGTTTTATTTTAATTCTTTTTTTAACAGGGATATGGTGCCCACATTGCTATATACTATGTGGGATCTGTTAGATACTGCGTGGGCTGTGTTACATACTACATCTCTGTGCTATATACTATAGGGGCTGTGCTATATACTACATGGCTGTGGTATATATTACGTGGCTGGGCAATATACTACATCGCTGTGTTCTATACTACGTGGCCTGGGTTATATACTGTATGGGCAGTGTTATTTACTACGTCTCTGTGCTATATACTACGTGGCTGTGCTATATATGTGGCTGGGCAATATACTACGTGGCTGGGCAATATACTACGTGGCTGGGCAATATACTACGTGGCTGTGCTATATACTACGTGGCTGTAAACTACATACATATTCTAGAATACCCGATGCATTAGAATCGGGCCACCATCTAGTGTGTGATAAATGATGAATGTCAGTAAAGCCTCATTCAGACGCCGTTTTTTACATGCTGTGGTTTTTATTAATAGAACACGTATCCATAATATTGTATGTGGCTGTTCACATCTCTGTTTTTTTTAAAGACTGGATGTCCGCAAAAAAAATCATAGAAACATGTCTGTTTAGAGTATGTGTCACAGATCAAAATGATGTCTATGGGTCCATGAGAATCACGGACAGCACACAGATGATGTCCATGTGCAACCCGTGTGCTGTCCGTGATTAACACATTGCAATAGATAGGAGAAACGTTTATCATTAATTTAACCATATGTGAAAATCACTGAAGACACTCTGATGGTAAAATCTGACAAAAGGACCATATACTGATGAAAATCGTTTAAAAGCACTGATGAAACTGGGACTGTTTTTTGCGTATATGAAAAATCACTGATATCTGAATGGGGCCTAATACTGCAGTATGTATCCCTGATTTAGTCATAATGAAGCGCTACAAAACTGAATAGGGTCTCACATAGATGGTGCACGTTATTACCTCAACCCTTCAGAATACTGACTTACAAGAGGTAGAGCTGTGGGCGAGCAGTAGTTAATTTTCACCCAGACACAGAGAATAAGCATGAAGTAAGAGAATAGCGTCACCTTCTGCCTGTGCCAAGCTTCTACTATTTCTTTGTCTGTATTCTTGCCTTCCACTTGCATCAGCTTCTGACTCAACTTTCCCAGAAACGCACTGAAGTCCTGCACGGCGTCTTCCAGCTTGGAGACCCCAGACGTGAACTCTTGCTCGGAGATTGCCATTTGACTTAGAAGTGCCTGTAAAGTGTTCTGATTCTGACAGACACTCTCGTCCCACTGTTTCCAGTCTGCCTGCAGGCCTTGTATCTCGGCCTCCATCTGGTCACATCCGCCATCCGTGGTGTTCTTCTTCACTGCAGGAGCCAGAGTCACAACCCTGCTCAGGCGTTCAGCTCCAGTCTGTCTGGAATCCATCAACTCCTGTAATGGAAAAAAATCATCACTATAGCGACCAAAGTTGTTTTCAGCTTGTGAACTGTGGGATGGCTGACAAGGGTTATATCTGCGTGCTGGAGATTTCCGAAACAAAAGTTCTGTCAAACCAGTGAGCAGTAACGTGAAGTGGATCATATAATGCAGTGTTACGTCCTATCAAAGTGGAAGTGGAAGGGTAACGTGCAACATGGTCATGGAGTTTGGGGTCATTCCCATTGATTGGTCACAAAAAACATTTCACTGAAATTGACCATCAGATTGTCAGTCAAAAAATACTATCACCCCTGATATTAGGCTGCTGATTCCAGTATAGACATGTGCATGGTATATTAACTGAGCAAACAGGACAACATCTTCCAGGTATATCTGGTACTGCATATTTTTGGGAGAAATAGATGATCCAGGAATCAGAGACATATAAAAGGGAAACACAAGAAAACTTTTCTTTTAGGTAGATCCAAAAATACAAGAAAGTCAGTCTCTAAGAAACGCAGTAGCCCGCACCACCTCCTAATTGCACAGCTGAGCTTTCACGCCTGCAACAGAGATGTGACCGCCGGACCTCGGGTGCTTCTGCCGACAACACATGCCAATAAATCCGATCAAGATAAAGAAAGGCAGCACTCACCGATCCTTCCAAGACAGGTATCTTTATTGTTACAGATTAAAAGTCTTCACGGCCGGGGTACAGGTATAAAGAGTGCGGCAAGCCTGACGACGGCCGTTTCGCACCCTCCTGGTGCTTCTACGGGTCAGTCTGACCCTGACCCGTAGAAGCACCAGAAGGGTGCGAAACGGCCGTCGTCAGGCTTGCCGCACTCTTTATAGCTGTACCCCCGGCCGTGAAGACTTTTAATCTGTAACAATAAAGATACCTGTCTTGGAAGGATCGGTGAGTGCTGCCTTTCTTTATCTTGATCGGATTTAGATCCAAAAATACACCTGCCTAATGCAAGCCATAGGTTTTAATACTCCTTACACATATTTTACTCAAAATAAAACACAAACAGCGGAAAATATAATAAAATACAGAAATATGTATTTTTAAGATACTGTATATTAAATACTTGTAAGATATAGTTAAGAACAGAGGTCATTCAGAGAAGAGAAGAAATAGATAGACAAACTGGTTTCAGTACCACAAACTTCTGTATATACTCGAGTATAAGCCGAGATTTTCAGCCCATTTTTTAAGGCTGAAAGTGCCCCTCTCGGCTTATACTTAAGTCATTGTCCCAGCGGGTCGGCGGGTGAGGGGGAGCATCAAAAGTCGGCGCCTATCACATCATACTCACCCCCTCCTGGCGCGGTCTCTGCACTTCCCTGCTTCTCAGATGGTCTCAGGCCCCTGCAGCTCTTCCTGTGTTCAGCGGTCACATGGTAACGCTCCTTAAAGTAATGATTATGCACGCGACTCCACTCCCATAGCAGTGGAGTGCATATTCATTACTTTAATGAGCGGTACCTTGTGACCGCTCAGCACTGGAACGATCTGCCCTCCCGGGACAACGGAGAAGCAGGGAAGTGCAGAGACCATGCCAGGAGACTGAGTATGACGGGGGAGGGTGAGCCATGCGATATTCACCAGTCCCCGTTCCACTGCCAGGCTGTGTCTTCCTCGGCCTCTGGCTATGACGTTCAGGTCAGAGGGCGCGATGACATGCTGGTGCGCGCCCTCTGCCTGAACAGTCACTGCAAAGAGACGGAAGACACAGCGGCACGCGGCAGTGAAAAGGGGACAGGTGAAAATTGCAAGTGCCGGGGGCCTGAGCCAGCGGCGACTCCGGCACCTGGCAAACATAGCGCGCTGGTGTCCCCGCCTGCTCAGTACACCGGCACCTGGCCCCCAGCGACGAGAGGTGAGTATGTAATTTATTTCTTTTTTGCAATCTCAGCAGCAGCATATGGGGCATAATATTGTATGGAGCATCTTATGGGGCCATCAACCTTTAAGGAGCATTATATGGGGCATATTATTCTATGGAGCATCTTATGGGGCCATCATTAACCTTTTGTGCAGCATTACATGGGGCATATTTTAATATGGAGCATCTTATGGGGGCATTATTAACCTTTTTTGCAGCATTATATGGGGCATATTTTTTGTATGGAGCATCTTATGGGGCCATCAACCTTTATGGAGCATTATATGGGGCATATTATTCTATGGAGCATCTTATGGGGCCATCATTAACCTTTTGTGCAGCATTACATGGGGCATATTTTAATATGGAGCATCTTATGGGGCCATTATTAACCTTTTGCAGCATTATATGGGGCATATTTTTTGTATGGAGCATCTTATGGGGCCATCATTAACTTTATGGAGCATTATATGGGGCTCCTGATTCAATATGGATATTCAAAAATATTTAACCTACTGATTTCTCAATTAATTTTACTTTTATTGGCATCTATTTTTATTTTTGAAATTTAACAGTAGCTGCTGCATTTCCCACCCTAGGTTTATACTCGAGTCAATAAGTTTTCCCAGTGTTTTGTAGCAACATTAGGGGCCTCGGCTTATACACGGGTCAGATTATACTCTAGTACATATGGTAAATCATTATGGTAAAGAATGGAAGCCTAAATCCACTTAAATGAAATCGGTCACATCCCAAAACATAATTTGCAAAATAAATCTTGCCAAATCAGACAAGATGATTTTCTGGATTTGTTTTCTCATTTTGACTCTAATAGTTGTGGTCTACCTATGATGTCAATTACAGGCCTCTCTCATCTTTTTAAGTGGGAGAACTTGCACAATTGGTGGCTGACTAAATACTTTTTTTCCCCACTGTACCTGGAAGTAAATCTGAAGGTAAGAAACATTTAAATCCTGTGTATCAGGTTTATTTGAGCAGAGGCTACAAGGAGAAAAAGAAGTATATTCACCGTTCTTTTCCAGTAATTGGAGCTACTGTCACTGCTAACAATACAGTGAGAACTGTAATCACTCCCCAACAACGTCAATCAATGTGCATGAGTGATTACAGCATGAAGCTTATGATGGTTGATAAATCTAGCCTACTTTTAAATTTAGTCTCAGTTTACACTACCTATTAGTTTGGTATTTTGGCCCTGGTTCATTAGGAATGGAGTACGGTATATAATGCAATAGCTGGCAATGAATTAGACCGCCAGGCATTTCCACACCCTTTTCCAACCCCATCTACAACCACTTCGGCACAATGGGCCGAGAATAGCATAAAAAACACCAAACGTCTCAAAATCTTTCAAAGTGTTTTCCCCCAGTGTTCTGACATAAAAGCTTAGATGAATTTGGGACAGAAATATAAGCCACAATTTGTGTGCAGTTTAACAAAATAGTCTGGTGATTCCATGTACTGTTTATTTATTAATTATGAATGTTAGGCTGTCGACTCAAATAGAGCACCAACTATTAATATATGACCCCTATAACAAACCTTAATCTTTGTGATTTTCTTCTGAATGGCTGCAGCATCTCCTGAGGCATCAGACCATCGGTGAAGCTCTTCTTTGGCAGAATGAAGCCAGTCTGAGAACTCATGAACAGCGTCCAGGTACAACAAGTGATCTTTGACAATGTCTTCTATATTCCTCATCTTCTCCTGAACACAAATATCAACGTTCACAAGTTGTTCATTTTAATTTCTTCCTACTATTTTCTTGATACCATTTCATACCACAATATGAGACATATTACCATGAACAGTCTAGTAAGTTCTTTAAAATCATTTCAGCAAAAAGTAGACTTACTTTGGCAATAGTCATGATGTCATTGCAGTGGGTTTTCAGCTCATTTTGGGCCTTGTCTGAGAAGGTTGTGTCCTCAGTCTTCTGGTGTAACTCCTTCGTCTTTCCAATGAGATGATGGAGGGTTGTGGCATGATCTTCTATGTCTGACAAGATTGCTTGAATGTGATCCAGCAGTGCAAATTTTTCTTTTAGACCATTCTGATGCTGGATGGATTGTTCCAGCTTGTGATCGACAGACTCCAGCCACTGTTCCATTAGATTTTTCCTCTCTGTATATTCATTCCACTGACAGAGTACAGACTCCAAGCCACTAGAATAATAACATTCCAGTGAGTTTCATGTGTTCAGTTATTAATCTCCAAATGTCACTATCACAGAGACTCTGTCACCAGGCTTTAGCTGCCATTGATTCCTCTGATGTATCACATACTGGGCTTCCTGCTGTAGTGCTGATAAAACAGTTTTTCTGCTGTAGATCTGCTAGTTCTCATAAGGATGAGCTCCTGCTTCGTAGACTCTGCTATTCCTGAGCTCTGGCTATAGCCGCCCCACACCACTGATTGGCAACTATTTGTCTATGTACACTGTAGGCAGAAAGCGGTCAGTCAATGGTGAGGATCGGGTTGAGTAGAACTTATCAACTAAAGGACTAACAGAGCTGCAGTGGATATAACAGTGATTTTTTTCAAAACTACAGCAAGGAACTCAGTAAGTGACATATTGCTGTAAACAAGGTCGCTGCCCTTATTTTATGCTGGCCTAAATTTGAGAACAAACCTGGAGACAAATTCCATTTAAAGGCACGGTGGTGCAGAACTAGAGAAACATTGCTGTTATCTGCCATAAACATTGCCACACTTGTATGGTATTGTTACTGTAATAAACTAGCTATATTATACTAAACATATTTAAACCTTTAAACCTTTAAAGTAGTATAAACATAGATAGATGAAGAACACAAAAAAGGAAAAAACAAAAACAAATAAAACACATGTATAACTACTAGTGATGAGCGAGTGTACTCGTTGCTCGGGTTTTCCCGAACACGCTCGGGTGACCTCCGAGTATTTATGACTGATTAAGTTTTCATTGCGGCAGCTGAATAATTTACAGCTACTAGCCAGGCTGAGTACATGTGGGGGTTGCCTGGTTGCTTTCAGCTGCTGCAATGAAAACTAAATCTCCGAGCAGTCATAAATACTCAGGGTCAGGGTTACAATCCCTATTTCTTTTGCTTACAGATTAGATAGCAAAAACATGGTGAGAGATTCCCTTTAAATCATCGCTACAGTCATTGTGACCTGTGCAGATATGTGCCTTACATGCAAACATCACTACTGAGGACAGTGATAGGCTGCATTGTCAAGTAATTGATGAACGTTTTGTCACCACTGCAGGACCAAAGAGAACTGCTAGAATAATTACATATGATCAGTGACTATTAAATAGGCAAGTGATGGTTAGATTATTATGTTAATATATTTACATCTCTTGGCCAATTTTTTTGCTTTAGATCAGCAATCTAAAGACATCCAGGGTGCCCTGCGAGGGCTTTTAGTCCGCTCCCAGATTCTACGACTCAGCAGTTATTTTTCAACTCTTTTGTGGTCTCCTTGACTCACATCCTCTCATTTCTTTCTGCCTTCTTCTAGCATGGAGGTTGTCTATCTTCTTACAATCTCGTCTTGGAAATTTCCATATCTGTTTTCCAGTTCCATTCTCTTCATTGTCATGATTATTGTCTTTTACAATTTTACGACCTGGTTCATGAACTGCAGCGCTCAATCTCCGGTATATCCAATCACGTCTCGTTTGCAATCTAAGCGGGGAAACCTTCTTAATCTCTCCTTCCTCTTACCGCCTCCTGGCCTCTTTATTGTCGGGCCTGATTCTCGTTTGTTCCTCAGCTCCTTAAGGTCAAGTTTCTCTACCTTCCTATCAAACAATATTAGTTTTTGTTTATCTGTCAAGTTTTTTCTGTGGGGTGCAAACACTTAGCAAATCTCGAGTGGCCTCCTGGGGAACTTTGGGGGCTCTCCATCTGGTGTTGAATGCTCTAGAGATCTTTTCTTCGCACACCTTTTTAGTCATCCTTCCTTATTTCCCAAAAAGTTTTTCTGATGATGATAATTTCCATTCCTAAGCTGTCGCCCTAAATTCCTGATCTTCTTTGGGCAATCAGTTCTCTCTTCTTTATCATGGCAGGTATCCTTCTCTAGCTCCGTTCTTTTCCTTCTCGTCCTTCTATCAGTCAATAAGATATATTGTAAGATTCTTTATGCATATTGGCATGGGACACAGTGATGGCACTGTCTTTGTTCATGCTTGCTCATGCTTGTTTTCTTCATTTTGGTCTGGTATCTCCTGCACCTTTCATTATCATGCCTCTATTAGCAGCTCTCTAAGCTGCTTCTTAGTTATCTTTTCTTAACTTTTCCAAGTCCTACAGAGTGTTCACCTTCTTCATCCTTGTTGGCAGTTTCGGGTCTGGGCAGAATGATTTTGCATGTTACAGTGGCCGGTTCCCAAAGTGAGATTCTCGCCTCTGTCCTTACATCTGGCTAGCCTTTTTTTCTCACCATTATTAGTGACTGTCCATGGTTTCCTGTGTCCTTCCCCCAAAGAATCGATAGAGAAATGAAGATTTTGGGTACTTACCATAAAATTTCTTTCTATATGCCTCTGTTGGTTCAGTCAGTATCTTAGTTTAGATTGCTTCTCCTACAGCTTTCTCACTAACTGATTAGCTTGGCTCTGGTTGATGAGTGTAAACTACTGAGGAGGAGCTATCTTTTTATTACCTATTATCAGCCTCCTAGTGGCAGCATACACCATGGTTTCTGTGTCCCCCATTGAAGGCTCAGAGAAAGCGATTTTACGGTAAGTACCCAAAATCTTCATATTTGATTGCTTTTCGGTGCCAGGCACAGAAAAGTGTAAAGGCAGTGCTTCGCAATACTAAAAGTAAATTATCCTATTGTACATTCGCTTTCATTTTCTAAAAAATAACTATCATATTTTATGTGCATGAAACATTTGTAAAGCTAGTTTGATTTATTATTAAAGTTTGAAGTACATGGACTTATTCATATGGGGTTATTAAATGGTAATTTATTTTCATACAATTTTCACAAAATTCTTGCAAAAAAACCTGGGTTTATTCCATTATGTTTGAATCAAAATTTTGAGAGTACACAGTGATATGTCCATTGAAAGGCCTGGAGAAAGTGGTGCTCAACAAAATAATGATCTCTTAACCGTTTGTTGATTCTTTATGGGCCTAAGCGATAAAGTTTCTTCTTGTGGAGAGTGCCAGCCTGGCATAGAAAGAATTATAGGCTGTGCAATGCTCCACTGGAAGTTTAAATGTGCAGATAGACTCTTGAAACTTGGCCAATAAGTCTCCCTACGCCAACTTGGCGCTCTCCTTAGAGAGATACTGTCAAAGCACTCTCATTCAGCCAACCAGTTCTCCTGCTTTGCACTGATGAAAGGTGTCAGCAAATGGAGCTTTTGGTTTGTCTTCCTAACCTATAGTAATTCATTTGTCAAGACCCTATTACGAATTTATTCTGACTTATAGGATTGCTAACTCCAATAAGTGGCACTAGAGGTCCTGTCCTCTTCTCTCTGAGAAGGCTATGTGTATATTTGAATCTCTGTGTCTGGAAGCCTCATTCCTTGTGAGAACTATAAAACTGTATATATGTTTTGCCCAGTCCTTCTGTTGCCATGTCCCAATAGTAACAAACCCTATTCAATCCAATGATTTAGACCCTGATTCAACAAAGCTTTAAGAATTCTGGCATAAAAAGCTTTGAAATGTTGCAATTTTGTTGCACAAATCGGTGTAGCGAAAAAATTTGTGACTTTTGTCAATTTCATGCCAGTTTCTCCCAGTTCCACAAAAATGGGCAGAGCTGGGGTGTTGTGGGACGCATTAGGGTTGTGACGCCACAACTTGTTTAATTCATGATAAGCTGTGATACATTTTAAAACAGTAATCTTACCCCAATCCGTGACTGGAGAAGGATTTGTTGCAAAGTGCACAGAGGCTAAATGAATTAGGAGTGTCTGACTCTAACATACCTCCTCATCAAAGACCAGTGTGAAAATCGACTGATTATAGTTCATATACATGTGTGCATGTGGATATTGATGTGGATTATCATTTGTAGCCACACATTTTACCTTTGCCTGCAGTGAACTCACCAAAATAGGGGAAACAATACTATAAATTTTACTGTTTAATTTTATTCAGCTCTTGTCTTTATTTTCTTGACTACAGTTTTGAATCTACTATTATAAAAAAAAACTAAGGTTAATTTTTGGGATACAAGTGCATGTGTGCTATTCAAGAATGAATTGCAAAATTTGGGATACAATCCCCTAACAGCTTACCTGAGACATCTTGCAGTTGTACTGTTGACAGTAACCCAGACATCTTTCAATGTCTGCAACTGCATCTGAATTACCATCTGTCCATCCATGTTGCTGCTCTTACGAGCCTGTTCACCTTTACCAATTGCCAGGTTCAACTTTACTTCACCTTCGCCTTTCAATAAGAGCATTTCCTAACAAAAAAGAATTTTAAAAGTTGTACTACAGACATGTACAATTCTGCCATTATATTTGATAATCCACATAAATCTTTACCTGAACTTGCTGTAGACGGTTTTCAAGTGTGCTCTTACTGCCCACTGTACTTTCGGCGGTAGACAATTTGTCCTGCATATCTTTCAACCATGACCAGGTAGTCTGCAAAGCTTCTTCAAAAATCTGATGCTCTTGAAGAGCTATTTGGCAAATGCGGAGTTTTTCCTTTAGAATTTTAACAAGGTTCTGGTAATTTGTATTCAGCTGAGATGAGAGGCGAACCTCCTGTCCATCTCCACGTCCATCTTCATGTAATGCTTGAGCTCGTTGGCAAAGTTTCTCAAAAGAATCCCTAAAACATGAAGTTAATAAAAGCCAAACTAATTCAATTTCCTAAATTGAGTCTTTACAGCAAGAGTTTGCAATCATTGCTAACAAACATGACCTTTACTTATATTTTGATTTTTTTCTAGAATACCATTATAATTTGACTGTGTCCGAATTGCATAGTGACTCACCGCGCTGCCAGTAGCTCCTCCAAGAACATCTCCACCTTATGCATCTCACTTTTCTTCTCAGGGATATGTTGTTTGCTCTCCCCAAGAGTTTCTGTCCTTATTCGCTCCTCAAGCTCATGAATCCACAAACCTAATTTTTTGTGTTGGTCCTCAAAACTGAAAGTATTAAATGATATATCGTTTATTACAATTGGATCATGTTAGTAGCCTTCACCTAACTGGATATGAGATATTGGTATAAGGAGCCCTTAGTGTTGTAATTTTTAAGGTTATGTTCACATCTAATTCCCATGTGCTTAACCGATGCCAAAAAAATATTTGGCATACACTGGGCCCGTAGAACTCTGCATACATCTTTTTTATTTCACAGGAATATATTTTGTACTACACTTACATGTGTAGATATTACAAAGTAAAAAGTGTATACAGTGAGGTGCACTTTCTTAACAATCAGTGCCATGGAAGATTCGAACTTTCCTGCTACCTAAGGTTGAAAACTGAAATGTCTCCACTCCTCACATTGCAATATAAACCTGAAGTAAATAATTGCAATTCCACCGTAATATTTTGTTTTTTGTTTTCATGCCATTCTTTGTATTGTAAAAGTGATCTGGAAAATTGATTCAAAGGCTAGTATTATAATGGCAATATCAAATTTGAATAGATATTTTGTATATTTACCGTAATCCAAAAGTTTGTACTGACCCCAGAGATGAGATGTTGATCTCATCTCAAGACTTTGATTACACCCTATGAGGAACCCATTGCTTCACTATATAGACTCTCTGCAAACCTCAATCTGAGAAATACGTTGGGAGATCCTTCCATAAATATCTTCAATGTCAGCTAAAAACCAGATGTAGGTGGAACATCATATATACCTAGACCAACCTCTGTAAATGGCACAATGATCACGGAGGATGAGCATATCCTTTTATCCTAGTTATTACTCCTCCATATATTCATCTAAAAGCAGTGCCACAAATGAAGATATTAGAGAGTTCCTAAAAAGTATCCCATTAACACAATTAACAACTGATGATAAAAACTCACTGGAAAAACCTCTAACCTTAGGAGAATTGGAAGAGTCACTTCAGGAGGTTCAAAATGAAAAGGCCCCGGGATTAGATGGGATACCAGGGGAATTCTTTAAAATGCATCACAATATACAGGTCCTTCTCAAAAAATTAGCATATAGTGTTAAATTTCATTATTTACCATAATGTAATGATTACAATTAAACTTTCATATATTATAGATTCATTATCCACCAACTGAAATTTGTCAGGTCTTTTATTGTTTTAATACTGATGATTTTGGCATACAACTCCTGATAACCCAAAAAACCTGTCTCAATAAATTAGCATATTTCACCCATCCAATCAAATAAAAGTGTTTTTTAATAACAAACAAAAAAACCATCAAATAATAATGTTCAGTTATGCACTCAATACTTGGTCGGGAATCCTTTGGCAGAAATGACTGCTTCAATGCGGCGTGGCATGGAGGCAATCAGCCTGTGACACTGCTGAGATGTTATGGAGGCCCAGGATGCTTCAATAGCGGCCTTAAGCTCATCCAGAGTGTTGGGCCTTGCGTCTCTCAACTTTTTCTTCACAATATCCCACAGATTCTCTATGGGGTTCAGGTCAGGAGAGTTGGCAGGCCAATTGAGCACAGTAATACCATGGTCAGTAAACCATTTACCAGTGGTTTTGGCACTGTGAGCAGGTGCCAGGTCGTGCTGAAAAATGAAATCTTCATCT
Organism: Ranitomeya imitator; assembly: GCF_032444005.1. Classification (NCBI taxonomy): domain Eukaryota; kingdom Metazoa; phylum Chordata; class Amphibia; order Anura; family Dendrobatidae; genus Ranitomeya; species Ranitomeya imitator. Next base: position 136,112,652 of record NC_091286.1, read on the forward strand.
CCATAAAGCATTTCAGCCGATGGAAGCATGAAGTGCTCCAAAATCTCCTGATAGCTAGCTGCATTGACCCTGCCCTTGATGAAACACAGTGGACCAACACCAGCAGCTGACATGGCACCCCACACCATCACTGACTGTGGGTACTTGACACTGGACTTCAGGCATTTTGGCATTTCCTTCTCCCCAGTCTTCCTCCAGACTCTGGCACCTTGATTTCCGAATGACATGCAAAATTTGCTTTCATCAGAAAAAAGTACTTGGGACCACTTAGCAACAGTCCAGTGCTGCTTCTCTGTAGCCCAGGTCAGGCGCCTCTGCCGCTGTTTATGGTTCAAAAGTGGCTTTACCTGGGGAATGCGGCACCTGTAGCCCATTTCCTGCACACGCCTGTGCACGGTGGCTCTGGATGTTTCCACTTCTCCACAATCTTCCTCAGGGTCCGGTCTCCTCTTCTCGTTGTACAGCGTTTTCTGCCACATTGTTTCCTTCCAACAGACTTACCATTGAGGTGCCTTGATACAGCACTCTGGGAAAAGCCTATTTGTTGAGAAATTTCTTTCTGGGTCTTACCCTCTTGCTTGAGGGTGTCAATGATGGCCTTCTTGACATCTGTCAGGTCGCTAGTCTTACCCATGATGGGGGTTTTGAGTAATGAACCAGGCAGGGAGTTTATAAAAGCCTCAGGTATCTTTTGCATGTGTTTAGAGTTAATTAGTTGATTCAGAAGTTTAGGGTAATAGGTCGTTTAGAGAACCTTTTCTTGATATGCTAATTTATTGAGACAGGTTTTTTGGGTTATCAGGAGTTGTATGCCAAAATCATCAGTATTAAAACAATAAAAGACCTGACAAATTTCAGTTGGTGGATAATGAATCTATAATATATGAAAGTTTAATTGTAATCATTACATTATGGTAAATAATGAAATTTAACACTATATGCTAATTTTTTGAGAAGGACCTGTATTATTACCTAAACTGTTAAATGTCTTTGAGGAGTCAGTTAAAGCAGGATCTCTTCCAGAATCTATGAAGGAAGCTGTAATAATCCTAATATTAAAACCTGGGAGGGACCCATCTTGGTCTGATTCTTACAGACCAATCTCACTTCTCTCAACATATGTTAAATTACTGGCAAAAGCATTAGCCAACAGACTGTCAAAAGTAATTACCAAAATGATTAATGATGACCAAACTGGCTTTATGCCAAACAACTCCACATCAGTTAATTTGAGGCGCCTTTTTTGGGGTTTACAACTAAGCTCGGAGTCTACCGGGTCCAGAGAAGTCTTTTCCCTTGACGCAGCCAGAGCGTTTGACAGTGTGGAGTGGAATTTCCTGTGGACGTTCTTGAGATGCATGGGATTTGGGGATACATTTATTTCGTATATCCAGCTGTTTTATGTATCACCTATGGCAAGACTTAGGGTAAATTGTCGTGTATCAGGGATGTTCGCGTTGGGGAGGGGAACCAGGCAGGGATGCCTCCTGTCGGCCCTTCTCTTCGCGATTGCCATAGAATCGTTGGCTTGTTTAATACGCGCTTCTACTGAAATAACTGGCTTCCATTGTGGGCACTGGAGATGAGGATCTCTTTATATGCAGATGACATGCTTCTATTTTTAGGAAATGTGGTCTCCTCCATTCATTCAGCAATGGATATTATTAAAATATTTGGAACTTGGTCAGGAGTATCAATTAATTGGGATAAATAAATCCTTATGCTCATAGATCCCTTACCAACAGATTTGTCCCTGGAAAATAGATACAGGTAGCAAGTATTTTTAAATATCTTGGGGTAGTGGTTACTGCCAGGTCACAAGAATACTATTCTCTTAATCTGACTCCCATATTGCTAAAATTCAGAACTAAAATAGACACTTGGTGTCGACTTCCAATGTCAGTAATCGGGAGAGGCAATTTGATAAAAATGATTCTTATGCCTCAACTTTTATATCTCTTATATAACACCCCAGTATGGATCCCCACAACCCTCTTTTATAAAATCAATAGCTTGTTCCGAGAACGTATATGGAAAAAGAAACAGGCCAGAATTAAACTAGAGACCCAGCAGAGAGGAAAAGATAACGGTGGATTGGCTATCCCGAATGCCTGGATTTACTTCTTGGCCTCACAAATGCAACAGTTTAACGGTTGGGGAACAACTGAGCACTGTGGAATATCGGATCAGCTACTTAGAGAAGGAACTAAATGGAAACTGCCAATGTCAGCATTAGACATGGGTCCTCCTCGAGAGAATGTCCCAAACTGCCCCACGCTAAACTTGATATATAAAGTGTGGAATAGAGGCAAGAATATGCTGTGAATTGGTAAATTCACAAACTACACACCTCTATGGTATAACTGCAACATGCCAGAGATATACAAGCTAAAAGGCTTCAACAATTGGGAAGATAGGGATATTTTTCTTTTGTCAAAACTCCTGAATGAGGGTATATTTAAAAACGTTGAACAAATAAGAGCAGGATACGATCTTACTCACAAAATGTTTTATCAATTATTGCAAATACGTCAAGCATATAATGCACAACTCAGAGTAAATGGCATTAATATAAGTACACACTCTATCATTGATACAATTGCTTCTGCAATAGACACAAAGGGTTTAATTTCCCATATACGATATATAAGCAGCTTATGGATGTGCATTTAGAAACGTATCATATCACAGCCAAAGTAAAATTGGCAAGAGATGTGGGTCCATTATCTGAGGAACAATGGAAAGAGGTGCTGCTTCTAATTCCTAAATTATCCTTGTCTGAATCACAGAGACTGTCCCAAATCTATCTTATTCATAGAGTATATAAAACCCCTTGTATCCTATTTAATATCGGGCTAAGAGTGGACAACGTGTGTCCAAGATGCGGGAAAAACAACGCTCACCTAATGCACATAATGTGGGAGTGTGTAAACATTGGGAACTTTTGGGAGGGGGTAGTTGACTTGATAAACTTTGTGTTCGGAATCCACATATTATTGAAACCCTGAATCTGCATACATGGTCTGTTTGGGGGGTTTGGGAGACTAGAAGCTGGCACAACTCGATTGGCACAGCTACATAGGAGCGATCATCAGATCGCTCCTATGTAGCTGTATTACAGGTTGGCTATAAGCACCGACCACAGGGTGGCGCTCACAACAAGCCGGCATCAGCAACCATAGAGGTCTCAAGGAGACCTCAGGTTACTATGCCAACGCATCGCTGACTCCAGATCATGTGACGGGGGTCGGTGATGCGCTTATTTCCAGCCCGATGGCCGGAAGCGCCGAGTAAATGCTGCTGTCAGCATTTGACATCGACATTTAACTAGTTAATAGTGGCGGGTGGATCGCGGTTCCACCCGTCGCTATTGCGAGCACATGTCAGCTGTTCAAAACAGCTGACATGTCCCGGCTTTGATGCAGGCTCACCGCCGGAGCCCGCATCAAAGTGGGGGTTCTGACTTTGGACGTACTATCCCCTCCAAGGTCAGAAAGGGGTTAAAAGAAACTCTCTAAAAAATGTTATAAAGATATGGGAGCAATGGTTAAATACTCCAGGGATTGCATCGGAAAGCTTTCTTAGAAACACTATGCTGGACCGTCTGTGCCTTTCATTGTCATAAACCTGTAACATCTCCTAACTCATCTCAGATCCTTAACTCACTTGCTCAAAGTGTTAGATTTTGGTTCTGGGAAACAAAGGGGTCCTAGATAACTATCTCCAAATGCTGTGATTCTCTGTATTTTGGCGCAATACACGGGCAGTCAGTTGGTATTCATTTATATTTGCATTCACGTATGTAAACAGTAGTAAGCAAATGATAATACCTACGATGAATGATAATGTGAACCATTTTGTATTTGGTTTGTAATGACGTATGTTATTTTTATTTGTGTGTTTGTTCCATTTAGTTTTGATTGTTTGAAAAAACAAAATTAAATTGTGAACATATCTTGATATTTTTCACAATAAAAAAATGATCTGATTAAAAAAAACATGCAGAAAGAGTCTTACTGGTAAAGAGATTGCCAGGTTTGGTCAGTAAGTTCTAAGAGTATCGAGCCACAGAAAAATATAAGCAGCCAACATTAATGTTTAGCATGTAAGGCCATGCATCACAATCCACTTTGAACCCTTTCAGATTTTTTATCCATTTTGATTGTAATCTCCCATTTCCCAACCAATGATACAACATTTTTGTACCCATTATGCTGTTCTTTTGGTTCCCCAGCTGCCCAATTTGAACATATTACAAATAATTCTAAAACTTGTGTTCAAGCACAAATGTATCTCACAAAACATTGCACAATGTAAGTACTTACCTTCCAAGCTCACTGACACAGTCTTCTAGAGTCTGCTTATCCTTAAGACATTGCTTCTTGAAGCTCTGGAATTCTTTCTCGGCATTAGATATCCTCTCCTGAATACTAAGCACAGCTGCCTTTGGCAAACAAAAATAAAGCCTCTCTCCTTCTTTAGTAGCAGCATCTAACTTGTGCTGACCTTCACCAATGGAGTCCAGTATTTCCTGGATTTATAGGATTAAACGAGATTTTATTATTATATTATTGTTATTACAAATTGCAACATTAAAACGATTTTGTACTTATATGTTGATCACATTAGATTGTTTTACCTGCAACTGTTGTATCTTGCCTTCCAAAGTTTTGCTGTCACCAGACCAATCAGAAGGGCCTTTAATTCCTCTTTTTATTGCTCCAAGCCACTCATCAAATACATTTATGGTCTCTGAAATAATAACATTTACAAGTGTTGAATGTCTGGATGCAATGAGATCTTTGGAACGACCGACTCGATCAATTCTAAATCCAAACCCTTTCTTTATAAACAAATATACAGCCCGAAAGAACGTCAATTGTAAGTCACCATCAATAACTGTACCGCCATCTCCTATATGTTCTGCAGCACTGGTATCTACCACTATATCTCACCGTATGGCGGTAATATCAGTGTTGATCTTTGTATAGAGGTTTTTTTTAGTAACAGGGCTGTCATCTGCTGAGGTTCTCCTACATTCACTATTAGTGTGCGCCACCATACTTGGAATCAGGGTTACGTGGTAAGGGGCCCATTCAGAAATTTTGTTTCCCCTGGAACCAAACCTCTAGCTATGCCTCTGACCTATAGGTAACCTGAGTATTACTTCCAAGTCAATGCATACTGTTACAGCTTGTTTAAAAAGAAAAAAAACATTGGTCCCATTAGAGGATTTTTATTTATGTCCGCTTATAAATAATATATGTAGTTACATGTAAAGAAGGAGGAGTCATGCCGGTGAACCCTCTAACACTGATGTTGTCACTGCCCTTAATGTTGACGGAATTGACACAGCCAGAATGAGAGTTGATACAGCCTTGTGAAGACAAGACCCTATGTCCATTACCTAGATTAAAGCTTAAAGGCATCTAAGAGTGGGGCGGAGATTACCAGTATGTAAGAGATAGTCGAGACAGAGCAAATCACAGATGGTTCCAGGAGCCAGACTCTGTGCTTGTTTTTTAGAAAAGGGGCTCTCATTATAAGACAAACCTTTTAAGCTTCTACAGCAGCCCAGAGGTCCTGGTTAGAAGAAGCAAAGGTACAGGTACTAACCGTGGACCTGGAAAGCTGCGGCAAAAAAAGGGACCTAAGAAGACTGCTACAAGCAATCTGGTCCTGCTAGCAAACAGAGAATAGTAATACAATTTCTAAAATCATATAGTAGAGCAAAAAAATATTTTACTTGCACCAAATAAGCATGGTATATTTACCATAAAATTGTTTTTCCAACTTCTCCTGAAGAGCAACTTGTGTCTTAAAGCAGAGCTGGTTGGTGGCTTCATACTTTTTCACTAGACCGGTCACCGCAGCCCCGATGACCTCAAGTTCTGTAGACCTAAACTGTCGGCAGAGCGTGTTGAGATTCTCCTGTGTGGTATCAATACTGGATTGTTGGGTTTGGAGTTCTTTCTGCATTTCCTGCATTCAAATACAATGAAAAAATTTCATAACACAATTACTGATTTTTTTTTTATCAATTAGCAGTTTTAAGGTTATTTGCCTTTTCCAAAATTATTGCCCAGCAATATTATTGAGTCTAAGAGAAAAAATAGAATATTTCCTAATATAATGTTAAGAAAAAGACAATATCCACAGGCATATTCCACTACAACAGCAGCACAGCGAGGGAGTGTAGGGAGTGACACACAAAACAAAACACATTCACGCGTTCAAGCACCACATGCGTGTTCTATCTGAAGGCATTGTAGTCTATTTTTCACTGACGAATGATAGGAGAAGATTGGGAAGCCTGACTGAGTTCTTTTTTTCTCATGGAAGAAAAGCAGATGAGACAATGTTAAAAATGCATGAAACTGGCTCCAACACACTGAAAATCAGTCTGTAGGGTTTTTTTGCATACAAAAACTGTGAGTTAAAAATGAACTTTTCCGTATGTTATGAAAAAAAATTGAAAACAAGTCCACAATTGGTATCACTACATCCATAAAGGTCCGAACTAATAAAATATGAACTACATACCAAATAATGAACATTGTAATACAATATGGCAAAACTGTTGATTTTTGGTAATTTCACAAAACCCAAAAACTTAATAAAAAGTGATCGAGAAGTCATATGTACTCTAAAATATTACAAAACCTACATATCATCCCACAAAGTTCACACACCTTTATGTACATGAAAGTAAACACACGACGAACAGAAGGCAGCACCAATTAATACTACTTACTAATTTAACTTAACTACGATAGTTTAAAGTAATAACCACCCAACAGAAACTATATACATTTCGTTACTGTACTGACACACAGAATAAAGATAACATGTCACTTTCTATACACAGTATTTGCTGTAAAACTAAAACCTAAGAAATAAACCTCCCAAAATTTCAAAATTGTCTTTTTTCCATTACCCCCAAACACCAATCGCCAAAATATTTCCATAGTTTTAACACACCTTATACAGTACAATAAAGAGGTTGCCCAACAGTAAAATATTTTTTTTAGACATACATAGATTGATTAAAAATAATAAACGAAGGCAAACTCACTATCCAGCACCCTCACGAATCCATCACAAGCTGCTCAGGTCTACGTTGGCCTCAGAAGTGCTATCTGCTCTGTTCAGAAGCCACAGCACTGCTGCAGTTGGTAATTCGTCTGGTATCTAGAAGGGCACGTCATAGGAGAAACATCTGAAGACATGCTCTTCTAGTGACCTGACCAGCTCTAGAGGTGCTGCGACTTCCAAACAGGATAGACACGGCTTCCAGAGATGGGGCAGACCTCCGAAGTAGCCTGAACTGGAAGTTGAGAGACCTCCGTGAGAGAGCAGGAAGGTGACCATGCCTTTTATTATTTTTAATCAATCAATGCCTAACAAAATATATCATACTGTCAGACACTCCCGTAAAATGGTCCCACTTAAATATAAAACTCATCCTGAAAAATAAGCCCACATACTGCATAGTTGACGAAAAATAAAACGTATTGCTCAAGGAAGGAGGGGATGAAAACACAAAAAAATTGCCATCAATGAAGGCTGCAGCTCCTTGGGGTTAAATTGTCTATAATTTCCATTTGTTTACCTTTGGCTTGTGACCAATATACTTGTACTATAGATCATTTTTAAAACCCTCCAGATAGTAAATGATAGAATACAAGAAAAACATACAATGTGGTGGTTTGTAGGCAGCTGAGATGCAGAACCCATGCAAATCATGCACACAAAGAAAAAGAGGCTGACATTGAAGATGACGAGAAAGAACTTGGTACTATTTAAAATACAATACCTTCAGTCTTTTCATGTCTTCGGGTTCATGACTATTTTCATATTTCAGAACTGATTCTTCCACCTTATTCAACCAGTCCGTCATCTGGGCAATGAACGTTTCCAACTGCATTTTTTGAGTATTAAAGTCGTGTAATGTTCCCTTGGCCACTTGAGAAACTTCTTTTGCATGTTCCAATTTCTGCTTTAAATCTGCTGCCATGAACTAGATTAAAACATAAATGACATCAGTTCTATAAATGGTAGTTCTGTAGCTATCGCATGGCAAATTTACATGATCACTGATTGGGGTACAACTGTTAGATTCCCCAAGAATCCTGAGACTGGAGGAACACTGATCTTTTCATGCAGTACTTATGAGTGTGGAACCCTGAAAGTCAATCCGTTCTACTCTCCATTTAGTGAAGCAGTAACATCGTTGTAGACAATATTTTCCTAATTTTACTTTCTTACAGCTGTATAACAACCAGATCTTCACAACAAAGCATGGTAGGTCCAATCCATCAAGCAGCTTTCTCCAGGCTTTTGACTTAAAACTAAAATATCACAGACGTTTTGCACAACTTGGACTTATGCAAACATGTTGCGACTTTTGGTGCTTTTACTCCGCTCCTTGTCAGCTCTGCCATCTTTATGAAAAGTGCACAAAGCATCATAGGGAGAGGGTGAGGTCAAGCACAGATGTCAAATTCATCAAAATTTACGCCACAAAAGTGGTATAAATTACTTTAAAAAATGTACTCCACTCTCTGTCTACGGAAACCTCTTAATTAATTTAACATCTGACTGCAGCACACAAGTCGCCAAAATTGGCATAGAAAATGACGGTCTAGCTGGATATAGACTGTCGAGGAAACAATGTGCAAATTTACTTACATGCATAATGTATTAAAGTGCATCTAAACTTCAGGAAACAAGTCAGAAGCTTTAATTGTAGGGGTCCAATACTGAGACTTTCACCAATGTGAAAGCCTCTTTAGAGGCTGAAGATGAACGCAACAGAAATTCTCAGGGCCTATCTACAGTTTAAAAGCTCGACTCTTCTGCCCTTTCGTTTTGGCAAGCTACACTATGACCACCATCAATCAAAACTTCTAACACGCCTCTATGAAAGGTCAATACGTTCCCTCAAAGTTCAGTTAGACTATAAGGTACTTTCACATCTATGTAGAAAAAATGGTGAAGATTTACTAAGCTCCTGTAAATGCGCTAGAATTCTTAATCTTACTCTTCTTAGCTTTAATTTTAGGCAAAGTAAAAAAAAAAAAAAAAAGTGTCTAGCGGCTGTGCACATGTATTATACTTTTTAGAAACTTTTTGAGCCACGCTCAACAATGTGGAGTCACCTTGCAGGAAGACGTCCCAATACGGGTGAAAGAGCCTCTTGCTTGACATGCAACGTGCGACACAATTGTGCTAACATTCAAGTGCAAATTTCTAAGATGGCTAATAGGTGGTGCAACCTTGGACTATACGGTCTTAAGAGGCATCAAATGTATTACCCCCTGTGAAAGATTAAACTGGACATCTTAAGACTGTCTAGTCTACACTGTCTAAAAATAAGACAAGTTTAATAAATCATGTCCCGGAGTTTAGTGCTCAGATTTTGCCAAATTTGTTTCTGGAAAATGTGAAAACCCTACATGGTATCTGGTAACAACCTTAAATATAACACATCTGTAAAACTGCCACCTTTAGTTAATGCACATTTACTATTATTTTCTCTAGCCCTGGCTTTGTTGTTCCTTTATAGCTTTATAGTTCAATAATCTGTCCTTGCAATTTAAGTCTGGCAACAATCTAAGTCTAAGCAGTGTCTAAAAGGAGTCGGAAGAAGTCTTAAATCCACTCGCCAGTCTCATCAAAGACTAAAATTGCTGCCATGTTCCTCCCTATGCTTTACACTGCAGCTCTGCCTGCTCAGAATGGCTGCTCTGTTGTGAAACGAATAAAACAAAACCACAAAGGAGAAATAAAATAAACTATTAGGCAAATAAGCTATAATAAAGATATCCTTCACTACTGATGTAAGTATAGATATATCATATGAGATGCTGATCAAATGAAGGAAAATGTCTAATGATCCATCTTCCAAGTTCAGTATATTGATAATGCCAGGAAATATCTAATATATAATTGCCTAGATTACTACTTCCTGCAATTTGTGCCAACTTCCGTGGCTTTGTCCGGAGCTAATGTCCGGAGCTAATGTCCGGAGCTAATGTCCGGAGCTAATGTCCGGAGATAAGTGACGTCAACAGTGTCCAGTGTCTGATTGGTTGCCGCCTGCTGCGAGCAACCAATCAGAAACGTGCCGTACTGTGACACACTCCGCCCGCCATTTTGGTGTGATTTTTGAATTTTTACCTCACAGCAAGTTTCTACTGCGTGGAGGCGGGCCCAGTGACGTTGCTCTTCAAGCTCCTGCCGAATTTCGTCAAAAAAATGATAATACCATTTACCAAAACTATATATATTTAGTTGTGAAGTGGTTCAGTGACATTTTCACACCAATTTTGAACTTTTGTTTGGTGTTTTCTCCATATACTGCCTATTATTTTTGTTCTTTCTTACTATTATTTATTAATTGTATTATTCTTACATTTGAATAAATAAAGTATATATGGATTCTAGACTCCCGATTCTTTAGAATCGGGCTGCCATCTAGTTATAGTATAATCTGATGTGTTGAGGAAAGGGAAGACTAGATGCTCATATCAAACATGGCAGTTGGATGAATTTATGCTTATGTTAAGGAGAACATGAATCCAGAATGTCAGACATGTAGCCCTAAATTACTGTACAGTCACACAGTCAAATAACACTCACCATTGTATCAAAACACCATGAAATTAGCAAAAAATACTTGAAAAATACATTTTTTTCTGTCATTTTAAGTCTAAACACAAACAGACATCATCCAAATAACATTTTCAATACAAAGTGATTTGAAGTGCAGACTTGCTGTAGGCATCATGTCATGCGGCTATTCATAGACATGGAAACATAACATGGTCCTTCACTGTTTCTACAAACAATATGTAACATCTACCTGTAACTCCGCGGGGGGCTCCTGGCTCCTGGTTAGATCTTTCAGTTCATAAATCTTAGAGTGAAATTCTTCTAACTTTTGTCCTTTACAAGATACTTCAGTCTGAATTTTCCCAGGAGAGAAAATGGCGAACAAAGAATAAAAATAAGTTAAGCAGTTTTCCAGAAATATCTTGATTCATGGCCAAACCACGCTCCCAAGCTAGGAGGAGTGAGTAAATGAGTAAGAATTTTTCCAGCACAGATTATTACATTCTGAGACTAATGAGAAAAGAAAACTTACTATAAAGAAATCTAAGAATTACTATTATTTCATTTAAATTCCTATTATCGTACAAACCCCAGGACCTAAATTGAAAATCCTGATATATGCTATACCAATCTTTAGTATCTGAGCACTGATCCTATAGAAAGATACAAAACTGAGACTGAACTCATTCATACACGTGGGTCCGTCAACACTGAGCCATCTGTGAATTGTGAATACAGAGTTACATAAACTTATATTGAAAACGCAACTCTGTAAATACTGCATTACAGAAACAGTAAAAACAAACTAAATCTACACAAATAAATCTCATAATTTCTCCATTAAGGGGATCTTGTGTAATAAAAAAAAATAACTAAAGGAAATGTCATTATAAATTCCTAATTACCCTTATAGGGAATCTGTCAGTAGCAGTAGCATAGCTACCGGGGGTCAGAGGGAGCGGTCACCCCAGGCCCCGCACTCTGAGGGGCCCACCCGGAGCTAAGCTAATGTAACTACGGGCCCCCCACCCGTCATCACAAGTTCAAGAGCATCAGCTGGATGCCGATATAGTTGAAAGCAATGATGAGACAGGGAGCGACATGCTCCCTCTCCCATCATTCCCCACAGACACAGACAGATGATGACAGCATTATATTGTATGGAGGCCAATAGGGAGTGCATTATAGTATATAGAGGCCTTTGGGGAGTGCATTATACTATATAGAAGTCTATACGGAGTGCATTATACTGAATGGTGGCCTATGGGGACTACATTAAACGGTATAGAGGCCTATACTGTATATAGGCATATGGGGAGTACATTATACAACATGAAAGCCTATGGGGAGTGCATTATACTATATAGAGGGCTATGGGGAGTGCATCATACTATAAGGAGACCTATAGTGAGTGCATTATACTAAACAGAGACCCATGAGGAGTGCATTATACTATATAGAGGCCTATGGAGGGTGTATTATATTGTATAGAGGCCTATGGGGAATGCATTACACTATATGGATGACTATGGGGAATGTATTATACTATAGAGGCCTATGAGGAGTGCATTATACAATATGGAGGCCTATGGAGAGTGCATTATTATATATTGAGGCCCATGGGCAGTGCATTATACTATACAGAGGCATATGAGGAGTGCAGAAATTATCAATGTAGAAAATTTAGCTGCAAGACATTGGGGATTGTGTAATTATTTCAGTGGACCTGCCCCGAGGACTATGTGGGAAAAACAAAACGTGACCTACGGAGAAGAGTGGGAAGCATATAGCTGACATTACTAATGAACGTGATAAACCAATATCTAATCATGTGAGGGAAATACATGGGGGTGACTTGGATAGCTTTAGATTTTGTGTGATGGAGATAGTGGCGACATCCATAAGGGGTGGTGATTGGGACTGTTTGGTATTACAAAAAGAGGATAGGTAGCTCTATCGGATGGGTAGTGTGAGACTGGGGGGTTTAAACAACCAGTTACAACTTGGCTGTTTAATCTTGTGCCCTGTTACCTACCTATGTGACGTCCCTTGTCTCTTATGCTTTGATCTTTTCATCACCCCCGCTGTATAGTCTGTGTCCTTTAAAATTAACAAAAGATCCATCTTGGCCCATTGCCCAAAAGGTTTTTTTATATTCCTGGAGAGCCCATTTAATATTTTTCTGTTTTGATTTTATCTTGGCTTATTTGTATGGCCACTGGCTACTAGAAGAGCTCTTCCCCTTAGCTCTTTTTGCATTAGTAGACCAGGAAGACCCGTTAAGCAAGAGACTAGATCCCGCCAGGGCACTTACTGGTACAAAATGAAGGGTATGAGCAGGATATTGTCACCTGCTAATTAGGCATGTGCAGTTAATTTATCAGACGGACGACATACAGATATTGCAAGTGCTAGACCAATTTTTGTTACTGATACAGTACAAAGTTAATAGTCTGTCATGCTACAACAAAAAAAGAGTGCATTTCAATATATGATATGGGTAATTTAATCCTTTATTTCAAGTTTTAATATTCCCTTAAGATAATATTGATTATTCCACTTTCCAACCATGATTTGCTACAGACCTGAAATTCTTCAAGACTAGTCTTCATTTGCTGACTGCTGTTGAGGTTGGTAATATTCTCACTCATCTGTGAAATGGAACTACTGGACCATCCATCAATTTCATCATTTATGCTCAAAACATCTTCCCATAAGGTCAGGCTTGCGCTTAGTCTTTCCAGATTTTCATCTGTTCTCTCCAGAACCTGTTTAAAACATTGTAAACCAAATACCATATTAGATACCAGTGTACATGGGCTAATGGCGGTGATGACAACAGTCAACGTTAGTCACTCTTGTCAATATATTCACAATGCTGATATTGGAATGGAATTTGTTCTTGTACAGCCCATGTCGTTAACATTTTGCATAAATTGTGTTAAACATATGCAGCTTTGGACTTTGGGCAGTGCCATCTGCTTGCCTCCTTCTCTAAGAGCATATCAATGCCATTCTCTGTTTCTCTGTTAAGGTGGGCATTTGGGGGGACAGGTACCCTTAAATTTAGCTCTACGGCTCAATGTTACAGGATCCTATGAATTATTGCTCTAAGCGTATGCAAAATATACCACCCTACATCACATCTTTAAAAACAAAAAATCCGACAATTCTGCGAAGGTCCTGATATGGAAGCATACAAGCATTTTTCACAATATAGTTTTCCGCTTGCTGATGCTTAGACCCTGAGCAAACCATTACCTGATGCTCTTCTTCTAATTAGACTGATTGGCATCTAATTAAGGCCCACAGTTACTGATACACAGCACACATAACAGAGAATATGACACAGATAGATAACACCAGTGGAACTTGGCCACATTGTTAGTTAATGGAAAGTGACTGCAGCACAAATCATTTAGTAGAAGATAAATGTATCTTACGTCAAGCCATTGATCCAAGTAGGAGTCCATATCTTTTTTTACTGGCCTTGAATCACAGCCATGGATCCGTTTTAGCTCAACTAACAAGTGTTTTCCTTTGTTGGTGAACTCATCCAGTTCTTTCTGATTTTCATTCAGGTCATTCTTAGCCGATTCATGCTTGAAAAAAAAGTAACGTAAGTTGTATTAGCGATTTCAATCTCAAAAGATCTAATATTTAGAAGAAAATGTCCAGATTTCATCATGAACATTAATCTGATTTCTAGCACACTGTTTTATTAATACTGTAAATGCATCTGTAAGAAAATAAACATCTGACTCAAACATTAATTGTCAGGTCATCAAAGGCAAATTCAATCCTTCGAACTGACAGTAAAGACCTTGGCAGGATGCATAGAAAATGATAACTAGGTATCACAAATCAAGGTGACCTCCAAGCAACACTTCTCTGCCTTTATAAATGAAAGAGTTGTCTCATAGGGACCATCCATATCCATATACTGAATAGCTCGGGACCTCAACTCCATGAGCTAAAGTAAAGAGCAGCTAACAAAAAGATCTGGCAGATTTAGGCTGCCCATGTATATCACAGATGGTAATTAAAAGAACTATGGCAATCAGATGATACCACGGAGCACCAATATTAAACCACCACTCAAGCAGTATTTTTTATTGCAGTGCTGGAGTTGTGCCACTAATCTAAGTTCCCTGACTGTAGTCCTATACTTACCAGCTGCTGTGTTCATCTTTAATCCATGCCACTCTGGTCTTTCTCCAGCAGTTTGTGACCTGCTGGATCGGTCCAGTGTGCTGGCTGGAGTGAGCCAGAGGTCAATTTTCAATGTAACTCTTTGAGAGCTTCGTTCTAGCTTTCATAGACTTACACGGCGGCACAAGACTGGAGTGGTGATGGAAAGAGCTGAAAACAGTGACAGGTGAATATAAGACTAGGGTCAGGGGTATTACGTTAGTAGTACCACTCCAGCGCTAAAATAAAAAAAAAACCACTAGAGTGGTACTGTTAAGAGGTTGTCTGTGATCAGTAAAACATTAAAATAGGTTTACTGGCCAATTAACTTATTGATATGTCCATCCTTTATCTTTCTTGAGTAGTGTCAACCACTTCAATACAATTTTGCCCAATCCAGAAAAAAATATACATTAAGGGGGCTGGCTACTATGTTTATTTTTACAAGTCTGGTTGAAGTTTTGTCAAGAACTTGTATCTATCACAGTCATACAGTAAAAAAGCATTCCATTAACAGTTTTCATTATCTCGCGCCATACATCTGGGGTATGTCCATTTTTCAGACAACTTAAGCAAGGACACATCTTTACATGCTGGTGAAGAGGCCTCCTATTAAAGTTGCTGCCGTAAAGAAAAATGTGGTGGCAAGCTTTTTAAAGCAACTTGGTTTTCTTTTTGCTTTGTAAAGTACTATGGATTTTTATCATAAACACAATATTAGATTTTATGGCTTTATCATTGCTCTACTTACCTTTGCGATAGTACGTCGAATGTCTTCCTGGTCTTTTAAAGTTGACCTAATTGTTATCATGTTTTCTGCATTCTCTATAAGTCTAGTAATAGCAGACCTCAGATGTTCATATTCCTTCATTAGGTCAATAAGAACCAAGCATTGTTCTTGACTATAATAAGACACAAATAATGCTTACAAGTAAAGATCGGCAAAGCGGAGCTTATCACAATTTATAGGCTGCAATCGCGGAAAGGATGAGATCTAGAGACCATAACCAAAGTTTTTTGTTCACCAATGCGTTTCGGCCTTTCTCAAGGTGAAAAACCAAGTGTGAACAATACAGTAACAGCGGGTTTAAAAATGCTGAAGAGCAATGAAGAATGTCAATATGGGGGAGGAGAATGAAGACAGGAAGTGGTTATGAAGGGAGGATGCAATAATCAATAAAATATTGACCAAAAAGAAAAAAATAAGATGCTGGAGAAAGATATATTAATCAAAGATCAACACATTTAATTATTGCCTTGTAAATATTTTAGCAATTAAAGATTGGTGCATTTCCACCACAGTAAGTGTCTGCTAACATAGACTGACTGACTACACGATACTACTACTGATCGGTAAAAGGTTTACGGTTGTTTAAATAAAAGTTTACACAGACCAAAGTAACCAATGTGCACAGAGCTGTCTCAAACAGACAGAGCACAGGCACTGCCATGGTTCTGGTTGTGCAACTCCTGTTCCCGGCATCGTTCCTGCGCCAAGAACGATGATCTTTTGCACAGTGCAAAAGATCATTTCATTCAATGAACGAACATTTTGCTCGTTCATTTGGTGATCCGCAGCCTTTTTACACTGCAAGATTATAACGAAATAAGCATTTTAAGAAAACTTATTACAATTATTATCCTGCGCTTTAAATGCAGCATAAGGCTGCCGTCATACTAGCAGTATTTGGTCTGTATTTTACATCAGTATTTGTAACCAAAACCAGGAGTGGGTGACAAATGCAGAAGTGGTGCATATGTTTCTGCTATACTTTTCCTCTATTTGTTCCACTCCTGGTTTTGGCTTACAAATACTTATGTAAAATACTGACCAATTACTGCTAGTGTGACGGCAGCCTAAGACATAGAGTTTAGAAGTAATGCCACTACCACTAGTGACCCAGTGATCGGTTTGAAATCCTGTCTGGTACTGTGAACTGAGAGCTAATTCCTGTATGGTTCTCTTCAACCATTTTCATGGGATATTCAAATACAGCCAGGCTAGTGGGCTCGGATTTCCCTGTTCTAGAGACATCAAATATTATTATTACTTATTATTATAGCTCCATTTATTCCATGGCCCTCTGTTGGTCTTCAACATCCCTACCATCTTGGAATTCCTTCAATCCGGTCTGGACTTGGGGCTATCGCCGACTTCCCTTAAAGGGCAGGTCTCGACCTTGTCAGTCCTCTTCCAGCAAAAAATTGCTTCAAAACCTCAGGTGAGAACGTTCTTTCAGGGAGTCTCCCACGTGGTGCCTCCCTATAGAGTACCTCTAGGGGCTTGGAACCTTAATCTGGTCCTAGGCATACTGCAGGAATCTCCCTTTGAGCTGTTGCAGGACATGTCTCTGTCTCTCCTTTCATGGAAGGTGGCTTTTCTTGTCGCTATTACGTCGATCAGACGAGTCTTGGAGTTGGCTGCCCTTTCCTGTTGGACACCGTTCCTTACATTCCACCTAGACAAGGTGGTCCTCAGACCGTCCCCTACCTTTCTTCCAAAGGTGGTGTCTTCCTTCCACCTCAACGAGTATATCGTACTTCCATAGTTTTGTCCTGCTCCGACGCACCGCGTGGAGAAGGGTCTTTACTCCCTGGATCTTGTAAGAGCCCTCAGGAAGTACGTGTCTAGGACGGCACCTTTTTGACAGACGGAAGCTCTGTTTGTGCTCCCGGCAGGACACCAGAAGGGACTGGCCGCTTGTAAGTCGACAATCACCAGATGGATTCGGTCGACTATTCAAGAGTGTCAGAGTCAAGCCTATCCCAGCGGGTATCAGGGCGCACTCCACTCGGTCGATGGGTGCTTCCTGGGCCATTCTGAATCAAGTGTTTGCAGAGCAAGTTTACAAAGCTGCGACCTTGTCTAGCCTGCACACTTTCTCAAAGCATTGCAACGTCCATACTCAGGCTTCTGCAGATGTAAGCCAGGGTAGGCGTTTTCTGCAGGCAGCGGTAGCGCACCTTTAGACAGCAGGTGCCATGAGTCTACACAGTTAGGTTGTTATTTCCCACCCAGGGACTGCTTTGGGACGTCTCATGGTCCTATGTTCCCTAATGTGGTGCTGGAGAAATAGGGATTTTTGTGATTGGTCTAGATAGGGAAGCACGACCAAACCCCGAGCGTGTAGAATGGTCATGACCGCCACCATGACCTTTGTGAAAACTCTGGTGGCGGTTTCGAGGCCAAAAGGTAAGGCCTTGAACTGAAAATGTTCCCCGCGGACAGCGAAGCGAAGGAACCTTTGGTGAGACGGGAATGGAGGGACTCGATCCTGAAATGTCGGACCTTGACAAATCTGTTTAAGAGCTTTAGGTCCAGGATGGGCCTGACTGTTCCAGATGCCTGACCCACTGTCGTGAACAACTGCAAGTCAGGTATGACGAAACAAGAGAAGGCGTCCGCCTACTCTGCTGGTGACATCCGGACGAGATTGCGAGTCATTTAGTAGAAGATCTTTGGGGTCTGGCTCCCCTAGACCCAGACCAGGGGTGTCAAACTGCATTCCTCGAGGGCCTCAAACCATGCGTGTTTTCAAGATTTCCTTAGCATTGCACAAGGTGCTGGAATCATTCTCTGCAGGTGATTAAATTATCACCTGTGCAATGGAAGGAAATCCTGAAAACATGACCTGTTTGCAGCCCTCGAAGAATGCAGTTTGACACCCCTGACCTAGACTGCGTGGAGCGGCCCCTCCAGGAGTGGTTGGGCCGGTATGAGGCCTGTGGGCTTTTGTCTCTGAGTGCAGAGAAATTAGCCGCCTCCAGGGAAACATTTACTAAGTAATCGACAGCCAAGGAAATTTGGTTAGCTAACTCTGCTATGTCAGAGGGGAGATCACTGTTCTGTAAGGCCTTATGCAGAGAGTCTGCCCAAAAAGTCACGACTTTGGCTACCCAGGTAGCGGCAAAAGAGGGGAAGAGTGCCGAGCCTGATGCCTCAAAAACTGAACGGGCGAGGCTTTCAACTAGGTGATCCATGGAATCTTTGATGGAAGATCCGTCCGGCAAGGATAGAAGAATTTTGGAGGACAAACGTGAAAGAGGGGGATCCACAGGAGTGGATTCTGTCCATTGTTTGCACAGAGCAGGAAAAAAAGGGATATTTGGACTCCAGAGATCTCTAACCTGCAAAGCATTTGTCCGGATGCTGCCTATGTCGCTGAATTATGTCCTGGAACTCCGGGTGATTGGCAAACACCCTGTGAGGACGCTGGCTCCTTTTGAAGGACACCAAATTCTCTGTATGGGAGGTAGCAGGCTCCTCATCAACCTGAAGTGACTGGCTGAGGTGTTGTGAATTCCGCTCTTGGGCTCCCTCCGGTGGTTGTAAGTGACACTTTTGTGAGTTCTGCTCTTGGGTTCCCTCCGGTCGTTTTAAGTGGTATGGCTGCTCCTTGGATTTAGCAGTCTGCAGCTGCTTCCACTGATTGTCTTTCTGCTCGGCTATTTATGCCTGGCTCTTCCCTTCAGCCAGTGCCACTTGTCAATGGTTCCTGGTTGGATTCACATCTCTTTTGGATTTCCCTGTTATCCTGACTAGTTCAGCAAAGTTAAGTCCTTGCTTGCTCTTTTCTGTCCACAGGTTGTGGACTTATCCGTTCTGTGCTTTCTATGTTTTGTCCAGCTTGTCAGTATGGATTAATTCAGTGAAGCTGGAAGCTCTGGGAAGCAGATTTACCCTCCACACCTTTAGTCAGGTGTGAAGATTTTTGTAAACTCTGTGTGGATTTTTTGTAGTTTTTTATACTGACCGCACAGTATTCCATCCTGTCCTATCTATCTAGCTAGACTGGCCTCCTGTGCTACATCCTGGTTTCATTCTGTGTATGTCTTTTCCCTCTCCACTCACAGTCATTACTTGTGGGGGGCTATCTATCCTTTGGGGATTTTCTCTGAGGCAAGATAGTTTTCCTGTTTCTACCTTTAGGGGTAGTTAGTTCTCAGGCTGTGATGAGGTGCCTAGGGAGTGTCAGGAGCATCCCACGGCTACTTCTAGTGTTGTGTTGAGCTTAGGGACTGCGGTCAGTACAGGTACCACTTCCTTCAGAGCTTGTCCCATGTTGCTCCTAAACCACCAGTTCATAACATTGAGGGCCTCAACGAGACTATCTATAGTAGTCTGATAACCTGGCGACTCTAGATCAAGGGGCCCATCAGACTCAGGTTCAGAGTCCCGGTCGCTACAGGTGCCAGGAGAGCGAGAAGGAGAGCTAACTGACGCCGAGGCACCAGAAGTCCTGGGGGACGAGCTACCAACCCGCTTCCTAGATGCCCGCTTGTGTGCAGAATGAGAGCGGCCCCTGCAGGCCGAAGATTCCCCTGTTGTAGGGGAACTTTCTTGGGCAGGCGGATCTGTGCTCCTGCTCCTGGATGGATCCTGGAGGGACTCGATCACTTTAGTCAAGGAAGCCATATGTACTGTATGTGTTTTAGAGGACTTTTGGGGGGTTTTAGGTAGAGACATGATGAACCTCGTTAACCTCCAAAAGGAGCTGCAGGGATGCTGCAGCAGAATAGATCAGTGCAGCACTTTATGTGCAGCTGAAAATTACCAGAGCACTTTGAGTGCAGCTGCCAGAGTATGGCTATATGAAGGGGGGACCTGCGGTAGTGTGGCAGGGCACTTACCCAGGTCTTATGCCCATGTGCCCCAGCGGAGTTGCTTTACCGGTGTTAAGGAGGACCAAAGATGGCCGCCGAGAGTTCAAAGCCGCTTCTCGCAGTGTCCGAGAAGTGCCAGACCGGTGGGCGTGTTCTGCGGGCGTGACGCCGCTGTGGACGGCGTTTCTCCTGCCTGCGGCCTAGTCTAAGGCTGATGCCGGGGTCTAAATTAGAAGAGTCCAGCCGCTGGGCCGGCGATGCACTCGGGAGCCCCCACCCGCCGCCGAAAACTCACCGCAGGAGCTGGTCGCTGGAAGCAGTAAGAGGGAGGACGATGCAGGAGCCTTTGATCCATCATTCCCTTTGCTGGGGAGGTGGAGAGGGACCATACAGAGCCATGCAGCACCGCTGTTAAGACAGTGGTGGTGCAGAGGGGAGCAGTCGGACGCCATGGCAAGGGGGTACTCTGTGTACCCTAAGGGTTCGCTCCCCTAGGATTTCACAGGGCTGTGTCCGGCTGTGGCATCCCACGTCGCAGCAGAGGGTACGGGGAGGCGACACTCACCATGCTCACCTGTAATGTCCACACGGTGTAAGGAATTTAAGAGAGAGTAAGCTTTAACTGTATTTTATTCTTCTCTTTTCCTCCAGCCCACAGCATAACGGCAGCATAAGATTTTCTCCTCAGGCCAGAACTGAAACTGAAACTCTACTCAACTCCCGCCCTCGCTTTCTTAAAGAGACAGATCTAATTCTTATACATTACATCATCCCCCCCTTTTTATATATATATATATATATATATATATATATATATTTTAACAACCTAAAACAAATATTGACAATGTAACAACACGAAAATGTCCAAGAAAAAACATATGTCTGTATTGTCTTATTCCCCTTTTTTTTAATCTATATCTCTTCAATAAGTCTCGATGGAGCCCTTCTTTCCCATGTAGGGTAATGTCTGGGTTCATTGGGGGTGTCCAATGCTGACGGATCAGTCACCTCTTGTTGGTCCTCTCCACCGTCGGGTATCAAATCTTCCACTGGTGGGAGTTCATTACCATTGTTCTGCGGTATAATTTTAAAATGTGAGGAATTTCGAGTGATGGAGTGTCCGTCTCGCTCAGCCGTGACCATACTGCCTTTCCTCTCAGTAACATTATATTTTGCAGGACTATATACAGCTGAGGTTTTGTTGGTTGATTTTTGACGCACAACAACCATATCACCTCTTTTGATGGCACATGGCTGTGCCCGTCGCCTTCTGTCTGCATAAAGTTTCATGGCTTGCTTGTTAAAGAAATCCGTTGATCGCACTGAAGATTCATTTGGTAAGGGATGACTGGTCACATCAGGGATCCGTGTACGAAGAGTTCTGCTGAACATTAGATGAGATGGCGCAGCATTAGTGGTGGAATGTGGCGTGTTGCGGTAATTGCGCAGGAATTTGTATAGTGACTGTTTCAGTGAGGTGTGCTCCAGGCTAGCTGCCTTGATTCGTTTCCCCATGGTGCGCATGAAACGTTCTACGATTCCATTAGCTTGCGGCCAGCAAGGTGTGATTTTTCTGTGGCTGAACCCCAAGTATTCAGAAAACTGTGCAAACACATGTCCATTGAATGGAGGTCCATTATCTGTTTTGACCACTCTTGGAATGCCATATGCAGAGAATATGTCGTCCAGTTCTGGTATGACACTATTAGCAGACGTTGAAGAGATGAATGAAATGACAGAGTATCTAGAATATTAATCAATTGTTACTAGAATGTATTGGCCATTTGGTAATGGTCCATATATGTCGACTGCCACTTCCTCCCATACAGCAGTAGGTAACGGAGACATTTGTAATGGCTCTGGAGTTGATGATGGAGTAATTAATTGACAAGTGGAGCAATGTCCAATCTTCTCTTCCACCAATTTATCCATATTTGGGAACCACACTTTTTCTCTGAGTAACTTTTTTGTGCCAACAATTCCTAGATGACCTTCGTGTGCTATCTGTATGACTAGGTTGCGCAAGGCCTTAGGTACAACCAGTTTGGTACCACGAAGGATGAGTTGATCTTCAGTGACTGATAATTCCTCACGTACATTTGAAAATAGTTTTAACTCTTTCAGATCAATCCCCTCTTCAGGAAATTTTTTCTTTTGAATTTCATGCCACCTTCTATTTTGGATAATTTGTATTAAGGCACAGAGTGTCTTGTCACTTGTTGTCGTATTCACAAACTGATCAACAGAAAGTGCTTTTGGCACGGCGTGAGCTGCAACAAAGTGGATGTATTCTTCAATGGAGGAATGCACAGGTAAATCATCATTCGTGGGATGTCTTGAGAGATAATCAGCCGGATTGCTGTATTTTCCAGGTTTGTGAACAATTTTGTAATTAAAGTCCTGTAGACAAAGACCACATCGTTCAATCCGTGCTGGCATTTTAGCTCGGGGATTTCAAAAAATTGTAAGGAGAGCTTGATGATCTGTGACAATAGTGAAGGGAGCGCCATACAGAAATAAATGAAAGTGTTCACATCCCCAGACGACTGCCAAGCTTTCTTTTTCAGGTTGTGAATATTTTCTTTCAGTGCTTGTTAAGCTTTTACTTGCATAAGAAATGATGTGGGGACTTTGATTGTCATCCTTGTATTGTGCTAAAATTGCACCCAGTCCCACAGGACTAGCATCCACAATCAGTTCAGTTCGAAGAGCTGGATCAAAATAGGCCATGGTGGTTGTTGAGCAGAGTTCGTTTTTGATTGTTTCAAAAGAGGCCTGACAGTCTTGGGACCATTGAAAAACGCAATTTTGTTTCGTAAGTTCCCTTAATGGAGTGCTGATTGTCGAAAAATTTGAAATATATCTAGCACAGTAACTTGCCATTCCAAGAAAAGAGCGCACTTCACTGGCATCCTGTGGAATTGAAGCTGCTCTGATGGATTCCACTTTCTTGGGATCAGGTCGTACTCCTTCCGCCGAGAAAATGTGACCATAGAACTCCAATGAATTTTTACCAAATTCGCATTTTTCTTTGTTTAAAGTGAGTCCAGCAGAGAGCAGACATTCAAAGATAGCATATAGAGCACGATTATGTTCAGCTTGAGTTTTCCCAAAAACCAGTATGTCATCACTGTAATTAAAGGCATTTGGAATATGTTGAATGACGCTCCTTATCGTATCCTGAAAAATTTCTGCTGCTGAGCAGACCCCAAACGTCAATCTTTTGTATCTTCTGAGACCCACATGGGTGGAAAATGTTGTTAAGTATCTGGATTCTGGACTCAATTCTAATTGATGATAGCCCTTGAGGTCGAGCTTTGAAAAAACAGTTGCTCCATTTAATAAATGAATAATGTCATGAATTGTGGGTGAGATGTGTCTTTCCCTTTGAATAGCAGTGTTGGGCAGGCGCATGTCAACACACAGTCTTACCTGCTCTGGAGTCTTTGGTTTTGGAACTACCACAAGTGGAGAGACCCACGGAGTGGGACCAGAAACAGTTTCAATGACATCATCATCCATGAGTAATTGGAGTTCCTTTTCTACCTTCTTTCTCAGGTGAAATGGAATACGCCTGTGAGCCTGGGCTACTGGACGGACACTGTCATCCACATGAAGATGCACTTGAGAGTCCTTTAATTTTCCTAGTCCACTAAAAAGGGAGGGAAAACTATTCACCATGGCTTGTACATCCAGGTCCGCAGGGTCAGTTATGGTATGAACAATCTGGATGAGTCCTAGCTTCAAGGCAGTGTGATAGCTGAGAAGACAGCCTCCGGATCCTTGTAATGTGTGAAAAGTGGTTTTCTGCCTATTTTCTTTATAGCTAAGTTCAGCATCAAATTGTCCCATTGTAACTAGAGGTGTTTTAGATCCATATGGGAAGATTTTAGTATGCACTTGCTGTAAGGCTGGCTTTGTTTTCAACTGTTCATAAGTATTGCTGTCTATGATATCCACCGAAGCTCCTGTATCTATTGTAAAGGTGATATCCGTGTTGCAGATGGTGAGTGTAATACATGGAGCCTGCACTGAGCCAGTGACAGAAGTTGTGAACACATAGTTCTCAGCCACAGACATTTCTCCTATATCCTGATTTACCATTTTTATATTTGCAGGCTTTGTCATTGGCAGGGGAGACTTGTTGGGCGCTGATTTGCAGACAACTGCAAAATGGTTCCCTTTTCCACATTTACTGCAAGTTTGTCCTATAGCTGGACATTTGTTCATGTGGTGAGGGAAATCTTGTCCACATCTATAACATTTCTTCTGTTGCGGGGCCTGCTTGCCTTGTGCACTGTTATGTTTGAGATTATGCACATGTAAATGATCCCCACTCTCCATTGCAGTTGCCTGATGATCTGCTATCTCTATAGCATGGGCCATCTTGAGTAAATCATGCAGAGAGAGATCCTGCTGCAGAGCTTTACGCCTTATGGTATTAGACGAGCAGGTGACAATTACTTGAGTTAGGATTTCATCATCTACGTCAGTAAATGCACACCCATGTGCTAGTTCTTT
This sequence comes from Ranitomeya imitator, assembly GCF_032444005.1. Classification (NCBI taxonomy): domain Eukaryota; kingdom Metazoa; phylum Chordata; class Amphibia; order Anura; family Dendrobatidae; genus Ranitomeya; species Ranitomeya imitator. Next base: position 136,137,585 of record NC_091286.1, read on the forward strand.
TAGCCGGGTGACATAGGTGTCTATGGATTCTTCTGGAAGCTGCTTAGCAATCCTGAACTTGTATCTTTCATATCTGATGTTTTGTTTAGGGTTGAAGTAGTCAGTGAGAGCTTTGGAGCATTTGCTGTACGTGTCTGTCTCCGCTGCTGGTAATGTGCTGTATATGTCATAGACTCCTGTGCCCGCACAATGCAGGAACACGGCTGGACACAAGGGGGGGGGGGGGGTAACGCTGGACACAGGGGGTGGGGTAAAGCTGGACACAGGGGGGGGTAAAGCTGGACACAGGGGGGGGGGTAAAGCTGGACACGGCTGGACACAGGGGGGGGGGTAAAGCTGGACACAGGTGGGGGGGTAAAGCTGGACACAGCTGGACACAGGGGGGGGTAAAGCTGGACACGGGGGGGGTAAAGCTGGACACGGCTGGACACAGGGGGGGTAAAGCTGGACACGGTTGGACACAGGGGGGGGTAAAGCTGGACACGGCTGGACACAGGTGGGGGGGTAAAGCTGGACACGGCTGGACACAGGGGGGGGTAAAGCTGGACACGGCTGGACACATGGGGGGGGTAAAGCTGGACACGGCTGGACACAGGGGGGGTAAAGCTGGACACAGGGGGGGTAAAGCTGGACACGGGGGGGTAAAGCTGGACACGGAGGGGGGGTAAAGCTGGACACGGGGGGGTAAAGCTGGACACGGGGGGGGGGGCAAAGCTGGACACGGGGGGTAAAGCTGGAAACGGGGGGTAAAGCTGGACACGGGGGGGTAAAGCTGGACACGGGGGGGTAAAGCTGGACACGGGGGGGGTAAAGCTGGACACGGGGGGGTAAAGCTGCACACGGGGGGGTAAAGCTGGACACGGGGGGGTAAAGCTGGACACGGGGGGGGCGGTAAAGCTGGACACGGGGGGGGCAGTAAAGCTGGACACGGGGGGGCAGTAAAGCTGGACACAGGGGGGGGGGCAGTAAAGCTGGACACAGGGGGGGGGCAGAGTGCTGGACACAGATGGGGCAGAGTGCTGGTCACAGATGGGGCAGAGTGCTGGACACAGATGAGGCAGGATTGGAAACAGATGGGGCAGAGTGCTGGACACAGATGGGGCAGGATTGGACACAGATGGGGCAGAGTGCTGGACACAGATGGGGCAGAGTGCTGGACACAGATGGGGCAGAGTGCTGGACACAGATGAGGCAGGATTGGACACAGATGGGGCAGAGTGCTGGACACAGATGGGGCAGAGTGCTGGACACAGATGAGGCAGGATTGGAAACAGATGGGGCAGAGTGCTGGACACAGATGGGGCAGAGTGCTGGACACAGATGGGGCAGAGTGCTGGACACAGATGGGGCAGAGTGCTGGACACAGATGGGGCAGAGCGCTGGACACAGATGGGACAGAGTGCTGGGCACAGATGGGGCAGAGTGCTGGGCACAGATGGGGCAGAGTGCTGGACACAGATGGGGCAGAGTGCTGGACACAGATGGGGCAGATTGCTGGACACAGATGGGGCAGAGTGCTGGGCACAGATGAGGCAGGATTGGAAACAGATGGGGCAGGATTGGACACAGATGGGGCAGAGTGCTGGGCACAGATGAGGCAGGATTGGAAACAGATGGGGCAGGATTGGACACAGATGGGGCAGAGTGCTGGACACAGATGGGGCAGAGTGCTGGACACAGATGGGGCAGAGTGCTGGACACAGATGGGGCAGAGTGCTGGACACAGTGGCAGGGGCAGAGTGCTGGACACAGATGGGGCAGAGTGCTGGACACAGTGGCAGGGGCAGAATGCTGGACACAGTGGCAGGGGCAGAATGCTGGACACAGTGGCAGGGGCAGAATGCTGGACACAGTGGCAGGGGCAGAATGCTGGACACAGTGGCAGGGGCAGAATGCTGGACACAGTGGCAGGGGCAGAATGCTGGACACAGTGGCAGGGGCAGAATGCTGGACACAGTGACAGGGGCAGAATGCTGGACACAGTGACAGGGGCAGAATGCTGGACACAGGGGCAGACTGTGAGACCCGGGGGGCAGAATGCTGGACATTGGGGCAGAATGCTGGACATGGGGCAGAATGGAGATACGGGGCATGATTGGAGACACGGGGCAGGATGAAAGACATGGGGGCATGACTGGAGACAGATGGGGGAGGATTGGAGACAGATGGGGCAGAATGGAGACAAGTGGCAGGATTGCAGACACGGGGGCATGGTTGGAGACATAGGGGGCAGAATGGAGACATGGGGCATGATTCGAGACAGATCGTGCAGGATCATGGGGCAGGATGGATATGATGGAGACAGATGGGGCCGGATGGAGAGATCATATGGGGTAGAATGGATACTCATGAGGGCAGGATGGGAGAACATATGGCTGACGCCAGGAATGAGACACACGGTGGCCAGGATGGGGAATATTATTACCATAGGGGCTAATTTAGGGATATTATTACTGCAGTGATGTATTTATTTTATTTTTTGAGTATACTGTTTTAAATGAGGGGGCGGTCCTGTTACTGTATAGAGTGACACTATGTTGCCTCTTTTTCTTCATGTGGTGTAATGTAGAAGTTGTGAAAAAGTAAGTAATGTATTCTACAAGCGGAGCTCGAGATAACTGTGTTATTTCCTGCAGAGACGAGCCCTGGCTGGATGAAATGATGGCGGTCTGTGCTGGATGAAGGACTTCACCTAGAGACGTCACTGGTGAGTCAGTGTGTTTCCTATACACTGACACTATACACTGTATACTATATACAGAGCTCCTGTGTATAATTTCACTAGTGATCACTGTATTATCTGTACACATACACTGCATACCAAGTACAGATCTCCTGTGTATAATGGCACTTATGGTGATAGTATGGTGCTTTTTTTTTAATTACTGATCAGAATTGTAGTATTCAGTCACTATGTGGTGGTAATATGTGGTCTGGCCATGGTGTTGTGGTATTTGTTCCTTGTATGTGATATTATTCGATCACTGTGGTGGTAATATGTCATCTGGTCATAGTGTAGTGGTATTTGTTCTTTGTATGTGATATTATTGGTCATTTTAAAAATTGAAAAATAAATAAAAATATACCTAAATTGTATTGCATATTTTAACAAATATTTAATAGGTTACAGCAGAGTAGGGCCCGGCCAAAAGTGTCTACCGTGTTATGGTGGCAGCTTAAAAAAATCTTTTGACCAAAACAAAAGCTGCAGCTATATGTGTGATCTGGTGATGGGAACTGTTAATGTGTGATAGGTGAGAAGTGGAGATTTTCCAAGAGAGAGCGGTGGGACTGTGGACAGTTCGTGGGGTGGAGCCTGGAGGCGGGGCTGGGGTGGAGCCTGGGCGGAGTCTCAAGGGGGCCCCGAAAATTTTGCCAGTATGGGGCCCCGAAATTTCTAGTGGCAGCCCTGCACTCACCTGTTGATGTTTGGGGGAGATCGGCCCCTTGAAAGGGTCCGTCGCCCCAGTCTTCCTCTTGCGCAAAACATTTGTTAAAAAAATTAAAATTTAAAATAAAAATAAAGAAAATGTGGTCTGAATAGCAGACCCCAGTGTGCCTCCTACGGACACTAAGCTTAAACTGGTGCTATCAGGAGCCAGTGGTTGGTGTATACTGCAGAGGAGGAGTTAACCCTTTTTGTATTTACTTAGTGTCAGCCTCCTAGTGGCAGCAGCATACACCCACGGTCCTGTGTCCCCCAATATGGCGCTGGAGAAAAACAGCATGAGCTCGAGATTCCAGAAATCTCATTTACTTTGTGGGTACAGTAAAACACTGCATGAGAGAAAAAAACAGGGCACAAACACAATATGTGAACATAGCCTAAAAAAGTACGTTTACAGGCTAGCTATTAAATAGCAGGTGTCATCTATACTGGCTAGTAATGATTTATTCTTTTTAGTAGGTGGGGTCCTTGGTTCAAATCCCACCAAGGACAACATCTGCAAGAAGTTTGAGTGGTTTCCTCCAACACTCTAAAAGACAGAGTGAGGTTGTTTGTAAAGTGCAGAGGAAATTAATGGCGCTCCTTTATGTTTACCTTTCACTAATGAGCTTGTTAGCATCTTCCCAAGTCATGATTAGACCATTCAGCTCTTTGTCTGCTTCTGCAGCCATGGATAAATCTTTCTGGGCGATCTGCTTCGCTTTGTCCATAAGCCAATGCTTTTCATGCTGGTAGGAGTTAATTTCTTCCTCCAGTTCATTGAAAAACTTTAATCTGTATTCAACAGTATAAAAGTAGTTATAGGCAATTGTAAGAAATTGGTCATAGGACAAACACCTAATGATAATGTTAAACCAGTGAATGCAAATGCACTGCTTAGTGCCAATTTAAAGTTAGAGACCTGTAGATACAAATCACATACTGGGCAAAGCATCATTTTGTTAGCTGAATAAGCCATCTTTATAATTCATCTAAGCTAATTCTTATGTCTCTGGTTCTTAAATATAAATTACCAAACAGGATTTCTACAAGTGCCATCCTTACTTGGAATCTGAAGACTTTGACAACTCCTTCTATTCTTTTTTTTTTTTTTTTTACTAACGAATCTACCATTGATACATGATCATACATTTATGCTTGGCTAGTATAGAACATCTGCTTAACTTAAAAAATATAATCCATCCTACTCTTATATGAAGGAGAGGCTGTGGTCCATGTATGGTAGGACACTCACTTTGACTTCATTGTCTAGAAAACTACACTTGTAATCATCTCTTCTACCATGCTAGCTTTACCCTGTTTTAGACATTTCAACTTCCCTGTGCTGTGTAGTGACCCATATAATCCTGGCTGCTGTATTACTGATTGCCAGATCCTGAACTCCACTACTATGCTCTCAATTCAAGTAAATTTTGTTCAGTTTGGACGAGGAGAATGATGGCGCCCCATATAAACTGAATCAATATCCTTTGCATGGTCAAATTTCCTTCTCTCCTTCTGAGTCTTAGATATAATATATCCAAATGAAGAAGAAAGTAGCAACACTTCCGTTATGTGACGAAGAAACCTTAGTCCTTTATTTCCAAAATATATTCATGGACAAGGCAATCAAAGCGGAGACAGTGCAAGTAAAAGGACGACGGCCGTTTCGCGTTAAACACGCTTCCACGGGTCCAGATATTTGTGCCATTCATTGTTTCTTCTATTTGGACTTAGATATAATATACACGGTCTCAGGATATTGTATAGTTTATGCACATACTGTATGCGTCTTACTGCAACTTTATTTTACATAATCCTTGTGAGAAAAGCAATGAGGGCACTCACCAGTCTTCAAAAATCACTTCTTTATTAATCACAACTCCAGATAAAATTCATGGCCGGGGGAGAGGGAGCCGAAACTCTTGCTCACACGAGCTTCGGCTCCCTCTCCCCCGGCCATTTTTCTGAAGGAGGCTTTCATACATTTAAGAATATTTAGCATGCTTCTGGGTATCTAGTTTATTATTTTTTGGACATATTTCTTGCCAATGTTATGATATATTTGGTTTATTAGTACGTTTCTTAAATGATTCACATCTCTTCAATCACTAAAAAGGGGGAAGAAGGCTTTTTGCCTCTTACATCAGTAATTCTTGGTCCAATTATGGATTATTATATCATCTAGATTTTTTGATGTTTTATCTTTTAGTCTGACCTCTCCCATACTACTGTGCATGAATCAACTTGATAATTTACTACAGATAATTATCTAATTAAAAAGGATTAAGACATTTTTTACATTGAACAAGTCATTGACCGAATTAAGCTAGGTGTCAAATTATACTTTTTTGTGCCCCGACATCCCAGTGCAGTGTTATCTGAGATAAGAAAACCTTTGTTCGATCTTTAAAATTTTCTACAATAATTATTAATACTGCTTAGTAGAATCTACCAACTAAAGACAGTACAGTGTCACCCAAAAGCTTATTGAAATGATGCCAAATAATGGATATGTGTTGTGTTATAACATTACCTTTGCTGAAGAGCCTGTAATGTTGGCTCTTTCATCACGTCACCATCTGCCTTTTCTTCAATATCTTCAATTGTCTTGAGCAGCTTCTCCCTACAATCAATGAATGATTTCCAGAGTGCTCCAAGAGCTTCTGCTTCACTGAGTTTTGTTCCCAGAAACTTTTGAACCTTTTCCAGTTCCATATTCAGGTTATCAGCCAGAGCCCTGCAGGATGTCCTCTGCTCAGAAGTGGAGCTTTTAAGGTGGTACTGAGCTTTGGTAAGAGCTGTATCTAATCCTACTGACAGCGCTATTAATTCATCAATGTCCTGAGCAACTCTATCTATATCTTTCTCCAGAGTCTCAGATTTGTCTTTATTTAGGTTGCTTGCATCTTCAACTTTTTCCTTTAAGTTACAGAGGACAATTAAGGATTCTTGGTGTACTTTCAAGAAGGAGCCCAACTTGGAGAGGGATTCCTGTCGTCGCTCAGTAATCTGTAGTGCTTCTTCATATAACTGAACAGAGTCTGTGACCCGTCCTTCCAACACAAAGTGGTCAACTGGAAATGTGAGAGAGCACAACTTTTTGAGCTGGGCCTTCAAATGGTCTATTTCCTGCTGCTGTCTTTTCACCTTTGCTATATTGTTCTGGAAATAATAGTAGACATCATTTTGGATACAGACAGTGCATAAAATATATCTATTGAAAGGTTAAACTTGTCGTGTTACTGGGGCCTATAGAGTCACTCATTGTTTACAGTGCATATGAAGCTCTTCCACAGTCTCGTATTTTATGACAAGCTGCTGTTCTATGACTATGTCTTCATTGGGTTTTTGGGCATGTATAGCTCTCTAGACAAACATGCTAAAAAATGGCAGACAAAGGCCAAATCAGTGTTCAGTTGGTCTCCATGTGGCAGATATACATCAGTATACTGCAAAAACAGATATTGTATAGTGCAATAGAAGAAGAAGATAGGGGCACCTTTATTTCCCACAGTTCCAGTAATGTCTTATTAGATAAAAATACTGGAAAGTTAGGTCAAATTTTGGTATGCCTGCTATAAGAACCAAGATCTATCAAATATAGAGGAGTTTCCAGATTCTTACATTGATAATTCCTCCATCATCATTATGCAACCCATTTCTCTAAATGGAGATTGTCCCTATACAATGTGTATTTATTACTACATGTGTGGCTAAAACAAAATTTCAAAAGATTCCTTTTTTAGCTGAGGAAACAGAAGCTGATTGCATATATGGAGTGGTCACCTAAAGAATGTACACAGAACCATAGATATCAAGGATATAATGCCAAAATTATTTCAACCTGCTTTAAATATGCATCAAGGTACCCAACACTCCACATTCCCTCCATCGCTGGTCAGAGACCTAGACTAATCAGTTTTGTTTTATTTCCCTTCCTTATGAGTTCTGCCTTAGTGCTGCCATTTTGGATGCTTCATTTCATTGAATGGACACTGTCAGTGTGGAATTTCATTAAATTTATATAAATGTTTTTATGAGTTATCCATTAAACAAGTCCCCTATAAGTGACAGATGCCACTTTTGGGCATTGTTCGCAGTCTCCATTAAATGTCTGGAGTTTTTCCAGGCATGTACATTTAACAGAAGGCTAAAATGCAACATGACCAAGTTCATCATAAGTCATAGCATTGTCTTTTGAGCAATAAAGCATATGTACAGTATAGCAATGATAACTTAGCAACTGATACAATATGGTTACCTCATTCAGAAGAACGGCAGATTCATGGTCAGACGTTTTAATTTCAGCGGCTTCCTGAAGGTCTTTAAGAAACTGTTTCATCCAGAGGGAAAATTCTTGTATCAAGTCATCAAATTTCTGATGTTCACATATAATGGACTCCATGACACTGATCCTAGAAAAATATGGCCATAAAAAGAATAGTGTTATAAATACAATATTTGATATATGGTATTTTTAATGTTTAGGGTGTGAAAGTCTTAAAGCGACTCTGTCACCCCCTCCAGCCGTTAGAAACTAAAAGAGCCACCTTGTGCAGCAGTAATGCTGCATTCTGACAAGGTGGCTCTTTTAGTTATTGGTGCAGTCAAAGCAGAAATAAAGTGTTTTATAATTTCGCAAAAATACTTGTCTTTAGTCCCGGAGGCAGGTCTTAACCCCCCTGCTGCACACGCCACACTGCCGTCACTCAAGACTTCTTCGACGCCGGGCACTGCCCCCTCCGCGCTGTTTTCAAATCAAATCCGGCGCCTGCGCTGTTTTCTTCTGCCTGGGGCAGGCACAGTGAGTGCTGCCCGTCTGAACGCAGATGCAGTCTCGCAGACTGCGCCTGTGCGGCCACCCTGCTTGTGAATCCCAGCTCCGCACTGTGCATAATGCATAACACACTGCGGGGCTGGGATTCACAAGCTGGGTGGTCGCACAGGCGCAGTCTGCGAGACCGCATCTGAGGTCAGACGGGCAGCGCTCACTGCGCCTGCCCCAGGCAAAACAAAACAGCGCAGGCGCCGGATCTGGCTTGAAAACAGCGCGGAGGGGGCGGCGCCCGGCGCCGAAGAAGCCCTGAGTGACGTCAGTGTGGTGTGTGCAGCAGGGGGGTTAAGACCTGCCTCTGGGACTAAAGACAGGTATTTTTGCGACATTGTAAAATGCTTTATTTCTGCTTTGACTGCACCAATAACTAAAAGAGCCAGTTTCTAACGGCTGGAGGGGGTGACAGAGTCACTTTAAGACAAAAGTCTCTGGCTGAAATTCCTCCTCCTTAGCCTTATAGTGAATTGATTCTTTTTTTTAAAAAAAGCAGTAAAAGTTCTATATTTTTTTTAGGAATTTTTCTTCTATAATTATTGATGGAAGAAAGTGGAAAATTAAGTAATCCAATTGTACCTCCATTAAAGAGGTTTACCCATAGTTTAAAAATCATCATCAATGAGCCCAGGGAGGGGTAATAAAAACTTCTATACTCACCTCCCAGACTAGCTCCAAGGCTGTGCACTTCCTACTGGCTTCTTCCACTCTTACAGAACATGAAGGCTGCAGACAATCAGTGACTGCTGATTTACTGCAGAGGTCACGTAAGAACACTGATGAAGCGAGACCGATTCAGATTCCAAGTAAGGATGGCACTTGTAGAAATCCTGCGAGTGCAGGTCCAGGAGGCGAGCACAGGATTTGATCTATTATTACCCAGCTCTGGCTTTATTGACAATTTTTAAAGTAAGAGAAAATCCATTTAAATCCTTAGCTGTTTGCCTGCCCGATTTCTCCAATCACTGTGGTGTTACCTATTTTGGGTCATGCTTTGAGGTTACACTTTTCTTTATAACTCCAGCAACTGCTCTCTTTGGATGGACTTTCTCTCCAAATATATACTCCTTTCTCTCATTCTATCAGATTAACATATTGTATAATTTTATGCAAATTATCATAAAATATGACGTTATTTATGTATTTTCTGGTTTAGGTTATTAAAAGTTAAGTTGGTTTACCGGTCTGAAAAGAAACGTCTGCAGTCACACAATGTGTTATCAGCATGCCGAATGGTGACAGCATGCAAAATGCACACTGTCATGATTCCCCTGTATTCACAACTCAAAATGGAGGTCATGTGATCACATGCTTACGATTTGCACACTTGTGATCACATGTTGACTAGATTTTTATCCACTTGTCTCAAAGTTCTATTGAGGAAAGTACATTGTAAATTATTCACGAGAAGTGAATAACAAATTGTTCGAATTCCACTGGTCTAGTGAATTTCCAAAAAAATCAACAATAATTCAATTTGCATCAAATCGATTTGCTCATCTCTAGTGGATACAATTATATGTAGTCCAGGCAATGTTCTGTAAAAGTATGGGAAAGAACTTAAAGGGAACCTGTCACCCCCAAAATCGAAGGTGAGCTAAGCCCACCAGAATCAGGGGCTTATCTACAGCATTCTGTAATGTTGTAGATAAGCCCCCGATGTAATCTGAAAGATGAGAAAACGAGGTTAGACTATACTCAACAGGACAAAGTACGCCTGCGCCAGAGCCGCAGCGTTAATACAAGAAGAGGACTTCATCGTAAGACGATGGGAGGCCCCGGACCGGACCGCGACGCCCATCGGACCGGACCGCCCCCTCAGGTGAGTATAATCTAACCTCTTTTTCTCATCTTTTAGGATACTTTGGGGGCTTATCTACAGCATTACAGAATGCTGTAGATAAGCCCCTGATGCCGGTGGGCTTAGCTCATCTTCGATTTTGGGGGTGACAGGTTACCTTTAAGGAAATTTTGCTGGACAGCTGAGACATCACCGTGAAGCAGCCAAAACCATGACTGAATGCATTTTGGCATGGTTTTTATATTGACTTCTAATAGGCACACCATTTTTCAAGTTTAAAATTGCTGTTTACCTGCAAAAACTGTGCTACCATTAAGAGTCTATTAATTAATGGCCACACAATTTTACAGGTAAGCACTTGTTTTACTCACATTTACAATCAATTTGAAAAATGTGACAAAGTGTATGACAGTGCAAATACAGTCAGATACCACACATCAGCTACACACATTTCTGTGCTAGTTGCTACAAAGTATTATTTGGCAGTCCCGGCTGTTTAGCTCAGACTGCATTTCCTAGACAGGATACAATTGTATGTTCTTGGTCAAGAGAAGTAATAGGTATATACAGGAAAACAACATAGGGATGTAAACAAGAGGTCTCAATTACAACAAACTAATATCATTAAAGGTGTATTCCCATATTATGATATTGGTATATTTAGTTAGGTAGCAGGAACATAAGCAGAAAAATAAGCAAGTTTCCAATTTCAACCAATAGGCCTTATGTCATGAAAAATGTGCATGTAATACATGTACCGTATATACTCGAGTATAACCTGACCCGAGTATAAGCCGAGGCACCTAATTTTACCACAAAAAACTGGGAAAACTTGTTGACTCGAGTATAAGCCTAGGTTGGGAAATGCAGCAGCTACAGATAAATTTCAAAAATAAAAGTAGATACCAATAAAATTACATTAATTGAGACATGGGCCCCATAAGATGCTCCATACAAAATATGATCCATATAATGCTGCATAAAGATGATGATGGCCCCATAAAATGCTCCATACAAAATATGCAACATATAATGCTCTATAAAGATGATGATGGCCCCATAAGATGCTCCATACAAAAATATGCCACATATAATGCTGCATAAAGATGATGATGGCCCCACAAGATGCTCCATACAAAAATATGCCCTATATAATGCTCTATAAAGATGATGATGGGCCCATATAGTGCTCAAATGCAGTTTATGCTGCTCTTATATCGTATATTGCTGCTGCAATAAAGAAAAATGACATACTCACCTCTCGTCGCCGACCGCTGCTCCTAAGCGTCACCATCTCTCTGCAGTGACTGTCAGGCAGAGGGCGCTCACTAATCACATCATCGCGCCCTCTGACCTGAACGTCACAGCCAGAGGACGCAGAAGACACAGCGCGGCGGTGGAACGGGGACAAGCAAGCGGCGGCACAGGCATCTGGCCCCCATAGCACGCCAGTGTCCCTGCCTGCTCAGGACCCCGACACTTTTCCCAGTGCCAACGCTGACCGCCGGCCCTTTCAGCAGCCACAGGAACACTTACCGAGGCTGCAGGGGAGCGCGGATATGTTCCGTAGATGTCGGGGACCTCCGCACTGGGACCGTGACTCGTGTATAAGCCGAGGGGGGTCTTTTTCAGCCAAAAAAGGGGCTGAAAAATTCGGCCTATACATGAGTATATACAGTAATTCATAAAGTATTGATCAAATGCATGACACATACACAAATTTGATCACTTAATTATGAATTTTATGTATTACTAGATGGCAGCCCGATTCTAAAGAATCGGGAGTCTAGAATCCATATATACTTTATTTATTCAAATGTAAGAATAATACAATTAATAAATAATAGTAAGAAAGAACAAAAATAATAGGCAGTATATGGAGAAAACACCAAACAAAAGTTCAAAATTGGTGTGAAAATGTCACTGAACCACTTCACAACTAAATATATATAGTTTTGGTAAATGGTATTATCATTTTTTTGACGAAATTCGGCAGGAGCTTGAAGAGCAACGTCACTGGGCCCGCCTCCACGCAGTAGAAACTTGCTGTGAGGTAAAAATTCAAAAATCACACCAAAATGGCGGGCGGAGTGTGTCACAGTACGGCACGTTTCTGATTGGTCGATCGCAGCAGGCGGCAACCAATCAGACACTGGACACTGTTGACGTCACTTATCTCCGGACATTAGCTCCGGACATTAGCTCCGGACAGGAAGTTGGCACAAATTGCAGGAAGTAGTATTCTAGGCAATTATATATTAGAAATGCAGATTACCTGTAGGTCAAAACGTCGCAATATAATCTGTTAAAATGTTTCTGGAGTTAACCCTTTAACACCACATAACGAATACATCTGTCATGGAGCGTGTCAGGGACATGAGACAGACTCTACACAAGGCAGATGCCCTAAAATTACTTTGCTTGACATCACACAGCATATATGCAGTCAATCAAGCAGAAGAAGGTGGCATTGGATGGAAATAGAGCTGGAGTGATAGATGCTTCAGATTTACAATAGTTCTTCAGCCTCATTTGTATATCAATGCAAACACTGATTCTTCAGTGACAGAGGAAAGGGCTGGTCATGTAAACGTATTGCTGGACTTGTCTTTGAAAGAGCTACATGCACATATAGTTTTGTTTTGTTTTTGTTTTTTTTGGGGGGAGGACCTGATGACAGATTCCCTATGAAGGGGTACTCTCAAGTTATTAAATTGCTTTAATTAGAGAAACCGCATGAAAATAAGCAAGTTTGAAATTGACTTGCCTTTTCTATCTGCTGTCATTATCCGGTAATGAGAGCTTTTATCATAGTGTGCAGCTGGTTTCTTTAGTTCACTAGTGTTGCCCAGGCCATGGTTCTGTGTGTGTAGTAATTACATAATTGAACAAGGGTTAACCCCTAACATCCCAGCCACTTCTCGCCAGGTAATTCATTTTAACACAGCAGTTAGCTTCTCACTTTCATGGGTTACCTGTCAGCTTCTGTTATAAATCTTGCAAAACCAGCCCACATCATCTGCCTCTCCCAAATGATTATAATATCACTCTCACTGTTCGGAGCTATTAACTTATTGAAATGCCTTGTTATCTATCTAAATATAGTCATAACAGTGTAGACTCCAGAACAAACTACTAATAACTGAATGTGTTACAGCAGATAAAGGAATACAGTAGCACTCTGTAAGCACTAAGGCTACGTTCACATTAGCGTTTCCCGACGCAGCGTCGGGAAACGCTGCGGCGACGCATGCGTCATGCGCCCCTATATTTAACATGGGGGACGCATGGACATGCATTTTTTTTGCCGCAAGCGTCGGGTGCAGAAAACACAACAAGTTGCATTTTTCTAGCATCCAAATTTCGGCGTGCGTTTTTGTGCGTTTTTATTTGCGTTGTGCGTTGCGTCGCCGACGCAGCGGCGCACAACACAAATGTGAACGTAGCCTAAGCTGAATGCAAACACTGAATATATGAAATTTAAACTGCATAACTGCTATATAGAATATACTTATCCTAATGAAGGCACTAAGCGCATAAATTGGCCAATTCATGAGAGCCTATCAGCTGCAACAAGGCGTACCTTTCTTTTCAAACATGCCTCTCCCACGCTAAAGCATACAAATTAAAGTTCAGGTATGATCCAGTATTAATTAAAAACAGCCTTAGGGTATGTTCACACGTTCAGGATTTCCATCCTTTTTTTTTCAGGACAGTTTTTTTAAAAAACTGCAGCTCTTGGCAGAAAACGCAGGTCCTTTTTTTGGTCCTTTTTTTGTCCTTTTTTGATGCGTTTTTTGATGCGTTTTTTTATCCTTTTTTTATGCAGTTTTCTATGCAGAGACTGTGTGTTTCCTAGGAAGCTTTTTAGGGCTAAAATGGCTGAAAATACCCTAACCCTACCCCTAACCCTAACCCTACCCCTAACCCTAACCCTAACCCTACCCCTAACCCTACCCCTAACCCTACCCCTACCCCTATTCTAACCTTAGTAAAAAAAAAAAAAAAAAATCTTAATTTTTTTATTGTCCCTACCAATGGGGGTGACAAAGTGGGGGGGGTGTCATTTACTATTTTTTTATTTTGATCACTGAGATAGGTTATATCTCAGTGATCAAAATGCACTTTGGAGCGAATCTGCCGGCCGGCAGATTCGGCGGGCGCACTGCGCATGCGCCCGCCATTTTGCAAGATGGCGGCGCCCAGGGAGAAGACGGCCGGACGGACACCGGGACGCCGGGTAAGTATAAGGGGGGGAGATTAGGGCACGGGGGGGGCATCGGAGCACTGGGGGGGGCATCGGAGCACGGGGGGGGGCATCGGAGCACGGGGGGGCGGGATCGGAGCACGGGGGGGCAGCCACACTCCGCCCACGCACTTCCGCCCGCTTCCCCGCACTTCCTGCTGCAGCGGTTCTGCACATCAAATCGCAGTAAAACCCGCAGATATATTTTTGATCTGCGGGTTTTACTGCGATTTTGACCTCACAATGGAGGTCTATGGGTGCAGAACCGCTGCGGTTCAGGAAAAAGAAGTGACATGCTCCTTCTTTTTTGCCGCAGCTATTCTGCGCGGCTTTTTAAACGAAATTACGGACCATGTGCACAGCAGTGACTGTTTTCCATAGGGTTACATTGTTATGTACCCTGCATGGAAAACTGCTGCGGAACCGCAGCGGCAATACCGCTGCGGTTCCGCAGTAAAAAACGCACTGTGTGAACATGGCCTTAGGGTGATTGGAGGGGTGATGAGTCAGAAAAGGAGGTAGTCAAAACCCCCAGTAGTATACTACAAAAAAAAACTGACCAGCATCTTCAAACAGAATAAAGCAAGTGTAAACAGGTGCAGTATATAAACAAGAGAATGCAGCAGCACTCTGTAAGTATGAAATTTGAACTGCATTACTGCTATATAGAATAGACTTCTAAAAATGAAATTGGTGTATAAATTGGCCAATTCATCAGAGCCAATCAGCAGCAAAAAAGGGTACCGTTCTTAAATTCAAGCAGAAATTGAGCTGAGCTTTATAGTTCTACTATGTGCACACATTGTGGATTTTGTTGCGGATATATACTTACCTTTCCACCGTAGTTCATTTAATAACGAGTGTCTCACGACGATCTCAGGTGTAGAATAGTCACATTGGGAGATCTGCCCGGCCTCCGGTGATACACTGACAGGAGATAATCCTCCCGCATTGTATCACTGCGCCGCTGTGAGAGTTCACCGCAGTTTGTGCTGTCACTTGCGGCACCGCTGCGTGAGAAAATTCTCACGCAGCAGTGCTGTGAGAGCATGAACTGCAGTGAACTCTCAGTGAAACACTGCGGGAGCGATTATCTCCTGTCTGTGTATCACCGGAGGCCGGGTAGAGCAGTCACATTCCCCGATGTGACTGTTCTATACGTGAGATCATCGTGGGACACTCGGTATTAAATGGACTATGTCAGACAGGGAATATTTATGTTGATTTATTATTTTAATTTTGTTGCAGGAGATCAAGGGAGTCGGGGATTAGGTGATGCAGTAAGTATGGTAAAGATTCAATAAAGGAGTCTGTGCGATTGATTATTTCAATTAAAGGACTTTATTCTGGCCGTGTCTTTATTTACCATGTAACTATAGGATTAGTAATGGATAGGTGTCTTATTGAAGCTTCTCTATTACTAATTAGTGGGCTTGATGTTACTGGACAATACAAAGATGACATCAACCCCACAAATATTACCCCACTTGCCACCGCTACAAGGCAAGTGGTAAGAGCGAGGCTAAGTGCCAGAATTGGCACATCTATAAGATGCGCCATTTCTTGGGCAGCTGAGAGCTGATGTTTTTAGCCTGGGGGGGTGCCAATATACATGGCCCCTTCCCAGGCTATTAGTATCAGGCTGCAGCTGTCTGCCTAGCCTTTGCTGGTTCGATTTTATGGGGGGACTCCACATCAATGTTTCTTTGGGGTTCCTCTGTAAACTAGCCAGTAAAGGCTAAGCAAACATCTGTGAGCTGATATTAATAGCCTGGGAACCTTTATGGCTATTGGCTCCTTCCCAGAATATTAACATCTGCCCTCAGCCATCGGCTATTCCTCTGTTGGTTAAGAAAATTACGCGTGAGCTCACGCAATTTTTTTTAACAAATTATTTGAAAATCAAACAAATATTGCGTCTCACGCAGATTGTGTGTGTGTGTGTGTCTCTTATTTAACTCTTTATGTACAATTTTAATAATGAGGGTATCTGGCTAACACCTTTTCATTACTAAACCTCAGGCTTGGTATTACATATGTATATATATAGTCACTTTTATTTGTTTTGTGTATGTGTAAACATTACATTTTTTTTGTTAAATAATATATCTTTATTTAGCTTGCAAATCCGCAGACAAATCCACAGAGAAAACCACATGAAAATCAGCATCAAATCTGTATCAAAACCGCATAAAAACCACATGGATTTTTAACTGCGGTTTCTGCCAAGAGAGGAAGAATCTGCGCAGAATTTTACAACAGCAAATCCGCAATGTGCACATATAGCCTAATACTATAGTCTAATGTGCACATATAGCCTAATACTATAGAACTATAGTTCTGCTACTGCCCAGAATTGTCACTCAAGAAGGAGTGGCCACCCTAGCAGAAACTTGGAAGTAAGGTGATTGTAAGAAGACTGCAGACCTCTGAGCTGCTCAAGAGACAACTTGAGAATTCCCCTTTAAGACAGGAGGCTACAATAAAGCAGGTGTGCAAGCTAATATTTTTTTCAGAAAAATGATGAAATGTTAAAAAAACTAAGATTAGAAATACTTACTGTTTGTTAACGGATTCTGGTAAGGTATTCCATCTCAGCGAAAGTTCCTCAAGATGGTCCCTCAGTTGCTGTACGCTGTTTTCAGAGGATGTTGGATATAAAGATGCACACAACTGGACCAGAACTGTATATCGCTGAGACTGTGTAGTTAACTCGGCTTTCAGATCCTGGCAAAAAGAAATGTAAATATATAATGCTGTTACTCTTATCAGTAGACCAGCATCAGTGATTTTAGAATTCCTGCTGTCATCCCCAGAAGCTCAGACTACAATGCTGGGTGGAGGTCCATACTTTTTTTGCTAAGTATGCGAGATTCATTCTGGTTACTGAAGTCACTGGCATAAAAAATATATTCAGAATCATAGTCATGGATCTACATTAATTGCACACTCTGATCCCTCACATTTCATTTTTATACCTGAAGTGATCGCATCTCAGCTTCCAGTTTTGCTTTGTCGGCAGAGAACTGTCCTTGCTGTGGACCGACCACAGCTTCACTTGCTTCAAGCCAGGTTACAAAAGAAGAAAATTCCTTTTCTTGCCTACAAATGAAAAGTAGAAAAATAATACAAGAAATGAATTAAGAGGTAGTGATGCTATTCTGAATGCTCACAGGTTTCTGTGTCACATGTCTGCCTGAGCACTGGATGAAGAAGCACAGTTAAAGTGGCTATCTCAGGCTTAAACCCCTTCACCACCGTGGGGTTTTACGTTTTGGTGTTTCCGTTTCTTGCTCCCCATCCGATCGCCTGAACTACACATAGGAGGGCTGCAGTCTTGCTGTGTGTAGCAAAAATAATCACCTGCCTGTGGCCGGTGCTCATAACAATCCGGCAATGACAACCACAGGAGTCTCCTGCAGACCCCGGGTTGTCATGCCAACCCATCAGCCACCCGCAGTCATTTGACACGATGGGCGTGGTTTGTGATGTGCTTCCATAGCAATCATGTTAAATGTCGCTATCAAAGATTGTAGCGAGATTTAACATGTTAATAGCCGCGGGTGGATCGCGATTCTACCCACTGCTTTTCGGGGCACATGTCAGCTGATTTCATCAGCTGACATGTGCCGGAAAAGTTGCGGGCTCATCATCTGCGCCCGCAGCAAACAGTGGGAGGCGTATGCATTCAAAGTTGTAAAAGGGTTAATATTCCTGGTCATTTATATTGTGAAGAGTGAAGGATCAGTGGTTAACACTATTACAATGTAGCGCTGGAGTCCTGAGCTCAAATCCAACCATCCACAACATCTGCAAGGTGTTTTTATGTCCTCTTCGTGTTTGCGTGGGGTTCCTCTGGATACTCCAGGTTCTTCCAACACGTCAAACACATAATAAGGAATTTTCGATTGTAAGCCCCAATGTGGACAGCGATGATAATGTTTGTAAAGTGCTACAGAATATGTAGGAGCTTTATAGTCAAGCATAAATAAATGTTGACGACCTATCCTTAGACAGAGTTGCAGTGCCATACATTACCATTACACAATAGCCATCTTGTGATGAGCCACACTACGTGATCAGTGCAATGTAAGACCGTATTGTGACAATGGTGATTCCACATAACAAAATATGCTATGCTACACAACAAGTGGATGGTTCCTAATTACATGCCATTAAAAAAATCGTTGCAGATGAATAAATCAGAAAAGCCACAGACTGATTTAATTGAATTTCCTTTAAGCTAACTAGTGTGCAAACTTGTATGAAGGAATTGCAAATCTATTACAGAAATCCAACTGTTTTCACTAAAACGTCATGGACAATATTGCTCCAAATCCTGACATGCTCCGGTGGATGCCATATTATAAAATGGTAAAATAAATGTTTGATGTTGTTTTTATTTTCACTTTAGTTATTCTTCCACATGTTTTTTTATTTTCCATTTTTATAGTCTTACCTCTGCCAATGAACTAATAATTGCTCCAACAAGGTGAGTCTTTCTTTCGCCTGTGTAGTCACAACTTCAAATCTGGCCTGGAGGCTGGAAATGGCCTGCATTGCTTTACTCCTGTTTGTGAGTTTACGAGTACCAACACTCAGAGAATGGATATTGTTCTTCAACATTTCAATGTCATGACAGAGATCCTATGGAAGAAAAAAGACACATTCTCAACAAGAAAGACAGTAATAAGCGTTAGCGGCTGGGGTCTACAGCTAATTGCCAGGTGCTGGGGTATGTACACTTTTAAGCACAACTGTATCTAATCTATTACATGTAGCGTTCATATGTGCTCTTCTTCTACAATATATACTATATACCTGTCTAGTCCACTACATGTAGCCTTAATATGTGCTCTACTTCTACAATATATACTATACACCTGTCTAGTCTACTACATGTAGCCTTCATATGTGCTCTACTTCTACAATATATACTATATACCTGTCTAGTCCACTACATGTAGCCTTCATATGTGCTCTACTTCTACAATATATACTATATACCGTACCTATCTAGTTGATTACATGTAGCCTCCATATGTGCTCTTCTTCTACAATATATACCTGTCTAGTCTATTACATGTAACCTCCATATGTGCTCTACTTCTACAATATATACTATATACCTATCTAGTCTATTACATGTAGCCTCCATATGTGCTCTTCTGCTACAATATATACTATATACCTATCTAGTGTATTACATGTAGCCTCCATATGTGCTCTTCTGCAACAATATATACTATATACCTATCTAGTGTATTACATGTAGCCTCCATATGTGCTCTTCTGCTACAATATATACTATATACCTATCTAGTGTATTACATGTAGCCTCCATATGTGCTCTTCTCCTACATTATATACTATATACCTGTCTAGTCTATTACATGTAGCCTTCATATGTGCTCTACTTCTACAATATATACTATATACCTGTCTAGTCTATTACATGTAGCCTCCATATGTGCTCTTCTTCTACAATATATACTATAACCATATACCTATCTAGTGTATTCCACGTAGTCTCCATATGTGCTCTTCTTCTACAATATATACTACATACCTATCTAAGCTATTACAAACCTCCTCTAGTATATTACTTACTCCTCTCCTACAATCCAGCTCCTTTAACCCTTTATAGCTTCCATCCTAATGTAATCCTACTCATCAAATATCACCATAAAATTGTAATGAGATAAAAATGAATTGTCATTCAGCTAAATTACCTGATGGGAATGTAGTACTTTGTATGTTTCTGATGCAGAGGAGCAGTTATTTACTGGAAGAGCCAAAGATGTCTCAATATTCTCTAAAGAAGTTAGAATCTGTGAATAATTTAATGTGTTATTGCATTATACTTTTCATTACAGCAAGTTCAGAGACGAGCAACAAGGATAGTGAGAAGACTGTAAACTGTGTCCTATGAAGAACGGCTAAAGGATCTGGGAATGTTTAGCTTGCAAAAAAGGATAAGAGGAGGCTGTCACAGTGTAAAGAGATCATCATTATTCTCATTTGCACATGGAATCACGAGAAGCAATGGAATTAAACTGAAATGGAGAAGAGACAGATTAAATATTAGAAAAATCTTTTTGACATTGCGGTTGATCAATGAGTGGAACAGGCTGCCATGAGAGGTGGAGCGTTCTCTTTCAATGGACGTCTTCAAACAGAGGATGGACAGACATCTGTCTGGGATGATTTAGTGACTCCTGCATTGAGCAGGAGGTTGGACACGATGACCCTGGAGATCCCTTCCTAATCTAACATTCTATAATTCTATGATTCATTCTCGAATGTAGACTAAAAAAATCACCAAAAATGACCAAATAGTAAATCAATAAGACATCTCGTTACGCTAATGAACTGTTCTTAAAATTTTAAGGATAACCTCTAAATACTGAAAACTATCTATGACAAAATAATAGGAACTGAAAAAGTAGTCACATTTGACACGGCTGGAGATGGGGTGTGACAGCAAACCGTCTGGTTATTACATAGTCTTATACGAAACGTAAAGACTGTTCTGCGCTTTTGTTTACCTGTCTAATTGTGTCATCAAACTTCTGTTGCTGTTCGGCAATGCCCAGAATACTTTCTTCTAGTCGATGAGCATGTTCTTTGAGTTCGTCCCAACACTTGACCATCTGTGATAGCTTGGCTTTTATCCGAGTCAACTCTGCAGAGCTTATAAATTCAGAAAATGTTTGGCTCCGTGCCTCAAGCTCTCTTACTGCATTAGATTTATTCTTCAGATCCTTAAAAATGTCCTATAAAGGTAGCGTTACAAGGAACTGGTTTAAGGATAAACCTTTCAAGCTCGAAATGTATATAAAAAATAGAATTGTAATTGTTTCAGGTGGGATTTTTTCTCTGCAAAAGAAATATCTTGTTTGGAAGCTTTCATCAATCTGTACCATGGTTTTCTTTGTAAAGAAGATTTGCACGTGTGTGGGCAGCACACACTGTATTTCCTCATATAAAACAGCACATACTAGAGTATTTTTTTAATTGGTGCACTTTACAAACTATGGCTGAGATTCGCCTCCAGTGCAGCTTCATCTCTTGGCGCCACAGCCAGTTAGGAGCTTTACGACAAACCATTTTTTTTTTTTATAAACTAAAAGATAAAACTCTGGCGCTTACCACCGAGGGACAGGAAAAATGGTTCAGAAGCTGCTGGCGATTAAAACAGGTTCTGTGTAAATACCTGTTAGAAAACGGGTATGCTAGTGAAAATTAATGTATAATCGCCGCGCTAACCAAACTAGAGTAAGAAAGTAGTACCAAGAATGAAATTTGCTAGGCTAGGTACTCTCTTGGTTGTAGAGGCTCTAACGAAAGGAAAAAGTGAATAAATAACGTAAATTAAGGGGATGCATGCACATTATAGCACTTTGCTCTGCCCTCTGCAACCGTAAGGGGCGGATTATAAAATTTATTTTTAGTAAGAAAACTATATTTCTTACTAAATGTATTTTTTTTATATTTACGGTATATATTAATTTTTACACTTAAAAAATATATTTCTTTTACAATACTCCAATCTCACAAAGGGACTTGAACATCCGATCCTTTGTTCACACAGGTAATAATACCCTTCACTACTTATTTAGTGCCGTGCATTTCCTAGCCTGACATTGTTTATTCCTCAGGTAACCTAGGGGCCCCCAACTCTTGTAGTATATTGTAGGTATACGGCAAACACAGAGGTCAGTGTTGGGCCACCTTGTTGCCATAGCGACCATCGGCAACCCATGATCGCACTGTGGTGGTGCTGATGGGCTGCCAGAGAGTGCGATTTCTTTCTGTCAAACTTCTCACATGTCACTGTCGCTATTGACAACAGAATCTAAGGGGTTAGAGTGCTGAGATCTGAGCTACGTTGGGTCCCAGCACGTGATGCAGGAGCTTAGCTGTGTACAAATGTCTGCTGCTATTGATGGCACCAAACAACTATTGTGCCTGTGCCATTCCTAGGATATAATTGTATGCCAAATTGTGGTGAACTACTTGCAATATGGATGTACTTTTAAGCCCGCCATTGACAAGAGATTGATGCAAACAATGCCTTGGCCAATCGTTCGGCAGGCAGCCATTTCGGATGGATCTCTCATACAGAGTATTGGCCGCTTCCTCTCTATTAGAAGGGCTTAGCCAAATTGGCGGTAGCTTATCTCCAGGAGATCTAAGAAATCGTCAGTCAAAAATCAGACATTTCAGATCGATATTTCCCTGACAATAAATTCCTCTGGGTTCCCATACCCATTAGGGTGTTGTCCGAACTCATTGATATAGGCGAGTTCGACCGGCATTAGTCTGGTCTAAAGAGTATAGGGGCATATATTTCCTTTTGTAGGAAGGGGTTGAGGACAGGAAGCTTTGACTTGACAAAAAAAAGATGAAAGAGAGAAAAAAAGAAAATATATTGCCATCTTCAAAACAAAACTCATTCTCGTGTATATGTAATAACGTTCACCTGGATGCGTGTAACTTGCAGTTCTGATGAAAGATCAGACCGTTCTAGATCTGATAATTCCTTTTCTCTTGCTGAAATCCACATGGAATGTGCCTCAAAATCATGGTCAAACTTCTCCCAAATATCTTTAGTTATCTCCATTTTCTTGATGCTTAAAAATAAGAAAAACAAAGAAAACAATTATATTTTACACAAATATATGAATTTGTTCAGTCTCGAGGAGCAATCATGCACATGAAGAAGTTCATAAATAGCTAGCAGATTCTAAAACTCCACATATTTGTGAAGAAAGATAGTCATGTACAATTTATACATAAAATAATTATGTCCTAGTTTTTCACCGTTTTCACTGACAGCAAAGGGACGCATCAAATTCAATGGGTGTTTTCATTTGTCCATTTTTTTGATGGCGCTCTTTGGGCCTATCTGTGGATTATATTAGTAATTTGTGTTGGATTCATGTACTGTCCATTTCTTCACTGACTGGTTACTAAGCAAGAAAACGGATGCATGAATGGCAAAAATGAACACATAGACCAAAAAAGAAAGCACTTTAACGACTACCTATTTATGTAGAACTTGTATTAAGAGAAATTTATTGTGTGATTTGCGGTGCACTAACAACAGACAACATGAATCAAGGATTTTCACTATGGAATGCTTCAGCGGGATCCCACCAGCTTTTCAGAAGCCTTGTTACCTAGACAGTAAACAGGAAAGACCTGTCAAACTACCAGAGGTACAAGGACAAGTCAGTGTAAAGTATGTTTTCTCTAAAATGTCATATGGATGCTTTTAATAAGTGAGCCTGTCTTTGATGAATGCTGCCCTTGGTTTGTTTATTTAGGGTATTTTATTTTTAAGTTTTTCCAGAATTTTTGAGGTGTCTTTTATTGGCATTTCCCGGACGTTTTCTTTATCTATATTCATCGATGAAGAAACCAGTAGCATTTTAAAAGCAAAAACACTGCAGAAATATTCAAAAAGACACCTGGGAACTTTAGAGCCTTTCCATCGAGTTGTATTTCTAGAGGTCTCCAGAGTGAAAAATGGCTGAAGAATGGTCAGGTCATGGTGTTTGGAAACCTGAAGCAGTTCAAAGACACTCAGAAGCCTGAACATGTGCGTGGTAAGTCGTTTTTACACAGCACATGTTCATTCTTTTGTGCATTTTCTGGGCACTTTTCATGTGGGTAAAAGAGAGGACACACCTGAAAAAAGATGTTTGTGTGCACGTACCCTAAAGATCACACCATGTACTAGTCAAGTCCGATGTGCAGACAAGATTTACCCATACAACAAAGAAAATGAGAACAGCTGGGGAGGAAGAAGGGAGAGTCAGCGCATCAAATCTAGCTGGACCTCAATGAGGACAGGAAACATTGCACGCAGACGCCCTAGTCGAAGTGGAAGTGAAGGAAAAACAAGATTCTCCAGCGATGAAGATGAGGTATGTATAAAACTTCACATATTTCAATAAACGTTAGAAAACGATATTCTCAACAAACCACAGATAATTGTTATGTTTGCTAATGACAGGTGTTATGAAGGCAATCCAGAAACACAGTGTGCTTAGCGATCAGAGCGCACACAGTGATCTGACAAATACCCAAAAATACAAGAACGAGCTCTGAGACGTGGAAACTCTGTAGACTGCACACCTGATCCTATCCTAAACACAACTAAAAGCGGCTGTGGATTGCGCCTAACAACTACCTAGGCAACTCGGCACAGCCTAAGAAACTAGCTAGCCTGAAGATAGAAAAATAGGCCTGACTTGCCCCAGAGAAATTCCCCAAAGGAAAAGGCAGCCCCCCACATATAATGACTGTGAGTAAGATGAAAAGACACGGCGGTACACCCTTTGCGTCTCAGAGCTTCCAGCAAAACAAAAGACAAGCTGGACAGAAAAAAAAGCAACAAAAAAAAGCAAAAAGCACTTAGCTATACAGAGCAGCAGGTCACAGGAACAATCAGGAGAAGCTCAGATCCAACACTGAAACATGACAAGGAGCAAGAATAGCAGCATCAGGCGGAGTTAAGTAATGAAGCAGTTAACAAGCTCACCAGAACACCTGAGGGAGGAAGCTCAGAAGCTGCAGTACCACTTGTGACCACAGGAGTGAATTCAGCCACAGAATTCACAACAGTACCCCCCCTTGAGGAGGGGTCACCGAACCCTCACCAGAGCCCCCAGGCCGACCAGGATGAGCCGCATGAAAGGCACGAACAAGATCGGAAGCATGAACATCAGAGGCAAAAACCCAGGAATTATCTTCCTGAGCATAACCCTTCCATTTAACCAGATACTGGAGTTTCCGTCTAGAAACACGAGAATCCAAAATCTTCTCCACAATATACTCCAATTCCCCCTCCACCAAAACCGGGGCAGGAGGCTCAACAGATGGAACCATAGGTGCCACGTATCTCCGCAACAACGACCTATGGAATACATTATGTATGGAAAAGGAGTCTGGGAGGGTCAAACGAAAAGACACAGGATTGAGAACCTCAGAAATCCTATACGGACCAATAAAACGAGGTTTAAATTTAGGAGAGGAAACCTTCATAGGAATATGACGAGAAGATAACCAAACCAGATCCCCAACACGAAGTCGGGGACCCACACGGCGTCTGCGATTAGCGAAAAGTTGAGCTTTCTCCTGGGACAAGATCAAATTGTCCACTACCTGAGTCCAGATCTGCTGCAACCTATCCACCACAGAATCCACACCAGGACAGTCCGAAGACTCAACCTGTCCTGAAGAGAAACGAGGATGGAACC
This sequence comes from Ranitomeya imitator, assembly GCF_032444005.1. Classification (NCBI taxonomy): domain Eukaryota; kingdom Metazoa; phylum Chordata; class Amphibia; order Anura; family Dendrobatidae; genus Ranitomeya; species Ranitomeya imitator. Next base: position 136,163,160 of record NC_091286.1, read on the forward strand.
CAGAATTGCAAAAAAATGGAGAAACCAAGGTAGCCGAGCTGGCCCGATTATTAAGGGCGAACTCAGCCAATGGCAAAAAGGACACCCAATCATCCTGGTCTGCAGAAACAAAACATCTCAGATATGTTTCCAAGGTCTGATTGGTTCGTTCGGTCTGGCCATTAGTCTGAGGATGGAAAGCCGAGGAAAAGGATAGGTCAATGCCCATCCTACCACAAAAGGCTCGCCAAAACCTTGAAACAAACTGGGAACCTCTGTCAGAAACAATATTCTCAGGAATGCCATGCAACCGAACCCCATGCTGAAAGAACAAAGGTACCAAATCAGAGGAGGAAGGCAATTTAGCCAAGGGCACCAGATGGACCATTTTAGAAAAGCGATCACAGACCACCCAAATGACTGACATCTTTTGAGAAACGGGAAGGTCAGAAATGAAATCCATCGAAATATGTGTCCAAGGCCTCTTTGGGACCGGCAAGGGCAAAAGCAACCCACTGGCACGAGAACAGCAGGGCTTAGCCCTAGCACAAATCCCACAGGACTGCACAAAAGTACGTACATCCCGTGACAGAGATGGCCACCAGAAGGATCTAGCCACTAACTCTCTGGTACCAAAGATTCCAGGATGACCAGCCAACACCGAACAATGAAGTTCAGAGATAAGTTTATTAGTCCACCTATCAGGGACGAACAGTTTCTCTGCTGGACAACGATCAGGTTTATTCGCCTGAAATTTTTGCAGCACCCGCCGCAAATCAGGGGAGATGGCAGACACAATGACTCCTTCCTTGAGGATACCCGCTGGCTCAGATAAACCCGGAGAGTCGGGCACAAAACTCCTAGACAGAGCATCCGCCTTCACATTTTTAGAGCCCGGAAGGTACGAAATCAAAAAGTCGAAGCGGGCAAAAAATAACGACCAACGGGCCTGTCTAGGATTCAAGCGCTTGGCAGACTCGAGATAAGTCAAGTTCTTATGATCAGTCAATACTACCACGAGATGCTTAGCTCCTTCAAGCCAATGACGCCACTCCTCGAATGCCCACTTCATGGCCAGCAACTCTCGATTGCCCACATCATAATTACGCTCAGCGGGCGAAAACTTCCTGGAAAAGAAAGCACATGGTTTCATCACTGAGCAACCAGAACCTCTCTGTGACAAAACCGCCCCTGCTCCAATCTCAGAAGCATCAACCTCGACCTGGAACGGAAGAGAAACATCTGGCTGACACAACACAGGGGCAGAACAAAAACGACGCTTCAACTCCTGAAAAGCTTCCACAGCAGCAGAAGACCAATTAACCAAATCAGCACCCTTCTTGGTCAAATCGGTCAATGGTTTGGCAATGCTAGAAAAATTACAGATGAAGCGACGATAAAAATTAGCAAAGCCCAGGAACTTTTGCAGACTTTTCAGAGATGTCGGCTGAATCCAATCCTGGATGGCTTGGACCTTAACTGGATCCATCTCGATAGTAGAAGGGGTAAAGATTAACCCCAAAAATGAAACTTTCTGCACACCGAAGAGACACTTTGATCCCTTCACAAACAAAGAGTTAGCACGCAGGACCTGAAAAACCATTCTGACCTTCTTCACATGAGACTCCCAATCATCTGAGAAGATCAAAATGTCATCCAAGTAAACAATCAGGAATTTATCCAGATACTCACGGAAGATGTCATGCATAAAAGACTGAAACACAGATGGAGCATTGGCAAGTCCGAACGGCATCACTAGATACTCAAAATGACCCTCGGGCGTATTGAATGCAGTTTTCCATTCATCTCCTTGCCTGATTCTCACCAGATTATACGCACCACGAAGATCTATCTTAGTGAACCAACTAGCCCCCTTAATCCGAGCAAACAAGTCAGATAACAATGGCAAGGGATACTGAAATTTAACAGTGATCTTATTAAGAAGGCGGTAATCAATACACGGTCTCAGCGAACCATCCTTCTTGGCTACAAAGAAGAACCCTGCTCCCAGTGGTGATGACGATGGGCGAATATGTCCCTTCTCCAGGGATTCCTTCACATAACTGCGCATAGCGGCGTGTTCAGGCACGGATAAATTAAATAATCGACCTTTAGGGAATTTACTACCAGGAATCAAATTGATAGCACAATCACAATCCCTATGCGGAGGTAGAGCATCGGACTTGGGCTCTTCAAATACATCCTGATAATCAGACAAGAACTCTGGGACCTCAGAAGGGGTGGATGACGAAATCGACAAAAATGGAACATCACCATGTACCCCCTGACAACCCCAGCTGGATACCGACATGGAATTCCAATCCAATACTGGATTATGGGTTTGTAGCCATGGCAACCCCAACACGACCACATCATGCAGATTATGCAACACCAGAAAGCGAATAACTTCCTGATGTGCAGGAGCCATGCACATGGTCAGCTGGGCCCAGTATTGAGGTTTATTCTTGGCCAAAGGTGTAGCATCAATTCCTCTCAATGGAATAGGACACCGCAAAGGCTCCAAGAAAAACCCACAACGTTTAGCATAATCCAAATCCATCAGATTCAGGGCAGCGCCCGAATCCACAAACGCCATGACAGAAAACGACGACAAAGAGCATATCAAGGTAATGGACAGAAGGAATTTGGACTGTACAGTACCAATGACGGCAGACCTAGCGGACCGCTTAGTGCGCTTAGGACAATCAGAAATAGCATGAGTGGAATCACCACAGTAGAAACACAGACCATTCAGACGTCTGTATTCCTGCCGTTCAACTCTAGTCATAGTCCTATCGCACTGCATAGGCTCAGGTTTAACCTCAGGCAGTACCGCCAAATGGTGCACAGATTTACGCTCGCGCAAGCGTCGACCGATCTGAATGGCCAAAGACAAAGACTCATTCAAACCAGCAGGCATAGGAAATCCCACCATGACATCCTTAAGAGCCTCAGAGAGACCCTTTCTGAACAAAGCTGCCAGCGCAGATTCATTCCACTGAGTGAGTACTGACCATTTCCTAAATTTCTGACAATATACTTCTATATCATCCTGACCCTGGCACAAAGCCAGCAAATTTTTCTCAGCCTGATTCACTGAATTAGGCTCATCGTACAGCAATCCGAGCGCCAGGAAAAACGCATCGACACTACTCAATGCAGGGTCTCCTGGCGCAAGAGAAAATGCCCAGTCTTGAGGGTCGCCGCGCAAAAAAGAAATAATAATCAAAACCTGTTGAATAGGATTACCAGAAGAATGAGGTTTCAAGGCCAGAAATAGCTTACAATTATTTTTGAAACTTAGAAACTTAGTTCTATCTCCAAAAAACAAATCAGGAATAGGAATTCTTGGTTCTAACATAGATTTCTGATCAATAGTATCTTGAATTTTTTGTACATTTATAACGAGATTATCCATTGAAGAGCACAGACCCTGAATATCCATGTCCACACCTGTGTCCAGAATCACCCAAATGTCTAGGGGAAAAAAAAAAGTGAACACAGAGCTGAGAAAAAAAAAAAAAAAAATGATGTCAGAACTTTTTCTTTCCCTCTATTGAGAATCATTAGTTGGCTCCTTGTACTGTTATGTTTGCTAATGACAGGTGTTATGAAGGCAATCCAGGAACACAGTGTGCTTAGCGATCAGAGCGCACACAGTGATCTGACAAATACCCAAAAATACAAGAACGAGCTCTGAGACGTCGAAACTCTGTAGACTGCACACCTGATCCTATCCTAAACACAACTAAAAGCGGCTGTGGATTGCGCCTAACAACTACCTAGGCAACTCGGCACAGCCTAAGAAACTAGCTAGCCTGAAGATAGAAAAATAGGCCTGACTTGCCCCAGAGAAATTCCCCAAAGGAAAAGGCAGCCCCCCACATATAATGACTGTGAGTAAGATGAAAAGACAAAACGTAGGGATGAAATAGATTCAGCAAAGTGGGGCCCGATATTCTAAGACAGAGCGAGGACAGTAAAGCGAACTTTGCAGTCTACAAAAAACCCTAAAGCAAAACCACGCAAAGGGGGCAAAAAAAACCCACCGTGCCGAACTAACGGCACGGCGGTACACCCTTTGCGTCTCAGAGCTTCCAGCAAAACAAAAGACAAGCTGGACAGAAAAAAAAGCAACAAAAAAAAGCAAAAAGCACTTAGCTATACAGAGCAGCAGGTCACAGGAACAATCAGGAGAAGCTCAGATCCAACACTGAAACATGACAAGGAGCAAGGATAGCAGCATCAGGCGGAGTTAAGTAATGAAGCAGTTAACGAGCTCACCAGAACACCTGAGGGAGGAAGCTCAGAAGCTGCAGTACCACTTGTGACCACAGGAGTGAATTCAGCCACAGAATTCACAACAGATAATCCAGTAGAACCAACGTGTTTCAACGTGAATCCTTCGTCATGGTGGATTAATGCCGAAACGCGTTGGTTCTACTGGATTATCTGTGGCTTACCAAGAATATCGCTTTTTAAATTTTATAATAAAGAGTGATGTTCTATACATACCTCATCTTCATCACTGGAGAACCTTGTTTCTCCTTTGATACAATATGGGTGCACAAACAATGAGACACTATCAATATGACATCCATTTTTCAAAGTACACAGAAAAGTAACACAGAAAACTGAATTACCGTAAGTTTATTTTCTTATTGAAAAATGGATGCCATATAAATGTCTAAAACCTACATATGGGCCACATAGCAACATGATTTTAGCAAATACTGAACACCACATGGATAAAAAATCCCTTGTTTCTATTGGATGCAAATCAGTTTTCTTAAGATCATTTGAACGTAGCCTCAGTCAGCCATACTTTTGAGCCAGAGTCTCCTTAACATGCTTCACATTGTCTTGAATCGATCTTGTCTTCTCCTGCAGGTGGCGTTTGCTCTTATATCCCAGCTTAATATTAGATGACTTCTTGACAAGGCTTTCTGCTTGGACTGAGAGATCTTCACTTTGTTTGCAAATCTCCTGCAGAAACAACATATTATATCATGATATAAATTTGAACTACGTTAAATAAAACACTAAAGGGGTTGTTGAGGATAGGTGATAATTTGCTGATTGATGGGTGTCCTATCGTGTGGAGTCGCACCAATTGGCAGAATGGGAATTTGTGTTCCACATTACAAAATGGTGCAGCAAGTCAGACTGCTGAAGCATTCATTCTCCATGGGGCTGACGGAAAAAGTGGAGTGCAGTACTTGGCAGCCCATAGGGAATGAATGGAGCATAGGTTACAACTATACACTGCTGTTCCAATCTAACAGGGATAAAAGAGAAACGTTCTCCTGATTGGTGCGTGTCTCAGGGGTCAGCCCCCCACTGATCTACATGTTAACACCAATCCTGTGGACAAACCCTTTTGACTTCCATTTGAACCTAAGGGTACCGTCCCACTAAAACGACGCTTGTTATGAGAGGCAATTCAGTACCACAATGAACATAGCGGTCAGAGCACATACAGTGATCTGACAATAACCCAAAATCATAGAACGAGCTCTGAGACGTGGGAACTCTGCAGACCGCAATCCCTAATCCTCTCCAAACAACACTAGAGGCAGCCGTGGATTGCGCCTAACTCTGCCTATGCAACTCGGCACAGCCTGAGAAACTAACTAGCCTGAAGATAGAAAATAAGCCTACCTTGCCTCAGAGAAATACCCCAAAGGAAAAGGCAGCCCCCCACATATAATGACTGTGAGTTAAGATGAAAAGACAAACGTAGAGATGAAATAGATTCAGCAAAGTGAGGCCCGACTTTCTTAACAGAGCGAGGATAGGAAAGATAACTTTGCGGTCTACACAAAACCCTAAAGAAAACCACGCAAAGGGGGCAAAAAGACCCTCCGTACCGAACTAACGGCACGGAGGTACACCCTTTGCGTCCCAGAGCTTCCAGCAACAAATTAGACAAGCTGGACAGAAAAAATAGCAAACAAATAGCAAAGAAGAACTTAGCTATGCAGAGCAGCAGGCCACAGGAATGATCCAGGGAAAAACAAGTCCAACACTGGAACATTGACAGGAAGCCAGGATCAAAGCATTAGGTGGAGTTAAGTAGAGAAGCACCTAACGACCTCACCAGATCACCTGAGGGAGGAAACTCAGAAGCCGCAGTACCACTTTCCTCCACAAACGGAAGCTCCCAGAGAGAATCAGCCGAAGTACCACTTGTGACCACAGGAGGGAGCTCTGCCACAGAATTCACAACAGTACCCCCCCCTTGAGGAGGGGTCACCGAACCCTCACCAGAGCCCCCAGGCCGACCAGGATGAGCCACATGAAAGGCACGAACAAGATCGGGAGCATGGACATCAGAGGCAAAAACCCAGGAATTATCTTCCTGAGCATAACCCTTCCATTTAACCAGATACTGGAGTTTCCGTCTTGAAACACGAGAATCCAAAATCTTCTCCACAGTATACTCCAATTCCCCCTCCACCAAAACCGGGGCAGGAGGGTCAACAGATGGAACCATAGGTGCCACGTATCTCCGCAACAAAGACCTATGGAATACGTTATGTATGGAAAAGAATCTGGAAGGGTCAGATGAAAAGACACAGGATTAAGAACCTCAGAAATCCTAGGTGGACCAATGAAACGAGGTTTAAACTTAGGAGAGGAAACCTTCATAGGAATATGATGAGAAGATAACCAAACCAGATCCCCAACACGAAGTCGGGGACCCACACGTCGTCTGCGATTAGCGAAACGTTGAGCCTTCTCCTGGGACAAGGTCATATTGTCCACTACATGAGTCCAAATCTGCTGCAACCTGTCCACCACAGTATCCACACCAGGACAGTCCGAAGACTCAACCTGTCCTGAAGAGAAACGAGGATGGAACCCAGAATTGCAGAAAAATGGCGAAACCAAGGTAGCCGAGCTGGCCCGATTATTAAGGGCGAACTCAGCCAAAGGCAAAAAGGACACCCAGTCATCCTGATCGGCAGAAACAAAGCATCTCAGATAGGTTTCCAAGGTCTGATTGGTTCGTTCAGTCTGGCCATTAGTCTAAGGATGGAAAGCCGAGGAAAAAGACAAGTCAATGCCCATCCTACCACAAAAGGCTCGCCAAAACCTCGAAACAAACTGGGAACCTCTGTCAGAAACGATATTCTCTGGAATGCCATGTAAACGAACCACATGCTGGAAGAACAATGGCACCAAATCAGAGGAGGAAGGCAATTTAGACAAGGGTACCAGATGGACCATCTTAGAAAAGCGATCACAGACCACCCAAATGACTGACATCTTTTGAGAAACGGGAAGATCTGAAATAAAATCCATAGAGATATGTGTCCAAGGCCTCTTCGGGACCGGCAAGGGCAAAAGCAACCCACTGGCACGAGAACAGCAGGGCTTAGCCCGAGCACAAGTCCCACAGGACTGCACAAAAGCACGCACATCCTGCGACAGAGACGGCCACCAAAAGGATCTAGCCACTAACTCTCTGGTACCAAAGATTCCAGGATGACCAGCCAACACCGAACAATGAACCTCAGAGATAACTTTATTGGTCCACCTATCAGGGACAAACAGTCTCTCCGCTGGACAACGATCAGGTTTATTCGCCTGAAATTTTTGCAGCACCCGCCGCAAATCAGGGGAGATGGCAGACACAATTACTCCTTCCTTGAGGATACCCGCCGGCTCAGACAAACCCGGAGAGTCGGGCACAAAACTCCTAGACAGAGCATCCGCCTTCACATTTTTAGAGCCCGGAAGGTACGAAATCACAAAGTCAAAACGGGCAAAAAACAGCGACCAACGAGCCTGTCTAGGATTCAACCGCTTAGCAGACTCGAGATAAGTCAAGTTCTTATGATCAGTCAATACCACCACGTGATGCTTAGCTCCTTCAAGCCAATGACGCCACTCCTCGAATGCCCACTTCATGGCCAGCAACTCTCGGTTGCCCACATCATAATTTCGCTCAGCAGGCGAAAACTTCCTGGAAAAAAAAGCGCATGGTTTCATCACTGAGCAATCAGAACCTCTCTGCGACAAAACAGCCCCTGCTCCAATCTCAGAAGCATCAACCTCGACCTGGAACGGAAGAGAAACATCTAGTTGACACAACACAGGGGCAGAAGAAAAACGACGCTTCAACTCCTGAAAAGCCTCCACAGCAGCAGAAGACCAATTGACCACATCAGCACCCTTCTTGGTCAAATCGGTCAATGGTTTGGCAATACTAGAAAAATTGCAGATGAAGCGACGATAAAAATTAGCAAAGCCCAGGAACTTTTGCAGACCCTTCAGAGATGTCGGCTGAGTCCAATAATGGATGGCTTGGACCTTAACAGGATCCATCTCGATAGTAGAAGGGGAAAAGATGAACCCCAAAAATGAAACCTTCTGCACACCAAAGAGACACTTTGATCCCTTCACAAACAAAGAATTAGCACACAGGACCTGAAAAACCGTTCTGACCTGCTTCACATGAGACTCCCAATCATCCGAGAAGATCAAAATGTCATCCAAGTACACAATCAGGAATTTATCCAGGTACTCTCGGAAGATGTCATGCATAAAGGACTGAAACACTGATGGAGCATTGGCAAGTCCGAATGGCATCACTAGATACTCAAAATGACCCTCGGGCGTATTAAATGCAGTTTTCCATTCATCGCCTCGCCTGATTCGCACCAGATTATACGCACCACGAAGATCTATCTTGGTGAACCAACTAGCCCCCTTAATCCAAGCAAACAAATCAGATAACAATGGCAAGGGGTACTGAAATTTAACCGTGATCTTATTTAGAAGGCGGTAATCTATACAAGGTCTCAGCGAACCATCCTTCTTGGCTACAAAAAAGAACCCTGCTCCTAATGGTGACGATGACGGGCGAATATGCCCCTTCTCCAGGGATTCCTTCACATAACTGCGCATAGCGGCGTGCTCAGGCACGGATAAATTAAACAGTCGACCTTTTGGGAATTTACTACCAGGAATCAAATTGATAGCACAATCACAATCCCTATGCGGAGGTAGGGTATCGGACTTGGGCTCATCAAATACATCCCAGTAATCAGACAAGAACTCTGGAACCTCAGAAGGGGTGGATGACGAAATTGACAGAAATGGAACATCACCATGTACCCCCTGACAACCCCAGCTGGACACTGACATGGATTTCCAATCTAATACTGGATTATGGGCTTGTAGCCATGGCAACCCCAACACGACCACATCATGCAGATTATGCAACACCAGAAAGCGAATAACCTCCTGATGTGCAGGAGCCATGCACATGGTCAGCTGGGTCCAGTATTGAGGCTTATTCTTGGCCAAAGGCGTGGCATCAATTCCTCTCAATGGAATAGGACACTGCAAGGGCTCCAAGAGAAACCCACAACGCTTAGCATACTCCAAGTCCATCAAATTCAGGGCAGCGCCTGAATCCACAAATGCCATGACAGAATACGATGACAAAGAGCAGATCAAGGTAACGGACAGAAGAAATTTTGACTGTACCGTACCAATGGTGGCAGACCTAGCGAACCGCTTAGTGCGCTTAGGACAATCAGAGATAGCATGAGTGGAATCACCACAGTAGAAACACAGCCCATTCAGACGTCTGTGTTCTTGCCGTTTTACTCTGGTCAAAGTCCTATCGCACTGCATAGGTTCAGGTTTAAGTTCAGGTAATACCGCCAAATGGTGCACAGATTTACGCTCACGCAAGCGTCGACCGATCTGAATGGCCAAAGACATAGACTCATTCAAACCAGCAGGCATTGGAAATCCCACCATGACATCCTTAAGGGCTTCAGAGAGACCCTTTCTGAACATAGCTGCCAGCGCAGATTCATTCCATTGAGTGAGCACGGACCACTTTCTAAATTTCTGGCAATATACCTCTATCTCATCCTGACCCTGACAAAGAGCCAGCAAATTCTTTTCTGCCTGATCCACTGAATTAGACTCATCGTACAGCAATCCGAGCGCCAGGAAAAACGCATCGATATTACTTAATGCAGGATCTCCTGGCGCAAGAGAAAATGCCCAGTCCTGAGGGTCGCCGCGCAAAAAAGAAATAATAATCAAAACCTGTTGAACTGGATCACCAGAGGAGCGAGGTTTCAAGGCCAGAAATAGCTTACAATTATTTTTGAAACTCAGAAACTTAGTTCTATCTCCAAAAAATGAAGACAGACTTCTAATGTCCATCGCTACACCTGTGTACTGAACCACCCTAATATCTAGAGGAAAAAAAAGGCAAAACACAGTGCAAAGAAAAAAAAATGGTCTCAGAACTTCTTTTTTCCCTCTATTGAGAATCATTAGTACTTTTGGCTTCCTGTACTGTTGTGAGAGGCAATTCAGTACCACAATGAACATAGCGGTCAGAGCACATACAGTGATCTGACAATAACCCAAAATCATAGAACGAGCTCTGAGACGTGGGAACTCTGCAGACCGCAATCCCTAATCCTCTCCAAACAACACTAGAGGCAGCCGTGGATTGCGCCTAACTCTGCCTATGCAACTCGGCACAGCCTGAGAAACTAACTAGCCTGAAGATAGAAAATAAGCCTACCTTGCCTCAGAGAAATACCCCAAAGGAAAAGGCAGCCCCCCACATATAATGACTGTGAGTTAAGATGAAAAGACAAACGTAGAGATGAAATAGATTCAGCAAAGTGAGGCCCGACTTTCTTAACAGAGCGAGGATAGGAAAGATAACTTTGCGGTCTACACAAAACCCTAAAGAAAACCACGCAAAGGGGGCAAAAAGACCCTCCGTACCGAACTAACGGCACGGAGGTACACCCTTTGCGTCCCAGAGCTTCCAGCAACAAATTAGACAAGCTGGACAGAAAAAATAGCAAACAAATAGCAAAGAAGAACTTAGCTATGCAGAGCAGCAGGCCACAGGAATGATCCAGGGAAAAACAAGTCCAACACTGGAACATTGACAGGAAGCCAGGATCAAAGCATTAGGTGGAGTTAAGTAGAGAAGCACCTAACGACCTCACCAGATCACCTGAGGGAGGAAACTCAGAAGCCGCAGTACCACTTTCCTCCACAAACGGAAGCTCCCAGAGAGAATCAGCCGAAGTACCACTTGTGACCACAGAAGGGAGCTCTGCCACAGAATTCACAACAGACGCTGCAGCGATACGACAACGATGTCGATCGCTGCAGCGTCGCTGTTTGGTCGCTGGAGAGCTGTCACACAGACAGCTCTCCAGCGACCAACGATCCCGAAGTCCCCGGTAACCACGGTAAACATCGGGTTACTAAGCGCAGGGCCGCGCTTAGTAACCCGATGTTTACCCTGGTTACCAGCGTAAACGTAAAAAAAAAACAAACACTACATACTCATATTCCTGTCGCGTCCCTCGGCGCTGTGCTTCTCTGCACTGACAGTGAGCGCCGGACAGCCGGAAAGCAGAGTGGTGACGTCCCCGCTGTACTTTACGGCTGGCCGGCGCTCACCAGTCAGTGCGGGAAGCTGAAGGTGAGGGACATGACCAAACACCGGGAATGTAAGTATGTAGTGTTTTTTTTTTTTTACATTTACACTGGTAACCAGGGTAAATATCGGGTTGCTAAGCCCGGCCCTGCGCTTAGTAACCCGATGTTTACCCTGGTTACCAGTGAAGACATCGCTGAATCGGCGTCACACACGCCGATTCAGCGATGTCAGCGGGAGATCCAGCGACGAAATAAAGTTTCAAACGATCTGCTATGACGTACGATTCTCAGCGGGGTCCCTGATCGCAGTAGCGTGTCAGACACAGTGAGATCGTAAAGATATCGCTGGAACGTCACGGATCGTGCCGTCCTAGCGACCAAAGTGCCACTGTGTGACGGTACCCTAAGATTAAAAAAAGTCCCCAAATCCACCATGAATATCTATATCCACATCTCACGTTACAGAGATTTGTCTCTTACCTTCGCCTTCTCCAGTTCAAATGACAAATTCTCCAATGCCCCAAAGTTCAATGGTCGTTCGAGCGTAGGCCCCATCTGCTTCAAGTTCTGGGCAATGGATTGCTTGCCGGTTTCTATTTGCTCCCAGTTGTGCATTGTATCCTTTGAAAATTTATAATATAAAATGTTTTGTGACAAACTTATATATAATTGAAAGGCAAAAGTTCTGAACAACTCATTTCTGCAAGATGTAACGCCACAGAAAATTGGAAATGGAAATGCATGGTCGTGATGAGCTGACAACATAGGGTGCTCCAGTCATAGAAAGTGGTGGCATATGTCTAAGATATTCTGTCATTTACTACATAAAAGGTGCCCGACCACTGGGAACGCCAACAATCTTCTTGTGAAGCTCTTTCACCCTACACAGTACCATGTCTCTCGGCTCCTTCATCTTCAAGATAAGTGGGAGTCCCCCAATGATCAGCAATTGATGGCAAATCTAGTGACATACCATGACATGCAACAAGTGGAATATCCATTTAAGAGTGATACTGCATTATCCTGTTCCTCTGTCTTATCGCATACACTAATACATTTGCACTTACCTTTAAGCTTTCTTTCTGCTCAACCATTGCAGCTGTCACTTTGTCCAATTCCGCTTCTATCTTAGTAAAGTCCTCTTGAATGTCTTTGGACAATCGTTCCTTAGTCTGTAACTGTTTGGCCTGGGCAATTTGGACCTGTACATCCTTCTTCCTTGACTGTATTTTCTTTATCTTTTCCTGGAAAAACATAAAAATGTTATAAGCTGTGACTATAAGGGAAATTCCGGAATTTAGGCAAAAAACTACAAACATCACAATTTCGCCCACTATGTGGTGAGTGTTTATGTGAGAAACTATTGAAATGGTTGTAAAAGTTTATACTGAAGAATTTTACTCTGTATCGCATACTGCTGATAGGAATCAGGCTTTGTATATCGGAATTGCCCTTTAAATGTGTTTGCAAAGAACAGCTCTAAAATAAGCAAGGTAAACTTTAGTTGGGGAATTTTTCTTGGCATTGTGACTGTAAAAAGTTACTTCTACTACAATGTCCTATTGAGACATACAAAAGTGGATTAGTCAAATCTCAGATCATAGCCGCTCTTCAATGAGCAGATCTCTACAGATCCAGCTTATATAGCACGCTCTAACCATGGAATGGCAAACCATGATAGGATGTGTAGTGTTGGTTTATTGTCAACGCACTTTAGAATCACACTGACTTCTTCTTCAGGACACCACACATAAGAGCTTAAAGGGAATCTGTCACGCCCTGGACACTTTCAAGCTATTATTATGGGCATACAGGTAATAGAATGGTTAAAATAGTTTTATCTGTATGCCTCATATATTGGGCTGGCCACTCTATGACCTCAATTTTATTGGACTGGAACCAAGATTTTGCTCATTTACTGGTGTGTTTGGGGTCATTGTCTTGTAGAAACACCCATTTCAAGGGTATGTTGTCTTTCACTGTCTTCAGAGTGTACTGTGGCTTGAATGCAGAGTTTGGGGGTCGTCTGAAGAACTGTCTGTGGCCCTTGGACCCAAAAACAAAACAATTTTACTTTCATCAGTCCACAAAATGTTTCTCCATTTCTCTTTAAGCCAGTTGATGTGTTCATAGGCAAATTGCATCCGCTTCACTACATGTTTTTGTTTTTTTTAACAGTGAGACTTTGAGGGAACTTGTTGCTAAGATTAGCTTCACACGGGCATCTTCTCACTGTCACAGAACTCACAGGTAACCTGAGACTGTCTTTGATCATCCTGGAGCTAACCATTGGCTGAGCCTTTGCCATTCTGGCTATTCTTCCACCCATTCACATGGTATTCTCCTGTTTTCTTCCATGTCTCTCTAGTTTGGCTTTCCGTTCTAAAGCATTGGAGATCATTTTAGCTGAACAGCCTATCATTGTCTGCATTATTTATAAGTTTTACCCTCTCCAATCAACTTTTTAATCAAAGTACGCTGCTCTTCTGAATAATGTCTCGAACGACCCATATTTCTCAGGCTTTCGAGGAGAAATGTATGTACACCATGTCCAGGCTTCACCCTTCAATAAGGGCCACCTGATTCTCTCCTGTTTCTTCATAGAATGATTGACCTCACTAATTTAGCTCCACACTGCTATTATTTTGAACGTTCCCTTTCAATTACCGTAATTATTCTAACACAAACTCAAAAACCTGCAGATCATGAATGAGGAGTCTGATGGTTTTCTCAGAATCTGCTGCACCAACTGGTAAACTGTCTGACATATGGGAATATAATTCATATATATAAAATATATATAAAAAACAGTGATTAACCTGGTTAGTCAGATTGGACTGCTATTATTTTGAACACTATTGTAGCTGCAGTCTAGTTGTGGAAAAATTGAGTTTAAGGCTATGTGCACACGTTGCAGATTTGACTGTGGAATTTTCTGTGCAGATTCTGCATCTCTTGGCAGAAAACGCAGGTCAGAATCTGCGCCTTTTTTTGATATGTGCACACGTTGCAGATTTTTGTGCAGATTTCTTCCTTTTTTTCCCCCCTGCAGATTTCTATTATGGAATGGGTGCAGAAACGCAGCAGATCTGCACAAAGAATTGACATGGTCCTTTTTTGAATCTGCTGCGTTTTCTATGCAGATTTTTCTGCACCATTAGCACAGCATTTTCTTTTTGCCATTGATTTACATTGTACTGTAAATCACTTGCAGATCTGCAGCGTTTCTGTGCAGAAAAAAAAAAAAGCTGAAACGAAGAACCTAAAGTATGGAAATCAAAATATATAATAAAACCTTGCTGCTATTAATATTATAAAACAATATTGCTGCTATTTTTTGCTGCTATTTTTTATATATATATTCTGTCCTCCAGTTACAGGCAAACTTTTGTGATTGCCTATTGTTGCCCTGTATAGTATATAATTATATATTTATGTAATAAAGGCATTTTAGTTTACCGTACCTTTCCTTGTTTTTATTATTTTATTTGGGTATTTTTTACACACCCACACAAGGTTTTATTATATATTTTGATTTCCATACTTTAGGTTCTTCGTTTCACTTCTACACCGAATGGTCTGCCATTCATGTATTAAGTGGTGGTCTTCTGGTACTTGCACATTTTGCACAATCCTTTTACTATTACTATTTCAGCCCAGCTGTGGTTTTAATATTATCAGTTACTTAACCGACTGCTACTTCTGTTCCAGAAAAAAAAAGCTGCAGTTCTGCAGGAAATCTGCAGTGTGTGCACATAGCCTTAATGTGTTATGTTAATGATTTCTTCCAGACTCCGGGGCGTGAGGTGCGAGTAAGAAATCTCTGCCTCATGTCCTCATTATAATGCGACCCCCCTCTCCCATGCAGGGCCCTGTGACGTGCAGTTGCAGTGCCGTAATCCCGCAGTGGCGCCCTGCACTCACGCTGTTCTGGGTACCCTATCCTTCCTTCTGTGAGCAGTGTCTTCATCCTGCTTCTGCGCAGGCGAGTCATTGCGCAGTATCAGTAACTCGCTGCCATAATTGCAGGTCACAGGGTAGTGTGACGTGCATGGGAGGGGGTGGTATGATAATGAAGAGAGGAGGCAGGGATTTCTTGCAGGCTCCACGGTGTGTGTGGTGAGGAGAGGAGGCAGAGTTTTCTTTCAGGCACAGCACGCCCTGGAGCCTAGAAGAAATCATTAACATAAAACATTAAAACCCAATTTCTCCACAATTATATCGCAGCTATGAAGCATACAGATAAGACTATTTTAACCATTCTATACCTGTATGCCCATAATAATAGCGTGAAAGTGTCCAGGGCGTGACAGATTCCCTTTAAGCTCTTATGTGTGGTTGTCCTGAAGAAGGAGCCGGTGTGACTCTAAAACGCGTTGACAATATACCAACACTACACATCCTATTGTGGATTGTCAGTTCTACAGCAGCGGCACAGGATCCTTTATTTGCCTTAGCAAAATATTTGATGAATATTATTAGGAAAGGTTTCTGATAATGCAACAAGGTGCTGCTATTTTAATGTATTATTGTCTAGTGTGATTTGCTAATTTAATGTATTTAGGAATGTATTTATAATGCCATTTATATTTATATACTTATTTATTTCTATTCCTGGAGAGCACTTGTCTGCCACCAGCTTTTTGCCACCTAATCTGAGAGAAGTATAGTGCAGAGGCCCTGATTCCAATGATGTGTCACTTGCTGTTGGCTTGCTGTAATTTTTATAAAATCACTTTTTTTATCAGCAGGAGATTATCATTAAAGAACTAGTAAACCTGCTGCCAGGTAGACCTCCATATTATTGAGCTCTGTACGCTGGGCATAGGCAGAAAGCAGCCAATCAGTGGTGTGGACGGGGTTATATACAGCTCAGCATTTACATAACTGCTAGATTTGCACCAGATAAAACTGTGACTTTATCAGACTGACAGCAAACAGACCAGTAAGTGACACAACACTGGGATCAGGGTTTCTTTCCATACATTATGCTGCTCTGGGATTGAGTAGCAAAAAACTGGTGACATGTTTAATGCGAGTCTGCAGCTGAAGCAGCCAACATCTTAAAACACGTCCTTTCTCTCTATTACCTGTATATGCAGTCGAAATACTAGAAGAAATGGTGTGGGAAACACGAGTTGTAAAAAATCACAATGTGAAGACTTCACTTATTTTTATCCCTTTATACCTCATAAATAATAAGCAGCTCCTGGGCCTCCGCAAAGCTTTCTGTGTTCAGTATCTTCTCAGCTTCTGACCGTACATCTTCCGAGCTAGTGAGTATCTCACTGAACACACTCCGTACTTCTGCCTTGTACTGCACACAATCTCCAACAGTGCTCAGGATCACGTCAGCCTGTAAAATAAGAAGAAGCATTTAACTAGTCTCAATTTGCTGAATAACTGCAGACAACATTACACCTAGAAGCACCGGATACTTCATGCTGCAAAAATAGTTTCCACCAGACTGACAAATAGCAAAATAAATTACAGCAACAGCACAATCTCCATACATGATATCATTATCTTAGACCAGATGAGGCAGGTGTACTTGCTTTGAAAATCTATGTCAGAAAGGCTGCATACTGGTTCAGCTGAGCAATGAGAGAGTTCATGAGTCCAAGTGTGTTCAATCTCAGCCCACCTAGCCTGACTGACAACTGCAGCTTGTACTGAGCAGTCAGCATTGGCAAGGAGGAGGGACACTGAGGAGCTGTCAATTAGGCTAGGTGGACAAGATTGAATATAACTATCTAAAATGATTATAAAGCCATTCTGACATAGATTATCAATGTACGGCATATGTCAACTGACCTAAGAGAAAATTTTAAAAAAAATAACGTTTTTATATTTAAAAATAGAAAAAATTAGAATCAACTGTTTTTTTTCCCCCAAGACAAAATAAAGACATACAAAAAACTGAAAAAATAACTACACACTTTTGGTATCATTGCATCTGTAAAACTAAAAAATGCTATAAAAATTTTATTTTTGTTTGCGCTTACGGTAAAAGCTGTAAAACAAGGGGGAAAAAATGAAATGCTAGAAATGTCGCTTTGCAGTCACCGCATTTCCTTTAAATAATGCAAGAAAAGGTGATTAAAAACATGGTAGATGCAATATAAAATGGTATCAGTAAAAACGCAGCAAGGCAGTGAGCAATGCAGCAGCATGGCTTTCCCACGTCAGTCTCATTACAAATACTAAGGTCCTAAAGGGAGACTTGGGGAGAAATTCCTATTCTGTGCACGGCTGCACGTTGGAGCAGGAGTGGTGCAATAGTTTCACAGCGCACTAAGCGGCGACTGCACTAAAGTCTTGATGGAACCAAAGGCTTCCAGAACAGCTCTGCATTAACCACCATCTTCTAAGTAAGAAACAGTGATTTAATAACCAGTCATAATCAGTACTAGTTTATTGTATCCTCACCTCATTTACAGAGTCCACCAGAGCCTTCAGATCAGTAGATACTTTGGACAGATTACCGCTTTGCTTTTTTACTTCTGTCTCAACCGCAACTCCTATAAGTGCACGCAGCCTTTCTTTTAGGTATGCAACTTCTTCTTCTTGTTTTACTGCATCACGTCTGATATCCTGTAATATCACAGAGCAAAGATGGATTTGCATGTACTTCCTGCTCCATCTGAGGAGCCGCGGTCACTGCGGTCAACCACGCGTAATATGTGCTGACCAACAGATCATCACTAAGGTCGGTGATTGGCTGCAGTGGTTACATATCGACGCAAACAGAACAAGTGTTAGGATGGAGTGGCAGGGAACTGATAAGGTGAGGTCTTTTATTATTTTACACTCACCAAAGCAGTTTTTGGCTATTTAGCTGAGTGGCCCTACAACCCCATTAACCCTTTTAAACTAAGGTATTTGATTCAAACTACCGTATTTGTAAACATTTAAAACATACATACAGTATTTGTCTGTACAAGTCCCTCTAAAATGTAAAGTGCTGCGGAATATGTTGGCGCTATAGAAATAAAATTATTATTATTTATTATTACTCTGGTTATAGTCAAATGAATAAACTCGAGACAAAATAAAACAAACCAATAGCTTTATTCTAAAAATATATTTATACAAAAAGAGCAAAAACTATCAGTAGAAACTGTAAAACACCCCTTTAAAATAATAATTTTAATATTGTTTAAATAGTGTTTAATAGCAGCATGTACCGGCTGTGGTCCTTTGTGCCCCCTAAATATCTATCTCCAGCACTGTAGAAAAGGAAACTCACCTGATGTGCTATCCTAAGATCATGTGTTCACCTCAATAGTCAGCTGAGTGCTTCAGACGGCAATATAAATAGGACGGAGATAGGACAGCAATGAGCGGACTGGCCGGCAGCCCTCCCGACCCAAGCGTGACAGATCCACAGAAATATATGAGAGCCGTCGGCCAGTCTGTGCATTACAGTCTGATCTCGGTCTGACTTTTACAGCCATCTGACTTTGACTTTATGCTCCTTATTATTCTTTCTGATAAATTTCTCACTACAATCCAGACTTGCCGTCTTCTGGACTTTACCACCTGAGAACTCTAACACACATACTCTGAACCAGCAACCTTGTATGGAGCCGTCAGTTGTCTCATATTGTCACCAGCGGACAACCTGTTTAGGCTGCTCAGGCTTTACAAACTCAAAATGGATACCATCAATCAGCCCATCTAGCAGGCTACTTCATAATTTTCACCATAAGATCTGCACCTATCGCTTTGCTGATCTATATTATTGTGCCTTGTTATTTTTATTTTTTATACCCATTTGTACTAATGGCTTTTCCATATGGCATACTGATCACTGATTTCACTCGCATGTTATATTCCTTTTCTCATACCCCTCGATGTTTAAATGAGCCTGTTGCCCTGCTCCCTCCCGAAACTTGGTAAAATATCCCAGAAAAAAATAATGGCTTGTTAAAACAGATTTTTAAAAAGTACCGATCACCTCATGGAAAACTTTATAAAAATGAGACTAAAATCTGAAAATTTCTCAAATTTATATAACTAGCAAAGCAAAAAAGCCTTGTCTAATTTAGTAATAAACCTCTGACTCTTAAAAAAAGAGAGGTTTATAGAGTAATCAGAATTCTGATTTTTCTCCTCCGGGATTGATTATTCACTCTCAAGTCATAGGTAAATTCAGTGACGACAGATTTTCCCATTACGGAGATAGGAGATGACACTTAGTGCTTTTAAAATTCTATGGAGAGGGAGGAGCTTGAGGCAGACATATGCATTCTGCTGCAAGTTCTCCTGAAAAAACAGCGACAGTTCTCCATAGAACTTTATGAGCACCAACTGTCATCTCTTACCTCAGTAATGGGAAAATCTGTATTCAATGAAGACAGATTTTACCCATGAACTGAGAAATTCAGGAATAGATGATGAGTTCAGGAGTAGAAAGAAGAAGATTCATCTAAATTAACTATATTACAAAAATACTTATGTTCATTATTGATTTATGAAAACAAATGAAATGATGGCTACTCTTTAAGCACAAAGTCCAGCTCTCTGATGTCTCACTAACTTGACAGCTGTTGGAGACTTCTTGCTTCAGAGCTGAGAGACACCAGTGTATGGTGAAGACTGGGAGTGTGCAGCATGGAGGCACACAGGAGATTGTGTTGCTATCTTACTTTATGATGGGGTCGGTATGGAAAGAGAGATGGATTCCTGTGTATTACGCAGCAGCAGGAGGAGGAGGAGGTTGGAAACAGCAACTGAGATAAATTGTCACCATGTTCTCCTCAGTGTGTGGTGGATGCTGCTGTCTATCTGTCTAGAGTAGGTAGTGAAGGGTTCAGATTAACCCTTTCCAAGCAGCCAGATCATTCTTTTGCAGATTAACCCTCAACATGCCGCTATATCGTCCTTTTGCAAATTAACGCTCTGATTTGAGCTAAATATTTTCCTGGTTTGCGATTCACTGCCCTTTGGGAAGCATTGGTAAATTAACCATGCTTGTGACTCTCTTCATCCATGAGAATATAATAGGTCAATCAATTCTCCCACATTCTAAGGACCAATCTGCCAGACCTGAGCGGCGGTCCACTATTCCTGTCAGATGCTTCATGGAATCAGCCCCCAACCCCGTCACGATTGTTATCCTCCAAAGAAGGGCATTCTACAAGATTTTTAGCTCACTCTAAAAATTAAAGTAAAACCTGCGTTCCTGTGATATTGCGGGAAATCATCACCCTCAGTATAGTTTGAGAAAAGACTATTCATCTCATTGACTGTCACTTTGTCACTTGTTATGTCTTTGTCATAAAGTGGCCATTTTTTCATCTAACTTTATTTCCGTTGCTCCCTCCAGTATTCTGTTTTGCTGTTGGTTTTTTTTACACCCGCCATAAGGTCCCTGAGATACGAGCCTTTTTAATATGGTGCGAATATTAGGATTTTTAGCAATGGGACCCAGCTCACAGGATAACACTGCAAAGCAGCCTAAAGACAATTCCCCCATAAAACCCTTACGAAACCCCCTCTTGGTAAAAATTCCAAAAATGAATTCTGAATAAGTAGGCCCTTATGTTTGGCACCATATGATGTTTTTTTTTTTTAATGATTTTAAGGTGAAGCAGCAGGAATAAAAAAATAGCAAAATAATAGCAAACACTGGCTACTTTATCACTGGTTGACAAGTTCTCTTTAACTCAGATAATAAAGCATTGGGATATCACAGCACAAGAAAGTGTAATTCACTCCTAGCTTGAGTCTCTTTAATGATTGGGCAGGGGAGCAGATACCCTTCAATATATTATTATGTTACATAGTTGTACTACTTTACTCTGTACTGTAAGATATACTGATTAGTGATGAGCGAATGTGCTTAGATAAGGTATTATCTGAGCATGCTCGGGTGCTAACAGAGTGTGTCTGGCATGCTTGAATAATATGTTCCATATGTTAGACAGCCACAAATCATGCAGGGATTCCCTGTTTGTTAGGCAATGCCTGCATGGGGTGTGGCTGTCGAACAGCCGTATTATTCGAGCACGCTGAAGTCACTTGGTTAGCACCCGAGCATGCTCAGAAGACACCTACTTTTTTATTCTGCTCATCTTATGTTCTGTTAATGACACACCCTTGTTCATACCATTGCATGTTATGAAGCATCGACTTTTCTTTCTGCACTGTAGAACAAAAGCCTATTAAACATTAACAAGTAACAAAACATTAAATATAAAGTATATTACCTGTAATAAAGCTTTCATTTGTTCTAATTGAGAAACTTCCGTTACTTCTTTCTTGATTTGTTTCAGCTGCTTATCCTTTGTCACAAGCCAACCCGATAACCCTTTTAGCCTAAAGTACCAATGTAAGAAAGATCATATCAGCATGCTAACATTTCGTATAAGAATGTAGGATATAAAAAATAATAAAGCAAAAAACAAATTCACTATTAAACATAAAAGCACCACTCATTTAATCGCCATTTACCTGAATTATGAAAAATCTTAAATTATTGAAAAGTGAATCTGTCACCAGATTTTTCTATGCTATCTGAAAGTATGAATAAACGTGAACCCAGAATTACAGGGCGTGTGAGAAAAACATCACGCTGAAGTGTAATTCACACACACCAAAGAACATTTCACTCCTGGCATGCGCCTAAGCAAGCCGGGTAGACAGGTGACTAAGCAAGTGACCGAGGTCATAAGGTTATGAGGTCCTCATTGTCTCCACACACTTATCCCCTTGAAAAAGCTTGAATATCACATGCGAAACATGCATTAGGGTTCTGCTCTCTGCTCTTGTGCCAGCCTGGTCCCTCCCTCACCCATTGGTAAGTTACGCACTGCCTCTGTTTTGTACACGTTATGGTTCTCTATATATGTCTCTCACACTTTGTGACTACGGCAGGGCATACTC
This sequence comes from Ranitomeya imitator, assembly GCF_032444005.1. NCBI lineage: Eukaryota > Metazoa > Chordata > Amphibia > Anura > Dendrobatidae > Ranitomeya > Ranitomeya imitator. The sequence goes on from NC_091286.1 coordinate 136,185,477, forward strand.
TCCCTGTGCCTCACATACAGGCTTTCTTTGGGATGATGGACTCACTTCTGGCTGGTAGTTTTCACTCGTCTATCTTTGCTATTTAACTGTTATTATATCTCTGTGACCACAATTGTTTTGTATAAACAAATAAACCTCTTATATGCATTCATAAACTCCTTCTTCTCCAGTTTTCTTTCTGAGAGTAGTATGATGTTAGGGCAGAGAGTCTGATTTCGGCCGGAGTCACACTACCGTATAATACGGACGAGTGCTATGCTATAAAAAAATTGCATAGTACTCGGACCAATGTTAATCTATGGAGCAGCTCCCATCATCCGTTTTTTTCTCGGCTGTATTATATGTGCGAGGGAAATCGCAGCATGCTGCGATCTGCACCGTATACTGGCCGAGACTCGCCAATTAAAGTCTATGGGTGCGAGAAAAACTCGCACACCACACGGATCATCAATGTGACTTGCGAGAAATACACACCGGTGTCCTTTAGAAAAGACGACAATTCAATGTCATTGACACACATGTATATTTATATTTCATAGACAGATAGATTGCAGAATATTAGATAATTCAATTGTCAGGCTCTGTAAAACCATTGCAGAAGCCGACAGGATATGAGACATGGTTTACATACAGTAAACCATTGCATATTAGTTAGATTTATATATGTCCCTGACTATTAATGTTAGTACTACGTGTGTGTTAAATTTTGGAGATGTAGGTGTTAAATTAAAAAATTTATTCAGTAAAAAAAGTTGTGTGGTCTCCCGCGCAATTTTCTTTGCCAGAGTGGGAAAGCCAGTGACTGAGGGCAGATATTAATAGCCTAGAAAGGGACCATTGTTATTGCCTCCCCCCCCCCACCCGCTAAAAACATCTGCCCCCAGCCATCCCAGAAAAGGCGCAGTGTGAACTCGGCAGTGTGGAAAATCTTATTGACATCTCTCCATTATTAACTGGGCTTAATGTCACCTTACAATAGCAAGGTGACATTAACCTCTTATTACCCCATATGCCACTGCTACAGGGCAATGGGAAGAGAGAGGCAAAGTGCCAAACTCTGCACATCTTACAGATGCGCCTTTTCTGAGGCGGCTGGGTGCTGGTATTTTTAGCCACGGGTGGTCAATATCCATGGCCCCTTCCTAGGCTATGAATATCAGCCCGCAGCTGTCTGCATAGCCTTTCTGGCTATTAATTATAGGGGGACCCGTCTTTTTTTGGGGGTCCCCCTATTAGTATAGCCAGTAAAGGCTAAATATACAGCTGCGGGCTGATATTCATAGCCTAGGAAGATCCATGGGTATTAACCCCATCCCAGGTTACAAATATCGGCCCCAGTCGTCGGCTTTCCTTCTCTAGTGAACAAAATTGCGCGGGAGACCACGCAATTATTTTCCCTTGTAGGATGGAACTTATGGAACCAATAAATAGGCTTCCACATTATTTATTCATGATTTTCTGGTCCGGGATTCATTATATGTCCATTTTGCAAGCCGGCAAGAAAATCTCGCCATACGGATGCCATATGGATGTCCCACGGATGCTTAGATGCGAGAAAATCGCATCCTCGCATTGCAAACGGATTACATACGGATCACTGTTTGGGAAAATTTGTGCGATTCTCCGCCGTGAAAAACGAACTGATCTTTTATACGTTGTGTCTGACTCCGGCCTTCATTGATGTATCACTTAGTTGTCTCCATGTTGTCATTATGATACAATCCCTGTTTTTTTCTGCTGCAGATCTAGGGGTTCTCTGAATACTGATCTCTGTGTAGCCACGCGGGGTTACACAGAGCAGGAGGACTACATGGCAGGAGACAACTAGTCCTCTGATGAGAAATCTTCCTGGTGGTAAAACACTGATTTTATTGAACAACAACACAGCCCAGTAAGTGACACTTTGCTTGAATCAGGGTCTCTGTCCTTACACTGTGCTGCTCTCAGATTACACAGCAAAAACTGCTGAAAAAGTCACCGTATGCAAAAAAAACCTAAATATTTAATTACTTTATGAAAAATTAGTTTTTTCCATAACATGCTATTACATTTAAATAATCTTCTGTAAAAACAAGAGCATTGAAATGACTAATCCCAACAGGAATATGCTACCTGATCTTGAAATCTTCCCATTTATCGGGATGCTCCATTAATTTGAGATGTGTGCTGTCGATTTCAGCTTTTAGATCTTTTAGCAGCTCTCTTGTGCTTTCGTACACTCCTTTTACAGGGTCCCGTTCTTGTAGTTTCAGACATAGCTCCTCAATAAAGCATAACCTCTTTTCACACAGTTGGTAGCAGCCTTTCTCACCAAAAAAAGCCTAATTTACAACCATAAACATACAAAACACAATAAAGTAATACATGTATGGAAATGTAATAACTACAACATAAGACATCTTTTTGCTTAACAATTACACGCATGATCCTCAAATCAACTCTTGTTCCGAACATGAGACAGTGTTGGACACAGTTCTAAAAATAGTAAGAAATCACAGAATAACAGAACAGAAAATGACCCACACAAACTCCATCTTGGTCAAACAATAAGTATCCTACAGAGCAAATAATGCAGTGTAGATCATCACCAGCACTACTAGAGCAGAGGGAGCACAGAGGCACATACATTAGGAAGTGGACTTGTATTGCCATTTTCATCAGAAAATTATGTAAAAATGCACATGCTTTAGTTGCACCTACCCGATGTTCTTTAATAATTTTTTCGCTTCCATCTACTGGTAAGAACTTATTCTCTCTGGTCAGCTCCACATGACATTCTTCCACCGTGCCAAGGATCCTATTCTTCTCCAGTTGAACTTTCAGTCGCAGTAGGTGGTAGGGAGCTTCGCCCTGAAAATCCTGTAATACAAATAGTCAGATACAATGGAATTAATTATATGCACTTCTAAACACCAGACTTGTGGAATTATTGTACACCGGTTGCAGGTGATTTTTTATTTTATTTACAGTTTTAATATTTAACAGGTATAAATTAAAGACATTTCACTTTAAAATAAGAATCTGCAATGTTGTATTGTAGAAATCACTTGTAGTGGTTGGGAAATATATAGACACCTCTTCATTACTAAGCCGTAGGCTTGATGTCACCTGACAATACAAAGGTGACATCAACCCCACAAATATGAACCCACTTGCCACCGCTACAAGGCAAGTGGGAAGAGCCAGGCAAAGCGCCAGAATTGGCACATCTAATAAATGTGCCTTTTCTAGCCAGCTGAAGGCTGCTATTTCCATGGCCCATTACCAGCCTGAAAATACCAGCCCCCAGCTGTTTGCTTTAGCAAGGCTGGTTGTCAAAAATGGTGAGCAGAGGAGAATGATGAGAGCTAACATAGAGAAACTCAAAAAACACATCATAAAAAATAGCCTCACCAAAACCTTGTCAAATGACAAATGCACTAGCAGGATGCAGCAGGTCCCCACTGATAAAGGCTGGGGCAGCACAGGTGCAAGATACTGATAAGAACAACCACTCACTCACCTATATAATGGAGGAGTTGGCTGCCTAGTAGCAAAAATGCACACAAATAGGCCTTGCATAGGACACTATTCACATAGGTAAGTGTGATGAAAAGTGTCTGGATAACAGCCTATTGATCACACCCATAGAATTAGCAGGCGGGCTATCCAGCACTATATATATGCACCACATAGAAACACCAAGCCAACATAAAGGGGCCTAGCTGCATCCTGCAAAAAATGATAAAAAGTGCATTTGTCATTTGACAAGGTTTAGGTGAGGTTATTTTTCATGTGAGAATGATGAGAGCCATATTCAGCACCCGACGCCAGGGAACAGTGCTAACTATATCGCTGCTTCCCAGGCACCGGTATGTGAGGTACTGATGCGGCACACGGGCGGCACAAGGTTGCCACATGTATGCCACAAATATTACACAGACGGACATACGTACACTGATATCTCTGGTACTGTTTTTTTCAGTACCGGAAATATCAGGACTTGTAAAGCCAGAATTAATGCTTTCCCTAATTTCATACCTTAATAATAGATCTTCTACTGTGATCAACCTACAATTCCATTCTGGAGGATATAAAACTTTAAGGGGTTTCCCTTACTATAAAAGTTATTGTCAATGAAGCCAGGATGAGGTAAAAAGTAACAGAACCATATTAATTTTTTTCTCAACCGGGAGCTGATTTCTGGACATCAGTATCTGTCGCCAGACGCTGTATTGACTAAGTAGGTAATGCTGGTGATGGAGAACGCAGCATTGCCAATATCACAGAGTGGGAACCTGCTGTCCAACCAGAAATACTGTGTATCTGTGACTTGTTTTGCGATCAACCAAGAATAGGTTTCTTGTGAACTGGTCATGCTGTCCAGCTGCTCAGCTCATATAATTAGCTCCATGGAAGCAGTGGCACACCATATGTAAACTCCCAGCAGTCAGCGTCAGGCTCTCCCCACTGATGCAACACAGGGGGCACCATTGTATGTCCAGATTCTTGGATTGGCGTTGAAGGGTGAAGGCCAAGATTCCTCCGGGAACTTGTTTAGATGTAGTAGTTAGTGCTAAATCTGACCAAGATTGTTTTAGCTTGATGATGTCCTTACACAGGTGGCAAACACAATTGCGAGTTTGGAGGAGTGGCGCAAGTCCACGAGGTAAGTATAGGGTTTTTTTTTATATTACCTGACCTTGGGCTCATTATATTATTTATGGCTATATGATTTGTCTAGTTGCAGCAGAAGGACTATTATACACTTTGGACTGTTTGTAGCAACAAAGTGTTATTTAGCTTTAATTGTTTCTGAAACTAACATTACAGTCGAGAAACACAATCTCTCACAGTATGACCCCGAGAAGCATAGAATTATAATGTGATAATACAATCTAGGGAACCTGATCTACAAACCTTCCACTGTTTATGTAATTTCCGGACAGTTTCTTGTAATGGCTGCTGGTCCTGTTCTGGTAGAAAATCTGTCAGCTCATCACAAGCTTTCAAGAAAGCGTTGAGCACCTTCTGATCTAGTTGTCCAAAAAAATCCTGTGGTCGATAACAATACATTTAGAGTTTTAATAGCAGATGCATGTGTGACACTTAATACAGAGTCACTTCCATTACAAAGCTCATTTATACCATCATATTGATTATATACTGTTTTTATAGAGAGCAATAAAATCTATAGTTGATGCAAAGCATAAAAATGCACAAAACCATTACAGTATATGCCTTGTTTAGGCATTTAAAATATAAGGCACTTAATAGAGAGTTAATAAGTAAATCTATATGACAGATCTCAGTGTAGCTAGGACTGGTATGGTGGCTTCATTACTTACAGTGTGCTTCTTCAGGAGTTCTTCAGGACTTCCTTTCTCGCTAAAGTATGATTCTGCTGTCTTTATAACTTTCTCCAGTTCTGCTCTTGACTCTTCAAACCTCTTCATCATACTATTATTGGCCTCCGTCTTCTTCTTCCATTCTGATATTTTCTTTGCCACGCTCTTGATTTAAATGAAAATGGCACAACCATAGTTTATTCTTGTGGTTTGTTTTGTAGGAAGACTACATGTTACAAATGATAGCATTGTTTATATGCTAACATTCAGAATTAATATTTCAATCACCTTAATCTAAAGCGGTTGTCCAGGAATATGATATTTTGTTTGCTATGGGCCTAAAAACTGACAGGCAGGTACATGCTAACATAGGCAACTACCTGCCTGTTGTTACCAAGCGCCGTCTCAGAGCGGATACCGACCATTCCTGCCAGGGACTCAGCTGCTCCACGTCAACAGAGCAGATATTCTTCTAGGTTGCTCTGTCGATGGGACTTGACTGCATCATCATGCTTTCCACTAGTTAGGAAGTGAGGAGCCAACCCTCAATCAGCATGATGTTGACAGTCACACCCAATGTGGCGACAGTGGAAGTCGCTGAATTGTCTGTGACTGCTCTGTACCGCCAGATATAGGAGCCAGGCAGAGCAGGCAGGTAGGTAGCCACAACCTGCCTGTTAGTTCTTAAGTCCGTTGTAAAAAATTACATCGGCCTGGATAACCCCTTTAACCGTGAGATCCAGTTAATTTTCTTATCACATTTACAATAAAAGCATATTCATAGCTACCTGTAACTGGAAAATGGGCAGTGGTTACCATTAATTACTGCTTCATAGATTATCATAATATGATATGTTCTGGTATGTATCTTGGGCCTTAATAACTACAGTCATTAGGACTGCATTAGAAGTATGAATTTACTCGCAAAAATCAGTTGGAGAAATTATGTGTAAGTAATACACTGTCAAATTAGGCTATATAGCAAAAATGTAATAAGTAAATTAGGAAGAACACAAACCACATTAGCTGATGTACAGTAGACGTTGATGTAAGGTGATGTATATGGCTATGCTCAATCAGCTGATTCAGAAGCAGAATCAAAAACCATTTTGAGGGGGTTAAAGGGTGATCAGTGCTCAGTTGGCTAATCGGGACTCCTTGGCTTGTTGTTGTTTTTTTAGGGCATCTGTTAAAAAAAACTTTCTATTTTGAGCAACCAATTAACGTTCAGCTTATCTTTCTACTCATAAATTAAACCTGCATTGTGGAATCTATAGGCATCAAAGAAACTAGTTTTTAGTCATTTTTAAGAAATGGAACACAGGTATGTGTCAAGTTGGCTGAACAAAACACATGATGTTATAGGCGTAGAAACAGGTAGATGAAAAGACATGGGTGTCTCTGAAAAACGTATATAACATATAGAGATCAGCCATAAGAATAAATTGGTTGTCTCCTGAAGCCCTATTACGGCATATAGATAGGGAGCCGTTCTATTAACTAGAGCTGTTCTGTGGGAGCTACTGCTCCAATGGACACAAGCAGCCATATAATAGTACACTTATACCGCTGGGGCCGCAGCAGGGGGAAAGCCTGGCTTGCTTCAGTGGCTACATCTTGTCTTTCTTGGGACAATCTGTTTAAAAGCATGAACAGGCATACTGAACTACATTGATTACCTTGTGATGATGGCAGGTATCATGGGGTGTGGTATACTAGGTGGAAAAAGGGAAGTCCGTTTTTCAAATTGAAGTGTTGGAAGAAGGTAAAATGGACTTCTTTTTATCTACCAAAAGTGGACAAACATTGGCAAAGAGATCATGGCAACCCTGGGCATGTTGATGTGTGTGGGATATGAAGAATAGCCTATCTAGTTTGATTCCAGAAAAAAAAACATTTGTGCAGTAGCTGAAGAGCTGCATAAAAAGTCCAAGATGCACTATATGAAAATGTCAAGCTGGCAGACACACTTCTATGCTCTGGGCAATGATATGCTGGAAAACCATGGGTCCTGGTAAATATGAGGATGTTCCTTTGACAAGTACCATCTAAGAAACCAGTGATGGAGACTAAGCTCATCCCTACATGGGTACAGAATTCCCTAATGGCAGTGGCCTCTTACAGCAGCCCTAAAATTACGGCAACATTTTCTCAGAAAGAGTTTAATAAAGAGAGTTCAAGGTGTTGATTTGGCCTCCAAATTCCGAACTTCTTATCTGATTCAACATCTTTGGGATATGCTTGAAAGACAACGCAGATTCATTTTTGCCCCACCTCGAAAGACCAACAAACATCTTGGTAGATACCACAAGACATACCTTCTGTAGTCTTGTGGGTCAATGACTTAATGGGGGACTTACACACTATTAGGCAGGTGGTTTTAATGCAATGTATGATCGAAGCACGTATGATGATGCAAGACAAAAATAACAAATTCACAGTTATGTAACACTGATGGATAGCACATTAGTCAAATAGGTTGTCACAGAAACCAATTACCATACATATGAGACACAGTGCAGAACAAAGCATAAGGGTAGGTTTCAATTTGAGAACACAAAAAGTGCAAAATCCAATAACAACATAACACACAGTAGGGTTATACACAAGTAGAAATACCCCAACCTAAAAGGAAGCCTCTTCTGCATCATTGTGATGAAGATTTCTTGGTAGAATCCTAATATACTGGGAGGTTGAAAAATGGAACAATAGCACATTACAAGATGAAGTCAGAACCTCCACACAAAGTTATGTCAAGGATCCAAGAAATTTGCAATATTGTTGCTGCCCTTAATAGTAGACTGGATATTGCAGCTGGGAACCTGGATGGCAACAAAATGATCTTACAAAGCATAATGTGATATGGAAGTCTGTGTTTTCTTTATTAAATTTGGGAAATCATTTGTTAAAATTATTCGAAATTAGGAAATAGTTTTCATTCTTAAATTTAGCTAAAAAATATTTTATTATCCAATATCTTTAGTTACTTTAATTCTTATGTTATGGTGATGGCATATCATAAATATTTCCACATGCCGAAGAACGTGATTGTTTTTGTTATTTCTCACAGACTAGTATTAAAAAAACCTTGTGTTTTCATGATTCGTTGTTGGCATGTGAAATATGTGCCGTGATGTGTTCATTAATTGTGGCATCTGATTCCATGTCTACCTCTGTGACTTGGTATACAGATGTAGCAAACCTAAATCTACGTTTTGAAGGGCGCTATAGCCTACACAATTTTCGTTGTGCCACCACTTATTTACTTATCATTTGCGTTGTGAAAAATGTGTACGATCCTTTACTGAAGTTTTAGAAAAGTTTTATCTGTACATACCCCCACATGGCTTCATTTGGTTATTTATTTTATCAAATAATTGCTGAGAAAAATGTCAGAATTAATTTAATGCAATATATTAATAGTATGGTGGTATATGGGGTTTAGGCAAGTTTGTATTTGTTTAGATACTACCAGTATGCAATAATATAATAAAATTTGTCCCTACCAATAACATAAGTCAAGACGGCTACAAAATTACAAAATATATATTTGTGATCTGACAAGTGAGCTGGTTAATATCATTAGTAGTAATCAATGAGTTTCAAAGCATTAAATTGCTTGAAAGCATATAACAAAATAATACAATAATCACGATACATGACAGTTATTCGATGGCCTTACATGAAAAACACAGACATCTATAGTGACTCGTGAGATATCTTTCCATTATCATGCTTCCTCTATTCCATTTAATTCCAGTTTTTTGCCAAAATTTGAATCTGCTAACTACCAATATCTTTCCTTCCTCTTCATACATGGGTTGTTTCTCATTCTGAACACTTTATGTGGTGAAAAGAGTAGCCACCTGTTCAGACAATAGACAAAAAAATGTCCTTCCAAAGAACCCCAAGATCACTGTTTAATATTTTTTCAGAAACAAATACTGATTTGAACTCCAAATAGTTCAATAACATGTTTGCAGAAGTTAACCAAAGGTGCTATGAAAGATGACATGGGATGGCGCTTGTTTGAAGGCAAAGAATGCTAAGGCCAAGTTAGGAGCTGCTTTAATATCTATGGGTCCTAAAGAAGACCAGTAGTTCTTGTTGATGGAGATAATTTAGAGTAAAGTATTATCTATTGTTCTCTACAAAATCTAAAATGTATCCCTAGATCTTATCAATATGATGGCTGTATATGCAGTGCTTACAGTCACTATCCCTCTAAAAGTAAAAAGTGCAGCTACAGAATGCAAGGCCAAAAATGTATTCTATGCTTTTTTAATTCAATTTAAAAGGACCCAAAAGTACTAAAAATCATTAGATCACTAATTTTCTAGACTATACCTCTGAGCCATTTGCGTTATTGAACTACGCGCATAACAGAAAACTACATTTTCATTTTTTATTATATAATTTGTATTACTTCTAACTAAAAATTAATGGTTGAAAAAAATAGGTATTAATTTTGAAAAAAAAATAAAAATCAGTAAATATACTATTATAATAATATTAAAGGGGGTATTCAAGACTAATATATTGATGACTTATCAACATGGCAAGTCCTCAATATCAGACTGGTGGAGGGTCCGACATCTTGCAACCCCAGGCTATCTGCTACCTCACAGCTAAACTGTTCAGTGGCCATCGCTGGGTGATGCAAAGTAGCTACTAGAGAAGATTAGCTTCAAGAGAAGGAAAGCTGATGTGCAGTGTCCATAAGCAGCCATTATACAAAATAAGGGACTGTGTTCTTTAAACTCCACATATTATTCATGTATGGCCACCGGTGGTGTCGGTGTTTGACTCCCACTGTTCTAATATTGATGTCCAAGACTATGGACAACCCCTCCAAATGACTCAAGGAGCAAAGTATACAAAATAATTTATATATTAAGATGGAAGAGTTGCCGAAACCTGCAAAAGAGAAAATTGACTGGAGGCACACACTGTTTTTAAAACCAACTTTTTAATACAAAGCACAATTTGTTTTATAGGCAGTTTCCAACAAAATGTGATAGGAAGATTCCCTTATTGCTTTGCGTTCTGCATTGTGTCTCACAGAAATTCCTCATAGTCGGTGTAGATTGAAATATAGGAAAGGGATTACAGGTTGGAAAAAAACACTACAAAATAGACAATCAAAGAAACAAACCTACAAAACAAGAGAGTTGAGAATGTCAGAATTGTAACCATGTGCTGCAAATCACCTGAAAGGTAGACTGAGCATCTGTTATTTTCTTCTGAAGACCAGATCGGTCAAAATGATGTAATGATTTACTGATTGTCAATGCTTTGTGGACAGCTTGGCCGCTCTTTTCAATTATCACCAAAGCCTTTTTACAGCTCTCTTGGTATGTCAATAGTTCCTACAAGAAGAAAGCAAAAGACAAGGTTGTTCTGCTGTTGAAACATAAACCCTCAACTACTTGAGTGCCAAAGACTTGCATAACTATCTTGGGCCCCTTCGATTAAGCAACTTAAAAGTGTACTTATTTTTGCAAAAACAAAAAATACAACCATTCCTTAGGGAGCTGTTGAGGAATATTAGATTCAATGTACACAGCACTCTGAGCCATACAGATACGTTTTCACATTTCTCCTCCCTTTCCCATTTCACAGCATGCAACTTTCGCACAGACGGAGAGAAACTGTAGCTCCTCTCCCCTTTTCCTTGCATGGTTTATTTTACCAATGAATCTCCTATCCATAATTGAACAAAACCCTTAATAAATACTCATGTACATTCTGTTTTGGTTGATAGTTGGGCACAAATGACATTTTTGAAGCAAGCATAAAAAACAGTTCCTATAAAGAAAACTGGTAGAGTAAAAGGATTTTTCAGCTTTATAAAACCTCTTGCTCTAGAAAACAAACAAACTATGCTTTACTCACCCACCCAAAATCTGTGCCTCCGCCACTGCTCCAGTTGTCTGTTATTGCTTACATCGTTGATGTCTTCTCAACTAAGCTGCAGATAATAACAGACAGCAGGAACAGCAGCAAAGACTCAGAGGGGATCCAGGGATGGTGAGTAAAGAACTGGTTTTTAGAAAAAAAACTGTACGTACAGGGGTACGTCGAAAACATAAAATCGCCTTTAGACTGTGAGCTCTCGCGGGCAGGGTCCTCTCTCCTCCTGTACTTGTGTGTGCCTTGTATTGTTCATGTTTATTGTACTTGTCTATATTTGCCCCGTTCACATGTAAAGCGCCATGGAATAAATGGTGGAATAAAAATGTATAATAATAATAATAATAATAATAAAGTTGTAAACAATCTCAATGACACAAATTTATTGAGTTTATCAAATGAAAAAGAACTAGCAAAAAGCCAACCAGCTCGTTCATAACCGGTTTTGTTCCTGACCCTTGGTACATACCCGCTGCTTCTGTTTAAAGACAGAAGTTGACTGTAACTCTAAATCTGACAACGAGATGATTTCACTCAGTTTCTCAAGACAGTCATAAAAGTTGGTCATCTGATTCTCAAATTCTCCAAGGGGTGTAAGAAGTTGTTGTGATTCATACAGCAGTGGGGGATACCTCTCTCTTATCTAAGAGCGTGAAAAGTGAATCAGTCAATGATATTTCGTTTTACAAAATAGATTAAAAAACACTTTTACAATTCAAACCACACATCATGTGAAGAAATGGCATTCACATCATTACCTAATGAGTGCAACTTTCTTTTATAATTCATGTACTTACTGTAATCAGTACCTCAGCTTACAGGGGCAGTGAGTGGAAACATTGGTGTGTATATGCAAAGACCAAAAACTCCTTCCTCATCTAGTCATTCCTACCCATGCGTTGTATTTTGGGACAATGTGTCACAATGGATAAGAGTCCAGAATTTGGTTGCTGTTATGTTTAACTCGCAGATGTTTGCCCATACGAGCAGATATTCAGCCTCTGCTATGTACGTTTTTAAACTCCTATTTCAAGTAATACGGTCTACTAACTTTATTGAGTTGGTCCTTTATCCTGGACACGGCGGCCAGCATCTCATTGGATTCAGTGGCAGGGGATTCCTTAGTGAGAAGCTGTGCCATTCTCGTCACTGACTTATACTGAGCTTCAATAATTGGCATTTTCTGTTTGATGTCCTGTAAAAAACAATTCTTAGTAAAACAGGTTTGCAATTTACAACCTATACATAATTTATCAGAGTGCTGTCAAGACTATGTTTGTACTGTATAACTATCAGGAATAATGAAATGAAAAGGCCAGATTAAGGTTTATATGTGGGTCTAAATAACTGTCACTAATTGCCAACTATTATACCTTGAGAAAAAGCCTAAAAAGAAGTTCTTCCTCATTGAGGAACTTCTACAATGCCCCAAACCGTACTTTTAGTGGCAGCGCTTGCTGTTGCCATTTTCCAGCTAATACCTACTAAGGTCCCAAAACATGTGAATGTTCAAGGGCAGGTCCCTGGCCTTTGTCTCATGGGCCTATGTTGTGTGGCTCACGACAGCGGTTCAGCACTAGTTTAGCAAACAATAATGAAGAAAAGGTCTTCGGATGGTGATTTTGGTGAGCAGCCATGCCCAGAGGAACAGATCTAAATGTGCACATACTGGCTGGGGTGAGGACAAACATAGTAAGCTGGAAATGGGATGATACTACCATTTAGAGGGATGCTTGACGCTCAATGCATTAGTGTGCTGAGTATGCTTGATGCCAGAATTCGACAGCGGGTAAAGTAGGAACCCCTGGATTTAAGTATATAGCCTTTAAGGAATGTGGCACAAGGTTATGGTGTGCTTTTCTGAAGGGAAACTTTGGCTGCCATTATTTCGGGACTGTGGGGTTCATGACCATCTTTGTAACTCTCAAGGTAAGAAAGCTGCTCTAGGGTACGACTGGCCAACTTTCCTGCTCGTCAATTTAACGGCTAATATAAATTTGGGAAACCTATTAACTGAAATTTGACATGTCCTATGAATTGTCATGTAAGTTACCCATGCCTAAGGAACTATATATCTAAATTGTCAGACGATACACACATAGGCCAAATGTATTTACAATAGTAAAAGACTTACCTCTAAATCTTGGACAAACATCTTAACATTCAGAAAAGACACTTCCAAAGGGACCGAGATTCTCTCGTTGCCTCCTTCTGCGAATGCTGCCAGTGCTATCAAACCATCTGCATAATCCTTCCTCGCACGCTCAAACTCATCTGCTTGAGCATACTGCATAACGTATGAACAGAAGAATCAGATTTTACCAACTGTTACCAGTAGTATCTTTGGCACGTACATTATTTCAGTATTATGTCTACAACATGCTCAGATAAAAAGCTTTATCCTTGGAAACTCACTTTTTAAAAGTTGCCCTGAAGTACACAGCTGATAAAACTGAAAATGATAATGATAAATAGGCAATCTTATCAAATATTATCAGATGTTTTTCATACCTTGTTTTTTATTTAAGGCGGTTCATCAGCTAAACTAACAGTTTAAACTAAGCACATACACTTGTACGGAGAACAGCATCTGTAAAACTAAGGGTATGTGTCCACTTTCAGGATGGCCGGCGGTATCGCCGGAGCGGCTTAGCCGCTCTGCGGTAAGCCCCGCCCCCTTTCTGGGACGCGATGATGCCGGATGTGTTCACAGCACACATCCGGCATCATCGCTCCCCACCATAGGGCCCTGTGCTATATCTTGCGGCGACGCAGCGTCGCCGCAAGATATACGGACATGCTGCGATCTGAAAAGACGCGCAGCATGTCCGGAGTCGCAGGGCCGCCGCGTGCGTGTTACCACGCATAGTGGAGACGGGATTTCATTAAATCCCATCCACTATGCTGTAACATCTGGACGCTGCGTGTCTGACGCTGCGTCCCTATGCAGCGTCAAACACGCAGCGTTTACTGCACGTGGACACATACCCTAACATGTTTAGTGATCTAATCGCTGTCTCTATTCTATCAGTGGCCAGTTCGCGCTTTGCGGTCTGCTCTCAGAACACAAAACACAGTTGTATGCATCGGGCCGAAATGTGCTATTCCTATAGGGGCTATGGCTCATGAGTCATCATTTGCATTTAGTTAAGTCACTTTTCTTTTTTCCGTCTTGAGGAATTCGCTGACGTCTGCTGCTCCAAATTCATCAACATAGTGCACGCAGTTCATGAATTTGGTAAAAAGTAAAAAAAAAAAGGGCTTCCTTCTTCACATTAGCTATTTGAAGACTTCTTGAGTAAATAGTCGCATCTTTTTCAAAATATCAAAAAAGATGCGACTTTTGGGAAAAAATGAATAAAATGACACAAGGGCTGGAGTAGAAGTGCACTAAAGTTTAGCGATTTTCTTTGAAAGTCGTAATTGGTGAATTGCTCAAAAGTATCTGGAATCTCTAAACACAAAGGCAGAAAAACAAAAAACTCAGGCGAGCACATATAAAATAGACTTTAAAAAAGGTGCAAATACAATAAGGAGTTGGGTGGAAACAAAAAAGGAGCAAAACACACAAAAAAAAATAAATAACATGCACAAAGGCAAAGATGAATCAGGGCCTATATCCCTTTTAAGCTTAGTTTACTCTGTCAGGTTGGGCTGACAAACTCCCTTTAAATTCCATTGAATAGAATAAATATCTGACATCTTTTCTTTACATTTTTCTTAATTATCACACTTACCAGAAATTATGAGCTGCGTATGTATCAGAATACTGTACTAAATACGATCGGTTATCAGTACAGCAGTTTATTTAAATTCAATAGTATATAGAAAGGAAAATGTATAATTGTGAGATATTTCCGATACATCACTTCATCCTTTCCTTAATGTTGCTATATTTTTAAGTTAGAGTCTTATGTTAATCTCTAAGTTACCGTAACTAGCAAAAAAAAACTTTTCAAACGATCCTTAATATGATGTAATTAACCAGTATTAAACAATTGTTACACATCTATCAAAATTGCTACCTAATTGCTATATTATTGCTGAACTTTCTTTATAGGATTTCTAGTTGACATCTCCCCAGATCTGAATTGACTTTTTGTCGTCTCTACCTGCCTCAGAAAATCATGATCAATGTACTAAAACAATTTATGATTTTACAGTCATTTGAGATCAGCTATAACGTCAGCTCTTGAAATTGGAACATTTACGACAAGTAATAAATGCAGCTTTTCTCTGGAACAAGATAAACCTACATGTTTGACATCCATGAAGAGTTCTCTCCAGCGACCATTAAGTAGTAGGAGCTGCTGTTTGATGTCTTTAGACACTGTGTCATCACACGTCTCTATCAGGAAATTGCCAGAGTCGTTCATTGTCGTGTGCTGCTGGATCAAGTGAGGCAAGTGGCGAAAGAACTCCTAGGAAACAAGAATATAAGGAGCAAGCTCTATTAGGGAGATGGTTACATAGATGCTACATTCAATATTCATAAAATAGTCAAAGAAATCAAGAACTCAATAAGACCAGTAGTGACGAATGAAACTGGTAAATCTTGAATATACCGAAATTTCTTCTCTCTGGAAGCTAACAATCTTTAAACTGAATCCAGTAAAGTCGAATACAATTGGCAGATACAATTGGCAGATCTTGGTGATCCTCTTTGATTGCTGATGGAAAGTAAAAAGAAAATAGGCACTGAAGAAGAGCAGAGACATGACCAGTTCTCCAGGGTGACTGTGGCTCCGTTTTAATAGAGCGGGAGGCTTCAAGCTGGGTACATTGCTCTACTGCATAAGTTCTAATAGAAAGCAGACATCACTTTCAGACACATTCATCTTCTACAAGTGTTATAACCACAATGGGGAACTAAGGCATTTGAATGATGCAAAGCTAGGAAGGATAGCTAACACTAGAGAAGACAGAGAAAGGATTCAGAAGAATCTAGATAAGCTTGAACAACGGGCAGCGACTCATAGGATAATATTTAATAGTGAGAAATGCAAGATTCTACATCTGGGCAAGAAAAATTAAAATGACCTCTACAGAATGGGAGGAATAGAACTAAGAAACAGCACGTATGAAAAAGACTTGGCTATATTAATAGATCACAGACTGCACATGAGTCAACAGTGTGATGCAGCAGCAAAAAAGGCAAACAGTTCTGGGATGTATTAAGAGAAGCATAGAGTCTGGATAACGTTAAGTAATTATCCCTCTCTATTCCTCCTTGGTGAGGCCTCATCTGGAATACTGTGTCCAGTTCTGGGCATCACATTTTAAAAAAGACAATGAAATACTGGAGCAAGTTCACAGAAGAGCTACCAGGATGGTGAGCGGACTGAAACATATGTCCTACGAGGAACTGATAAAAGATCTGGGAATATTTAGCTTTCAAAAAAGAAGGCTAGGAGGATTTATCATAGAATTATCCACCGCACTCTCCAAGGATCAAGATGCAAATATTTTTTTTATGACTGAATACAAAGAAAGGAAGTAGTGAGATATAGCAACATGGGTGACAGTAATCTAACCTTCCTGGGTCTCTATCATGTGTAGCACTGTTGCGTTGGAGCGTGTCCTTTTTCATACCTATATTGTCACAGCTTCACTTACTGTCACCCTTGTTTTTATATCTCAATTTTGCCTTCTTTGAATTCAGTCAAAAGTAATGATTTGCATCTTCAGCCTTGGAGAGTGCGGTGATTTATGAAGATAGTGGCAGGATCTATCTTTATCTGAACAATTTATACTACAAGGTTAACATGAAGACAAGGGAACGGAACCTATCAGAAAATGAACTATATTGTTTAAATCAGGTTTTTCTGTTGTTATTTAATTTTATTATGGCACAATACAATTTTTTTTTATTTTGGCACATGTATGAGAAATAAAAAATAAAAATCTTGCAATCTTCACACTGGAAACAACACATGTACATGCCACAATGGCCAGACCCATCACCCAATTTTTTGTATTGAAATGTCATACTAGTGGATGCAAAGGTCACTGTGAAGGGAGGAGAGCAGGGTCAGCTGCTACATCACCTTTGTGATTGGTAGATCCTGTGTTATCAGCTGTGTATAGAGGTGTTAGCTGTCACTGTAATCCTGCCTCTGCTGATAAGATAACCTGTTCAAAATTGCCACATTTCTCATTTAGTTTTTTAATAAAGATTTATGTATGGAAAAAATACTGACTTTAAAAAATATATATAAGATAACTCAATAACAAGTATGACTTAGAGAATAAGTCATTTCTTATGGCAGTTTTCCTTTAAATGAAGCCTGTTTTGTCAAGAGGAATTTGAAGCCAGTTTTATATTTCTCCCCGAACAGTCGCTGCAGGGAAGCTGTAGTATCACATGGCAGCTATTCAAGTGACTGTCAATCCATGTAATATATAGCAGAGCTTAGCTCACAAGAGCAGAAGCCACTGATCCTGAGCTGAGCTAGCTCACGGAGAGGTGTCCACTACGTCCTATCTATGTGACGCACACAGTCCGGCCTCAGACAAATAAAAGATACTAAACGTTTGTTTCTACAAAAGACAATGCTAAAAACAATGAAGTCATCTTCTGTATATCTTAGACCTACAAAATGGTGCACTGAACTATAATCTCACAGCGAAGAAAGTCTGACTAACAAAACAATTATATACATCGCTCTCTACAATAGGTGACAAGTCTGTTTCCATGACGACTAACTAATAATAATACACTGCGGTCTGACTAGCTGTTATATGCAACTAACAGGATCGCTGCAAAACTTCTCAGGCATACATGGAAAATGTTTTATTCCCTTAATAAACCCAGAACAATCTGGGATGGATAGAAATACTACCACTGTCAGCCATATGGGGATAGTTTGTCACTTGGCACCTCCCAATCACAGAATGAGACCCCCTTAAAGGGAACCTGTCACCCCCAAGATCGAAGGTGAGCTAAGCCCACCCGCATCAGGGGCTTATCTACAGCATTCTGTAATGCTGTAGATAAGCCCCCGATGTATCCTGAAAGATGAGAAAAAGAGGTTAGATTATACTCACCCAGGGGTGGTCCCGGTTCTGTTCTGGTCCAATGGGCATCGCGGTCCGGTCCGGGGCCTCCCATCTTCTTACGATGACGTCCTCTTCTTGTCTTCAGGCTGCGGCTTCGGCGCAGGCGTACTTTGTCTGCCCTATTGAGGGCAGAGCAAAGTACTGTAGTGCGCAGGCGCCGGAAAGGTCAGAGAGGCCCGGACCGCGATTTCCATTGGACCAGAACAGAACCGGGACTGCCCCTGGGTGAGTATAATCTAACCTCTTTTTCTCATCTTTCAGGATACATCCGGGGCTTATCTACAGCATTACAGAATGCTGTAGATAAGCCCCTGATGCCGGTGGGCTTAGCTCACCATCGATTTTGGGGGTGACAGGTTCGCTTTAACCTCCCATACTTAGTTGATGTTTGGCCTATACAGGTACACAAGTGATATTAGTAAGCACGTCCGGCCTGCTCTAAATGCTCATTTATAACATCATTTAACAGCTGTAGGAAAATTAAGAAAATCTAATTATTGAGGGGATACGCTACCTGAGTGTGTTGGGGGACACTCGCTTGGCATAGGACTCAAGCACTCAGGCACAGTACCTCACATAAATCTGGTCAAATCCGGTTTATTAAACTTCATAAACCACATGACATACAGTCTATTTTATTATGTCCATGAACTGATCACAACCACCAGTCTGTTCATGCAGCAGATAAACTTCTCTGCTGTATATTATAATCCCCTTGTCTGGGGTTACCTTAGAGGAGTTCCACTCCTCTCGCTGACTTCACGTCAGTCCCAGGTCCTCAACACAGACAGTCAAGGTCCACGGTCTCTAGGTGCTTCCAGGACAACTCCACTCCCAGGAGTTTCCAACACCGACCGTCCAAGACCTACAGCACACAGGCCACTCTGCAGTGTCCAGCCAGGACACATGGAAGTCTGTCCCCACTTCCAGGCTCCCAAACACTCACTCTCCATGTGCTACACACACCTACTTTACATAGGTGTAACCACACCCAGGTACCTGTCACATGGCCAGTCAGGTGAGTGTGACATCACCACAGGTCCTTACACACAAACCATCTTACGTGTTCAGACACGCCTCTTTGGGTGGGTTTGTAGGTGACTGGACCCACCCATCTCTCCAATCACCTGGAAGCCTTCCCAATGTAAACAAAACCCTCAGCAGTAGATCTGCTTGAGCAAAACATACCAAGGCTTCCCTCACAGGGCCACCCACCTCTGCGATACATACCGCCCACTGCCAGTCATTGTTTCATCATATATATATTGTATATACGAAGATAATTAAAAAAAAATAAAAAGGCCTGGAGAAAAATTTTGTGCGGCTCTAGCGGGAAGATCAAACAATAGGTGCAGGAGATACATAGCCAGACAGGGCTGTCCGGTAGCCAAAGTGTATGATGCTTGACCCTGCTCCTGTAGATCAAGTGAAGCATATGAACTCTTACTAGCATCTATAAGGAAGACGGACAGATCGTCATCTTTTAAGATCTTGTGAGTTTTACTTATTAGAATTGATGTCTAACACAAGATAAACTATGCTAGAGAACAATGTGCATGGCAGCTCTACGTACCTTTTTGGCATGTTCTGGCTGATCCAGCATCTTTTCAGCATCTTCCAACCAGGCTTGTAAATTGGCAACTGTACTGCTGTACTTGTCCCAGTTGTTAATGACTTCCTCAAGCATGCTTCTGACGCTCCTCACTTCCACTGACAGGTTTCTCCACTGAATCGTAGTCTCGTTCAAAAATTTAGTCACAGTCTCAGTCTCTTCGGCTAATCAACAAGCATGGAAACAAATACAGCCAGTGTATTTATTATTAAATTCAATCATTTGTATTCCCATTTCCACATGACAGATAAAAATGGAGACCTCAGCAAGTCTCGCTAGGTTATAAGATAACACAGATATTAGTGGATACTAACTAATAAAACATTAAAATTCATAAGGATCTTACCTGATCCATCAGCTTTCACATACAACTCCGCAGCCTGCTTTAGCGACTGACTGGTAAATTCATATTGCTCAAAAAAGCGATTGCCATCAATAAAAGTCTATAACACAAAAGATATGCAAATCAATAGGCAAACCAATGAAAATGTAATAAATATATATATAACTGGAAAAATGAAATAAATCAAATACTGGCTAAAATTCAGCTTTGCTCAATATAGATAAGTTGAAATGATCCACATAAACATTAGAGAAAGTTTGTCCGAACCTTCCAACCATGTAACGTGTATAGCGCCTTACCCAATGTCCTCCAGCAGATTTTGTTAGGGAATATAAGAATCAGGGAGTTGGAATTCAATTGTCCGAACCCTTTTTATTTGGCAGGATGACAATCCCTGCCAGATGATTCTCATAGAGGACATAAAAATGCTCGGTCTCTTATTCCCTTTGCTGTCCCTGTAGCAGAGTACGTCAATATAGAGAAGGGCACATGACATGTCCCCCTCAAATTTCTTTATTTTATAACAAGTTACAAGACGTGAATAACCTCCTTCTAAAGCCTCCCCTATACATTAGACTAATGCTAAAAGAACCTATTAATATTGATAGGTTCAGCTGACAACCCAATGTGTTTGGGGTCCCTGGACAAATGTTTGACGAGGGAGATAAGGACCTGGCATTTTTAATTTCGGACAGTTGATCCTTTTCTTCTCTGAGAGCACAAGAGTCTGGCAATTGCTCTTCTAGAGACCACGGCAGTGCTATCCCAAGTGAGTGTCTCTGTATATTGGAGATTGGGCGAGATAGCTCCTGGCCAAAAATTCATCGGTCATCTAAAGTGTACGGGGGGCTTTAGAACTTCAGTCCCTGGAGGCTGATAACGGTGCACCATCTCTGTACCTGTTCTTGCATATTATCACAATCACTTGCTTAAAATTGGGAGCAATTCAGTTATCTGTTCCAATAAATCCAATTCCCCAATACATGCAGCGCGCACTGATAATATGACCAACGTAACATCATTGTATCACTCTAATACATTAATTTTGCAAATTTCTAGGATTCCAAGACACATGGAGCTCCTGGCAGTTCCCATTTGATTTTTACTTTTTCTCTGGATTGTATTTTAGTTTTAGCACTGTATTCACTATTGATACGGTTATATGAGATTTCCCCATTGGAGGACTAATAAACAAAAACAAGGACAGGAGAACAAAAAAGGAAAAGAGTCCTCTAAAATACGGAGATGGGAGGTCACGGCTTCTGGAACAAATGTTGCCATGGCGATATTTTATCCAGATTCAGATTTCTATGGTCTGTATTCAATCACCGGCTCTTCACCTCAAACCATTTACATTGTATAATTCACATCTGACTAATATCCTTACACCTGATGACAATAGGTGAGAAGTCATACCAAGTAGGTCAGTGCTTTCAGGGAATATATATAGACTAGATTGTGGCCCGATTCTAACGCATCGAGTATTCTAGAATATGCATGTCCCCGTAGTATATGGACAATGATGATTCCAGAATTCGCAGCAGACTGTGCCCGTTGCTGATTGGTCGAGGCAACCATGATGACATCATCGTCACCATGGCAACCATTATGACATCTACGTCGATACTGTGGCCGTCGCTGAATCAGAAATGTGGGATTTCTACGTCCTTTATGACATCATCGTCGCTGTGCCCGTCGCTGATTGGTCGAGGCCTGGCGGCCTCGACCAATCAGAGATACGGGATTTCCAGGACAGACAGACAGAAAGACAGACAGACGGAAAAACCCTTAGACAATTATATATATAGATAATGGCCTTCTTACTATTGACACTGTGTAACAATGACGATGACAGGTGTGAGCACAATGCAAGTAGTCAGCAGAACATGCATACTGATGAGAATGTATCAAAGAACAGCCTTGGTCATGGAAAAAATTAGATACCAAAGTCTACTAATTAATTCTACTTACAAATACTTAAAGGGGTCGTCCAGGACTATTTTTTTTTTAGTATGAGCCCAATAGAGACAACTGCCCGTCTGTTCAACCGAGCACCGGCTCAGAACCGTCACCGACCAATCGGCGATTCAACTGATGGTGATTCAACTGTTCTATGTCAACACAGCAGCATTCTTATTCTGGGCTGCTCTGTCCACCGGGCTTGACTGCTGATGTTATGAGGATTGAGGGCTCTGTGGAGTTAGGCAGCAGGCAGCTGGCTATAAATCAGCATGATGTCCATAGTCACGTCTTGTCAACGGAGCCAAGTAGAACCTATTTTGTTTTTCTAACTATGACTATGTTCCCACCCACCTGTCGAAAGTGGCAAGAGCGGCATACAATCGTAAAATATCTCACTTTTTTTGTACAACTGGCTGTGCCAAAATTTGTGACTTTTTCATCCCAGAAAACTGAAGCAGAAGTTTTCATCCATTTCCCCTTCATGATTCATATTTCCTTTATACTTTCTATGTCTGTATCAGACAGACTAACATGTTTGCAACATATATGTTTTAGAGTATAGATGCTGAAGGTTCTTCCTTTTATTAAGGTGAGAAACGTGGAATGGTTGGATCTCACCCACTGGAAAACTTCATTCTTACTAGATGAGGGTAGACATGAGATTTTCACAAGATAATCAGTCCTATTCATAAAATGCTTATGAATTTGCCATTATAGAATGAGAAGTTCTACATGATCAAGTACTTGTAGCCATTACAGAAACTTCCCCCCAAACATAAACTATGTACTGTATATATGGCTTATTTCATGAATATCACAAGTTATTAATTTACTTCAACTATAAGCCCCGAAACTTTTGCTTTAAGAAAGCCCTCTCACGAAGATTATTTTTTAAATAAATCTCTGTATATGTAGAGTAGAACGAGTATATTAATATATTCATCTACCGCCGACTTCTCTGGGATTCAGTGCCATTCTGATCCTCTTCTCAGTGATGTCACCGCTCTTCAGACTCTCCGGATGACACTGCACTCTGCATGACCCGGAAGGGGCTTTTCTAATGTAAGACTATGAGGGATCAGACCTAGGCTCCATGGGCTTAAATTGTAAAAGCCACTTCCAGCTCAAGCATAGAGCATAGTGTCCGAAGAGCAGTGATGTTACTTAGAAGAGGAGCAGAACGACACTGGATTCCAGAGAAGGTGGCGGTAGGTGAGTATATTTATACACACACTCAATCCTACTTGCACACATACACAGATTTATTAAAAAATATAATATTCATGGGGGACTTCTTTCAGTAGCACATTATGGCTGACAAAACACACAGACGATAATATGATATATTCTAACACATCATGTACAAGGCACAGTTATTGATAATTGACTTTACTTACAATATAGTTTTGTAACAGCAATTCTACAGATTCTCTTCTGCCGTATTTTATGATCCATGACTTGAGCTTTGATTCAGCTAGCACTAACAGTGCCAAAAGTCGATACTTTAATTCCATGAACTCTAATTTCATCATATGAAGCTGGGAGGACGAGGCCACAAAGCTGAATCTGCCGAAAACCAAGCATTTGTTTTACAGTGCACAACTGAAACTCACATTTCTACTTTTCATTTTTTCAAAACAGAATTTGGCAAAGTAAAATCTAACAATGATAATATATATATATATATATATATATATATATATTATGCGTGTGTGTGTGTGTGAGTGTATATATATACAGTGGGGCAAAAAAGTATTTAGTCAGTCAGCAATAGTGCAAGTTCCACCACTTAAAAAGATGAGAGGCGTCTGTAATTTACATCATAGGTAGACCTCAACTATGGGAGACAAACTGAGAAAAAAAAATCCAGAAAATCACATTGTCTGTTTTTTTAACATTTTATTTGCATATTATGGTGGAAAATAAGTATTTGGTCAGAAACAAAATTTCATCTCAATACTTTGTAATATATCCTTTGTTGGCAATGACAGAGGTCAAACGTTTTCAGTAAGTCTTCACAAGGTTGCCACACACTGTTGTTGGTATGTTGGCCCATTCCTCCATGCAGATCTCCTCTAGAACAGTGATGTTTTTGGCTTTTCGCTTGGCAACACGGACTTTTAACTCCCTCCAAAGGTTTTCTATAGGGTTGAGATCTGGAGACTGGCTAGGCCACTCCAGGACCTTGAAATGCTTCTTACGAAGCCACTCCTTCGTTGCCCTGGTGGTGTGCTTTGGATCATTGTCATGTTGAAAGACCCAGCCACGTTTCATCTTCAATGCCCTTGCTGATGGAAGGAGGTTTGCACTCAAAATCTCACGATACATGGCCCCATTCATTCTTTCATGTACCCGGATCAGTCGTCCTGGCCCCTTTGCAGAGAAACAGCCCCAAAGCATGATGTTTCCACCACCATGCTTTACAGTAGGTATGGTGTTTGATGGATGCAACTCAGTATTCTTTTTCCTCCAAACATGACAAGTTGTGTTTCTACCAAACAGTTCCAGTTTGGTTTCATCAGACCATAGGACATTCTCCCAAAACTCCTCTGGATCATCCAAATGCTCTCTAGCAAACTTCAGACGGGCCCGGACATGTACTGGCTTAAGCATTGGGACACGTCTGGCACTGCAGGATCTGAGTCCATGGTGGCGTAGTGTGTTACTTATGGTAGGCCTTGTTACATTGGTCCCAGCTCTCTGCAGTTCATTCACTAGGTCCCCCCGCGTGGTTCTGGGATTTTGGCTCACCGTTCTTGTGATCATTCTGACCCCACGGGGTGGGATTTTGCGTGGAGCCCCAGATCGAGGGAGATTATCAGTGGTCTTGTATGTCTTCCATTTTCTAATTATTGCTCCCACTGTTGATTTCTTCACTCCAAGCTGGTTGGCTATTGCAGATTCAGTCTTCCCAGCCTGGTGCAGGGCTACAATTTTGTTTCTGGTGTCCTTTGACAGCTCTTTGGTCTTCACCATAGTGGAGTTTGGAGTCAGACTGTTTGAGGGTGTGCACAGGTGTCTTTTTATACTGATAACAAGTTTAAACAGGTGCCATTACTACAGGTAATGAGTGGAGGAAAGAGGAGACTCTTAAAGAAGAAGTTACAGGTCTGTGAGAGCCAGAAATCTTGATTGTTTGTTTCTGACCAAATACTTATTTTCCACCATAATATGCAAATAAAATGTTAAAAAAACAGACAATGTGATTTTCTGGATTTTTTTTTCTCAGTTTGTCTCCCATAGTTGAGGTCTACCTATGATGTAAATTACAGACGCCTCTCATCTTTTTAAGTGGTGGAACTTGCACTATTGCTGACTGACTAAATACTTTTTTGCCCCACTGTATATATATATATATATATATATACATACATATATACAGTACAGACCAAAATTGTACATTCACACTGAAGGCATCAAAACTATGAATTAACATATGTGGAATTATATACTTAACAAAAAAGTGTGAAACAACTGAAAATATGTCTTATATTCTAGGTTCTTCAAAGCAGCCACCTTTTGCTTTGATGACTGCTTTGCACACTCTTGGCATTCTCTTGATGAGCTTCAAGAGGTAGTCACCGGGAATGGTTTTCACTTCACAGGTGTGCCCTGTTAGGTCTAATAAGTGGGATTTCTTGCCTTATAAATGGGGTTGGGACCATCAGTTGTGTTGTGCAGAAGTCTGGTGGATACACAGCTTATAGTCCTACTGAATAGACTGTTAAAATTTGTATTATGGCAAGAAAAAAGCAGCTAAGTAAAGAAAAATGAGTGGCCATCATTACTTTAAGAAATGAAGGTCAGTCAGTTCAAATAATTGGGAAAACTTTGAAAGTGTCCCCAAGTGCAGTAGCAAAAACCATCAAGCGCTACAAAGAAACTGGCTCACATGAGGACAGCCCCAGGAAAGGCAGACCAAGAGTCACCTCTGCTTCTGAGGATAAGTTTATCCGAGTCACCAGCCTCAGAAATCGCAGGTTAACAGCAGCTCAGATTAGAGACCAGGTCAATACCACACAGAGTTCTACCAGCAGACACATCTCTACAACAACTGTTAAGAGGAGACTTTGTGCAGCAGGCCTTCATGGTAAAATAGCTGCTAGGAAACCACTGCTAAGAACAGGCAACAAGCAGAAGAGACTTGTTTGGGCTAAAGAACACAAGGAATGGACATTAGACCAGTGGAAATCTGTGCTTTGGTCTGATGAGTCCAAATTTGAGATCTTTGGTTCCAACCAAGGTGAACGGATGGACTCTACATGCCTGGTTCCCAGAGTGAAGCGTGGAGGAGGAGGTGTGATGGTGTGTGAGTACTTTGCTGGTGACACTGTTGGGGATTTATTCAAAATTGAAGGCATACTGAACCAGCATGGCTACCACAGCATCTTGCAGCAGCATGCCATTCCATCCGGTTTGCGTTTAGTTGGATCAACATTTATTTTTCAATAGGACAATGACCCCAAACACACCTCCAGGCTGTGTAAGGGTTATTTGACCAAGAAGGAGAGTGATGGGCCAACAAGTGCTAAGCATCTCTGGGAACTCCTTCAAGATTGTTGGAAGGGCATTTCCGGTGACTACCTCTTGAAGCTCATCAAGAGAATGCCAAAAGCGTGCAAAGCAGTCATGAAAGCAAAAGGTGGCTACTTTGAAGAACCTAGAATATAAGGTATTTTTTGTTAAGTATATACTTCCACATGTGTTAATTCATAGTTTTGATGCCTTCAGTGTGAATGTACAATTTTCATAGTCATGAAAATACAGAAACATCTTTAAATGAGAAGATGTGTCCAAACTTTTGGTCTGTACTGTGCATATATATATATATATATATATATATATATATATATATATACATTATGTATATATTTTTTGAGCAGTATATATATATATATATATATATATATATATACACACACACACACACACTGCTCAAAAAAATAAAGGGTACACTTAAACAACAGGATATAACTCCAAGTAAATCAAACTTCTGTGAAGTCAAACTGTCCACTTAGGAAGCAAGACTGTTTGACAATCAATTTCACATGCTGTTGTGCAAATGGAATAGACAACAGATGGAAATTATTGGCAATTATCAAGACAAACTCAATAAAGGAGTGGTTCTGCAAGTGGGGACCACAGACCACATCTCAGTACCATCAGCTTTCTGGCTGATGTTTTGGTCACGTTTGAATGTTGGTTGTGCTTTCACACTCGTGGTAGCATGAAACGGACTCTACAACCCACACAAGTGGCTCAGGTAGTGCAGCTCATCCAGGATGGCACATCAATGCGAGCTGTGGCAAGAAGGTTTGCTGCGTCTGTCAGCGTAGTGTCCAGAGGCTGGAGGCGCTACCTGGAGACAGGTCAGTACACCAGGAGACGTGGAGGGGGCCGTAGGAGGGCAAAACCCAGCAGCAGGACTGCTACATCAAGCTTTGTGCAAGGAGGAGCACTGCCAGAGCCCTGCAAAATGACCTCTAGCAGGCCACAAATGTATATGTGTCTGCACAAACGGAAACCAACTCCATGGGGATGGCCTGAGTGCCCAATGTCCACAGATGGGGTTGTCCTCACAGCCCAACACCATGCAGGACGCTTGGCATTTGCCACAGAACACCAGGATTGGCAAATTTGCCACTAGTGACCTGTGCTCTTCACATATGAAAGCAGGTTCACACTGAGCACATGTGATAGACGTGACAGAGTCTGGAGATGCTGTGGAGAGAAATCCGCTAACTGCAACATCCTTCAGCATGACCGGTTTGGCAGTAGGTCAGTAATGGTGTGCAGTTGGCTCTGGGCTCCTCCTAATGCAAGACAATGCCAGACCTCATGTGGCTAAAGTGTGTCAGCAGTTCCTGCAAGATGAAGGCATTGAAGCTATGGACTGACTCGCCCGTTCTCCAGACCTGAATCCAATTGAACACATCTGGGACATCATGTCTCGCACCATCCACCAACGTCACGTTGCACCACAGCCTCCCCAGGAGTTGGCGGATGCTTTAGTCCAAGTCTGGGAGGAGATCCCTCAGGAGACCATCCGCCGCCTCATCAGGAGCATGCCGAGGCGTTGTAGGGAGGTCATACAGGCACATGGAGGCCACACACAATACTGAGCATTATTTCCTTGTCTTGAGGCATTTCCACTAAAGTTGGATCAGCCTGTAGCTTCATTTTCCACTTAGATTTTGAGTATCATTCCAACTCCAGACCTCCGTGGGATATTAGTTGTGATTTATATTGATAATTTTTATTATTATTATTATTATTATTATTATTATTATTATTATTATTGTTCTCAACACATTCCACTATGTAATGAACAAAGATTTACAACTGGAATATTTCATTCAGTGATATCAAGGATGTGGGATTTTAGTGCTCCCTTTATTTTTTGAGCAATATATATATATATATATATATATATATATATATACACACATGTACATATATCTACATATGTAAGGCTTCTGGGTATAATTAGTCATAAATTGACAATTCAGAGCAATTTTAAATAATCAATCCCACTAAACCATCTTGATTTATGTCATCTGATATTTTACTCCAGAGAAATCCACATTTTTCTTAAGATGAAAATGAGCTGTTAAGATACGTGGGCAAGACAAAGATCTCCCAAATTATCTGTCTACAAAGCTTATTTTAAATGAAAGAAATGTTAGCAGCGTGAGATGTGTGGATCAGGAATGGAGGTCAGTCATTACATTTCTCACACTGGTAATGCCCCTTTAATTTAAAATAAGTTATTTTGGCTTGATTTTCATAGATTTCTGTACTTCTAAAATAAAATATCCGATGATAGATATCAAGACAATTTAGCAGGATTGATTCTACTGACAGATTCCCTTTAATAATAAGAAATCGCAGATATCAAGCTATCATTTCGTTAAACTTTCTAAGACCTACATTCCCATATAGATGGCTTAGATGGGATAATTCTACTGACAGATGTCCTTTAATGAAAAGTTTACAGTCAATCATGATGAAAAAATGAGTATTAACCATTGGCTATATCAATGTACCATATTTATCTCTGTCGTGACATAAGCCTTTTATAGAATCTATTTGTGACGTTATTGTGTGCCTTTGTGTTTATGGGTTCTAAGGTGTAAAGTTTCGCCTTGTGGAGAGCGCAGTTTGGCATACAGAGAATAACTGGCCATTCATTGCTCCTCTGGGAATTTGCATACCATTTACTTATTTACAATTATTTATTCAATCATAATTAAACTCCCAGAGGTGCATTGCATTCTCTGTAAATCCCCCCCCCCCTCCCCTGATGCTGACTGGGAGCTTTTATCTCTTAATCCTCTGTCTGCGGGTCAGATCTCTCACCCAGCAAAACCAGTTCTCCTGCTTTGCACTTATGAAGGGCAAACACCCCGAAACACGTGTCTGTAAAGGCTTCTTAACCTAGGTCATGTGCCAAGGCCCTTTAAAGGGTTAGTATTGACTTTTAGAATCACTACTTCCAATAGGTGGCACTAAAGTTTCTGACGTCTTCCTCTCTAAAGAGTCCATTTGCATATGTGTGTTTACAGTGGGGAAAATACATATTTGACACCCTGCCAATTTTGCAAGTTTTCCCATCTGTTTGAACTCATTACCTGTATAAAAGTCGCCTATCCACACACAAAATCAATCGCACTCCAACCTCTCCACCATGGCCAAGACCAAAGAGCTATCTAAGGACACCAGGGACAAAATTGTAGACCTGCACAAGGCTGAAATGGGCTACAGGACAATAGGCAAGCAGCTTGGTGACAAGGCAACAATTAGACAAACTAGAGAAACCACCTAGTAATCAGGGCAATTTAATAAGATAGTTGCTTCCATTGCCAGCCTTTTTTGGGCATTTTAAATGGATATCTAGGAAACGTGGCACTACCTGGCAAAAGAGTGAAAATCAATCTGACTCTACCTGGCTTTAATATTTGTGTAAATGTATTTAGCATTTATAGAAATACTATCAATAAAAACTTTAATCTCAACATCATTATCTCTGTAATTCAGTAAGGTATAATTTATTTCAATAATTATTATGTAGAAGTTGTACCCTCTATAAGATTCCATATTATCTAAATTATGATAAAAGTTTTTATAACCAGACTATAACATAAAAATAGTTTTCAAATAAGCTAAATAGTAAATGATGTCATATTTTCACAACATATTATCTTACTAATCATGAAATATTATCTGATTTGGTTTCCACATATAAAACTAAAAAGTCAAAAATCAATCTAAAACAGTGACACTCTCATAATATTAGACAACTGCAAAAAATGTGGAAATCCTGAGAGCATTTAGGAAATCCACATAAGCTTGCTGCACACTAAGTGCCCGGGTGCCAGGCTCACAATTAGTTGCTGATCTCCTTGGTAACTAACCTATAATGCAGATCTATTTCTACGTGTAATATCTCACAGATATAAAGTGTTTCAATCTATTAGGTCTCATCCATGGAAGATGAATTTGTGTCGTAATCGAGTAATATTGGGATCATTCGAAGCTATAATATAGTCTATGCCATATAATAATTGACACGAAGCATCTTAATACATTCCTTCAGGATCATATCCCCCTTCTCCATCCCTTTACACTGCCTCGGGCCAATTTTAAACAATCAATTACGCCTGTAATTCTCTTTTACCTTTCTGCCATGTCTTCGAGCTGCTCTACAGGGACGGGGACTCCGTTGACAGATCGTGAGCGGTGGATCTCCTGAAAAGCCTTTTTATAACCATCCAGATTCTTGAGTATGTCCTATTCGGAAAATGAGAAAAAAAATGCATATATTGTAATGAAAATGCAGAAAACGATTTGGCTGTGTTACCAGAAAAAAAATATAAAGCACCAAGCTGCAGCGATGAGTCACTGTTCAGGATTTGTGTGCTCGGAAATTTTATCTGTCACAGTGGCATGCAATTTTATCCCGTCATGAAAGCTCGTCTTAATAAACGCTTTGTACAGATCAGTCTTGAAAGCCTTTCAGCAAATGTGCTCAAGGACTGAACCTGATCAGGATTTTGGCATCTACAGAGATGCAGAACTGGCACTGCCTCTTACTTTTCAGGGGTTTCCCTGAATATAGATTTGATGTCTATTGATTGGACTCAGACTTACAGTATATTTCCGCATGAGAAAATTTGGTCTGTATGATTTACTGCCCTTACTGCATTTACGAGATCAGAGTAAGAATTAAGTTAAATTCACATTGAGTTAGTGCAGTCTGTTTAGCGCATACGCTAACGGACTGCGTTAACACAATGTCCAAAAAGGATTGCGTTTAGCGATTGCGCTAGCGCAGATGCCCGATCTGCGCTAGCGAGAACGGACTCAAAAACGCTGCAGACAGCGTTCGATGTCCGTCACAAAATAATGGAACATCGCTAACGCATGCCAAAAATGGCATGCGTTAGGGATGCGTTACATACATTGCGGTCAATGGGTGCACTAACGGATCCATTACATTGCGTTAGTGGCGCTATGTAACTGATTCCGTTAGCGGATACCCACTAACGCAATGTGAACCTAGCCTTAATTTCCAGGACAGCCTTTCTTCATTAATAGCTTCGCAGTCTTCACCTTACCTCCAATATAGCATACGGTACTCACAGAATTGACAAAAAAAGTGTCTTTGTGATTGGTCAAGAGGTGACACTATGTTACATACGGTGTGAATCCAAATGCCACATATACAGTATATTAAAGTCATCCCAACCAGCTGATTTCTACACGATAGGCCAACTAACTAGTGTGTATGGGGTCTCCCAAAGGAAGAATTGGGCAGGGCAAAATGTTTGTTCTGCCTGGGGATAAGCTGACAGCAGCTTACCCCTCACTGCCTCAATTTAAAATGCATGCAAGTTCAGCCAATCCGGATGTGTATGGGTTTGTTGGCTATATAAGGTACGGTATATGAGCACCTTAAGTAACTGTACCTTCAAGTAACTATTCAGAATAAGCTGTCCTGTGTGTGTACATGAAGAATAAAACAATTTCTAGCCATTATGTGACTTATATACTGCATTCTCACCAGTTGTCCTCTCTGCATGCAGTATCTACAATTTGCAATCCACTGTTTGCTGTGGAGAGGAGGTGAGCTGCAGTTATTTCTTCCATAGACAACATAGGATAGTGAGGGGAATGTCTGCTTTTCATTCACTTTTTAGCTCACAGAGACAAGCTGCAATAGCATGAAGGATATTATACAGCAGAGCTCAGCTGCTTTGATCTGAATCAAGCTCTGATATGAGGTAAAACACTTGTTCCAGAGCTCTGCAGGATGGTTTTCTGCCTGCCTGTGTGTTCCCTTCCCTATTGCTCACTCCTGCGCCCCATAGCGGATTATAGGGTATGTCACATGACACCTGCAATACTCTCTTCTGAACAAGACAGACTTAAGCTGGTTTTTCACTTTGGATGATTAGTTCAGGAGTCGGGGGCACGGGGGGGGGAGACATCTCTAATAAGTAGGGAAGAAAGTCGATTTCTCTAATGAGATAAATTGACAAGTTTCTTAAAATCATCTTTCCACAGATGCTCGATTGGTTTGAGGTCTGGGCTTTGACTTGGCCATTCTAACACCTGGATACTTTTATTTGTGAACCATTGTAGATTTTGCTTTATGTTTGGGATCATTGTTTTGTTGGAAGACAAATCTCCATCCCAGTCTCAGGTCTTTTGCAGACTCCAACAGGTTTTCTTCAAAAATGGTCCTGTATTTGGCTCTATCCATCTCCCCATCAATTTTAACCATCTTCCCTGTCCCTGCTGAAGAAAAGCAGGCCCAAACCATGATGCTGCCACTACCATGTTTGACAGTGGGGATGGTGTGTTCAGGGTGATGAGCTGTGTTGCCTTTACGCCAAACATATCGTCATTTTTGCCAAAAAGTTTGTTTTGGTTTCATCTGACCAGAGCACCTTCTTCCACATGTTTGGTGTGTCTCCCAGGTGGCTTGTTGAAAACATCAAACAACACTTTTTATGGATATATTTGCAAAATGGCTTTCTTATTGCCACTCTTCCATAAAGGCCAGATTTGTGCAGTGTACGACTGATTGTTGTCTTATGGACAGACTGTCCCACCTCAGCTGTAGATATCTGCAGTTCTTCCAGAGTGTTCATGGGTCTCTTGGCTGCATCTCTGATCAGTCTTCTCCTTGTTTGAGATGAAAATTTAGAGGGACGGCTGGGTAGATTTGTAGTGGTATGATATTCCTTCCATTTCAATATGAACGCTTCCACAGTGCTCCTTGGGATGTTTAAAGTTTTGGAAATCATTTTGTATCCAAACCCGTCTTTAATCTTCTCCACAACAGTATCACGGACCTGCCTGTTGTGTTCCTTGGTCTTCATGATGCTCTCTGTGCTTCAAACAGAACCCTGAGACTATCACAGAGCAGGTGCATTTATACGGAAACTTGATTAAACACAGGTGGATTATATTTATCATCATTAGGCATTTAGGACAACTTCACAATTGTGTTCCACTTGTTGCTGATTCTTCACCAAAAATTTACATTTGGTATATTTATGTTTGAAGCATGATATGTAGGAAAAGGTTGAAAAGTTCCAGGGGGCCGAATACTTTCGCAAGGCACTGTATATTTCATATATTTCATAATTTTGGCTGTACGTCACATTCTAGGTTTATATCAATTACAGACTATCTGCGTGCATAGTACCAGGAAGAACTAAAAACATACCGTACATCATACACATATTCACTTACATACAAAACTTAAAGTAAAAAATAATACAATGTTTTTTTCAGTATGCAACTGCGGTACAGGATTAAAAAATGGCTGACCTTATGTAATGCTAGTGTCTGAGTTTAGCAGTTCATCATATTCATATCAGTTTCACTCATTTCACATCTTAAAGTGTATATCCAACTAGTTTTATTACACTTTGAAGTTGTGTCGATATTGTGAAGATAAGTCAATTATAATCATGGTCGGTGGTACATTACACCTTCCAATACATATTCGATAAGGGGAAGCTATATGTAGCAAATGTGTTGAGCCGGACTGCTACTTTACCGCATAGAGCAGTCTTGAAACGTCATGTTTACGCTTTAATTTTTTTTTTGCAGGAAAAATAGCAGCATTTTTAACGGTCATTGGCACTTCCAAAATGACCAGGTTTCCTCTTACTTGGGACTTGGGACTTTTAAGATGATTATTGAATAAAAATATAAATAAATGCAAGATAAGTAAAGAGAATGTTGTT
The DNA here is from genome assembly GCF_032444005.1 of Ranitomeya imitator. Lineage (NCBI taxonomy): Eukaryota > Metazoa > Chordata > Amphibia > Anura > Dendrobatidae > Ranitomeya > Ranitomeya imitator. The sequence goes on from NC_091286.1 coordinate 136,219,956, forward strand.
AACCATACCTACAAAACTGCAATAATCTAACAAGCTGATCAACAAACAAGCATTATTTAGAAAAGCATGTTGAAACCCAATGCAGATGATTATTAGTCTGAGGCCATGCAGCCTCTTTGGCAGTGACACAGGCCATGCAGTTAAAAATTGTTGTATGTCACCATCACATTGCTGTATAATGCAAGTAAATTCAACCAGTTCCCACAATTTACAACTTGCTTGTCATGGTTGCAGTACCTTGCAGGTTACCATTCGCTTGCCTTGTGTTTTAGTAGCGGCATACAACAATTTTGAGCCATGCGTCCCGAATCATTGCAAAAATTATTTCATAGACCAATCCAAGGGTGGACACAATTGTATATGGGAAGAATTGCATATGGGCCCTTTTCAGACTAACGGCTCATCACAATACATAATTCAACCTATTTTGGAGGTAACAGTGGGCCCCCTTAAATCTTGGGTCACTGTGCAGCTGCACAGGTTGCACCAATGGCTTGGCCACCCCTGGCCCAAGCCTTATTGCAATATGAATATTGGTACTAGCACTATAACATTCACACTTCATTAGCTAACTCCAAACAACAAGATATACAGTATGTCTGGCAATCAGATTTCTTACCCTATGTTGTTCTAATTTTCTGTGAATCATATTTGCTGTTTCTTCGTGAGATTGTTGCATAATAATATCTTCCCTGAGTGCAACCTCGGCTCGATATAACCAGGAGCCAATGGTTCCTAATGGAGCTGGTAGAGATTTGTCAAGTTGTACATGCCAATCAAGAATCTAGAAGAAAAATCATATTTTACATTCATTTCTAAATTATCATGTAACCTTTACTTACATTGTTCCAATCAAGCACTGAACATAGGCATGATGTGAAAGAAACCAGTCTTGAGACCTAACCAAAACATTATCAAGACTATGAAGACCAACATTCACTTTTCCAGAGATGCATGAAACGAAATATTATGTTCAGTATTAATAACCTACTCTAGCCGAAACCTTCTCCCATGCTTGCTTCACCATCGTCTGGTCAAGGGATAGCTTTCCATCTTTGCCCAATGGCTGAATGGCACTTTCAATCTGTTTCCTTTTCATTTCATATTGTACTCTATACTGTTTGTACAACTGCAAAATGAAAGACAAGAGATCAGTTAGGGAGGAATATAGAGAAGTGCAGTTTACTCATCAAAATCGTCACGCATGTCATAAGAAAAGCTTGAAGGGTTAAAAGGATTGTCCTGTAATGCAAAGCCCGGTGGCATGCACTAGTCACATACCTGGTATCGGTCCTGTAAACTGCTTTCTACGGTTTGTGCGCGGGTGATGTCTCTTTCAAACTGTTCAATCCAAACTTTTAAGTCCCGAAGCACCAACCTGTCTTCTCTCTACAAAAGAGAAATAAGTATATGAATAGAAATCATATATAACGCAGATAAATGCACAGCAGAGAAGATATACAATACTTCCATGTCAACAACAACCATGGACATCATATCATTGTACTCCTTATACTCTATTACATCATATATTACTTCCTGGGGGAATTATCATACACAGTAACTCATATCTAATGCTCTTTCCACAATTCAGTCCTTTATTTCTCCTGTACGGTTTATAAAGGATAGAAATCTATTGTCTGCAGGGATCTTTTCTCATGCGAAAATACTGGAAGCCTGAAGGCTCCTATGTTAGGTAACGTTCACATTTGCGTTGTTGGGCGCAGCGTCGGCGACGCAACCAACAACGCATGTACACAACGCAGCGTTTTGCGACGCATGCGTTGTCATAAGATCGTACAGAGCAGGAATTTCGGCGCAGGGAAAACGCTACAAGTAGCCTCCTCTGCTCCCTGTCTGTGCGTCAATATGACGCATGCGTCGTAAAACATAATACAACGCATACCGGCGCATGTCCATGCGCCCCCATGTTAAAGATAGGGGTGCATGACGCATGCGTCGGTATGCGTCGACGACGCTGCGCCCAACAACGCAAATGGGAACGTAGCCTTAGCGGTACAGTCAGGATTTTAGGGACCTTGCAGAAAAGTCCTGGCTCAGTTATGAACAGAAGAAACAATGCTTGGACGAGGAGAACTATAATGTTTTTTATTTTTTATTTGTGCTACATTTCACTTAATATTAGGATAGGAAATTCATTGCAAATTAAATCTTTGTTTTTATATAATTAGAAATTAATTCTGAAATTGCTAACACTACACGACTCAACATTAAAATTGTAACACCGCAAAAAGGAAAAGTCATCTAATTAGGAAACTCACAGGATCAATAGACATGTTAATTATATGCAAATGATGAAAAAATGGAAAACAAATTTTCAAAACATCTCAATATATTTAGTATCACGTATGAGTGAAATGCGCAAAACTATATGGTGGGCTTATACTTCTTGGCTGAGATCAATAAGGTTATTAATGGTTGTCTGAGGAAGCTCCCATTGCAAATGCAGGCCATTGACATCTCAGATGTGTTCAATGGGAGACAAGGCCAGAGATACTACAGTTTTTTTGGTCGGTTTTCTGTACAGTTTGATGTTAATAGAATTGCCCAAGTTATTTCCCATTAGAAAGACATAAAGAAATGGTGTAAACAGTAAATTTAAAGCATTGTTGTTAGGAAAAGCAGCAAATGCAGACGGGTTAGATTAACTAGCACTGTCCCACCAGATTAACAACAGGTTGTCAATATATCTTCTGCACCATACAATAGTGTGTTGGAATGGATTGGTAGGCAGATATACAGTTTCCTCCCACCAAGCCATTTAAAGGTTTGGCAGAGATGCAGAAAATGGCACCTGTTGGACAACACAGTATCAGAAAGTAAAAATCATTATTAAAGTAGAAAAAATTGTTAATTAGTAAAAGGAAAGTAATCTGTATAATATAATCAATGAATTGAAGTGAAAAAAATGCTATATTTGTGTAGATGGAAAGATAAAGCATCCAGGGCTTTATCATGAGAGATGCTGAAATACAATGCAGTGACATCACTGGTGGAAACCCAATTATAGTTAGAAGACCATTGTAGTTAGTTCATAATTCTCAATAATTGCTTAGTGTCTTTGATATGACTAGTTGTCAGTAACACAAAGTGTTGTAATAGATTGTCAGGCCACAAAGATAAATGTTCTGTTAATGATTTTATACCTGCGACAATTGGTCATAATGATAGAGGAAACATTTTCAAACCTTTGGCAAAGCATGAAAAATCAGACAAACTGGTGTATCAACCAAAAAATATTATTTTTCTTTCATAGACAAAAAACCTTTGTGTACCCTTCCTTGGACTAAAACAAACGTCGTCAGTGATACTGTCACGGGGATACCGTGACAGTGGGGTCAGACGATAGCAGCGTCTGGTAACACCTGCGGTTATTAGAACGGTTTCACAGTCTTAAGGCCCCGTCACACTTAGCGACGCTAAAGCGATCCCGACAACGATACGACCTGTCAGGATTCGTTGCTGCGTCGCTATGTGGTCGCTGGTGAGATGTCAAACAGTGAGATCTCCCCAACGACGCAGCAGCGATGCGGCGACCTGTAGCGACCTGTACAACGATGTCACATGGCAGCTATTTCATGACGATTAACAGACCTCAATGAGGGACGTCCTGTCAACGAGGTCGTTGGTAAGGTGTCAAACACAGCGATGTGTGCTACCCAGTGGGACCTCAACGATAAAAAAAAGGTCCAGGCCATTCCGACACGACCAGCGATCTCACAGCAGGGGCCTGGTCGCTGCTACGTGTCACACATAGCGAGATCGCTACTGAGGTCGCTGTTGCGTCACAAAACTTGTGACTCAGCAGCGATCTCGCTAGCGATCTCGCTTTGTGTGACGGGAGCTTTAGCAGATCTGGAGCTGCAAAAGTTAAACTGCTTAGGTGGAGTTCTCTGTCTTATGTGGTATCAGCTGTTCTGCGTTTGTTACTCCCAGCAAGGATAAAAACCCTCCTTCTTGCTTCTGGCCTTGAACACGAGTTCATTCTGCTTGGTGTTAAAGGAGTAGCTTGTGTTTGGGGTAGGCGTTTGGAGAGTTGTCCTGGAGATTTCTGTTTGGAGTTGGTTTGAGTGCTTATCCTTATCTTCACCTATGTGGTTTCTCCAAACCATCCCTCAGTGTTCCACTCTGTTTTGTGATTCTATTTGTACGATTATAGTTTTCACTTATCCCTGTCTGTCTTCACTTATCTATTGGGTTAGTGTAATCCGATACACTTTGGCCTCACATCTCACTGGGTGGGGGAGGGAACAGATAAAAGATAAAGTTAGGAGCATAGCAAGGTATGTGACTCTGGTGTCTCCACCTTCCAGGGTAATCGGGGGAACAGGGATAGACTATGGTGCCCCCTATTTTGAGGGATCAGGTTAGCATCCACAGTTCCTAGTCACTGGTTGACAAATACATTTCGTGTGGTCACATGATATTTTGTAATATGTTAATGTGTCAGACAACAGGTCCGTAACCATTTTATGATATCACATCTTGTGCAGTATAATCATAGAGCCACCTTTGTCTGATGGTTGGATAACAATGATTGGACTGTCCCGTAATTGTGTAATGGCTTGTGCCTGACAAAATGACAAATTTTGCATATTGTCATTTTTTAGATGTGAACAGACTTGTGAGGTCCCATTCAATAACATGCTGGAAATCATCCATGACAGAAACTCTAGATTGAATCGTATAAAAAGATGGTTTGGGAAATTTCAAGACAGGTGGTTTGTCATGATCGTCTGAACTGCTGTTAGCAAGGAGGTCCGCCAAAGTAGTAATTGAACATTATTCCTGAAAGTTTCAATAAAGATGAAGATTAACAGTATTGTTACTGATAACACTGGCAACTGGAGAAACAGTTATTGATTGGATAATTTTGCTGACAAAAATGTCTTTTAAAAGTCTCATAAGTCATAAATCTGTTATCATCAATTAGTGTATTAAACAAATCAGCTTCCTTTGAAGGAACAAAGTTTAGACCTTTTGAGGGGACATCTGTTTGTTCAGATGTGATGATCGTGGCGGATAAGTTAAGGATGGTGGAGGTATTTGAAATAGGATTACAGATGGAGTACACATTATCTCTTTCCTGGGGTTGCATATGCATGATTTTATCTTGTGTTTCTTGCCATCTCTATATCCTGTTCGTTTTTTGGTGGATGCAACGATTGATTGTGGTTTATAGGAGCAATATTTAAAGGTTTCTTATGTTTGCCATTACAGGGGGCTAATCCTTATGCAGATATACAGGCACCTCAGTGTCAGAAATCTAATTGTCAGACTCAGAATTGTGCTGTTGATCCTATAGAAAATACATGGTGGATGTACACGTTTCCTGTGTTTAATTCACCCCTGTTTGTTCTGGATAAAATGGAGGCATCAAAAGTAAATGTGTGAATCAAAACTTTAAAGACTAATTTCTGTTTCCTAATACCACTAAGGCTGTGTTCACACGCTGCGGATTTTGCTGCGGATCCGCAACGGATTTGGCCGCTGCGGATCCGCAGCAGTTTTCCCAAAGTTTACAGTACAATGTAAACCTATGGGGAAAAAAAAACGCTGTGCACATGCTGCGGAAAAAGCCGCGTGGAAATGCTGTGGATTATTTTTCGCAGCATGTCAACTGTTTGTGCGGATTCCGCAGTGGGTTTCAACCAGCACCAATAGGAAAGTGCTGGTGAAAACCCGCAGAAGAATCTGCAGAACAAACTGCAAGAAAATCCGCAGTGAAAACCGCAGTGGTTTTGCACTGCGGATTTTCCAAATCCGCTGCAGAAAAATCCGCAGGAAAATCTGCAGCGTGGGCACATACCCTAATACTGCACATATATTTGTATGAGAACTGATTTGCGGGACCCCGTTCTTTAGCCTCGTCAGTAATCTGCAGCAGCTGGACATGATCTCTGAGAACTGCCTTCTACCTCTTGGCGCCTGCGGCTCCTCTTTGTCAGTCTGGTGCCATGTCATCATTGCAACGTAAAGCACATGTTACGTCCTGCAAGGCTGGCTAATCAACAGAAGATCTGCGGTAGCAGTCAGGGAGGAGGTGGTTGACAGAGTGCTTGTCCAGTGACCATAGATTAGTGATATGGCTGATGAAACATGTCCTGAGAATCGATCCGCACCAACTCTAATTGATAACTATGTGATAAACAATATTTTCACAAGTTCGAGTAATCTAAGAAATGAGAGTCCAGAAATTATAAGCTGTTTACAAGTAGGATGGATATTGGCACATTTTCCTCTCACATGGTGGCCAAGGTTGCCTAGCAACATATCCTGCTAATATAAGGGAAATTCAGAATCAGTTTTAAACACCCACAGACTAATTAAAAATACTAATCTACCATACAGTTATAATTAATACACTCTACCGTGTTTATAACATGTACAATAGTCCTTGCCAGGAGGGTTTGTAAAAAAAGTTTCACTGCCAACGTATTTTCCACATTTAATGGCAAAACTGAAAGTCAGAACCAATTAGTTTCAATTAATTGTTCTAACAATGGAGCTATAAAAATGGAATAGATGTAGCGTTTTCATGAAGGATGTGCTTTGTAATCATATGAAGCTGATCCCATCATGGCCATCTGCTGAAGATACTGACTGGCAAGGATCTTCCGGGACTATCACCAGGTGACCATATGGTTATGTGTGCAATTGTTGTAGGAGGAATTCATAGGAGGAATCTAAGTGTTATGGGTTTAGTTTACGCTGAACAATGTTTATTACTCATCATCATTACTCAGCATCATTTTTCACAATAAAATATTATATTATACAATCTAGTACAAAATACTATATAATATACAGTGGGGCAAAAAAGTATTTAGTCAGTCAGCAATAGTGCAAGTTCCACCACTTAAAAAGATGGGAGGTGTCTGTAATTTACATCATAGGTAGACCTCAACTATGGAAGACAAACTGAGAAAAAAAAATCCAGAAAATCACATTGTCTGTTTTTTTTAACATTTTATTTGCATATAATGGTGGAAAATAAGTATTTGGTCAGAAACAAACAATCAAGATTTCTGGCTCTCACAGACCTGTAACTTCTTCTTTAAGAGTCTCCTCTTTCCTCCACTCATTACCTGTAGTAATGGCACCTGTTTAAACTTGTTATCAGTATAAAAAGACACCTGTGCACACCCTCAAACAGTCTGACTCCAAACTCCACTATGGTGAAGACCAAAGAGCTGTCAAAGGACACCAGAAACAAAATTGTAGCCCTGCACCAGGCTGGGAAGACTGAATCTGCAATAGCCAACCAGCTTGGAGTGAAGAAATCAACAGTGGGAGCAATAATTAGAAAATGGAAGACATACAAGACCACTGATAATCTCCCTCGATCTGGGGCTCCACGCAAAATCCCACCCCGTGGGGTCAGAATGATCACAAGAACGGTGAGCAAAAATCCCAGAACCACGCGGGGGGACCTAGTGAATGAACTGCAGAGAGCTGGGACCAATGTAACAAGGCCTACCATAAGTAACACACTATGCCACCATGGACTCAGATCCTGCAGTGCCAGACGTGTCCCACTGCTTAAGCCAGTACATGTCCGGGCCCGTCTGAAGTTTGCTAGAGAGCATTTGGATGATCCAGAGGAGTTTTGGGAGAATGTCCTATGGTCTGATGAAACCAAACTGGAACTGTTTGGTAGAAACACAACTTGTCGTGTTTGGAGGAAAAAGTATACTGAGTTGCATCCATCAAACACCATACCTACTGTAAAGCATGGTGGTGGAAACATCATGCTTTGAGGCTGATTCTCTGCAAAGGGGCCAGGACGACTGATCCGGGTACATGAAAGAATGAATGGGGCCATGTATCGAGAGATTTTTAGTGCAAACCTCCTTCCATCAGCAAGGGCATTGAAGATGAAATGTGGCTGGGTCCTTCAACATGACAATGATCCACAGCACACCGCCAGGGCAACGAAGGAGTGGCTTCGTAAGAAGCATTTCAAGGTCCTGGAGTGGCCTAGCCAGTCTCCAGATCTTAACCCTATAAAAACCTTTGGAGGGAGTTGAAAGTCCGTGTTGCCAAGCGAAAAGCCAAAAACATCACTGCTCTAGAGGGGATCTGCATGGAGGAATGGGCCAACATACCAACAACAGTGTGTGGCAACCTTGTGAAGACTTACAGAAAACGTTTGGCCTCTGTCATTGCCAACAAAGGATATATTACAAAGTATTGAGATGAAATTTTGTTTCTGACCAAATACTTATTTTCCACCATAATATGCAAATAAAATGTTAAAAAAACAGACAATGTGATTTTCCGGATTTTTTTTTCTCAGTTTGTCTCCCATAGTTGAGGTCTATCTATGATGTAAATTACAGACGCCTCTCATCTTTTTAAGTGGTGGAACTTGCACTATTGCTGACTGACTAAATACTTTTTTGCCCCACTGTATATTTATATATTATTTATACTGAGTGAAATACGTATTGAACACGGCACCGATTTAGTAAACTAAATACATTTCTAAAGGTGCCTTTGATATGAAATTCTCATCATATGTCAGTAACAACCCATCGAATTCACACAGGCAAATAAATCAAACCACAGAGGTCCATTAATTAAGTTACTGTATGTGTAATAATGAGAAATGACACAAGGAAATACTATTGAACACATGAACAAAGAGGTGCAAAAAGCCATGGAAAGTCATGACACCAGCTGAAATCTATCAGTAATTAGAAAGAAATCCTCAATCCTGCCACTTAGTGTAAAATAAAATCAGCTGGTACAACTGATGGCCTCTAAAAGGTGTCTTATCACCAAGAGGCCACACAAGAAACATCTCATGATGAGTAAAACCAGTGAACTCTCTCAAGAACTTTGCAAACTTAATGATGGAAAATATACTGATGGCATTGGTTACAGAAGAAATTCTAAACTACTGAAAATTACAGTGATTACTGTTGGGGTCATAATAAAGAAGTGGAAAGAACATCATTTCAGCATAAGCCGGCCACGGCCAGGTGCTCCCCACAACATTTCAGACAGAAGTGAAAAAATTAACAGAAGAGTTGTCCAAGAGCCAATGACCCCCTGTGGAGAGCTACAGAAAGACCTGAAATCAGCGGCTACAGTTGTTTAAAAAAAAAAAAAATAATAAGTATTGCACCCTACTTCCATGGCTTGTATGTTCGCTCACTACACAAGACTCCATTGCTGAACAAAAAGCATGTTCAAGCGCATTTAAAGTTTGCTCAACAATATTTGGAGAAACTTGTGAAATACTTGGAGAATATAGTCTGGTCACACGAGACCCAAATTGAACTCTTTGGATTCCATAATATCCACCATTTTAGGAGGCCAAAAGGCAATGCATATCACCCCCAAAACACCATACCAACAGTGAAGCTTGAAAGCGGGAACATCATGATTTGGGGCTGTTTTTCATCATCTGACACTGAAAAAACATCATATAATTGAAGGAATGATGAATGGACAAATGTATATAACAATTCTTGAAAAAAATCTACTACCACTGCTTCGAAAGCATCACCAAACCAGGGATTCAAGCTAGAGGAGGCTAATTTGCATATTCCAGGTTCCTTCTGGGAAAAGCAAGGAGTCTCCCTAAGCTAGAAGATCGTTGGGTACAGCCGGGACCAGCTGCTTCGAAAGCATCACCAAACCAGGGATTCAAGCTAGAGGAGGCTAATTTGCATATTCCAGGTTCCTTCTGGGAAAAGCAAGGAGTCTCCCTAAGCTAGAAGATCGTTGGGTACAGCCGGGACCAGCTGCTTCGAAAGCATCACCAAACCAGGGATTCAAGCTAGAGGAGGCTAATTTGCATATTCCAGGTTCCTTCTGGGAAAAGCAAGGAGTCTCCCTAAGCTAGAAGATCGTTGGGTACAGCCGGGACCAGCTGCTTCGAAAGCATCACCAAACCAGGGATTCAAGCTAGAGGAGGCTAATTTGCATATTCCAGGTTCCTTCTGGGAAAAGCAAGGAGTCTCCCTAAGCTAGAAGATCGTTGGGTACAGCCGGGACCAGCTGCTTCGAAAGCATCACCAAACCAGGGATTCAAGCTAGAGGAGGCTATTTTGCATATTCCAGGTTCCTTCTGGGAAAAGCAAGGAGTCTCCCTAAGCTAGAAGATCGTTGGGTACAGCCGGGACCAGCTGCTTCGAAAGCATCACCAAACCAGGGATTCAAACTAGAGGAGGCTAATTTGCATATTCCAGGTTCCTTCTGGGAAAAGCAAGGAGTCTCCCTAAGCTAGAAGATCGTTGGGTACAGCCGGGACCAGCTGCTTCGAAAGCATCACCAAACCAGGGATTCAAGCTAGAGGAGGCTAATTTGCATATTCCAGGTTCCTTCTGGGAAAAGCAAGGAGTCTCCCTAAGCTAGAAGATCGTTGGGTACAGCCGGGACCAGCTGCTTCGAAAGCATCACCAAACCAGGGATTCAAGCTAGAGGAGGCTAATTTGCATATTCCAGGTTCCTTCTGGGAAAAGCAAGGAGTCTCCCTAAGCTAGAAGATCGTTGGGTACAGCCGGGACCAGCTGCTTCGAAAGCATCACCAAACCAGGGATTCAAGCTAGAGGAGGCTAATTTGCATATTCCAGGTTCCTTCTGGGAAAAGCAAGGAGTCTCCCTAAGCTAGAAGATCGTTGGGTACAGCCGGGACCAGCTGCTTCGAAAGCATCACCAAACCAGGGATTCAAGCTAGAGGAGGCTAATTTGCATATTCCAGGTTCCTTCTGGGAAAAGCAAGGAGTCTCCCTAAGCTAGAAGATCGTTGGGTACAGCCGGGACCAGCTGCTTCGAAAGCATCACCAAACCAGGGATTCAAGCTAGAGGAGGCTAATTTGCATATTCCAGGTTCCTTCTGGGAAAAGCAAGGAGTCTCCCTAAGCTAGAAGATCGTTGGGTACAGCCGGGACCAGCTGCTTCGAAAGCATCACCAAACCAGGGATTCAAGCTAGAGGAGGCTAATTTGCATATTCCAGGTTCCTTCTGGGAAAAGCAAGGAGTCTCCCTAAGCTAGAAGATCGTTGGGTACAGCCGGGACCAGCTGCTTCGAAAGCATCACCAAACCAGGGATTCAAGCTAGAGGAGGCTAATTTGCATATTCCAGGTTCCTTCTGGGAAAAGCAAGGAGTCTCCCTAAGCTAGAAGATCGTTGGGTACAGCCGGGACCAGCTGCTTCGAAAGCATCACCAAACCAGGGATTCAAGCTAGAGGAGGCTAATTTGCATATTCCAGGTTCCTTCTGGGAAAAGCAAGGAGTCTCCCTAAGCTAGAAGATCGTTGGGTACAGCCGGGACCAGCTGCTTCGAAAGCATCACCAAACCAGGGATTCAAGCTAGAGGAGGCTAATTTGCATATTCCAGGTTCCTTCTGGGAAAAGCAAGGAGTCTCCCTAAGCTAGAAGATCGTTGGGTACAGCCGGGACCAGCTGCTTCGAAAGCATCACCAAACCAGGGATTCAAGCTAGAGGAGGCTAATTTGCATATTCCAGGTTCCTTCTGGGAAAAGCAAGGAGTCTCCCTAAGCTAGAAGATCGTTGGGTACAGCCGGGACCAGCTGCTTCGAAAGCATCACCAAACCAGGGATTCAAGCTAGAGGAGGCTAATTTGCATATTCCAGGTTCCTTCTGGGAAAAGCAAGGAGTCTCCCTAAGCTAGAAGATCGTTGGGTACAGCCGGGACCAGCTGCTTCGAAAGCATCACCAAACCAGGGATTCAAGCTAGAGGAGGCTAATTTGCATATTCCAGGTTCCTTCTGGGAAAAGCAAGGAGTCTCCCTAAGCTAGAAGATCGTTGGGTACAGCCGGGACCAGCTGCTTCGAAAGCATCACCAAACCAGGGATTCAAGCTAGAGGAGGCTAATTTGCATATTCCAGGTTCCTTCTGGGAAAAGCAAGGAGTCTCCCTAAGCTAGAAGATCGTTGGGTACAGCCGGGACCAGCTGCTTCGAAAGCATCACCAAACCAGGGATTCAAGCTAGAGGAGGCTAATTTGCATATTCCAGGTTCCTTCTGGGAAAAGCAAGGAGTCTCCCTAAGCTAGAAGATCGTTGGGTACAGCCGGGACCAGCTGCTTCGAAAGCATCACCAAACCAGGGATTCAAGCTAGAGGAGGCTAATTTGCATATTCCAGGTTCCTTCTGGGAAAAGCAAGGAGTCTCCCTAAGCTAGAAGATCGTTGGGTACAGCCGGGACCAGCTGCTTCGAAAGCATCACCAAACCAGGGATTCAAGCTAGAGGAGGCTATTTTGCATATTCCAGGTTCCTTCTGGGAAAAGCAAGGAGTCTCCCTAAGCTAGAAGATCGTTGGGTACAGCCGGGACCAGCTGCTTCGAAAGCATCACCAAACCAGGGATTCAAACTAGAGGAGGCTAATTTGCATATTCCAGGTTCCTTCTGGGAAAAGCAAGGAGTCTCCCTAAGCTAGAAGATCGTTGGGTACAGCCGGGACCAGCTGCTTCGAAAGCATCACCTTACGGCGCGCGAATTTTTGCCTGTAGGACATTATTGCAAGAGAGCTTGGCTGAGTAGATTACACAAGAAGGAAAACACACAGCAAGTCAGCAGGATCTAGGAGCAACATGGCAGATGTGACAACCTACATGGTGAGCTGCAGCATGTGCTACATGTTCACAGATCGACCAGAAGAAGAATCAAATTTCACCTGTCAGAAGTGTAGACTAGTGGCCCTTTTAGAAGAAAAGGTGCGGGGTCTGGAAGAAAGAATAGCAACTTTGAAACTCATCAAAGAGAATGAAGACTTTCTAGACAGAACAGAAGCATCTCTACTGGTCACAGAAGGTGAAAAAAGTGTCAGAGAACCTCCAAAAGCAGATGAGTGGAAGCATGTGACCAAAAGAAGCAAGAAGACCATGGAGAAATCACCAACCACACAACTGAAGAACCGATATCAAATCTTTGTAGAGGATGAAGATGGCACACCTAAGGATGAAGCAATACCAGCAAGCAAAAAAGAAAAGGGCACACAGCAACAAGTGACAGCAAAAAGTACAGCCAAGAAGCAACGAAGAGTGGTGGTGGTGGGAGACTCACTACTGAGAGGCACAGAAGCAGTCATCTGCAGACCGGACATAACTGCAAGAGAAGTATGCTGCCTTCCAGGTGCGATGATCAAGGATGTGACCGATAGGATACCAAAGCTCTTCAGCTCCAAGGACATCCACCCATTTCTTCTGATACATGTTGGCACCAATGACACGGCAAGGAAGGACCTACCAACAATCTGCAAGGACTTTGAAGAGTTGGGGAAGAAAGTAAAGGAACTGGATGCACAGGTAGTTTTTTCTTCTATCCTTCCAGTAGACGGGCATGGCACCAGGAGATGGAACAGGATCCTTGATGCAAACAACTGGCTAAGACGATGGTGCAGACAACAAGGATTCGGATTCCTGGACCACGGTGTGAATTACTTGTACGATGGACTCCTCGCCAGAGATGGACTACACCTCAACAAACCTGGGAAACACACATTCGCCAGAAGACTCGCTACACTCATCAGGAGGGCGTTAAACTAGAAGAAGAGGGGACGGGAAGAAAAACATTAGACTTGAACAAAGAAGACCCAGGAAAACATACTCAGAAGGGAGGTAAGAACATTTCTAAAACAATCCACAGCGAGGAGATTGGAACAAAACAAAATCCTCTAAACTGCATGCTCGCAAACGCCAGAAGCCTGACAAACAAGATGGAAGAACTAGAAGCAGAAATATCTACAGGTAACTTTGACATAGTGGGAATAACCGAGACATGGTTAGATGAAAGCTATGACTGGGCAGTTAACTTACAGGGTTACAGTCTGTTTAGAAAGGATCGTAAAAATCGGAGAGGAGGAGGGGTTTGTCTCTATGTAAAGTCTTGTCTAAAGTCCACTTTAAGGGAGGATATTAGCGAAGGAAATGAGGATGTCGAGTCCATATGGGTCGAAATTCATGGAGGGAAAAATGGTAACAAAATTCTCATTGGGGTCTGTTACAAACCCCCAAATATAACAGAAACCATGGAAAGTCTACTTCTAAAGCAGATAGATGAAGCTGCAACCCATAATGAGGTCCTGGTTATGGGGGACTTTAACTACCCGGATATTAACTGGGAAACAGAAACCTGTGAAACCCATAAAGGCAACAGGTTTCTGCTAATAACCAAGAAAAATTATCTTTCACAATTGGTGCAGAATCCAACCAGAGGAGCAGCACTTTTAGACCTAATACTATCTAATAGACCTGACAGAATAACAAATCTGCAGGTGGTCGGGCATCTAGGAAATAGCGACCACAATATTGTACAGTTTCACCTATCTTTCACTAGGGGGACTTGTCAGGGAGTCACAAAAACACTGAACTTTAGGAAGGCAAAGTTTGACCAGCTTAGAGATGCCCTTAATCTGGTAGACTGGGACAATATCCTCAGAAATAAGAATACAGATAATAAATGGGAAATGTTTAACAACATCCTAAATAGGCAGTGTAAGCGGTTTATACCTTGTGGGAATAAAAGGACTAGAAATAGGAAAAACCCAATGTGGCTAAACAAAGAAGTAAGACAGGCAATTAACAGTAAAAAGAAAGCATTTGCACTACTAAAGCAGGATGGCACCATTGAAGCTCTAAAAAACTATAGGGAGAAAAATACTTTATCTAAAAAACTAATTAAAGCTGCCAAAAAGGAAACAGAGAAGCACATTGCTAAGGAGAGTAAAACTAATCCCAAACTGTTCTTCAACTATATCAATAGTAAAAGAATAAAAACTGAAAATGTAGGCCCCTTAAAAAATAGCGAGGAAAGAATGGTTGTAGATGACGAGGAAAAAGCTAACATATTAAACACCTTCTTCTCCACGGTATTCACGGTGGAAAATGAAATGCTAGGTGAAATCCCAAGAAACAATGAAAACCCTATATTAAGGGTCACCAATCTAACCCAAGAAGAGGTGCGAAACCGGCTAAATAAGATTAAAATAGATAAATCTCCGGGTCCGGATGGCATACACCCACGAGTACTAAGAGAACTAAGTAATGTAATAGATAAACCATTATTTCTTATTTTTAGGGACTCTATAGCGACAGGGTCTGTTCCGCAGGACTGGCGCATAGCAAATGTGGTGCCAATATTCAAAAAGGGCTCTAAAAGTGAACCTGGAAATTATAGGCCAGTAAGTCTAACCTCTATTGTTGGTAAAATATTTGAAGGGTTTCTGAGGGATGTTATTCTGGATTATCTCAATGAGAATAACTGTTTAACTCCATATCAGCATGGGTTTATGAGAAATCGCTCCTGTCAAACCAATCTAATCAGTTTTTATGAAGAGGTAAGCTATAGGCTGGACCACGGTGAGTCATTGGACGTGGTATATCTCGATTTTTCCAAAGCGTTTGATACCGTGCCGCACAAGAGGTTGGTACACAAAATGAGAATGCTTGGTCTGGGGGAAAATGTGTGTAAATGGGTTAATAACTGGCTTAGTGATAGAAAGCAGAGGGTGGTTATAAATGGTATAGTCTCTAACTGGGTCGCTGTGACCAGTGGGGTACCGCAGGGGTCGGTATTGGGACCTGTTCTCTTCAACATATTCATTAATGATCTGGTAGAAGGTTTACACAGTAAAATATCGATATTTGCAGATGATACAAAACTATGTAAAGCAGTTAATACAAGAGAAGATAGTATTCTGCTACAGATGGATCTGGATAAGTTGGAAACTTGGGCTGAAAGGTGGCAGATGAGGTTTAACAATGATAAATGTAAGGTTATACACATGGGAAGAAGGAATCAATATCACCATTACACACTGAATGGGAAACCACTGGGTAAATCTGACAGGGAGAAGGACTTGGGGATCCTAGTTAATGATAAACTTACCTGGAGCAGCCAGTGCCAGGCAGCAGCTGCCAAGGCAAACAGGATCATGGGGTGCATTAAAAGAGGTCTGGATACACATGATGAGAGCATTATACTGCCTCTGTACAAATCCCTAGTTAGACCGCACATGGAGTACTGTGTCCAGTTTTGGGCACCGGTGCTCAGGAAGGATATAATGGAACTAGAGAGAGTACAAAGGAGGGCAACAAAATTAATAAAGGGGATGGGAGAACTACAATACCCAGATAGATTAGCGAAATTAGGATTATTTAGTCTAGAAAAAAGACGACTGAGGGGCGATCTAATAACCATGTATAAGTATATAAGGGGACAATACAAATATCTCGCTGAGGATCTGTTTATACCAAGGAAGGTGACGGGCACAAGGGGGCATTCTTTGCGTCTGGAGGAGAGAAGGTTTTTCCACCAACATAGAAGAGGATTCTTTACTGTTAGGGCAGTGAGAATCTGGAATTGCTTGCCTGAGGAGGTGGTGATGGCGAACTCAGTCGAGGGGTTCAAGAGAGGCCTGGATGTCTTCCTGGAGCAGAACAATATTGTATCATACAATTATTAGGTTCTGTAGAAGGACGTAGATCTGGGGATTTATTATGATGGAATATAGGCTGAACTGGATGGACAAATGTCTTTTTTCGGCCTTACTAACTATGTTACTATGTTACTATGTTACCATCTACCAAGATGATGAAGATGAAACTAGGGTGGAAATTTCAGAAAGACAATAATCCTAAACACTCATCCATGGAAACTCTCAGTTGGTTTCACAGAAAGAAAATAAAGCTACTAGGGCCCAGCCAATCACTTGACCTAAATCCAATAGAAAATTTATGGAAGGAATTTTATAAAGCTCATGGAAGGAGCCTACGGAACCTTTAGGATTTGAAGAGTGTTTGTTTGGAAGAATGGGCGACTAGTTTGTCCATAAAGGAGGTATCTTGAAACTGTCATCACCAACAAAAGACTTTTATACGAAATCTTAGAGAAAGCCGGTTTCCCCTGGCGAAACGCGCGTCAGGGACTTGAATCCCTAGCTGTAATGGTCTCAGCTTCACATGGCATCTAGAATCTAGCCACTGCACGTTACTCGCAGCACCAACAATCTAGCCACTGCGCATTGCTCACGGTTCTGCCGGACCCCAATTGAGACCCGATCTTCGGGAATCAGAGGGTTGCATGCTCACCTCACGATCACATGGTCTCCTGACACGGGACATGTGGATTTGCGAGAGGTCAGCAAGTACGATCAGTGTGTGCTGCCCTCTTTGAGGCACAATAACTAGAGAGCGACATACCTTGATTCGCTCCGATGTGTGGTAGTCTGATAGGCTGAGCGCTCTGAGGTGCCGATGATCTCCATGATTCATACCACATAGCGGTCGGGGATGGTTGGAACGTGTCTACACTCCTAGCATCTCTGCCAGGCAGTGGCTTGGATATAATTGGTCTAAGTTTGCAGCGTGGAGTATGCAGCTTAGCTTTAACAGACAATACCATGATCTCTTGTATTCATATTTATGAGCCAGTCGGAGATTTTTGGCAATTAGCTAATGGTAACAATTTCTAATTACAGAAGTTGATTATATGCAGCATACATTACCTATCATTGCTGCATATTACAACCCATGGGCATAAATGGCGACATAGACAATATTTATGGCCAATTTATAATTAGACATCTAGTGTCTAAACTTACCTGGAGCAGCCAGTGCCAGGCAGCAGCTGCCAAGGCAAACAGGATCATGGGGTGCATTAAAAGAGGTCTGGATACACATGATGAGAGCATTATACTGCCTCTGTACAAATCCCTAGTTAGACCGCACATGGAGTACTGTGTCCAGTTTTGGGCACCGGTGCTCAGGAAGGATATAATGGAACTAGAGAGAGTACAAAGGAGGGCAACAAAATTAATAAAGGGGATGGGAGAACTACAATACCCAGATAGATTAGCGAAATTAGGATTATTTAGTCTAGAAAAAAGACGACTGAGGGGCGATCTAATAACCATGTATAAGTATATAAGGGGACAATACAAATATCTCGCTGAAGATCTGTTTATACCAAGGAAGGTGACGGGCACAAGGGGGCATTCTTTGCGTCTGGAGGAGAGAAGGTTTTTCCACCAACATACAGGTCCTTCTCAAAAAATTAGCATATAGTGTTAAATTTCATTATTTACCATAATGTAATGATTACAATTAAACTTTCATATATTATAGATTCATTATCCACCAACTGAAATTTGTCACGTCTTTTATTGTTTTAATACTGATGATTTTGGCATACAACTCCTGATAACCCAAAAAACCTGTCTCAATAAATTAGCATATCAAGAAAAGGTTCTCTAAACGACCTATTACCCTAATCTTCTGAATCAACTAATTAACTCTAAACACATGCAAAAGATACCTGAGGCTTTTATAAACTCCCTGCCTGGTTCATTACTCAAAACCCCCATCATGGGTAAGACTAGCGACCTGACAGATGTCAAGAAGGCCATCATTGACACCCTCAAGCAAGAGGGTAAGACCCAGAAAGAAATTTCTCAACAAATAGGCTGTTCCCAGAGTGCTGTATCAAGGCACCTCAATGGTAAGTCTGTTGGAAGGAAACAATGTGGCAGAAAACGCTGTACAACGAGAAGAGGAGACCGGACCCTGAGGAAGATTGTGGAGAAGGACCGATTCCAGACCTTGGGGAACCTGAGGAAGCAGTGGACTGAGTCTGGTGTGGAAACATCCAGAGCCACCGTGCACAGGCGTGTGCAGGAAATGGGCTACAGGTGCCGAAATGGGCTACAGAGAAGCAGCACTGGACTGTTGCTAAGTGGTCCCAAGTACTTTTTTCTGATGAAAGCAAATTTTGCATGTCATTCAGAAATCAAGGTGCCAGAGTCTGGAGGAAGACTGGGGAGAAGGAAATGCCAAAATGCCTGAAGTCCAATGTCAAGTACCCACAGTCAGTGATGGTGTGGGGTGCCATGTCAGCTGCTGGTGTTGGTCCACTGTGTTTCATCAAGGGCAGGGTCAATGCAGCTAGCTATCAGGAGATTTTGGAGCACTTCATGCTTCCATCGGCTGAAATGCTTTATGGAGATGAAGATTTCATTTTTCAGCACGACCTGGCACCTGCTCACAGTGCCAAAACCACTGGTAAATGGTTTACTGACCATGGTATTACTGTGCTCAATTGGC